>NW_015971833.1:0-1200000 GCF_000732125.1 Scedosporium apiospermum | reverse complement strand
ATACGCTTGTATGCTCCATGTCCCGAGCCTGCTCGTATGGAGTGAAGTTCTTCTCGAATTCGGCATAGCCGGTCCTGGCACTTCTTGTTGGCACTTCTTGTAAATTGTGGACATTATTCGCCAAATAGATAGATATCAGTGATACCCGATCTCCGGTTGCGGTATTCTTTTTTCCTTTTGGAAAACCCCAAGATATATATCGCCCGCCTTTGTTGATTTGGTCCACCCTCCAGCCCCGTCGTATCTCACCCAGTCAACTTTCTCATCTCGTCCAAGTAAGCTTAATTATCTTCTATTGCCGCGCAAATATTGCGTGTCAGTCGCCGGAGAATACTCCACAGACGGCAAGCGAAAACCCTTCAACACACCTGTCGGTGCAGCCCTACGAAGTACGTGAGACGGACGGGCCGTGGAGACTTCTAACTCGGAGCTGTGGGAGGTAGCCACACCGGACGTAGCATGGTCGTCGCCCTTGCTTGATTCCGTCGTCTGTTGGTTGCGCTTCTACGCCATATTCCCTCCCTTGTCTCTGTCCATTGCGTCCATTATTTTTTATCCATCCCCCATCTCCCATCGCCCACCATTCTTTCTTCCCCGCGTCTCAGCCCTTCGGATTGCTACTCAGCAGGACTGTCAGCAACAATACCGCGCTCCGCTTTTGGTGTTGACCATGGACAGCTCATCGTCCAATGCCAACTCTTTCTATCTTCTTTCAAGAGGTGATAATTGGAACCCCATCCCCGCAGAGCCGCCGGTAGCTCGGAAACCTGTCGCTGTTCCTAGCTCCCCAATCACGACCCCGCCAACACACAGCTCCCAGCGATGGAGTCCCGGCCCCAACCCGGCCGGCAACAGGGGATCTCCCCCAAGAGACGGAGCCTCTACCTTCTCTCGCACATCTCCAGATCTTTCCAGAAGCCAAAACACACCCCCACTGAATAGTGAGCCCTACTATTCAACGACAAGGCCTAGGCCTACGCCTCTCCAATTGGAACGCCAAGATCCAGATCTAGGCTCAGGACCACCATACACCGACGATCAAGGGACGCCCATGTCAAACCTCTACACACCGAGGTATCATGACTCCCATCACCGCAATGGCTCCGATGCCCTACTGCTCTCTCCGCCTCTCGATGACCGCGGTGCGCCTCCCGGGTACAGGCCCATCGCTGATCCATCAGAGCTGCCCCCCAGTCCCCCACCGGCTCGGTTGTCCCTCTTCCAGCGATACTGGAAACCTCAATACAACATGTACTTTCTCCTAATCGTCGGCATTCTCTTCGCCATCGGCCACCACCTATTCTACAAGAGCCTAAACGGAAAAGAGGCGACGAACCAGCTCCGACTCCTCCGATACGGCGCCGCCCTCTCCTTCCTCTCCAAATCCTCCCTTGCCGCGGCAACAGTAACGGCTTACCGGCAGCGCGTATGGATGACCGTGCGCCGCAAGGTTCTCACCGTGGCCGCCGTCGACGGGCTCTTCGCCGCCACCGAAGACCTCACGGCTCTTTTCAACTTTGAGCTGTTCAAGGAGGCCAAGTTGGCCATGCTCCTCGTCATCTATGTGTGGTTCACGCCGCTCATTGTTATTTTCGCCTCTGAGACTCTCGCAGTCCAACCCATGACTTTGACGGAGGAAACTAACTGTCCTGCTATTCCTTCGCTCAACTTTGCGCGCGAGGAAGGTAACGACTGGCGCGTCCCCAACTACCTTGCAGGCGGCATCCCTGAGGTTTCAGTATCATACTGGAACGTTTCTGCCGACGACGAGAAAAGTCCAGATTACTTCGATTACTGGACCGAGCCGAGCCAACAGGTCGATCTGGTAGCCACGCTCGCCACATTCCTAAAGGGCCCCATCGCCAGGGAGAACGCCGCGCCGGATATCTGCGGCGTTGGCTGGAACTGCAGCTTCACCGTCAACTTCGTCGCGCCCGGCTACAAGTGCTCCGAACTCGCCAGCGGCGTCGGATCTAAGCCGAAGAAGCTCGGCGATGCTGAAGCCCCCTTCTCGACCGACATCTTAGCGCCCGAGGGCAATTTCACCTACTTCGCCTCCGTGTATGAGGGAGAATACGCGAATCCCCAGATGGACTCGGGCGACGGCGGCGTTCCCATCTCCAAGGACCCCCTCCCAAAGAATCTAGGCGTCTTCCGAACCGAGCCCATCCTCTGGGTAGGCTACGCCAGCGTTGAGGACCCGTCGAAGAAGCAGCCGAACGAGCGGACAGATCCGGGCTGGGACACGGCCTTCACGCCCAAGATCTTCGGGTGCGAACATTACGAGACCGAATACGAAGTCGAGTTCAACTACGTATCTCTCAAGCAGGAAACGACCGTCAAGAGCCGACGCCACCTCCGCCCCATCATCGACACCATCTTCCAACGCGGCGAATTCGCTTCCGACGGCACGCACGACAATACCACGGCCTTCCCCGAGGAGAACTACATTTCTCCCACCGCCGACGTGGGCCGCTACCGCCATATCGCGGCCTACCACGCCCTCGGTCTACAGCTCCGCCGCTTCATCAACGGCACGATCCATGAGCCCAACAAGATCCTCCACACGAAAATCACACAGACGCGCCTCATCGACATCCACACGTACCTCGCCGCAGGAGACCTCATGGCCGGCGTACAAACCTACTACGAGGACATCATCCTCTCCCTCCTCTCAAAACCGCAATTTCTCGCCGTAGTATGGGCCGCCGACCCCGAAAAAGTCACCGGCCGTGACGAGAACGTCGACGACCAACCGCTCTACCCGTGCACCCGCCACCGCACGTCCAACCACTACGTCTACCACGTCGCCGACCTCTGGGCCGTCTACTCCATCGCCATCTTACTCGCGCTCGTGGCGACGGGCTTCGGCATGTTGGCGATCCGCGAAGAGGGCGTGGCGAGGGATACGCGGTTTAGCTCGGTGGCGGCCGCCACGAGGGGGTCGGCGCTGGAGAAGATCCCGTTCGGGCCCGAGGGGGAGATACGGACGCGTGGGAAGAGGATAAAGATTGGGTATGGGGTTGTGAATAGGGGGAATTATGGATTTGGGGTGGAAGGGGAGGTGTTGCAGGGGATGCCGGGGAGGAAACCGACGCCTTCGTTTCGGTTTCCGTAGGTTTTATGAGCGATGAAGGGGGAGAGAGGAGGCGAGAGCCTTGGTTTTGTTTTTCAGGATACCCTTGTGATTGTGATGATGCCGGAACCTGGCGTAAAGAAGAAATTTTGTGTTTTCTTTTTATGGGCGATAGTTTAGCGGTCTGATTTATATAAATTTCTCGTCGACGTTCGTGGTTCCTAGTTGAGTAATCAATGAGGACTGGCGACGGATCACCGCCGAATCCAAGGAGCCTAAAATCACCGAGATGTTAGAGGAGGCAATGATCGAGGACAAACAGGCGCTCAACGGCGCTACCAAGGCCCAAACTTGACTACGTTCCCTGCTGGAGCATTGGGCGAGGAGGTATCTTGTGAGAAGTTACCACTATAATTACAATGTTTCCAGCGTTCTATGATCCCTCGGAACCGTGTAACGGGGGTTGTGGAGAGTTTAGTCAGTGTAGACTGTGGTAACTGAGGTGATATCAAATCTATTCACACGGCCCCGCCGCCGGAGAGTATGCGCCGGGGCACCAAGGGGCTCCGGCCGGCTCTGAATCCGGGCGTCGGAAGTCCGTGCAGCAAAGAGTCCCCGGCCGCCATCCCCCCGAACCTCCCATATCGGTTTTTTAACATAGCAGCAGATGAACAAGACGAGGGATACTAAAAATGTACGTGTGCCGCTAGATTACTGAATAATTACTCTCGATGCCCACTCTCGAGGCATGGAAATGCAACCGGGCCCGGAGAAAAAGCAAGCACCAACCTCAAGCAACTTGATACACGAAAAGGGGACGGTTAATGTGATGAAATCATGAATTGACCTTCGCCTCAAAAAATAAAAAAATCTATCAGCTGCGGTTACCACTTATTTATATCCCATCTTCCCCACACACCTTTCCCGATTTGCGTCGTCCTTCCCCAACCCATGATATGTGTGAATAAGACGAAAACAGAAAAAAAAAATAAGAGAACGCCGCTCTTTCGCCACGTCCGCGGAGGGTAATGTTTGGATAAACCACCCGAGTTCCAGTCATAGTCCCAGATCGTTAGATGACATTGAGGGGTGGTAGAGATAGCATGCCGAAGGGAAAAACAAAAAGTTATGCAGCCTTTGATAGACGAGAGGGCGGAAAAGAGAAAGAGGAAAAAAAAAAAAAAAAGAAAAAGGACAGAAAAAAAAATCTCTGAAACTCCGTATGGCCGTCGCAATGCTGTTGGTTGTTTTTTTTTGTCACGCGTTGGCATGCAAACTGTTGCTCCTTCCTCTTGCATATGATATGTAGAAGCAAGACCGAAAATGCATAAAAAAAGGAATAATAACGCCGGTTTTGAAGAATATAATTCACACCAAAAACGGTGAATCGGTTCCGGTTGACCTCGGCTCACCAGGGGTTCGAGGGAGAATCCTCCTATACGTCTTCCTCCATGAGACGTTGGACCTCGGGTTCGTCGAGCAGGATCCGCCTGCCTAGCTCCTCGGGAGGCTTGCCATCGCGGACGGCTCCGAAGTCAAGAATCTAGGAGAGATCAAGGGTTAGTCACGATGTTGGGGTATGTAATTTTGGAAAGAGTTTGCTTACCTCAATATACGTGATTGATTGACGCTGCACAGCCGCCACGCACCGTCGATAGTCGAACTTAAGCTGCCACACGCTACCCAGGTCCGTCAAAAGATCTTGCAGGCAGTTACCGCTGGCAATATCCCACATCTTAACGGTCCTCTCGCTGCCCGAAATCACTTTGCGCCCATCATGCTGGAAACACGTAATAGCGCCAGTGTGGGCAGATAGCACGTTTCTGCAGCGTCCGTTCTCGGGATCCCAGATGCGGAGCGTGCTGTCCGCTGCGGCTGAAACGAGGCGCTCGTCACGGAGATCCAAAATGCCCACAAGCAGGTTGTGGCCCTCAAGAGTATATAGGCACGCACCAGTAGCGAGATCCCAAATCTTCACGAGCGAATCCATGGCGCCCGAGATGCATCGGTTGCGTTCTTGATCCAACACGACGCTGTAAACCTTCTGAGTGTGTCCATGAAGGACGTGCAGTGCCTCGCCAGTGCTAACACGCCAGACCCGGACGGAGTGATCGTAGCTGCCACTGACAAGGGTATCACCGTGTGCAGCGATAGCACGAACCGAATGAGTATGGCCGGCAAGGGTGCGGATAAAGTAAGGACAGTCGCTATCGTTGGCCGGGGGTCCGGTCTGTATGTACCTGCGAGAACCGGCCTCGGGAAGACGCCATACCCGAAGTTGGTTATCACGCGATCCGGTGATGATAAGGGGCTTAGCCGGCATCATTTCCGGCTGCTTCTTGCGGTCCTTGGAGACGGGCGAAGGCATGAGGATCTGCAGGCAGCGTACAGTACTAGTGTGACCGTAAAAGACCTGGGTGCAAAGGCCTTTCTCGATATCCCATACCCTGACCGATCTATCCGTCGACCCGGATACGAGAACGTTACCTTCATACTGGAGAGCCCAAACGCCACCCTCGTGACCCTCTAGCCGCTTCCTCAATTTTCCGGTCTTGGTGTCGTAAACATGAATGAGCGTATCGTCGCTACCCGTGATGATCTTGTCGTCGTCAAACTGTAAGCAAGTAATTACGTGACGGGGATGGGCGGTGAAGGCGACATGCGAAGGCTGGACCTTGCCGTTGGTCCAGCTTTCCCGAATCATGTAATGTCGTCGGTAGAGTGACTTGAAGAGATGGAGTCTGCGAAGGCTGGGAAGACCCAGTTGAGGGTCGGGAACGGCCAACGCTGCCGCATTGGCTGCCGACAGGGGCCCCTCGGACTTGTGTTGCTTGACCTCGAGTTGACCACTGGTATCCTTGAGGGCGGCACTCGCGCTCGCTCGCCTCTTCGATCGGTCCACCCCCGACATCGCATTGAGGCCCCGCTTGCGCTTCGAACTTCGAAGTCTTGCCGAGGTCGGTTCGGTTTTGCAGACAACTTGCGTGAGTTCAGCTTCTGTGGAGTTCAGTCGTCGCTGTGCACTCAAGTCGACCTCGCACCCCGCGGGGCCGTAGGGGTCTTGCCAACCCCAACCCTGTCGGATCGCCTTCTCCAGCTCGCCAGGGGGAAGCTTGAATCCGTCGCGGTCGAAGAGTTCTTTCCATCCGGTTTCGTTGCTATCGATAATATTTCGCCAGTGTTTCGAGACTCGAGCGGCGCGGCACAGATCCCGGTAATCCAGATAAGAGAGGACGTGATAACTGAGTTCGAGAGGGAGCTGCTTCAAAAAGTCGCATTGTAATGATGGGTTGACAACATCGGCAACAATCCGGAGCGTCTTTCTCGGGCACCGGCGGAGGAACTGGTACAGCATCAAAGTCTTCATATCTGAAGGCATGGCGTCAAAGGATTCGAGCATTGTTCTGGGATCGATTAGTTGAGGAGGGGTGGCAGATTCCCTAGCCAGATAGCCACGGGATTTGGTAACGAGAGGACGAGGGGACAGCATCTCTGAATCATCGGTGCTTGTGCTCTGGGACGCTTCGTTCCAGGATAATTGGTGCTGGGTGAGAGCCTGGGATGTGATGGGCAAGCCGTCCTCTTCATCGACGAGAGAATCGGACTCGGGCTGAGCGGCCGTCAACTTAGGGGACAGTCTGGGACTAGGAAGACTGGCATCTGCATCTTGGGCTGCTGCGGACTCTAGAGGGTGACGGCTCTGGTGGAGAGACCGGACAGATTGTTGCAAGGTCTCGTCGGCGTCCATAAACGGCTCGACATCGGCATCTGTAATCGGCGGTGTTGCTACATTGCCGCTAAAAATCGTCTGGGTATCGCTAGCAATAGGACTAGCAGCATCGTACAGGGTAGGCACCTGGCTAACGATGGGCTCGGGAGTAGTGGAAACTTTGCGGATCCGCGTCGGCCTCTCTTCAAGAGGAGCAAACTCGGCAGCATCGGGGGTGGCGAGAACGCCAGCAACCTGCCTCGCGAGACGCTCGCTCTCACGTCGATTTACCAAAGTCGTTGACCGGCGAGGTCGATCGGAAGCGGCATGACTGCTAGCGGGTCGAGTCTTGTTGTGAGACGGCTTCGAAACACAGCGAGATGGAGATTCGGCTCGTGTAGTCGTTCGTTTCGACCGGCGAGGGTATGACTCTGATGGTGACCTAGAAGGTAGGCGTGTCGATACTGAATCAAAAGACTCGTTCGCGGTGCGGGAAAGGCGGAGTGACCGTTTTGGGGGTGTCGAGCGTCGTCGAGTCTGTAAAGACTGGCACACAGAAGTGCAACATATTAGCACCAAGTTTTCTCAGTAATACCAGGGGTTACAGAATATATCAAAGAGATATCGAACAGCACGGAGTGCCGGAACACGAGACTGACCTGCTTGGATGGGGCATCTTCCTCTGCGAAAAGGTCGAATCCGGGCACATCGAAAGTAAACTGGGCAAGCTGCGGCGGTGTGGACTTCGATGCTAGCGGGTATTCTTTGACATCTAAGGACTCTAAAGGCCTGGGTTCCCGGACAAAGAGGGGTGGAAAGGTGCGTTTCGTTGTTGTCGTGGTTGTCACGGTTTTGGTCTCGATGCATTCCGATACACCAAACTGAAATGTGCGAGAGCCTGGTGTGGTGTCTCCTTCGCCCCAACTAACAGAAACCGTTTGACTCGAGTAAGGACCTCGGGAGTCGGTGGGCTGCGACCCAGGAGAGGGCGTCATGATGGATAGAAGGGGTTGTGGCCTTGTGCCACGCCGACGGAGCCTCTTTTGCAGCGGCTGTATTTTATCGACGGCCAGGCGAGTGGTGAGAAAATGCAACGGCGTAGGCACGTCCTATTCCCGAGAGGATTACTACCCGGATGGGACGTGGGAGTATGTCGAGGGGAGTGGACGAGGGAGTGGAGGGGCGTCGGTCAACAACGCGACGATAAAGGCTGCGTGCGGGTCTTGGGGTCGGCGAAAATGGTCGGAAACCAGGACGGGAGAGGAGAGAAATTGGGGGAGGGGAGGAGCGACTGGGATGAAAGACCAAGCGTAGGCGGTTGCGTTGCACAGTCCTTTTTTTCCGCGGGTTGCGGGTTATCGGGGATGAGGGAGAACTTGAGTAGGGAGAGGGGGCCCTGGACCAGTGATCAGGAGCAGAGGAGCAGGAGGAGGCAGGTAGCCAGGCGGCTAGAATCTGTGGGTGCTTCGCTCCTTCTCAATGTACGAAGTACCTTTGTAGTAATGATTTTGGCAGGTGCAGGGGAGAATTTTCCAGTACAGTCAGCGGGACAGCTGGGAACAGCGGGAAGAGATGGCAAATCCTGGCGGCGGAGTTTTGGGGAGTGGCGGGAAAATTGCAAGGGCCGGCGAATCAGAACCATGGAAATCACGCCTTGCTGACCGAGAAAAAAAACTGAAGTGATCTCAGTCCGCTTGCGGACCGAAATGACAGATGGTATGTAACTATGTACACTGTATGGGCAACGATCAAAAGCGAGCCCGATGAAAGACTTTGGGAACAGCTTGGAATTTATGCTGTGGCAAAGAACAACTACGGACAGTCGCAATTTAAAGTCCCGGACGCAGGTTCCATATGTTCCGCTAGAGATATCTAGTTTCTACGGACTGAGAAGTGCTGGATGAAAGCTCAGGAAGAGGTCAGATGCTCTGGACCGGCCTTGGAGCCGCATACAGTTGAGAGCAATTTCATCCTCCGTGGCCTGGCCCGACGCCAGTGTAGGGGGCCACGGGTCCGGGAATTCCTACACCACTTTCTGACACTCTAGCCCAAGCCTGTTAGAACCAGACCCGGAGGCATCCTACGAATGACCGGGGGCAAGGGGAGGAGATAGCCGAGGGAATCACGGCAAAGCCAGCTGAGACAGTTCCACCAGACGTTTTCTGGAGATGCAAAGGACCATCGTCTCGATTCCCTGGTGCACTACAAAGGCAACTACCCTAGGGGCACATCATGGAACTCAGCGCAACTAATCTACTTATAGCTGGAAACCCATCTTGAGTCGGCTACCACCGGTGCTAGTCCCATTCGGCGCGGTCGAATTGTGAGACTCGGCCGCCCCGACTCGCTGTGTCGAGGTCACCGGCTGTGGTCCGTGGCACGTGACCTACTTTCCAGCCGATCTCGATGTGGAACTCCAGTCCAAAGCGGAAAGCGGATGCTAGCGGGCTTATGTAATACAATTCAAGATCGTTGCAATCGTGGATTTGATTGATTTAGCGGCGGCAACAATTGAAGGATGGAATGCTGAATACTGATTCCTGCCAGCATTTGGAATTCTCCCAATCTACCTTCACGAGCCTGAGTGGGTCTTATGATAGGTGAACGAAGTTGAGTGCTGGCACGGAGGAGCCCCAGCAGTTAGCCTGGGACGCCTTGGCCCTCCTAAACCTGAAGAAAGTGATCGCCTCGAGGAGATCAAGGCTAGACCAAGGTGCCGTAAGCCTGAGTACGAAGTACCGACTTGTCTGTCATTTCGGTCCACTGGTGGACCGAAATGACCCCTCTCATGTCCCTCCTTTCCGCGATTCCCGATTCCAGGCAAGCATTAGGCGGCTAGAATATCCATGTACCCTCACCAAACCCAGGGAAGGATTGTTTCAATCATCTGGAAGACCGCCGCTAAATAATTTATACGAACGCACCCGATGCTTCTTGAGTGCGTGTATGAGCGACCCTTGAATCTCCGGTTACAATTGGAATTTGAACCGACCTCCACTCTTAACTTCTTAGTAGACGCCATGTAAGTTGCGCGAAGCAAGTCCGTCTCGTATTCTGGTGCCTCACCACTCAGCCTACCTGAGATGCGGATTCACTTCCCCAGTCTTCAGCCAACCTCTTTATCCCTGTCAAGAACATTAAGGTTATTTCCCAATTCCCAAGGCACTAGAACTGAATCCACGTGGAGATGCTGCTGGGGGTTGGTGCCACTTTGCTTCCTCCCAGCCCTGCCACGTTCCGCCGATCACTCATTGATTTCATGGACCGCTCAGCTTCCACCGACCTGTACTATGATCGCAGGGTCCAAGGTAGCTAAACCAGCGCGGATTCTACAGGTACTGGACAAACAGCAGCATTTGTCTCTTGGGCTTGCCCAAACGGTTGACCAGTAATACTATTTATGGAAAAGTTCGTCGGAAACAGCGCCCAATAGATGAAGGCGGGCTGTCTATCTCACGCAATATGCAATACATATAATACATATCAATGCAGTGTCGCATCCGTGCATCTGTCACCGCGAAGGCCGGTCCTTGGTGACGCGGAATGTATTATAAATCAGCGTCACTGACGTGCTTGAACATTTTGGTGAGAACGAGTTCTTGCCGAAGATGCTGCGGGGAAGGCACATCCAAATATGTAACACTTGGTGCCGGGGTAGATATCCAGACCATCAGAGCTACAGATCCGAACAAACAAGGCACCTATCATTAACCGAGAGACAGAAAGGGAAAAAGAAGGTCGAAATATCCATCAACTCAGTATAAATCTCCTAGGTGACTCGTCTTATCAACCATCGATGGCTTCTCATCCTCCTGCGCAGTGCTGTACCATTGGCGTCAAGCACAGGTAAGCTCAAGCACCACCCCGCATGACGAGACAATAAACCCTCACAATGGGACAAATTTTGAAGCTTTTTCGATATTTTCGTGGAGTATTCCGCGATTCTTGTTCGCGCCGTAGACTAGCTAACCGATAATACTCAAAGCGGAGAGCCCGTCGGCCAGCTTATCAAGGTTGCTGGGAAATGGGACGCCTATCTCGCTACTCCCCCGCCCGACAACACCAGGACAGGCAAGGGCATCCTCTTTTGCCCCGACGTTATAGGTATCTGGCAAAATTCCAAGCTCCTGGCTGATCAGTTCGCTGCCAACGGCTACCTTACTCTTGTAATCGACGAGTTCAATGGCGATCCTCTGGATCTGAACCGGCCCGCCGACTTCGATTTCACAGCTTGGCTCAACCATGGCTCGGACGGCAAGAACCCACACACGAAGGAAGCTGTGGATCCTATCATCGTCGCCGCGATCAAGACTTTGAGGGAAGAGTACGGAATTGAGCGCGTGGGTGCTGTAGGATATTGCTTTGGCGCCAAGGTTGGTGAATGCACAACAGACCCTTTTCATAACGTGTCCGTCGATACTTACTTGGGACCTCGGCACTAGTACCTTGTTCGTCACTACAAGGACGGAATCGATGTTGGCTATGTTGCCCACCCAACCCTTGTTGAAGAAGAGGAACTCGCGGCCATCACAGGTCCTCTCTCTATTGCGGCCGCGGAAACCGATCCCATCTTCCCTCCCGAGAAGCGTCACAGGTCGGAGGAGATTTTGAAGGAGACTGGTCACCCCTACCAGATCACCCTGTTCTCTGGCGTCGCCCACGGCTTCGCTGTCCGCGGACGGGCCGATGTCCAGGTGGAAAGATTCGCCAAGGAACAGGCATTCCTTCAGGCTGTAACATGGTTCCACGAATTTCTTGCCTAAGAAAGTTGGGAACAAGAGATGCGCTTCTCTATGAATGTTTGGGCCGCGGGGGTTGGGGGTTAATTTGAGACGTGACTTCTTCAGAGTTCGCGGAGAAAAAGATCAGCCAGGCGTCAGTTATGAAGTATATTCACTGGTGTTACTAGAACTCTCATTCTGAAGGAGCTGGAGTGAGTCAGGGGTCAGAAGGGGGCGTGGGGTCCATTTATTCACCATGACCACTCAGAGCTGTTCTGATTGTCACAGTTGGCTTGCAGGCCTCGAGGCAGTGGTGTCGAGATGGCGCTATCAGCACTTGGAGCATGCCTGATGTTGCATCTTGATCTCTCTTGGCGCCTAGCCACCCCCCACTGTCAGGGGACTTCTTCTATAAATAGACAAAAGACGGGTCTGAGCGATGAAGACAGAAATTCAAGTTCATGGATTCTGACATCATTCTCATCTATTTGTATTTGTCTGCAAACAATGACCAGGGTTTCAGATCTAGAAATCCTATCCGTTGGCGATAACTGGATTTACTAGCCCGATAACTGGATTTGCTAACCCAATAACTGGAATTGCTAACCCGATTTTTGACACCAGCTAGTGAGGTAAGAACAGACAAGGCCTGGTTGATATTCGGATTGTGTCATGTCGATAGTGTTGGGGCAAAAAACTCTGTAGCTGGCTACCTTGCCATGGTCATTCCCTATTGCCAACCCGAAGCTGTGAAGGGTACGCCCTACGTCCTTTAACGCACCGAAGACCTTCAAAAAATTGACGTTGTCAACTCCTCGACGACAATTGGCCTTCTCCCCAGTTATACGCAAGGTCCGCTCTCAACGAGAACAGCAGCTTTCGCGACCGTCACTAGTTCACAACTGCCAGAACTCACTATGGCGAGCCCGTATAATTGACCAAGGAAGAGCTGCCACCGCCACAAGTGACCTAGGCAGTCTTTAGGGGACAGCAGTTCCCACTGGGATATAGTAGATAGAGAATACGATCACCCTTCCTCATTATGAACACGTATTAATATTACTTGTGGAATACTGTGACTACTGACCGTCATCAGAATTGACGAGGACACTTCTCTCCAATGCAGCACTGTCCTCGCCAAGAGTATCTGTCGTAACACCTCTACTTGGACAGCCATTGTCAAGGATATAACATGTAGAGCAGCTATGGAGTATCTATAGTGGCGGAAGAGCCGAAGCCATCTGCTCCTCGATGAAGAAAATGCCGAGAGATGCTGGCAGATGGTAGCTTGATAGGTGAGATTTGCCTGCCTACAGTTGGCCACGAGCCCGGTGACCGCCGTAGACTCTACCAACGTCGAGAGGCGGTGTGGAGGTCTCAATTACGGCTCAAGCTACTGGCAGAAACCCCAAAGTCAACTACATCTGTGTACCCATCGCAGATCTTCTCAAGGACTCCCCCAGTTCACCCACGCCTCCAACCCGTTCACGGGGTAGACCTCATTCTCTACGCTGACCCATTCAACCTCTCCTTCTCCATCATGGCATACGCCTGGCGAGCAGCAGTCGGCACTCTAACACCCGCAGTACCCTCCTCATCAATTTCAAGCATCTCTTCCGCCCAGGCACAAATAGACGCAGCAATGGCCTCAATCTCCTCGTCAGTGTTCGAAGCATGGAAAATGATCCTCACCCTCTCCGCCGACTTGGGGACGACGGGGAAGTAGACAGGGTAAGCAATGAACCCGTTGAGCTGTAGATGGAAGGCAAGGTAGACGTTGTGCTTCGTGTTGGGGCGCGTTAGTATGGGGACGATGGGAGTCCAGAAGCGCTGTTCCTGCTCGTCTTGGTCCCAGAGTGGAACACGCAGGATTTTGGCGTCGTTGGCTGCGTCCCAGACTGGGTGGGATGTCAGTTTGTCCTTGAAGAGTTGGACCATGTATTTTATTCTGTCTTGTGCCTAATACACGTACGAATTAATGTCAGCGATGGGAACGTGCTTGGTTCTTCTATTTCGTGGCTTAGCATACCTGCTGCGTCTCGCCGCTTTGCAAAAAGTCGTACCCGACGCGAATTGCCGCTAATAGAGGAAAGCCTGGTGCACCAGAAAACAGAATGTTTCTCCCAAAGTTTAGGAGCATGTTTCGAACAGTATTGTTGCACATGATGACAGCTAAGGAAGGTGTTAGCTGGAACTGACCGTCTTGAAGACTCATAGCCTTTGTCTGTAACATGCGATAAACAGAGAAACAGAGAGGGTTCATGTATGGACTTACCGCCACCGGCTGCCATGGCTTTCGGAAGTGTGTGCATCCGGATGGCAATCTCCTTTTCAAGCCCCAGAGCAGAAACGAGCCCTGCACCCTTCGGCCCAATGACGCCATGGGAATGGGCTTCATCGATGACGAACTGCGCGTTGCCATCAGGGAAGATTTCCTTGGCTATGCTTACGAGCTCTTCCAGAGGACACACGTCTCCGTCCATGCTGTAGATGCCTTCGACAGCAATAAGAACACACCGCTTCCCATTGCGGATGAGTGGCTGGGAATTGCGGACGGACTCCAAGGTGTCCCGGAACGAGTCTAAGTTATTATGGAGGAAGGCCTTCTTGACCAGCGCGAGGCTGTTCTTCATGCCGTCGTGCACAGTTGCGTGGATGTACTCATCGTACACGAGAGCATCGCCGGCACGCGGAATGGCAGTAAAGATGGCCGCATTCGCCATCCCACCATTAACAGCCATCAGCGCCGTCTCAGCGCCGTGGAACTCAGCAATATCATGCTCCAAGTCCTCCATATACTTGGAGTTGCCAAAGGTCAACCGCGGACCGGAGGCGCTCACCCACCAGTCCGGGTTCTGCGCCAGCTCCTCCATGAATGCCTCACGCATCCTGCCTGAGGTGCCAAGCCCGAGCATGTCGGCGGAGGCGAAGTCAATCATGTCCTTTCCTAGGCCGGGGTAGCTGTGGATGGACAGGCAGCGCTGATTCTCCCTGAGAGTATCGAGCTCTGCTTCGAGGTTGCGGAAGAAGATTGGGGCATTTTTGGAGCTGTGGATTTGGGACTTTTGGGCCTGGGCCTTGGCCCATGACTGGACGAATGTAGACATGATAGAAAAGGTTCTTTGGGAGCTTAGATGAGATACTTTGAATGGGAAGTAGAGATAGATGGCTATGGGGCCAGAGGGTTAGAGGGTCAGACGGGTTTGACAGGAGGACTTGTCTTATAAGCGAACAGCTTCATTTCCTGGGATGCTCGTTCACGTCGTTTCAGACATATTTAGCTTTGGCGGGACAACACCAGATGTCTTGATGGCCATGAAAGTTGCAAAATTATAGCATGAAAAATACTTAGGATATTCGTCCGACGTTAACGAGGACGTACTCAGTACCTATGCTATGGAAGAGCGTGAATTTGGAATATTGGAGTGAAGTCTTCTCCGGGCTCGGAAGGGATGGGGTGAGAGTGAGGTGAAGCGGGTGCAAGTCGTCGCTTGCACGTTCAAGTAAGTCTCACATCATCAATGGCTCGTATGCACTCATATGCAAGTGATATTGCATGCAGGTGATATTTTTGTCGAGTCTTCAGGATGCAGTAGTGCAGGAGTGCAGTAGGAGCTACTCCTTCAGATGACTGCATCGCTTCCTGCAGGTGCCGCATCTATAGTCTTCATGCGGGCGGTGGCCTCATCTTCGAACCCTGGCCCTTGTCGCTTCGGCGGTTCGGCTCGAGTAGCCCGAGGAGCTTGAAGAGGTAAACACAAACTATGTACTTACTTGCTAAAGGTGCATCGACAGGAGATTCGGGACACAGTCAACACTGAAGTATGTAAAGTAAATCCTCTGCCCCGTAAAACCGCCAACAACAGACCGCACGCAAACCAGTTACTCTCTGTTATCATACCCCCATCGATGCCTGTCATGGCGCACAATTCTGCTCAACCGGTGATCGATTCAAACCCCGAACTTCAGTCTTACTACCTCTCTCTTGAATCGAGGCTTGGCTATGACTACCTTCTCGGTGGCGCACGTCACTTTGGCTATTGGGAAAAGGTTGACACAAGCTGGCCTTTCCCCATCAGCCGCGCCCTTCGCGCCATGGAAGACAGGGTGGCCAAAGCCTTGGATCTTCCCCCAGGTGCACGAATTCTTGATGCAGGATGCGGCGGCGGGACTCAAGCTCTCTATCTCGCCAAGAAATACGGTTACCACATCCTGGGCATTGACATTGTCGACTACCACGTGAAAGAGACCGCCCGCAGGGCTGCCAAGGCGAAGCTTCCCGCCGGCCAGGTGGAAGCACGCTTGATGGACTATCACCATCTCGAGAGCCTTGAAGCGGAGTCTTTTGATGGAGTGTACACATTGCAGACCTTGATCCACGCTTCCGACGTAGACACCGTTTTGAAGGGATTCTATCGCCTGCTCAAACCAGGAGGCCGTATTGCCTTATTCGAGCACAACCACGACTTTGTCAAAGACTCGGCCGATGTTCTGGCCAATGCATTGCGCAAGAACACCGATGGTGCTGCGTCCGCGGGCATTCCCAAGCCGCAACCCATCGTTCTCCAGAGCATGCTGGAGGAGGCCGGGTTTACGGACGTGGTCATCCGCGACTACACCGCCAACATTAAGCCCATGATCAAATTCTTCTACATGCTGGTTTACGTGCCCTGGGTCGTGGTTTCATTCTTGGGGTTAGAGAAGTACTTTGCCAATCTTGTCGGTATTGTGGCAGCATACCGCCATCACGACCTTTGGCGATACCTTGCCATATCTGCAATGAAGCCCGGAGGGTCTGTTGAGACGGCCAAATCAACATGATTGAATGAAGTCGGAAATGCCATAAGTTTCCCTATGGGCTCGCTGAGAGGGGATGGGGAATGATAACATCGATTGGTGGCCGTATGTCCATGAGTTAGGCGTTGAATGCGTTTCTAAGTTTAGCAGTTGTAGATGATATCCTATAGCTGATGGGGTGTTATGATGAGCCGGAATAGTCAATAGTACGTTAAAATCTGCAGCCAAGACTACGATATAGATTCCATCTGCTATCCCTTTTGCTAAATGTTCATGTTCTGATTACTTCTGTTTGACTCTGCGGCGTCCGTTCCACTGCGCGATGTTCGGTGTGGCAGCCATTGGTGCAGCCGGGTTCCTTTTTCTCTCTCCCTCGCTGTTTCTACGTGAAGAACAGAGCTTAGACTCTGGAGAGTTGACGCGCTCTCCGCTTTCGAGTTCGATGACCCTATTGTGAATAATGCTTCTCGTCTGGCCGCATTCGGAGACGGCTTCAGGATTCCGCTCATGCATTGGGGTGGTCAGGATGAACGGAAGACACGATAACACGATGGAATTACACAATAGAAACAAAAACATCGAGTAAAGATTTGCCGTTGAACGGTTATGGAGGGCAACATGAGAGGACTCTGTTGCGGGATCTCATGATCAGACGCGTGAATTGGAAATGTGACCCAGACGAGAACTCCTCGAGAAGCTGACCACCATGTCTTTCCGTCCTCATCTCCGGGCCATCTCTCTGCTTCGGCGAGCTATCCATCAAGCTTCTACAACCATTTACCCCGATTGCGTTATCGAGGAAGAGAGTTCTTGTCTAGACAGCAAGTTTCCGCGAGAGTGTCAGGGAATAATAGCCAGGAAAAGAAACGTTAGCCGATCACCGAAGCAAAAGTTCGCTAAACATGGCTGAAGGTTGCTAAGCTTTCTTCCCGCATATGCAGAAGCTGCTCATCGTGAGCTTTTTATTCGCGTCAATATAACGGAATTGGAGACATGGAGGGTGTGCGGATCTTGCTCGAAATAACTCTTCTTATTCCGTCGATCTCTGTAGCACTGCCAAGGAAAGTTTCAACTCGTTTCCTTGATAAAAATTGTTCAATGTTACCACGCCACACAGCTGCGTCCCGTGGCCCTCATACGCTGCCCTACTTCGTACCTTTGCTCTCGCCGGTCCTCCCTGTCCTGTCCTGGCCCTGCCCCTGGTGTTCCCGCTCCGTCTTATCATCCAATCAACTAGCCATGGGTAATGCGGAGCGGCCCGCAATACCTAACACCCGAGTGGTGGGGGTTGCGGAGGTATCGCATCGTCGGCATCTACGCTAGCTCATTGAAGTTAGTGCTGAGTGAGCTGGGATGAACGACGGAGCTGATTAGAGCGAGATCGACTGCAAGTTGTCGAGATAAAGGGTCAGTCTCGGGCGGGCTGGATACGCGCGACCGTGGAGAAAGGCATGGAATACTTCATAGTTGCATATATCCAAGAGTCAAATATATTGATATAATCTCTCATGTTGTATCGAAGTTGAGGCATTGCTTGCCTGTCATTGACCCTTGCCAGGCTAACTCTAGTGATAAAACGATACTGCAGCCCCTCGATGATCGAGCTAGCCTTCTCACCTCTGAAACGAAAATATACAGAAACTCGTGTTCCATCCAAGCATGAAGTATGTCTAGCATACTCTCTAACCTCTACCCGACTACAACATCTGCCATCCACCATACCATCGAATCGGCCTACCAAGTCCTCAGTGACCTCTTGTGCATTAGGCGGGGTCTTCTTCGTAGTCACTGTCGTCGCTTTCCAATAATCGTCTCTTCCCACATCCATATTCGGCCAAATGGAAGTACTGCTCGATGGAGATGAACTGATTGTGCCACATCTTCCACGAGCGGAAAGCGCCGGCGGACCCGACATCTGACAGACAACGCCCGGGTTCTCCAGCATGATCCTTCGTATGCGTGATACTGCACCACCCTGACCACCAATCCGAGAATGATCCGTGTTCTTTATGTTTATCACATTTAGCTATTCCCTCGGCAATTTGCGCAGGCATGAGCGACCGGCCGCTGAAAGATCTCGTAGGCTAGTCTTGGACACTCACTTGCCGAAACCTGCGGCGCAGAGCACGCACGTCGACCCTATAGGAGAACATCATCACAACCACCTGGGGCAGAGACTGGTTCCGAGAATCGGAAGAGTGTGTCGTTCTTCACTATATTGATGGTATTGAGGGGGTTATGCTTACGCCCAAATCACTTGCCAGCCATCTCACCGGTCCTGCCCGGTCAGGCCGGCTTTGTACTACCCGACATGTCGGCCTTGCTCACTCTGTCAACCCCCACCGGCCCACCCTCTTCTTCGGCCGCCCGGTGGAAACGGCAGCGAGACGTCCCGCGATGCTGCTGATAGTCGAAATCTGACAAACATTAGAAAGGTACGAGGATTGCGAGAGCTCAGCGCTCGATGAGGAAAGGTGGGAGGTGTGATTTTATTCCTGAAGGATGCAGTAGGCTCCGAGATGACTGCGCCTTGATCCTGGGAGAAGCATGTTATCGGGAGCTTGAGGGATTTTGTACGGTGCTTAGGTCGAGCTGGAGGCACATATGGAAGCAGAGCGAACCCACGGGGGTGACAGGAGGTGATACTGGATAGCTAATGGCGATAGTACCGGTACAACGATGCTTATACTCGTCTCCTATAAGTAGAGGCGAGCAATTAGACTAGAATGCTTCGGTAAGGTAAGGTATAACATTATACACAAGCGCTGACCTCGAGATCTCTGCTGCCCCCTTTTGACGAGACTTGGAAGACATCATTCCCTCCTATTCCAATTTTTGACACGCTCTAGTATCGTTCTACTCATTAGTTCCTATTGATCAGTCTCACAGTCAGTGTCTAAAACTAAACATGGCCGCGCATCTCGACGGAATTGTTGGTAACTCTTCTGGGCAAAATGGCCACGTCAACGGCTCCGCAGTTCCGAGGACAAACGGTACCGTTGGGAGTCAACGTAATGGTGTCAACGGGACACGTCAGGCCGCCGGATCCGGAGTGCCTGCCGCCACCCCCATTGCCGTCTGCGGCATGGCTCTTCGGCTTCCCGGAGGCTTGGAAAACCCACAGCAACTCTGGGAATTTCTTCTAGCCGGGGGAGACGCGAGGACTCGCGTGCCCGAGTCACGCTACAATGTCTCTGCATACCACTCCGAGTCTGGGCGACCGGGCACTGTTGCCACGGAGTACGGCTATTTCCTCGACGAGAGCATCAAACTAGGCGCTCTGGATACCTCGCGCTTCTCTTTTAGTCGTGCCGAGCTCGAGTCTGCGGATCCCCAGCAGCGGCTCATGCTCGAAGTCGTCAGGGAGTGTTTGGACGATGCTGGCGAGGTCGGCTTCAGGGGACGCACCATCGGCTGCTACATGGGTTGTTATGGTGAGGACTGGTTGGAGGTTCAGAGCCGAGATCCTCAGCAGTCTGGGCCTAGCAAGGTCGATGGGTACAATGACTTTATGTTGTCTAACCGCATCTCCTACGAAATGGACTTGCGCGGACCGAGGTATACCTACTTTACTTGCTACTACTGCTTTGTCACTTCCTGCTTTACGCACTTACTGACTTGAGTCTGGTTTAGCATGACGATCCGCACCGCCTGCTCATCCGCACTGGTTGGCCTTCATGAGTCCTGCGTGGCTCTCCAAAGAAGCGACTGTGAAGCCGCCGTCGTAGGCGGCGCCAACTTGATTTTCGCACCCGGCCTCACAACCTTCATGACTGAAAAGGGCGTCCTTTCTCCTGAAGGCTCCTGCAAGACCTTTTCGGCCGAAGCTGACGGATACGCCCGCGGCGAGGCCATTTCGGCCGTCTATCTAAAGCCACTGGATGCAGCGGTGCGGGACGGGAACCCCATCCGAGCCGTGATTCGCGCCACCATGACCAACAGCGATGGGAAAACACAGGGCATCTCGGTACCTAGCGCTGTAAGCCAGGAAGCCATGATCAGGAAGGCGTATGAGGCGGCTGGTATTACCGACTTTTCCCAAACGGCTTTTGTGGAGTGCCATGGGACTGGCACCCCTATCGGAGACCCTCTCGAGGCCAAGGCCATTGCCGGCGTTTTCGGTGGTGACGAGGGAGTCTATATTGGCTCCGTGAAACCGAATCTGGGCCACTCAGAGGGTGCGTCGGGCATTACCTCCCTGATCAAGGCGGTATTGAGTCTCGAAAACCAGACCATCCCTCCTAATATCAAGTTCTCGACCCCGAACCCGAAAATTCCCTTCCAAGAACGCAACTTAACAGTTCCTCTAGAGCCAATTCCTTGGCCCGAGACTCGCCATGAACGGGTTAGCATTAACTCGTTCGGCCTTGGAGGGAGCAATGCCCATGTCATTCTCGACTCGGCTCGCAGCTTCCAGACCGAAAGAGCAGGTCTTTCTGCCAACGGTCATTCTACTGCTACCACTGTTGCCTCTCCAGACATACCAAGAGCTCCCTCTGGAACCGGGCCACAGTTGTTGGTCTTCTCAGCCAATACAGCTTCGTCATTGCAAAAGATGACGCAGAGCTTCCAAGATTGGGTTAGCGAAAAGCTCAATGATCCCGAGCCATCTGACTATCTCCAACACCTCGCCTACACGCTCGCCAACCGAAGGGAGCATCTCCCACATCGGTCTTTTATGGTCGCTTCCACAGACCAATCCGGCACGCCGTCCCCGGGAAGAAGGGCAGCCGACCAACGACCCAATCTGGTCATGGTATTCACAGGACAAGGAGCTCAATGGCCGCGCATGGGCCGAGAACTGCTCCTGCGCTCCGATCTGTCTTTCCAGAAGAGCATCCGCTCCCTCGACCAATACCTGCAAGAGGCTCAGTATCCCGACATCCCACCGTGGACGCTGGAAGAAGAACTGCTCAAACCAGCCAAGACATCACGTGTGCAGACCGCAGAGTTATCGCAGCCTCTATGCACCGCTGTACAGATTGCCCTGGTGGATCTTTTCGCGGCCGCCGGCATAAAACCGGATGCCGTCGTGGGCCACAGCAGCGGAGAGATTGTGGCCGCGTACGCCGCTGGGGCTCTCACTTCCAAGGAAGCTATCGTCGCAGGTTGGCGACGCGGCCTTGCTGCAGCGAAACAGACTAGACCCGGTGCTATGGCTGCTATCGGGTTGGGCTGGGGCGACGTCCGAGAATTCCTGAGTCCCAAGGTTGTTGTTGCCTGTGAGAACTCGCCTAAGAGTGTCACCTTGTCTGGTGATACAGCCGAGGTCGAAGAGGCTGTCTCAAACATCAAAAAAGCGTATCCTCACGCCTTGGCAAGACTTCTGAAGGTCGACAAGGCCTACCATTCCCACCACATGCAAGAGGTTGGAGAGGAATACTATGCTACGGTACGATCCGAGTTGGTGGCCAAGCCACCCCAGAAATCCTTCTTCTCCAGCGTCACCGGAAAGTTGCATGAGGCGGCTCTGGATCCGGTCTACTGGCAGACAAACCTCGAGTCCCCGGTACTCTTCAAATCCGCTGTTTCGAGCATTCTCGGTCAGATGGAAAACGTGGCCTTTTTGGAGATTGGACCACACTCGGCCCTCGCAGGTCCCGTGAGGCAGATCTTGACAGAAGCTTCTCGCTCAGCGCCGTATGTGTCGGCCATGAAGCGTGGCGAGGACTGCGTGGAATCATTCTTGACTGCTATCGGAACGCTTTTCGAGCTCAACATGCCCGTAGACTTCAAGGCACTCATACTACCTGGACGCTGCCTCCCGGGCTTACCCACGTATCCTTGGGACCACGAGGGCGACTACTGGAAGGAATCAAGAATGGCGCATGAATGGCGATGTCGTGAGTTCCCAAGTCATCCACTCCTGGGCATTCGCCAGCTCGAGAGCACCAGTCTGGAGCCTAGCTGGCGAAACCTTCTTCACGTTGACAAGGACGCCAGTTGGCTCCGGGATCACAAGATCGAGAGCAATACCATCTTCCCTTGTGCAGGCTATCTAGCCATGGTCGGTGAGGGTATAAGACAGATCAGTGGTAGGCAAGATGGCTTTGCTCTCCGTGACGTGGTGATCGCTGCCGCCCTAGTCCTGAATGAAGGAAAGCCCACGGAACTGGTGACAACCTTCCGGCCGTACCGTCTCACCGACTCGCTTGACAGTCAGTGGTGGGAATTCACCATCGCCTCGCACAACGGCCATTTGTGGTCGAAGCACTGCACCGGCCAAGTCTCTTCCACGACGGAAACGTCGCGGCCAGCGCAGACGCAGACTGCGGACTTGACAAACCTGCCCCGGAAGATGGACCGGCATAGGTTCTACAGGATAATGAGCGACGCAGGCTTGCAGTTCGGACCTCGCTTCCAACGCCTTCGGGGCCTGCGAACCGGCACTCTTGAGTGCCTAGCTACAGCTGACATAGACGACGTCACGATTGGGGATGAGAAGCACTATCACTTGCACCCAACCATAGTAGATGCCTCCCTCCAATCGGCGGCACTTGCCGCCCTCAGAGGCCGGGTCGAAGCGAAAGAATACCGAAGAGTGCCAACTAAGATCGACTGGTTGTGGATGCGTTCTTCTGATCCCAATGTCAACCTGAGTGTGACAACTTCAGCAACGTTGGTCAAGGGCAGTCGTGATGTCGTCGGCCAAGTACAGGAAATATTGGCCGAGGGCAAGGTAGTTTTCCACATGGAGGGCTTGAAGCTTTCGCCCCTCGAGGAGGCCGAGGCGCCAGAGACGGACAGCCTTTCCGCCACTGCGCGGCTTACATGGGGCCCGCACATTGACTTCTTGGATGCCGCCAACCTTATCCGACCATCCATTCCTCGTCATCTGTACACCGATGCCATGAATGAGCTTGTTCGGCTATGTGTCGTGTACTCCCATCGGCATATCCAGACTGTTGAACCCACGCTACACCACATGAAGAAGTTCAAGGCTTGGATCCGGGACCAAGAGCAAGTCGTCAGGGCAGGCCCCTATCCGGACACCATAGCCCTGGGCGATCAATTCCTCATAGACAGAGTAAACACTCTCGTTCAGCAGCTGTCCGAGACTCCCATGGTAGGCTGCGCTGTCGCCATGCAAAAGGTAGTTACCAATATCGTAGGTCTGCTCACCGGCCAGACTGAGGCGCTTGGCATACTGCTGGCAGACGACACCCTCACCAAACTTTACGTCGCAACCGACGCTTGCGATAGATCCGATTTTATGCGTCACCTTACCCACACCAAGCCCAATATTCGGATTCTGGAGATCGGTGCGGGCACAGGCGCTTCTACCTCAAGCATGCTGAAGCACTTGAAACTGCCCGGGCCAACGGGCCAAGCCCTATTCTCCAAATATACTTTCACTGACATCTCGTCGGCATTCTTCGTCGCGGCTAAGGAGTTGTTTAAGGACGTCCCTAACATGGAGTATCGCACACTGGATATCAGCAAAAGCCCGGCCGAGCAAGGTTTTGACGGGGAGAAATATGATCTCGTCATTGCTACGAATGTGATCCACGCCACCAAGAGTCTGCGTGAAAGCCTGGAGAACGTGAACCAGCTGCTCGCACCCGGCGGTAGACTGCTTCTCCACGAGCTCTTCTCTCCTTCCAAGTGGCCCAACTATGTGTTTGGCACTCTCCCGGGCTGGTGGTATGGCGAGGCAGATGGCCGACCGGATGAACCTTTCGTTTCTCCGGAACGGTGGGAATCAGAGTTGATAGGGGCAGGCTTTGCAGGTCTCGATGCGGTTGCACTTGACGCCGAAGAGCCGCATCAGGTCAACGCCATCATGGTCGCTAGGGCGCAGACTGTTAGCTCGCGACAAAATGGTGAAGGCGGAAAGAAGACAGTCACGATTCTGAGCGACCGTGACGGTCAACCTGAACTTGCCGGTGCTCTTTCCCAGCAACTGCATGCCAGGGGTTACACCGTCCAACGGCGTCAGCTCGGCGACGAACTACCAACATCTCAGGACATAATATCCCTTCTGGATATCGAGCGCCCCTTCCTGGCCGACATTGATGAAGAGAGGTACCAAGCATTCCAGGGCCTGATAAACAATCTTGGCGGTTCGGGTCTGCTATGGGTGACACATCCATGCCAGGTCCGCTGCCACGACCCGAGGTACGCCCAAATCATTGGTGCCGCACGCGAGCTCCGCAACGAACTGCTGGTGGACTTGGCCACGTGCGAGGTGGATGATATGGTTTCCTCGGTCGACCGCATCATCGACGTCTTCGCACAGTTCCAGACGCGCGAGCAAGATGGATCTCTCAATGCGGACATGGAGTATGCTATTGTTGACGGAACCGTTCTTGTTGGTCGCATCTACCCCATCTCTCTGAAGGAGGAAGTGGCTGAGGACAACTTGGACCACGTGCATCTGGAAATGGCCAAGCCTGGGCGCTTGACGTCTTTGCGATGGACGCCTCGCGCCGCGAGACCGTTGATCGGCGATGAGGTGGAGGTGGAGATTCACGCTGCCGGACTGAACTTCCGAGTAAGTTTATTTCTCATGCTTTATAGCCTTTGGTCCGTGCTTAGAGTTGTAACACGAAATCTTGCAGGATGTCTTGTGTGCCCTTGGTATCGTTGCCTTCCCTGAAGAGGGCCTAGGCCTCGAGGCGAGCGGCACCGTCTCCCGTGTTGGTCCTGAGGCGAAGGACCTCATTCCAGGGGATCGCATCATGTTCTTGGGCAAAGGTGCCTTTTCAACGCACACCGTGATCCGCGAGAGATACTCCGAGAGGATTCCTGATGGCCTGAGCTTCGAAGACGCCGTAGCGATGCCCATTATTTTTGCGACTGCGGCTGCAGCCTTGATCAGCATAGGTCGTCTACAAAAAGGACAGGTGAGTCGAAGCCTTTATCATAAAACCAAGACGAGGAACACATCTAACCTAGCAATTATTATCTAGACCGTACTCATCCACAGTGCTTGCGGTGGCGTTGGTCTCGCTGCCATCCAACTTGCGAGGATGGTCGGAGCCGAGATATTCGCTACGGTCGGTAGCGAGGAGAAGGTGAGATACCTGACCGACACGATAGGTCTGCCCGCAGACCGAATCTTCAACTCCCGCGACACAACCTTTGTGGACGGCTTGATGCGTGAGACCCATGGCAAGGGTGTGGACTTGGTCATGAATTCTCTATCGGGAGAGCTCTTGCACGCGACCTGGCGCTGCGTGGCCGAGTTTGGTACCATGGTAGAAATCGGGAAGCGTGACCTCCTAGGCAAAGGTCGACTTGATATGGATGTCTTCCTTGCCAACCGAACCTATTCATGCTTTGACTTGGATGAGCTTAACGCCAAGAAGCCCGAGGCTTGTAAAGAGTGAGTACCCAGATGCGATTTTCCATCCAACCCCTTCCTATTTATATCTAACGTACTACTCCAGGCTTCTTCGATCGGTCATGGAGTACTTTGAAAAAGGCCATATCAAGCCAATCCGACCTATCAAGGCGTTTGACGCCTCGTCGATCGAAGCTGCATTTCGATACATGCAAAAAGGCCAACACATGGGGAAGATTGTCATCTCAATGCGAGACGAAGATGGCACTGTCAAAGTCGACACGTCAGCTCTCGCCAAACGCCTCAAAAAACTCGAACTGGACAGCTCGGCATCGTACCTGCTCATCGGAGGCTTCGGTGGCTTGGGCCATTCTGTAGCGCGCCACCTGGTCGAGCACAACGCCCGGCGTCTCATCTTCCTCTCCAGAAAGGGGGGAGAACGCCCGGAAGACGTCGATTTGGTGCGTGAGCTGGAGAGCATGGGCTGCGAGGTAGGTGTAGTTAAGGGCAGCGTTGTTAGCGCGGACGACGTAGCACGCGCCGTGAAGTTGGCCGGTCCAGCTTTGAAGGGCATCCTGCAGCTATCCATGGTCCTGCGGGACGAGGCTTTCCCGCGCATGCGCCTAGAAGATTGGGAGGCGGCCGTGACGCCGAAAGTACGTGGCACCTGGCTCCTTCACGAGGCCGCACTGGCAGCCGGTGTTGACCTCGACTTCTTTGTGCTATTCTCCTCGTTGTCGGGTATCCTGGGCCAGCCCGGCCAAGCCAACTACTGTGCCGCGAACACATTCCTCGACGCCTTTGTGCAATACAGAATCAACCTAGGTCTGCCGGCTGCCGCCGTCGACATCGGCGTGGTGGGGGACATCGGTGCGGCCTCGCTCGATAAAGGTTTGATGAAGAGGGTGAAGCAGGCCAAGGCGCAAATGGTCACGGAGCTGGAGCTGCTTGAAACCATCTCGGCAGCGATAACAATCAACGGGACCAATACCACCGGCGTCATCACCTCGAATGGATCGGCTCCTTCCGGCACAGCAGGGTTCGTCGAAAAGCGCCAGTTCATGATCGGTGTCGGAACGAGCATACCGCTCAGCCACCCCGAGAACCGCGCATTCTTCCGCAAGGATAGGAGGCTGGCAATTTACCACAATGCCACGAATCTTTCTTCCTCTCAAGGCGATCAAGGCAGCAGCAACGCCGACGCTCTCCAGGCCTTCATCGCCAAAGTCCGCTCAGCGGGCGTCGCCGAGGAGGGAGGCGCGAATGCCGTACTCCGTGAAGATGAGACGGCGGCGTTCCTTTCGCGGGAGATCGGCCGCAAGCTGTTCACGTTCCTGCTCCGGAACATCGAGGACTTGGACGCGTGCCTGGGTGTGCCGTTGTCGCAGCTGGGAGTGGATTCGCTAGTGGGCGTTGAGATGCGGAATTGGTGGCGTCAAGCTTTTGGGTTTGATATTACTGTCCTGGAGCTGTTGGGCATGGGCAACTTGGAATTGTTGGGCAAGCATGCAGCGGAAGGTTTGGAGAGAGTGTTGGGCTAGGCTTATAAAGGTATCCCGCGACAATATCGCTTCAATTGATCTCAGGAGTAGGAAATATAGAGAAGGTAGTCCGATAATCTGAGGGGGAGCTCAATGAGTCCAGAGAATGAATACAAAGTACTTCATCTCTTCAATGACATAAGCATGTTGAGCGAATCAGAGCGAGACTTTTCGGAGATGTCGTTGTGTTTAACGAGCGGGAAGTGGGGCGTCCCTGATTTTGGTGGACACGATTGGCAATTGCGACAGGGACCTGTTTTGACGAAGGTTATTGAGGCCATCGCCACCAAACCAAAAGGGGAATGGACATTGAACCATCAACATCAAATGGCATCTGGACAAACACCAATTTTAGTCAAGGGAACCCTGCTACGTTCCCCAGCTTTCCTTGACTTCCAAAGCCACCAAGTAATACTCGTTTGCACCTCAATATATCTCCGAAATGAGTCAAAATGTTAGAATGCGATAAATGTGATAGTCTTCAAGACCAAGTCTGGTATGCGACATTTGATGTAGGATCCTTTTCTTCTCGGGGTCCGCGGGTTTTCCCGGCGGCATCTGCTTACTGCAGTGCGCGACAGGGTTGAAAATGGGCGGTACACCACCCAATACTGTACATGTCGGTGTAGTTTACTTTGTTGGACCATTGTTGTGTTGTTCCATTGGCCATGCTCAAAATAAAAGTCCCTCGGATTGGTCGGTCGGCAAGGGACCCGTTCATTGAAGGCTTGAGATGAACTCAATTGATTAAGTGTGAACCCGAGTACGAGGTAGGAAAGGGGAGTTCTGGGCGTGAAGCAAGGGTAGCTCTGGTATTGGTCAATAAGTACGTATCCCCCCCCGCCAATTTCGGACAATTCGAAGCTTGAATCTCACTCTCTCAACCTCTCCTCAAAATCTCTTCTCACTTTTGGCTGCTCCGCGTCCAAGACTTGTTTATTCCCACAAGTTAGACTCACCACACCACGACGAGCTCCCATCAGTGACCCACCGCCCAACATGGCAGCCAACATCACTGCTACCCACCCGTACTATCCCCTCGGGGTCGACATTCCGGGCTATGTCGCCAACACCCTTTCCACGCAGACTATCCTCGCCATCTTCTCCACCGCTTGTGCTGGGGCCCTTCTGCCCGCGCTCTTCCTCATCCGACGCGCGGCGCCCAAGCTCTCCACCGCCGATCTAACAACGGCGATGTGGTTCGTCCTGTGCGGATGCATCCATCTCGTCCTTGAAGGTCCGTCTACTCTTGACTCCCTCTCCCTGGTTCCAGCCCCCCCTTCGCCTATTCGCGCCTCACTCAACGAGAAGTCTTTCTCCATCTTGCACTAACCTTACCTCCCTCCGTATCTAGGCAACTTTGCCGTTACCCACGTCGCCAGCGGCTCCTCGGTCCTCAACCAGCTCTGGAAAGAATACTCCCTCTCCGACTCGCGTTATCTCACTCGCGACGCCTTCATGGTCTGCATGGAGACCATCACCGCCTTCGCCTGGGGACCACTCTCGTTTATCCTTGTCTACCTAATCACCACCAACCACCCCGCGCGATATTTTCTCCAAACGGTCGTCAGCCTCGGCCAGCTCTACGGCGACGTTCTGTACTACGGCACCTTTTTCCACGAGGATATTTACCGGGGTCTCGAATTCTCCAGGCCAGAGCGCTATTACTTTTATGGATACATGGTGCTCCTGAACTCATTTTGGATCGTGATTCCGACCTTCCTGCTCGTACAGTCGGGTAAGGCGACTGTGGCGGCTTTCGCGAAGGCGGGGAAGACGGGAAAGAGGGATTGAGATGGTTCATAGCCTGGTTTGTCAGTGTTGGACAGCGACGTATATGCGGGTCCGAATGCTTAATTGATGGAAAATCCTCATCGATTCAAAGAAGTCAGTTTGGGGACATATTGGGTGGAATTGATGCCTAGGTCTGCTCACCGCAACGGAGCCGATCAGTATTGAATCCTCGCTGTGGGGTGGATTAAGATGGAATTGACCTATTAACCACCAAATACCTGGTGCAGTAGCCCCAGAGCCCCCGAGTCCGTATTTCATACGTGTTGATCTATTTTATATTTCTTTCCTCGCGACCTCACACCGAGGCTATTCCGGGTGTTCTCTTCCCTTCTTCGCCCGACATGGCGTCGGCCACGGCCTTATCACCTTGATATCTACATCGCTGTCGATGAGATATTAGATCACCTCTCCGCCGCAAAAGCGCATCCTGGTTTTGGGTTCTTCAGTGATGTCGGCTCTGAGCCGTGAACTTAGTACCTGGCAGGTCCTACAGGTTCCAATGGTTTGAGCTTCCAATCGATTTCGTATGCGGGTCTGTAGAAAAAGCCTTACTCCCGAGAATAATTTCTCGCAAGTCTCGTCAAGCTCTGCACAATTCCGAGGTCAAGTATGACCGCCTGGATGCATGTAAAATCATGGCAACACTACAGGATACCTCCCAAAAAACCAACGGTTCTTTATGAAGCTCGAAGTGCCACTCCCCCTCCGCAGCACAACATTGTTGCCCTGTTGTGACGCTTTGTCGACTGTCGGTAAACATGCCTGATTTGTGAAAGCCTGTGGTATTTCATGAGAGAGGGTACAGGTGGCAGCCGCAGCCAGAAATAGTTACAAGGTCGAGCCAACCTCCAGAACACGTTGGAGGAGATAAGGTTCTTGCATGTGTGAACTGACCAAGCTTTAGATGGCTCTGCTCTTATCCTCTATGGCTTGGGTGCGACTGTGACATTGTAAGTTGATATTTTGAATAGAGAAAGATTATGTCAGCCATTCCGTTCCCGGCGTTAGTACAATTTGCAATAAATCCGGTTGAGTCTTCTAAAATTGGAATGCGGGACGACCACTCAAATCCAAACGAAGTGTCATCACTGTCATCACCTGTCAAACCTGTAGTAAATGAACAAGGACGCTTAATCGCAGCTTTCCAACATTAATTGATCACCTGTCCACCTCAAGCAACTGAATCAGTCTCTTTTTCCTTCCTGCTTATTTCTTTCCTTTTTCCTTAGCGTCGTGCGACCTGCGGGTTTCCGCCGCCTCTATTCTTTGGGACTTGAAGAAACCTTAAACTCGAACTCTCTTGGCGAGCCCCGAATCCAAATTGAACCCTTGAAACTCAGCATGGTCTAGTCTCAGACAACGGCCCATCGCCGACTGCAAGATGGAGGAACAGCGAAAAGGGCCAACCCTCGCCGCCGCCGAAGCTAGTCGAAACGACGACCGCGATAATGATACTATAGACGACATGTCTGTATGCCGTCGTAATGGGTTAGATGCCAGGGTACCGCCCGCAGACGACATCGTCGACTTGACATCCCACCAGCTTCCCTCGCCACATCCCACACCGCCACCGAGTACGCAGCAAAGTATCGCATCAACTGTGTCCTCAAACGTCGGAACACCGCTTCCCACAATTCATTCCGATGAGGATTATTCTTCCGACGTTTCGTCGACTCGAACTCGAGCTGATCCCGACCCGAACGATGCCTCTTCCTTCTCCTCATCCTCCTCCTCTGGCTCCATGCCGCCGCCCCTATCGACCGACGACCCGGCGAAACGAGAAATAAATGGGACCAATACTGTTGCGCAAGGGCGGCCGATGAGAGCCAGCAAGAGCCAGGAGAATGTCAGACGGCTGTCGGCTGCGGAAATCCACCAGCTGACCGACTCTCCCCATTCCCTTCCAATAGCCGTCGTCCCGGATGCGCTGACGACAGACCATCGCCGTACTGGACGCCTTTCACCTTCCGAGTTGCAGGCAATCAGGGAGTCGATATTAGGAAACTCGGCGTCCGATCTACGTAGCGATCTAAGGGATGGTGACCGTGACAGCACGACCGCGACCTTAAGAATACCTACCAATGCGCGCACGCTGTCCACACCGCCGATTTCTAGAAATCGAGGTGGCTCGGTACATTCTTCTCCTCGCCGCAATTCTTTTCACCCTGTTGGACCCTACCCAAACCTTCATTCTCTACCGACGACACCTCTCGTTCACCAGAATCCTTTGCCCTTCCATCGGCCAGAAAGGAGAGACTCTGCACCCAAGAACCCAGCGCTTGCCCCCGGCACACCCATTACACCCGTTACACCCATCCCGGTTCCTCCTGTATCCTTACCAACTCATCTGCAACTCGAGCTTGCGGCCCAAAAGCCTAGTCCTCTTTACATCCAGCGGCCTGCGACCATCGATGTTCCCTATGAGTCCAGCCGGATCAAGATTGAGCGTTTAATCAATGTGATCCTACTTCCTCCCTTCCTAGAACGCACCTTGACTATTGGAGCCCTAGCTTGTCTTGACTCATGGCTTTATACCTTCACTATCCTCCCTCTCCGCTTCTTCATTGCCGTTGGCATCTTATTCCAATGGTGGGGCCACGTCTTTGCCAAGGAAGTCAAGTGGATTACGGGCTTCGTGTGGTACGGCCTGGGACGCCTATGGACCCGCGGGATATTTAGGTCTAGAATAAGAAAAAGAAGGGGTGATTCTGTCGATTCGTGTTCATCGGAAGGAAAACCCCCAAATCCTTCGGAGTTCGGGGCACCACAACCGGCGAACGCTGAATCTTCTTCCTCAACGGCAGGTTATGTGAACCGCGGCCCTCAGACCAAATCTCGCCCTGCCTCCACGATTTTCAGACATCGTCGAACGAAGTCGAGACCCTCAAATCTATCTGCGTATAACAAAGCAGATCTCCTTCAAGGAGCACTCATCGTCTGCAGCTCGATTGCTCTCATGAAACTTGACGGAAGCCGGATGTATCATTTCATCCGAGCGCAGTCAGATATAAAACTTTACGTGATCTTCAACTTACTTGAGGTAACCACTAAAACCCTGCAACACTCCCTTCTGAGGAATGTATTGCTGACCTTCATCCGCAGGTGGGAGATCGACTACTAGGCTCGCTCGGCCAGGATATTCTCGAGTGTCTATTTAGCGCCGAGACTCTTGCGAGAAACAGCTCGGGCCGGTCCAAGGTTCTTATGCCTCTCGGCATGTTCGTACTCGCCCTAGTGTATAACGTTGCCCATGCCGTCGCGCTCTATTTCCAATGCATCACACTAAATGTCGCCGTCAACTCCTACTCCAATGCCCTGTTGACTCTGCTGATGTCCAACCAATTCGTGGAGGTCAAAAGCACAGTCTTCAAGCGATTCGAAAGGGATAACCTATTTCAACTTACCTGCGCCGACATCGTTGAGCGATTCCAACTTTGGATCATGCTCCTCATCATTGGCATGCGCAACGTTGTTGAAGTCGGCGGCCTGTCCGTCCCCGGAGCTGGCACCGGAGACTTGGAACCATCAAACACACAGCCTTTGCATAGCCCGACCATCCTTCCACATAGTTTCACTATACTGCCAACCTGGATATTGTCCGGAGAAGTTCTTTCACCGTTCTTCATTGTCATTGGTAGTGAAATCTTGGTTGATATCATCAAGCATGCCTACATTACCAAATTCAACAACATCAAGCGTACCTTTTATAGCCGAGTCCTCGACATCTTGTGCAAGGATTACTACACCAATGTGAGTCTGCGCACACTCATCAGCAGTTCACTCTGCTTTCTGATACTACCAGATGACACTAACTGATATCCACTATCTAAAGGCCTTCACTACCCCATCCCTTACTCGAAGGCTAGGTCTTCCAGTCCTCCCTCTTTCCTGCCTCTTCATCCGGGCATCTTTCCAGACCTACCATATGTTCCTATCAACACGAGTCTCTCCGCCAATCCCCCCTTCTACCCATACCTCCTTAACGGAGAATACCGCCATTCCTACTTCACCGGCTATTCTGGCGGCGCTGGAGAGATTTGATACACTAATTCGGGACTCCCTCGGGCGGTCCGTCTACGGCGATCCCTTCGGACCCGGAGGTCGCAAGAAACGACCGTGGTGGGAATGGACCAAAGACGATGCCATCGCCGCCGTCACGATGGTGGTCTTCTTCTTTATCGTATTCCTCGTCCTCCTCATAGTGAAGCTTCTCCTCGGGATGGTACTCCTACACTACTCGCGGCAACGATATGCCAAGATGAAGCACAGGGAACACCAGATAGCGCAGGGGAAGCTGGAGAGGGAGTCACACCTGGCGCAAGGTAAGAGATCGGGCGGCTATGGTCACGTCGAGATTGGTGATGAGAGAAGCAAGTGGTTGAATGCTGATGAGAAGGAGGGGTTGAAGCGGAGGAATAAGAAGGATAAGGTGCAAGATGATGACCTAGAGAGAGTCTCAAGGTATGAAATGGTGGCGAAGCGCATATGGTAATGGCGTTGGAGTCTCTCTTCTGTTTTAACGACATGGCATGTTTGGAGTGTAAAGTTTATGTGTGCGTCACCGCAACTTTGTTGATAGCGCTCATTCCGGGGTTCATCGGGCACATCTGATCCCCCAGTATATACAGATAATACCAGTAGTTCATTATGGTTAAGATATTGATACTCTCTCGACGACCTACATGTAGAAAGGCGAAGATGTCGACTCTTATCTCCCATTCGCTGGGTGCAGTCCTGAGTGTCATATTAGCAGCTGTTGGCGGGCCGTCAATTTCAGGTTGACAGTGTTCTTTAAAATTCATACTGTTGCTTCTTCGCGCCTGCGCGATCTTTCGTCGTTCCTGCCCAGCAACGAAAATTTACCGAGCAGCCTGTGATCAAATTTCCCCTCCACGTTGCGAATCTCAACAATTCCGAGAAGTCGCATCATGCCATTGCGACCATCAAGCGATCGAGGGCCATCAATTTTATCGGTAGCTACGGCGTAGCAGGCGCAATTCTCAACCTCAGGGAGACCAACAACCCCTAGGTGCGTAAGCTAAGGACACAGCTTCATGCTCCGTTTCCGGTAGCGGCTACAGCCCGCATTCCGTCCGATCTCACCGGTACATTTTCTTTGGTCGACATATTGTATTCTTCGCAGCGATGGGCATCTGTTCGTCTTGTCTCGGAAGTCGGCGGAGGGAACCTTATGAAGAAGTGAGTTTGTTCCATTCCCTCTTTGTGGGGTTTGCCCCTTTCATCAATGCTCGCTCTTTCCTATCAAACCCCCTATCGAACAGACAACTCACTCTCTATCGATCCATTTTATAGGATGAAGAATCCCCTCTTTTCGACGACCCCTCGAATCTTCAATACGGAAGCTTTGGCGAGCCGAATGTGACGAACCAGGATGACGACCTTGAGACGCAGAGAGAGACTGAAGCGCTCCAGCGCGTGGTAGCAAAGACTGCCGAGTATGTTGGCGCTCCCATCGACCGACAGTGGTGTGAACTCCCGCCCAAAATGCTAATATGCATTCTCTATAGGAATATGGTGGATATTTTCGAAGTTGCGCCGCAAGGAGACGGTCGTCATTCTGCGCCAGCTCCCTTTGCTTACGCTGGCCAGGAGGCTCGGATGATGCGATATCAGAACCTGCTCTCCAAGCTCGCCGCTCATGATGAAGGGGATGAAGTAGACAACGTCGAAGGAGTGCAGGTCGACTGGCTCACGGATGAGCAAGACACGATTGAACTGCAACGCAGTGAGACGACTGCCAATGGCGAGGATGATAAACCCCTCGTAGGTACATTTGCGGATGCGGCTGCTGCTATGAGTTGAGCTATGCCTCAGCTTCCTGGGTTGCTTTTGTGAGAGATGGATGTTAGGAAACCCCCAACCGGCGTCTCGGTCTGACAACGGCCACGCCATTGCATCATAACACACACCACCCCGTGGTCGATTTTCGACGCCGAGTACCTGTTTCTTCCGGACCGACCAACCTTGTACGATATGCGGGACACGCGCGCTACCGCCGTAGTCCAACCAAACCCTCGGATCACTCAGCCATGACAAGACTTCATACGAAGTAGCGCCTGCCGCCTCAAGCTCCAGCTGGGTTCTTATACCAGCATTTACGCTCCACATGAATAGAAGTGGGGAATGACTCCAGCCAAATGCCCCCATTTGCCCCCATTTGAAATCTTCGTCACGAACCAGAAGTCCACTCTTCTACATACACTACACACACTACATACACTTTCCATTAGCCCTGCAACTAGGGCTACCGATCATCCATCTCCTTTGTTCGATATCCATTTTATGTTTTACGCCAGATATTCAAGGCGGCCTGTACGTCTAGATCACCAATCGCCGGCTGTGTTGCCAGATTCGGGAAAAGACCAGCGAGAAGTTTTCGAGCGTTGCAGTGATACCCATTTAGCAGCGGCCACGTGCCTCTTTTCAGTGTGGACTACTACGTTGTAGTGGGGAATTTGAGGATAGCATTGAAGAACATTGAAACCTTCTGGGCCCATTCGAGCCTGCGTCCCGTCCCGACCATGCCACTATAATTATTTTCCCATACCTGCATGGGACCCCACGAACATGCCCTTCCTTATGATCCACCCTCTTTTTTTTTTCTGTCAGCATGCATGTCTGCTATTTTCTCCGGCTTCGGTACAGTTGCGTTTCTCGGTGGCAGCAGGGTCTGGGACTGGTCGACCTCGACCCCGTCTGGTCCAATCTTTCGATAGTACAGCAAGGGCCTGCAGCATTTGGCCTCGCGTAATTGGTCGACGAATCCCATTACCATCTCGACGGTGTACACCTAGAAATCGCAACAGGTTGAGGGGGCGCCACATTCAACGGGTAGATTCGATGCGCGATTGGGTCCGTTCCTCTGTACTTCTGCAGAACACACCCTGGCGGAGGGAGTCAGCCTCTTCTCCCAACCCACGAGGGGAGATGAAGAACAAGACCCGGGCCTCGCGAGACAGAGATCGAGATGGACACTCGCTCACTCACACAGGGACGCACAAGCAGCGACATCTCCCGCTTATTATGTACTATGAATTTCCTCGGACGTTGAATAGATGACCATGAGAATCTTGCAGTTCCACAAACTCATGCGCCCACCCCCATGTCCACATATGTATGTCCACAACTGCCCGCCCACACACGCACAACACGCACACTCTCGCGCATATGGGCTCCGTCACCTTCCTTCTTGCCTCTCAGAGTCTCAGTCCTCTACTCACGCTATTACTAGCGCCCCACAACCTACGCTGTCATTTACCCATTGGTATCCAATCTCAGCTCTCACACCAGGGCTTAGGCCTTTGCGTCCCTCTTTCCACAAATCCCCTTTAGCCCTACCGTCATCATCATGTTTTCCTGTCGGCTACTTTTCTTCAACGTAGTCCATGCCTCTCGACACAATGCTACTATACCTTCCATTCCCAGTCCTCCACACACGCGCCATGTCCTCGTAGGCCACCTGCGCCTTCCCTCATGCTGCAAGTGCACCTTGGCTACGAATCCACCCAAGTCACCCGAGATCCGTCAGAGCCAGCAAGGCGAGTACTAAAACTGGTTGGATCAGTTGGATCAGAGGTAGACATGGCTTGATGTCATAGGGAACCGCATGAAGTATCACGCGCCCGACCTCGGCTTAGTACCGTCGTAGGTGGCGTTGGGAACATGGAGAAATGCACAATCGAGATTTGATGAACTAGCTGAAGGTTCCATGACGTGCACTATTATCTCTAGCTAAATTGAGAGAGCGAGAGAGAGACTGTGGGTGAGAGAGTGAGAGAGTACATGTGTTGGCTAGCGCAGGCGGCCAGCTATGGAAACAGCAAACAAAACTCCGTTTTAACCTTGCCATATCATTCCTCCCTTCTCCTCCTCGCCTTTTATCCAACCGAAAGTCTGCGTTTCAATCTTTACTCTCTTTTCATTCTCGGGCCTTCCTCGAAACCCCATCCCTTCTCCTGTTTCCCTCTTGGCCTGCCTGCTTGTCAAACGAGCCTGCCGGGAGAGAATAGGGTGCGCGATTAGCGAACCACCCAGGCCCGCAAAGTCCTCCCCACGGTGTTCTCGGGCCTAGGAGCCCTATGGAAGGAAATGCCCGTCCATTCCTCTTCCCCAATCAAGAGAGATGCTCTCGATCAGACAGAGTAGTCTGATCAAAGCAGGGCAGATAGGCTTCCCGCCTACCGTACATTTGCCCCCAAGATATTGCCCATTAGCCCTGAAAGTGCCCTCTTCTCACCCACTATAATATCCGTACGAAACTCGCGATGGTCCAATCACGCTATTTTCTACCATTACTCCAGCTGGGCTCCTTCAGAACTAAGAGCGTAGTAACCTGTAAAGCAGACGCACAAGCATTAAACACGCATATAGAAAAGTACAAATCCCTCCTCTCAGCTTTCCCCTCTCCTTTCTGCTCGTCCCCCCCGCCCCTTGTGTCTAGGAATACACCTTGCAGCGAAAACCGTTCGCCATGTATGTTTCTCTCCGGGCACTAGTAGTCAGTGCCTTGTACTCGCTTCCAGTGTTGGCGGTGCATCTCGGCCATCTGAGCCTCGACGTGTTGTGCTTCGGCCGCTGTTCGCTCGATCGTTGCCGTTCGGTTTCCCTCCTTTATCCATCGTTCAATGTCTCGGTTCATCTTGGTGAGGCGGCGCGCCTTCTTGTCGATGTCATAACACAGTCTGCACTTGTCTGCTTGGTCGTAGACTTGGTTGACGAGCTTCAGGCCGCACGTCTCGCCAGTTCTGTACTCCTTGGGGCACTGCTGCCGAAAGTGACTCCACCTCCAATACCCACACGTCCATCGTGTCTGGTCGAAGTAGCACATTCTTTTTAGGGGGGGATTTCGACTTTCTTTTTTTTTTCTTGTTTCGCCTCTTTGTTTCTGCTCGGCAATGGAGTTGTTAGAACACAACACGTCTCGGTCCTGTAGCATTTGGCCTTGCATGACGCCGATATTGCCCTAGGTTGCTCGACCCACTTACTGGCTGCCTCTGCGACCCTAGGTCAAAAGTTCTAATAACAAGGCCAAGTGGATGGTGGCCAAGTCCGAAGTGCCGAGCCGTACAGGTGGGGAGTAAACCGTTTTCTAGAGTTGTTTTTTTTTTCGTTCTTTCCGTTGTTGACTTTCGTTTTCGGCCGCGTCTTCTCTTTTTTTCTCCTTCGTTTCTTCTTTATGTCGTGTCACTTCCGGGGTGCCGTTCAGCTAGTCAAGAGACTTGTTGTTCCGTTGGTGTCTATCTAGTGCGTTTAGAAGACAGGACAGGAGATGTTTGTGCTTCAAGGGATGCTTGCGTACAGGGAGTGTTTCGAGGTATGTTCTGATGTGAATAGAGGATTAGAGGATGTGAGAAAGTGCCACTTGTGAGAAGCAGAGTTGCTTTATGATTTTTTTTTTTTGTTTTCCCTCTCGAGGAGAGATGGGCCCAACTTATACCTGATGCGATTCACTCCTGATAACATAACCCCCGTATAGGCTCCGTGCTGGGCCACTTGTTGTTTGAACGGGCTATTTGGGAAGAAGTTACCCTCTGCATTGGAGCCTTTCTGATTCGACCTCACCCTGCAGGTTAGTCTTTGGAAGTGCTGTCTGGCTGCCACGTTGATCATGGCCAGAAATTTCCCGGCTCCATTATTCTCTTTCCCCACCGAAAGCCACCTCTTTAGTTGGAATGGGGGCCGGGAGGGAGTAACATGGTACTCCGTAGGCGATGCGTGATGCGGCAGCCATATACATCCCGCCTCCGACGTCCCTCCTGCTTTCACGCCCCCGTCTAGGCATTACCTGCACCTAACTTCTACCCCCTTCCGTTTTCCCAACCCTTCTTCTGCTTCAGTGTACCGATCACCAACATATGAATATGCTGATTCTATCATTCTCTTCCCTCTTTGTCTGTATTAGTGAAATAATAGCTAACTATCTCAGGGATCTCTGAGTCAAAACAAGAACTGCAGCACTACCACGATCCCGCCGTCCACGAACTACTCCGTCCTTCCTCGAACGCCACCTCGATCGGATGAAGCCCTGAAGCAGGGTGCCAGATTGGGGGTGTATCCGTACCCAACACCATCTGATGACGTCCCTCATGGGCACTCGCCACTTCACACACAACGACTACCATCGCGGCCCTGGCCATATGGGCCCTCTCGGCGTCTCTCTTCCTCTTTCTCATTCCCTCCCCGCTCCACCCCGCCCCTGCCCCGTCGAGCCAGGCCCGAGACGGTTCATAAGTGTCTTCCCGCCCGATGGAACATGGGTGTATCCCGCTGCAGGTGACTGCTGATCCCTGGCCGTCCTTATTCCCCCCTGATATAGGATATAATTTCCAGCGAGGCTCATCCCGAAGAGTCAGACCAGCGCCCTTTCCGGATGCGATGCAGGTGCCAACCAGGTCCCGTAGGCAAAGTGACCAAGCACTCGAACCAGCATTCACACCTCTCCCATTCGGCAATGGAAAGAGAAATCCTTGCGGATACGACTTATGTGCTGCTCTCTCTCCCTCGGCGACCTCCCCAACGCAGTGACCCGTCTGCATCCACGCCTTCCGCGGGGTATATTTCCCTTTACTTTTTTTTTCTGTTTTTCTATGCAGACTCCCCGACAAGGACAAGGGGTGCACTTTGTTGATACCAGGGGTATGTGGTGGGGGGGAGAAGCAGGCCCAAGAAGCGGCCGTGGTGGGAACAGATCACAGAGGGGCGACAAGGGGGTGGGAAGGGAGAGGGAGCGTGTCATTAGGAGCGGCTGGCCGCTTATTTGGCCTCGCTCGCCTGATAAACGCACATCTCGCATCGCCGCCGGCAAACTTTTTGGTTATTCAACAATAACACATTGTCGATTATCAGCATTTTCTGCACCCTTGGTATGTATGCCTTATCCTTTCTTTCTTTCTTACGAGACGACAAAAAGAAGGAAATTAATTCCCCCTAGTGGCTGCCTTGGTGCATTCCCCATGACCCCAACTTGTTTTTTCTCCTCATTCTGACACCCCGCTCCCTCTCCTATGCCTGGCGCTCAATATGGATAGCGAGATGCATCAAGGCTTCGATGCCTGGAGAGAAGGAAAAAAACAACTAGCGCAGTACACTTTGCCACCTCCATTCAGAAGCTTCAATTCCCTTCTCTCTTCCTGGATCTAGCCGACATTACCCCTGTCCCCTGTCTGCTTCTAGGCGAAGATCGTGAGGTTTGGGCTCTCTCTCCTGCTATCTTCGTGTCCTTACTTTCACCCTTGCTGTAGATAGCCCAACCTCATGCAGTTCTTGAAGAGTCGTTGTAGCTACTTCTTGATCTACATCCCCTCGCTATACCAAGCCCGTTGTATCTTTCACGCAGTTGTTCTTCCTCCCCACCTTTGGAGCTTAGATGAACTGCGGGTCCTGCTGTTCCCGCTTCGGTGACTCGACTTAGAAGTTACAGGAAAGGAAGCACTTACTGCTCTTCCCGATGACTCCCACGGACATCAATGTACGCCCTCTCCCTCTAGTGGAGCGCAAATCTTCTCTCTTCCCAATGTCTCACTCGTCCCTTTCCATGTACCCTGCCTAGGCTTCTAGATACCGTCCCTCTCTAGCTCCCTTCCTCTCACACACTGAAAAATAGAGTGTGTATGTGGAGGAAGCTGAAAAGGGAACGGCGCCTTGCGACATAGTCTCCAGTAATATAAATAAGAACATAAATGCAGGAAGGATCCCTCCAACTTGTGAAAATGCCGCAGGCCTCCGCACTCACATGAACTCACTCTAGCAGCGGTTGCCCGTGTCTAGCTCAGATTAGGTTCCTCCACCAGCTGCACACTAGATCCTAGTGCCTTCCTACGAGTTCATGGACCTATCACTACTGGCCTTAGACCGAGAGAAATGGTAAGATGGGAGGGAGAAAGGCTCTATCGTGCCTAAACCCTTCTCTCAGCTACTTGTGCAGGGGACTCTCCGCCCCCAAGGCTTCCTCGTGCTATGAAAATGGGTGTGAAGGGAAAGAGAGAGCGGTTTGTGGGGAACCAAGAGGAGGGGGGGCCAAGAGGTAGTTCAGTACCCAATCACTCCCTTTGGTCCCACGACGTTGGAGGGTCTCTCTCCATCTTGACTAGCGGACGGGGAATGAGGAATGATTTCCAACAGGCAGAGATGAGACATAGCAGGCACAAGGGGAAAGGAGGGGACCGGGGTAGGGAGAGGCAGAGACAGAGAGGACGGGGAGGGCTAGCCGGACCAGTCTCGAAGGAACTTAGCGGAGGGGGAGGGTGGCCAGAAAGGGGGGGCGTGTGAGAAGTAGAATAGGAAAAAAGAAGAAGAGAGAGACAGGAAGAGAACGATAACCGGTACAGCCCACTCTACAGGGAGTCGTTGTAAACGTGGCCGTCCACCTCTGGCTCCATCCATTGATTCACCTTGCATTGCAACCAGTTTCTTGCGTCAAGGTGTCGTTACCCGAACCTGCATATCTGATGGGGCACTTTGATGAAAAGAGGAAAAAGAGGTTCAGGGCTTCGCTCCCCTACCTTATCCACCTATCCACCTATGTACCTACCTGTCTGCTTGCTTGCCCTTCTCTTGGCTCCCCGTCCGCGCCTAGGGAGGGGAGCTGCTGCCTATCGAACGCGGCAGAGATGTAGGTACCTGAGAAAACAGGCAAGTGGAGGGTTTCTGGAGCATGTATGTATATGTAACTTACTCGTCACTTCGGCGGGCTCGCGGTGCATACAACATACGGGATACAGCGTAAACGTTTGTGGGGAGAGTGCAGCATCAAAGGGAGCAAGAGCACTACTAACAGCCTCGTCATCGACGTATCCTCCGCATACACTTCTTGTTGTTGAGACAAGACAGGGAGGTGTGCCTCCGTTCCAAGAATAGAAAAGGTTGAGAAGAATAAGAAGAACAAAAACACCCAGGTCCAGATATAACCAGGTGTACATGCTGGCCGGGCCAATGCTTCACGCCGGTCTACGCCGGTCTAGCGGCAGATCGCAATGATCTGTAGCCGTATGACTACGACTTCCTTTACCGAGCCCGGTTGCAGCATTGGATGCCACCCGAGTATTTTTGAATAACTGTACATGATTTTTGAGAGCTGCAGGAGGCAGCCGGTCACAAGAGCTTCCATTTTGGAAGCCTTAGTTATAGTATTGCGCCCCAGATACATGCGTAGATATATTGCGCAGTGGGGGAAGCCACATCTCGCTTCCCCATAATTTTTCCACGCCAAGCCTCCCTGCTTCACCCGTCCTCTTCTTTTTGTTATTTATTATGGTTCAACGTTTTCTCCGTCCCGTCCTGTCCTGCAAGAGAATCGAAGGGAGGGGGCTGGGTAAGGCAACAAAAGGTGTGTGTGGGTTCTTGGAGGGGTTTCCTCATCAAAGGGGGAAATGGCCTCTGCAGGTCTCTCCAGATGGCCTTCTAACGCGGCCATGTCATTTTTGCCGGCGACTGGCCGGAATGTTGAGGGTTGGGAGACACCCTTTTGGGGGGAATGGACACGCCTCGAGGACGGGTCTGCTGCGGTGCTTGTTTATCGCACTTGATCGCTTTTGCGTTTGTTTTCTGATTGTCTCTTCCCACTCCTAGTACGTATTATACAGGGATAACGATTGCGCCTGTGACTCTGTGAGCCCATCAATAGATCAAAACGCAGAGATGTTTAGCCAACATAGGGTTTACACGTCGCCTGATTAACCTGACATGGAGAATATCGTCATGTCGTGTCGGCAGCGTGGTGATGCTGCGTGATGATGTAGTTTTTGCTAGCTCTGTCACATTGGGCAATCTTACATAGAATAAGTAGAATATCACATTATTTTAGCTTAGGCCTGGGCGATTCTTCATTGAGTGATCCCTGTCAAGGTTGTTGGTTCTATGTAGGTGCGGGGGGGTAGCAAAGCGAAAAATAAAATAAAAAATTAAAATTAAAATTAAAATAAAAATAAAAGAACAGAAAAAGAAAATGAAAAGAAATAAAAAAAGAAATACCGAAGTCTGGGCCGGAGCCTTGGCCCGGCCCAAATCCCGGCCCGGCCCCGACCTGCACATCACGAAACACGAGTTCTCTAGCTTCCCCACTTTTTCTCTTTCCGTGCCTCATTCGCGAACCAGCCAATTCGCCGTGGCGTTCGGGCTACGAAACGAAGAAGGTGACATAGAAGAATGTCGCAGGGGGGATTCGAATTGGGCCCTCATGTAGTGGGCAACATTGAAACGACGCACATTCTTCGGATCGGCACAAGGCGAGTGGTTGGGCAGAGATGGGCACCGTTTTCGATCCAGGAAACCCAACATCACAAGGTGATCGTATGCACATCAGTGACGGTCACGTACAGCGTACATCGATGCCTTGCCTCGTTGTGCCTGATTTTGACCCACGTCAACAATTTTATTTCCCCGAAGGCACAGGCACACACATAGGCACACACACAGGCACATACATACATACGTACACACAGCCCCAGTGCTGAACGTTCGCTATGACCTCCTTTTTTTGGCCCCCACGAGGAACGGGTAAGGGGGGTCATGATGAGTTGGCAAGATAATATCACGATCGGGCTTCGGTTGCTGTGCTGTCAAAATACCAGACCATGTTTGCTTCCTTAGCCCCAACCACTACAGCACCATATCAGCATGCACTTTGAATCACCGTTCCATTTTACGGGACTTTGACAACTCAAAATAAGGGAAACTGCATCATCGGGTTCATTTGGAGGGTGTACGTGTGTGTGTGTGTGTGTGTGTGTGTGTGTGTGTGGCAATTTTCCCTTTTCGCCGTAAACAAGGCCTGAAAAGCAGGCCTCGCGTTTTATGGTGTTGGTCCGCCCTTGGCTTTTTTCATAACATGGCCTCGATCTCAGTGGCCTCCTTGTGCGGGGCGCGGCCACGTAACAGAAAATTGGAGAGGGGAAGGGAAGAAGGTAGATGCATACCTCGAGCTCGGAAGGCTGAGGAGAGTAGAAGTTTCTCTGCCCTGTGTTTGATTGGTTTCATAGACGAGTTACGGGCCGTTCCGTTGTGGCAGGTAAGCTAAGCCTAGGCGTCATTACCTGGGACAATATATTGGCATATGTGGATGGTTTCTCGACCTATCTTTCTCTTAAAACACTTGCTTGTTCTGCCACGAATCTAATGTTAGACATATACTCAAACACGTGGATATTGAACTAGGGGCGGTTGTCAAACACGCTAGTTCCTATATTCAACTGCCACGCTTCTCGAGGCACAAAAACCTGGAAAAATATAAAAGCATTTTAAAATTCCACAAGCTTTATTAACTATCCAATCAAAATAGAGACGAAGTCGAAACGGGCAGGCCTATTGGATACCAGTGAAGAATCATGTGGTAGAAGATGGATGCACTCGCAAGCCGGGTGGGGAGAGATGGAGGGGAGGGAACCGCCTTGAAGGGTTTGGATGGCAGTCTGGGGCGGGAGACACCGGCCAATAGAACAACTTTCCTCCCTTTCTTTTTGTTCCAATGGAAATTCTACAAAAGGGCAAAGAATTGGGGCCAAACCTCGTGGATTGTGTAGACGTTAGGAGGAAATGGGAATGAAGAGCTGGGTTTTCGAGAGTTGCTTCGAGGTTTGTTACCTATAGTCGAGGTTAGTACCCTAATCCTTGCTTGATCCTAAAGTGCACGTGGGAATTATTACACTGTTGATGTTTAACTAGGCTCTCGCCTCTCAAGAACCCAATGTTCGACAGAACCGCGCATGAAAAATAATTTGGCATTTATTTATTTATTTTTCGATGAAACAGAAGAGCTCGGATAGGCAGAGGCAACATTGAAGGCTTCTGTTTTCTCCCGGGCGCTCTCTAAATTTTGGCCCCTAGAATTTCAGGTTATGGTTTTTAGGGTATGCGCAAACCGTCTTTTCAAGGGCGACAGCGACATTGCTTTCCAAAATAATCATAATAACAACTCGAAGGCTTAGTTCAAGCAAGTCAAGTTAATTCGAGTGGCATATGTATCTTGCCCAATTAGCATGGAGTTGGGTACGTACCTTTGACAGGAAGGTGTTTGCAGAATGTCTCAGAAACCCTATGTCAGCTTGTACCACGGGTACCATGGACTCTCCGGGGACGCGCAGATTCCATGTGAGGCCCTCGGAGATCGTGTCTATACTTAGCGATATTTACGTACATATTGAAAAATGTACAAGCATGCAAGGGGTGGCGTTAGGTTGCTGCACCTGGCAGAACAGGGCTGTGGATACTTCAGTGGGAGGGTACCTAGGAGTTGCAGGCAACTGCTGGGTACCACGTAGCACGCTGTAGAGGCTAAAGTGTACGAAGTACCTCATACTTAGAGGCTAAGGTGAAGACAGAGAGCAATGGCAAATGGGAAATCGAAGTGGGCATCGAGGTGGGAATAAACGTACAGGTAGAGGTGTGCATGTAGTGCCAACCGTCGAGTTACGCACAGGTTTGTACACACACCTCCATGTAGGTTGTCACATCCCCGGGGATGTGAGTGGCGACAGCCAGGGCCCATGTGGCCTTCTGCGGGTTGCAGCCTCGCTGAAGTACGTTGAGTGAGGTGATTGGACAGCCCTCAGGGGCACTCTGGTTTCGAGGTGTGGCATCCATTGGGGCTTTGGAGATACGATATTGTGGATATTGTGGTAGAAAACTGAATAGGGGAAAAACGTGAAGTTATGTCGAGATGAGTTAAATTTTTTCAATAGAAATGAAACGTTGCAAAATCAACATTGGATGGCAAAGGGAAATTAGTGACTTTGGCGAAGAATATCGATATAAGATGAGTGACGGTATCGGCGATTACTGGTATCAGAGGCTGGTAGTGATACTTCCAGCCGAGCTTTGAGGATGGGAAGACACAATATGAAAACAACTGGGCTGTCTGTTTTCCCGTGTTGCTCTTGGACGGGAGAAAGACTGCATTATGCCTGGGCGAGGACTGATATACTTGTCTGATATCCGATATACTTGTATCAATCAATGTCTCGGGGTGAACAAGTTAATCTGATTCGCGGAACCTGGAGACCTTGTCTCTTACATGCTCTGTGGTTGGAGACTGAATGAGAAAAGAGTCTCGCAGGGTATGAACGGGAATGTCGTAGTTTGCCCAGGAAAGCATTGTACCGCACGAAGCGAGTTGTAATCGGCCCTGAACCTGCTGTCCCGCTTGTCGACAAAGTCGGCTCCTCTGGCGGGTCATGGTGTAAGTGAAAAGTCCTTTGCCGCTGCAGAGAAGAGTACCCACAGCCATCCCCGTCTACTAGACAGAGGATATATTTCAGACGCATGCGCCCGGAGAGCGCTAGAGGCAGCAATCGTGAAGAAAGACAGGTGGGGACTTGGGGAGGCGCATAGAAAGTACACAGATGTACATCAATATGGAAGAACCATGCTGTCTCCCGTCTTTCACGATCCAATGAATCGTTGATAAGGAGTGGATGCCACGAGAATTGCGGCCCAATAGCGCCTGCAATGGATATGAGCTTCTAGTACAGGTTGGAAGCGAGGGGATTGGCGTCTGAGCTGGATGTTATTGAGAGTTCCAAAAGCTATCTGGCGGTTTACGGATGATAGACATAGAACTGCAGCCCGGCGGTGCACGTTGACAATAGGGAGCTAGCACTGATAGGACATAAGAAACAGACGCTAAAGGGCGAGGAGGGGGGGTGGGAAGATGGTCAAAGCGGGCAGGAGAACATCGGTGTACTCTTCTTCCAACGTTGAGTCGGCAGTTGGCGGCTATAGATTCCTCCGAGGGCAGGCTGAAAGTGATCGTGCCATTTTTGAACCGAGGTCTTGTCCCCAGCATGGCTCGCTGCTTCGCGGTGATGGATACAGGCCATGAGCTGGTTATGGGTGAGAGTGTTCGACGAAACGACAGCTGGTGCCCAAAGGGCACTCGAGGGGGTGGCCATTGCATCCTTTCAACTAGAGGGAACACATCACGAAGGGATGGAGACACGAGACAGAAGAACATCTGTACCTCTCGCTGCCGATATCCACGTCAGTCAGAAGGAAAAAAAAGGAAAAAAAAAACCACTTAATTTGACATGTACCTGAGTCTTAGGTGGGAGTGGAGATGTTGGGGCAATACAAAATTGTATGCGAAGTTGTGTAATATGGGATGGACGATGGACATGGAGGGAGTGGAAGTGGAAGTGGACGTGTGCATAGCGGCCCAGCTATTCATTTTTTTTCGTCACACCCTCCACCCCCCACCCCCCCTGGCCCCTTCCCATGCATTCCTACGGGTAGGGATAAGCTGGAGGGGCGGAAGTCCCAGCATTTTGGTCAGTTTTCGGTGAGAACCAGGGCTCTGATGGGCTGAAGATTGATGCTCGAGGAGGAGTAAGGGAGCTTTTGCCACGGTCTTGCCTCCAGCCCTCGGGGTTGGCGGGCCGGACTTGGCAGGATGGTGAGATGTGGATAATCGGTCGGGTATCATAGAAAATACAAGTAGAAAGGGGCGGTGAGGGGGTACCAGGGACGAGAGAATCTATTGCTGTTCAGCTGGTAGATGGTGTATACTGTACCTGGCGACTCGTTCAAGTGAAGCGGATGAAGCCTGTGAAGTGTGAAGAAGCTGGAGGTTGCGTATCGTGGTGGTTATTTCCTTTTTGGGAAGGTTCTACTTAGTGTGTAAGTCTTCTCCAACCTGTACTCGAGGGTACGAATGCACCTCTCAAATTACTGTAAAATGGAGTTTCCCAACGCCAATGGCAAAACCAGTGCCTCCCAGAAGTGACTCTGGTCTTGGTACTCGATTGTATTGATTCGTGATGAGGAAGGCATCTAGACCGTCACGAGATTGTCCCCATCCGGCCACGGCGGGCGCGATGTTCGAGCGACAGCAGCCGGTGTGTGCGAATTGTGACGTGGGGTGGTTCTCATTTCATTACATGAGCAATCGAATCTCTCCTGCTGCCCTCCTTGCCTCTTGCCGATATAGAGGCGCACTACAAGTACACATCAATGGATAGCCCGTATAGCCGAGAGCCGGAAGTGAAGCTGGCCCCGGTGGGCCTGTGAGTCTGTTCGATTCTGTTGGATCGTGCTTGGTATTGCTGGGGCGATCGGAATGTCATGTTGACCCTCACTCCTTCCCTCACTTATACGGGCTCAGGACGATACATAATACACAGGTACCGTGCGTGGAAATTGGGTCTTCCAATCTAACACGGTACGGTGTTTTAGGCGACAATTGATTCGGAAATGCCAAGTGCTCGAGGGCGGCTCCGTGCGGATTTTCTGATTCAAATCATCGATGCTTTGTGTGTCAGAAATTGGCCGTGGCATCCCTAAGAGCGACTCGCGAGTATTACGTGTTGACATTTCATGTGCCCATGATGAGGTCAAGAAAAGCGCCTGCCGTGGGTACAAAGAACAATGAATTGATCAATCACCTCCCGAGTCTAGGCTGCCAAGGAAGTTGGGAACTGAGACATGAGTGGTGCCTACCCCGTGACTGCAAATTGCGAATGCCTCCGACCGACCTGTGTCGCAAGTTCCGACCTGGGGTCAATCAATCCTTCGCTGACTTCCCTGAGACCGGCGCTACTGACGTGACGTTCCCTTCCGGTAGAAACAATGCGGAAACGCGGGCGTCTGTACTTTCCTGTACCTTGAAAAGCAAATCGAACGTCGAGACGGACAATCACGGCAATCACCACCCAAGTCCAAGCCTCAACTGTCACCATTGACTGCAACATCAAGCAATTGAATGGATAATCGGATATTGCGGTCTTTACCCCACCCCCAATTTCGCGCCGTTGCCCACGACCGCACTGGCCGGCTTCTGCTCGTCCGGAAGCCAGAGCGCTAATTAGAGCCTGGGCAGAGAGTTCCTTCCGTCCCTGATTGCCTGGCATTACCCGCGTGAATTCTGTCCATCGGCGACTATTGTCAGAGCCTTGCCTCTCTCAAACCACACAGCTGCAGCTGCCTGCTGCCCATCATTGATCTTGAGCTCTTATTGATTGAGATCTGTCCACTAACCGCATGCGGAGCTGGGTGTGACTGACCCCCATGCTCAACGCATTTTGATCTCACACATCAACAGATTCATTACCCTGTGCCCATTTCTAGTTTGATGCCATCTCCCCCTCTCAGTCTGTCGCGACCGACCACCCGCGTCAGCGACGTGCCTGAGACGAACCAAGCGTTGCAGTGCCATTTCTTGTTCTCGACTCGCCGCGCTCTTGCTGCCTGGAGACGTCAATTGCGGAGAACCTTGCCTCCGGCCTCTGGTGCGGCCATTGTCAAGGCCCATCGATCGATCCTCACATTATTACGCGCGACTATATTGCCGGATCAACCCGGTCCGTCATTGGCGCATTCGGTTGTTGTTGTCCCCCTCAGACGAAGGGAAGCCATCACATCAGCTGCCTCGATGATGACAAGGCTGATTCTCTGTTCCTGACTTCACAATCGGGGTTTTCCATACCCATTCTTAGGTATCCATCGCGAATGCAAATTTTGGGGAGAGAAGAAAATTAGAACAACTTGAAGACAACTCCTGGTCGAGTTGCTCCACAAAGAAAAAGCCTACTGTTCGGAGCCGCTGAGAGAAGTCAAAGCTGTAGTCTGGGGAGCTGACGACAACAGTCCACTCCCGCAAGGCAGCAGCAAATGTCATTTGGCTACTGCAAACCGTTATTTCCCCCGCATCATCAGTCTCTTGCCAATTCTACCTGTATCAGGGCTCTCTTTCCTCTTTGTTTTTTTCTGAATTGAAGGAGCGAGAGAATCATTGATTCAAGAGCCCGAAGTACTTTCGCCATCTTGCAGGGCTGCGACGCTTACGTCACCGGCCTCCTCGATTCCGATCCCTCGAACCAGCGTTTGCCCATTGCCCTTTCGTCCTTAGTAGGATCTCACTTGGACATAGAACGAAGACTGCATCAGGAAAATAGGACCTAGGTGTTTCAAGCGTTTCTCGACTCCTCTCCATACGCTGCATTACAGGAGTCTACTCTTGACAGACAAGTTGGAACAGTCCCTTGATTTCACCACCAGCCAGCGATGAGCTTTGAGCTGCGCAGTGATCCCAACGTGATGCAGTCCGTGGAACCTACGGACTCCATGACGGGGAAAGTCTCGGATCGGTATGTTGCCTCACTGGATACGACTTCTGCGGGATGTGCCGCTGCCCAACACATCTTTCGGGTCATTGACTCTAGGGTATCTAGTCCTTCTGACTTGACTGCCCCCGACCTAGCTTCTAACAGCTGGCTCTGCACCGCGAGGTCTGTCGGGATAGCGTCCCAGTCACCCATGACCTTCCCGAATCTCCCAAATGAGATTCTCCTTCAAATACTCGGGTATCTAGACGTATCCGATCTTCTCTCTATTTCCCGCGTGAGTATTCCGCAACTGTACCATGTCTCTCTACCCTATTGTGATTCCTTGTCTTTCTTCTCCTCCAGGACCCAGCCACCCCCCCATTACTTCCTTACCGATGTGACATAGCTGCAGGCGAGGACGTCGTACAGTTCTTCTGTAGTGCTGGATCGTTGGGTTGGGGACATGATGGAGAGGGGGGATCAGCGAAGCTACACGCAAATGGTTCCCGAACTTGCATGTATATCCGCAGACAGAGCACCACATTGGCGCCTTTTTCATGTCATTGAATCCAATCATGTCCGTCAGATCTGACTTTCTCAACAACCCCAGGCAAATCATCAGCTCCGGGAGCTGGCTTTGACTCCTATCCTTCATGCCAATCGCTTGCGCCGCAACAGAGCGATACTCCCTCCCCTCCTCTCCTCGCCGTGTCGCCCGTCTCGCTCGGATCTGATTGCACGCTCCATCGTACAGACCCGCACCTCGATCGTATCGCGTCGCCTGGATCGGAAACTCATATCCATTAGGCTCGCTCGGAGGCTGGCTGCTAGGCCGTCTGCCGAGATGCTCGTCCAGCGGTGTGTCCTTCCTCGCGAATGCGTGCCGGGGCTTTCTGCGGTGCATGTAGCCCCCGCCCTGGTGGCGAGACGAAGGGCCATTGAGAAGGAGCGGCTTAAGGACGGGCTAAGGTCTTGGGTGGGGGATGTCTGGAAGGGGGAAGTGAGGCAGAGGAGGGAGGCACAGCATGAAGAATGAAGCCGTGAGGGGCGGGGTTCACTAGGTGGGACGCAACGCCCCTGCTAGCCACCAAACGATTGATGAGAGGTCGGGAGGGAATCTTGGCGTTATTTTTGTTGTGATTTGGATGGATGTGCGATTGTAAGATAGTGTAGTTCATGTGTTTTTGGTATTTCGTGGGATGATGGCTGTGCTCTTTTCGTCTTTTCGGTGGTCGGGTCTGTCGTTTCGTTCGGCTGCTGGTTAGATCATTCAATTACGTGTTATCTTGCAAACAACTGGGTGCGCCGTTTCTTTGAAAAGATGCTTTGGATGCGGTCTTGCAGCAATTCTTGTCCGCTTTCTATATTCCTGTTATGGATGGGAACGTGGATGGGTGAGATTGTGTCGAGAGGTTCGAGATAAGAGCTTGCTCGTTGGATGACAGGATGAAGGACACGAGGGTTTATTGATATTCAACTATGAGGGAGGATCCTCGTCAATGGAGCGCTAAGTATACGTCGAACATGAAGGTAAATCTATGATACACGTCCCCCAGAGACCGCATAAGTGTGATAATAAATCAACGATGTTGGGTGACGTCTGAGAGACTTAAGGAGGTGCAAGACTACTTTTCAGTTAGGAATCGCCGAGGAGGATGGTTCTGAAACCACCACACTTCACGCACGACCCGCGTAGCGAAGTCCACCCCAAGCATAATCATCCTCCTCGTACTCTTCTTCATCTTCATCCTCTTCCTCTTCATTCTCCCCAGCACCTAAATTTTCCTTACCCGCAGCCGGAGACGGCTTCTTCTTCTCGCCAGCCCCCTCATCCCCGCCAATATCCTGCCTCGCCGTCCGTAACCGCAAAGCCTCCCTCTTCTCCTTTAACCTCCTCGCCCTCGCCTCCAGCTCCTCCATCTCCTCAAACTCCTCCTCCAGCGCACGCGTGGCGTCCTCGCGCTCGGCCTCAATCTCCTTATCCGCCGGCGCGGCCGCCTCTTCAGGATTTTCCGTCGCGTCGGCTGCGCCGCCGGCGGGCATGGCGGGAGCCGAGATGACGGCGTCTTCGGAGTAGGGTGCCGTGGTGGCTGCGATGTCGGCTTCGAAGGCTGCCCATTCGGATTCGTCGATTGCTTGCGCGGCGGGGGTCTGCTTCGCTTGTTGTTGTTGTAGTTGTTGCTGGGGTTGTCTTTGGGTCGAGATGTGGGATTTGGAGGAGGCGCGGCTGTGGTCTCCGTTGGTGTTGGGCGTGGAAGCGCTCGATACGCTATCGCGGATAGCCATTGGCGTGGCGGGCCTCGAAGGAATCTTCATCTCGACGCCCTGGACGGGAGTATTCGACGTGCGTCGGCTCAGTGGAGTCAAGGCCTGCTCCTGGTCGATCGCCGCCATGCCGGGTTGTAGCGGTTGGGGCGAAGCAATCTCTGCCCTGCTCCTCTTCTTCCGGATCGTTTCATCCATCATCTCGTCCTCGTCCTCGTCGACATCCAATTTCCTCTTCGCGCTCGTCGAAGGCCCGGCTTCCCGCTCGCGTTCCCTCGCGGCGGCGAGGCCTTGGAGGATCTGGCGGTGCGACGCGCTCCGGACGTGGGCTTCCCAGAGGGCTTCAGTCTTGACTGATTCGCGGCATAGTGAGCAGGAAAGCTTGCCAGATTCGGAGTATTGCGCGTGGGGGTGGGTTATCCGCCGGGCTGCTTGCTGCTGCCGGAGGAGGGAGCGTACGTCGGCCATTGTTGACTTTTTTGAATATGTTGTTGAGCTACAGGGAGCTCTGGAGGGATGAATGAGGGGCTGATTGCGGAGGGGATGCGGATGTTCTGACAAGTCAATGACGAGGGGGGTAGACGTGGGAGTGTCCAAAAAGGGGGGGAAAGAGGGTTTGGGCTAGGGAGGTGGGAATTAAGCTCCTGACTAGTCCTCTATCTAGTGACACTTGCAATTGTTCAGACTCCGTGTCTGTTCGGTTGGCGAGGCGAGGCGGGCTGAAAGTGCAACGGGGGCGGTGGGCGGAGCTGGAAGGGCCAAAGCTCCCTGGCCCGGGGTTTAGCCGGCGCATCGCAGAACAGTGGAATGGTGGAACAGTGGAACAGTGAAACAGTGGGAGGGACTTGGAGCATTTCGTGATGCTGGGAGCTTCTTCCCCTTCATTTCGAGCAGTGTTATGAAGTTGGTACATTAGACAACTCCTCATTCCGCTGTCTTTCTGATTTTTTTTACTTATTTAACTTGCGGGGGTTTGTCTTGGCCCGTTAATTAACCCGTCAACTTTACGCACCCCATCTCCAAACCCTGCGGACTCATCTGCAATAGCGAATCGATACCATCTCGCTTCGTCGTCACTTCCACGCGACCTCCTCTACGTCTCACGATTGGGGTGCTGCTCTCAGCGCCTACTAAACTCCTGCCCAATGGGCGATCCCCAAGATTCCCAGCAACCGACACGAAGCGCCCTCGCTTCAACATGGCCCAATCCGCCCCCATTCTTCGAAGACTTCACCGAGGAGAAGCTCGAGCAATTCCGGCAATTCGTCGAGAGCCAGCCGAAAGCAGGAGATCAGAGTGAAAATGCACCCGTGGCGAGGATACCGAACATACCGACGGATTTGATCAATTTACAACCGCCGGCGGAGCCCGAGGATGGGAAGTGGAGAGTGTTTGGGGATCAGTACACGGTATGAATGGTTTTGCGTCGTATCCCCGGGTTGCTCCATGGCCTCTTTGCTTATTGATTTGGTATGGCAGCTTGACGACAAGTTACCAACCCTCGAAGAACAAGGGATGCCCAAACTAGGCGCCGAGAGCGCCTCGCAAGACGAGCAAGGGAAGGAGGGTAAACATCAAGACCGAGCCTTTGAGCTTAAGCGGCTGGCGAAGTCACTACTTTTGAACTTCCTAGAATTACTGGGAATCTTAAGTATAGACCCTGCACAGGTACGATTGAAATTGTTCAACCCACCTTGTACCATCTTCCTCGTATGAATACTAACTCATCCGATTACTAGGCCGAGGAGAAGGCTAATGACCTCCGCACGCTCTTCATCAACTTCCACCACGTCCTCAACGAATACCGACCCCACCAAGCTCGAGAGTCCACGATCGCCCTCATGCAAGAACACCTCGACCGAACACGCGCCGAGACGGCCGCCATAAGAGAGAGCGTGGATCGCACGAAGCGGGTTATCGAAGGGTTGGGGAGTATTGAGATTTCGGAGCGGCCCGAATCGGCGTGGGTTATGAGGGGCAAGGAGAAGGAGGAGGTGAAGGAAGGGGGCCAGAAGAGGGAGACTGAGGTTTGGGCGGCGGCTGATGAGTTGATCTTATAGCGACGGAAGAGAAGACTGTTGTTATTGGCATTGGCACTCGGGGCGCGTCTCCATGTCGGCTACGTATGGCACTTTAAGGGATGGGGATTGGCCTGGCGGAACAGTTTAGCTTTGTGATGCTCGATTTGGACGCATCAAAAGCAAAAGGGCACGGCATTCACACGAGAAATGGACTTAGGAACTCATGATTCGCTCTGTATAAAACAAAAAAATACCCCTAACTTAATTTACCTTCCAACTCGGAACCGATCTATTTCGCACGACGTTTCTAAAGCTGCCTTGACATCACTCCCGGCGGCATATCGCCATTCGAGCTGGGAAATTCGCTTTTTCCAATGCGCCGTGAGGGGGAAGGGACGATATCAATAGAGAGAGAGGTGTTTCGGAGAGGAGCCGGTGATTTTAGACGACAATGCTCCCTCTCAGAGAATCACGCAGGGGATGCAACAGCACTCGTAATCGCCGCACTGAATACATTGGGTCTTGCCGGTCGCGTCGGTGGGCTTGACAATGCTCTCGGCGATGGAGGTGGCAGCGCTGCCAGGAGCCGTAGTCGAGGCGGGCATTGTCGCGAGTTGTGTGTCAGTTGAGGCGGAGGACGAGAGCCGGCGAATTTAGTAGTTGGGTGGAGGTTGTCTTGGGAAGACCGTTGAGTATGCGTGGCTGGGAGTCGGAGGTTGAGATAAGGATTGGGATTGGAATTGGGATTGGAATTGGGCGATATTGATCGTCGGTGAGATTGCGGGGAGAAATATCCTGGCTTCGAGGACTGGGGTGACGTTGCTCCTGGGGCTGAGGCCAAAGTCCTGGTCGAATTCTCTAAGCTTATTGGTCTTGATATCTCGACGCTTTTATCCACCAGTTTGAGATTCTGTCTCTAGAATTAGAAGAGGAATCCTACAGGCACCAAAAGGTAAAGTTGAAAATTGATCGAATCACTACTTAATGGGACCACCCACTATCTTCATCTTCACTTCGAACAAAGCAATGGCTGTATGAGCTAGGAAGGTTGATTTCCGAGTTTCCATGGAACCTATTTACTTCCGGTATTGGGCCATAAGAGTGTGCTGTTGTTCTGTTACACCTTGAACATGGGCCATTTTCCCATCCTCTCCTAAACATGAAACGAAAAGAGGTATCTAGCAAATCCTGCTCCTGAGAAAGCCGCCCTCTCACTATCCCTCCTTTCCTTAGAACCTAGCGTAAAAAGCTCAAAGATAAACTTAGCCGAATTACAAAAAATAGAACACAGACAAGAGCAAGAACTTAATGCAAGAGAAAGGTGAAAAGTATTTGCATGAAAGGGAGGGAAAGAAGAAAAAAAAGAATAGAAGATAAAAGCGAAGGAGATAAAAACGCGCCCCCTACTGGCCGTTAGCCGGAGCCGTAGCGGCAGCTGGGTGCTGCAATCCTTGCATCGGCAAGGCACCCGCAGCTCGCGGCCCAGGACCAATCCCTTGGGCCTCCTTCCGTGCATTTCCATGACGCTCCAAAAGCATGCTCAGATGCTGGAGATCCTCTCTCGCTTTCGGATCCGATTCGAGAAGCTCTCTTATGATTTCCCATTCCGTCTGCGTCATTTGGTATGCCATTGGGAGGAGGAACTGCACCGTAGGTGCCGAGTGAAGGGGACCCAGGATGTCAGACGCCATCTGCTGGCCCTGAATCTGCGCCTTTTGCCTGGCGACTTCGGCCTGTTCGCTGGTCGGCGGCACGGTTGGGGGAGCGGCTTGGGGCCGAGGGGTTAGGGGGGTTCCCGGTGCGCTGGGTGTTGGGAATTGCCCTTGCGGAATCTGTGGCGAGATTGCGGAGACTGCGCCGCGAGGGCCCGTCGTCGGGGTGGCGGCCGCAGCAGCAGCAGCAGCAGCAGCCTGACCGGCTCTCAAAAGTCTAGCATCGTCACGGTAGACAAAGACAGCCAGAAGCATAGGTTCGGTGCGCTTCGCTGGAATGAGATTTACAGCGAGATTAAGCATAAACTCGGGGTGATTTCCCTCGCCGGGGACGACGGGCACGAGATATGTATCGCGGACGTTAGCAACGCCCTTATCGCCAATAACACCATACCGTTGCTTGGAGACGAAGTAGTTGTAAACGGCCTCGAACTCGGCCTTGTACGTCTCGGAGGACGGCGATATGCTCGTGACGACTACGTCGGTGAATTGGTTGTATCGAAGGCTGCAGAGGTATTCTACGGCCTTTTGCTGGTCGATCCGGCCGGCAACGCTTAGTCTCTTCGGGATCAGCGTGGTCCAGGGCACGATTCTATCGGCGGCTAGGTTTGCGCCGCCCATATACTTGATTGTCGCCGGGATGTCGGCGAGCGAGTTCATGACGAGGTGGCCTCGCCAGACAACATCCGGGTCGTTGTCCTCTGTCGGGGAATACGGCGGCGACTCGGTCTCGTCTTGTAGGAGCCTGTCGACCTCTGCATCCACTCCCGGGCCGCCCGCAGGTCCAAATGTACCGCCCGAAGGTCTCCGGATTTGGTTGGCCAGTGTCGGAGACTTTACGCTGGAGAAGACTTTGCCGATATCAAATTCACTCTGTCGCGGGGACTGCTTGGTGTCGATGGTCAAAGGAGGCTTGCCGGTCGAGTCCGGCACCGCCGCGCTTTCGCTTGCTTTCCTCGAAGGGCCTCCGGATCCTTCGCGGGGCTTGGCAGCAAAGTTCGGGGTCTCTTCATCAGCCTGCATCTCGTTATCGCTTTCGATGAATTCCTCACCCTTGTGCGTCCGTCGGACTCGGGGACCTTCTTCGGCGATGAGAATAGACTGCTTTTCTACCTTGGCTTTCATCTCGGCTAGCTCCCTCTGGAGCTCTTTGGAAGCCAGTTCATTGGATGTCATGACGGCCAGCACCGTAGGCGACAGCTTATTGTTGAATAGATTGCTTGATAGGTCCTCATTATTCTTGAGGTTAAACGCCAATGTCCTACACTGGCCAGCATACTCCTTGTGGTTGGGGTGGCTGTCGAAGACAGCCCGCTCAATTTGTAGAGCATGCTTTTCGGCCTTCACATCGACAGTCTCGCCTTCTTTGAGAACGTAGTTGCCCTTCTTGATGGCAACACCAAGGGCGTGTGTAAGGGACTTGAGTAGGACCTTGACAGGACCATGACGGTTGTCGGGCAGATCAGTGAGGCTGGCGGCGAGATCCTCGGGAGGCTTGTAGCCCGAGGAGATAGCCTTGGATTCCGACACCTTCTGGAGCTTCTGTGCTGGTGCGTTGGCCTGAGGATATGGAAATGTTAGCATCGATTCACTGAGATTATTAGTGGCATGTAAGATAGTTGGATCAACCTTTGATTCGTCATCTTGTGAATCATCACGAGTCTTTCGCTTCCCGGTCGATGGTTTCGCGGCGCTCTCCTTTTCCTTCTTGAGTTCGAGGCCTGGGCTCTTGCTTTTACGCTGAGCTCCCGGTGTGGCCTCTTCCGTCTGCTCTTTACCATCCTTGGAATCGCTGACGCGCTTCCCCCTACCGCGACGGCCCCTCTTCTTCTTCTTTTCAGCCTCGGCCTCGTACGCAGCGCGTCGAGCCTCCCACGGCTTCTCACCCTTCTTCATGCCCTCAAGGAGTTCCGCATGCTCAGACGGCCTGCACTGCTCGCAGTAGTAGTGCGTGGGGAGGTCTTCCGTAAAAACGCTCATGCCCATGCATACATTGTGCTGCCAAGCTCCGCAGGTATCGCACGCGATCCACGGCTCGCCCGAATCCTCATCTTGTTCGGTTGCGCCGCAGACGCACCGGATGATTTCCTCCTCGGGTTCTTCTTGTTTCTCGTCGGGCACGCTGGCCTTCTTGCTCCTCTTCCCCCTGCGCTTGGGGGCTTCGATGGGTTGGTCGAGCTGGTCGAAGGTTTTCGTATGCTGGCCTTTCGTGGCTCGCACCGATCGTCTGGGTTCTGGTTCGCCTGTGGATAGAAGAAGAGGTTGGAGGTCAGCATGTCGTCTTCTCTTGACGAGTGGTCTCGACGCGTAGAGGGGATCGGGGGTATCTCGAGCCGGACGCTTGACGCGGTTACCCAACGCGGTCGCTGGGTACGAGCTTCTGAGGGAACGCGCGACTGGACGAGTCGCTCTTCGGGTACGAGGTAGCTTACCAGACATGGTGGAATCTCGCGATTGAGACTAAGGAATTACGTCGTCGAGTATAGGAAGAAAGAATAAAAAAGGAGAAGCTTCTACAACAAAGACAACTACCAGCCACGATCTAGGCTAGCCCCTGTCGGAACTCTTGTGCGGCAAGTTATTACACACAAGACTCTCTTTATGACTCTTCTGATCAATTGTTACGCAAAGGGACTAATCTGAGTCCAGAACGTCACTTGCGCATCGCGGGTAATGAACAACTTTTTTTCTTTCGCAGAAGCGCGAAGGGCACGAGAGACGAGTAATTGTCCCAATATCCCGTATCCTGCCCGCAAACGGTGGGAAGTAGTTTCAAGATAGTCCTGCCTCTACGATGTTTTGGAGAAGCAGTGATGGCCCAGTGAACGACTGGACGCGACAGTTTGCCTCCTATCGATTGGGATAGTGTTCGATACCGAAGTGGGGATGAGGCTCTGTGAATGTCAGTGAGACAGACCAGGAGTCGAATTATACGGGTTGATAGACGCAATAATCGCGAAGTGGTGGAAATGGCGGAAATGACAGAAATGTTGATGGGAAAGGAGTTGTTGGGTGGCGAAGCGCGTTAAGTGTTCTTAGATTTGATTGCGATTGATGATAAATCTGGGGTTTGGGACCCGTGACGTTGTGGCTGGAGGGATTTGACGTCGTCGCAAATATCAAGGCCCTATTTTTCGTCGACTGGTGGCAACTTTTGCACGTGAGAAGCCCACGCGTTGTTGGGATGGTTTTGGCAGGTTGGATGCGATCTGCGATGGAGGTGAAGAAGGTTGTGGAAAATATGAGAAGGAATTTTTCTAATTTTTTTTTTTTTTCTCCTCTTCGGCTCTTCATGTGGCAGTGGGTTGTTTATATGATGGAAAGTTCGACCTCATCACACGACCAAGTTCATGTCGCGGAATATTGATGCCTAATATGTAAGGGCATATTTCTCGTTTCGGCTAAACTATGGCAGAAATGTGATTAGTCATATCAAGCCTGTCAGTCCCAGGCAGTTGTTGCCAGCGCGGACAGTACCTCACTACGCGGCGCTTGATTGCCTGGAGCGACGCATCTTGCTGGCTCTGGGGAGCTCATCGAAGCTTCAGCCGTGTCCAGGAAAGCAGCAGTCAATCATCGTACATCACCATTCACACAATCACACTTTCGGGTTTCGTCCGCAATTCCGTTTGAAAGATAACCATTGAGACAACGATAATCCTTGACTTCGCGATTTCGTCTTCTCTATCCCGCAACTCCCCTCTCCCAAGCCGTCGATAGATTTCCGCCCACCTTGACATCGCTCTCCCACCGCCTTCACGATGGCCCGTAGATACGATTCTCGAGTATGTTGAAACAACCCTTGCCCATCGCCTCGGCGTCGTCGTATATATTGCGTCTTTCTTCCTTATGATATGCTGGGCTAACGCTGGACGGCCCCCCCTTTAGACTACCATCTTCTCGCCCGAAGGACGATTGTATCAAGTTGAATATGCCCTGGAAGCCATTTCTCACGCCGGCACAGCCATTGGTATCCTTGCCAAGGACGGCATCGTACTAGCAGCGGAGAGGAAAGTTACCTCTAAGCTCCTCGAGCAAGATACCTCTGCAGAGAAGCTCTACATCTTGAATGAGTACGTTTCCTGCTTTCCAGGCGGTCCTCGTCCTCTCTAGCGAACGTGGTGGCTAACCCCGTCTTCGTCGAATGCAGCAACATGATCTGCGCCGTCGCCGGAATGACAGCCGATGCCAACATCCTCATCACATACGCAAGGCAAGTTGCCCAGCGCTACCTTCTCACGTACGACGAAGACATCCCCTGTGAACAGCTCGTGCGGAGGCTCTGCGATCTCAAGCAAGGCTACACCCAACACGGTGGTCTCCGACCTTTCGGTGTATCGTTCATCTATGCGGGTTGGGACCCCCGCCGACAATTCCAGCTCTACCACAGCAACCCGTCTGGAAACTACGGTGGTTGGAAGGCGACAAGCGCCGGAGCGAACCACGCTAGCGCTCAGAGCTTGTTGAAGCAGGATTACAAGGAAGATTGCACGCTCAAGGAGGCTTGCGCCCTTGCTGTCAAGGTGCTCAGCAAGACTATGGACTCGACCAAGCTCAGCAGTGAAAAGAGTACGTGTAGTTCCCATCCAGGTCGCGGTCCTTTTGCCGACTTTTACTAATGACATATTTCTACTATAGTCGAGTTTGCGACAGTAGGCCAGACAAGCGACGGAAAGATCTATCACCGCCTCTGGAGCGCCGACGAAATCACCGCGCTGCTCAAGGAACACGATTTGGCCAAGGACGAGTCCACCGACGACAAATAAGCTGCTGTACATTGTTGATTTTGTTGTTATGCTGGAACGTGAGGGAGACCGGAGCGAGGGTCTCGTAATGTACCTGCATCCTCCGGTGCCAGGTACCCTTGTATTACATAGCTAGATATCTGGAACCAATGACTACCTGACTGCAGTAGAAATGTGCACATTCTGCTTACCATCCTCCGCATTTATCTTATAAGTATATTTTGCGTAGGGTTCAATGCGATACGCCTCCCCTTAAACGCCGGCCCATGAAAAGCGACAATGAATTCTGGCGTGGATTCAGACGATTGGGGTGTATTAGTACCCCCAAAGTTACAGGTTTGTGGAATGCGGGCCGAAATTTGGGACAATTTTCTTTTGGTCGACCGAGCGTAGATAGATATATATATATCAACAACTTCAATGGTTCTCCTGAGAGGCAATCAGCACTATGTCACAGGATCAACGTATTTCAGACATTTCAAAGCCTACATCATTCAAACCAGCCACGCCGCTCTCCTCGTCCCGTACCCTATTCCACCCTGGAGGAGCCACCTCAGGCTTAGGATAGGGCTGATCACAATCCCTCGCCGTGAGGTGCGGCCAGTGCCGTCTATAACTCCAGTACGCGACAACGAAGCCGAGCAGCGAGCCACAGCACACATCATAGACATCATGGCGGTAGTCCTCGCAGCGACTAATGGCGATAAGGGCAGCAGCCAGCAAAGGAGTGAGGCAGAGCAAGGCGCGGCTGAGGTCGCGGCCGCCGTGCGCGTGGCGGAAAATGCGAAGCTGGCCTGCGAGGAAGATGCTGAGGAAGCCGAGGCCGGCGAAGGAGAAGGAGGAGTGGCCCGAGGGGAAGGAGCGCCAGCCGTCGTGGAGGGTGTGGTGGTTTGTTTCGGTGCAGACGGCGATGGTGACGAGGGTGTTGGACGGGGTGTCGGGCGAGGGTTTGCAGCGGGAGAGGAGGTCGGGGCGGGGGCGGCCGACAGTGTTTTTCACGAGGTCGGTGATGAAGGAGGTTAGAATTAGGGCGATAGCGAAGGAGAGGTACGTGACTTCGTGCTTGTGGACGGGGGATCGGGCTATCATGTTGTATAGAATCAGGACGCCAAGAGGTATAAAGAGGGCATATACGAAATTCATGGCTGTTGAAGAAAAAAGACTAAAGTCAGCGACAGCCGTGGACAGCATCGTAGGATTGCGATTTATACTTACTGACAGGTACTCTCTCAACCTCAGCATGAGGATAGGAAATATTCAAGTCATTTATGAAGAACATTCGGTGGAATGGTTCGACAAAGAAGACCATCTCGGAGACGAAGTCAGAATTGGCCTGAGAACAGGCGATTGCGCCAAGGCCTCCACTTAGATACTCACCATGAGATATAAGAAGAGCAGAACGGCAAAGCCGATGTAATCTGCTGCATAAGTACGCTACGGCGTCATAATGTCAGCCATCCAACATTGAAACGTTGTAAACCGATCACAACTTTGAGAAAAGCGACGGGGAAGGAGGATGAGCATACCTGCCAGAGACCCTGGACGGACGCCAGCTTGGCAGGGGGGCCAGCTGAACCGTTCCGAGTGGGCGGCATCGTGAGTTCCGCAAATGTCACCGCCGGCTTCACTAGAGTGTTCTTATCATACAGGGCGCTTCCTGGGATCCGGCCCAACCTCGAGACACAAAGCCCAATCCCTTCTCATTAACGGGGACTCGAGGATGACCTGTGTCTGTGAAGGGCAGCCTTGGGAAGAGAGATCGGGAATTTCCAAGCGTTTTCTCCTTCAGTTAATAACCGATGAGGAGTTTATCGACGTCTATTTCGCTCTGATATTAGGTCACATGGGATTGCGAGCTGTTCGCAGATTCATGAACCATCCGGGTATGGGGCATGGATGGCGGTGTTGAGTTGTGAGGTCAGCGAGAGTTTGAGGCTGGCGACTTCAGACAGTGTCAACTTGTCACAGCCTCAAACATTCACTTCTCATATTTGCGATATTTCGCCTATGTACATACATTGCCCAACCGACACACAGAACTTGGAAGAATCAAATCTCCGAAGTCCTTTTTCAGGCTGTGAGAATTTGATTTTTCCTTAATACAGCAGAGGCAGAGATTGGATCTTGAGGTCCGTATCACCTATGTTTGTAAAATGCAGATAGAAAGTGAGAATTTGGGGCATGGAATCTTTATATGCGATATCACACAATCCGGGCATCGAAGCTTAAGGGGCAAGAAACTCGATAACTTCTTGAATCTTCAATCCACTTTGTAATATCTGCAGATTTTGCTCACCACGACTGTCCACTCAGGAGGAGCAGGTGAGCAGGGTGAGTAGGGGGGGTGTACGTCGACGATATGCATCACCGAGCAGTTTTGGGCCGACGAGATGTCGCTGGCTTGACTTTGGATGATAGACCATGGCAGTGGGCAAGCAGAGCACATCACCTACACTCAAGAGAAAAGACATCCGTGTCCTATTTACCGAACACCAGCTTGCGAGTTGCGTCCTGACCTTTAAGAGATATCAGATGGCTTTGGCTTTCCCCCCCTCCCCCACGAAAGAAGGGAAAAAAAAAACAACATGATGAAATAAGCTGCAAGATTTGACCATTGGGCCGAAAATTGAGCAGCATGCTACTCATCCATAGAGCTCAGAATCTGGAATTAAATCTTGTCATTTCCTGCCTTCCGACATAAGCTAGCCGTCTCCCGATGTCTCCGCCGCCAATCTGGGTGCTCCTCCCCATCTTGCTTCCTATATCTCGAATTTATCGCCATGACCTGGTCCGCTCAGCTTGGTCTCTTAGCGGCCGCTGGCGGCCTCCGCTTTGATCGCACACCCTTCCAAGTATAATACACGGGCGGCCATGTTCGGCTCCATCTCATCACTGGCGTCTCGGGCCATTTTCTCAATTTTGCCCACGGCCTCCTTACACCAGTGGGTAAAGGCTTGACTCTCTCTGGACCATTCACCGCCGGTCACGGTTGAGAGCTTCTCCATCTTGTTAATGGCCGGCAGGATGTAGCTGTCAGAGATGGACACGTATGTCCCAGCAACGTCCTTGATGGCCGTGAAGCTGCTTTGGATATGAAGTGCCTTCGTGATGATTCTCTGCCATATTAATGTGAGAAGAGTTTCTAGACCACCCTGAAATGCCCCGAGAAGCGAATTTGCCGACGTACCTTCTTGCTCGCATCGCGCAATTTATTAATCGTGCTTTGGTCGGCTACTGCCGACACCACGACAATTGCCTGGATTGGTCGCAGGAAATTCTCCACGTCCTCATCCATACTCGCATTGACAACCCCAAGAAGAGTGCTAAAGAATTTCACGAGGTGGCTGACCTGCTCCTTCAGCTCGCCGAGCTGGATGCTCGATTCTTCTAGGATCTTCAAGATGTCGTCCTTTCCTCACGGTTAGTTCAAGCCCAGCGACGAGCATGTTGGGGATGGAGTAGAGAGACTTACGAGTTCCAACTTCTCCTCTCCAAGTCGTTTGAACTGGGCCTCGGTGATCTCCAAGTTCGCCTTCGCCTCGGCGAGCATATTTCTGTTTCCGGTCAGCGCTTCCGCCGCCTTTAGTATATCCTTCTCAAGCTTCCTCTCAAATTCTCTTGCTGCCTTGAGCCTACTAGCTGCGACTTTCCGGTCTTCCTTGCGCCGAGCCTTCTCCTTTTCCATATACTCATTGCGCTGACGTTCTATTTCTAGGTGGTGAGCCTTCCTGGCCTCAAAATCCTCCTTGCTTTCGCCGAAAATCTTGTTCGACAATCCCCCAAAAAATCCCTTCTCTAATGGAAAGGTATGCCTGTTAGCTGCGTAGGTTGCCTGGTAGTCGTTCAATTCATTTTACCTCTCTGTGGCACGGCTGATTCAGGAACCGCCGTCTCAGCGTGAAGCATCGCTTCCGCAAAGTCCGGCTCGGGGATCGCCGGCAGCTTCTGGAGCCTCTCAACCTCCTGCTGGGCCCTGGCGACCTTATTTTTCGCCTCTTCAAGTCGCTCTTCTAGTTCCTTTATCGCCTTCTTAGCGGCCTCTTCCTTTTCAATCTGCTCCATCTTCTGGCTTTCCGTCTCCTTATGTTGCTGCAGGTTCTTGTTGGCCTTGTCTTGGTTGCTCCCTGCCCAAGTGTTATTGCTCCGGTTGCTGAAACGGACTACAGTGGATTCTACGCTTACCTTGACCAGCAAGAACATTGCTCTTCAAACAGCAGATGACCCAATACCAGTATTGGAACCGGTCTGTGAGATCCTGGACGTTTTTCAAGCACTTCCCAGCGGAGTCTCTGATGGCCTTTATCTCCGACGGCAAGAGATATTGGGCTATCTCGGGGTTCTCGAGCAACTCAATGATGTTCGCGACGCTGCCGCCGTCTTGGACCATTCTAGCCGCAACCTCCCTGATAGTATTCATGGTTGCCTGAGCTTCCAAGAAGGCAGACCGGCCAATATCGCTGCAATTCTGCAGATTGCTGTGGAAATACCTAGACCTAGAGATTTTCAAAATTGTTAAGTTAAGTCCGCCCCAAGCGAGTAACGATGATAGCAACCTACGGAAGCTTTCCAATTGTCTGGCCGGTTTCATCCTTGACCTCCACTGTCTCGACCTGGAGACCGGCCGCCGCCTTCGCGGAGGCTGTTTTGATAAGAATGGCCATGGTTCCGACCGCCGCAGGGGCGGTGGCTAGAGGAGATGCCCATTCGGAGCCTTTGAGTATGCCCTTCGACTTGATCGACTCGATTGTCTCTCTACTAGCAGCCTGAACGACCAGGGCATACTCGGCGTGCTTGTCACGTTTTTCCATCCCAACGGGGATGCCGGAGGTGTGACCAAAGACCGGAACGGCGGAGGCAGTCGCCATGTTACTAGATTCTTATGTTGAGGGTTGTATGAGAAGGAAATCAGAGTTTAGCGAATAAGCTGGGGTATTGTTCGGAAGGCGATGTGTCGATTTTTCAATTAGAAGCCGGGGTTTCGAGGACAGCTAACGAGCACTTCTCCAGTCCTCATCCGCTCCCGTCAACGCGCCTTTATGTAGTGTCAGAGCTAACCCATCTATCTACGATTCTAAGAGCGAGCCTGAGTACTAAGACGAACGTGCGTTTGCAAATCTGCCACGGCGGCCCAACAATGTCTCCGCGGAGGCAGCGGTTTGGGTATCAAGATGTCTCGCAGCTCTTGTAAAGTGAAGTGAAGCGCCCGTTCAATGGACACGCTGGTCAGTCACACTTCCTCTCATGCATATCGCGGCGTTTTGGGCACTAGAAGAAGGGACAATTGGTCATAGTATAGCACGGCTGAGTAGTAGCGCGACATCGTCACCCGCAACTCTCGCAAGCACCAGGCACCCATGAGGCAATTAGGTTTCCTCCAGTGTTAGTCGCTTACATTCTGACCTAAGAACCTGGATAGGATCTGCAAGGCAAGTGTCCATGGTGCCCGTTCGTATCTACACTTTCTAACGCTAGAAGTGACGAGTTAATGTGGCTTGCATGACGTCTACATATGTGTAGCCTGCTCAGCCACTCGCTGGCCAAATATTGCCCTTCCCCGCCAGGCATTCGCATATAATGGTGGGCTTTGACAGGCTGCTCGTTCTTGGAGACATCTGAGGCTGAATTACTCACACGGCACATTTGGCTGTGGCTCACAAAGACGCATGAGAACCCAATGCGCCATCCGCTGGTTGCGCTGAAATTCGACTCCAGAGTCTGCCCGCATAACATTCCCAAGGTGGCCAGTCTTAAGGGATGACGTAGGCATTCTTTTCTATTTGCAAGATTAGGTTTCTACAGCTAAGCCTAGATACTGCCCAAGCGGCTGATCCCAGACAGTTCGATCCGTCCACTCGAAAAGCCACGCGCAAAAGCATTCCTATAATTTCCATCACCTTCGAAATGGGCGTCCAAATCGGTCATCTACAGGTTCTGATAACGACGAATCTGCCACAAGGGAGGGCATCCTGCGTTGGATCTTGCCATCTATTCCTCAACCCTGTGTTCTCCGCTGCGTACGTTTGCCCGATCACCCTCACAAAGTGACTAGGCATGTGAACAATACTGGTCTTCAGATTCGTCTTGGCCAATCCCTACATAGCTACGGAAGTACAGAGTCATACACAATATCCGCCGAGGCAGCCGTCAAAAACCCCGTGCTGGAGCCCAAACATCCCATGTGTGTTGGGCCTGTTCATTGCCGAAGCCCAGCTCGTATCGCAAACCGCATACATCGCGTCCCAGAGGCAGCTTCTGCGCACCACGCGGACTCGAGGACGGCTAGCTGTTGAGTCTCTAATAGTAGTCATTGCATAAATAAGGGCCTTCTATCCCGTACTCTTCCAGCTCCATAAGCAACTTCCCATCAATTTCTTCTTCGTCTTGAAACCGACGGACCCCGTATCCTCGAAGATATCCAACAACTACTTCAAGTTATTTCAAACCCACTTTACACTAGAGCACCTTGTTGCCTTTCTCCCCCTTCAACTCTTGCCAAATTCCTCACCAACTGGCGCAATGCCTTCCAAGGTTCTGACTCATGACGACTACACCGTGGGATGGGTCTGTGCCCTTCCAAAGGAGATGACGGCGGCAGAGCTTATGCTTGACGAAGAGCATGAGCTGCTCGACAAGCCGCCAACCGACTCCAATGCGTATACCCTCGGGTCTATTAGCGGCCACAATGTGGTCATAACCTGTCTTCCTGAAGGAAGGACTGGCAACAATTCCTCTGCTGCCGCTGCTACCCGGATGACATCCACTTTTCCATCTATCAGAGTGTGCTTGATGGTTGGCATCGGCGGCGGTGTTCCAAAGGGCGCCCCTCAGGGTGTCAGACTTGGAGACGTCGTCGTCAGCTCTCCCGTGGGGAAGTTCCCCGGTGTCGTCCAGTGGGACTTCGGCAAAGCCACAAAGGATGGCAGTTTCGAACGAACAGGCGCCCTTAACAATCCCCCAACTTCGCTGCTGACAGCTTTGTCAAAGTTGAAATCACGGCACCTTAGGGCGGGCTCGGAAGTCCCAAACTACTTGAAGGAGATGCAGGTCAAAAATCCGGGCATGGATGTTAGGTTTTTAAGATCCGACGCGCTCAAGGATGTGCTATTCAAGTCCCGCTATCACCATGTCGACAGATCCCCAACCCCGTGTACGGGAAATGCGGATCTTGACGATAGTAGCGACGACGAGGAAGACAAGGATGAGTGCCAGTGGTGCGATGAGACGATGATTGTTAAAAGAAAGCCCAGGAATATGATGGTCCACTACGGTCTGATCGCGTCAGGCAACCAGGTGGTCAAGGATGGGGCATTCCGGGAAAAGATCAACAAGCTTCTCGATGGGAAAGTCCTGTGTTTCGAGATGGAGGCCGCAGGCCTAATGAACGACTTTCCATGCATCGTCATTCGGGGCATTTGCGACTATGCCGACTCTCACAAGAATAAGAGGTGGCAAGAGCATGCTGCGGCTGTGGCAGCAGCATTTGCCAAGGAATTCTTGACCATGGTCCAAGCTAGCGAGTTGAAGCAAGAGCAGACGATCAAGAGTAAGATACCTTGTGGCTACTAGAGCCACTAGCTTTTTCACGTCCCCTTCTTACTTTCAATGGACATGCTTTTCTATGACCTTTGAGACGAGGTCACATCCCCGGCTTTACAGCAAGTAGAGCACCCGCTATACTTGTCTGCTCGCAGATTATAACGTTCATGTCTAAACCATTACATTTACTAAAAGTATTTCTTACTCCTTTAGACATGCTTGGTGAAGTCGTCTCCCGACAGCGTGACCAGAAGCGCCAGGAAATCCTTGACTGGCTTACGCCAACAGACTACACTTCCAAGCAGGCCGACAGCTTCGGGCGGCGGCAGCCAGGAACTGGCCAATGGTTTCTGGACTCAACGGAGTTCAAGGGCTGGAAAGGGACCAGCGGGCAGACATTGTTTTGTCCGGGTAACCCTGGGGTGGGGAAGACGATTCTCACCTCAGTCGTCATCGACCATCTCACAACGCAGTTTTCTGCCGACTCAAAAACCGTGGTCGCCTATATTTACTTCAGTTTCAAGAACAACAATCAACAGAAACTGGGTGATATACTGGCAATCTTACTGAAACAGTTGTCGCAGGGCCAACCTTCCCTTCCGGAAGACGTACAAAAGCTCTTTACAAAGCATCGGGACCAACGGTCGCAGCCATCAGTTGAGGAGCTCAGACAAGCCTTGATGGCAGTTTCAACGACATGGCGCAAGCTCTTCATCCTTGTCGATGGCCTTGACGAGTGTCCCACGCCAGATGGTTGTCAGCCAAGGTTCGTGGATACACTCCTCGATATACAGGAACACAGCAAAGCAAACCTCTTTGTGACATCGAGACCCATCCCGGAGATTGTGAAAAACTTCCAGTATGCCGTGTCCCTAGAAATCAAGGCAGCTAAGGCGGATGTCGGGAGCTATCTCGACAGTCAGATGGGCCGGTTGCCCGAGTGCGTCAAGGGTGAAGCACTCCTACAAGAGGAGATAAAGAAAAAGATCGTAGAAATTGCCAACGGGATGTGAGTTCAGTACGGTCCTCAGTGGGTGTGAAATATAGCTAATAATGCCAGGTTCTTGTTCGCACAACTCTACTTCGACGCATTGACTACTATGACGAGCCTCTTCGCTGTCAAAGAGGCTTTACGAAATATGGAACAAGGTTCCGATGCATACGACTGCGCTTATGCAGATGCTATGGATAGAATTGAAGGTCTAGCCGCGAGCCACAAGATGTTGGCAAAAAATGCACTATTGTGGATTGCTTTTGCAAGGAGGCCGCTAATGATGGAGGAGCTTAGACATGCCCTCGCAGTGTATCCCGGCGACTCGGCATTGAATGAAGACAAACTCCCCAACGATAAGCAGATACTGTCTGTCTGCGCCGGGTTGGTCACGGTAGACGAGAATAGTGGAATCATCCGCCTCGTCCACTCCACCGCACAGGAGTACTTGAAGCGAACTCAAGAAAAATGGTTCCCCGGTGCGGATGCCCGCATCGCGAGCATTTGTGTTACCTACCTATCCTTCAGCACTTTCGAAAGTGGATTTTGTCAGACAGATGAAGACTTTAGTGAGCGGCTCCGGGAGTACCATCTCTACGACTACGCCGCATGTAACTGGGGGGATCATGTCCGAAATTCATCATGCTTAGGCCAGGACGTCAGGAGCTTCCTTTCCAAGAAGCCTCAGGTAGAGGCGTCAAGTCAAGCCCTGATGGCCAGCCGAGCTTCCTTCTTGATGCCGGGCTACAGCCAAGATGTTCCAAGGCAAGTGACGGCAATGCATCTGGCAGCATACTTCGGGATAGGAAATGCAGTGGCGGAGCTGCTCAGCGGCGGACAAACCGCGGACCCGAAGGACAGTTACGAGCGGACGCCGCTATTTTGGGCTGCGAAGGGGGGCCATGGTGGTGTCACCGAGATCCTAGTACGTGTAGGAAAGGCTGACCCTACCCTCAAGGACAGAGAGGGCCATACACCCGTGTCGTTGGCTGCATGGTCTGGATTTGATCCCGTCGTCGAGGTACTGCTAGAGGCTGCTGTCGACTTCGACTCGGTAAGAGTCGCGCTGCTGGGGGCCATGATGAACGGCCATGAGTCAACCATGAGATTGATACTAGGTTCGGCAAGACCTGATACTAAGGCCACTTTATATTCAACGGCCCTGTCTCAGGCTGTTCGGGCCAGCAGGAGTTCAGCCGTTGAGTTTCTGCTGAACGAAAGCGTGGCTGATCGTGATTGCAAGGACGGATTTATCGGGGCGCCATTACTTGACGCCGTGAAATGGGGCCATGAGGCGATAACCAAGCTCCTGCTAGGCTCATCTAAGATTGATCCCAATTGGAGAGACGCACGTAGTGGTGGAACAGCACTGTCCCAGGCTGCCGAGTTCGGACGGGAGGCCATCGTCGTGCTCTTGCTATCCCGCGAGAAGACGGATCCCGACTGGAGAAACGCACATGGCCAGACACCGATGTCACTAGCCGCGCGGTACGGCCACGCAGGGATCGTGAGAGTTCTAGCATCGTTGAAGCGCGTTGATGCTGGTTCGGTGGATGGATACAACCGGACGCCCCTCATCTATGCCGCTAGACAAGGACACGAGGCTGTTGTTGAATTTTTGATGGAATCAGGCAAGCTGAACGGCGCCGCTCATGACGCGGAGAAGCAGGAGGCACTTTCGGAGGCCAAAAAGAACGGTCATGACAAAGTCGTCCGGTTGCTGCAGGGCCATGGCGTTGCGGAAGACTCCGTGTGCCGGGGAGAAGATCTGAGTAGCCCCTTGGGTCTCAACTCGGGCACTGGTTCAAGCTCTGACTGTGGCACCGACTCCGATGTTGAATCCTCTAAGCTTGGCGATTAGCTATTGATATTACCCCTTCCGACCACACATCCCTCATAGCATCGATACAGTAGAATTAGATCGTCCTCGGAGAACGAAAGGGCTCGTTTAGGGTAGTTGAGTTAAGGAAGCAGTCAGGCTGCCACCAGGAGGCTAGGTAACAAGCCACCACACCTTCTATACTAACCAGCCCAAGTTTTTGATTCCATTTAGCTCGCTTCAGAGCCGTGAAGACCAACTATGAAGTATTGATAAGACGAATCGGGCGCCCATCTGTTCGGACACACCTAAGGGAATATAGGGCACTTTACTCATCCCAGGGGCTGCGGACCAAACCCGAGAGAACTCTTGACCCAGCCCGATGGCGGGCCAAGCCGACACTAATGCACGCGACGGGCCACTAGCTCTAGCGAGCGCTAGTAGGGCTGACACCAAGTGAAGAAATGTGAAGAACCAATTGAAATGAGTAGACGCCCTCGGGCCGCGATGTTCTCTGGCAATACTCGATCGAGTGCGGTTTTGGGCATCCGCAGAATACCTCGTCAGGCACAATCGGAGGCTGGGATTTAGCGTGACTGGCTAGCCCAAGGGTGACTGCCCACGATGGGATCAGAAATCGTGACATGCAACGCGGGACACTATTTCATCTTGTTTCCATTGACACGAAGCCTTGACATCTCGTTCGACCTGACGTATTTATACTTCACCGGAGAAGAACCTTTGCTGCTACAAACGCAGGGCCCGGCATTCTCGTCTCGATAAATCCATCCACTAGTTCAGACGTGCTGGGAGGTCGCAGTTGCACTTGCTCACGGCATGGCTCCGATTACAATACTTCAACCCTGTGAGCATCCCCCCATCCAACCGAGACCGTAGACTAATTCCAAGAAGCACGAACAGGAATAGGATGGGAAACGAGCGAGGAGAGCTTCAAGGCCGAGGCTGTGAGTATGCGGAGGTTCTTAAGCGACGAGAGCTAGCGAGGATGGAGCCCAGAATTTGACCAAATTACCAGATCTCCGAATTACCCAATCCCTGCTACGCGTAAGGCCTGTGGCCACAGGTAACTCTGTTGAATTGCTAACTTGGACCTCAGCTTTCTCGAGTCAGGAGACTATAAGCCTTTAGACGGACGCCGCGAGTTGCTTCTCGACCATTTCGGGGTGCCCCAGTTCGTCGCCAATAGGACCTGCTTTGAGTTGAATGGCTTCTTTGGCCACAAAGCATTCTACGATGAAACAAGTGAACGGAAACGGATTATTAGCTGCAGTAGGTCGTAACCCTCGTGGGCAAAGCGTCCATCAGATACAGCTGACAAGAGTTACGTGGAGCAACTTGGTTCCGATACCTGTGTAAAATGGTTCGAAAGGTTGAGAAGGATCCACATGAGGATGGCCCCGAATACTCCAAGGGTGGGAAGGATTATAAGTGGTTTGAGATGACCGTCTTCACCCGTTGGGACCTCCCCAACAAGTGCCAGGTCCTGTGTGTCGATGTTCCGTTCGACTTGCCCGCGGAGCTACAGAGGGCCCTTAGCGGACGTGCAGTGCCGATTGACTTCGAAGACCCATTTGCCATGTTGACTGAACTTCTGGATCAGATGATTGTCTACAGCGACATCTCGGTCTGGCGACTGCGAGACCCCGTTCGGCAACTTGAAATGGTGAGTTAAAAGTACAGCGGCTGGATATTTTTTTTTTTTTTTTTTTTGACAAAGTATTCAAGCTTGTTGCTTATTCCTTCTTTCGCTTATCAGGCCAGACCACACCCCGGAGAGGTTTTCGCACCCATTCATGAGTTGTCGCGCCACTCTATCCACGTGGCAGAGGTCCTAGAGGCAGCAGTAGAGGTGATGACAGAGATACAACGATGTCGAAGCGAGGTATACGAGAATCTACCCAGCAATTTGGGAGATACGTATAAGCAACAAGCAAGGGAGTACGCCCAGTTCCAGATTTCGATAGTCAAAAATTTGAAGTTGCGGTCCGACTCGAACCGAGCACGCCTCGCGGATGAGATCAACCTGGTAAGATGTGCACATGAAGCCACCGCCAGAGGAAGCAAAAATCGAGTCTGTTTCTACATCAAGTACTCACCGCATCGTAGGCATTCAATAACCTTGCCCGGCAAGACAATAACTTTATCAAATCTATCACTCTCTTGACGATGATATTTCTCCCGGCATCTTTCGTTTCTGTAAGGAATTTACAGTCTTATACACCCAAGTCAGGTATCCGAGCGTTCTAATCATCGTGTTTTCCATCGTAGGCTCTTTTTAGTACCACTTTTTTCTCCTACGGCGATAATGGTTGGGAGGTGTCTGGTCAGCTGTGGATCTACTGGGTCACCCTCGTGCCTTCCACTATCGTTATCTTGCTCCTCTGGCATATGTCGCTGGTCAAAGACGATGGAGTCCTGTCCGCTCTGAAAGAGTCCATTAAACAATCTATGAAACCCTGGGTGAGGCCTAGGGTGCGGGATGAAATCAAAGTCTAGCCTCGTCGAGCCCTAAGGGGGTAGGTACATTGGTTAGGCCGGACAAGGGCTTTATATCTTTTCATCATTCCCATTCTCAGTGACACGGAGGTGAATCTTGTTCAAGCAGCTACCATGGAATCTGCAGCGCATCGATGGCGTCGCTCAGTAAATCATAACGGGACCTACCGGCTACAACTACATGCCAGTCCGCCTTATCCAACGTCGGCACGTTCGCCGCCAAGATCTGCCCGACTGTTACCTTCCCGCAGCTCTCGTCATCCCCCTCAAACCCAAGTGAACGTGCATGTTTTAAATAAGCTTGCGGCACCGTGACGCCGTGCGTAACTGCTGCCACCGTTCTACCGGTGGTTGCATTGTGCACGATCACCATGCCATAGTCCACTGGGCGGGGCACACCAGCCTCCTGGATGTAATTCTCAATAGACGCCACTATGACGGTACCGATGCCCTCTTCTTCAAACATGGCCTGTTGTTCGGGCGTCGTGTCGGCGAGTGCGCGCAGCGCGTTGCTAATACGATTGTGCGCGCCCTGTGCACCCCGCTCGTTATACGGCTGCTCGCCGACATCAGATTCCGCCGGGATGGAAATCTGCCGTATCGTGGTACCTGGCGGCTTTTGTTTCTCAAAGGCCTCTACCAAGATCCGTGTCTTCTGCTTGTTTGCGGTGGGGATGACGAGCAGGACAGCATCACCGTGTCGTGGGAAATGATAGCTATCAAATGGCGGAATTGAGGGTCCTTTGCGAGGAGGAGGCACGATGGTCTCGGTATATTTGAGACTCGCGATGCTGCTCATGAGACCCTGTTCGGTGAATGGAGCCATGTTCTACTAGACTGTGATAGTGGCGGACGCTCTTTTCGTGGAGTTGATGGGGAATTTATGTGTCGAAGCTCGGGGGGGGGGGGGGGGGGGGGGGGGGGGTACAGGTCGCATCTAAAACGTGACGGGTCGTCAGGAAGCCCGAAACGTGGGCGTCTCTGAAGGTGATCCAATAGTTGTGAGAAATTCTACTTGGACGCCGCCCAATTTGCGTGCCGAGTTCTAGCTCAGTGTCACGCCCTGGGAGTAACTTTCGGAGTTCGTTCAGTAGGATGGGTAATGAAGGAATGCGATAGTGGGAGGAGAGTGTAATACGATGAGCTGAATACATTAAATAATTGGAGAGTTTGAGGCGGGATTTGTACCAGGCAGCAATAACCGTTGTCAGCCGCACTCCCCGACTTTGCCTCGCTTGCGACCGAAGTGAGGTAGAGACCCCGAGACATGTTCCAGTGGGTCGAGAATCCATCTCATAGCATCACATTTTTTTTATATAAATATAAACTGAAACCCAGTCTGGTGAGGGCACCTCTATGCAGGCGGGTAGCGAGCGTGAGTGAGAACGGAGAGAAATGGACAATCCGAAGTAGGCTACCCCAGACTCCAGACCCTGTCAAGAGCGGCCCCAGTCGCAGTTGAGCATGCAGTTCTCTCATCCTCCAAATTCGTCACCTGAGAGGGCCTTGGCAATGCGGGGAATATACGATGTCCGCGTTTGCATGCGGGCCCTCCCAAGCTGCCCCTAAAGCACCAATGCAAGGAACCCTCCGTGGCTCTGACTCGGTCGCGGGCCGCCTGTAAAACGGAATTGTCCTCAGATTCAGTGTCTGAATCGTTCATGCCAACATCCGAGTCGTTATCGGCAGTGTCTTCGGAGTAACTCTTATGGGCGACATGCGCAGTGTTGCGCAGGAGGAGTTCCAAGCTGGGCCTCTTCTCATCACACTTCTCCACAAAGCTCCCCCCCACGACGTTTAGGCTATGGGAGGTGCCCGGCGGCCGGATGTGTGTCCTTCTTAGTGTCCACGGCAACACGCGCGTGTGATGCAAATCATCACTGGAGGCATGCTTGCCATTAGTCGGGCCGGCCTCGTCACCCACGTCATCTTCTGCATTTGAGCCTTGATTGCTGTTGGGCGAATATTCGCCTCTAGGAACGGCTTTTTTGATGCGTCGAACCCAGCGTAGCCGCCCGAGCCGGCATCCATGCCGTCGGGTTGATCCGCATGTTGGTTTGAATTATTATCCTTCCGAGCACCTAGGCCGGAGCGCGTCTCCAGACAATTCAACGTACCACCGTTGCCGTCACCAGCTGCAGCCACCATATCCAAGCCGGTATCCGCGCCATGAATTGGTCGACCAAGCTCCGCACCAGAGCCTGAGCCCTTTTTGATTTCCCATCCGGATGAGTCTCCAAACCGTCATCTGAGGAATCCTCGCCGTCGCAGTCCGGGTCATCCCCCTGGCGGGTAACCAATTCCTCGAGCTTTGTAGGGGGATACTCGTATTGAATGCCCTTGTTCGTTTGACTGACTGGCGCTGCGTCGGTGGCGCCGGCGTTCTCAAGCAACTCGACCGTAGTAGCAAGCCCTGCATTTTCAGCCTCTCCTAACGGGTTTCTTCCGTTTAAACATTCGAGGTTGATATCGACCTTTCCTGTAGCTAGAAGCAGTCCGACAACGCCTTCACAGCCATTGCTAGCGGCCAAGTAGAGAGCTGTCCGGTCATAGCAGTCTTTGCAGTCGGCGTCTACTCCTATTTCAAGCAAAAGACTGACAACTCGATCGTGGCCATACTTCGCCGCCCAAGTAAGTGCTGTCCGGCCCGATTATCCCTGGCACTCGGATTTACCGCCGCAGATTTCATTAGCAGCTTGCAAGCCCCTTCGCAGCCCGACTGCGCAGCTTTCATAAGAGGCGTCTGTCCAAACTCGTCCCGGGTGCGGCAGTTGACATTGGGGTTCGGCTTGATCGATAGTAGAAACTGGATGGCAGCGACGCTGCCGCACTCAGCAGCCCAAGGAAGCCTGCGCTCAGCCTCGGCCCCTTCCAAATTAGCATGAGCACTAGTCGAGTCTAGTAGCAGCCGAGCGACTGCTTCTTCATCCGTCTATATTGCTGCCCACGGTGCGGACTTGAATTCGTCCGGCTGCGGCCGAGACTGTGTAAGGAGAAGCTTGACGATACTTTCTTGGCCATTTTCAGCTGCCCTAACAAGCGGTGTGCAATTGTCCTTGTCCCTTAGCCGAGGAGCCCCCCTTTGTTAGCAGCAGCCCGACAACTGCTTCGGAACTATACCCTGCGGCCAGCGAAATTTAGATGATATTTTGATGGATTGTATGTTATACGGAAATAGACCACTCAACACGCTCAACGGCTAATTTCCTTTTCTAGCAGGGGGGTAGTGTTGCGATTTACTGATGCAGGCCATGCTTACATAAAATTTGATGACTCGGGTGGTGAGCCGGACACAAATATTGTCCAGTTGTGGTAAAATTGGAATTGTTATTGTCTACAAGATTTTCCCAAATGGGAAATTATTCCCGTCAAAACTAAGAACAATGGGCAAAGTCTGAATATCAGCCATTTGGCCACAGCTGGATTGGGCTGCCAAGTTAGCAACACCCAGTTATCTTCGACATCATCAATTTCTCACTCCACGCGCATAAAGCCATCTCGCCTCACCCATCCGTCTTTACCCTCTCCTGAGACGATATGGACCTTTGGGCCGATCTACTTTAGCCCCATCCAGCTCCATTCTCTCAAATTCCCACGAAAATGCTTAAATCAACGTATAAACCATCCACACATCCCGACGCCCTCTCCCCACTACCTCCAGGATGGACCGAACACAAAGCTCCTACGGGCCACACCTACTACTATAATGCCGCGACAAAGGAGTCCACCTACAAGCGACCAGCACCCTCAGTCTCTCAACCGACCCCTGCAGCTCCCCAGCCTTTCGCACCAGGGATATTCCCCGGCGCTTTCCCCCAACGACACCAAGCGATCCCCAACTTATCCGATCCCGCCGTCGCCAACGCCTGGCTCGCGCGACATCAAGCCCAAACCCGGCCGTCCCATGTTCGCGACCAACGGGACTCGAGGCCAAAGCCCCGGCCGAACGATAAGCCGAGATCGAAAGAGCCCATCCCCGGCTGCGAACCTTGGATCCTAGTCTCGACCAAGTACGGGCGGAGATTCGTGTATAACCCGGAGAAGAATGCTAGCTACTGGCGCATACCTGAGAAGCTCATGCCGGGCATTTTGGAGCTCGATAAGGCTAGAGTATTAGCGAAAGCGGGAAAAGTAGAGAAGATGGAGACGCAGGAGGAGGGCGCTCCGCAAGAGTCTACTTCGAAATCCCAAGAGGCGGTAGCTCCCATTGCTACTACAAAGGCGGCGGATGAATTATATGACAGCTCTGAGTACGAAGAAGTCGAGGTTACTGACGAGGAGGCCGAGGAAGGCGACGAAGTAGAGCTCGTAGAGGATGAAGAGGCCGACGAACATCGCTCGAAGCGGCAGCGAACCGAAGATGTTGCGGACGAGGAGATGGCAGACTTTGACGAGGAGGAGTTGGCTCTTCAGTTGCAGCTGATGGCTCAAGAACAAGCGATGGAGCAAGGAAACTACGGCTATGAGGAGGAGATTCCAGAATTCTCGGAAGAGGACGCCAGCGAACTTTTCAAAGACTTGCTCAACGACTTCAAGATCAACCCCTACAGCTCCTGGGACAAGCTCATCGAGGAGGGCAAGATTGTCGACGATCCCAGGTATACCGTCTTACCAACTACAAAGGCTAGGAAGGACGTCTGGGAGGAGTGGTCCAGGGCCAAGATCCGGGAACTAAAGGAGCGCAAGGAGAAGGAAGAGAAGCCAGATCCACGAGTGACATACATGCTGTTTTTGGAGAAGAACGCGACGCCGAAGCTTTACTGGCCAGAGTTCAAGCGGAAATATCGAAAGGAGGCTTGCATGAAGGACTTTGCCCTGTCAGACAAGGACAGGGAAAAATGGTACCGGGAGTTCATTAACAAACTGAAGCTGCCCCAATCGACGCTCAAGGCTGAATTGACGACATTCCTGAAGAGCCTACCACTGGCGGTCCTCAACAACTCCTGCGACCGGTCTCCGCTCCCTCCCGAGGTGCGGGCCGACACCAGGTTCATGGCTCTACCCGAGACTGTCCGGAATCCTTTGATCGAGGCTTATGTGCAAACCTTGGGACCTCCTCCAGGCGGAGAAGAACAGGCACCGGGGCCGAGCGCGGAAGACGCCAAGGCCAAGGAGGCGAGGGAGAAGCGTGAGAGGGCGCTAGACCAGAGGAATAAGGCTATTGAGCAGCAGAAGGAGAGGGATAGGCGGAATCGTGAGATTGCGAAGGCTAGATTACGGGAGGGTGAAAGAGAAATAGAGAGAGCTATGCAAGTTGGGAAGCGTGGATTGATAAGTCAGTTGCAGGGCGATGGAGACGAGGACTGATTAGATATCGGAAAAGGCGTAGATATTAGACAGGAATAATATCAACGACGATTACGAGTATATTACTGTCATTTCGCATCAGTGTGGTTCATCTTTACCAGCCCGCCTGCTCCATGATGTTCATTCGAGGCTGAATTACCTCTCCACCCTGCATCGGAAGTCACTCTTCCTCTGTAGGTCGCCAAGCCCCAACTGAACAACACCTCCAGGTAATTCGCCAGATCTGATTGGAAGATGAGGCACCCAACCTTTCCTTCCTTCATCTGGCCGAGGCCGCAATAAGCTCTGAGCTCAATTCTCCCACAGTTCTTTCATGCCCCGACCAAAACCTAGTCCGGCTCAGCATAGCCCGCCTAGCAATGAGATGTCCGACCGGGTGCACGGAGTTGGGGACAGCCAGTTGGAGCAGTCCTCTGTTGTCTCGACTTGCATCCTTCAGACATGTCCTGATGCTGTGTGACCTACCGGAGGGGTACCCCGGAAGTCAAAGAGAAAGGCAGAGAAGATAAATAATGGGGGAGGTCCGACGCTTCTCAGAAGTAGTCGCCAACTATCCGTTGCGGTCAACATCATTTTAATTCCAACGATTTATCAGCACGAAAGATTAAGAAATATCATGAATTACAGATTAAGCCAGTTATTTCTCGGGCTCGTCATAGGTAGGACCAACATCAGTTCTGTTCCGCTTTGTCCCACAACGAAGGCTAACAGTCGGACTTGGTGAAAGTTGGTGCCGCCCTATCCAGAAATGCTCCACCAAATCCAGCGAGCCAACTCGAGAGCCGTCGAATAAAATTCCTTGACCACCTGCAATTCTCTCCCCAAGTTAGCGATGGGATTCCCAGCAGCAATACCAAGAAGGCCAGGGCTTTCCCCCCAGTCAACCCTTATGCTGAAAGAGCTTGGGGCCCCGGAGCAGGTTTCGGCCCCGCCGGAGGTCCGCCAGCGGGGATCAATGTGAATTCCGGCTTCAATCCCGAGAAAGCAGCGCGTGTGCGCAATGCCCACGGCGCTGTAGCCGCCATCACCATGGTTGGAATTTTCCCAATCGGCGCCATCCTCACTCGAACGAGGGGAAAAGTCTGGCTCCATGTAGGAATCCAGGCGTTTGGCCTGGTAGGCCTTCTTACGGCCGTGGCGCTTGGGATATCTTTGGGGAGGGACATGAGGAACCCGAGAACGGGGCGAACTGTTGTGAGTAGAAAGGGAACCCCCCCCGAGCGGGAGACTAATCCCTTCAAACAACCAGATCTCTCGGCCCAATATCGGGTTCCACCTTGTTATTGGCATCATCGTGTTCGTTGCGCTCCTGCTCCAGCCTATTCTGGGGCTCCTCCATCATCGACAGTTTAAGAAGACGGGAACTCGACAGGTGTGGTCTCGCTTTCACCTATGGGTCGGACGTGCCGCTCTCACGGCTGGGATAATAAACGGCGGCTTAGGTCTATGGGTTTCTGGTGCTGGAAAGACCGGCACTGTTTCATATGGTGTCGTAGCTGGTGTTGTCTGGCTAATATGGGTGGTTCTCGCGATTCGGGATGAGACGGGCCGGATCGCAGGAGTCCGGAGAGAGACTAGCTCGAGGAATGACGAAGTCATGGGCTAAGAATAGATTGTGTGGTGTTTTCCGCATGAAGGAAAGGCAAGGGCAGATATCTAATTTGCTTGACTAGGCGTTTATGACTCGGTTTACTTGAACCAATGTTGGATGAGATCAAGATCCCTTGGTCAGAAGTCAGTGGGCCTCGACGAAACACGCGATGTATAAGGCCAGTCTAGTTTCCACATTAATATTGCACATGTCCTTTTCCTTTAACCCAGTACTGCAGAAATATCGAACAACCAAACCAAGCCATTCACGATTACAGTTCGTCAAAGAACCGGCTCGCTTCCTTTTCCACCGTCGAGGCGATTTCCCGAATATCAGCGGCAGTCTTGCAACCATCCTCGAGTACGAAATCATCTACCAGCCCAGACTCAACCCACTCAAAATACAAGTTCTTCACATCGCCAACGGGCTTCTTCTCAGGCTCCTTCTCGGGAATAATAGTAGCCTCCGCTGCCACGGTCGCTTCCACGGTATACCAAGTCCCGGTAATCTCTTCAGGGTCATTCTCCTCGCGCGCGGGAGGCTCGAAGGGAAACACCTTCTCCTTATCGGCAATCGCAACGACCTTTACGCTTGGAGAGACATGCTTGGCGGATAAGACGGCAGGCAGAGACCCCGTTTTGTTGCAGACGTCGCCATCGGAAGAGATGACGTCGGCCCCAAGCAGCACCAAGTCGACGTCCTTGGCAGCAATGGCGGCGCAGGCATCGGTAAAGACAGTGACTGTGCTCGGGTTGGGAGCGGCCGAATTCGCGTTTAGTTTCTCAATAAAATCAACGGTTTTTGCAGCGAGGGCGGCACCTTCGAACCGCGGCCTTGATTCTAGGATTCGGAGGTCGAATGGAAAGTTCGCCGCCTCCATTGTATCCGTGAGGCACCGCGATATCGTAGAGCTTCCAGAAAGCGTAAGCACCCGCACAGGACGATCTTTTGAATAATTGGTCTCAATGAGCGACTGGAACGAGCTCGAGATATTTTTGTTGAGGTCCAGTCGCTGCCTCCCATATTCTTCCAGGGCCTCCCGAATGGCCTTTCCGCGATCGGCTTTAGACAGGTCCTTCCATTTCGAAAGAACACGACTTTCAATCAACTTGAGAGATGAGAGCATCACGTTGAGAATCGCAGCTCCCATGCTCTCGCGGCCATTCTTCCAGACATTCCAGGCTACCATTCGAGCCTGCTTCCACCATTCCTCCTGGGACTCGGCGTCTAGGGCAACGACGACATTCGTGAACGTGTCAAGGGCCTTTGCCGCGAGGATTCGGGCCCCGTTCAGGTGATCTTCTTGCAAGTCCTCCAAGCCCGAGGCGAGAATCTTGCCGGCCTCTTCGCCAATGTCGTACTCGATCCAGGCCCTACGAAGGCTTACAGCAAGTCTGGGTACCCCCCCAAAAGCGTCGCTGTCATTCACGTCGCGGGGATTATGCCATCCCCAGCCTTCATGCTCCCAATCGATAGTAAGTCCTGCTTCCCCTTTTCCCCCTTTCTCGATGGGGATGAGATCGAAAGCGAAGGGGTGAATGGTCCATTCCCGCTTCAGGCGCTCGTCTATGAAAGAATATTTCTTGCCTTGCCTACGAAGTCGCAGAGACTTCTTAGTCAAGGTTGTCTCCTCATGGAGCTCCCGCCATGCCGTGTCGAGCGGGGTAGGGTCTGCTATTTCGACTGATCCCGAGATGGGTGCCAGTCTATGTCTGCGAGAGGTGTCAACCAGAACTCAAGATATTCCCTGCGGTCTGGCCCGCAAGTGTGGACGGCGGCGATGACTTACTGATAAGTACTGACCTTGTCGCTGCGTTTGAAAAGAGCTACCTTCGGAGCATCGGTGGAGGTAGGCGAGAGGGTTTTAAAAATGAAGCATGAAACTACAGACCGGTGGGTGAGCTCCCGGATTGGCGCCTCCATGATCTAGGTGTAGACGATGTAATTTAGTATCTTCAATGTTTCGCAATCAAATTTGGTCTCGACGGCCTAGGGCTTCGTTGGTGATATCAGGCGCCGCCGTTGGTTGATATTTTGTCGAAAGTTAAGGTTGAATGTGTAGAGAGGGAATGATGACACGATTTGAATTGAGCGAACCATCGAATGATTATCAGCCAAATTATCTCGTCACATAACTTTGAAGAGCGAAGAACACAATGTGAGAAATTATGATAAATCACCCCACTCGTCTTCTCATCCTCAACACTCAGGTCGAATACGTCTCATCAGCGAGAAAAATAATTGAAGAGAGCTCCGGCGAGACGGGGGCCGAGATACAGAATGGGCCCGATCACGGCGGCCGGTCCTCTCCCATGATAATCGCACATCCTCCGTCTCTCCTTCCCGCCCAGTCAGCAACTTTTTATATGGCGGCCTCGAGGGAAGGAGCCCTCCCTTCCTCCTTCCGTTATTCTCGTTCCACTAAAGCGGACCCAACCATCTTTTATAGATGAGATTACAGAACAAATCTACCAGCCGAGTTGTTCAAGTGAGCCTGCACTCATGATGGTCTGGCGGGCCAAGACCAAACGACTCACAAGGTTAGAAAACGACCCCGGATTGTTTTCGTAGGCGATGGGTTCATTCGATCCCGGAGCCGAGCTTTTTTGCCGTTTTTTTTTTTATTCCGTTCGTTTTTGCAACAAATACTTCCTCGCTTAAATCTATCTACTTTTTTCTTCTTCATAAAATGTGTATTTTCGCTTTTGTTTTTCTTCTTCTTGACATCTCTCGAGTGAATAACTGGACATCGACTCCATATCTAGAATGAAGTCTCTATGCGCAGGGCCACGTATCCGCTGGCGGCAAGCCAGCGCGCGGAACTTACTTCGTAGAGGCAAACCAGAAGCGCCTCTCGCCTGGCCTCCCACGTTCCGGGGCGGTGGTTCTATCCTCAATGGTTCCTAGTCGCTCGAGCATAGGTTGGCCATTCGCGTAAACCCCAAAAAGATCATGATCGTCATTGAATGGGTGGGGGAAAATGTCTCCTCCCCTCCCGAAAGGTTCCATGACGTTCATTGCCGAAGAGACCCTGCTGACGGAGAATGCCTCTGGGGTTGGACGGCATACCTTCTCCGCATCGAGGTGGCGTCATCTTCTGCACCCATTCCATCTCGATGCTTGTGTAGCATGAGGGCTTATTTGACGGGGGGATGCTAAATACCCGAGTCAGGTCGCCTCTCAGACGACGCGTGGTATTCATCGTGATAAACTTAGAAATCCGAGGACAACCAGTGGCTCAGGAAGAGAGCACGTCAACAAAATGGGTCGACTCTAACATTTTCTACGGCTTCAGCGGACTTGTCCATGAGCACTCGATCCTTCTCGGGATAACCTTTATTCAACCAAGACATAGCAGGGATAGTACGGCATGCAACAGTCTGGAAGGAGGCAACATCCCGCGCCATGCTTACACTCTCTCGTTAACGGATTCCCCTTCGAGAAATAGAGAGTCGCGCACCGACCCACCTTCCCGCCCACTCATCCACGTCTCCGTCTCACTGCGGGGGGAGGGGAGAGAGAGATCCTGCTCCTCAGTGTCCTCGAAGACTCTGGCTTCTCACATGGTCGAAGGCCATAAATACCGCGTTCCAAGCAAGCGGTGGGTCAACTTCTACAAAGCAAGCTTTCGATGCGTCCTCGGTATGGTATACTAGGTAAGGTCGTGTTAAGCCACATCGCCTAGACCATCGACTTGATATCATTCATCATGCGAGATGTTCTTTCCGTCCCACCCCTCCATCCCACCCCTCCACTTTGACGCCCCTACTGTACGTATTACGGGCGGCTCTGGTCTTTAATGGGCCCGGGAGTACGAGTGTACATCTTTGAATGAGGTAAACTGTCCAGGCCTTCTACCCTGTAGTGAGGACGTAGGGTGTTATCCTGCCCTGTTACTACTAGATTACCACAGACCTAAGAGCAATGCAAGACCTCTTGGAAGCCTGGAGTAGGGTAGTATTCAGAAGCAAAGTTAAACCCCCACGCTATCCTGATCCAGGGTCTGTCCCGTCGATATCCCGTCCTTGTCTCCTTGACATGACGCTATGACTGAAGCTGGGAGAGTATTACTTACTGATTATCAGGGGGATACCGAACACCAGCAGAACCTCAGTGTTTGCATGTATTCTCCTACTATGTTAGTGGCTAGAAGTACCGATATCTAATTACCTCTGCATAATCCCCACCCCACAGTGTCGACCGGTGACAGGGCCCCGAGATTATAGAGGGCAGGACTGGCTGCCTTTGTCTCCAGCATCACAACACGTTCCACTCGACTCGAAATAAAGGGACTGTTACACTTCCTTTTTTCTTACGAAAACGCCAGATTTATGCAACCTTAATCCTCGGCGTGAGGGGGCAAGTACTCCGTGGTGTCCACGGCAAACACCCTCCGGAACCTTGTAAGTGAAGTGAGGGAATCACACAATATCACAAGGGAGCCTTCCTTTCCCTGACCCGTCCCTCCCTATCTGGATACCAGGTTGCCCATCCCTTCGTACACTGTGTCAATCTTAGAGTTTCCAAATGGTTGTTTGGCCCTTTGTCGCGGTAATGGTCCGTCCCTCCCCCGCAGCCTCCTGCACAAATGTCGTACCTCAATGCCTTCATCGGGGCGCCCACAGACCCTGGTCAAGGTGTGATGGCCACACAGACGCTCGCTGGTGATACTCGACATAGAATTGTATCAAATACTTCGTACATCGGGGATTTCGAGACATTCAACTTTTTTCTGCTTGCTAATCGCCAAATCAACGGGCATATTCCCGCAATTCACCGGGCACATCCCGAGGAGAGCAGCACACTTGAGGTACGCAAAACGAAAATCAAAACTCTGTACTTTTCATATTATGCTGCCAAAACATGACGCAGACACTTTCATCCAATGCATATACACAATGATTAACACCCCTATCTAATAAGCCATGCCAAATGATATCAAGGAAAAAAAAAACAGGAGCCGCAGAAATCGCCACATCAACCCGCCATCCTAATCTTAAGAGATGAGTAGGCAATAGGTTCTAAATGGTAAACTACTAGTCGTAGACAAAAATGAACGAAATCGAATCGTTCTTTTCATAGAATATTCAGAGGTAAAGCATTTCCAGAGAATATCTCTTTTATGCGTGGAAAATAGACTCAACCATTTCGCCGGACCGCACTGCGAGAACCGAGAGCAAGGTATCACTCAGCTTTAAAAAAGAAAGAAATATGTCAGTGGCGTTTAACTTTAAAAATGGGGGAATTGGGCTTTGGTGGTTGAAATGAGAGCGTCATCGGAAGAGCACTTACACCGTGGGTACCCTCGCAGCAACCCTGCAGCCACACCCCGGACCCGGGTTGAACGGCGCCGTTGTCAAACTTTACTCCGTAATTCCTGCCGACCTCGAGTTTCCTAGTCTGCGACACGCCGTCGCTGCTAGGGGGAGACACTTGCCAGCCATCAAGGCTCTTGCTGTTCGCGTCAACGGCGGTCTTTGCCGACACCGCGGGAAGGAGAGAGAACGAGTCCTTGAGCAAGTTGAGGTGTGCGCTTCGTTGGTAACCAGTGGCAGAAATGACAAAGTCAACGTCTAGGACCTCCTCAGATCCAGCGGACTCCGGGACCGGGGCAATTCGAATCTGGAGGCCGTCGTCGGGGTTCTGGCTCTTGGGCTCGACAGATTTGACGATGTATCCGCTGCGAATTCGGTGGGGCCACTGGGTCTCATCGGGGCCGAGGACTAGCTTCTGGCCATACATGCGCTCGAAAATGGATTCGATAAGCTCAAGGCGGACAACGCTGTAGTTCGTGGGCTTGGCATCGGCAAAGAAGTTCTGGCGCCACTGGGCCGATCTCGAGTGGATCACGTCAGTGAACTCGGGGTTGAAGATACCGTTGATGCTGCGACGAGGTGGGACACGCAAGTCAGTTCATGCACTAGAGACCGGGACATACGGATGAAGAGAGGGGAAAGAGCCTGAACGCAATGAAGGTGCGAACTTACAACGGCGAGTCGTCGCTAGGTCTCAGGTAGTCGGACCGCATGATCAAGTGGGTGCGGGAGTTAGGGTAGAGGTTCTGAATGTTGGTAAAGATCTCGGCGGCGCTCTGCCCGGCACCGATAACAGCGACGCTGTATGGCTTGTGCGAGTCGGTAAGGACATTGGGAACGACTTTGGCGTATTGAGAGGAGTGGATAACCCTGGGGTGGTTGAGAGAGAGAACTTCAGGGATCTGGGGCTGTCCACCAATGGCGACTACAACGTTCTTGGCTCGGTAGGTAGAAACGGTACCAGTCTTGACGTTGCGGCAGCTGACGGTGAAAGTCTTGACACCGGACGCGGTGGAATCGGGGGAAGCGGGATCAGGTGTCACAGAGAGAACTTCGTGGTTGTACTGGACAAGGTCATCGAAATGAGCGGCACACCAGCGAAGGTAGTCCTCGAACTCAACACGAGCGGGAAGGAAGGTGTTGAGGTTGATGAAGTCAATTAACCTGTCATGTTCGGAAAGGTAGTTAAGGAAAGTGAATTGAGACTTGGGATCCCTCAGTGAGGCAAGATCCTTGAGGAAGGAAATCTGCATCTTTGCGCCGGGGAGGAGCATGCCAGCATGCCAGGTGAACGTGGGCTGCTTCTCAAGGAAGAGAACACGAGGGGCGCGGCCCTCAGAGCCAATCTGACCGCCAGCGGCCAGCTTGTCATGCATGGCGATAGCAATGGACAAGCTAGCGGGGCCGAAGCCAACGCAAAGGAGATCATGGACATCGGTAGAGTCGGTGGGGAGGAGGAATTGCGACTTCTTGACTGTTCGCGCAGCAGGCGTCTCAGAAGCAGGCTGCTGCTCTACGGGAGCTTGGGCCGGAGCTTGGGCCGGAGCCTCAGGAGCTTGGATACGAGTTTCTTCCTGCTGAGGGGGGGCCGGAGGCTGGACGGCAAGGGATTCTTCTTGAGCGGCGTGGCCGTTGCCATTGGCAGTGTCATTTAATTCGGAGTGGCCATTGGTACCATTGACACCATTGGTGCCGTTAGTGCCATTGACGCCGTTGGCACCGTTCGAGGTGTTGAGGCCGTTAGACTGGGCGTCTACGGCGGCGAAGTTTTCGTTAATTTGAGGGGACATGGTGTAAATGACGTGGTCTCGACGAGGGGCACGATAAGAGGAAAAAAAAAAATTATGGAGGGGTTCTGCCGTAGATCTTGGAGGGGCACCCAGAATGCGGGGCAGGCCTGAGGAAGGAAGGACTTGACTTGTAATCCGGAAGTGGACTGATGAAGGCGTAGCCGTGGCGGAGGGTTAAAAAAAATGTCTGGCGTGATGGATGAAGTTTCTCTTGGATACCTGACAGAACGAATTGTCTCGGACGTGAGAGGGAATGGGTCAGAAAAAGATGTTGTTAGATGCCGAGCTTGGGAGCTGAAGACTCGCGCATTGATAGCTGTCAACCACAGTCAAGGATCAATCTAGAGCTTGAGTATGCGGTATGCACAGTTGGACTAAGTGGTAGTAGATGGTGCTAGATCGAGATCGGAAGAACTCGAAGCTGATGATAAGGGAAGGGGGAGGGAGACGAGAACAGAGCTCCGAGGCGAGGTGAGCCGGGAAGGGAGTTAATATAAATGTTGTGTCGGCCGGGACGAGAATGGGGCACGAATAGAATCCAGGTCCTATTCCGATTGCGAGATGGGTTCCGGTAATTTCTTTTGTCTTTTTTTTCTTTCTTTCCTTTTTCTCTCTTCGTACTTTTTTTTTGTTCTTTCCTTATTCTTCATCGCTTCTTCTCCAAAGCTGTCCCTTCCAGGAACAGGCCATGCGGAGTGGTAACTTGTACCTTGCCCACTCGGTCATATACGCGTAGATACATTTGTGTGGGAGAATGAAGGCATGGAATTCCCAAGAGCGACAACAGAAGTGGTTGTACATGTTGGGGTTGGGGTTGTACCAGGGTGTTAGCGGTACTTGTATGGTTAACGTAGCTGGTGGGAAGGCTCGACAGCACCGTAGAAACGCGAGTGTGACGACAGGCAGGACGTAGTGTACATCGTACTAGCAGAGTAGGGAAGTTACTCCACTACGGGAGAGGATGGTCTGTCCTGCCAATGATAGACGGGAGTGGAAGTAGAGTGAGGGAGGTGGATGTAGTGAGTGCTACTGAATGCCACTGAGAGCCACTGAATGAGAGTTAGTGTGCATTTCCACTCACCTTCTTCAAATGCTACATGTAGTGTACTTGGAAGGCCGGCTCTCGCTATCAGCGCCAGGCTCTGGACTAGGGGATGGATCAACAAGAATGGTGTGCTCTCATACCCGCCCCATTGGACATGTTCCATTTTGGAGCACTAGCAGGCTTGAAGTCTCTGGTGGGAAAAGCAGCACAGGGCGGGTGTGTTTCTCTCCCAACCTTGTTTTAGTGTATCAGGCAGTGTACAAAGTGGCCTCTGTTCTCGCAATCCGTGGGGTACCGCTGCTTCCGACTATGAAGTACCTACAAGTAATGCCTACTCTTTCCGCACTGGCGCATGGAAAACACGCCTGGCCGCGTGCAACGCGCAAGGTTCCTTCGCAGATTGACAATATGCCAGCCTCGGCAAAGGCTGGCAGGGATGAAGATTCTAAGATGTGTCTTCGAGGTCCATCGCGTTTCCGTGATGGAGGCAGCACGACAGAGGCTATGCCTAACTTGGACGGCGATTGATAATGGATTTGGACTGAAATGAGGAAGGGCTCCGGCGCCGTCGGACGATCTCTCGCCAAAATGGGGCACGGCATGGCAGCTTGGGGCCTCTTGCCCCCACCTATACTCACGTAGCCTTAACTTCATCCCTCACTTTGATTATGGAACCCCTCGTTACAGAGTACGTTGTTACTCTATCTTTATTCTTGTAGTGCTATTCTGTCTTACTGCCCGCGGGGCCTCGAGCGGGGGTGAAATGGGGGGTTCTGTCGAGAAGCAGGGTAATGAATGACTTGAGGGGATTTTTAGTGGGAATAAATGCGACGAGAGTGCCGATCTTCCATTGTCTTAGTACAGGAATGTCGGGCTGTCCCGGGTTCAATTTAGAAACATTTTTCTTCTTTAGCTTGGCTTCCAATCGATGCTACTAGTGACAGCTAGCGGCGGCGTACAACAGGTTGTTTACTAGTGATTATTAGACTGAACTCGGCTTGATTTTGGATGCTCCACAGGATGCCGTACAGGTATTTCCAAGACCGCAGGTACGCCAAGTACTTCCTGGGCTCATGGCTTACGGATGGGATCAATAAGATTCACCAAAGCCACGCTCTGAGAGCAATACGAATATGGCTTGCGCATGAATTCTAACCACGCAAGCTACTGTGGGCGGAAAGCAGCTAAAATTGATCTCAGCTTTGATACACAGTAGTGCCGACATGAGGATTAGGGCAACGAAATCGATGCCCACAATAAGTCGACCGAGCGATGAAGAACTTTTTTCCTCTCTTTTTTCCTCCTTCCATTTAGGCTTGTCTGCTTTGGGAATGTCGTCCTTGCTGAACCCCTGCAACAACTGATTATCTCTGGATCAGATAAGATGAAAATTTCAGTCCGATGCCGGCTAAACGGGGATGATGGGGGTCCCAGGGTGCTTGTATTGGCTACCTTGGGGCGCAATTCCTCGGAGCTCAGACCCAGAAACGTCGGCTTAGGCCAGGACCGGATTAGCTTCAGGACCCAGGCCAGATCACAGACTCCATTGACGCCGAAGATCATGGCAAGGGGGGCTTGAAGGAAAGGTTCTTGGTGCAATCCATGGTCCACATCTCGTTCCGCAAGAATTTTTTTTCCTTCACGCTCTCTTTCGGTGTACGAAGAAGCATGTACGATTTTCTTCATGCCACGCCACTCGGAGGGATGGCGGAGGCTAGTGCCTGTCCGAAATTTTTTTTCTCTAGTTGTATCTGTAACTCGTGGCTGGGCGGTGGGCACGAGGGGAAAGGGAGAATGGAAGTGGAAATGGCCGACGACAGGGGTCCTCCCCCTCTAATCTCACTTCAAGTTCCCCATGAGGGGTTTTTATCTGATGATCTGATAAACGAGTGCCAAGAAATGCCGAAGCGGAACCGGGAATTGCTCCATGTTCTTTAGCATCTCGAACTTCTATTTTGCTTCTGGGCTCGATGTTTGGAAAATCTAGATGCCAGATCACGATCGGAGATGAGCCGCCAACAACCTAACGTCTTTCTCTGTTCTGTTCACCTTCTTTTCTCTTTGGGTTTCGTATTGACCCAGCATTTGACCGATGCAATTGTAATTCATCCGGAGTACCTTCAATGTCCCGTCCTCGCGTACCAGCCGTCTGCATCTGTGACGCGACTGGCAGCCAGATAATACTACTTCGCACAAGTCCCAGGACACCATACTTCATGGGCGCAGTAGACCGAGGGAATCTCAAGGGCCCAGTTTGCTGATACACACTTCCATGTTCTAATAGTATTCGGCGTGGTTACGACATTGAAGGACGATATGTTACGGAGTTCTGCGTGACCAAGCTACTGCACTGCTGTTATCACTACTGCTAGCTAGGCGAGAGAGGCCCAATTGTCGCCGGGCCAAGTTCATCTAGACCCTGGTCATACGCACCTTCAGGAACAAGGGGACTCGGGAGTCAAGAGTGGATTTCGTCGGTGAATCGGAGATAGCGCCGAGCATGTACGAGCAAACATTGACCAATTTTCTCTCTTGTTCAAACAAGACTTGAGACATTTCATGTCTTCTACTTTGTAGACCAGCGTTCGGGGTAACATCGCCGCGTTGCCTGTATATTGCGGCCACCCGCTACAGTACGCCGCTGCATGTTATTGACGCCTCCCTGCCTCCGACACATGTATGAATTGATCGATCAATTAACGCAGCTGATCTTCCACTCACCCCCATCGCTCGAACCCGAACACGGCGAGAATGGGAAGAAGAAAGTCTTTTTGACACGCCACGGCAAGTACCGCAGCTGTACGGTAGATCCCATCCTTAGAGTGTAAGTCTCCCAAGCCCATGTGGCCGGATAAGGCAGTAATAGCAAATCACCAAGTCCCTTCTGTTTAAGTACTGGATCCCGATTTGCGCGTGTCGTAATACCCCAAGTCCGTTGTCATTACCCCGCCTGAAGTCAAATGTCCTTCAAATGCGATGTGCGCGTGCTTGCACTCCGAATGGACGTCAACTCCCGCCCCCCGTTGTCCAGGTATGGTGTAAATCGGAGTATGCTGCATGATGCATTCACCGCTTCATTGATATCACCGGGCAAGGAGTCGGAGGACCCAGCCAGGCTACCGTCTTGTTCGAGTGCTTCGGGGCTTCTTGGTACCATGTCCGGAAACGGGGAATCACCCGCCAAGCAAAGTAGATATCCAAGGGTTTGGATATGCCCTGGCTGGCGGGGTTGGGGGTTTGACAGTTTGGGCAATTCCGAGAGTTAGAAGCGTCAATTACTACCCCACGAGGCCAGGCCCTATTATAAACTAGCAGTTGCCGCGCGAGCTGCATCCTGTTGAAGAACGCCAGGGTGCGGATCCTCGCACGACTTCCCGTGCCTAGTCCGTGCTCTGGCGCAGTCACCCAGGCCGAGACTATGAGAATCTTGTCAATGCTGGGACTCGATGTACGAAGTAGCTCACGAAGCATATGGTTGAGTTCCGGATGCGGATGCTTGGGCGCCACTTCCTTCCCTACTCAGTGGGAGGTACTATATACACGTCTCCGATGGCAACCCCCGATATTGTCTCTTCATCTCTTCATTCTCTCCTTCCATGAAAGATCTTCATTTGGTCATTCGATGATGGCCGGGAATACAACAAGCCTGTACACTCCCCAATCAGGAGACGAATACACGCTCGAAGGCTCGGTTACTTCGCGCCAACTTGTGTGTTCCTTTCTTTGTACCCGGTAAGTTGGTAGTGACAGCTTGTGATGGGCTTGGTTTGTTGCCCCTTCCGAACAAGAGTGCTGCCCACCTGCCACCTGCTACCTGCTACTTCGCCCACTGGTCTGGAGCACCCCACCCGCCTCGAGCAACGAGGTTGGCCTTCTCCATCGATCTCCGCCTTCAACGGTGTAATCACTCTCGCATTCCTCCTCTTCTCATCTCGACCGAACATCACAAGTAATCACTGCCAAAGAGAGACTCTTGGCCGTTCGAGAAGCCTGCGAGCCTCACGCCACTTAAACATTTCTACTCCGGTCGCATCCGGCTTCCTCGTGTGGTGCTTTCGTCATTCCATTGTCACCATCGATGCAGCGGGTTCGTGTCTCCCTCTGTAGACATTCCCCCACCCCCCTCCCTTCCTCACCCATCAAATAGTCAGCATGAGGCATGTCGACTTCGACCAGGAAGTTTCAAGGTACCCCTCGTATTTCATTTTCCCTCTTGAATTCGATGCGGATCCGTCGAGGTGGAGGTAGCAAAGAGGTGTAGGTTCGAGTGCTCCACAGCAGCCTTTCTAACCGACCCTTTGCAGCCGCATGCAGGTTTATCCCCTGCGCTGCATTACCCACTGCCCAGTTATCGACTTTAGTACAGACCGGTATCCTGGCCTTCTCCCTTCGCGCATTAACAGAGTCGACGACCTTCCCCTCTTAAGGCTATTAGTCGATGTGTTCTTCCCGTCTACCTCCCTTCCAAGATGGATGGTTAAATCGGTGTTAGGCACGTGTCAAGCGGGTGGCTTCAACTGGGCGTTCGCCCCACAGAATTTCCCCCAAAAACCAACCACACCGGCTTGTGTCGGCCAGAGAGATCTGGCCTGGTAGTTGATTGCAATCGAGCCGGGCGTGCCTGTCACGGCAAAGTTGTACCATTGCTCACCTCGGCCATCGTCAGCCAGACACAGGGAGTCTGGGGCGCCTACTGACCAGGCCAGATCTCACATGGCCTGGGGACAAAGGAACTGGGCCAAGGTGGCTTGGCCTGGATATTACGCCTGTCATTTGTCGTTACCCCGGTTCGCGTTCGCTTGCTGGTTACGAGGCCTCAAGGCAGGTTTCTGAGGAGCGCTAACCCCCACTCCAGGCGCCCGAATGGTGTGAATCCACCCCAATTTAGGTGTAATAGTGGTTTTATTGACTGGTAGGATCTATTGTCCCAGAGGGCCCCCGATCGGTTTTAGTCATGGCCGAATGCTCCGTGTCTAAACGGGGAGACTACCGCGTCGCCAACCAACGGTCACCCTCTCCGGTGTCCGGAGGCGTATCAGTCTGCCATCAGTCAAATGATGTTAAAGCGCCGGTCTCGCGTTGCGTCATCGCCACGGGCACCTAAAATCTCCATTTACAGCTTTAAACTTCGTGTTTAGTTCAAACAACGTGTGTTAGGCTGCCGACCCAGTTAACTGACTGAGTGTGATTGACTCTATTTCTCTAGTACCTGAGCCGAGGTGCGTGGTCTGAATGGATCGATGCCTTCTGTCAACCAACAACCCCCAAAAATAAGCCAAGGTCCCTGGCCACCATCACCCTTGCCAACACAACCCACGGGGCTTGGAATGTTTCCTCACACTCCCCACGCCGTCGTCGCATCAGGCAAGGGTTGAAGTGATACGGATTCAAACCCCCAACTTCACATTCTCCATCCTGCCCTGTCATCAGCTTTCCATTTCTCTTGGCTGAGTAATATCTCGATTCTGACAGGCTCGCGTCGCGATGCGCTACTTGCCCCTCTCGTCCATGAACGTGGAGGTCGCTTTCCCAACTTGGCAGTCGAACCATCACCTGGCCTACAATTATTAGGTATGTCAATACAATGTAATGCTACCCTCCGGTTTGTGAGACATCTCATGCATGAGATCATAGAATAAAGAGGTCGTAGTCGCAGCCCGTCCACAGAGGGCGGGTACATCAACACAACCACCACCGACCCAAGCGTTTTAGATCCAGGAAACCCATATAATCTGCAGACTGCATACCTTGGTAGCTCCGTGACGACAGCTCCTGTCCAGTGTATTACATTCCGCTCGATCCTGATTCGCTCTGTCCCACAAACGCCCGTCTGCAGGTGTATCTGGAGCCGTTACCTCTGATTGTCCGTCATCCTACGTACCTTAGCTTTCGCTATTCTCACGCCCGGGGAAGCAGAGAGTTGACCTCTCCCGCTTGAGCTATTGCTCCGTCTCATTAAACGATTCCATTACAATTAGAATCGCTCGCGAGGGAAGGAGCGAGGGAAAGCGAAGGAAGCAAAGGAAGTACAGGACCCAGGTCCTCGTCCTCTGACGCGACCACTTTCATACTATCGACCGCTCCTCCTCACTCATCTAAAGCCAAAACGAGGACGGCTATTGCGAACATCTCATCTAGGGTGCCCTACTCTACTCGAATTTCCTTTCTCTCCCCCCTTTGGAATACTTGCCATCACTCACATGAAGGCTTTAGCAGCAATGCCATCGCTTTCAATCATCAACCCGGAGCCTGTGAAGCTTCCAGGCCCCAGCCTCCTCCACCATCTCGTCTCCTCGACGTCTACTAGTGCCAGCCCAGCAATCGATGCGCTACTAGCTAGCAGTTTACGTGTGTCCCTTTCATACGCCGAGCTCCATGCAGAGTCCGACTCCTTGGCCGCAAAAATCCGACATCACCTCTACATTCCTTCCTGCCTTGGCGCAGACTTTATCGTTCCTGTTCTTCTTCGTCAATCCCCCGAACTGTACATATCCCTTCTGGCCATCCTTAAAGCCGGTGGCGCATTCTGCCCACTAAACCTCGACGCGCCTTCGGAAAGAGTACGCTTCATTCTTGACGACGTCAAAGCGAAAGTCCTTATCACCACCAAGGAACTAGAACCTATCCTACCGACTGGACTAGATGGTATAAAAGTTCTGGTGCTGGATGATGAAGATGCCGTGGTTGACAGCGAGTTCAACTCTCCTGGCGTGCGTGAATGTTCATATCCCTTTGATATAGATACCCCAATCGCGGTTAATGAAAAGAACCTCGCGTATATCATGTACACGTCTGGTTCCACTGGCACCCCTAAAGGTGTCGGTGTGTCTCATCAGGCGGCCACTCAGAGTCTCATGGCACATGATAGGCATATACCGTCGTTTCTTCGTTTCTTGCAGTTTGCTGCGCCGACTTTCGATGTCTCTGTATTCGAAATCTTTTTCCCACTGTTCCGCGGATCTACACTTGTCAGTTGCAGTAGGGAGGCCATGCTTGACGACCTTCCCGCTGTCATTAGGAGCCTTGAGGTGGACGCTTGCGAGCTTACCCCAACCGTTGCTGGGAGCTTATTACGCAAGCGGGAGAATGCTCCCGGGCTGAAGCTTCTCTTAACTATAGGAGAGATGCTAAGCGAACCCGTCATCAATGAATTCGGGGGCACGTCGGAAACTGAGACGATGTTGTGGGCGATGTACGGACCAACAGAGGCCGCGATCCACTGGTAGGCCTTCTCCGACGATACCATAATCTTTTACTGTCTGAAGGCTAACAGCAGTGACTTTATCAGCACTCTCGTCCCAGCAATGCAGGCTGGTGCCTCAGCAAACCAGATTGGCATCCCTCTTGATACAGTGTCCTGTTTCGTCATATCGTCAAACTATGATCATAAAGACCCTTCTTCCTTCGCCGTCGTTCCAGTTGGAGAAGTAGGCGAGTTAGTAGTTGGTGGCTATCAGAATGCAGTGGGGTATCTCAACCGACCAGAGCAAACAACCTCTGCGTTTATCGACTCACCTTTCGGACCCGTGTACCGGACTGGAGATTTGGCCAGGGTCCGCGATGATGGCACTCTTGAATGTCTTGGACGTATGTCGGAGGGCCAAGTGAAGCTCAGGGGCCAGCGTATCGAGCTCGGTGAAGTCGAGCATGCTGCCTTGCGGGTTCGAGGGTGTCACGGCGCTGTGGCCGCCGTTATCAATAACATCCTCGTTCTGTTTTGTGCAGTGGATCCCGGCGAGGACATTCCCTCTATTGAAGCTGCGATTAGGCAAAAGTGTTCCGAGTGGCTGCCCGCTTTCATGGTCCCAGGCGATGTTGTCATCATGCACCACTTTCCCCGTCTCCAGTCGGGCAAGGTCGACCGCAAGCATTTGAAAGCAGAATATCTAAGGTCAATTGCAGAAGGCCAAAGCAATGGCGAAGGTACCGAGGAGGCGAGCCCAGAATTGTCAAAGAAGATACTGTCAGCCATTGCTGCCATTGTCTTCGTCGAGATCGGACCGAAAACTGTTCTCGCATCTGCTGGTCTCGATTCCCTTGGTGCAATAAGACTCGCATCGCGACTCCGCAAAGAAAATATAGCCATCACGGCGAACGAGATTCTCAAAGCTAGAACCGCTGAGGATATCTGCCGCATCGCGTCCGCCACCGTTGACCCGTCGGTCATTGGTATGACTAGAGGAAGTCCTCTTCCGGCCCCGAGCTCTCCTTACAAAGATATCTCTACAATCATCGAGAATCATAACATCCTGCAAGAAATCCGGGACGAGGTCGTTTCAATTCTACCTTGTACTGATCTCCAATCCTCGATGCTGGTTGAAACGAGCTATAACTCGACGATGTATTGCAATGTAGTCGAACTGGGTTTCCCAGAATCGATGCGGCCGAGCGACGTTGCCACTGAATTTCTTAAGCTGTCGGCCGCGAATGAAATACTTCGAACTGGGTTTATACATCATAATGGAGAATTCTTGCAGGTCGTTCTCAAGGGTCTGCAAGACTCCCAAGTGGCCATCGTGGATAATTTCGAGCCGAATTTCGAGCTTCGCGAGGATCTGGATTTCATTCGGCCTCTTAGACTCCAGATTCTGGGTAACAGCGACTATGCCCCGAGAGCCCTTTTGCATTTACATCATAGCATTTACGATGGATGGTCCTTCGACATGTTGTTGTCGGACTGGGCATCCCTGCTTCAAGGAAGGGGTCTCAGTCCCCGTCCTCAGTTTTCCAATATGGTAGCTTTTGTCCACAACATACCGGAGAAAGACTACGAAGTGTCCAAGCGATTCTGGGCCGAGCAGCTTACCGGTTGGGAGAAAACGCCACTGCCGAGGCTTTCAGGACGCGTCCCAGAATCAGATACTTCAGTTCTCATCTCGAGGGCAAATCTGGACGTGAACAGGGACGCGGTCATGGCCGTCGCAAAAGATCTTGGGTGCAGCCCTCAAGTTCTCTTCCAGGCTGCTTTGCTTTGGCTATGGTCCGCTGTCATCGGGTCTGCAGATGTTGTTATCGGCTCGGTGACTTCTGGCAGGACCATTGGCCTTCCGGAGGTGGAACGCATCATTGGGCCCTGCATTGCGTCAATGCCTCTACGAGCCAACCTTGCTAATGCTGCCACGGTGCGGGACCTGCTCAAATTCGTGCAAGCTAGCAACCGCTCTATCATCCAGCACGCATTGCTCCCGCTCGCCGAAATCAAGAAGTTGACAACCTTGACTGGGCAACAGAGCCTGTATGACGTCCTGTTTGTGTTCCAGGAGTCATTAGAGAGCAACTCTGCAGATGAGGACGCGGTGAAGCAAATTTCTCATGCAGACATGCTGGAAACGCCCATTCTCATCGAAGTTGAGCCGCACTGTGATGGTTACAGCATCCAACTTACGTACCATCCCCACGTGTTTGAGCCAGCACTTGCGGAAATATTCGTCCGTGAGCTCGACCAGACCGTTCAAAGTCTTATCCGAGACACGAGCGTATCGCTCACCTCAGTTAGGGACTGTTTCACTGCTGATCTTCTCTCCATTCACAATCCCCAAGTCCAGCGCTATGCCGGAAGCCAAGATCTTGCCGGTGTCGTTGAGGCGACTATAGAGAAAACGCCGGATAAACAGGCCGTTCACTTTGCTCGGTCGATATCGGGTGACCAGGGCCCGTCTGACGTGGAGACATTATCCTTTGGGGAGCTCAATAGCCTTGCGAATCAGATTGCAAACTGGATCCGTCACGTTGATCCGGACGGCCAAGATTCCGTTGCCGCAATTATCATGGACAAATCTGCTCTCTTTTACGCATCGGTACTAGGCATACTCAAGACCGGTCGGCCATATCTTCCTGTCTTACCCTCAACCCCGGTCAAACGTATCCATGCCATTCTCGAACAGTCTCAAGCCTCGATATGCCTCACCGACGACGCCTACTACCCTACAGTCCAACCGGAATATGAGAATATCGTTTTTAATGTACAGCAGGCAGATCTTGGGACGTTCACAAGAGATAATGTCAAGAGACCCATCGATGGTAGCCGTCCCGCATATGTGATTTATACTTCTGGAACTACAGGAACTCCCAAAGGCGTTGTCCTCACGACGTTGAACATCGTCAGTCACCTGGATATTCTTGAAAGGCTCTATCCTGTTGGGGAATCGTCCAGACTTCTTCAGTCATGCTCGCAGGCGTTCGACGTGTCCGTTTTCGAAATTTTCTTCGCATGGAAGTCTGGAATGTGTCTTTGCTCCGCGACCAACGATGTTTTGTTCGAGGATTTGGAGCACGCTATCCGGGTTCTCGACATAACACACTTGAGCATGACGCCGACCGTCGCGTCATTGGTCAAACGGGATGCGGTTCCAAACGTTCAATTCCTCGTAACCGCGGGTGAGGCCATGACACAAGCTGTCTTTCGTGAGTGGAAGGGAGTCCTGTACCAAGGTAAGTGATCCTTGTTTTCCTTTCACAATATATTTCAATCCAATGGCTTACTCATGTTGCAATAGGCTACGGCCCAAGCGAGACTACCAATATTTGTACGGTCAAAAAGATGTCTGATGGAGACCACATCGAACATCTCGGTTTTGCGTTCGACAATACGTCAACCTTTGTCTTCTATCCAGAGAGTCTCGAGCCTGTCCCGGTTGGCACCGTTGGGGAACTTTGTTTCGGAGGTGATCAGGTCGCTCAGGGGTATCTCAACGACCCAGCCCTCACAGCAGCCAAGTTCATCTCGCACCCGAGCTTTGGGATGCTTTATCGTTCGGGGGATCTAGGTAGGATGCTGCCAGATGGCTCACTCCTAATCCTGGGTCGTCTGGATGACCAGGTGAAACTGCGTGGACAACGAATCGACGTCGGAGAAATCTCAGGCATACTCTCCCAAACCGGGTTTGTTTCGTCTTCTGCTATTCTCCCAATATCACGTAACTCGAACGCATCGAAGCAACTGGTGGCGTTTTACGTCAAGGCACCTATTTCGGGATCCCAATTTCGTGTTTTGGAGCTTTCCAGAGAAGATAAGGAGCATCAAAGGTCTCTATTTGCGGCACTAGAGTCTTCACTACCATCTTACATGGTTCCGTCTTATTTGATCCCGATTTCCGTTATTCCCACAATACCGAGCGGTAAGGTAGACAAGAGGGAGCTGGTGGTCGCGTTCCAAGCACTCAGTCGAGAGTCATTGGAGGAAATGTCGCCTCTTGCATGGAGAACTGCGGATGGGCCGAGCGAACTAACCGCCAACGAGGCACTCATCGCGGATGCTGTCTCCGGAGCTCTCAAGGTTGGGCGACCTCTTCTCGGCAGGTGGACTCCACTCGCGTCTCTCGGGTTGGATTCTATCACCGCCATCTCAGTTGCCAAGTCTCTGTCGGATGTCTTGCAGCGAAGAGTGGCCATATCTGCAATCCTGCAGAATCCATCTATCGCTCAGTTGACAAAAACTCTCCTGGATGAGCCTAGCGCGAACGAAACTCAGCAGTGTGCGACGGAGGCCGCGTGGATGCCTGCCAACACAATTACCGAATCAATATCCGCCAAATTCAGAGAAGCGAATCTCGACATAGAATCCATCCTTCCATGCACTGCTCTACAAGAGGCTATGCTGGCATCCACGCTTGATGGCGTTTATTACAACAGCATGGTGCTTCGTCTCAAGATACCCCTACATACGATGAGAAGTTATTGGGAAGCAATGTGTGCCAGGCATGCGATTCTCAGGACATGCTTTATGTCAACCGATGACCCGGACCATGCCTTCGTTCAGGTGGTATTGAAGACGTCTCAGCTGAGATGGCGGACATCTACGCGCTCCTCCAGCACTGTCGACGAATGCTTAGAACACCTGAGTGCGGTGGTGGATTCGCCTGCAGACACCATGACACCTCCTTTCGCCCTCGAGGTCATTTTCCAGGATGACTTCCCCTACCTCTGCTTTTTCTGCCACCACGCTATGTACGATGGAGTAGCTATGTCCACACTTTTACGAGAGATTGAGCAGCTGGCAGGTGGTGAAGTCTTGTGTCCTGCGATCTCATACGACTCTTTCCTCCGAGAGGCGCTCACTTTGCCTGCTAATACGGATGGATTTTGGAATGATCAATTCCGAAACTTCCAACCAGCCACCTTCTCTTGCAATGAAATCTCGGATGGGGGACCAACAGCACACACGCTGAGTTTCCGACTTGATTTGCCACTGGATACACTCGAAGCTCGATCACACTCGCTTAATGTTTCCCTCCTATCTGTTTTCCAGGGAGTCTGGGCGAATGTATTGTCCATCATAACCGAGTTTGAGGACGTCTGCTTTGGCAACGTTATGAACGGCCGAACTGTTCCAGTGGATGGAATAGACCGTCTTGTTGCTCCGTGCTTCAATACCATCCCCATCAGGGTGGACCTCTTCCCCCACGATCAAGCTTCTGGCCTCTTCCGACATCTACACCAGAGCAATCCTGAACTGATGAGGTATCAGTTCACACCACTCCGTCGGATACAGAAGCTGCTCGGGCACCGCTACGGACTTTTCAACAGTCTTCTCCTCCTCCAGCCTGCTCAGCAACGGCTGGATGAGGACATCTGGGAGCTGGTATCGGATGCTGGTGGCATGGATGTGCCTCTCGTGTGCGAGATCATCCCAGACTCTACCGCGAACGAAGTAAATGTCACTCTACACTATGACGTGTAAGTATTGTCCGAAACTGTCGCGATTAAACATAGGCTACAACTAACAAATATCTCCAAGCTCACATTACACGCCAATTTTCATGGATGCGGTCGGAGATGCTCTTGATTATCTGGCATCTTTCTTGACTCAATTCCCATCCTCAGCTCTCCGACAACGACAGGACTTACCGCTCCACACCCGAAACGGGCTCGATCATCTTACTGTCAAACGATCCACGTCACCTATTGATCGTCCAGCGCTGGCTAATAGTAGCCACGATGATATGTGGTCAGACGCGGAGCTCCTAATAAGGGAGTCATTTTCAACATTGTCTTCTGTCAGTGAAAAAGCGATTGGCAAAAAGACGACCATATTCCAACTTGGACTGGATAGCATTAATGCGGTTCAACTCGCATCGCTGCTCAGGCGCAAAGGTCTCAACGTGACAGCAACGGACATTCTGAACCATCCCAGCTGCGGAAGCCTGGCTGCGAAGCTTCGGGAAAAATCTAGCACTGCCTTCGCCCCTGCGGACATTTTCGACATCGCGGAGTTCCAGAAGAAAGCCCGCCCGACTCTGTCCCTGATCGACAGGGCCTTTGAATCCATTCTCCCGTGCACTCCGATGCAGATTGCCATGTTGACCGAATTTGTGCAGTCGCAAGGCCGAGAATACTTTAACTATCTCCACCTAGAGCTGGAGAACGGGTTATTGCTTACGGAGGCGCTCTCTGCATGGGAAGGTGTGTTCCAAGCGCATGCGATGCTCAGGGTCGGGTTCGTTTCGACTGATAGCTCTGACTACCCCGATATCACGTACTCCATGATTAAGTACTCCCCTCACTCTATTCAATTGCCAGTCTCAGTGATTCAGCCTGGCTTGAAATTGAGCGTTGCGAAGTGGAGACTTGATACGGCGCAGGAAGTACTTGATTCTCTGCGTGAACCTCCGTGGAGGGTTGCCCTGATTGAGAGTGATGGTCGGATATCTATGCACGTGGCCATTCACCATGCGCTTTATGATGCACATTCTCTTGAGATTATCCTGGGAGGCCTTGCCCGTTGCATCAATGGTGGCCATGCTTTCGAATCGGCTCCGCTGGAGAAAACTGTTGGCAGCCTCTTGGGCCTTGTTTCCAGAGACAACCAGAAGAAGTCCGAAATATTCTGGAATAAATTATCCGACAAGGCCGTCGTGAACCCATTCCCTGTGATGACGCCTCTTCGGGTAGAACGGGGTCATTTACAGAGCCATTCGCACAATTCATCCCTCTCTTTCAAGGACATCGCCCACGCCTGTCAGACTGCCAACGTCTCCGTCCAGGCTGCTCTTCAGGCGGCATGGACTCGAGTGCTGTCCTCCTATATTGGTGAAGAGGTTGTCATTTTCGGGACAGTCATGGCTGGAAGAGTGACCGATTCGATGCAAAAGGCAGCTTTTCCTTGCATAACAACTGTGCCCGTCATTGCCAAGAACAGCCTGGCGAACAGGGAGTTGTTGGACTCAATGATGGCCATGAATAGGGATCTCTACCAACACCAATTCTCTCGATTGGCTGACGTTCAGCGCTGGCTTGGACATCCGGGACGCTCCTTGTTTGATACTTTACTGGTTTACCAAAGGAGCTCTTTGGATCATGTCCCAAGGCCTTGGACGGTCGAGCAGGATGAAGGCATTGTCAATTACCCTGTGTCAATTGAAGTCGAGTCTCACGACAACTCCGCAGTGAGCTTCCGAATTACTTTTAAGACGGACATTCTGCCTCAGGAACAAGCTTCTATGATGCTTCGCCAACTGGACGCTGCGCTGCGTCACCTCATCCTCGATCCCCAAGGACACGCGGATGAGCTCTGGCCAAACGAGCCTCAATTGGCATCTCTCGCTCCGGCACAGAGCGTAGAATTACCCACTAATGCTTCACTGCTTCACCAATTGTTCGAGGCCCAGGTCATCAGGCGACCAGACAAAGTCGCTCTTGAATTCGTGAGTGGGTTCGCTGGTGGAGAGGCTGTATCGCAGACGTGGACATTTTCCGAGTTCAACAGCGTCGGAAATAGAGTTGCAGCCCTCCTGTCGCGCCATGTAACCCCAGGATCGATTGTCGCGATTCACTTCGACAAATGCCCCGAAGCCTATTTCTCTATTCTCGGCATCTTAAAGGCAGGATGCACCTTCTTAGCCTTAGATCCATCAGCTCCCATTGCTCGGAAGGAATTCATTCTCGAGGATTCCAAGGCGGCGGCACTGCTTGTGCGATCTGCGACCGAGCTTGATATTAAGCCGGCAACCTTCGTAGTGGAGGTCAATGAAGAATCTATCGCTAGCGAGCCGACATCGGATTTTGAGCCTCCCTTCATCCCACCAGATACTACTTGCTATTGTCTTTATACATCTGGAACCACGGGAGAGCCAAAGGGCTGTGAGATCACGCATGAGAACACGGTCCAAGCCATGCTAGCCTTCCAAAGCCTCTTCAGAGGCCATTGGGATGACAATTCAAGATGGCTTCAGTTCGCATCCCTTCATTTTGATGTTTCCGTCCTGGAACAGTACTGGAGTTGGTCCGTGGGAATAGCGTTGGTATCTGCTCCTCGTGATCTCGTTCTCGACGACCTTGAGGGAACAATCAGCAAACTGCGAATCACGCACATTGACCTTACGCCCAGTCTTGCGTCTCTCGTCCGTCCAGAAAAGGTTCCATCTCTCTGGAAAGGCGTATTCATCACCGGAGGCGAGCAACTCAAGCAGGATATTCTCGATGCCTGGGGTCCAAAGGGAGTGATTTATAACGCCTATGGCCCTACCGAAGCGACCATCGGAGTCACGATGAGGCAGCAGGTTCCATCTAATGGCCGACCGGTAAATATCGGGCGACAATTCCCCAACGTGGGGACGTATGTCTTCCGCCAAGGGACTGAGGTACTCGTGCCAAAGGGCGGCGTCGGCGAGCTCTGCGTCTCGGGCAAGCTTGTCGGCAAAGGCTACCTCAACCGTCCACAGCTGACCGAAGAGCGATTCCCGGTGCTGAAAGCCTTCGGAGAGAGGGTATATCGCACTGGTGACTTGGTCAGATTACTTCATGATGGCTCGTTTGACTTCCTTGGCCGGGCCGATGACCAGGTTAAGCTACGTGGGCAGCGTCTTCAATTGGGAGAGATTGATCATGCCATCAGATCTGGAGTCCCTGGGATCCGAGACGTAGCAACAATCGTGTCAAAGAATAGCAAAACCGGCAAGGACCTTCTAATCTCGTTTATTGTGCCCCTACGAAACAGCGATGAGGAGCCGGCGACAGGCCTCAGGATTCTTGAAGGGACGGAGAGCCGCACAGCTTGCAGCAACGCGAGAGACGCATGCAAGGCTCGTCTTCCTGGCTACATGGTCCCTACTTATATCATTGCCTTGCCATACATCCCCCTGTCCCGCAACAACAAAGCGGAAGTGAAGGAATTGAGGGCCTTTTTCAAGAATCTTTCCCCACAAGACCTGTCGAAGCTCTCCTCATCGTCGACCACGCAAGCCAACCTATCGCTAAATAAGACTGGAACTCTAGTACTAGAGATTCTCAAGGAGTTCGATGGGTCAGCCGAGGACACAATAGACGGAGAAACTAACATATTCGATCTCGGTGTGGACTCAATTTCCATTCCCCGACTCTCTAGGCTCCTTAAACAGCGTGGCATCTCTGGCGCCTCTCCAGAACTCATCTTGAGACATCCTATCCTTGGTGATCTCGTCCAAGCACTCGATAACGCTCCAATCCTTTCTTCAAAGAGCAAAATTACGGAGGCGAAACAGGTAATGAGGGCCTGTGACCACCAGTGGCGTGGCCTCGTCTGCCGCGAGCTCGGCGTCAAGCATGAGGATATCGAGTACATAGTTCCTTGCACTGCGATCCAAGAAGGAATCATTTCTCGAGCCCTTACTGGAGTCGCCGAGAGAAGGTCGGTTTATTTCAATAATTTCCAGCTTTCTATTGCCGAAGGTACGTCAATCGAAAAGCTCGAGCTTGCGTGGAAGGAGACCATTCGCCGCCATGCGATCTTGAGAACGTCGTTCGTGGCGACCCCCGACGGTTTTACTCAGGTCGCCCTGCGACATGCAACTCCTCAGTGGTTCGAGACGTCTCTTTCTCCTTCTGAATTCCGGGTCGAAGAACGCCGTCTCAGGACCGCCTGGGTCGAGAAGAACTCGCCTCATGTTGTCAGCCCACTGGAACTCCTTATCAATAGATCCGACGCAGCTATCCAGCTCAATATTCACATTTTCCATGGGCTCTACGATGGAAACAGCTTTGGCGCCATCCTCCAGTTTGTTTCGAGCCTGTATCATGACGAGACGCCGAGTTCTGGGCCCGCGTTCGTGGAGCTTCTTCCTCTGGGGCCCCTCTGGAAGCATGATTCCAGCAAGGAATTCTGGGTTCGGCACCTGCAGGAATGGACGCCGACCGAGTTTCCTCCCACCGAGGGCCTATCGACGACGGCAGACACCTCCATCCATCAAACCATCGACGCAGAGCCACTGGACGCAATGAGAAAATCTCTCGGCGTCACTTTCCAATCCTTAGTTTTGGCTCTCTGGGTGTCCACACTGCAAGGGTACCTCAACGACAATGTGACAACGGGGATAGTCGTCTCCGGTAGAACAATTGACGCCGAAAATGTCGAAAATACCATCGGGCCTCTTTTCAACACCCTTCCGTTCTTTGTGAAATACGCAAACGGCACGAGCTGGAGGTCCTTAGTCAAGCAATGCCACGAGTTCAACGCCTCCGTGTCTTCGTTCCAACACGTCTCTTTGAGAGATATTCAGAAATGGTTTTCCAACGGAAAGCCGTTGTTTGAAAACCTCTTTGCCTTCCAAGTTGATAATTCGGACGACGCTATTAGCAGCCAATCTCCCTGGATCCTACAGGACGAACCACCAACTGCCGACTACCCTGTGGCCTTCGAAGCCGTCTTGAAAGACACCGAACTCTGCTTAACTATCGTCGCTAGCGGGGAAGCATTTGATGAGAACCAAGCGACTGATTTGATGCAAAATTTCCTTGGTAACGTCGCTCGTTTACTCGCCGACCGGGAAGCAGTCATTTCCAATGAAGCGACCGAAGTCCGACAGGCCGCGCCCGCCGAGAGCACCGCCCCGATGCTCGACAATAATACCACGGGTGAAAAGGCGCACTTATCACTTTCAAAACGGCAAGATCTATCCGACGAAAGCAGGGTATTATTGCGGGAACTCGCGGACGCTTGTGCTATGGATCTGGACGAGTTATTCGGCCACCTCTCGCTTCCTAACCTTGGCTTGGACAGCATTGACATCGTGAAGCTAGCGGCCAGGCTGAGATCCCACGGCATTACGCTCTCAATTACCGACATAGTCAAGTGTCCAACAATCGGCGACATCATTGAGCTGCTACAGAACCGTGGTCCGACATCAGTTGATCAATCACAGAAAGAGTCAGAAGCATATGAGCAATTGAGAGCCCGTCTAAAGAAGTCCGTTCAGCTGAACGGCATACAGGAGGATGAAATTGAAGACATCCTGCCGCCGACCCCTCTCCAGGAGTCCATGGTTGCTCAGATGCTGCAGAGCGATTGTCAACAGTACTTCAACCACGACCTTCTCGAGATTGGTCCGACAGTAGAACTCGACAGGCTTGAGAAGGCCTGGGAAACAGTTTTCTACCACTCGAAAATTCTCAGAACTGTCTTCCTTGAGGTCCCCGACCCCGCTCTCGACTTCTCGTACTGCCAAGTCATTCTCCGATCTTCCCACCCTGCCATTTCGAGGGTTGATTTGAACGAGGTCGGCCAAATTCAAGATCTCATTGAGGCGACAAAGACCGAAGCCACTTCATCAAAAGGTCAGGCCAATCTATTCCGCCTACACTTCGTGTCTGTTGGATCAAAGAACTTTGTATTGCTATCGATCGCGCACGCCCTGTACGATGGCTGGTCCCTGGCTCTATTACACCGGAACGTTGAGGCGGCCTATAACGGCGAGAAATTGCACTACCCCTCGGAAGAGCCCTACCTTCGGAAGCTTCAATCGACTTCTTCCCAGGGCCAAGATTTCTGGAAACAGTATCTCGTCGATGCAAACCCAACACTTGTTGCGACAAACGGTGCTCCAGAGGCGGCGGCGGACAGTTCAACACCTTATCGGGCAGAATCAACCTCGACTACCCACGCCCAAAGAGTATCTGAATTCGGCAAGAAGTACGGAATATCCCTTCAGGTAATTGGTCAAGCCTGCTGGGCAGCCGTTTTGGCATCCCTTCAATCCTCCCTTGATCTCACGTTCGGCGTTGTGCTATCGGGCAGAGACTTTGAGGGTGCTGAAGATGTCATGTTCCCGACAATGAACACTGTTGCCGTCCGATGCGTTCTTCACGGGAAAGTGGTCCAATTTTTGCGATACATGGAGGAGAATATGGCTGGCCTGAGAGAACACCAATCATACCCCTTGCGAAAGGCACTACTGGCTGCGAAGGGCGTGGCGTCTCCACTCTTCAATACATTGTTCCTCTTCCAGAAGTCGCCGGCCCTCTCGACTCGAGAGGGCCCGGAGCGGGAGCCTCTCATGACATCGGTCGAGAGCTCATCAGCCGTGGAGTACCCCGTCTGTGTTGAGCTGGAAGCTGTCGAGGATGCTTTGGTCTGGAGAACTGCCTGTCAAGACACATATTTCCAGGCGCACGATGCCAGCCTCATTTTACACCAGTTGGACCGAGCCCTTCAGTATATACTAGAGTCTCCGGAACAGGATCTGCTATCATTCGGTCCATCCCACGTCTCCGTCTGCGGCCTGGCCACGGCTCAACTGAAAGAAGATGTGTCCGACGATGGACCTGCCCAGGTGAATGGTACTACGGACAAGCAATATGAGGAGATGTGGACAGAACCGGAGGAGAAAATACGGGAGGTGCTGTGCCAGCTATCTGGAGTCTCGGTGGAGGACGTTCCTAAATCCGCAACCTTGTACAATATTGGTCTAGACTCCATCACTGCGATCAAAGCCTCGGCGAATCTCCGACAATCGGGAATCCACCTTACTGTCCGGCAATTACTCACGGCATCGTCCATCTCGCATATGGCTGAGCTGTCCAAGGCGGCCAATAGTGCCCGCGCATCTTTAGCCCCAGCTTACGGGACCGAGGAGGAGTATACGGTAGACATTGAGGAAAAGCAATATGCTTTGGCGGGTGTCCTGCCTGATGAAGTCGAGTGTACACTCCCAGCATTACCTATGCAAGTATACATGCTGTCAACATGGCAAAATTCGTCAGGGTCCGTCTTCTTCCCCACTTTCTATTGCCGCCTTAGCAGTTCGGTGGCCCGAGAATCTTTGGGATCAGCATGGTCTTTGCTCATCTCGGAATTGGCTATCCTCCGGACTTACTTCGTCGCTCTCAACGACTCAGCGGGGCCACTCGCGCAAGTCATTGTAAAGGGTGGCTCCAAGCCTGCCCTTCGACGCGCTCACATCAAGTGGGATGATGACTTGGGCCATATTGACAAGTTGGAGCCAGAGTCTGGCGATCTGGTCCAGCTTCATGTGCAGAAAGATGTGGACGGTTCCTGGCTTCTGGCCTTGCATATCCACCATGCTTTGTATGATGCAGTGAGTCTGCCAGCCATCTTGGATAGATTCTCTTCTCTCTGCACCGGGTGTCTCGTGGAACCACAACCCTTGAGTCAGTGGAAAGGCTTTACTGAACTGCACTCGTCTTCCTCGTCTACCGATAAGCGACGCCAATTTTGGACGGCATATCTTGGTGTCACCGATGCTCCAGCCTCACAATCAGAGTGGCCGGAAACGACAGGAAAGACCTCCAAGTTTACAAGAAGCGCAGTATCCGATGTTTCTTCTCTTCGCTCTCTTTGCTCAGAGCACGGCATAAGTCTGCAAGCACTTTTCCTGGCTGCGTACGCTCTCACTATCGGGAATACCAAGACTTCACACGACGGGGAGAAGACTGTCTTGTTTGGCACATATCTGGCCAATAGAGCGCTTCTCGAGACCCTCCCCGAGACGTTCCCGACATTGAACTTGGTTCCCCTGAAGGTCACGATCAAGGAGGAAGATACTGCGGTATCCTTAGCATCACGCATTCAGCGCGATATCCATGCCGTCACGGAAGCGCCCAATTCTACCGTCGGGCTCTGGGAGATCGCATCTTGGACCGGAATCACCATTGATTCTTTCGTAAATTTCATTGGCAGTAGCGGACAGAGTCGTTCCCCGAGCGAGGCTGGAGGGATTTCCCTCCAGGTCCTGGATGATTCTTCATCTCTTGTTAATGGCGATGTCTCAAATGCTGTACCATTTACATTGCCACAATGGCTAGAGGAGAACCCGGTCGCGAAATATTTCCCCGTAAGTGAGATCCCTTTTCTTGATCTTGGAAAACGCGCACCGACTAACGTTGGACTAGGCGGCTATTGATGTGGAAGTGGCGGTGGCTGGCAGCGGGCTAGATATTGGCATCTTCGCCCCTGCGTTCCGCTTGTCGGACTCTAGGGCAGATGATATGATGGAGACGATTATTCGCATTTTGAACGGCGTGTAGGGGGTAGCATTTCATTGATAGGGTTGGCATACAGGCGTTTTATGGCTTGATATTTTCGATTTCTTGTTTTTCATTCATTAATAGATATCATACTCTATTCACGTTCCGGTTATCAGCTCCAAGGATATTAAGATTAGAAGAACCAAGGCTCTCTCGAGTGGAATAACTATTATCTCTGTAGGTATCTCTTCGCATTAGAATGGAGTGTAGGTTCCAGAGCCCACAAGTCACGAATTGACCTCAATGTTCACATCTCATCTCTGATACCGATTGGGTATTATGTACCAGCCCAGAGATACTCCTCTCTTGAATCTCTTCCCATTGATAAAGCTCAGCTAGGCTTCCCCGCCGACGGGCCTCCAGCCATTGCCGTCGCACCGGCCCTCTCCGCCGGTGCCAGGGCCCGTTGCCGCTTCTCCTCCCGCTCCTTCTTGCTACCGAACACGCAGGCCCAGATACAGAAGCCCGCGATGATAATACCAATCCCAATAACAGGCAGGCCAACCACCAGGAACATAAAGAGGTCAAAGACCTTGAAATTTGGGTGCTCTTGGGGTGGATCAGGCTCGGGGTCATATTTGCCGTCGGGAATGATTTCGCCGGGGGTCCACGTTGGCACAACCATTCTACTGGTCAGGGTGGGTGGCTCTGGTGTTAGTGTTGCCCTGTCGCTCGAGGCCCACGTCACGAGCCAGGGTCTGTGAACCATGAGGGTTTGATCCGAGTCTACTATGCCTGACACCTCGAGTTCGCCGTCGCCTGAGCTTGTCGTCATGTCCGTGCCCTGAACCCAGTGTCGACGTAGATACTTTGACATGTCATCATGTCTCTCGCTCCAATCGACGGATGTATAGCCACTAGAATCTCAGCTGGTTAAGTATTAACTTCATCGATCTCGCTGAAACTGATCAAATTATAATTGTAAAGCAAAATCGAGTGTCGTCGAACCTATTACAGCAGTAGGCTGTTGAGGCACCCGGGTTCCAATCTGATGCCATGTCGTAGTACGTCCAGCCACTGGGACACACGGCAGGACTGAAATAGAACTAGTGCAACAGGTCAATGTCTTCCCAGCCAGAATGGTAACATAATGCCACGGGCTTGGACACCTGGACTTGAACCCTGAAGGTGGTTCCATTTCGGTACATCCGCATGGTTGTATGCCCCCAGTTGGATTCGCAGCTTGGTGGTTGCACGAAGGGCGTGGTGACGGCGAGCAGCGATGGTGTTGTCGTAACGACAGGCGGTGTAGCTTCGGATGACATGATCGGTGGTGAAGGGAGGCAAGCTGAACAGGTGGATGGGATTGATGCAACGGTAAGAATCCGGGGTTCTCGGGTTAGGAGGACCGTCTTTTATCTGGGCTCAAGCGCGAGGCATGCCCGCCAATGTCCACAAGACCGGCTGTGATCGGTACGACTCTGTACAACCCTGGCCTGTGGCTTTGGGAATAAGCCCCATCTTGGCGACCCAATGTGTTGGTTCGTCCGGTAATAATGTTATCCCTTCGTCCGTTTAGACTCACATGTCCACCGCCATGGTTGTACGATACGGACTAGGATACGAGGAGAGGAAATTGGCAGACATGTTGATGTATTAAGGGGAAACAACATCCTCTACAAGGAGCATTAACATAGAAACGAATGGGCAGTTATTACAACATCTAACCTGTGTTGTTCGATATATCACCATGTCCCACAGCCACCTAACAACTGGTTCAAAGCACCTTTCCTAGGAAAGAGTAATACCGAAATCCGGATCCTGCACGCTTTTCTCCTCCAACCGGCGTAACATGCCTTACCGTTTGTCGTCCTTATGGAATGCACCCGCGGCCCGTGGAGTGTGCCACAATATGCCTCGCCCTGCCCAGAGGGATATCGTCCCAATCGAACTCGTCTATCCGATACGAATGAGTTTATCTAAGGCTGAAATTACGTAGAGTCAGGTTGATGATGGTGATTTACTGTCTGCTGGTATTTGTTCCCTATTGGGGGGTCCATTTTGTACTCAACGACCGGCATACGCCCGCCTCCGACTGATTTCCCGAGCCCGTCTAAGTGCATTGTAGGATAGCTAATGCACGTAGAGGGCCCCATGCGGAACCTGGGGGCATAGCTAGAAACACCTCCCGGGACTTTGTTTGCGGGCCTTGCAGCTTTTGTGGGTTACTTCGATAACGCATTGGCAATTCATAGCAGCTATTGGAATCCGGAGCGGTGTTAAGGTGCTCAGCTTAGGACCAACCTTCGTAATCGCAACAATATGCCTCAGCATCCATCGCGTGATCATTGCCGAACCACTCCCCCAAACCAAGCTTGATATGGCCCCAATTGTATCTTACCATCCTTATTCTTTCCCTCGAACCCATGGCTACCCATTGCCTGAACATTCAAGTCCCCAATCAAGAGCTCCTCGGAAGTTTCGCCCAGATTAAACACACACAGAATGCTCTCTCCCGCGTATCCCCTTCGGAAAGCAACCAAGTCATCGCTCGTCTCCAGGAAGTGGATATCCCCCTTAGTTAATGCGGGATGAGAAGCTCTGAATGCTAGCATACGACGATAATGCTCCAGCATGGAGTCCTTCTTTCCTTCCTGATTATCGACAGCGAGGTCGATATGCCCAGCTGGCACAGGAAGCCATGGCTTGACTCTGGAAAACCCACCGTACGGCAAGCAAGAATCCCACACCATTGGTGTGCGGCAACCATCTCTCCCTTTGAACTCCGGCCAGAAGCGGATACCGTAAGGGTCTTGCAAGTCTTCGAATGCAACATCGGCCTCTGGCAGTCCAAGCTCTTCGCCTTGGTATATACACAAAGAACCAGGGATTGTCATGACTAGCGCCGACAATACCTTTAGATGAGCCATTTTGTCGCCTTCCTGGATTGTCCATCGAGAAGCAGGACGGGTGGTATCGTGGTTCGAGATGGCCCAGCAGCACCAGCCATCGGGACTCGCGGTTTTAAAAGCATCCACGATGGTACGTACCCGGCGGGAGTCGACTTTATCAGGGGACAGGAAATCGAACAAGTAACACATGTGTAGTCTCTCCTTGCCACCAGTATATGAGCTCGCCAACTCGAGGGTGCGATGCGAATCGCTTACTTCACCGACAGTAGCAGCCGCAGGGTACTCTTCAAGGAGGGCGCGGAATCGGCGTAAGAACTCTAGATTCTCGGGTCGGTTCTTGTCGTAGATGTGGTCTTGGTAGTTGTAAGGGTTAACTGCAGGGGCAGCTGAGTAGTCTCTTTCCTCCGGGGCCAGCGGCGGGTTATTCTCCAGACCTTGGCTGTGAAAATACAAATTGACTGTATCGAGTCGGAAGCCATCAACGCCACGATCAAGCCAAAATCGAGCCACATCAAGCACCGCGTCTTGAACCTCTGCGTTATGATAGTTTAAGTCCGGTTGCTCGGGAAGGAAATTATGGAGGTAATATTGCTCTCGGCGTGTGTCCCACTGCCAGGCGGAGCCCCCAAACATCGACAACCAATTGTTTGGAGGGGTGCCATCTGGACTAGGGTCGGCCCAAACATACCAGTCAGACCTTGGGTTTCTGCGCGAAGATCGGCTTTCCTTGAACCACAGATGTTCTTCAGATGTATGCGATATCACTAAATCGACGATGACTTTCAGGCCAAGGCGATGACATTCTAAGATCACGGCGTCAAAGTCTTCGAGAGTGCCAAAGATGGGATCGACGTCTCTGTAGTCCGCGACGTCGTAGCCATTGTCTCTCATCGGCGATTTGAAGAACGGAGATATCCAAATAGCGTTGGCACCAAGTTGGCGAACATGTGGCAGCCGGGACAAAATTCCCCGCAGATCGCCAACGCCATCGCCGTTGGAATCCTGAAAAGAGCGCGGGTAGATCTGGTAGATGACGGCGCCGCGCCACCAATCTCGGCCTCCTCCTTCAGCTGGCATCTTGAACTGTGTAGAGAGTGGAATTTGTTTGTAGCTGGGGACCTTGAAGGTGTTATCTCGGACGGAGAGGAGGTGCGGGGATTTAACCACAGGCAGCACCCGGCAGAGGGATAATACGACCTTCAGATTTTCCGGTCCAGAAAGCGATTTATGATAACTTAGTCTCCAAACGATGCGTCTCAAAGACACCTTCATGCCCTTGGTGATTCGAAAGAAGTTGGTTAGTGTTAATGGCCCGTGTTAGATCAGCACCCTCGATGTTTACTGTAACCGACCTATTTACTAGAGGAAACAGGAACGAATACTATATCCGAAGAGAGCTCGAGTCTGTCACACCTGAGCGTAGTTAGGGTTCGGGTTACTCAGCCACGATGATGGACAATAGCCGTTGGGTGAAATGCGTCAATGGTTAATCAACGTTTATAGGCATCACCAGAGTCAGAAGAAACATCACTTCCCCTGGCACAAAATATTGGGTTCAACCCTGAAGCCGGAATAAACTTGAGTACCTCGGTATTAATAATAGGCTCCTCCCTAACGAACGCAAGCATGACCGGGTGTAGCTAGACACATTCTCGAGCTCAGCTGCTCGATCCCACCACTCGCAAGTCGTGAAACTAGACGCCCAGAAATCTTCCGAATATTGTGCGGCGAATGGATCGTAGCGCGTCGGTATCTGGTGCACCAGGTGCCTTACGATCATACTATATTCGAAACCGAAGTTATAGAGCTTACTAGACCGCCAAGAAGCACGGTATCTAAGTGGTTTCGTTCGTCTAAGGGGAACCCTACGCCAATCCTAAAGTCTCCGGCGGCGGCGACAACTGCGACGACAACTCCGCTGGCACGCCCATGCAGCTCGCAGCTTCGGAATCACCTGCACCTCGTGACATGTTGCAGTAGTGTCCAATGACACGTGCTTCTATGTCGCTGCAACCCAAAACCAAGATGAGCCGGTTTGTGTCGTGTGGCATCCTGCCGCTGGCGTAGAAGGTTGCTCTGGTTGAGGCGTCTCGCATTGGTACGTGTATAGAGTCTCGCCTCTTCCGACATTTGAGTCAAGATCCGTTTAGGGAACTTAGATATTGGGCGCTTCCTATAAGCCTTCGCAGACTACCACCCCAATTCCATCTGCCCAGACTATAGCTGCTCGAGCTCCGCAATCCAGCGCGACATACACCGCAAGAAACGGCCCTTGAGATCACTGAAGAACACTCCTCGGAGCTATGGCATCAATGCGGCACTAAGAAGAGCCAGTTCAACAGATGGGATGCTGACATCGACGGTAACCCATAGACAGGAACCATAACACCCGCCGCGGCACAGAACACACGGCACCAGGCCACCATTACGATATACTAAAATTAAAAGCAGAATGGGTGTTCTGGTAGTGTACGGAGACAGTATGAGATGGGTAGAAACAATACCTCGGCAAATGCCAGCATATTGGCAATTGTGTTTCTTAATCAGGAAGGCCTTGCGGGAAAACACGGGAAATTGTCATGGAGTTGAGGCTACGATGATAATTGGTGAACTGTCGGGCTCGGACAGCATTGATCAATCCTGAGATTGTGCTGGATGGGATGAGTTCTCTGCTGGTGCATTCGAACGATTTAGTTGCCGATGGACTCTGGGCTCAGAATCCGGGGTTTCGTGCCGACAAGGCTAATCTCAGGTAAATCTTTCCTGGGAGTTGCCTCATTGGGCAGATTTGAGTGTCATCGAAATTTGCTATGAAGGATTGTGCATTCTTATGAAGCGCTGTGCAAAATTATGTACAAGGATAAAATTGTGAAATTTAGTGCAAAGTGCATATTAATGCATAAGGGATCACGCACATTTTATTCAGGGTTTATTCGTATTTTATTCCCGTTTTATGCCGTTCGACAGGGTCCGGCTTCCAAGCCGTCAACCCGCGAGTGCCACATCCGAAAACCCCCTGATATCACCCCGGCTTACCCCGCCACGTCAGAAGTTATACCCTCGGCCGTGACCGGGGGAGGTCAGGGGGACAGGGCGGACGATATATAAAACGGGGTGACGATGCCAGCTTGTCCTCGACGGTAATGAGTTGAGGGAACCTCTGTACACTCATCACCCTATTCCTCCTTGACCTGTTCCACCTTCTGATCTACATTCTTACACTCTTATACCGAGATGACATCTTCAACAATCGATCTGCTCCAGTGGTTGGAGACTGAGCCCGGGGTATGGACTCGAAGTGTTGACGAGGTTGAGCACTTCTACTCGGCGCTTGCTAAGCAATGGGAAGGGAGTGGTCGCATGTTCTTTGCCATTACTGGTCATATCTCCATCACCGTTGATGCGCCTGTTAGCTGGTGTACGGATATAGAGACCGCCGTCGACATCGCCCTGCAACACGCGTGGCTTGCTCTTCGATTTGACCACCCCACGATCGCCTCACGGGTGGTTTGGGGCCCGAGAACGGGAACCTTTACCAAGGTCTACCAAACCCTCATCGACGCTATCGAGGAGAGAGCATGGCTTGATCAAACGCTCGTCAAAATCTCTACCGGTCAGACAGGCATTGAGTGGGCAAACTCGGATCCTCCCGCACCCAGCTACCCAACTCTCTTCGTCATTACGCCTCCCCCCGCCAGCGTTCTTAGTGAAGGCTCAGAGCGCAAGACCATCAGGCGAGATCTTGTCATACGGTCACCTCACGACATCATGGACGGCATGGGTACTCTCATGCTTCTCAACAACCTTGTCAAACATGCGTCTAGGGCTTACGCTCAGGGTAAGTCCTTCCAGCTACCTCTATTCAATGGTCTCGAGGTCCATAACCTGAGCCCACCTTACCGAATCGCCGCCGGCGTTCCCTCCTCACCGACCGAGGCTCAACAGAACCGATTGGCACAGCTAGCCCAAGAAAAGCAGAAAGCGACTCTTGGGGTTGAGGTTCTCACGGTGCCTTTCAGGAGCGGTGCAGTGCTTCCGGGAAGACACCAGCGCGTCTACATTACCCTTCCAGCAAGGAACACTTCGCGAATCATGCAAAAGTGCAAGGATTTGGGGGCAACCGTCACCCATGTTTTTCATGCGGCAATACCCGTGGTCGTAAGGGACATTCAGGAGCCCGCATCGTACGACAGACCTGTTCGATACATCAACTACATCTTGCGGAACGAGCGGGCAAGCTGCGTGGAACCGTACAGTTCAATGCAGCACCCCGCTACAGTGTACCATTCCGTCTCCGGTGGCAGTTTGACGGTGGATCTCATCATCCCGGCGGCTGGTAGCACCAGGCCCGACGAACAGGAACGGAAGGCCGAGTTTCTCAGGATAGTAGAAACGATGAAGAAGTTCTACTATGGAGTCAAGAACGACGCTGACCATGCCCATATCGCACCTCTAATCTGGGCGGGGAGTATCCCAAAGATGCCTGTAGGCTCCCCAGAACCGTTCCCCCTGCCGTTACCAAATCAGACGCCATCGGTTTCCATCTCAAGCATGGGCAGGATCGATCCCATTATCCCTCCCTCAAAGGGTGCGTTCGAGGCCCATGACCCCTGGGTAACTGGCGAGGAACTCGGAACCGGATTGGGGCTGTTCTTGGGTACTTATCGGGATCAGTTGACCCTGAGTGCCGCTTACAATGACGCCTTCCACGGTGAAGCGGAGGTTATAGACCTTTTGAAAAGGTGTCAGGAGATCGTGTATCTGGGTTTGGGTATTTAGCCACATTAAGATGAGGACTTGTGAGAGCTGAACAAATTGACCTGAAAGGGTATTGCTATTATCTATTTCAAAATGAATGGACTGCTAACTGTGGATATTTTTTTTTCTCTTCCTCTTTTCTTTTTCTATTCTTTGTTTTCCTTCTTCGTAATCATCTTTTCTGCCCTTTCCATTCATCAATTAAGGTCTATGATACTACGATATCATTGACTTACCAACTGCTGCGTCCTTAATCGGTCGGTCGCCTCTTGGGTCTCAACTGTGTAGGTGTGGCTGTGTGGAGGGCCTTGAAGTGATTGGCTCTCAAACTGTAACTGTATAAAGTCTGCCGCATGACTGGTTCCTGGGATTGGGCTGTGCTTGGCCTCCTAGCCGGGATGGGCAGCCAGGGTGGGTGTGTTGCTGGACCTATTATCTCCTCGTTCTGTTTTAGATCGAATGCGGAGTTTTGTGGTCAGTCGCTGCTGGCTTCGAGGGGTATATATATCAAGGTGTTTTCCCATTTGCATGCGCAACAATTCGCTGCGTAGCCCCCGTTTCAATCCATTGCATTGTCCCTTACCCCCATCAGACACTGAAATAGTTGACCTCATATATCCGGTGCCGAAATCTGGAAAAAATGATTTCCAGTCGCGATTCAAGTCCGTCCGAGGCTCGGGTATCGCTACCCTTCTGTCCCCCCAGCCATCGCGAAGCTCAAGCCATGAAGCACATGCCTCTATTTATGAGCAACAATGTTCCGAAATACCTCTTCCGCATACACTGTCCTGTAACGGTCGGAGAAACTACCATGAGAAGCGTCATCCCCCCAGCTTGTCTTCATCGTGACGCGGGGACGACTGATATCTTTTCGATGAATCCTAAGGAGGCAGCGAGCCACCTTAATGACCATTTTAGGTGGTACCCCAGTCACGAAAGCCATTGCAACTTTATGAGCTGGACTAGCTCCCTTCTATTTGCAATACAATATGGCCTGTACCGGCATCGCGGAGCCAGGGTTCATGTCCCGTTGTCAGATATTCGTCTGTTGGTAATCGATACCAGCTGCTTCCCAAAAGGAACTTTTATCAAGGACTTGGAGATCATGAGGTATTTCGCTGAATACTCCGATCCGCAAACCTCTCGAAATCTCGCAGCCTTCACCGAACTCCGCCTGGGTAAGAAAGGGTACTACTTTGGCGAGTATCTTACCCAGGGTGAATTAGACATCAGCGGAGCGTGCGCGGAGGCTACAATGCAGAACATCATGGATCATGGCTTGCTAGAGCTACTGGAAGAGCTCGGTGATAGGCTGAAGTGGAAGAAGTGGGCACAAATCGTCGTTGATTTACGCGAGACATTCGGACTGAGGTTCGAAACTACGGACCGTGCCGATGTTCGCAGGGCTATAACTATTGCCTCAGGGTGTTTCGGAGATCGGTTTGCGATTCCCATAGCTGCCATGCTACTGGCTCTCAAGAACCCCAGACCAGATGACCAAGTCATCCTCCGAGCGTTTTCTGCCCTTTTTACTTGTGAGGAACGGATACCCCCTCTTGGACTTGTGATAGTACTGACAAGTGTTAGTCGAGGAGATCAGGGCAGTGAGACCAAGCGAGCTGAAGATTGATTCTTTACGATTGCCAGAGCTTGAAGCGTTCGATAGCCTCATTAACAATATTTACGATCATTGCATGGTCGATATAACAGCCAATTTCGTTCTCTTGTGAGAAATGCCCCGCCCTCGGTTCATACAAGGAATCATGTTCTAACTTTGGCTTTCCAGAAAGGTGTAATTTATCTCCACGAGATTCAACAGATCGGTGGTCGTCCAACTTGTTCTATCGTTTCCATTCGCACTTTGTGAGGAGACCTAAGGTTTCAGCTCTTCGAACTTCTTTCCCATTTCTTAATCTTTATTCGTTTGATTGGGTATTTAACTAGGGAATGGCGTATGGTTAAGTGGTGTTGGCGTTGCTAATGTTGGTTATGTCGAGAGTTGACAGAGGGAGTCTTTCGCGAGGAAGATAATACTGACTGGGATTCCAGAGCTTTAGAATAGCCGTAATGCTAGCGTCAGTTAACTAAATAGGCCCTGAGTAGAGGCAGTCGAGACAACCGTATTTTCGTTTTGGAGTTAATAACCCCGAGAAGGGGAATTCCATGAAATCCACCGCGGATCCGAGGCCCTGAGGTAATTAGCAAATGGGGAACTGCATTTCCAGGTCGGCCCGTAGCCTGTACAAAATCAACTTGGCTCTGCCGGGAGGGGGTGATCAAATGAAAACCTCGAAATGCCGGGCATCGCCCCGTAGCCGTAGCCGTGGCTGTAGCCGAACGTGCCTCCCTCCCAGCACATTCTTGCTGCATCTTAGAGTGGTTTACTCAAAATGGTGTATCCCTTGCTGCGCATTTTTAAAAAAACGGATCGGCGCGTCATCTAGCTCTTTTCGATATCCTACCTGTGCATAACTGTCAGGTTTGTCATATCATGATGGCCTGAGTCCATGGCGATGCTGTGTAAACTTCTGCTAAGGATTAGAAATGTTAAATCGGACCTTGAATCGTAACTCACATTGATTTCTAATCCTCAACCCAAACTCGCCCGGACTCGGACACCGATGGTCGGTTACGGGGAATATGAGGCCGATAGACGAATGTCTTATACCGAACATCCCCACACTAATGATGGAAATTGAACTTTGAATGTTTTAATCACTTTGAGAGCTTTCTTCCTTTCAAAGATCAGTCACAATGGCCGTAACTGTTGGGATCGCTGGCATCACCGGTAAATTCGCCCGGTGCATTCTTGCCAACCTGCTTAAACAGCCCAGCGTCACCGTACGGGGCTACTGCCGAGATCCAACCAAATTGCCGCCTTCTATTCAGTCCTCTCCTCGCATTCACCTAACCAAGGGCGAATCTGGCGATGTACAGGCCCTACAATCGTTTGTTAGGGGCACGGATGTTGTCATCTGCTGCTACCTTGGAGACAACCAGCTCATGACCGACGGGCAAAAGAAGCTAATCGATGCATGTGAATTGGAAGGCGTCAAACGCTATATCGCAAGTGACTACACCCTTGACTTCACTAAGCTCGAATACGGACAGCTTCCGTCGAAAGATCCCATGAAAGCGGTCAAGGACTACCTCAGTACGAAGAGTGTAGAGGGTGTCCATGTCCTCATCGGGGCGTTCATGGACACGTTCTGGAGCCAGTGGTTTGGGATTTGGGATCCAGTCAAGGTGCCGTTTTCTTATTGGGGCACGGGTGAGGAGGCATGGGAGTCAACCTCGTACGAGAACGCGGCCGAGTTTGTCTCCGCGGTAGCTTTGGATGACTGCGCTATCGGAATGCAAAAGTGTAAGGCTCGACTCGACTCACTATCGCGTCTCCGCGTCTGTGCTGACTTGACAACTTGCAGTTCTGGGAGATAGGAAGAACATATTCCAGCTTGCGGAACTTTTTGAACGAGTTTACGGGGTGAAGCCGAAACTGGAGAGACTTGGTTCTCTTGATGAGCTGTACAAGCGGATGCACCAGCTCAAGACACAAGATCCCCAGAATATCTTTTCTTATCTTAACTTGTATGAACATTTCTTTCTTTTCTCATGGAACAGCAAGCTCACATACTTTTCCTTGCCATAGGTTCTACCAATACTACTGTACCAACGGGCAGACCTACCTTAATATCGACCCTGAGAAGGAGGAACACCCGGATGTCAAGCGAGTTACATTTGAAGATTATCTGAGGAGCCACTCGATGGAGAGCCTTGCCACTGCTGTTCAGTCGGTTGGGTCAACTCTTTAAACCTGAATCTTCACATCGTTCAATGAAAACACCAGCGGCAATTCTGGTTCTTGTCTTGGCGCTGGCGGTTTTATAGAAGTCTCTGGTCATGATGATCATGAAACAGGGTCTATGTGGTGGATCAACGACGGGTTTGCCAAATTTCTGACCGCTGTTCGTGTTTTCAGTCTTGAGTCCTTGGGGAGAACGTCAAACATATGTAAAGGCCTCATGATGTGTTCACAGAGTTTGTTCTCAACACGTTCTTTCAATGTGAACGAGAGTGTTTTATGTTGTAAATTCATTCCCGAATGACTCCTCTCCATAGTCGCCTGGAACAGTCTCAAAACTACTACGTTTAAGGGCCTGAAACTCCTTACTGGAACTCGGATAAAGTTTTTGAACGGCCCTCCGATGGTTAGCGTGTTTGTTGCGCCGAGATCCATGGAACCATTTGCATGCAGACGGTAGTCAACGTCCTCAGTATCCGGCCCTGGCCAGTCCAATCCTGTTATCCAGCACCAGTCACGATCCTGAAACTTCAGGATTTCTTATTAATTTTAAATTACCCCTCGGGTTTAACGTCTTATTGCTTGTTTTACATATATGAGACTAAAAACCTGCATTCTCCTACTTAATATAGAGTTATCAATCTGCCCATCTATCGAAACTTTGTCGTGAAACCAAAACCCTGAACACAATTGGAAACTTGTGTTTCGCCGAGAAAACAAAGCCGGATTAAGGAAAAGAACGTAAAAATAAAAGCAACTATAACATATCTCCCACCTATTAATATGCTGCGTATTATATTATTGCTCGACCTCCGAACAACCCAGATACAAATTACTTCCGTTTGATGGAGGGAGAAGGCTAAAGCACTGTTGCCCAAAGCTCCAGTTCCTTGTTGAGAGGGTTATTCACCACCCTTGAGTCGATGTCGAAATGCATGGTTGCTCTCTGGTCAGAGTCATATTTGGGCCAGCCGGGATCTCCTGCCTTCGCAAAAGCCACCCAGGCCTTATGCATCGTGTCAGCCAGGGCTTGCGGTGGGTTTGGGCCAAGAAGTGTCTCCGTTCCTAGGCCGAGCGTGTCGAAAGCGAAGGCGATCTCTATGGAATGCGCCGCCCCGAGGCGGCCATCCACCTGTGGAGAAGGCCATGCAAATTCATACATGTACGTGGAGGCTCGAGTGGTCTTTGCATGGGCGTCGGCAAAACGGACGGCAGGAATTCGCCAGTACCAGTCTGTCTGGATTGCCGAGAAAAGCTCACCAGGGCTAGCTCCGGGATGTGCTGCACGATAAGCCTCGATGCCCTCTGGTGGCAGGCGGTATGCTCCTACTATCGCCAATAAAGCTTCTTCGGTGATGCGGTCGATGGAGCCGTCCAGAACAAAAAACATACGGGTCTCTTGGGTGTTGCTTCCAACGAGCACGGGAATGTCTGCTGCTTTTCCTGCATCCACGGCCTGGATGGGAGGTTCGGGGAGGATATCTCCATCGACTGTAGGGGCCCATGGAATAGCGGTGAGCAAGACTTCGCCCCAGATAGACGGGTCGGGCCGTGTTTGAAGATCCTCCCGTAGTTTGGCCTGGGCCTCAAGGATCCGATCAGTTGATGTCCCTGCTACCGCCTCCCACGTAGCCTCGATGCCCAGGAGTTCGGTCAACCGCCGCCCGATGCGTTCGGACGTAGCAGCTGAATTTACTTTCGGCGTACTTCCACTTTGCACGATAGCACGGTGGAACAGTCCCTTCGCTCGGGGAACCGCCAGCAGTGTAGCGACACTCATGGCGCCAGCAGATTCCCCAAATATGGTCACGTTTCCTGGATCCCCTCCAAAGGCGGCTATGTTCTCCTGTACCCATTTGAGCGCGGCAACCTGATCGAGAAGACCAAGGTTGGGGACTCCACCCTCCAAATACAAGAATCCTTCGGCGCCCACACGGTAATTGATGGTGACACACACGACACCGTCGCGGGCGAACCTGCTGCCATCATAGCACGCTACCCCACCAGTGGCATGGAACTCATACACTCCGCCTGGGATCCAAACCATTACCGGTCGCCCAGGAGCGCCGACCTCAGGAGTCCAGACGTTGAGCGTCAGGCAGTCCTCGCCAGAACCGACCAGTTCAGCAAGGGCTTCGGCGATCCCGGGCGGATAGGGTCCCTGAGGTGACTTGGGCCCAAAAGTTAGCGCATCGCGCACGCCTTCCCAGGGTTCGCGCGGCTGTGGAGGACGGAGGTGATTGGGCCCGAATGGCGGCGCTGCGAAAGGGATTCCTTTGAATACTTGAACGCCATCAGCACTTCTGCCCCGTACGTCGCCTGATTGTGTTCGTACAATGGGGCTGCAAGCCTGGGCCTCAGATTGATTTTGCATCGAGGTTGGTTTGTGCGCGACTAGGCCGTCAAAGTAAGTTATAGTGACAGCTTATGGCCAGGAATAAAAGTAAAATGTTGAAGATACTTCAAGATAGATGTTAGTTTCGAGAGAAGGTGTTTCGATTTGAACTAGCGATGAAGGGAAACAAACAGGTATTGTTGCGAGCGAATATTAGAAGCTGCACGAGAAAGGTGGGAATGCTAGACTCATTTAAATCTACTTGTATTCGTCTGCGGGCTTCGTGTCTATGATCACCTGTTTCTCGAGCTGCCGCAACACCACGCAGGATCTATCATACGACGTTGGCGCATATCGTCGGGCTTTTCAATGTAACAACGGCCCCTCCTCTACGAGAATGTCGATGTTTCGATCGTATTCCTCGGATTTAGCCGTGCACATGATGAGTCGGTGGTGGACAATTGGATGGATGTTTTCTTGTCATAGGGATTATGGAGGTATCAAAGAGCTGGGACCTATTGCCAAGAACAGACTGGTGGAGAGTTGCTGCATTTGTTACAATTTAGAATCTAGTGGATAGGAAAGAAGTTGAAACTTTGACCTGCCCTCATTAGACGGTATCCATTATCTTAATTAAGCCACCTGTTGGAGCGATGGAGCATAAATCTTGGCTTAGCATCTGAACATGGTGATGGGAAAGAAATGAGATGGACCATATCCAGCTCCTTGCTGATTATCAATATCGGGAGAAGTGTCAGCCGTCTTAATTAACCCTGGGCGTTAACTTATAAGTCAATCGCATCTGGCTCAGCTGGTGATGTACACTTTCACGTACCGGACTTCCTTGTGAGCCTTACAACACCAGTAATATACATTTGGGGACCAGGAGTCATCGCCGCACTTCACTTTCTTTTACTGTCCTCAGGACGTGCTCGAGTGTTGCGGATGTGGCGTCGTTGGAAACGAGAATATGTTGGGGAACCACAGTCGTTAAGGCGGGAACTTGACGCCCATTTAATCAACATGGAAGTCCGAAGCTACAAGAAGTATAAAATTAAAGTTCGGACTAGTAGACATGGGGGCAGAGAACTGCCATCTAGAAACCGGCCTTGGGGAACAGGAGGCCAAACCGGTCCGGGAGCAAAAGGCCGGACAACGCGACTTCTCCCAGTGTACCATTCTGGCGTTTTCTTCATCACCTGGCCCAGTTGACCGATAGCGAGCAGATAGTACAAGATAAAGCCGGTCCCAGTTGCAAAGCAACGTCTACCAAAGGTCTAATTTTGAAGGAAAACTCACAGATCCTAGTTGCGGCCGGTGTCAGCCACGCAGCGCGGACACTCACAGTCATATCCTAGGCTTGCCCTGATCTACATCATTTTACATCTAGGCGAGGCCGACCCCCATGGCTTAGTGGTATATAGGACGAGCTGGTCCCGATGGTTGAAGGCGGTCACAATGATCGACCGTTGTCCCTTTAGAAGAGCGAACCCATTATTGGGTAAAATCGTCCCATGAGGCAGTCTTAACTAACCCGAGCACAGCTTTTTAAATCGCGGCAACTCATGGAGCGTGATAGACGCCACGGCGGATATGTTCCAGCAGATGTATACATCCCTCAGAATTACACCACAATTTCTCAAACTAGTTTCCGGTTTCATGAGAAAGTATGCATCCTCTGATGAAGACTACATGGCATGCCATCGCTCAAAAGCCACTCTGGACCTAGGATCGCACAGAACGCAGAAATCTCCAAGTAGGTGCTCGAAATAACTTTAGCATCTTTGCGACTTACTCGTTGATGGTTCCGTTTTAAGCTCCTCCTTCTGGAACAGCGGTCTGTTATAATATTCGCCACTTCGAACGCCATGGGCGAGCGTGAGGGTGGTCCTGTCGTCAGTCGGCCCTCCACCATTCATATAACCAGGCCAACAGTTCTTTAACCTCGGTTATTATACAGCCACCAGTGCTATTTTTCCAGCGTGTTAAGAGTGTAACGCCAGGGGAGCGAAGCCATCCTCTACATCTTCATATCGACTCTCTTGAGGCGGCCACCGGTCACTAGAGAGAGTACCTTAACTACATCGCGGAACAGCTTCAAACATGTGTGAGTCTGCACTTCCGAGAATGTAGAAATGGAACGATCATGATGTACAAGAACTGCAGTGATGAAATTTCCACTCTGTTTAATATAATAGGCTTACCTCCCAGCTATAGGATCATGTGGTCGCCGTCTACAAGCCATATGCAGAATTCGGGCTTAACTTCTCATCAAAGCAGACAATGCATACCCTACGAAAAAAAGCTACACCTTGCACATACCATCTTGCTAAATACTGTCGATATAGTTGGTGCAGTCGGGGCTCACGAGGAAAAGCGCTTCGAGACAGACAGCTTCGATATATCTCCTCGAGGCCTTCCAACAAGACATCCTCAACATATCTGGCGAAGTGAATAACTACATACGGATAGTCCAGAAAATCCTGAACGTATCCGACGATGTAAGGATGTTGGTGAGTTTTGCTCTCTTCGCTCTCTATGTCCTCCAGTCAGGTGGATGGTACTAACAGTGAGGCAAGTAATACACCGACATTCTCAAGTTCCATGGTCAAGAGCTTATGCATAGCAGTGGCCTCAAGCTCGCGCAAATTACCCAAGAGGATTCAGATGAGAACAGACTTATCGCATCGCTCACCAATAGAACGCATCGCGATTCTCGTATCATGTGCATCATGACTTTGACCGCCCTCTTCTATTCACCCACAAATCTAGTCTTGGTATGTATGCAGGGAACGGCTCTAGAATTATTCCTATGGTGTTACCCAAACCTAACTCAATACAGACGTGGCTACTTATCACTAACCTCGGTTCCCATCAACGGCAGGCCATTTTTAGCACTAGTTTTGTCGAAGTGGTGAGTGAAGTTGAGCTTGTCGCCAGGAAATCCTCGTTTGCGGTTCACAAGCAGATGTGGACCGGTGTCCTGGTGGCCGTCACTCTTGCCCTGTGCACGCTCATGGTATACTGGATTTGGCAGCGAAGGGAGAATAGAGTACGGCCAACGCAGGAATAACCAAGGAGGCGCAGCCAGACACACGGTAGTGCACTGGACAATGGTTCCGGGTAGCGTGAAATGTGGATAGAATGGTGGAAGCGCGCCGCGGACTTCGTCATGTTCCTCTCCCGGCAGCGGCCCGAAGGCTTTAGAGCGCTAAAGTGCTGAGGATACGTGAGCGGCCTCCTTAGGACTCATATTCAATACGGTCCACTTTAGATAGGGAATTCGGCAAAAACTTGTGCTAGGAATCTATGCACCTACAACTAGAACTTTACCACGAGTATAAGCTGGCGGGATCGCCTCTTGCCATGGCGTTGCTCGGCCTTCATACAAGGGGATGGCTGCACACAGGCTTGACGACTGAGATTATCGTTTTCTTCTCTTCGGAGGTTCAAAAGCCACATGGCATAATTCCATCGCACACTTCTAAATGTCACAACGCGGGCTCGCTGCTAAGATGCGGACAGGAACAATTGTTAATGTCCTCAGTAGCAGTGAAAACCCACGACGCTATTTAAGCCTCAAGATATTTGGGATATACGGTCATAGAATTAGCGAGCATCTTCCGCACCTAAGCTTCATCACATCACCTGAAGCAAATCTGGAATATCGCCAGAGCCTACGGAGTAATTCCACAGTCCACATGTTGCTCTCGCCCCTCTTCTCGACCCAATCAATCACCTCGGCTCAACTAGGATGGCACTAGCCTCAAATGGCAGGTCAAATCGTCCAAGCTTCTGTTGAAGACAGAACCCAAGTTCCAATTCGAACCTCATGAGTGCTCAAAGGCCAAAATCTGCCTGCCAACAAAGCCATTGTCGCTCGGCTATATGTAGTCGGCTCATCATCTCTCGAATATCTCTAATTCCTGCCAAACCGCCCGCCATGGCGCCAGCGAAGGCTTCAACACTGAGCAATGCGGTGCTTGGGATCTCCTCCATTCTCTCCATTCTGTACGGCTTAGATACCCTCTCACCACCCAGCTACTGGCGCATGTTCACAAAGGCAGGCTCGACATCTCTCCTTGCGGCCTACTCCCACCTACGAGGTGGACCAGCCCTGCTCTCTGCGGCGCTCGCTCTCGGTTCCGTCGGCGATGCCTTCCTTGCCTGGGACGGGGAAATGCCTTTCCTCCTCGGTCTCGGCAGCTTCCTGATGGCACATCTTCTCTACATCCCGCTCTTCTCGAAGAAGGGGCGCGGGGTGGCTGGGATACAGGCGGAAACCTGGCGAGTCGGTGCCGCCGCTATCCTGGTAGCTTTGACCTCGATGATGATCAAAATCTTGGTGCCCCGCGTGGAGAGCGATCTGCGAGTTCCGATTTTGGTGTACGCTACGACCATCGCCGGCATGGTTCTCTCGTCGCTGACGCAGGAAAGTGGCCGGGTTATCGCGGGGGCTGTTTATTTCACGATATCGGATTCCATCCTGGCAACCGAACGATTCTTACTTGCTCCTGGGTCGCCGCATAGTGTATGGATGCGGTACGCGGTTTGGATTTTGTATTATTGCGGCCAAGGAACTATTGCCTTGGGCATCTTGGATTCGAAGTAAGAAGGCCACGGCCCACAGGACTGGAACTCAAAGATATTTGATTCATGAGGGCACATTATATCGATTGGCACGATAATGAGCGCGATATTCAAACTGGGGAAGAAAATCAGATTAAACCCTTGGCTATCCCGGGAGTTATTAAAAAGAATAGTGGTGACACAGCGGTCGTAAACGAGTGGGTATACTACCTAAAACCAAACAAGGCCGAACCCCATTTTCCTTCCCATTTTCCCATAAGGCTCCGCCGTTCCATTCTGTTTTCAATAAGCCCTCAAACGCCCTCGTAGACGTGTAAATTCAAAGACGGGCCACGTCATATTCATCGTGACTCCATCCGCATATATACTAAAACATAGGAAACCAACAGCAGTCCTGCGAACACTGCGCTCAGTATAAACAAAGGAAACAGATTTAAAAGGAAAAGAGATTTCCAGAAGGAATGAGCACAAATATGAGGGCAAGAACAGCGGCGGCCGCAGTTCCAATAAGCAGGGACTGCACGAAGATCGTGTCTTGAATTTGTCGGAGCATCGGCTCTTCAATCCACCTCTCTTTATCGAAGATCTTGCGCATCAGGTTCTTCTCGGAGTACTTGACTAGCCACGGCTCGTGTTCGAAACTGTTACTCGAGCCGAACGAGTCAAACGACCGCTTCCCTACGGCCTCGGGATTCTCCTCCGCGTCCAGGAAGAGCTCCCAGGGGCGAATGTGTCGATGGTGCATGGCATACATGCAGATGCACATTCCTCGGTAGCTCGCCACCACGGCACAGATGCCTATAGCCCAGCCAATTGCCAAGATCGCTCGATATCCCCTCGCCGATGTGCTGAGAGTCAACATGATGGCGAAACCAAGACACATGGCAATCCCGCTGAAACCTAGCATACGAGCAAAAGAGACGCGGGGCGGGTTGCCGTTGCAGACGGACCATCGGACGAAGTTGGGGTGGCTCTGGAAGCGGAGAGAATAGTCGACCCATTCGAAGGCAATCCGGAGCGCGGACGGGTGGGTTGTGTAGGAGAGGGCATGAAGGAGTGTGCGGCGGTCTCGATCGGATAGGTTGAGTTGCCGAGGAGCGTCGACCATGATGTAGGTGGAGATGATGCGGTCGATCTCTTCTCGGAAGGGCTGAATGGTGACTGCGGTAGACATCGTCAGCAAATTTCTAGGTCTGAGATAGCGAGGGCTCGCTTGAGAATGCTTACATGGAGTTTTAGCACCCACGGAGGCGAAAGCCTCGCTTGTGGGAGACCGAAGAGTGCTGGTATTTGACGCCATTGATGATAGCGCGTAGATTGACTCCTTGTTACTGTAGCTTGTCGTTGCTCTCGGTGAGAATGGGTCTATCTCCGTCACGGTCTCTATGGGCCTCTTCTTGTCAAAATCGGTACCCTTGAACATCTCCGCGGCACCCGTGCAGACACGTCGCTTATCCTCGGCGGCCTCCCTCTGCAGCCTGGAGACCGTCTCCTCCTCCATCGCCCTGGTCCATTGCGGAGCAAGAGCGAGGTCAGACCTGGGGGCTTGGGCAAATCGTTGGACATAATCCCGGTGCCAGAGGTAGAACTGAAGGTTTTCTGCCGAGTATTCGACAAAAAGAAGATAATTCATGAAGTCGCGGACAGACATGGGCTATATAATTCTGTTAGTAGATGACTAGATGACTCGTTTTTTTTTCTTTCTCAACATTGATGACATACCGGACATGTCTCCCCAGAAATGATCTTATCGAAGGCGAGAGCATCAGGGATACCAGCTGACAGACCAGACCTCCCGGAGCGAAGAGAAGCCTTCTCTGTACTGAATGACTCGAGGCTTTTCCTCGAGTCCTCGGGTGGTACGTACGCGGGACGCGAGTAAGTCAACGGCAGGAGTCCCATGGTGGCTTAAAGTTGGAGAAAGGTTTGAGGATTCCTCCAGCTGAGGATGCGGGTTGGAGAATGATTAAAATGAACGACGAGGGAAACGCTAAGGGTAAATATGTTTAATGTGTGTCTTAGAGCGATAGTGTGGATAGATAAAATGATACGCAACCAAGCCGCGTCTCCAAAGGACCGGAGAAGATTCTAGGAAGTGATCGGCGAGAATGGCGCAACGGTGGGAGTGATGAGCCGGATAACGGCGCTCATATAGCTACCAGAATGAAGATAGGGCGGGGCATGGATGTGATGGGATGGGCATGTCGTTGTTTGACAGAGCAGGGATAAGGCCCACCGGTAGGGATAGAAAAGAAAGAAAAGAAAAGAAAAAAAAATCCACTGGGAAACGAAGCCAAAGAGGATTCTGAGCCCCTCAGACCTCAGCTTGTGGATTATTGGTGAACTTATTGGCCCTCAGGTGGATCAAGAGTGGAAGAACCTGAGAGCAGGATGCATATCAAGCCAAGATGGAGGCGGGAAGGTTCTACCTTCGGTTTGTTGCTCCGGCGTGACAGGATTCCATGGCTCTTCTCTTGAGAAAAGGAACGCCCCCGCCCTGTTGGTTCGACTCTACATCCAAGTAACCAGGGTTGTAAGGCGGCCCGGGCTTGTCGATGGGGTATCTCCGGAGTACACGGTCACTCATCCCAAAGACCGATGATGGATAAGCTCATCCCTGACACCTGCGACCTTGGGGCAGGGGTCTTGACACGAAACCGATGGGTCTAATGCTGGTGACGTGTAGGGCGGATCGCCCAAGACCGCGTTAGCTTGTGTGTTCAACGCTATCAATAGCAAGTTTAGCAGCCAAGCTAGATTGGTTCTAGACCAGTGCGCACTGTTGTGTGCAACGATTGCAACAATCAGCAAAATTGCTATGAGGCAGGAGGTCAAGTTGGGGGCGGAATGCGACGGTACTCAGGCCCCTGTATTATTACTAGTTTCCCAGCTCCCACCGAATGCTGGTCAAGAGAGATGAATGAGTGGCTTTAGGCCTGGTGTGGGCGGTCGGACAGGGATCAGATTTATTGAGCTGTGATCGTCCAGCCACATTCCGGAAACGCACCGGGTGAGGGTGCGTCGGAAAGCTAGGTGATTGGAGCGATGAGAGAGACTGGCGAATTACGTTGCCCATCTCCTCATCTTACTTGGGGAATGCTGTCGCTGGCCGATGATACTGCAAGTCTATCCGCGTTCAACCTGTACAGGCAAGACCAATCCGTATTCTCCCAGGGATCACCCTCCCTCGTGTTAGGGATTATTTCACTCAGTGAAGAGGATATGGTGTACTGTACTTGGTACCTGGAGGTCTGTTCGTCCACCAAACTCGGGATGTTGGTGTTGCGGTGTGTTGGTGGGCAAGACCCAGGGACCAAGACACATTGGAGGTGGCATCAAGCCTTGTGGGGAAACGGGGAAAAGCACAATGCTTCGTACTATTAGTGGAACAAAACTTTTAATCCCTCTTGTCGAAGAAGTGGTTGGGGCTTCCCCATACTTCGTACACAGACAAGCTCAAGGAGGGGAACCGAGCGAAACAATAGTTGACCGCCATTGCCGACCTGACTGGGGAAAGTCAAGGCGTAGTAAACCTCGTGGAGGTTAGTTCTTCCTAGGCCCAACTGAGTAAATCAAACACAGCGTTGATCCAGCGTGCTTGTGTTGTAAAGGCGGTCGGCTTTACGGGATTTAAAGTCTCTTCTTTCCCCTGTGAATCTGTGCGAAGAGCAGAGGACACTACGAAGCACTAGAACAAAGTTAATTGAAACTAAATTTGACTGATCTTGGGCTCCAGTCTGATCGATCCTGGAGACGACATTGCGCTCCTGGACGCTCCCACGGAACAGCAACCGAAATACGCAAGACGGCTGTAGATCCCTGCCTAATTTGTCCAGCCGCAGCCCACCTCCCAAAAAGCGCGATGTCCGAAGAACCCCTCTTCTTCCTCGATCCTCCCCCAGTCCGTTACATCCCAGCGGGAATGCCTGCTTCCTTCAAAGAACCTTCCCTTCGGTCAGACGAACTGGATTGTTTTGCTTCCATGCTTTCTCTCCCTTCCGTTTGGTCTCCCACTCTCCCACGCTCCCTTCACCCTCGGGTACCTTGCACCTCGGAAAGAACTCTCCCTCATTCCGCTGGCCATGACTGGCCAGCCGTGTTACTGTCACATCCCCTGCATCGATAGCGCTATGGAAACTAGCATTGGAACCCGGACCCCTGCCCATTCAGCTGGCCCTGGATCTCGAGCTAGGCTTGCGCCAGGCTAGTCGCTATGCAGTTGGTCAGAGACGGACTCTTCAGCAGCGCCACTTCTACTCCATTCCCCTGCGAGATTACGACTCTTGTCCATTCAGCACGAAGCAATATTCACGTAAATCAAGCAATACCACACCTTCTGCAAAGTAAATCCCTCTCGGAAACTCGTGTCTTATTCGAGGGCACTGTTTATTGCTTGTTTTTCAGAAATTTATGTCCCGTTCCAGAATGCAGCGCATCAAATGTCTCTCCATGCTCAACGGCCAGGTTGGACTGAGTCTCAAGTGATGGACTCACTTTTCTCTCTTAAAACTGACGAAATCCAAATGCCTGGTCGTTCGATGTCGCATTTATGATGCATCACAATCGTGAGAAACTCACATTTTTCTCACCAGATTTTCTTTGGGGAACCTTGTAGGCTTGTACGCATCCCAGAGCACCTCGGATCTCCAGGAACCCTATGACTTCATACGAAGTATTTGCCAGGCTGGTCAACCGAGTGAGCCAGGGGTTCAGGGGTTTCCCTTGAGCACGGCATTCGGCAGTTTCCCTGGGCATCGTAGACTACCGACTTCGCGGACTACCAACCGCGCTCATCCAGCCTGGGTTAATGCCTAATGCTGGCTCCATGGGACTTCTCGGAATCATTGCCGAAGCGCCCTCTCGGAAAAACGGAGCATCCCAAGACTCACCCAGATGTTTGCTTGCAATTAGTGCGGCTCTTTCATTGAGAATCAATTGATCACCAAAAGTTTGGTCGACTTCCCCGGTGCCAAGTCTTGAAGAATGATCGTGCCAATGCAGAATTGTCGATCACACTTTCATGCAATTGTCGATCCGGAACGGCCCTTAGAATAGATCAATCGATGTGGATCAATATATAGTATTAATTATTGCGACCAGAGTTTCCAATACACGAAAAATTCGAATAAAAAAGATTGACTGTAAAAATGCCCTCTCTCTCCCCTCAGCTCCGCCATCTAGGCGACCCCAAGAATCGTGTCCGCCGCCTTCTCGCTCACCATGTAAACCGGAACCACAAGGAAGTACCCCGGAATTCGAGGGAACACCGACGCATCCACGACCCTCAAACCATCTACGCCTCGCACCCGGAATTTCGAGTCCAACACCGCCATCGGATCACTATCGGGACCGATCGGGCAGGTACAGCTTGCATGATGACCCCAGGCCTCCTTCCTCACCCAATTATCGAGCTGCGCGTCCGAAGAAACAGATGCACCGGGCCAGACTTCCGTGAACCCTCCTATCGAGGTAAAAAGACTTCGAGTGAATTTCATACCCTCGACCACAGCCCTAGAGTCGAGCGCCGCCGCCGCCGGGTCGGCGAAATTGTTAAAGTCGATAAGGGGAGTGTCACGGGGGTCAGTGGATCGCAACTTGACCGTGCCGGCGCGGTTGCGGGTATGGGCCTTGAGGGTGAGGAACGTCCAGTGTCTCGCATCAGCAGTGCCGTCGGCAGAGTAGCCTGGATAATAACCTGGGAAAGAGACGGGTGCACCAGCGATGAAGATGTCCGGATCATCACTGCTGCTGGCAGAGGTCGACTTCTTGGTAATAGCGAGAGCGATACCATTGGACGCGTACACGCCCTTGAGCGTCGAGACGGAGCCGCCGTTCTTCCAGCGCGTCAGACACGGATCATCAGGCGTGCGGTAGAAGTTGCAGTCCGACGTGACGGCGAAATCAGAGGTAGTCTTTCCAATCACGGTGGTTTCGTAGCGATCCTGCAGGTTCGTGCCGACGCCGGGGAGGTTGGCTACTACGGGAATGTTGAACGACGCAAGTTCGTCCTGCGGGCCGATGCCGCTGAGCTTGAGAAGTTGCGGGGTATTGAATGCACCAGCGGCAAGAATTACCTCGCTCGAGGCATCGACCGAACCGGGGGTCCCGCTTCCAGCACCGTTTGAGCGGGGATCGGCGCGGTACAAGCTTTGGCCATGCAGGAAGTCGACGCCCACCGCGCGGGGTTTGCTGTCGGTCGTGTCAAAGCGGACTTTTGTTACGAGGGTGTTGAGGAGAATGTCCAGGTGATACTTTCGGGATCCATCGGGGTTCTGGGCGTTGGCCACGTCAAGCATGAATTGGCGGGGCCCGGATCGTGAGCCATTGTCGGTAGCAATGGGCATCTGGTACACTCCTTCAGTCGAGTCCCTGTTGGGGCTGTCGACATTGAGATCTTTGAGAAGGACGCCGGTAAGACCTCCAACGGTGGTGATTAGCCACGAGAGGAGACCGCCCTGGCCCATGGCAATAGCGGAAGCTAGGACAATCCTCAGAAGCTTGAGGTCGGTCGCGACGAGTGTCAGATCAGTCAAACTGGTGGAGAGCCAACCGCTGAATCCATGGCCCACTATGCCGTTGGGGAGGTACGTGCACTTTTCCAAGCGCTCGAAATATTTGCGCATGTTGGACGCCGACCAGGAAGAATCACCAGTGAGGGACGCTATGCCATCCCAGTCGCTCTTGTGAGGATAGACGGTAATAAGAGCGTTGTGGGCACTGCATCCACCGAGGGTACCGGCCCTGGGATAGAGGATTCCCAGCGGGGTCGAGCCAGCCGGCGGGTTAAGACCGACATAGGTCTCTCCCGATGGAGTGCGATAGGTCATCTTGGAGTCTTGTTGCTGCACGGTGAGATTGCTGAAGTGGTTGACGTAGTAGTCCCACCTCATCGGCTCATACTCTGTGGATTGCAGACTGAGGGCCGGCACCTGGTATGGAATAGAACCGCCCTGGTCATCGCCAGCGTCGATGAGGAGGACTGACTTGCCAGCCATGGCAAGTCGAGCGGCGAGCGGTCCTCCACCTGGACCCGAGCCCACGATGACATACTCGTAGCTCTCGAGGATGTTTGACGGAGAAACTTGTCGCGCATGGTGCTTCGACGGCCTACAGACAGACGCGGAAACGTGAGCATAGGGGCAATTGAGAAGGGGCAGAGGATACTATTCTTACCTGGCGACGGCCAGACTCGTATACGCGAGCAAGGCGCAAAGATTGGAGAGGAGCATTTTGACCTTGTTCTCAGGATCCGCGACTCCAACTTTCTTCACAGCCCAGATACCGAGCTCGACGATGAGGAATCACCTTTTGTTGGAGACGGCCTTGACCACTATATATGGGATTTGGGATGCACTGCAGCTACATTATCGCTTCCACTTCCACCACAACGGTCCAGGTCGGCATTTCTGAGAGGGCCAAAACCGTGGGCGGGGGCTGGAACTAGTGGGAGGCAGTTCAAGGTAGCGTCTTCCACCAATTCTAGCTCGAGACCGTCGAGGGAAGGGTTCTCAGACCCATGCTCCTGCGCGCGCACACCCTCCCGGAGGGTTGCTTTTGCGCTTGGCTGTTCCCGTAATCTCCACTCAGGAACCCCCATGACGTACACCGTGCTGCTGCTCTGCAGTTCAAAAGTGCATTTCTGTCTGGAAATGAACGCACTGAAGGGCGGGCTCAAAATGTGCTTATTTTAGACCATCGGGTGCATACATATCAGGTAGTATTGTCTATTGTGCGCAGGTTCACAGCATTAGTTATATGAGTGATTACTTCGTATTCCTCTGCTTAAAATTAGCGGAACGCGACCTTCGCTTTTCGGTTCTAGCGTCTCGTAGAGCGGAGCAGTGACATCTCAAGGACGCAGGCTCCCATCAAAATCTTCAGCGTCTGCTGTCTCACGTGTTGCCCTCCACTGTTTCTACCGATACCCACATTCACAGCATCATTCAGACGCATCTATCAGTCCAACAGTCTCCGATTTTATGATTTATGGAGAGCGAAGTAGTGAGTGCACAGGTCTAGAACCTCTTGGTCGTGTTCTTGGGTCTACCCCCGGGGGGGGGGGGAATGCGACGCTATTCCTTACCTGGACGTTGAAGAGGACTGCCGCCTTGCGGAATAATGGAAGAAAATGATTGGGAAGAACAGAGCACACTGCGTCGAAGCCGACTGAACCAATGCCGCACGAACCTTGCGCAAATCCGCAAATGCTACGTAGTGGTTGCAGGAGCAAAATGGGGACCCTAGCCATGCCGGAATCTATTGGATTTTAGCTCCAATTATTAGGCTGGGGCCTCCTGTTCCTGCGCTCGGATGAGGGAGCCAGGCCATTGAATACAATAGTGCCAGGCCCTCGGACACAGCCAGCCAGGATTCCCAGGGGACCTCACGCTGAGCGGTAGAGCTGGGCGGCCAGGTCATCCAGGGCCTGAGGACGTGGAGCCTGGCACTCAACCAGCGATGACGGCTCGAGCCCCATTCGATTCGTCGTGGTTCCCAACGCCAAGCCAAGCTTAAACGTGGTGTCAACGTCAAGGGGATGCTAAGTTCAAAACGTCGATAGTGAAGAAGCGCAAAAAAAGGAAGAAAAAAAGCTTGCTTTTTGTGGAGTGGAGTAGCGGTATTTACCGACGCAACCTCCAAAACCCTCGCTGGCAATCCGGTCTGAGATGCGTTCGGTCGCTCAACCTGGGGAGAGAGTGAACCTCATCTGGTCACCCAATCACAGCTGAAAAGGTTCATCGGGGATTATCAAAAGCAAAGATAGCCCTGCTGGATGGGAGATTCGTCATTTTATTGGTAGTCCCCTCTTCAACTCTGCATTTTCATTGTAAGACATGGCTCTCACTCAACATGCACAGGCTCCCCCCTTGAATATGAGGACATGTGCAGAGTGGAGGGACATCGCGTCTAATGCGTTCTCCCACAAATCTGTCGCTCATACGCCTGAGACTCGCATCCAAACTTCCCGGAGAGTTTATCACTGCATTTATCAGAGGGTATCATCCATGCCAATGCCTGAACCCAGGCAGGTCTTGCTGCATGTTCCACTCAGCCATGTTCTGGGGCGCTGAACACATCCTTCACCTCATCTCATTACCAGTCAGCCACGAACATGCATGGTTCAGGGTGGATGGGTACTGGTAAGGATTGCTTCCTGGTCCAGGGCCGACCCTATCTCTCCCTCTAATCAATTGTGGACGGATATGTAATCGCCAGCAAGATCAAATGCCTCAATCACCTTCTCGATTGAATACAATCGCTGTACCTCCAATCTCAGAGCATCGGTACCAAGCCGGGGCGCTGCTGGCCGATAAATTGCAGTGCTGGTGGTGAACAGGATTACTCATGTACAGGCTGGTAACCCTAACCTTAGGGGGCCTGTAGCCCTTGCGAACAAAGCACGGCGTACTTTGTAGTTTGCGTGGTTTTTACGAATCGTGACGGCACGTTGTGGAAATGACGACTACCAAAACCGCTCAGAATATTTCAGTCATTTAGGGACCATGGCAAGATGACAAGGGAAGTCTAGCCAGGATCAACTACTTCAAAACTCGGTACGAGCAACCGTCGGTTGACGGAAAAGAAGGCATTCGACGAGCTCAGGCTTGAGCCCATAAAACGACGTGCTGAGGCTACAACCGACAGGGTACTAGGCCTAGTTCTGGGAAGAGTGTCTAGGTTAATCGATGTAAACACTACTCTGAGAGTAGTAACACGCTCAAATGGGTTTTGGTCCAGTGTTGATTGAGGAGAAGGCCATCTTGCAATGTGGGAGATAATCTAATATTGTACATCCTACATAATACATCGTACAAGTCCACTATTCAAAACGTGTCAGTTCGCTATGAAGACATTCCTTGCGGCGCATCACCAAACGCCCAAGCCAGCGGCTCCATGCTGCCCAAACTGAACTGTGTATCTAACATCTGTGATACGACTGGTCAGAGGTCCGTTATACTTAGCAGTGACAGAGGCAGGCTTACCGAAAAGTCTGAGAAATCCCAGTCCCCCATGAAATCGGCCGGCGTGCTTAGAGCCATGTGGCTCATCCCATCATCCACAATTCCTTCTGGCTGCCCTTCGGCAACCTGCTCCTCAAGTATCTTGAGGCACCTCTCCTCCCCGGCCTCGGCGGTGGATACTAGTCGCAGGACCATCTCCTCCCTCTCAACCCCATCAATCAGGCACTCGATCTGCGTGCTGACCAAAATGGTAAAGATATAGCCTTTTATATTCGTTTCTCCTCTTTCAATAGCTTTTATTGTCCAGATTTTGGCAGCGTCCATGACCGACAGAAGGTCCTGCCGCAGCGGTACTGGGGTAAGGCCATCGTCTTCTTGGAGCTGCAGCTTCAGCTCCGCCATGATCAGCATGCTAACGAGGTTGACAGAAATGCGGAAGAATCCCGAGCCGGAGGTGACAAGCCGTGTTAAATCGTCTCCTAGATCCCAGGAGTCTGAGGTACCATCCGAGGTTGGTGAGGGTTGGACCAGCGAGTGCCAGATCTTAAGAGAGGTTTCGATGGCTACCTTCCTTGAGAAGGCATAAGTCATGGAATTCAACAAAGGACTGAAGAAGAGGACGTGGAGGGATAACAAGAACCGATTCATGAAGAGATCGGCTATGCGAATCGCAAACTGAGGCGGGGGAACACCTTTTTTTGAATCCTGCTTCTGAAGGCTGGCTCGGAGTATCTTGTAAGACGACCTCATCTGTGCATCAAGGCGGAGGGCCTCTTCATAGGTGACGTGCGAACTAAGATCATTCAGGAATCTCAAGATTTTGAGGCGGATGGGGATGGTTTCCCGGAGAGCAATAGCGACTGAGGATTGAGTAAAATAATTACCCGGCATCGGCGAAGGGTTTTCCCCTGTTAGTTGATCATCATCGTAATTCCCTGGCGGCGCGGTGTCGAAGTCTTCGAGCGACAGCAGAATCGGCCCACCAGAGCTCATCCCGTGCAACAGAGCAAGTTCGAGGATCGTGTTCCACAGCCGCCGCCGCATCTCGGCGGCAAAGACAGTCCGCTTGGGTAGACATGCAGGGTCCCTATGTAGGCCCATGTACATCGCTGCCCTCAGAATCGAGCCGATTGATATCCATAACGACCCCTCGTCCACTCCTACAAGATCGCGGGCGAGGACGAGCAATAATTGCGTTTGCAGAGACTGCACGGTGAGCTTTCGCTTGAACTCCGGTCCCGATATCCATGTATGGCCTTCGTATATCCACTGCATCGCCGACGGACGCAAGGAGAATGTGTTGTCATACAATACGGCGCCAATAGCCATCACGAGCTTCAGCTGGACGAGGAAAGCTGGATCGGGTTTCGTGCCAGGTGTCCAGAGGGCTTCGTAATCCCTCCTGAAACTCGGAATGTGGAGAATGCGCAATACCGTCTCCATGGTCGAAAGGTAACCGTCGACAAGTTTATCTGCCACATTTCGGGGCGGAAGATCGGGAGTCGGCGGTGCCGGCCAAGATGGCGAACGCCGTGCCTTGATGATTCTTGCCAATACCTTGCATTTTCGCATGGTACTGGTCGCTTTTGAGTCTTCCTTGAGGGCATGAGGCTCGATCATCTCGAAGACGTCCCGGAACCACTACAACCGGTTGTCAGTATAAACGAGGAGAAAGCCATCTAGGGCCGGCGACCTGACTTACCATTACGACGCCGTTGATCCAGTGGCTTCTGCCAAAAAGGCGACTCTTGTGCATCACGCTCCGACTGGTGGCATTCGAGTGACCGGCAAGGTGGCTTTCGTGCTGAAGATGGAATGTTCCTACTAAGAAAGAAGAGGCTGTCTCGGTTTCCTCAACCCGCCCTAGCAGGTTCTGTCTTTGGTTCGCTTGAGAGAGTTGTTCCTCGAGCTGTTGAATCCGATTCCTCATCAATTCGAGTTCCTTCGCCGGTTTGATCGTGGGGGATAGGAGCGCGGTCACGGGAGCAGTCACAAGAGCCCCGGCAGGACGACTGGATCCCGTAGAACCGGAAGGTGAAGCGTCATCAATAAGGGATACAGGACTGTGAGGCTCGAGAGTCTCTCGAGGCTCAATGGGTCTCAAGCCTGTGACTCGCGCCAGTGGCGTTTGTCGTGGAGGCTGAGAGGGATGGTTTTCATAGATGCAAGATTCATTCTTGGACCGTTTGCAATTTGCACAAGGGATTTCCCGATTGCATTTGATTTTGCGCCTCCGGCAAAGGGTGCAGGAGCTGCAGTCATCGACGAAGCTGTCAGTAGGGATTCCGTCACGATTCGGATTTGGGGCTGATTCGGTGGACCTACATGGCGGGCCTTCTGCGCCGACGCTGAGGTTCGGTCACGGCATCCATGTACGTATTAGATCAATATCTCCAACAAGGCCGATTGATAGGCAGTAAAAATCTCCGAAGCGAACGGAAATGCCGTCAAGAAAGTCTGGGCCGAACACGAATAATATGCGGGAACTTTGAAGGGGGACGTCAGAGGCTTAAATCCGAAATCTCGGTGGCGGGCGGAGGTCGGTTTATTCCGTGATTGGTTGAATTTGCCGAAGCCGAGTCGGACATATCGAATCCTTCAACTCTTTGCGGTGTCCGATCTCACAATCATGCGAGGTGATTGATTGATAATCTCCATGCGTATTTCGTATTCGCGTGTCAATTCTTGCTGTTTTTATGACTCGAGTTACATTTCTTTGCTCTTCCATGTCAGATGCGGAATGCTTGCGTACGTGTTCTAAGGTGCCGAAACGTTGGGGATTTCCTTGTCCCCTTTCTGCCTGTCAGAGCGGAGGTCTATCTCCGATGGGTGACCGATCCCGCTCCACCCGGGGCAACCGCACAACAGCGGACAGGCAATTAATGCTGCAGGGTCCCTCGTTCTAGAACACCTCTCGTGGATACATATATATATATATTACCTTGTTGTTTTCTTCTTTCCTCCACAATGGTCAAGGATATGTTGAGTATTCTACATGTGCTCATCAGCTCTCCGACTCCTCATACCTCTCTTCGTGTATTACCCGTCTAACAAGATAGCCCTTTGTCACTTGTCTATTCAATATCCCTACCGTGGTTTCCACTGAAACGAAGACAACGGTAATGTCCGACAAGCCCAACGAGAAGTCTCCACCCAGCTTCGACCCCGAAGGCTCCTCCGCGCCGACTGAGGTTGGCGAAGAGAAGCCAGTGTCAGAACTCAACCCAGCCCCGGATGGAGGTCTCGAAGCGTGGCTTGTTGCAACTGGCGCCGGCTTTGTATTTTTCTGCGGTCTCGGTTTCGCAAACTCCTTCGGTGTGTTCCAGGAGTACTACATGAGCCACCAACTAAAAGAAGAGTCTGCCGATAAAATTGCTTGGATCGGATCCCTTGCAGCCTTCCTACAGTTCTTCGCCGGTGCCATTGGTGGTCCGCTATTCGACCAATATGGTGTTTGGGTAAGCTCTCTGGGACCCTACGGGATGTGTTGAGAAGTCCAACCCGGGTTAGGCTAACGACAAGTTCGCAGGTGATTCGCCCGGCCGCTATCCTCTATGTCTTCTCCGTTATGATGCTCAGCTTGTGCAAGGAATACTGGCAATTTATGCTTGCACAGGGCGTCTTGATGGGCGTTACCATGGGCTTGATGATGTTCCCGGCCATGGCGGCGGTTTCCCAATTCTTCGACAAGAAACGCGCGGCGGCTCTGGGCATTACGATATCCGGATCCTCCATCGGCGGTATCGTTCTACCTATTGCGCTGTCCAGGATGATGAGGAGTTCTCTAGGATTCGCATGGTCGGTGCGAATCATCGGCTTTATCATGGTGCCTCTCCTAGCCTTTGCGATCATCACCCTCAAGTCGCGCTTACCACCACGCACCGGCAAGTTCTTCCTCGCCGCGGCCTGGAAAGAATGGACCTATGTGCTTCTCGTCGCTTCACTGTTTTTCATGTTCGTCGGCATGTTCACGCCCCTATTCTATCTCCCAGCATACGCCGTCTCCCGTGGAATGGGCGCGAACCTCGCGTCATACATGCTTGCCATTCTCAACGGCGCCTCGACGTTTGGACGAGTCATCCCTGGTATCTTGGCCGATAAATTCGGCCGTATGAACATGCTTGTGATTGCAGGCATTTCCAACGGCATAGTCATATTTTGCTTCAACCAGGCCAAATCCACAGCAGGAATCGTTGTTTACTCTATCGTCTTCGGCTTTTCTTCCGGCATGATTATTTCCGGGGGCTCCGCCGCTCTGACGACTTGTTGCAAAGACCCCAGAAATATGGGAACCTACATGGGCATGGGCATAGCTGTCGGCTCTATCGCGGCTTTGATCGGGCCGCCGTTCAACGGAATGCTCGTGGACCGGTATCACGGCTTTTCCGAGGTTTCCATGTTTAGTGGAGCCATGTGTCTAGTAGGTGGTTTCCTCGCTGTGGCGAGCAAACTAGTGGCAGGGAAGGGCGTGTTTGCGCGGATATAATCATTGAACATTCTTTTAGAGAGGCTGCGTTTGATTCTCTTTTTCCCCCGACCCTTTAGAGTTCCTTTTGTAACCTGATCTCAGCTCTTCTTCTTTTTTCCCCCCATCTCTGTTCAACGGCTGAAGTGTTATGAATAGATAATAGATAATCTTAAACATTAGACAGCGCCCAAGATATTAACTCCTATCCTTATTGATTCCATATCGACAGAATCAAGTCACATTAGGTGGCGAACTCAGAGGCAGGATATGGCTCCCTTCCCCTGACTCCACGCAAGTGTGCATTTTTGACTGAAAAACTGCACAAGACTAAAGAAGTCATGGATGCCTGATCTGGTGGCTGAAACCTGACAGGCATCCGACATGCTCTCAATCATCCGGGCCAATAATTGATCCCTGTTCAACAAATCAATTCCAGCATTTTCAATTTCCGTATTACTGAACATCACCGAAAGGTTAATTGATCACCTCTAGAAACATGGAGGTTGCCTTGCTTCGGGTTTTCTTCGTGACTTGTGAAAACGAACACGGCGTCTATAAAGACGACGTCAGTCTCCTCCCAGTTCTCAGCGATGTAGCTAGAGATCCTTATTATCAAACTAAATTTAAGCTTAGTCTCTATACGTTTCTTACATCTACTGAATATCATTTAACCCTTCGGTCCAATTCCCTCTTCTTCCATCATGTCGGGCCACAAAATCACTACCTGCCTCTGGTTCAACAACAACGACGCCGAGGACGCAGCTCAATACTACACCTCAATTTTCAACTCTGCTCCTGGTATCACCCCGTCCACCCCACCGAGCAAAATCAACCAAACCCAGAGATATCCTGATGACCCGGCCCTCTGCCACGGGTCGGAGCCCGGCTCCGTAATGGTCGTCCAATTCGACCTCCGCGGTCAGCCCTTCGTCGGCCTCAATGGCGGAGACCAAGGATGGAAATTTACTACCGCCGTTTCCTTCCAGATCCACTGCGACAACCAGGAGGAAGTGGACCACTTCTGGGAGAAACTCCGCGAGGGCGGGGACCCAAGCAAGCAGGAGTGTGGTTGGCTGGCCGACAAGTTTGGGGTCAGTTGGCAAGTTGTGCCGAAGGTTCTGTTTGAGTATTTGAGTTGTGGCGATGCGCAGAAGACGGCGAGGGTTTCGGCGGAGATGTTTACGCAGAAGAAATTGGACATTGCTGCACTCAAGAAGGCGTTTGAGGGATGAGTCGGGCAGGACTTGTCGGTCGGATTTGGCACTCAGTCTGCAATAGGAGATGAAACGAGTAAGGGCTAGAGGACTCATGTGAACATTTTGAGGGCTAGGTTCTCATCGTTATCCGATAATCAGAGTTCTCAACTACTATAGCGCTTTCCCTTAACATATACTCCGCGTTTATCGTCCGAAACCAGTCTGTGCTTGCGCTCCCTCCAATAAACGGTAGGAAACTGTGAATTCCAGGCCGTGATTCAGATTCTTCTCAATGAAAAACCAGTGTCCAACCAGCTCCCGGTTCCATGACCGTTCCAAGCGCGGAGTCGGGGGCGATGACCGACAGATCCGGCACTGCAAGACACTGTTCCCAGAAATGCTTCGATTGGCGAACACCCATGTCGAATTGATGCCTCCACGTTTCCTTGATCGCTCAATGACGAAATCGCCGACCGTGAACTGTGGGGTGACAAGTCACGGCGCAGATCGTGGGCCGTTTCTCGGGTCCGTCCTCGAATTCTTGGCAGTTGTCCAATCCGGGCGGGGTTGCCAAGCAGCATGACCTCATGATGCAGATGGAACCAACAATCGGGGACAGGCGAGTCCGTGTTCGAGTTTTCAAGAAAACGGACATGCCATCTATGATATCAGGAGATACAGAGGCGGGTCCCGGGGTAGTGGACGTTTATATATTCTCGCTTTTCGATTCTCGATTTTCTTTGGTCCTGGAAAGCGCAAGTAATAACTGGTTTCACGATTCACAATTTGGTCAAATTCACGATTTCCCCTTGCACTCACCAGAGTCGCCACCCTATCGAGCTGTTTCAAAGATCATCCGATCTGGCTTTCTAGCCTCGATTTCTATATCCTCTTTTTTTAAAAAAAAGAAGAGAAACAAACAAAACAAAAAGACAAGGAAGAAAAAAAAGAGGACAAATCCGCCAACAAAATGCCCGCTTTACCAACTTCCACGATCCCCCAAGACGCCACGACTGTTCTCCCTCGCGAAGAAACAGTGACAGTAACAATCGTCGCCCAACCTATATACGAGGATGGAAACGATATGAGCGGAGGTGTTATCGCCGGTATCGTCATCAGTTCCATTTTCGGGTTCATTCTGATCTGCTGGATCATATGGGTCCTCACGAGACGGAGGTGGTCAGACGACGAGTACTACTATCACGAAGAGAGGTCTCCCCACGGGCACCATCACCACCACCATCACCACGGCCGAGGCCGAAGTAGGAGCACCACTATAAGAGTGCGGGCTCCGAGTCAGGTCTATATGAGTGAGGCCCGGCGCTCCAGTCACGGAAGTCGGAGTCCGCATGTCCACGTCTAGACTTGAACAAGCCGAATTCGCCGAATTACGAAGCCCTCCACATATCATGGGATGATATTGATAAGAAAGACAAAGGGGCGTCAATATACGTATATTATGATTTATGCGGAGTGATACGAAGTACGACGTCTAGGAGATATCGCCGCTCTTTGGCTTTATGGTATGGAGCGTTGAATTTACACGTGGGCTTTTGGAATCTATGATTTGATTCCTGAGCGGTTTTGAAATGGCGTGGAGCGCGTCGGTTTCCCACGCTGGTTAGGAAATACGGAGAGGGACCTTGTAACGATTTTGGGACTGATGAGCCGGCGCACATTGTTCGGATAGATTTTCACGACTGAGAGTATACATGTATATTTCAATAGACTTTTTGAAACACAACAATCTACCTTTCAAAATAAATAACTTGTATTATCGCGAATGAGGCATGAGTATTCTTGACAAATGAACCCCTCTTGTCCGCAATGCGTAATTAACCATCCCTTTTCCACGCTTTAATAGTTGCTGTATCTATCACTAGTACTGGAAGCGCCATCGTGGATCCGAATCTCCTCGCCAATCATCCAAGTCTCCGACAGCTTTAACCTCCTCTGCGATCTCTGCACGACGCTCATTCTCTCTCTTCAAGATATGCCAGAGCAAACCTGCGACGACGATATGGGCCGCAAGGTAGCCCAGAGCAAACGAATGTCCCACGATATACCGGGGCCCGTCTCCCGCGCGATACAGCTGAGTGCCCAAAACCGCTCCGAGGTTACCGATGCTGATCTGCATAGCATTCCCCACAGCCCTCTTGGTCTGTCCTGAGATGTTGATGGCGGGCCAGGAGAGGACCAGCGCCACGGCGGGGAAGATGCCTCCGGCCGCGAAAAAGGTACCTAGATATGAAACGCCCGGTCGGCCCACGGGATCGGTATTGGAAAGAAGGATTGCATAGCCGATGATGGCGAATAGGGCGGAACCCATGATGAAAGGCGCACGTCGGCCGACTCTCTCGGATACAACGGCTGTCGTGAGGGTCGTTATGAAGGCGAACGCATACGGAGGAACGGTCAGGAGCTGCGCAATAGCTGCCTTGTAGCCAAGATTGTTGATGATTGTAGGCTAGGCCGTACAACTGTCAGCGAGGTCGATGGCATATGGCATATGGCACCCATAAGACTGGCAGAACTTACCAGGAAAAGAGAGAATGTATAAAGAGGTAGGCTGGTAGTATGGAAGCCAAAGCCATACAGCCAACACTTTGGATCTTTAAGAGCCTCGACAACGCTTGCCCAAGTAAATTTTTCGTCGAGGGTGGCGTCGCTGTCCGAAGCAAGACGGGCACGAATGAATTCCCGCTCCTTATCGTTGACAAATGTCGCGGTATCGGGGTAGTTTTGGATAAACCAGTAGGCTCCGATGGCTACCAAAACCGTCAAAATGCCCTCCTGTATAATCCATTAGCGAAGTCAATTTCCAACAACTGTTTGTGGGGGTGTGGCATACCAAGATGAAGATCCACCTCCAACCATTATCCCAAACAACTCGCATGTGTCCAATTCCGTACGCGAGCAGACCACCGAAAGCTCCTGCCAGAGCTGCGCCAGAGAAGAAGAGCGAGATTCGGTATTGTCGCTCACGCCGCTTGTACCACATGGAGAAGTAGTAAACCACGCCGGGAAAGAGTCCACTTTCAGTGACGCCGAGGAAGAAACGAGAGACGAGGAAGCCGGGAAGGCTGGTGACGACGCCCATCAGAGTCGCGACGATTCCCCATGCCACTGTTAGTGTGGGAAGCCAGATGCGTGGGGTCGTCTTCTTCAGGATGATGTTGCATGGAATCTTAAAGTCAAGTTAGCTTGGGGTGCAAAATAGTTATCTGTGCGTGATGCGATGAGTAGAATAATATAACATACCTCAAATAGAACGTAGCCGATGAAGTAAACAGTCAAGCCCGTCAAGTACTCGTTTCCAGCTATCACGTCTTGGTTAGGCGGTTGTTTTCATGCATCGACCCTGAAGTCCGCTTACTCATATGCACATCCGTAGTTAGACCCTCGATTCTTGCATTGCCGACTGTTCACGTTCATGTCAGAATGATTACCACGGAAAGGCGAATTAGAAATACCATACCATTGGACCGATCGAGGAACGAGAGGAGGTAGAGCAGTCCCACGGCAGGTAGGAGATTGCCGTCCAGCTTGCGTAGGAGAGCTCTCTCGTTGATTTCCGGGGAAACTTCACCCGCATCGGAGCTAACTTCGTGCAAGTTCTTATCAGACATACGTGCCTTCTCGGGCAAGGGTTCGCCTTCGTTGGTCGCCATCGTCTCTCAGCTCTAATGGTCGGCTTGTAAGTGCTGCGGTAAATATTCGAGAGTTGTAGAGGGTGGGGCCAGCGTCTGGAAGCACGAGAGCACACAGGCACAGTGACATCAAAGAGATACCGGTTACGCCCATTATATAACTCCCAACAACAGCCTATGTGGTTTACCTTACTCCGCCCGGACGTTGCTCTCGGTCGTGGAGAAACGTTGAACCAGGCGTAGCATGGACGATAGCGCCATCGCCGACCCTGGAAAGTGCCCCGGCCTTTCGTGGGGTAACGCCTCAAACGTTCTCGAATAACAAGGGCCGTCGACGACTAGGGCACACTACTTGCTCGGCATTTAAGAGCCGTCTTGGGGGATGCATGTGGGCGCTGCGGGTAACTGGCCTTGGTTCTCTTGGCTTCCGGGGCCCCAGGCACCCCCACTGAGGCGCCATTGTAAGAGGACGCAGTACTGAGGTACGTCGGTCCTAGTCAACGTTCAATCTCAAATCGCTGACTTATTATCGATGGCATCATCTCGCGACCGTGGGATATGTTGGTGTCCCACACGGATGGGACTCCGGTTTGCTGGGATGTGCAACCTTGGTCCAATCAGAACGAGGTGTTGGACAATCGCGACATTCTGGGGCCTCAATGGCGACATCAACTTCCTGCAACGTCTGCCACCGCGATTGAATGCGGCATCACCAGTTGAGTAATCAGCTGGCCCGTTTCTGGAAAGTTTTGTTGGCGGCACCGACGTCCAACGGTCTGTCCATGCGATGTATGCCAAGCTCCAAGTCCAAGGAACAGTCGAGACTATTTCCCGAAGCAAATGCCGCGTTTCACGAGCTTAGAGAAGAGCAGATCGCCGGAGCCCAAAAGAGGCAGCTTTATCATTGTGCGAAAAATGGTTAATATATGCGATGTTTCGCCAAAGTCGCTGCAGTTTGTCTCAAGCGTTAGGGGTATCCGTCCTCGCCACAGCTTCTCGAGTTCACAGCATGGAAGGAAGGGGCCATATCAAGCTCCTCTACTGCTGGTGACATCAATGCTGTACTTTCGGGTATGGGAGCCAAGTTTCGCCAAGTTTGCCTAATAAACATCCGTGATAGCGCGGGGCCCAGTCCGTCTCTTCTCGGGAGGCTCAACGGTGATTTCTAGTGATCACAAATTCCCACTCCCCGGTTCCTCGGATTGTGAATTCCTCCGGTCTTGTCCTTGAATGCTCATGTTCCACGCAGCCCATGGCAGACGGGCAAAGGTTTTTCCGCGGGATGCATTCATTCTTGCGGTTTCTGGGCAGATCGGGAAATTCCCGGAGAAAAAGGCTAAAGTCAGGTTAAATTCGCACGTGCCCATCCCATCGAGCAACGAATTTCAACCGACTTTGGTGTCCATCCGAGGGAGGCACAGCAAAGTGACGGCATAATTCGACCAATTAACCGCGTCTCGGTCCTCCCCTTTTGCTCGTCCGTTGCAATTTTAAATTTGAATCCTTCGGTCGTTACATTTGGCTGCGCCTGAAGGCGGTCGTAATAATCTCGCTTCTGTGTCGCATTGCAGTTTCCTTCCAGTCCAAATGTGAAGCCGTGTATAAGTACCTCCCTGGTCGGCTGCCCCCAAAACACGGGCTTGCCTCTGCCTTTGCTGCTGAAGATACGTAATCATTGAACACGACTAGTTTGGCCACGAAAGATCAAAGCATCACATATTCGGAGTAATTACGATGCTCGGTATGCATGTCGAGACAGCTCTCGCAATTCTTTTAGCCACGGCGAGCTTTCTAATCCCGCCAACTGTGGCTCAAGGCGATGAGCATCTCGGGACATTCTTTCTCCCTGACTCAGAACCACGTTCCCTCGAGGCATCCGTTATAAGCATCGTGTCCGTCTCCGGGGACCCGGTAACTTCTCTTCAAGTGGCATGTCCTACTGCGCGCTCTCCAGAAAACGACGCGTGTCGCGAAGCCGGCATCTACCCGGCCCAGGTGTACCACACCCAGGGGTCCGTTTGGGGAGGAACGACGACATACTCGGTCGATGACAGCACCACTACCTGGGAATGCGCGCTGGGGGGTGGCCTGGGCGCGAAAGAGGGTATCCGCGCCACGTGCTCCAAGACGATCGAGCGAGGCGGTAGCATACAGACGGAATCGACTTCATATGGCAACTGCTACTGCATCGCCCACTTGCTCCCGATGGTCGTAACAGCCAACGCAGACCTGCTGCATGACGAGCCGTTTACTCCGTACACCGGAAAGGACGGTGTGGTCACGGTTATCGATGCTTCTTGGTTAGACGCTCGCTACAGCCAAGAACTCTCGTCCTCTGGCTGCCCTGCGAGCGAAACAACCATGTGGGCGGGTGCGACAGCCGCTGCTACGACGACTACTGTCAACCCAGGATCGAGTCCAACGACACCTACTTCCAGTACGGAAACAAGCGCGTCTGCCGAAAATGCAGGGATAAAGGGCATTCGGGGGCTCTCTAGTTCGACTTGGCTAGTGCTTGTGCTACCATGCCTTCCGTGGATTCTTGTATGATCGCTGGTATATCTCAGATGATGGAAATAGAAACAGATTTTCTTAAATAGACGGCGAAGGTGTGGAATATGCAACCTGAGTTTTGGTCATCCCTCAGCCATCATCGGCGTTGATCCTACTTAATCTGATCAACGAGGACCTTGATCCACACAACGAATCCACGTAAAAGTGAACTTCTCCTAACCACCAGAAGAGACAAAAGGCAAGCCACGTGAAAATAGCTAGCACTGCCGCGTACGTCTATAATTATAAGTTTTGCGGATGCATTCTGGGGGCGGTTTCTGGGTTCAGGGGCCGAGTTGCTGCTCTTCAGTCCTTCCTGCGGAGCCTTCGCAGCGCATGTCCAAGGCACCCTCCAAGAAATGTGGGTGCCGTTCGGTGGCTATTTTAATATTCCCAGCCGAGCAGTTGGTAGTTCGGCGGGGGCCAAAACGCCCAAGCCAATGATGGATCCAACATTGAACACTTTCTTGCTGAAACTCCGTCGATTTTTGGAAAGGAGGTCCGCCGAAGACAGCACGCTGACCAAATGTGACTGGCGGACCTAACGTTGCCTCGGAGCGGGGGCCGCCTGCGTCTGAAGGTGGGATTCACAACTTCAATGTTGGTTCTGATCGCGGGTGTGGGGGCGAATGGGGCGGACCAGTAGTGGGCCAGCTCGCCCGCTGTCCGTTCTATAAGTGTGCTTGGTAGGGCTGTGTTGCTTCAAGAGGAAGGGATGGGATCTTCCTCTCATCGCTGGCCCTATGGCGTAACTCGGCTGCACTGACCAGGATTTCCTGAAGATCGTGGTTCCCAAAAACTCCGAGTGCTAATATTAAGACCCCGAATTAGAATTTAGAAACCGTTTCTTATTTCGTTCGATCCCACGTCGTTCAGTTAGCAATGGCGTTCCTGCTGCGCCACCCGCTCTAGCTTAGCCTCCCGGGTCTAATACCGACCGCTGACATAAAACTCTATCTTTAGACGGTGGTGCTGCAGCTGCGCAGAGGCTGATGGCACACATTGGGGGCCGCACATGCACTCCCATTCCCATCGCCTGGCTTCGAGGAAGAAGGCGTGTGGGATTTTCGTGAGATGGCATCTTGGCATCGCAGCCAGACAACTTGACACGGGAGGGTGGAAGGATATCGTGGTTTCCCAGATCGTAGACTCATCTCTACTATAAAATGATCGCACCCGCGAAGCATGGTTCTTGTTTTGTCTCGCCATCTGGGACAACGAAGCAGAAAAAGAGGGAAAAATAAGGCGCCTTCAAACAATTTTCCTACTCTCTTTTCCTTTGTGACTTCCTTGGTCACTTCCATATCTGTCACTAAAGAGACCTCTATCTTTCAATCATTACATCCAAAATGCACTACATCACCATCTTCCTTGCTGCTCTCGCCACCTCCGGCGCCATGGCCCTCCCGCAATCCAACATCAACGCAGACCGCTCCGTCGAGGTCATTCTCCGCGGCGATGAAGTCAAAGACAAGTCCATCCACTTCCGCCGCGAGCCCCGCAACGACCCCGTCTCCAGCTCCTCCATCGCTCAGGGTCCCTATAACGAGGTCGAGCTCGTCCTCGGTGATGACGTCCGCAACGAGGACCTCCGCTGCCAGATCCTCGACAACGACGATGAGCCCATTGTCATTCTCCGTGGCGCCAACACTGACGTCACCTTTTCCGATGGCGGCAAGGGCCCCTGGAAGTTCCGGACGCCTTCTCTTGTCGGCAGGGTCACCTGCGACCAGGACTTTGCCAAGATCGAGCCCACCGATCCACGTCTTCAGGTCGAGGTTCTTCTCCAGGACCAGTCCACCGAGACCGGTATCAGGTACACTCTCTCCGGTGTGGTCGAGAACTCCGTCGAAGTCAAGGAGAAGGCGAATTTCGAAACCGTCGTTCTTGATATTACCGGCGACCTTGTCGACCCTGCTCTCCGGTGCAAGCTCCTCGGTGCCGGCAGCCAGGCTGAGGTCTCCATCCCCGAGGCTCGAGACATCATTGTCACCCGCGGCGATAGTGGTACCAAGACCACCTTCGCTGATGGCGACGTCGACTCACCCGAGTGGACTCTGCAACCTGCCCAGCAGGTCAGCCAGATTGTCTGCAGCCCTGAGTTCCAGAAGACCCAGGCCGACGACAGTGAACTCGAGTGATGATTGGAGGGGAACAATATAGCGTTGCGGACTTTGGTTTGTGCATTCGAGCGATGGGTCAACGATTTTGCGTGGTTTTGGTTTAGTTTCGTTTTTGTCTTCATATAATCCCTAGCTACCATCTTTGCCTCCACTTATTGAAATATTATACTTCACATCACTACATCTTGTATCGACAACTTGGAACCCGAAACAGCGAACCTCTCGCACACCTTTCTCATCTCCGCGCAGGTTAAAGTGATCTGCTGGGCTCCGAAGAGGTGAATAAAAGTACTTTAACGTTAGCCTCTCTCCAAAGTTATAAGCGTATTATTAGCTGGGCTTAAGTACAACCGCACTATTAATCAGCATTGATTCGCATCACGATCTGATCTTATTATATAACCTTGAAGGAGTGCTGTAAGACTCTTGTTCTAGATTCACGCGATACAGACACAATAATCACTGTTCTCTGATTTGTCTTGCCAGGCGACCTATTCTGCTGGTGAAGTAGGGGCGATCTCTTCACCTCTTTGGTCTTCCATCCATATGCCGGCCGGTAATGTTCGGGGACCGGCACCAACAAAGATTACGGCTAAACTATCACAATTCAACAAAGCAAATCTGATTGATGCTCTTCAACGGCGCGCATTGAGAACCGCCCATACTGACCCAATTCCCCCAGGACAGACTCCGAAAATACTCAATCTGGGTCGAAAGTGCCGTACATCGGCTGTATAATAGTTTCTTAAGCGGAAATTATGACCTTGAGGCAAAACTGGGATGCCCCCGCATTCTCGCTCTCACATTCTCGGTACAAGTAGAAAAGAAGGCCATGACCCACTCCAATAGGACCAAAATGCGAAATATTCTCCGAGTCACTTACACCATCTAGATCCAGTGTGGAAGCCAGCGATGATCTACTCCACCCTGCTAGCGTGCGCGAGTTTCGCCTCCGCGGTCTCTGCAGCCTGCGATAGAGAGCTGCTGAAGGCGGCCTCGGCAGCATATGTAAAGGCACAAGCCGCAGGAGACCCGAGCCTACTACCTCTAGCAGACGATGTCAAATATATCGAAAACGACGAGCCTGTCGACATCAAGTCGGGCGTGCTGAGCACAGCCGTCACTATCGACTTTGACCGGAGCATCCATGACAGTACCGAGTGTATCGCATTTACGGAGCTGTCGGCAGCCACGAATAAGGATCCGTACGTCATCGACACCCGGCTGGTCTTCACTGACGACAAGATAACCTCCATCGAATCCATCGTTGCGAAGACCGGCGACTGGGCATTCAATGCGGCGGGGCACCTCAAATGGGCCCAGCAAGAGAAGTGGGATCCCGTCCCAGAGGACCAGAGGGATACTCGCGAGGTCATCCAGGCAGCCGGAGATGCATACCTCGATAGCTGGGGAGATGGAAAAGTCAGCGTGCCCTACGGCACCCCATGTGCGCGGCTCGAGGGCGGCATGTACACGGGCCAGTCGAATGCGAACGGCAACACATGCAAAATGCCCCAGTTCCCTCAACCGTTTAAGATTGAGAATCGCCGCTACGTCATCGATGAGGAACTGGGTGCTGTCGACATCTTTAACGATTTCCCGTTCATCGACACTACACGGCCCGACGGTACACCAAGCACCAATTTTCTTAGGGTTGAGGGAGGGAAAATCCGTTACATCCATGAGACTACCGTCTGTGCAACTCGGAACTGTGGGAGGTAAATCCCGAGTTAGGGAATAAGTGTGAGATGACAGGGGGTACGAATTCGTATGTCATTTAAGTTTCCATGAACATCCTACCTAGTTTACAATCTTGAGCTGTATTCGATGTCAGACATCCTTAATAATGACCAATGCCTTGCTGAGTACATGTAAGAGTCTACTACAACACATCCGAGATATAGCAGGAGCCCGCCTATTCCCGTAGGGAATAGGAAACGGTTTACATACCGCTATGGCAAGCTAGAGCAGTACGTACGACCATTCCTAGTGGAAAGCTCGGGATCCCGTCCGCTCTCCCATAGATAAGCCACTAAGGGCCGGATTAGTAGTTGGGTCGGTGACGACCAGCGAATCCCCGGTGTTGTACGTTTCTTTTTGGTACTTTCTTCTAGGTTTATTTCACTTTAATTTTGTCTTTTATTTCCATTCCTTCGCTTGTTTGTCCTGCGAAGGAAAAGGTGCCTTGGATTTGCGCAATGGGTTTGTGTATTGCGGAACATTAAGTTTGGCTCCAGGTGTGTATATCTTTCAGCTAGACTATATTAGTTTCGGTGCTTGGTCTTCCGAACCAGACTATGCGATTGGCATAAATGTATTACCTTAGAGGGCTGAGGTGGGCATTCTATGCTTTTACTGGAGCAAGGGCATCGTGTGCATATATTCCTTTCCATCATTATCGGGCACGAATGCCGGCAAAGGAGGGGACGATTACAAGCCGCCAAATGGTTCGCAACGGCGTCCCGCCACAATGATGGTGGCATCTTGAGTCGCAAGTGATTAAGGCTGACGCCCAGGGTGATGCTACTAGATGTCCCTGAAGAAAAACGAATAGATCGATGCCACGCGGAAAGAGAACCTAGGCCGACTCTGCAACCATTCGTGCAAACTGGCTTGGGGTTGTTTTACCAGTAGGGTAGAGAAAGGAGAGGAGCATAGAATGCGTTCTCCAAGCCGATAAACCTGATAGATATTGCCCCCAAAGCACACGGAAAATTGCAAACACACTATTCATCTGGAAGCGGCACCAACCTAGCACTTACACACTTACATTAACCCTCCTGTAAACACCAAATGAGTAGTTGAATACACGGAAGGCATTGAAGAAAATGGACAGGGTATTTGGCGCCTGTGATGATCGAGTGAAACTTTACGGACTTCTTGGTAAATGTGTCGATCATCTGGTAGCCGACACGGAGATGGTTCTTGACGACTTTCGGTGCATACCAGAAGGGAAACGTCGCCTCTCACTGAGGCAACAGCACAAACACCGTCTATCAATTCCTCTGTCAGACCTACAGCCCTTAGCCTGGCACCGAACGTATTGTCATTTCGCGAACCGGAGTTGGTCGAGCAGATTAAGGCTGTGGGGTTTTGAGATTGTCGAGAACGAGCTGCATGCGACGAAGGGCAACGATTGTCGCCCATTTATTGTGGCCCGCAAGGTTTAGATAGGGAAAGGCGGTTCAGGGAATATGGGCCGAAGGAAGCGTAGTGCAGTCATCGACAAACTCAGCCAAGTAATAGATTTAATATATCAAGCGCATAAACCCAGTAGTCTCTAGTGTCCTTCGGTGCTAGGAGCAACTCAATAACCAGCTTCGTGCTTGGCCCTGAAGCATCTGGACTCTAGTGATAGCCTCCGACGGCAACCACGCTCGTAATTGACTTAGTCCTATGATGTCGACCGGTCTGAAGGATATCTTCACAAAGGCAACAGATGTACTGTCACTTAAGTATAGAGTATATCGTGGTTAACAACGTCTATTAGCAGGATAGATAGGAAAGACGCCATGGAAACCTGAAATCCGATATCAAATCTGTAATCGAACAAGCGACCCCGGAATCTCCCTTAATAATTGTCTTCGATACTCTTCTTTTCGACGCGGCATCAAGCCTACCCAAGCAGCCACCGAGTCTCCCTCTCCGAGGCTCTCCCTCTCCTCCCGTACCAGTTCGGACCAAAACTCTCCCAGTCTTCCCCATTTGTCGTAGGGCCTCTCTTCGCTAAAAAGACGCCACATCTCGACAGCTTCGCGCGCCGTTTGCTCCTCGACCACGAACCATTCCTGGTGCGTAACATCTCTCCTGACCTCCGGTTCACCACTTGCTGAGCGGTTGGCATTGCGGGAACACCTTGCGCAATGCTCTATGCGCCGGTATTCGTGTAATGTCTTGTGGATTAGGGTTTCTATGCGTTTCGCGGCCTGGGGTATCCATACGCGGAAAACTTCGACAACCGGATAGCCGCAGGTTGCGTCCCATTTTGCGAGGCGATTGTTGACGGGGTCTGGACGCGGACGTGAGCCGACTACCTCGTCCGATGTGTAGCCAATTTTGAGGTATCCAGGCAGCGAGGGGCGTCTGAAGGCATAGATGTAGCCTGGTTTGAGGGATTTAGCTGAGACAGTCTGGGTCATCTCGTTCAGCAGGGTCTTGAGGAGAGGTAGTGGGCCGAGTTGCGAGGCCATGCGATGGAACTGGTTGCGAGAAATGTGTGTAGTGGTATCCCTAGGGCCGAATTGCTCTGGACTTTCAACGAAATTATCCAGAAGGCGCATAAGACCAGCATCAAGGGTACGGTCAGTGGTTTCTTCGTCATCTGGCGGATTTTGAGATGGAGAAGTATGGTCAGCTTGGGTGGTGTCGCTAGTTGGCGCGCTTTCTTGTCCTTCCTCCCCGGACGGCAACTCGTCAGGCTCTTCAAAATTTATCACGATGTTGAGAGATGAATCGTCCGTAATCTCTACGGAATCTCCCGCGAGGCTTTCCCTTCTTTGCGTATCAGCGCCAGCCGTGGTATTTGGAAGAGTCTCAGTGCGTGTTGATGACGGCCCTGTATCGGGCAACTGGCGAGAAGAGCTGTGGGTGGTGGGCCCATCAGCTGGCTGGCTTCCATTAGTGGAAGCATTAGGACACGGGGAGGGTTGGGCTTCCCCTCCGGGCCGTTCCGTAGCAGAGCGAATTGGGATATTGGGATCTCGGTCCTGGAGAGCGTTGTGAACGTTGGCAGACGCGGCTGTGGCCCTCGCAGACCCAAGATCCTCGGCAGGAGGGTCCGGCTCGGGGTCGTGGTACACGGCAATTCGGTTCGTTGGTTCTAGCGGTGCAAGGGGAGGAGTATTCGGTTGTAAATATTCGGTGGAGGTCGTAGATGCCGCAGATGAGCTGGAACCGGGGGTAAGAACATGTACATAATCCGAGTCGGGCACATCTTCCTGAGTTGTATCGCTTTCATCCGCAGCTTCAGGTTCACCTTCACTCTCGCTATCGTCATCGCTTTCGGACTCGCTTTCGGACTCGCTTTCGAATTCGCTTTCGAACTCGCTTTCTAGGTCCTCAATCTCGGCCCGCGCCTCCGCAAGCTCAGACATCCAGAGCTGCCTTGTAAATGCTCTAGGCATGAAGCCATATAGATTGGGATCGAGTCCAGACGCGCGAAGGTACTCGTCCCAGATCTTTTCGAACCATTCGTCGTAGACTTCGTGGGCTTTGTTCTGGTGCCAGCCGGTGATTCCGCAAACGGCGCAATGAGACAGCTCTTCCAAAAGGCGGCCTGCTTGCCGTGAGGGAATTTGCGCTTGGCGCAGTTCGTCTAGGAGTCCGGGTACCCTGGCCTGTTTAGCCCGGTTGATGGGGCGGGAGCAGTGGGGTGCATTTCGAGCATATGGGGCATAAGCAAGGCACTTTCTATAGGGTTGAGATAGTTCTAAGAGCTGACGCAGCCGGCTGCCGGACCGGAACACGAAAGTGTCGTCCCTTTGAGCAGGGACAAGGAAAGAAGAATTTAGACTGGCCATGTTGGTAGTTGATGTCAAGTGACCTGACAGTTTCCTGGCCAACGAGGAATCGAGCAATCGTGGACGTAATCCCCCCCGTCCATCTTATACTAGCCGTCAAGGCGCTGTTGCTTCTAATGAATACGTAGCTAGCGGCCTCCCTGGTAGGTGGTCTCTTGTAGGCCACACCCCCAGGCATTCTTCCTGTCTGAGCTGTTGGTGCAATTTCTAGGCCACCAGACAGACACAGAACCAACACAGAACCAACACAGAGCAGAGCCACTCGGCTATGCCGCGGGTGTGGCTTCTTGCATTCGGTTAATATGGTTGATTATGTGCCAGGGTGCTTCTTGGTCCTTTTGAATCCTGTAGGTGGGGGGCTGATATGCAGTGCGAGGGAAAGGAAAAGGAGACCGTTGCGTCCAGCATGGGAGCGTGGGCACGCACTTCCAACCGGGGACCAACGGCGAGCCAGAGCTCGCGTCGGCCGTGATGGTGGGGAGGCTTAGAACTGGCGCAATCGTCTCCATCAGCCATACCATCGTTATGGGCCAGATAAGAGACCAGATGATGTGATGGAAGCCTCCAGCAATGCTGCAACACAGAAGTGGATACGTGCTAAAAAAAGAAAAAGAAGAAAAAAATAGGACACTCGAACCATTGTGGCCAGGCACCTGCCTCCTTCCGTCCACACAAGTGTGAAGCTCTCTCCTGTGAGGCCTGAAGAATGAAGGCGTCTCGGCCCAGAATCACAGGCGGGGTTGGCGGAGTGAAACATTCCGTGTCTCGAAGTCGCCCTTCCTCATAGATCCTGCACATAAATCGATGTGAAGGTCGCCGCAATTGGCTACTGACTGGCCGGGGCCAGCTAATGCGCATGGAGGGGCAGTTCTAGTATTTCACGTTACAAAGTCGATTATTGGCTGTAAATCGAGATTTCGGGCAACCGTGTCGGTCGGAGTGTAGTTGGAGCGTAACAGCGCCCGCGGAGGCTGATTGGCAGTGATGGCCCTCACAAACCCCCGGCTGTCACCGACACTACTCGATGGCTTCTTCGTGCGACGACCCTATTGAGGCGGATAGCTGAGGCTCTATTAGTGGTAGAGGGAGATGATATCGAAGAGTATTACAGCACTTGAGGATATAATTAGTGCGTATCAAATTAAGTAATGGGAGTAGACTTCGTAAATGCTAGATTGGATATCGGAGAGAGTTTGTGGAGGCATTCTCAGTAACCGATTCACCATCCCCGTCGCCGCCCGTCAACAACGTATGGCAAAGACTCGATGAGGCAGAGGTGATGTTCGCATTGGCATTAGAGGGATATGAGAGGAGATGGGGTCCTTATCACCCATCTACGCTCGACGCTGTCCGCATGTTGGGCCTTCTCAACAAATCTCGGGGCAAACTGGGTGAAGCGGAGAAGAATGTTGGAGCGGCTCTCTAGGGGAAAAGAAAAGGACATCGGACGTTCGGAATTGGGCTCCCAGCCGGAAAGTTTCGACCAGGCATCGTTTAAGCCTGCGAGCGACGAATTTGGGTTGTCGAAAGTCTCGTGGGAGAATATAAATTCTGCAAAAGACGGGATCGTCGAGTTCTTTCTATGCGATATCGATCTAAAGCAGCTCTTCACTGCCGCGATCGAAGATCCAAATATCGGCGGCGATAGACTAGAGAGAAACTTTCGAAGGCTGCTGGTCGATTTTTCGCGAGAGCTACTTGTAGCTGCTGACAATAGAGTACTCCGAGAGACCGTTAAACTGATCGAGAAGAGTGCGCCGTATATTTCCGAGAATGTGCGACGGCAACTTCAGCCAGAGCCCTTTTACAAGAGCTTTCTAAAGCCCGATGACCCAAACGAAAAATCATGGAGGCAAAAAAGACTCAACGATTATCTCGAGGCTCTGCAAGAGCACTATCATACTTCGGGTGACGTTGGACTCGGTTCGGATCTCCGGGAAAACCGTACTGGGGAACAAGATAACAAGGCAAAAAGCAGCAAATCGGAGAATGATGATACTTCTGAGATATCTCTAGAACCGGGAACCGACGAAAATTTGATTATGACGGCTTTGGAAGAGGTCAAGGAGTTCTTGAGATCAGGGGCCCCTCTTGAGAACCTAAAAACCGGACTGAGGAATTTTATCTCGCCACGTAAGAGGCAGCTGGAAGAAGAAGCGCCCGGAGGCGGAGCTGCGAGCCATTCGGAGACAAATAACCTATATCGACGAAGGCTACAAGACGAGTGCAGAAGCTGTCAGGTGAGTATGGAGAAGTCCGAAGCACCCCACGTTCATAACTAATAGCCCAAGGGCTTTTCACGTCTTCTCTTCCCGATTTCGTCGACTACGCTTTCTGGTTTCTCCCAACAGCATTGTGGGAACCGGCCCTTCCTCCAGGCAAAGGCCGTGTTAGATGGACCTGCGTAAGTAGCAATATGTTCGAACCCAGATGTTCTTATTATTAATGGCGCCGCAGAAATGTGGCACATCCCTTTACGATGACTTCACAGAACTTGAACCCGGCGCTTTGCATACATTGGAAGCTGAGCTGAGGTCCACCAATGACACTCGGACAGCCAAGCAGCATACGAGGAACTTGGCGGAAAGTATCGGACGTGCCAACAAATTCTTGAAGCATGTGCTCTGGTCAATGTGTGGTTGGACTTCCGATGAAGATGGCGCATTACCGCTACATACCCTTCAACACCACACCGACAGCCTGAAAAGCAGCCAGAAAGATATCCTTCCATCTTTTATACTGTATTACCAATGATGAAAGTGGAACCAGACTTCGCCAAGAACATCTACAGCACATCAGCACCGACTATGACCTAGTTTTGTTCCTGAAGGAAGAGTATTACAAGCACAGGCACGTACTTTCTTGGCTCAAGTTACGCCATGTTTCGCAAATCTTCGTCAGCAGAGTATGTAAATGTCCCTGTCACACAATGTCTTACACAGCCGTTGCTTCTGGGCAATAGTAGATGGACTACTAATGGAAGTTCTAGTTCGAGGTTGATTCTAGTCAGTTCGCTTAAGTCTACGTGCATGATAAGTCGTGTGCGTTAGACTGCGTATGCCTGCCCCCGCTGGAGAGGATAGGCGAGGAATACCGGTGTCGCCCCTCGCCGGAGCAAAAGCCCAAGCATATTCCTGTCTTCGGAAGCAACTACCTGATTCATTATTTCAAAAGCCCCCACTGCCTCTCCGAATCTCAGAAGACAATCTACAATCAACTACCCAAGCGGGTGTGCGGCCGTCTCTCAGCGTCTCACGAGGAATCCGCATTAGGCTGGGGCCTTCGTTTCGAGGAGGGCTGGCACTGGAGGTCTATTTATTTCGTCGTCGTTTTCCTATTGCTAACAGGCAGCCTTATATTTGGCGTTTTGTGGACCATCTTCAAGGGAGATGTCCAGGGAGCGTTTGCGATTTCTAGTGTTTGGATCACTTCAGGAAGTCTACTACTGGGCTACGTCGCCGTCAGGAGCTGTTAAATACCAGCCCTTTAGATTGACAGAAGTCAAAAACAATATCTTCTTGCCTTCTTTAGTTACGAGTACGGGAACTGAAATAAAATAGGGCAATTAGTACGTAATGCAAGGGGCTGTTGTCCCAATACCTGCTCGTCCGGCCATCCATCAACTCCCCAAACTCCCCATAACGCGCCGACCTGAAAGCGGCATCCGCAACAAGCTACCTGCCCACCCTTCCAGAAATCAAAACCTCGACTCCATCGCCTCGAAAAGCACGCTGAAGTATGCAAAGGGAAATAATGTGTGCGGGTTTTCACAAAGCGCGCGTAGGATACGACGGCATCTGCGACGGTGTGAGGCCGGAGAAATATCATGTCGGGTTCGATGTAGGGGCCAGCGCCGGCCGTTAGCCTTGCGATGTCAAGGAGGTGACGGAAACGCCGTACGGCGAAGTCCCAGAAATTGGCCATTCCGTGGAAAAGCACCTCCTCACACTCTACGTTGCGAGCGTCATGATCTAGATGCGATGTTTGTTTTGGGATATCGAATACCTCCAAGGGAGTGGCGGGCACCCAATGGGACTTCCATCAAGCGCCGCTTGTCGGCGACGCAGCATCTTCCTTGTCCTTGTTTGAATTTAACACTGGCGAGCCTTGTGCTTGAATCTATCATGGGAATTGACTTTTAGTATAGATCCACTGCACCTCCAACGGTCGCCTCCAGGGCCTCCGGGCAGATATTGCTAACCATTTTATTCCCACGCACTTGAAATTTGCCCTATCTAGAGTTGCTATAGGAGGCAGTAGTTCACGTAGATATACTCCTAAGTGGTCATAGTATTTTAATCACCTTAGTAGGTTTTCGCAACGGACCCGGCGCTTCTTAAAATGGTTTATTTTATAGAAAGTTGTCTAGTATTTGATCCTAGTGTAAAAGCGCCGGTAGTAGGCTCAAAAACGGAAGCCGGCCATCATTGCAAAGCCAGCCAAGCCAGCTATTTCACTGCCAGTTCAGCTAGCAGCGAGCTCCATTAGAGCAGAAATATAGCAGATATTCGAGGAATCCGAGGAAAAGCACCGCCAATTTCTTGCTAACTAGCAGCATCATCTTAAAGAGAATACTATTTAGTAGTCTTTTCTTCCCTCAGATTCTAGTATAAGCTAAGCGGCATCAGCTACTTCTTTTTGCTACCGAGGGGCACTGTTACTGGAAACAGGGTGCCCCATGCCAGCAGCTACTGCTACGGGGCACGCAGCCCACAGACAGCAATTCCACTCGCCGCCATGTCAGAAAGAACACACATCATCTTTACTATTATATTTACGTATAACTTTGGCCTGTTCCCCTATCGCGCTTTACATCGCTTAGCAATAACTATATTTCTATGCTTAAATAAGTACTTCTTAACCGATATTATCAATACTACTTATCTGCCTTACCTATCTATCATGACATTGATTTAGAAAAAGATTTTAGTAAAAGCCGGGACCAAATCCGATTTTATCCTTTCCGCCTGTGCGCAAAATCCGCCTTCCTTCTCGGCGCTCGATGATAGAAAAGCTGATTTCCAGATGTCTAAAACTATCTCGCAGAACATGTCCGTAGCTCGGCGAAGCCGTACCCTCGTGATGTTAACTGCGCACTCCTCGCTAACTTTTCCCTCATTTAGAGACGAGCGATAGGCTTCTAGGAATTTGTCTGAGGCCTTGTCCAACGCCTCCTTCATGAGCCCTAGCTCGGCATCCCAGTCCCCCATCTCGTCCTCCTCACCAAGTTGTAGTATGGCGTCTCGAATGCTCGTCACAAGCATATCCCGCATCCTCCTAGCCTGCTCGCTTAGTTCCTCTGGTTGAGGCAAATAATCGAGGAGCATGGGAAGAGCTTGGCCAGCATGGCCCCTTCTCGCCGACGACTCAGCTGCTGCTTCACGAAGCAGAGATAGGCCCCCAAAAGCTCTTTCGACTGTCTCAGACACTTCTCCCTGGAGGGCTTGCCACTCAGCCAATCCCAGATTGGGATCAAGGGTCTTGAAGCGGAGAACGAGTCCGCCGAACCTTGAGCACATTGTCTTCAGCCATGAGAATTTAGTTGATAGGAGGAGGTCCTTCAACTGAGAAAACTCATCATCGGTCCCGTGTTCAACGGCTGGAAGGATGTCAAATTGGAGAAATGGGGACCTCGAAATTGGAAGTGCGCCCCACGCCAAGGGGCTCCCTGCCAATAAAATTCCCTCTCCAAGCGTGCTCTTCAATTCCATCCAGCGCTTCCCAGATCGGGGCTTTGAGATACGTAGCTCCAGCAGGCGCTCCTTGGCAGTGCCGTCCAGCTGGATATTGTCGGACGTGGTTGGACATTTGGCTATCACATCCAAGATAAGGGGTATCAAGTCGTCCTTCGTATTTAGAGCTGCACCGATCTGCGAAGTGTCGTTGGTGAGGAGCTCCTCGCTACCGGCTGTTCTTGATGTTTGATACTCGCCTATGTCACGATATCGTGTGCGGACCATCAAAAGGAGGGATAGAAGAGTCCTGGTTATTAGGACGGTTGAATGCTCTACGTGCCTGAATGCGTAGAATGCGGTAAATCCGAACACGCGGAGAGCGGCTATCCGTTGTTGTTTCTCTGTTTTCGCGGTAATGACACCGCCCGACAACACTCCCTCGCACCTCATTCCAAGATCGGATAGCTGTTTTGGATAGAAAGTAGCCATATGAGCAATTTCCCGGACCGCCTTGGCAATATTATCGCTTTCCATCGTCTCCGGAATATCTCGAGATACGGTATCAATATGCTGCCGTGGGCGTTCGCCCAGAGCCGCGGCGAGAGAGAGAGACGCGCCACATTCTATCAAGCGGTTGGCAGCCGTTTCTCCGATATTATTCACCTCGGTGTCAAACTCTGTCAGGCTATCTTGAAAAAGAGTCGTCAAATGCAAAGCGTTGAGCTCTTTGGGTAGAGAGGACTGCCAGAAGTTCGTCCAGGCCGGAAGTTTGTCAATCGAAATGGAAATATAGATCCAAAGCGCCATGCGAACACGCTTCAGTCGATCAATAAAGTCAGCTTTGGCGGAATCAGGAGCTGTGATCTCAGCCTGGCAGAGAGAGCGTTATTAGTGAGAGATTGGAAGAAATTGATGAATTGAAAATGGATCGCAAGAATGGGGAGGGTTCCGTGAACATACCTTCCAGCCATTTACTGACAACGTGATTAAAACGACCATCATACACAAGACGTATGTTCCTCGCCCCTCAGAAACCTTCCCGCCACTATTAGCCTCCGATTGCAAGAAGCGGAACAAGCAGAGCTCGACATATCGGCGGCTGAACCAGGTCAGCGACTTGACCGTTTCCTCCATGACGGTCACGTTCCTGCAATGAATATTCGCAGGTAATAGGCGACGGAGAGTCGGAAGTCCGCAATCAAAAAAGGCGGCTCCAGGGCTTCCTGGGAGGCTGCAAAACAAACAAGCAGTGCGCTTATGCTTAAAGTCAGTTCGGCATCGCTCTCGGAGTATTTCAGAACAACTCACAATCCAATGATCCTTCTCTGGGTCCTGCAGACCTACTGGGAATGCAACAAGCCTTCCCAAAGGGTCAAGTTCGACGAGCTTTTTCTCTGTTTCTCCGAGTTTGGACGCATTTGGCTTTTCAAATGCATCCCCAGCGCTTGAGAAGAAAAGCTGCCGAACCCCGATTGCACCAAATCTCCATATTAGGAAACATGGTATTTCAAACGGGAAAAGAGTACCAGGAAGAGATCTATTTTGTTCTCCAAGCCTGCTCATCAAGTCGAACTGGATTCTGACCATCGATTCATCCGTACCAAGAATCCCGGACTGGCTTTGGGCAATGTCTGGATGATAAAGAGTAGGAATACATCAGAATCAGAAAACAATTTGTCAGTAGGGAGTCGGCTAACAACTTACCGCTAAAGACGGATCCGCATTCAACGATCTCTAAGAAGTCAGCCTTGGTACATGGCCCCCGCCAGATTCTAGAATTTTTCGAACTGGATAGGCAGCCATTACAAGGGATGCCTCCAGCGCACTAGGAAATAACATCCATCAGTAGGGGGCATGGAATGAAAGCGGAAGGGAGTCTAGACCTTAACGCACCTTGATTCTTGATTTTCGGCAACGAATGCACACGCCTCTCTCCCGCGCTTCCTTCTGTGATTTTTTCTGAGCTACGGAAAGGGGGCCACATCTCCCACCCCTTCTAGCAGCCAGTAAGGGTTTGTGCTGTCTGGGAAGTGGATCTTTCTGTGGCATCACCTGGCCTACTGGTGTGGAAATCCTATGAGGTATCTCGTCACTTGAAGTATCCCCTATCAAGGGTGGCCCAAGAACCATTATTGCGTCGGGATCGGGCTGGTTAAAAGCTCCCTCATCTGAGTTGACCATCATAGTTGGGAGGCGGACGTTGTCTGACCAAGGCCGTTAATCCTGAGTATAAAAAGAGTTGATGGCTAGCAAATTTAAACGTACCAAGATGTTGGGCCACCACCGGTTCTTGAGGCCCTGTGTTGAGAACCAATGTCGGATCAAAACTGTCCACAGGTGGCTGAAACGCGTGTCCAGCGATATCACTGTACGTAGGAGGTAAAGGCATGAAGGTAAGATCAGCCTCGCCAATATCCATCGGCTCAGCGGCCAACATCCCCACATCGAGTGCGTTCATGCTTCCCAGCCAACTTCCTCCAGCCTCCGGGAAGGGGAATGACGAAAAGGGAAGTGGATGCATTGCTTGCGGGCCCAAGTAGTTCATCGGAGCTTCAGTATTCGATTCTATAAAGGGATCTTCCAAGGTCGGGATATTCGCTGTACGGAATACAGCCATGTCAGTCTCTCAAGCCTCCACGGGGGCGCGGCAACCATTAGCAACGCACAATTACTGTCGAGGTCCATGAAATCTTGAACCACAGCTGAATCAGCCTCTTGCAGAAACGCAACCTCGGACAAGTCGAGTGTCATCGGATCGAAGTCCGCACTGGGGGAGGGTCCAGTATGTGGCGGCGGCGCTTCGGTATGATTGAGGTGTTCATCACCTTCGACAAAAGGGGGAAAGGGGTATTCGGGAATATTGAAGAAGTTCATCTTATTGAGTCAATAGGCTTGATTTCTTAATGATAAACGGGCGGGAAATGCTCTGGGACGAGGGACAAACCTGCCTCTATATACTGCGATGAGGCAGGCTTCGTTACACGAAGCCGAAGAGCTTCAGCCAATCGCAGGCATTATCGGTGGAGCAAAATTGCCAAGGGGCCCCAGACGAGGGTCCAATCGGAGAGCTGATCGGTAACTGGGATCAGGCTTGGGCTGCATGATGACCAGGCTCAGTAGGAAGAGTAGTAGTACCTTGCGCAATTTAGTGATTTAATGTTGTTTGCATGTATGAGTACTTCATACTGCACCTCCTTGTCACTATCCTCAGAATCCCTGGTACGTCGAGAGGAGGATGTGGAAGATGCAAAGTAGCCAATCGTCGGACCTAGTGCTGCGCAGGCAGATTTTCAGGACATGGCTGCGACCAGTAATAACGAAAAGCGGTGTACCGACGACTCGTGCTCCGTGGTTGCTCGCGATGGAAGCGAGGTCAAGCTAAGTTGGGCTGAGCCTTCACTCCCTATCGAGAGTTCGACGCCCTTCAACGCCCATGTTGCCCGAAACACTTAGCTTCATGCCGCAGAACGGTTTTGGAATAGCCGTTGGCAGAACTGCAACCATAATGCCAGCAACAACCTTCTCGAGCTGGCCTTGGTTAAAACTCTAATCTTTCATACTGAAGACATAGCTAAAGTGATTCGACAATCGACATCACTCCTACATCAAAATGCTCCACCCCGGTTGTTGATCATTTTAGGTAGCCGAGAATTAATTATGAGAACGTATGCTGCAGGCCAACTCCAGGGAAGGGGCCCACACCCATCTGGTCTTTCCTCGATTGTACAGCTCCTCACGCATAACTTTATGTATGGTGAGATGGCAACAACTTCCGACCGAGCAGCTCAAGCAGTGGTGACAGTACGGTCAGTGGCCAAGTGGTCATTGGAGCGCTCAGAAGGTTAGAAAGTTGCAATTTTCGTAGCTCGTGGGAAGCAAACGGGGTTCGATCCTGGGAGCAACCCGCGAGCGAGCTTTTTTCTTTTTCTTTTCCTTTTTCTTTTCTTTTCCCCCTTTATTTATGCGCATTATCTATTTTAGGTTTTGACTTTTTTCTTCCCTTCCCTTTCTTCTCGCAATTTAGATCTGGAACCTGGAAGGAAAATATGTTTAGGAATTCTTTCACCTGCCTGTTTCTCCAGGATGAAGAATCCCCGGGCAAGATCATCATTAAAAGGATTGTTTCACGTTCCCGAACCAATGTAGATAATTGTGATATAAGGACTCTGCCCTGTAATATACTCCTGGATGTATACCGGCTTTCTGATCGATCGGAAACTTCAAGTCGCATTCGATATGATAGTCTACCCATCAATACTCTCAGATACCGCTACCCAGCTGCTTTGCCCACCCTGGTTGATTCGACCCCTGTGAGTTTCCACTCCATTGTCATGGTCCGTATTCATCTCTTCTCTTGAGACAGCAATAACATTCTCAGCAAACTTAAACCCCTCCTTCACAACAATTAACCTGTGACCGTGCGCGAATGCAACATCTCCCGCCTTGCTCCCGACTGAAGCAGCCCTTGGGACATTGACTAGAGTACAATTCAAACCTTTGCCCGCTTCCCGCCACTCGCTGAGCGCAAAGAAATGCCGCTGGGCATGAGCAGTCAGTGGTGGGGATCGCCCTGTCTCGGGGATAGCGCCGTCCCCAAGAGTTTCAAGGTTCGCGCTACAGACCCACATGTCGTTGTCAAGAAATACTAGAGTAGACGTCCCCAAGATACCCACAACGGCTGATATCATTGGGGTAATGGTTGATAGATTTTCATCTGCCAAGGGCTTTGCCACAGATGAGGCAGGGTCGAAGACTGCAGTCGGCCAAACTGTAAAGCAAAGAGATCCCCACTTGGAATATCGTAACGACTCAACGACTACCTGAGGCCCGGTGTGGTAAAATAAGACCGGCGGAAGTCGAGATAGGTTTGAGAATTGTTGACTTATAGTTTGGTCAACTTTCGAGTCATGACGGCGGACGCGGGAGCTTGGGATTTTAGCCCGCTGCAACTGTATGCCTTGCTTGGCCGTCAGTTCGGCATGATCCTCCCAGTTAAAGATGCGAGCAATGTCTCCTGCCACGATAACGAACCAAGCCCCGTTTTTCGGATGCTGGAATGCTGTCAACTTGTTCGCGGATTCAGAGTTAGGCGGACTCTGTGACGTAGATTCCTGGTCGCTCGAAGGGTTATGCTTCGAGACTTGTCGACCAGACGGCAGCTCCCAAAGCAGTGTAACCTTGCGACTAATGATGAGAATGCGATCTGCAGACTCGTTGACAAGTAGATGCCTCACGGCAACACCTGCCCGTTGACTGAGCAAGATTCGCGAAGGAGGTAATTTTTGTCGATGCAGTTTAGAATCAGCAGCGAGGTTTGATAGCGGCATGGGCAGCTCAGCGACAAGTACGTCGCTGAAATCATCGGCGGAAATGACCAAGTTGTGTGCTTCCCTAATCACAACTCTCTTGACGGACACTCGTCCAGAATGTTGGTAGAGAACACCGAGATCCCTCCCGTCCTCTGTAGAGAATAGCGAAACACCTCCGCTTTTACCCACAATAATGTACTGCCCATCACTTGACACGGAAAGCGGGCTAGTAATGTCAGGACCAAGTGAGATGCCAAACACCCGTTTCGTAGTAGGTGCAAGTGTCAACGCCTTACTCGCGCTCTGTGATTCGTTGTTGTTCCGGACGAGAGCCGCGGGTGACCATACTTGGCATTGTCGGCTCTGTAAATCTAGAATACGAAGCCCATCGGGACTGAACGTTATACGATTGATGAAGTGGTCCGGGGTTTTCACTCTGTATATAGGGACGAGAGTAGTCTGGCCAGCAGAGTCTTTGTCGAAGTTGAACACGTTGATTATCCCATCGCATTCACCACTTGCCAAGGTTCGACCATCTTGGGAACAGGAGAGTGACATCGCAAAGGCATTCGATTTTGTGAACACGGATGCCATGGTTAGGTAGTTGAATAAACACAATCGACCGTCGTTGTACGATACGACCAGAACTGGGATTTCCGGGTTTGGGTTGAATGTCATGTCGTCAATGCCATTAATCCCCTCGAGAGAACAGGTTCCTAGGAGTTGGAGGTCCAAGACATTCCATATATGAATAGGGTGAATCCGATACCCGACAGCGAGAAGCACTTCATCTGTAGCTGTCATGAAAGCCGCGCGGGAGGGTGGTACTTCCGGAATAGTCCGGGGTGAGTCCAAGGATTCGTTGTGCATATCGCCCCGCTCGGCCCACGATACCGACTCCTGTCTGCCAGTATCCAGATCCCTTCGTAGGAGTCAGTCTAAAAGTCATTGAATAATAGTTTTTGTTGGCACTTGGCACTAACCATTTTACAACCTGATACGGTTGGAGCGACCCAAGGAGCTCAGTATTACTCATGAATGCGAATTGAAGCGGACGTCCCTGGATTGGGAATGAATAGACCGACTCTAGAGATCTTAAACTCCAGAAAATGAGATTCTTCGGCCCGCACGACATTAGATACCGATCATCAGGGCTGAAAAGAAGGAAACTGATTCTCTCGCCATGGGCCATGGTAGATCTATTTTGGATAGTGTCGCTATCGTACAGCCATATTTGGCCAGTAGATGACCCAATAGCAAAGTAGCGATTGCCGTGGCAAAGAGCGGTTGCTGGTTCTTTTTGAATGTCTATCCTTGAAAGACAATCATCCCAAGTCCCAGAGGGCATTCCTTTCACAACGAGAGTAAATGGGCGGGAAGTTGATGGCATGGCTCTCGATATCATCGAATCTGGGGGGCAGAGCGCCGGGATCATTGAGTGGATTGATGATGGGCAAGTCAAGAGCTGGGAACGGAATTTTGCCGTAACACGGATTAGATCGGTTACCCAGGAATCTATAAGATGGGGGGCGGTGTCCGTGGGCTCTGTGTGTTCTGCTCGACGAGCCAAATGACCACGTAAATTCATGGCGGTTCTTGTGATTATGCTTAAGTCGCGACTTTTGGCGACGTAATCGATCCAATCCAGTACATGATTCCCGCGGAAGAAGGTACAGAGTTCGTCGGTTAAGTCGTTATCTGTTGAAGAGGACTTATATAAATGATCCGAGAAGAAGGTACATGCGTAGTCAACGAGAGATTTGTCAAACTGGTCAGTAGCAATCTGAGCCTTAACAAACCCTTTGGACTTGGTAGGGCCTTGATGCCGTTCTCGGATTGCATTAGCCCAGTCTTTGCAAAGATACCGCAGTAGCCGTAAACAGAGATGGGCATGCGCGGACGCTTCGTCAATAGCGAGGTTAGGGGATGGGCAGTCGGAAACGAGGAATTCTCGGGTAGTTTCGTGAATTAGATGTACTTTGTTGTCCTGGTCGACGAACACAAGCTGTCCGCACAAGCTAGGAATAGCCTTGTCTGAACTGTGCAAAGTCTGGTTCAAATCGAGCTTTACGGCACAACATAACTCGTCTAGCGAAAGGGGGCGAGAAGCCACGGCAGTCCAAAGAAGAATAGAACGCGCGAGAGCCAGCCTACGTGCGTCTCCTTCGATCGAATGCACCATACGCGAGTACATATCATGAAGGCCAGCCGGGACTTCGTTAAGCACTTCGTTCATAGCCTCTTCAGTCCAGGCATGTTCAAATTCCTGCAAGACAAGACGCAGCCATAGGAATGAGCCATTGGCCTTTCGAAGGATCTTCTCGCACATTGCTTCCCTATCCTCGCCACGGTCCAAGCGATCCAATTCCGTCAGTTTCTTAGATAAGAACAATCGCATGTCATCGAAAGTATCCGATTCAGATAACATGTGTCTGTCAACCCGTGGTCCAAGAGATGTCAGGCCGCGATCAATGATATCTAGATTGCGGCTCGCAGCAAATACCCGAAGATCCATTGGCAATGTAGACAGAAACTTCTTCGTGAACAGGGCACTAAAGTTTGCGCATTCGTCGACCCCATCAAGAACCCAGATATGGTGAGATACTGAAGGTGCCTTGAAAATACAACCGACGAACAGTTTTCTCCATAGGCTCAAATCATCCGTATTATCGATTACCACGCCTTCTATTTCTAATTGGAGCAATTTGTCCATTATCTCTTGATCCTGAGCGGCCATCTGGAAGGCTAGGGACCGGAAACTGTCGTGAAGATGGGATTTTCCATCTACCAAATTCTTGTAGAAGAAGTAGCTGCAGTGGTCAATGGGAGACCTTGATTTCTCGACAACGTGACAACTTAGGACCGACTTCCCTGAGCCTGGTAAGCCGGTGAGCCAGAGTATATGTTGTGGAGAGCCAGTCTTCCAAACGCCGAAGCGCTTCGAGTCGAAGAACCAGGTACCTGACCCGGGTTCTCTCAAATTCTGGAGAGTGGCAAAATCTGCATCAAAAGTATTATGGATATCGAGAAAAGACCTCAAACGCGCGAGTTGATTGGGTTGGGCGATTGGCCTTGGCACAAGTGATTCGGGTCTGGAGGGGCTCGAGGGGGTATTCCTGATCAGGTCGATGGCTGTGTTGAGGCTATTGCGAAGCATTCGATAATTAGGATCCTTCGGAGTGTCGAACTTGCATACATGACGATGGTCCGCATGCATTGGCGCTACTTCTTCATTCGCATATCCCAATGTTGCCGAATGCTTGTCCACCACCATTTTGCGGATGAATCTTGCCCTTACAGGGAGGGTCTCGTAGAACGACCAAAGACGAAGTGCTGGCGCAACGTGACGAAAATCGTCATTGATTGAAACTAGGGCCTGAGAGGTTTGTTCGAGGTCTCCAACGTACGACTTTTTGATTCCGGAAGTAGTGAGAATGGTATTAAGCATCGCAGCTAGATTGGATCCGTGATGCGGAGTGCCGAGGAAGAAGATTGAGTGGATACGTTTGGCAAGTCGATGACACGTAGGGTCCTTGCATGCTGAAAGATACGCCTTTTTGGCAATACAACCACCCATGCTGTGGCAAACAAGGACTATTTGTGTACCACCGAGTCGAATAGAAGGATCATTTTTCAAGGCGTTAAGAAGTGACGTCGAAAAGTCGTGAATTGTGAGAGGAGTCTGTCGCCGTTCGCTCCAGTCGGCGTCGTAGCCAAAGACGTGGATACGAACATCTTGAAACCCTTCATCCTGAGGAAGCCATTGCTGGGGCCAGAAGTGAGATAGATCTGGAGAGTAAGACCATGACTTTCGACTGCCACCACCAAGACCATGGATGAACACGATGTCGGCGATGGCGGTAAGCGGCGGTATCGGGTTGTGAATTGTCGTCAGTCCCAGAGGACCCTTCACCTCGTCTAATACATCTAAGGTTGCTTGGTCGGCTCTAGGTCTAGAAACACGACGACGAAGTACAGAACGACCTTCACTTTTCAAGCGAGACAGAAAGTCGGCAAGAGATGTCCATCGTAGCTATTCTCGTGGAGTGGGGTCAATATTGTTGCGGCTGGGCGACGCGTGAATGTATCTGTCAACTTACTTGATCCATCAGTTACGGCCAATCCGGCGTCATCGTAGGGCGATCCGATGAGGGACAGAAACGAATATTAGCTGCTAGCAAAAAAGACACCCCAAATCAGAGCACCACTGGAGCGTTTCCAAAAAAATTTAGGACTCGAGGAAAGAGCCTTGCTTGAGCGGGGCCTCCATCCATTCATAAACGCCAATCGGGATGAATTATTAAACGCCCAGGATCCTGCTATGCAATATGCAGGAATCGCTCGTCAGTTGGTCCATGATGCCCTAGTTCTATCCTAAGCTCGGATCAATGACATTCACGAATCACTACCCGCAAACTGTTGCGCCCATACATGACGTGGAGAGAAATTAAAAAATGTTACCAGATAACACATTTAATTACTTCGTAATGGGGGTCAAACTGCTACAATGAAAGGCTCACTGGCCTTGGTCTCAGTTCACACCCCTCAATGCGAATTTACCGTTGCAACAAAAGACTGTTCATAATTGTCTCACGGAGACCAATTGTCAAGATCTGTCTAGAAATAGGTTAAACTATAGCACGAGGCATATATACATACCCTCGAAATTGTCTCTTGACCTTTTCTTTTCCTGCCCCGCCCCCCAATGTTTACCTGTCGGAGATTACTACTGATACAATTCAAGGGTTGATGTGGCTGGCGATGTCGGGGTCGACTAACTCAGATGTTTTCGTGTGGCTTTGAATGCAGGGCTTTTCCCACCAGCCGTAGCATCTCATCCCAAGGCTCGTCAGGCCGAAGCCTGGTGGCCACTGATCGCGGGGTGCGATGATACCTCGGTACATTGATTGCAACAAGGCGTCTTCTGGCCAGGTTTATTTTGTAATAACCAGGGGAGTGAGGGCTACATGGATTCCCGGCTTGGGCAAATCTCTACGGAGTACTAGTACGTAGTGCACTCCGTAAATGCAAGGGACAGTGCCTGGTAATTGGGGAAACTGGTAAATATTTGCTTCGTAATGGGGAAATAATAGGGGTCGGAATACCAGGATGGCTTGTGTCGCGTCGGTTTTATGTCGCACACATCCTAACGGGTGTGGGGTATTATTGTGGGTAGCGTACCTTTCAAATTGTTCATCCAATGCGGAGGCTGTGCAACGGAAACTTATGTGAATCCGAAGCCGTTATTTATTTTTCCCCTTTCCCTCCTTCTTATCCTCGTGGTTTTAATTCAATCATCATCATAGTGGATTTTTATACCCGACACGACAAGTACCGTCAACCCATGCTAGCCTGCGACTTAGTCGGTCAACATGGTGGGTTTTTCTTCCTCGGTCTCACGCCAAGACGGGGCCGAAATCCTAGTTCCATATCAACATCTAATCTCGACCCTCTAGCTTTCACCACGCGAATCCGACAACAAAGGCCTTAATGGCCGCCAAATAACTGGCATCGTGATCGGCGTCTGCGCTGCTTCCTTCGTCTTCGCCGCCCTTGCCGTATGCTTCTGTTTCAACTTGCGCGCACGACGCCGCGAGGGTCCCCTTCCAGACAACGATTCTGACACACACGATGGGTCACTAAAAGAGACGGAAAGACAAGGAGTGCCCTTTAGAATGAAAAGGCTAGGTGGGAAGAAGGGTCACGAAAGAATAAGGGAGACGGAGGGGCAGGGTGGTTCTGCATGGGGCGAGGAGGTTGAACGCCTGCCTGCTGCATATCGGGCATGAAATCAAGGCAGCGGCCGACGTGATTCTTGGGATGGCGAATTGTCTCAAGGTGTGTAATTAATAATATATGTATTGAATAGGAATAAGGGCTGTGTTGGAGGTCTATTAGTTATTTTTTAAAGGGCAGTCGGTTTAGTGATAGCGTTCGCTCGGAGTTGGCAGCGGGCAAGATGAATTGATAAAAATATATAGATTTTACTGACCTATTAATATATTCCTAGGAACTCGAAACTTGCCGTGGCTAAATAAGGAAATTCTTCACGAACATCTCCATAAACAATTTTCTTTTTCTTAGAGATATTTTTAGAAAGAAGTATTATGACAGGGAAAAAGGTGACAGCAGTGGAAGTAGTGACGTTCCCTCAAGGGACTGCAAGGATGGGGGCGGAAGAACATTATTCCTTGCCATAGGCCATGATCATGGTTATTTCTTTTCTTTTCTTTCCTCCCCGGAGAGGAAAAACAACTTCGACAAGTTCATATTATTGTATCATTTCTCAGGTCTGTCAATATCATTCGAAAGAGTTACAGGCTCCAACTGACATCATACTAGTCCTCGCCTGCCATCAATTACGGTGACGGCGCCAAACATTATCCCCCAGGGCAAATTTGAGCCTGTTTCTAGTCTCTGTACCGTTCTCAAACAACTCCATGGTTGTGCAGAACATTGTCATGGGTACATTTCTGAGGATGATCACAAGTTTCTTGTCTACACATCCAAATGTTATGGTGGTGGACCGGTTTCCCCCGCTACTCTTGATTATCTCCTCAGTCAGAGTAACGAACCACGACTTAAGCGCGTGAAGCGTTACAAAATCTCTTTGGCCCTCGCATCCTCTGTGCTACAGCTTCTGGACTCTCCGTGGATGCCCGAATCCTTCACCTTCTGCAAAAGAGATATTGTATTCGTGCCTGATGCGGATGATCCCCAAAGCCTCGTTCTTGATCGGCCGTACATCAAGAAGGACTTGATCCCAATGTCAGGTCGTGGTGCGCAGGATAGTGAATCTCCAAGGGATAGAACCCCACACTAGTTCTCCAAACCGCTGGGCTGTCTGGGGATCTTGTTATTGGAGCTCTGTTTCGACATGGTCCTTGATGAGTGGGCCAGAAAGAACAACCTTCGAGGAGAACTTGACAGCCAACAAAGCAGACTATTTGACACCCTTTCTGACTTTCTAGTTGCAAAGTCATGGCGCTCTCACGTAGAAGAGGAGGCAGGAGAGGATTACATGAGGGCTGTCGAATGGTGCTTTGAAGGGAACCGGTACTCTATACCCGATTCTTGGAGACTTGATATGTTTCACGAAGTGGTACTCCCCTTACAGCGTTGCTGCGATCATATGTGCGGCCCTATTCAAAATAGCTGATGGTATTGGTATGAAGCAGCTGGTAATACTGCGCAGTACCTAGAAGAATACGCTTAGCATTAAATATATTGCTAATGTACGAGTTCCGGAACCTGGTGTACCGTACTCTCAAAAATCGACGCACAGAAGTCCATGGACGAAGCCCCGAGCGCATGTAATCCTAGAAGTAGGCATCAGGTTAACAACTCAATGTATGGATATATAAGCAGTTAGCCAAAGAAGGTTGAAGTAAAGACGTTGCAAATCTCGTTCGATTGGATCGTTTTGGGCTGGAGTAGATGCAATTTGTTTGGCCTTGACATGACCGGATCTACCATCTTCTGCTTCCATGATAGAAATCGTTGTTCTTGTCTATTCTCGGCGAATTCTCGAAGGACAGATGTCTCCTCCGCGGCTAGCTTCTCTTCATTATGGAGGAATGTTGCAAAATCCCCTTACATCAAGTACCAAGGGCTGGAATTTCTCGACTTTTTCATGCCACCGACACCGATATGAGTCCGCATATGAGCTGTTTCTGTGGTCTCCTTAGGCGGACATTTTAGCCATAGAAAGGTTAATTAGTCAAGAGTTCTGGAGTCTTGTTCTGGAATCCGTGCCACCGGTGACTCGTGAGGAAGCGTTGGCTTTCCGGAGCAAGATCTACGGCTGGTGAAAGTCGCTACACCATCTGTATGTGAGGATCAAGAAAGGTACGCCCGTCGCTATCTGAGGACCAAACTATCTCCTACCTAACTTGAGCCTATCCTCAGTCCAATATATCCAGGTCCGGTATCCTGTGTTGGCCAGCTCCAAGGAGCGGTTTTCAGGTGATACTACAAGGAAGTGGGAGAATCCGATTTCGTTACCCAACAGCAGGCGTTTTTGGGAGCAACCTACGTCTTAGGGCGGGGGTATGTAGGTGCGACTATCCATGCCATCTTCGGTATTATAGTCACGACGGACGCCCACTTCAGTGTCAGCAGAGCCCAAATAGTCTACCGATTATCTCTAGGGTAAACCCTCGGGGTCGGTGGCTAAGGGTGTAATGTTCACGTCGTCATCTGAAGGCTGTCGGAGTGAATTAGGAGTGAATAGCATCCATCCTTGATCCTTGCGGCATGGATATCAAGAGAAAGTGCGGGGGTAGGGTTTGAACCTCTACACACTGGGTTACACGTACACTGGATATGTAAAATAGAACATGAAGTATATAAAGTCTAATATGTTAGATGGGTCTAGCAGCCTGCTTCGTACCTAAAAGATATCCCACCGCTCAGTTAAACGAGAGTAAGCCAGGCAACCCAGTTCCGCAGCTATCCACTGCTGTTTGCGAGGAAGAGGAGGCTGTACTACCTTAGGTTGCGTATCATCATCGCGCAAGTTTCCGTACGTTAGGCTTAGATGTACTGTTTCACAATGCGGAAATCTGCATACAAGTAACAGGGATTGGGGTAACATTTCAAGGACCCCACGTCACAATTCTGTCGATTAATAGTTGGCATTGTATTTGGTAATATTGTATCTATCTTTTTTTTTTTTTTTTTTTTTTTTTTTTTTTTCAATATTAAGCTTGGGTTTCGGTGTGGGGGTATCGCCGCCAGAACCCATGGTTCCGGGGTCCGGGGGTCTGGGGTCCGGAAGCGAGGCTAAATCGAGCCAGTGAAGTCCGCGGGGAACGGTTCCAACACACTTCGTACACAGGTGGACGAAGGACAATTAATCCCCCCCTTGCTCCCCCTCTTCCCGAAGTGGTTTTATATGAGCAAGTTTCCGCAAGTTTTACAAAACACCGGCCCTCATTGGACGCCCTGAGCAAATAAATATGCCACATCGCAGAACTCCCACCACACCTTCCCACTCCTACCCTTGGAGCAAGGAAAGCGAAGTCAGGGTATTTCAGGGTATTTAACAATAAATGAGTGTCCAAATGGAAGACTCGGGTCTCGTCCCCCCCTTCTCCTCTATGTCATCACCAAACCTGTCCTCTTCGAAGTGAGTCGCAATGCGTCCCTCTTCGGCTTTTGTTCTCTCATACCTATCCGGCGTAGCCGCCGGTGCCTTCGCCGGCATGGGCGGCACGATTCAGGAGCCCGTCTGTGCCTATGCCTGTCGTAGTGTCATCTCCTCCTCCCAGCTCGCTTGCACTCCGCCAATGGACCATTCTCATGGTTCAAGTCATACCGATATGACGTCTCCAGACTGCCGTGGAAGCGACGCGGCTTTTCTAACCACATTGGCCTATTGCATCGCTTCCAGGTGTCCTGACGTGCCAATCTGGCAATTGGAACGATATTGGGCCGCCCAAGCCAGTGGTGATCCTACTGTCCAGGCTAAGTGGGACTACCATTCGGCTCTGGAACAAGTCACTACGCCCCCGAATGTTACCTATAAGGCTGGAAACACGCTCAATTCCACTATGCTGGTTTCGCAGGAGTCCTGGGATATTTATAATAAATTTATCCCCGTCCTGGATGGCGGCTCTGTTCTCATGTACCGATATGCGTATGGATCGCTCCCTCTCTTTCTCCCCCCCCATACTCCATGATATGTGGTTTTGACCTACCCTTTACCATATGCTGACGCCCCTCGATCCTAGACTTATCATTGTGCTCGTCGGTTTCGCCACTCCCATTGCCATCACACTTCTTTCCCGTCTTCCCTTCGTGTCCGGCTTCGTCGACCTTGTCAATCCCTACCTGGTATGGCCCTCCATCATTGGCCGGTATCATGTACGGCCACTGCCTTGGCTCCTAGGAAACCCACCCACCATGGGACAGGCCATGTACATTGTCGGGTTCTTCATCCTGAACCTCGTGCTCTCCTTCGTCGGCTACGAATCCGCCCAACCCCACCCATGGGGATACAATCACCGGGGCGAGATCTTGGCATACGCCGGATACCGCACCGGAGAGTTTGCCTTTGCGCTCCTACCGTTGACGATTCTCTTTTCCGGGCGAAATAACATCCTCCTCTGGCTGACGAACTGGTCTCACTCGACTTACCTGCTCCTCCACCGTTGGATTGCCCGTCTCTTTGCTCTACATACTATCCTCCACTCCGTCTTCCTCCTCGCAGCACGAATCCAAACGGGGACTTATTCGACAGATAAAGACCTACCCTATTGGCAGTGGGGAATCGTAGGGACTGTTTTCGTCAGCGCTATGCTCGTTTTTGCGCTCCTCTGGTTCCGCCGCTTAAGCTACGAGGTATTTCTCATCACCCATATCATCATGGCCGTATTTGTCGTCGTCGGAAGCTGGTACCACTTGATTCTCCGATTCGGCTACGGCGGCGATCACGAATATTGGCTCTACGCTTCTGCTGCTGTTTGGGGCTTCGAACGGCTCCTCAGAATCCTCCGCATGGTAAAGAACGGCGTGTGCAGGGCCACCGTAATAGAAGTTGGCCCGAACCACGTCCGCGTCGACATCGTAGGAGCTCGGTTCAGTGGCAAACCCGGATACCACGGATACATCTACTTCCCGACGGTGAATCGCCTTCGTCCGTGGGAAAACCATCCATTTTCTACAAACTCCACAGGCCTTCTACGCTCTTACAAAACAACTTCCCTGAGCAACTCACCGGTCCGTTCGTCCGATAAACACGAGCACGAGACCGCAATCAAGGCTTCCGAGGTTCGTCCCATGGGCAGTTTAATCACCAACGATGGGATTACCCTCTACATCCGCAAATCCACAGGCATGACCCGCTCTCTACGCAAAGCCGCCAGCCTCCCAGTCCTTCTCGATGGACCCTATCTCAACAACCGTCCCGATGCCATCCTGGACTGCGACCGTGTGCTACTCATCGGCGGTGGCATCGGTATCACAGGGCTCTTAGCCTTCGTTCCGTCCCATAGAAATGTAAAGCTTGCGTGGAGCGTGAACGAGACTGCTCAAGCAATCGTCGAAGACTTGAGTCCAGTTCTTGAGAGTATCGCGGACAGGGAGATTCGAATCGGCGACAGGTTAAATGTAGAGGCACTGCTCAGACAAGAAGTTGCGACGGGGTATGAGAGGGTTGGAGTGGTGGTTTGTGGACCGGGTGGGCTTTGTGATGATGTACGTGCTCTCGTGTCGAGACTTGGAAGGCACGAGAAGATGGTGTTCGAGCTGGAGGTTGATGCCTTTTCTTGGTGAGGGAGGAGGCAGATGCAAGGTTCTTCCTCTTGGTCTTTTTAAGATGCTGCCTCTTTTGTCAAATTGTGTTGGAGTGGAAACTGTATCAGCCGTCGCTAAGTAACGAGTAACACAACTATTTGAGCCCTTCGTGCACCGAAGTACTGCTTCGCTTAGGATGTGCTGTGTGGCCAAGGAGGAACGAGTCATCTTCTCCAAACATCAGCTCGACAGGGCGCGGTCGAGCACATAGTGATCCCATGTCAACCGTCTAGATGCAGGTTCATTCACCAACTGGTCCTTGACGAGGACGGACTGAGTAAAGTAGACTGGGAATTGAGGTTGGATTCGTTTTGCTAGACTAGCCGCCTTCCCCAAGGAAGCCTCTCTGACAATAGCAACGTAGACTTGTGCGCCATGGTAGCTGTGAACATGCTCTCTGCTCACCACCCCAATCAAAGCCAGCGTCCACCTCACGTACTCCGACACAAATATGCTCACATCGAGATGATCCCGCGGGATCCAACCATTCACGTATTATCCGACCGAGTATTAGCACAGGCGCTACACTTTCAGCGCAACCAGTCTTTCCTCCCAAGTGTCCACCTAAGGCCAAACCCATCAATCAAGCCAAGTATCTGACGCACGCAACGAGCGCAACTACAAAAGTCCAAGTAAGGCTCGTGATGCTAGCTCCGGTAGCAACAACCGCGGGGTTGGATGCTGTCGGGGCAAGGCTGTGATTTCGTGGTTGTGGTGGTGACCGTGGTCACGGCCATGGCCGGTAGGTCCGGCAAACCCGCCTGTCGAAGTGACGGATGGCTCCTCACGGAGGCCATGGGCGGAGCTCGTCGAGGCTGGAGTGGCAGGGACGATAGCACCGACGGCTACCGATGTGTCGTCGCGATCATAGCTCTCGAGGCGTCTGGGGGGAAGAGCGACAAGGTCGAGGGCGCGCAAAATGAGTGAGGGAGGCCGCGAGTTTGACCATCGTGGATGGCTTTTTCCAAAGGAATTTGATGTGCTTTTTGGTGTCGAATAGCGAGAGAAACCCGATCAGAGAGCGGAAGCTGAAGTGAGCGGGGTAGGGTTTAAGTTTTTCTTTCTTTCCGTTCTAATAGATTCCGAGGGCGGCATCGCGCGTCAAATGTGAGAACCTCGCCTAGTGGAGCCAGACCTGGCAAGAGTCGATGAAGAAATTAAAATGCCCTCTCATATCTCACTCAGAGAACCCATCAATCAAATTTCGCACAGGGGGTTACTACAACCCGCTCTCAACATGGGGACTGAATTGACGTGACTAATATCGAGAAAAGTAAGCTCAACTTGCTCAATCCCCCCAAATGAAGGCGCGTCTTGACGGCACCGACAGCATCCCTAACCTCTCCGTAATCCTATCCTGCTACAGGAACGCTTGGCGAGCCCCAGGCTCTAATTTCTGGGTTCGCCTGGAAATGTGACCTTGTAGACGCGCTACAGGTACATGTATTCTTGAGGGGGACAACCTTGAGCAACATACCCCAATACAAGATGGCAATGATGCATTGATTGAGCATATTACGATCTATTTAGAATGAGAATGTTACGCGTGAGCGTTTTCATGCCGTTTATAGGACAGGCAAGGTGGCGTTGCAGTGCAGTCGGTGCAGCTCGGCATTTATTCCCCAAGGGCATGATAACCGTCCTCAATAGCCATATGCCTTCTATAAATTGAGTGAGGCCAAGGCCCTGTCCAGTTTATTTAATCCGACCTCGTACATGTAGAGCATACCTGATGAGGGGGTACCACCAGATGGTAAGAAGACTACATGTAGCATCCCTCATGTGGCTCATTAAAATAGACCTGTACTGGCAAATAGACCATAGCTGGTGGGTCAGTTCATCTCAGGGACCATGTTCTATTACGGACAGCGTACGTATGGATAATATTTTCTATATATAGGCTAGAGAAACTCTGGGCCGACATTCTGTAGGCACACCTTTTCTCTGTGGCGGCCTCTCTCGAGTGTTCATTCGGACAAGAAGAAAGAATGAGTGAACATCACGGACCAACCATCCTAGCAGGCGGAGAACCAGGGCGGAACGAGCAAAATGTCGGGTTTCCCTACCACACCTTGACAAGATTACTCAAATTCACAAACGAGGACGAAGATTTTTGGTGGCGAGCCACCGCTGAGTCGCTTGGTCACCTATTATCAACATGCCGCTACACCCACGAAGACATCTTTGCCTACCTCCGCTGGTACCGTCGCTTCATAGTCCCAGCACTAAGTTCGTGTCCAAGGCCCGGAAAAAAGTCACAATTCGCACCCTGTCCCGTTTTTGACGGCTCCTCATGCGAGCACAGCATAAACTGGAAAGAGCTAAGTGACAATCGCACCGTTCGCTTCACCATCGAAGCAACCGGGCACCAGGCCGGGACTGCAGCGGACCCGTTTAATCAAGAGGAAACAAAGATTCTCTTGAGAAAAATGGCGCAAGAGGTCCCAGGTATAGATTTAAAACATTTCGAAATCTTTGCGGAGGAATTCTTCTTCTCGAGCGGCACGGCCGAAGCGTTAACCCCTAAAATCCCCCCAGGGACACCATTGTCGCAGGCCTGGGTGGCGTTCGATCTACTTCGCGGGAAGATAATGGCAAAAGTCTATTTTATGCCCATTCTGAAATGGATTCAAACGGGAATCCCGACGAGAGTGCTAGTCTCGAGGGCAGTGCAAAAGTGCAGTGGTAAATACGGCACTTACGACGCCCCGATGAAGTTACTGGACAGTTATCTGGAGTCATTCGTACCCGGAAGTGGCCCGGTCGTGGAGATGGTCGCTATAGACTGTGTCGACTCTCCTGACTCTCGAATTAAAGTCTATTTACGAACAGACGTCAACACTCTCGCCAAAGCCAAGGTCATATATACTCTCGGCGGCCGACTTTCTGGAGAGGCCATCGACGCTGGTCTCGAAGCGTTGACTGAACTATGGCCGATTCTCTTCCGCTTGGAAGGCAGCGACTTCGAAAACACAGAGGTGTTTCCCAGGGGATCGTACTGTGGCTGTGCGGTAGAGATGAAGGCCGGCCATGCGCAGCCCGGGACAAAGATTCATATCCCGGTGAGGAAGATTAACGTCACAGATGCGCAGCTCTGCCAGTCGCTGTCTGCTTGGTTTGCAAAACGGGGCCATAGGGACTTTGCTGCGACGTACGAGGAGAACTTGAGGGCTGCCTTGTAAGTTGTCCGAAGACTCCGTCCTAACGTTTGCTAACCCAGTATTACAGTCCCGATCATAACTTTAACACCACGAATGGAACGCATACATTCGTTTCCTTTGCATATACGAAGAAAACGGGTGTATATATGACCATGTATTACTCGACCAAGATCTTTGGTGTTCAAGTGAACAAGGATTATTGGAAAGGCTACGACAACCTGTGGAGTGTAGCGGCCGGTAGCAGTATCCCGGGGCGTGATTGATTTTGCTCGGTTTTTCATGGCCGGGAGAGTGTCGCTGGTTACATAGTATTTTATTTTGGGTTCATTCATCTATCTCTTTTCGTCATACCAATAGGACTACATGTCGTCAAGACGGTCTCTCCCTTGTTCGCCCGCCTGAGACATAAGTAGGCCATCTCGCAGGACCGCTGCATAATTACTCAAGCATCCTCAGTTTAACATAGCAATCTCTTGGCACCTCAGTCGCGCGATCCACTACTTCAAAGTTATTCAGTTGCTCTCCCATCTCCTGAAACTCAAATCTCCAGACTAGCATCGTCAGCACGACACTCATCTCGAGGTACGCCAGTCTCCGACCAAAACATGCCCGCGGACCAGCTCCGAACGGCAGGTTTGGGCCCGCCTTTGGATTAAACACCTCCCCTTTGTCCTTCTTCTCAAGCCACCGCTCGGGGAAAAACCCTGCAACGTCTCCGGCCTGCCAAACCCCGAATCGATCCTTGCTGAGCTTTCCGCTCTCCGACCGGCGTTGCTCGTCAATCTCAAAGGCCTGTTGCATGTAGCTCTGTGCATTAGAGAGGAAGAATACTTGCGTGCCTCTGGGAATTGAGTAGCCCAGGATTTGCGTGTCAACAAGAGCCTCGCGCAAGACGACGGGCACGATATGGCTGTGGCGGAATATTTCCTCCGTGACGGCTTCAAGATATGGTATCCGTGCCTCGGTTATTTCAGAGACAGTGGGGAGGCGCTTCCCGGAGCGGGCTGAGGCATGGGCTGCGTGCAAATGGTCACGGAGACGAGATTGCACGCGCTGATATCGTGCCAGGTATTTCACGGACCAAGCGATGGTGGTAAAGGTCGTGTCATGTCCACCAACGATGAAACCGAACAGCTAATCAACATAAAAAAGCCCGTTAGCGACTTCGCTTTGGCTTGAAAGAACTCTCAACTCCTCCACAGAGACGGCTACTCACCTCGTCATAGATTGCCCTCTTATGGAAATCGGGTTTAACGCCGCATCTCCTAGCACCATCAATCTCTCGTAGCAGTACTTGATCAACCGCACACCTCGGTTTCATTTTCTCTGCTGCGTCCTGACCTTCCGTTCTCTCAAGCCCGCGCCGGATGCTCTCCTCAATCAGTCTCCTTTTAAGGCTCAGCGCTCGTCTAGAGCGAGGTTTGTGAAGATATAGCCAATTAGTAACGCTCGGAAGCGGCGACTGAAATGCGATGCCGATACTATTGATTAGGTAGACACAGGCATCTAGTTCTGGATCCAGCGGCAAGCTCGAGAACGAGAACGTCCCACCTTGTTGGTGGCTGCTAGTCTGTTGGCTGTGGATCTTTATATCGGCGATTTGTTTCGTGACCATGGATTTTTCTCGTGGAAAACCCAACACGAGGGCCATTGTAATATCCAGCGCAACCATGAACACGTCCAAATCAGCTCTAAATGGCGCCCCATCTGCGTATCTAGTCTTCAGGGACCACAGCTCCACAAGCGAAACCAGGTGCTCGTAAACTTTGGGAGCGGACACCTACATAGATCATATTTATGAGTCTGAATCCCTGCAGAAAACACTCCGGAAACCACTAACCTCGTTTAGAAAAACAGGCGTCATGAGATCCCTCACCAACTGCTTATTATGCCGAAATTGAGGATCCGCCGACTTCATATTGATATGACTCGATGGCATTACGCCACCGAAACTATCCGTCGTCAAGCTACTGCGATCGAACTCTTTCGTGCGACGCGTCATGATGTCGTAGGCTTCCGTGAAGTCGCTTACGAGCACCCAGGGTTTGCCAAACGGGGCGACGAACACCTGGACGATGGGTGAGTTGTGGATCGTGAACTGGTCGCGGAGCCATGAGCGCATGCGTCCCGCCTTTTTGAGGTCTGGATTGTCGCCGGTAATTCGGTTCGCAGACTGTCGGTTGAAGGGGATTCCGGGTATGGGTTTGGGTAGTAGAAGCCATCGTAAAATAAGAGAGAGAAGCAAGAGCGCGCAGAAAAGAACAACCATCACGTTTGCTGGGAACATCTCGAATGCAGGAGTAGAAAGACACTCATGAGCAGGGAAAATTGCGCCTAGGCTAGCTCCTAAAGGGAGAGGAACACTCCCTACGAGGGCCAATGCTCCTGCGAACGAAGCACCAGCATACAAGCATTCGTGCGGCGGGACGAGCAGAAGCTGGTCGAATTGCACAAGCAGGAAAATTATTCTCAAATCCTACAACGGGGCAATCATCCAACCAGGGACCATACACCCTGTTCCGTTGAGCAAGGAATGACACGTAATAGACATGTAAGGAGGGAGTCACTACATCGTATAGATCGTGGAAACATAGATTGATGTCCCTCCTCAGCTAGGTCTACACGGCTCTTTAGAGTTAGTATAAGTAGACCGTTATGTGTAGGCCATGCAATCCAAGTTCTCTTCCAAGTTCTCTTTCTACTGTACATCACATCCCCATCCCAGCGCTCTAACCCCGCACAACGCCGTCCCTGGGAGGAAAATGTCGACCAATCCAATGCCATACTTTTCCGTGGCCACCGTCAAGGTCAATCCAGACAAGATCGAGGAGGTAATCTCCCCTCCATGCCGGGTGATTGAGCAAGTTTCTGACATCTTCTCCCAAGATCATTGCATGCTTTGAAGAAATCGCCAATGCAACCAGGGAAAACGAGCCAGGGACTGAAATATACCGGTACTTTAGGAAGAGGGGGTCAAATGAGTTTATTTGGATCTCAAAGCAAGTATCTCGGTAGATGGCCCCTACAGTCCCTCCCTCAGATGTACTGACATCCGATTATCAAAGGTTTGAGAGCTACGAGGCTTATAAGCAACACATGAACTCGGCACACCTGCGGGACTGGCTGAAGAAGTATCCCGATGATCCAAAGCATTCAAACCTCTATGTCAAGGATTGGGTATTCCATGACCAAGATGAGGGATTGGCTGGTGGTTTTGAGCGGGTCTGACGGACGCGGGAGTGCCTGTTCCATCTCCTGCCGTGAGTGCTGACGGTTGAGGGTGGAGCAGATTAAAATTAAACCCGCTCACTCCCGTTAATATCAGACCCTGCCACCCGTTACCTCCCATACAGAGAGCTTTCGCGACACCACCACTCTACATGCGTGCGAGCTCATCTTCAGGTTGGTGGCATCGCCAGACTACAGAAGAGAGGGGAATGAGAGGCCAGAAGCGTGATGGCTGGAAATGTTGAGAGAAAATACGAACTGAGCATGTTATTATGGGATATTATTGCAGACGCAAGCACATGTTCAGGGCCAATTCAGACGAACAAAAGAACCTTCTCACCCACCCCGGATTTCGTGCCCATGCGGCCCCGGCCGCTTTGTACTACACGACATCGCATTTTCCTATTTCCCCGAGCTCTGCCCCTACCCCTCCCGTATTCTTCACTTCAGCTATCAGAAGGTGGAGTCGATACTATGACTCTGTCCTGAGCTTAGATTTAGGGGTGTATTCCTTCAGACAGTAAAAAGAGATATTTCTGTGCTCTCCCGTAAACCACACGTCACATTCCGGTCTCTTGCTGAGCGGCAATTGGAGCCAACTTAGACTCTTAGTAAAATACAAAGGCTCGAACCTCGATACTGCGCCTCGGAATACCCGACCCAGCCTCGCCCAGATCAAAGGCACAATGAGGCACAGCGAGCTCTTGGCCCTTTTCCGAGTCATACGCATTAAAAATGGCAACTTCGGAATCCAGCTGGTCTGGTATCCAGTACCACTTGTGATTCGGGCTGTGGTAGACCTGGAAGACTTCATTGGCCACGGTGGGGAAGACTTCGTCGACGATATAGAGATCCTTAGCACGATCGACACTCTTCGGGTCGCAGTAAGCCATGGGGAAGTCGCGGCAGGGACCAGTGAGTGGTTTCCATATACTACGATGAGGGAATTAGCAATGACGCGAGAAGAGGAGGGGGAGGAGAAGGGTGTGCGAGTCGTGTATACTTGATAACCTGGTACCGTCGGCTCATAAGCTTCTCTCTATCCTCCCCAAAGTACCTGTCAAGTCTCCCATCGAGTTCCGCCGCTGTATAGTCTTTCATTAATGAGCGACTGATTTTAAGAGTATCGGAACGAGAGGTAATCTCACCTATATGCGCGGACAATGAGGGCTGCGACGCCTCATCGTTTTCCTCGCCGGGATTTCTCCTCGGGAAGGACGCCGCGCGCTTTCTCAGCATCCAGTCGAAAACTACCACATCCTCAGCACCGAGTGCCGTGCAGAGGCAGCTATGGAGCTCAGGGAGAAATTCCTTTTCGATCCACTCGTCGTCATCAAAGTTCTCCGGCCTCATCTGACTGCTATCTATCGTGGCCATAGTGATACCGTGCTCCGACCAGCTCAACCCCGCCGTTCTTAGGTTGTGTATTTTGATTCCCGAGCGGGCTTTGATAGTGAAATTGTTTTGGGGGAAGCCCGGTGGAGCTGTATAGTGAAGGATGTAGCCCTTCTCATCGGGGTTGGGATGGTCGTCCCTTTCGACGTATCTGATGGAGGCTGTAAGAGCGTCTGCCATTGTGCAATCTGGGGCTTCAGGTACGGGCTTTCTGTCTGCTCGGGAGATGTGCAAGAGAGAAGAAAATCGGACTCCTGGTCTGCGCCTAGTCAAGAGATAAATGTATTTCAACGAAAACGTGCTCTTGATCGAGAAATACGGGCAGACAGGTAACTTCTAGGACTCAATATTTCTGCCACTCAGGTGTACCTCCTGCATGCATGCTTGCATGCAAAACTCTCAGAAGAAGGTTCTTGCGTCCACTTCAAAGCCTGCGTGCATTCGAGAGATTTATCGGCCGCATTATATACACCCTTTCAACGCCCATCGCAGCTTCTGAAGACGGCAACTACCCACCCACCCACAGACAAGAGTGTGGCACTTCAAAGTGCTGCGTTGTTTTTACATGAAGATCCGGGGCCGGCCCGACTCCCGAGCGCCGCCATGTCCAAGAGGGTGGCGGGAATTAGAGCAAAATATCGGCAATAAAAGGGGGGGTCATTCTCTCCTCCAGCGGTTTACGTGAAAATAATCCTCCGAGAGGATGAAAATAGGGTTGAAATTTAGATATATAAATGCCACCCAGAACAACTCTGAACCCGTCTAGAGCATCGACATCGCAACTCACACTCTGATTAAGCCACAACGATCCAAAACAAACCACAGCACAAAACAAGATGACTCTTGCAAGCAAGTCCCAGCCCTGGAAGAGTGTTTGGCCCCCGCCGGCCGGCACTACCGACCAAGCCGCCATCCCCGACGGCCTCTCCACAGAGGAGGTCACCAACCAACGTGCCTATGGGAGCCATGCTTCGAACACCAAGGGGAAGATTGTCCATATTTCGCGCAAGTGAAGTTGGTAAGTTAAACGATCAAAGACATGAATTTGGCTAACTCACTTCCAAAGTATCGGATAGGAGTCGACAGGTTCGGGAGATATTGTGCGGAAATGAGGCTATAGATCGCGCCAAATTGATAGCTTCAATATAGCATATTGTTATCCATCGTTCTAGCTTTGCCTTCGTAGTGAATAAGTACTCTAGAGTGAATAATTCTCCCCTATGACGGACCTATCATTGGCGTCCTCGACCCAGTTCTTTGCAAAATCGTAGAGGTATTCGCGGCGCAGGTAGGCCAGGCGGCCAAATTACTTGCCGGTCCTGAAATTCGTCCATGAATCCGGGTTGTCTGGGTGACCAGTAGCCTCAAGCTTATACGTTGTAATGAGGCTCATTAGTGAACCTGTCTAGGCTCTACGACGCTAAATTATCCGTCGCACTGCCTTGCTAAGGGGCTATGCTGCCTCGGTCCTAGCAAGAGTTTAGTAGATTTCGGACGTGTCTAGAGTACCTCTCACTACGGTCACCATTTCCCTCCATTTCGCGGCGCGACCCGGAAGTTCGACTTCCGCGATTGGTTCGGATGGAGTATTTCTGAGATTTGGGGGCCAACGGCGTTAGAAGGGAATAGGGATGATGATCATATCGATGTCGAATCGGAGACATATTTGGGGGTATGTGGTGCTAGATATTGATGGGAAGAGGAGCTCCGCCTCGTGCCAAGACAGAAACCGGCATTCCAGACACCTCCATCGAATTCCGCTGAACAGATCGGACCGGATATAGTCGGGGTGGGAAAGGCCCTGACTACGATGTTCAAGGCCGCTAGCCGCTGGGAAGCAATCTTGCTCCAACAACCCGCATCTCAACCCTCTCGTGTCCGTATTCCTGCATGAGTTATAACAGTATAACGGCATATTGTTCATAACATCGAATCGTGTCTAGACATTTGACGAAGCAATGATAAAGGATATACGCTAACCCTATCCGAGGATCAAACTCTCTCCTGCCTAACTTTGGAGAGTTATTTTCTCGTGTTAAAGTCATTACGCCTGGTAGTCGTCAGGTGTGGTAGCTCGCCCGACAGATATGCAAAAGTAGTATGCTGTATGAGGACTACGAAAAGTTGAAGATGTGCTTAACACGAGCCAATTACTGTATCTTTGTGTATGGACCTCCTAATCCCCGGCCTCTAGTCGTCAACGATATCATCGGTCGCACAGGAGTGCATTTAGATATTGTCGTGCCTACCTGCAACAAGAGAAACACCAATGAGGTGGCTATGATGGCCTGCCGATATTGGATATTAGCAAGAAGGAACAGGTCCTAGCCTCTTCCTAAGCGAACTGGTGACTTGGAACGGTGACTGCGAGCCCAAAAGTCGGCTGCGGATCGGCGAGAGCATATCGAGGACGATTAATTTCTGCCCTGTCGATCAGTTAGTGGACGGTCAAAGTTTTGCCAGGGATAGAGGGATCCTGTTCATCAAGGAATACAAGCAGCTGGTGGGTTAGAGAATGGCCCAGGCTTACAAGCATTAAAGACATAGGGGCGGTTGAGAGAAGAGAAACACAACATGTGGGACAGAGGTGAACACTTGGACGTTGAAGGCGTATTTACTATAGAACTACTATAGTATGAAGAACGTATGAAGAAACTAAATGCAAGGAAGCATTTCCCGCATTTGCTTTGCTGAGTCCTTTTCTGGGGTATTTATGCACTCTTACTAGGGCGGCAGGTTGACCGAGCTTCGCTTGTGGGAATCGATTGAAAGACCCTCTAGAATGAGGGACGATGTGAACTACTTTGCAGATATTAGATATCAGGTGATGAATGCAAGGAGGCCAGGAAAGGAACGGGGGGCTTATCCCGAAACTTCAAGGATCTATTGATTTACTTACCGCGCGCTTCATTTGACCATGCTTGAGAGCTTAACCGTGAAATCTAGAAGCTAACGAAAGGAGACGAGCCGGAAGACTGGACCGTTTACTTGCCGACGATGGGGTGATGCTCTAACGGCCATTGTACATCGCCTCGATACCATGAGACAGGTTGGGGGCTCCAACGATCTCTTCCCACTCCTGACCGCGGATGTTGACAAATCTCAGCCAGTGGATGCCCCAAGGGCCATCACGAAGATCATCTTCAGAGCCCAAGTTCTGCCAAATTTGGATCAGAAACCGACCCTTGGTATGCTCCACGCAGAAATCCGTGGGGCAGAATGGGCAGCAACTACCAAGAGCGTAGATCGGAAAGGTGGAAACAAGGTCAACGGTACGGCGAAAGCGGTGGCTGGACGGAGCAGACATGCCCATCCTCTGATGGGGGCAGACACCGAAGTTGTGAAACGAGTAGAGCAAGTCACAGTCGTTGTCGACATTGCCAGTAAACCTCCAATAGGTATAAAGGAGATACTGACCGTTGACAATCTTGGGCTTGGCCATGAACTTTACCAAGACAGAATTAGCAGCCAAGAGAGTGAAGAAGCGCGTGGTCGAGTATCTCTTCATGAGATTGCTCAGGTAAGATTCATGGACGTTGCCGAAACGTCGGTACTTCAAGGCCAGCTGAACCTGCTGGTATGTAGGGTTATAAGGGATGCGAAAATTGGTTTGAATTCTGCACAGTTGCGAAGAATCGCACCTTTCGGTGTTATTGGTAGTCGGGAGGTCGTGCTCGTTCACTCCATGCAGTCGGAAACAAACTGCGCAAGTGACGTGGTCGGGTCGGTTACGAGCAAGATCGTCCAGGAGCCTCAGGGCGTCGAATCCGACGAGCCCACGCGCTTGTTCAAGAGAATCGTCACGAAGGAAATCGCGGAATGTCCTGCAAGTCTCCGAGAGGGAAAGCTTGGTGGCAAGGGGAAGATCCTTGGTGATGAGAAGGAGGATTTCGTGTGGCATCTTGTGGAGAGAGGCGGACGACTTGGCGCGAACGGCCTTACGCTTGTGTTTGCCCTTCCGCTTGCGTTTGCCCTTGCGCTTTTGATCGGGCTTCGCTTGAAGAGGGATTTCGGTGCCAAAGAGAAACTCCATACTTTCGACGCGGTTAACGAGGACAGAAAAGTATTGGAATAGAAGATGCTGGGGACTGGGGTTTGTCACCTAGAGATCAAGATGAAGGATTGAAGAAAAAAGGAGGGGAGATTTTTTGTTTTCAATTTGAGCCCTCTATTGATAGGAGTTCTTGTGGAGCGACTAGGGCAAGCAGTAAGTCTTTCCATTCCAGAAAGAGCCGTCCACAGAGATCCAGAGAGTTGTGATCTCTTCGAAAGGAGAGGAGCCCCAGGTAGGTATCGTTGTGAAGTGGTGGGTTCTTGTGCCTGACCCACGCAGGAATCAAAGAGTCGCGCTCAGGCATATTGGGAGTAGGCACAACTAGAATAAAGAAGACATAGAGGAAGAGGCAGTGTGAAGAGATGCAAGCTGCCTCTTTCTTCACCCTGGGAAACAAAGACTTATTGATGCCCTGTATCGTGATGATAGAGGATCGGTGTGTATCTGGGCTAAACGAAAGGCCTCGGTAGAATTAACATTAATATCGAGGCTGATTAGCATATTGAAGCGGGAGCATCACTGGCATGCTTCTGGCGAGTTGACTCTAAGGTCTAGTCATATTGTCTAGTTTTACTATGATGATATATAAACATTGCCTCTTCGGACATCCAAGAGACCGACATGTCCATGTTCAATACCTAAGTCAACATCCGCTTAAGGTCATAAGCTGGTAATACCAAGACTAACAGCTCTATATAGCTTCCGTTGCCCCTAGCCCGGGAGTGTGTACAGTTTGGCTCTTGTTAGTATCTTTGCCCGAGGCCCTGGCTTCTCCTCGGAATATCAGTATACGGAGACAGATATTAAATGGACTCCCATTCCAATTCCTCTTACAGTTCCTTGGCGTCTGTCTAATACGGGCTGTTGCGTCACAACTCGGATTCATGACTACATAGGTACGTAGGTGTTGCCCATTATAAACTCTGTTAATGAGCCATTCGGTCGCATTGAGTTCTAGGGTTACATCGAACACGGTTTATACGCCATCAAACTTTCCTCCCTTGCAAACAGGAAAGTCAGTCTAGTTCCCATGTTTGGCATGTGATTGCTGGAAGGAACTGGTATTTAAATGATATAGTCGCCTTTCCTAACGACGATGCAAGGACTTGGTCTCTTTGGTTTTGGTCTCCAACACGGACGTCCAACACATGTGCCGTGTAAACCCCTACAGATTGCCACCGGCCTAACATTGTTTACAAAACTCCAAAGTATCTCATTCATCAACTTATAGTCGTATCTCTTCTCCATGTCCAGTTCGAAAGGTCACAATGGCGCCACAAAGGCCGCTCCAAGCCCCCCCATCGTGGCTCGACTCAACAGGACGAGTCCGGGAGGAAACGGTGTGAAGCTGGCATCCTCACGCCCAGCCAACGAAGAAACGAATCCAGAAAAGACGTGTGATCAAGACGACTATGTATGTGGGATTTTCACTCTCTTTGTCCCAGGTCAGTATCCAGTGTTTCGCTGAGCCATGCTAACAAAGTGATAAAACGGTAGACTGTCTTGGAGCAGCATATCCGATTCTGGGATTCCGATGGAGATGGCATAATAGCCCCTTGGGACACGTACCGAGGGTTTCGTGAACTCGGTTTCAATCTCGTATTCTCCATCCTCGCCATGATCATCGTTAATGGGGCTTTTTCGTATCCTACCCGGCTTGCGTACTCCTTCATACCCGATCCCCTATTTAGAGTCTACGTGCATGGAGTATATAAAGCAAAGGTACGATGTTGGATGATTTACTCGTGCATGTTGATGAAGCTGACACAACCACCTTCCAGCATGGTTCGACCACGGGGATTTATGATAGCGAAGGACGTTTCGTTGGTGAGACTTTCGACAACACGTTTGCAAAGTGGGATGACGATCAAGACGGTGCGCTCTCCCTACACGATTTGTTCCAAATGATGCGGGCAAACCGAGATGTCCTGGATGTATTTGGGGTGAGTAATATTCCTGATTTGGCTTCACTCGATCTTCGAATATTAACATGATGGTAACTTAGTGGGCGGCGGCGGTCTTCGAACTGGGAACGACGTGGCTCCTAATACAAAAGGATGGGAAGGTATATAAGGACGATCTGCGCCAAGTTTATGACGTAGGTGAACTCCTTCACAGTCGCTGTTCTTTAGCCAAGCAGGAACTAGACCGCTCGACCTATGCTCACTGCGAATCTGTACAGGGATCCATCTTCTACCGAATCCGGAACCAGATTCAATCAGGAAAGGGCTGGGATCAAGGGTTCGGCCTTCAAGACCTGAAAAGTGTTATTTCAGGGAAAATTGCCTCTTGGTTAAAGATGGAGGGGTGAGATGGCGACTGACTGAGAAAATAGTCAGCTCGGAATGGTGAGGCACTGGTGCACGATGTGACCGACCGTAGATTCAGCGGGTGCGGTTGCCCCTGCTCCTCGAACCTACCGCCTGCCAGAATGGGCCACTGACATAAGCCAATTCCCCATTTTAAGATTTGAAAAGGTGAGGGACTCCACGGCCCGCCCCTTTTGTCAATTAGAACTTGGGAGGATCATCTCTTTTCCAATACTAGGAATACACATCTATCACAGACAAGACTTAACACCGGCGTAACACGCGAGTCCAATATATCCTGAAAAGATGCCAGCTTCAGAGGGTCTTCGTAGGTTGAAACACTCCTCTCTCAATTAGAAGAGCTGACCAGCTAATATTTGACCTTCAGAGCCCCCCCTTAACGACGCCGAACGCAAGATCGTCAAGTCATACGGCGGCTGGACCAATTTCATGCTTTCTATGGGCCTTAAGCCGTGGAATCCTGAGGACGCAGAGGAGGGGAAGGCTATCTTAGAGGCCTTTGTAAAGGCCGACGAAGAAGGAAACTAGACCTAACGGAGCTGGCGGTGGCTCGGAAGCCTGAGGATTGGTGATGGCATTGTAGTGCTCTGTTAATGAAAACTCGGGGGGTCTGATGAACCGTTAAATCTTTTCGATAGGCCAACTGTTGGAACAAGCAGTGGAGCCTAGTCAATGCAGACGGGGCTCTGCTGAGTAGGGCCCAGCAAACGTTGCTCGCATATGATGATGTTCGTTGCGTCCACTTTGGTAGGGCAGGTTGGAGTTGTTTTCGCTGCCCGAACATGCCAAACCTCGCTTTCTCCATTTCGACCCAAAGGTAACACCTGTATGTAGACTCGACATGAACTTCTTCAAGATTCCATACATTGGCTAGTTAGCATTCTCTGGAAGAGCAGACCTGGCAACGGACAGCTCTGAAGTCGTCGACTACGCCAAGTACGGAGAGCATGGTATGTCTGGAACGCGTGAATGCTGTAAGCCCTGAAGGCTTCCCGTTCCCAAAGCATACGAATGCATAATGCAGCATACTCCTACCTCTTCCCAGCCAGGACTCCAGATCAACCAGACCCTGCTAGGAGAGGCCTACTCTGCGATGTCACCTGCCTGAGGGGAAACCGCATATCAGATACTCGCTTGGCCATCATTTTGTGAGAAGCCGATGTAAGTGAATAGACACCACAGACATCCGAGGGTAATTAGATAGAGTTAGCTATATCAGCGCCAATGTCCTGCGTAGCACAGTTCTTGCGAGGAGCTTGTAGTGGCGTTCTGTGAGCGCTGGTTGATGATAGTTGGCTCACCCACTTTTATTTTTAATTTCTCCTTTTTAGCTGCGACGCCGTGACCAGACCACACTCGCCCGTCTCAGCATTTTTAGTGAAAAGGGGGACCAGCTTGATGCGATCTTCTCGTAAACTTATGTGAGATCTTCCTCCTAGCTGTCACCAATTGGCTAATGTCTAGGACATACATAGGTAACAATTTGGACCTAATAGTGACTAAGCATGTTGCTTTCGACTTTGTTCCCGATATGCACAAAGTGTGACCAGAAGCTCCTAATAAATGAAGCCAGTATTTCCCTCGGAAGTATTACAGGAAGTTCCGGAGACACCGTCGACTGCCCAGTCTTCACCCACAGCACTCGTGTCATCAGGGCCAAACACACCGCCGCCAGAAGAGAGCGAAGAGGGTAGCATCTTCTTCTACATGGAAGGGAGCTTGTGAGGACACGGTAGGCGGGAGCTCGTGGGACAGAGCCTTCTCCCTAGGCACGTGGATGGTTGTATAAGTGCCATCCCAGCATGGGGTCGAGGCGAGGTCTACCGCTTCTAGAGCGTTGAAATTTCAATATCACACTTGTTATCCCCGAAGGCGATGTTTGCACAGAGTGCGATGTGGTTGAACTTGTCGACCAGTCCCTCGATTTCTTGCCAAACTATGTAACTCCAGGAAAAGTAGCTCCTGTTCCGGCAAGCGGTATTTTTTAGTCGAACTGATCGGCAACCAACCCCCCCTCCCCCCACGCCTCCAAGGTCCGCGCATAATCCGAAGCTGTCAAAATCTGCCATTTCCAAAATCTTCGGGTCAGGAACGTCCAAAAAGAGTTATCGATTGGGGGCAGATCTAGCACTTCAACCAATCATTGCCATTTCTGTTGCTGTCAGTCTGTCACCATGGTTCCATTGGGACCCGCTGCAGGAAACTAGTCTGTTCCTTTAGTGCAATTCGCGTGGGCGAGAAAATTCTTCGAAGATTAATCTACCGTACCGGAGCTAGGGTGCGGGGCATGAGTAGTTTATAAATGACTGTGGCTCGCAGAGTCACAGTGACCCCCCCCAAGTTGATGGTGCATATCGTCACATTTTCAAGATGACAGTTGAAAGTGCGGCCGTCAGGCCAAGTGAAGCCGAAGATGGCGTTCTCGGGAGATTCGATCGCGACAAGGATGAGGCTATCGCCATGGTTGGTGACCAGCAAAACGAGATTGATCCTGTCACCGCGGCGCAAGCGGTGCGCAAGACGGATTGGTTTCTCATCCCCGCCATGATCGTCGGATGTATGTTCCGGAAATCTTCTTTCACCTTCTGAACGAATAAATTAATACATTTACAGATGGGCTCGTCTATTATGACAAAGCTATCCTAGGCTCGGCCGTGCTATTCGGCATGACTGGCGATCTCCAACTGGCTGTTGTCGACAAATCCACTGCACCGCCCACAGTCGATACTTCTCGCCTCAGTTGGGCGACATCTCTCTTCTACTTTGGCATGCTCGCGGGCCTCTACCCAATGACCTATGCCCTGCAGCGGTTCGATATCGGCCGCATACTCGGCGGTGTGGTAATCGTCTGGTCTGCCATCTGCCTCTCCACGGCCGGCGTAACCTCTTACCAGGGCCTGTTCATCCAGCGGTTCTTCCTTGGTTTCATCGAGAGCATCATCCCCACTGGTTTCATGTGTATCGTCTCCGGGTACTACACGCAGGCTGAGCAGTCCCTCCGTCAGAGTTGGTGGTTCAGCAGCACTGGACTGTTCACCATTATTGGAGGTGCCTTGAATTATGGATTTGCCCAGATCAAAGGAGGCGGCCTCAAGCCGTGGCAGTACATATATTTGCTCGCAGGGTCCCTAACTTTCTTGTTTGGGCTTTTCTGCTTCGTCATCCCGAACTCGCCCGTGTCTGCCTGGTTCCTCACGAAGGAGGAACGCTTCGCTGCCGTCGAGAGGTTGAGACACGGTCAGACCGGAGTGCGGTGTACAAAATTCAAGACGAACCAGCTGAAAGAGGCGGTTCTAGACATTAAGGTCTGGCTCATTGCGATAATGATGGCGGCAGCGTAAGTTCTTCCTCTTATCAACTAAAATAGATATGCTGGGTTGCGGATCTTCAGGCTGACCATCCTGCGCACAGGTATACCATGAACGGAGCTGTCAGCGGCTTTGGCCCGCTCATTGTTAGCACGTTTGGCTGGAACACCCTCCAATCCATCCTCTTCCAATTCCCTCTCGGTGGTCTTTGCTTCATCGTCATCCTCGCGACGGGTTATCTAGGCTCCAAATTCTCTAATATTCGGATTATTATGCTTATTCTAACATGTCTACCCGTCATGGCTGGCTGTGCTATAATCTGGAAGAGTGAGTGGACATACCACGCAGCTGCCCCCGTTGTCGGGTATTCCATCACCGGCTTTTTCGGTGGCACTGTCAGCTTGATTATCACGGTTGGAATGTCCAATGTGGCTGGGCACACTAAGAAGAGCTTCATGGCTGCTACTATTTTCGTGGCCTACTGTGTTGGTACGTGCGAAATGCATCACTTGGTACCACTAGCACAGAACTAACAAAATTTTCAAGGAAACATCGTGGGACCTCAGCTCGTCAAGTCCCAATCCAAGGCGGACCATTACCCAGAGCTTTGGCTCGGCCTGATCATCTGGTGAGCACCTGGCGCCGGGGTTTGAAGCTCAATGATATATACTAACAGGCAGGCTCACAGCTACATAATTTGTATCGTCGCATCTGTTGCTCTTTACTTCGTTCTATGGTCGGAGAATAAGAAGAGGGAGGCCATCGCCGTGGACGAATCCGAGAGGGCTAAGCTGGCGTTTATGGACCTGACGGACAAGGAAAATCCGTACTTCAGATACGTGCTCTAGCGGTAGGTGTTCCGCGATACACAACTACAAGCGAGATCAACGTTGAATAAAAGTACTGAGGAGGCAATTGTCGTTTGGTCTACCTTGTTCTCAGTCCGGTGCGACGTCCGTTGTAAGGGTCATTGCCGAGGACTTAGCAGTTACTCGATGAGAAAACAAGTCATCCACTTAGCCAAGTGTACTAGTCTACAAGATACAAATTTTTAGCAGATTAAAACGTGTTGCGGCTGTTTTTGGCGTCGTCGCTTTGGTCAGTTCCCATGATGGTCTGAATAGACTGATACTACATAGATGACGATTCGATTGTCACAGGAATTGGCTGGTTACGTGTGGGCTTCTCTGTTTTTGGAAAACTCAAAGATCAGATGGAGAAGTGAACCTCTGACAAAATGTCCTTTTACGGGCTCGTAGGCCTTCACCCACAGATTGCAGCACGTTGTTTACCAGGCTTGCTTTGGTCCGCCCTCCATGCCCGAATCCACGCACCTTCCGCACATTAGGACCAGGATGTCGACGGTAATTTGTTAACAAGTGCTGAAGTACTCGGTGACACGCAGACAGCGGGAAAGATGCAGACTCATTAAGTGAGATGGTCTATCAGGGTGATTGCGGCTGGGACTCGGGGGCCAATGTAACGGTGTATCATGATCCGTTGAGATGTATTGAAGCTTCCAACACAGATCCTGGTTGTGTTCCGATTACACACAAATCAGATTGCATGTCCAAATATATACAGAGTGTAAACTAGCACCATCTCATACTGCCAGTGACAGTATGCATCCCCTTCTTCAACATCACATTTGAGTCCTATTTACAAGATCGAGCTACGTCTTATCCAATAATCCGGGGCTGTTCTGACGGGGTTTCTCGACCGGTAAGGCCAATCCTTCCCTTTAGTTGGTCCTGCAGGAAACAAAGTTGTTGCCAGAGGCACCGGTATGAGTGATGGCGCCAACATAGACACACTGGCCGTTGTAGCTAGGGTTGAAGACGATGCGGTCGGCACCAGGAGAGCCTGGACTCCATTAGATAAAGCGTTCCATATTTACAGTGACAGGAGAAGCTTACCGCCAGTGTAAACACCGGAAGAAAGAATGGGGAACTCCTGGTAAGGGCCCGAGGTAGCAAGAGGAAGGCCCTCGCGGTTGTTGAACTTGTGGGGGTACTTGTTGCTGCCAAGGGTCTGGCCAGCGGCGTAGAGACTGCAGCCCTTGCTGGTAGCAGAGTTGAGCTGAGAGCGGGAGTAGGTCTTGCTACCGCAAGTGACGGAGGTGATGCCACCAGTGCCTTGGCGCTTGTCAAGGTCGATGGGGTTGGCGACCGCGAAAGCGGCGAGGGAGGCAAGGACGATGGACTTGAGGCTGACCATTGTGACGGAGTTTGAAAGGGAAGAAGGGAGGGGTGATTTTGTTCTATGGATGCGCAAACTGGCTGCTGAAGAAGATCAAACCAAAGGTTAAGGACACAGGATATAGCTGAGTTCTTATACTCGTGCTTCCCCTCTCAACCACGACCTTGAGGGTCCATCATTGTTCGTGAGAAGTCTTACATGAACCTGCCGACTGCTGACTCGTGACATCGGGATTGGAGGCTCAGAAAATAGATTCCATCAACTTGAAATCCGATTTTGGCAGGTGTCAACACTCTCCGAGCCTCCGAAGTCGAGGCATCCAAGTAGCATCAATTGATGTCGGTGCCCGGTTAGGTTAGTGGCCCGTTGATCGTTACGGCGCAGCTGAGTGGATGCCGCACGAATCGTCCAACTGCCATTTCTACCGTCCACTAGACTGAGATGAAGGAAACACGCGCCCCGTGTTTCTGGTCCTTAATAGCTCCGGGAGATCTACAGGGGGCTTATGGATGGTCGGGAAGAATGTAACCCTTCCGCAATGATCTGCTTGAAGAACCTTTGATAGAAGCTGATTTGGTGAACTTTGGAGTGGGGCACCTGCAAATCAAGATGACATCAGCGGGGTTACGCGCGGGTCCTTCATAGTTTCCGTGGCATCAATCAATTAGAGATCCACGAGGCCTCTCTTTTCGCCACGTTCAAGCGGTTCCTGGAGTCTCTTCAACCAAGGCCACATATTGATGCCACTAATCTCATCATTCATTTGATGCTACTCCGTTCTGCCGCACTTTACTTTGTCCGCACCGCATCCACAAACTCTACTCCTTTCCTTTTTCGCCGTATCCCCAACATGACCACCACTGTTACCCTCGACTCTCTGAAGTCTTCGGACACCGCCCTTCCAAACATCGTGCAGTCGCTCAGTAACCAAGTCCTTGCAGACGAGTCGAAAGCAGATGACCTAGTATGGGAGACTTGGAACTCTCTCTTCGCCGTCGTGGCCAAGACCCCGCGCGAAGAGCAGGGGAGGCTCGTCAACTTCGTTGATCTCCTGCGCAAGTCTCCAGTCAAGAATGCGGCTGACCAGGAGGTAACTGTTGAGGGCGGTGCTTTGTGGGCAGACCTTCCTACCTTTGGGTGGGTTGCTCGAGACCTATGGAACTGGGGTAAGACGACAAGTCCCCTTCGTTCACTCCAATCTACAGGTGCATGAGATTTGAGACTGGGCGTAGACTAGTGTTGAGCTGACTTGATGCCACCAGATATCCATGACCCGGAAGCAACCCCCGAGGACCACCAAGACTGGGATAATAAGACCGCATTTCTCGCGCGTCTCACTTCTCACGCAGACCTAAGCAACGATGAGGATCCTCTTGACTTTTCAATTTTTGGGCTTTGGGCCCTGAGGAGTGCCTTTGAGGAGAATCCAGAAAGCAGTACCACCAACATTCCGGCGGTTAGAAATGCGGCACTCTGGATCATCTACGCCGGTGAGGCCCTACGAAAGCTAGCATCGGAGAAGAAGGATATGCCGGGAAACTCTGGAGTGGCGGGGAATAGGTTTCCTCAGAAGACCTGGAAGGGATTCAACGAAGAGCGGTGGAATCTGTGGAAGGCGGGCTTTGAGGCGGCGGCGAATTCCGTCGACGAAGCCAAGGAAGCCGCCAAAATCATACAAAATTTGCATTAAAGTAATTTAACTGGGCGCGAAAGTTGCCATGCTGCTCGAGATTCGGGAGGCTATGTAGCGTTAGAGTCGAGAATATTATTCAAAATATTAGTTGAGCCGCATACTCTCGCCGCATAACACCCGAGGTACCGTGACCTGCCCCTCGCTTAACGGACAGAGAGAAGCCCGTCCCAGTTCAGGGGCTTTCATTCTGCATCCCTTAATATGGTCAATGCTGAAACTTAGCCGTTCTATATTTCGAGGCACCTTACCGAGATGCCATGGTGACATCTAAAGCCCAAACCGAGGTGGGCAAGCCGGACAGCCAATAATAGTAAATGGCTAAGCGGGTCACACACCAGAGATAGACAATCCAGCAGTGTGAGACTTCTGTAGGAGGCAGGTGTCGTCTAAGCGAAAATACATCCCCGCATAGGATGTACTTCTAGCTCTTCAAGATCTCGACTTCATTGTGGACCAATGACAGCTCAGCGAGGCCGAGCATTTCGAAATCTTGCCAGTTAAAACAGCGTTAAGCAAGGCAGCATGATTTCTTGATGGAGAGGCGCAGTCGCCTGTGTCAAGCATGAAGTGGAGGTTCTTGCCAGGGGTCATGTCAGGATAAACGTTTGTCGAATATTTCACAAACTCTTCTTCTAGTCTCACTTAAGAGGATCAATCAGACCCTCCGAGGCAGCAGTCTGTCCTCCAGATGATTCTGAAGAACACGAGGACTCCTCAATTCGAGACCAAAAACCCCACGATTGGATTTGCCACAATGACCATCCCAAGAGGTGAAGACCTCACGGGGCTGGCTGACTGTGTACAAATTGGGGGATCATCTCCGAGCCCGATCCTCAGCCCTCACCAATCTCGCCAGCCCGCTCAGCTCACACACTTCCGGTCTTCACAGTAGCTTGGCTCATGCGTATTTCGGTCCGTAGGCAGGCCAAGATATGCGTGCGAAAGAGTGGTCAGACTCATTACCTCCGTACACTTGGGGGGTAGGATCAGCCCAATCGCTAGCCGGACCGACTCCTCCCACACCTACATCAACTCTAGTTTCCTGATCTCTAAAGGTGTTATGCGCCTCTTCCCCGCTTAAGGGCTTTACTTCGTATCTTGGCAGTGTCTTTCATCATGTATTGCGAATATTATTCAATCTCCCCCATTACCAAGGACCAGACTCCCACTTCAAATCGAAGCTGTACCTTTGAATGGCTCAAGGTATCGGAGTTTACGTTCCTTCCATTCGATAGTCAGGACATCGGTCGATCATCTCTCAGTAATGATCAAGATGTCCAATTACCCCCGGGAGGGACATCACTCACATCGTTGACTCTCAAGTGCAGCATATCACTTCATGGAGCAGGTTATGACGTGCAAAAAACGCCCGCAAGAAGTTATCAAATCGTTTTCACAATAGTGGCTTCCCCGTGGCGTTCAGTGGATAAGTGACCAAAGTCATCACAGACAGTTGATGCATTAGCCTCGAAAGTTTGCCAATCTCGAGCCATCCTGGGAAAGGAAGAGGATCGAAAGAGGCTGCTTGAGACAATGCCACGTCCCAATCGCCGTGAGTTCTTAATTATTGACTACGGCTGCGTCTGAATAAGGGATACGGGGCAGACTATACTCAAAGTTGGATAGGGCTATGTCTAGCACAAGCTAAGGACGGGCTGTCCCGGAGTTAAAACGCCCGCTCTCCTCGTCTCACATGCATGAACACTCAGCTAGAATCAGAACACGGGGTTCGACTCCAAAATGTTGCAGAGGTTATGCCTTTTTAGTCACTAAACCCACTTTGGACAGCATAAGCCGTCACCCACCGGAAGGTGATATGGATAAAAAAAAAAAAGCAAAAACATACGCGACCCCCGCAGGGTCTGGAAACAGGACTGGATAGGCCCGTTCCACCATCTCCTTGGAGCACTCTAAGCCGTATGAAGTAGACATTATGTTTGTCTCACACACTTTTGTGCCGTAACGACTGCTTGGGCTCCTGAGCAGCACACGTACGAAATCCTGGTCGTAGTTTGGAGTTAAAAGGATTCCTAGTGCGAGGCCACGGATGAATGGAGGATAGATTTGCCGCGGCTTGCCCATCCGGAGGCGTGAAGACCGTTGATCATAACCCTCCGCATCCTTCTCACACTACTGCATGCAGCTCTTCATGCAGCACTAGGTCAGTAGCGCGAAGTGCGTAGCCGGATCCGGACACACAGGGTATTTTTAAGAAACAAATAGCGGTGTGATATCCCTAAAAGAACTTGATATGAGGTGCGAATACTGATGCGTTCCTAATAGTTGATAATATGTTCGAGATGCGATGACTTCGGTGTTAGGTCCCGGGCCGGGCAATGCGGGTGAACGTAGACCGTGGGAATACAGTAGTACGATGAACTGCTGAAACCCCAAGAATTCGTCCAGGTCATGCTTGTTTGATTGGTGATATGCGTCTCTTCTTCGCGGAAACCGTTTTTCACGGGACGCACTTCCTCTGTATTACTTCGCAGGGGTCTGCGGGATGGACCATGGGTGCAGTAATGAATCCGTTGATGCCCAGCAGGGGAACCGACCTGCCGGTAGCAACTCCGCCTTGGCAAAGGCGTTCCCCGGCGGACCTCCCTTGCCACATCCAGTCCAGTCCGCATCAACTGCCTCCGGACTTTCGGATTTTAGTGACTTGTTCTGATTAGCAGGGGGTCACCCATTCGATACCTCCACAGTAGGTGGATCCTGGATGTCGCCCTACAAGGATCAGAGTCGCAATCTTCATGGAGTAAATGCTCCTCCTTGTCCCTCTAGCTGCCTTAGTTACTGGAGCCAAGCTTGAGGCCAAGCTTCGAGGTGTTTTTGAAAATTCGTTTTGAAAGGAGGAGCTCCCCAAAAGAAATCTTTCGAGCTTCAGACGTTTAAATGCTCGAAGGGTTCTTCATCAGCTATACCCGCTTTTACCCCTTCCTGATGACAGGACCTCCAAGTCAGCACTAGACTTCATATCACGTATGCTATAGCCCTTGTGCTCCAAGGCTTTTCGTCATCTGTTAAGCGAGGGGCTAGACAGAGACTGTGGTGTCAATCGGTAAGCTCCACCTGTAGGTTCGCCCCTGAAATATGACCATCCAATGCTTCTTCTAAAGAGCTGATACCGAGAAGGTATCGAGCACTGACTTCCTGTCAAGGCTTAAAATAGAAACACCTACGTACGCACATACTACCTCTATTTTGGCTCGCTGTAGAGTCCTAGAATCCAAAAAAAAAAAAAAAAAAATCCTCGAAACCATGCATATCGAATTCGGTATTGCCACCGTCATCGGGTTGTTGGCCTCGCCCATCTTGGCTGGGCTTCTTCCTTCGGCCGCGGCGGTGGCTGCTGTAAGTCCATCTACCATCTTGTCCATCCTACCCGTCTTGCCCCCCTACACTGAGAAATAGTTCTTGTGCTTCCAAGATATGGACGGCAGCTCGTGTTGTTACCCATGGAAAGGTATTACCAGATGCTCGCATTAGGAGAAATCATGTTGGTTGTTACGGTCCATCAGAGATACCATGTTGGCTGTCACGTTTCACAGAATCCAGCAGGCTAATACTCACTCGAATCTTCCACAGTGCATCGAGCTTAGCCTAGTTTTGCCAGCTCAGGTCTACTTTCCCAACTTACCCGGCTATGACCAACTGAACGAGTACTGGTCCAACCGCCAGGATGACCTCACCCCTACATGCATCATCACCCCCGACAGCTCCACAGCCGTGTCTAAAGCCCTCAAGTCCATCCGCACATGGAAGGCTCCTTTCACCGTGAAATCCGGCGGCCATGTGCCCTTCCCCAGCTCCAATATCGAAGACGGCATCGTCATTGATCTCGTTAACCTAAACACCCTGCAGCTCTCCAATGACAAGTCCGTCGTTTCCGTGGGCCCTGGCCTCCGATGGAGGGACGTTGCCAATTTTCTTCTACCTGAGGGCCTCGCTGTTGTTGGCGGCCGTGTGGGTGATATTGGCGTGGGAGGCTTTACTCTTGGTGGCGGTATTTCGTGGTTCTCGGGACGCTATGGCTGGGCGTGTGACAATGTGCGCACCTACGAAGTCGTGCTAGCGAATGGCACCATCGTCACAGCTACATCCACCCAGAATGCTGACCTCTACAAAGCCCTTCGTGGCGGTGGTGGCCCTAATTTTGGTATCGTCACTCGATTTGATCTAGAGACCTTCGAACAGGGCGATATCTGGTACAAGGAGTCTCTGTATGCTGCCACCTCTACCAACGATGTTATCGAGCAGTTCTGCGACACCTCAGTCAACGGAATCGCCGCTGACGTTGACGGCCATCCCGTCATGTTTGCTGCCTATCAGCCCGCCCTCGGCGGTGTCGTCACTCAGGTCTTCCGCTGGCATGCAGTGCCCCCCTCGGACCCTGCCTCCGTCCCCGCAGTCTTCCAGCCATTCGAGGCGATCCCCGACCTCCAGAACAAAAACGCCACGCTCACCGTGTCAGCAATGCTGGACGTCTATCCCGACCCTGCCGGATTCCGCAAGGGTTGGTGGGACACCTCCATCTCTGCCGATGCCCCCGAGGTTCTCCAGCAAGTCATTGCCAACTACGGTACGTGGGTAGCAAACAACTTTGCCGACAAGCCTGAGGTCGTCGCTGTCCTCCTCATCCAGCCCGTCGCCCTCTCGACGATCCAACACATGCAGAAGAATGGCGGGAACAGTCTTCACCTCTCTCCCTCAATCGGCGCCCAGATGAAGATCAACACGTACATTACCTGGTCCAATGCCAGCCTGGATGCCTTTGTCGAGAATTCCGCGACTCAACTCGTCAGCGAGACGGAACAGCTTGCTATTGATGGTGATGCATTTGACGGTGGCTTCCGTTATATGAATTACGCAGAGAGGACTCAGGACGTTTATGGTCGTTACGGGGCTGGTGCTTTGCCCGAGCTCCAAGCCGCGGCTGCCAAGTATGATCCTCAGCAGGTTCTAAAGAAGCAGTGGAAGGGGTATTTCAAGGTCTAAACTCACTCAGCTTCGCGTCTCTCGTATGAGTGAGCCCCATAGCCTCTCGATTCCAATAGTAATTAAGCAGGGTTTCCGTTTTCCTTTCTGTGATGTAATAAACACCGAATAATGGTAAAAGAAATAGTCCCTGGGTTTGTCAACTTCTTCAAGTCGTTGACAACACTTCGAGTGCATTTTGCGTGATAATACTGTAAAACTTACCACACTCTTCCTAGGTCGATATGTGAAGTCACGGAAGTGTTGAGCATTCTTCCGCTCCATGTCGTGTGTAGACAGAATTACAAGGGCCGTCAATAGATCGCACCAGAGTTCGGCCGTCTTGGCTAACCTTCCCCTCTTGCTCCATGGTTGGGCTCCAAGAAAGGTAGGGAGGAAAAAAAAGAAAAACCTTGAAGCACAGTTTCTTGGCGGGTATCGACAGGAACTGCAAAAAGAAGCCTCCCATGCCCGGATTCGAACTGGGGTCTATGCCTGCTCTCATCCTTCAATGAGAGGGCACAATGATAACCCCTACACTACATGGGACTTTCTGATTCGCTGATGGGGCTCCGGCCACCAAAGTAACCGGAAGAAGCCATCGTGAGCGGGTCTTCGAAAATGAAGAGTGGAGGATGGGATACTTGACTTGAAAGTGACTACGCTTAGTCACGGGCATGTGGACATCACCAAGGTCATTTCCAGGGACAGAGAGTCGGAGCCTCACGTTACAGCGTCACTCATGCTCGTCAATTCCCGAAATAACGGCTAGAAAATGTAATGGTACAAGTGAAAAAAGAAGAAAAGAACGAGGAAAAGAAAAAGCAAAAGAAATTAAGTGGTACATAAGTGGGATCAATCCTCGGCCTGGGATCATCAACCTCACATCTTGATTCTAAAGAGGTAGCGCAGCTGCACCTGTGCCACATCGTAACAGATGTACTCGTTGTAATACAGGGAGGCGCCTTGGACGTTTGTGTCCGTAGGGGCGGAGGAGATATCGGGCTGTCGAGACACAAGAAAGTCAAGATTAGTTTCTTTTCATCTTTCCAATTTGGGTGGCCATGTGCAGCATACCATCTTAACTCCCTTCAGGGAAGGGTGAACGACGCCGGCATCCTGCCACTTCAGGGGTCCGGTCCGACCCATGCCGAAGGTGGAAGACATGTTGCCGTTAGCTGCTGACGATCCAGCGTTGTAGTCTGCGTTCACCAGCTTTTGCATGGGATCACCAAGCTCGGCCTCGCACAGCAGGAGAAGGGCGTTGCCTTGAGACGAGGAGTGGAAACAGTATCCCGCGGACTTGGAGGACATATCAGCGAGATAAATTCCCTTGCCAAACATGTAGCCTAGATATGGGAGTCCCTCGTTAGTAATCTGGCAACCAGAATCGCATCTTCACTTCGGAGACTTGACCGAACCTGTAACCGGCGCGCACGGTGGCGCAATCAGTAGACCCCGACTAAGGATCCCACCGAAGTTGGTGCACCGTGATCCATGCCAGAGCAAGCGTCTGTCGCTCTTGATGGACGAGAAACGGCTCGATTCGAATCGAGATTTCTCGCCATTACGCTCGATTCGGAAAATTTCCATGACTTGATAGTTGAAGTAATGGGTGCTGCCTTTGGACCCGTGAAGGTAATCGACGAGGAATTTGAACTCGTTGCTGCTCTTGTCTAGAGCCGTCATTTCCTGCATGCCCAAGTCTTGGTAGTGACGGTCAAGGGGATGGATGGAGCCGGACTGTGTGTGGGCCTTCATGATGTCGTTCGCTACTTTCATATCAGACAAGCTTTCGAGGAGCTCGACCTCCTTCTTGAGCATTGCGGAGTTAACAATGATCGGGGGTCGGTTGCGGCCGAAAGCGTGAGGAATCAACGAATAGTACAAGTTTGAGAAGTGCTCAATGGCCGCACCGCTCTGCATGTTGTACGTGGAGGCCGCCGAGGTGGGGTCGGTAAGCACGGTGCTCAAGTCCTTGAGAGCCTGGAAACCTCTCGTGATGGTGCTCTTCCCCAACTTGCCAAGCGGCAGCTTGTTGGCATCGTAATTAAGGGACTCCATTACGTTGCTGAAAAACTTGGCGTTGAAGATGAGCTCCATGAGTTCACGGACTGGCTCCTCCAGAGTGCAGTCGGCCATTTGTGGCAATTCATCGTCAGAGTCGTCGCCGGTTTTGCCAGCTTTGCCAGCCGCCTCATCGTCGTCCGAATCCGGGTCATAACTCCGTTCAATGTATGCATATTTGCCCGGCTTTGGAGCTTCGGCCCGGTCCGCCCAGCGATGGCCAGACTTGTCTTTGAACTTTTTCTCGAAGTTCTTCATTGCGTCGTCGAGACTTCCGCTGCCGAGCAATGCTTTCTGGCCTGCCTCGCCCACGCGGCCCCATCGTGTCCAGGCGTAGAACGTCTTCTTACCGGCATCCACGACGAGCTGATCCCAAGAGCATTAGAGATTGAGGAGAGAGGGGCGGTGCGTCAGGGGCGGGGGGGCTTCATACCTGCACCTTGTAAAACTTGTTATTATTGTTGCTTGCATTCGTCTGGTTGAGCGAGGCGTCGTAGATAACGCCATCCGAGTCGATGTAGACGACAAAGCCCGTCTTGCCAGAAAGATGGAACAGCTCATCGACGGGAACCACCAAGTTGGCGGATTTAGCGATTTGACCCTCGGCGACTGGCTGCTTCTCCTTCTTCGCTTTCTTTTTCGGTTCCTCGGGCTCTGGAGTCTCGTCCTTCACCTTGGCGGCTTTGGCGGCTTTGCCAGACTTTGTGTCCTTGGCTGTCTTTCGTTTCTTGGGCTTCTGAGTGCTGTCATCCCCGCTAGCATCCGCAGAAGGGTCGCTCTTCGCGATGGCGATCGGCCGCTTCTTAACTGCCTGGAGAGAATAGTCATCTTCCGCTGGGCGAGCGTCATCTTCAATCGCTTTCAAGGCCCACTCAATATCCACAATGGTAACATTGTTGGCCTTGGCAGCCACGACTTTGGAAGAATCCTTTGCGAAATCTTCTTTGTTGGAGACAAGGTGGGTGGTGGCGGCTGTAACGCTCCTGGCGAATTTGGCGCCGAGTGCTGTCAATTGCTTCTGCAGGGTTGCGTGGGAGAGAGATGGAAATGTTCCGCTCAGGGCAACGACACAGCCATCAAGTGGCAGAGAGGGATCAGCCCCATTTGCTGCAGCTGTCGAGGCTGGGGGAGTGGTGGGTGCCGCGCTCTGCGAAGCATTTGCGGCAGCCGCCTGCCTCCTCGTAACACGAGCCATCGCTGTCGCTGTCAATTGACGTGGTAAGCCGTTGAACAACTGAATTAAAGGGGTTGCATCTGGGTGCGTACAGTTGTATGGTGGTGGGATAAAAGGGGGAGCGGGGAATTTGCCAGGCCAATCTGAATGGTCTGGCTTTGTAGTGGGGGAGCCGGCGTGTTCGAGTTTGGGGGGCAGCTGTGAGGAAGAATCAATCGGTGTCTTCACCCAAAGAGTTCGCCGATGAGCGAAAGAAAAAGGCCAACTTTCCAGGTGTGGAATCTCAAGGAGAATGAATTGGCGAGTAGACGAGCGAAGGAAATTTGGGGATCATTTGGAGCGGAATTTGAGGGATGGACGAACCTAAATAGCAAGTTTCTCTGATCCTAGGCTAGGAATCCTCAAGTGCTCCTTCCTCAGAATTGAGCGCTGGCAAAGCTCGAAGCGCGTGGTTGCCTAGTGCTACAAAGCAAATATTTTGTGTACCCTGAGGACTTTACTTGCTCAAGACGCGAAGGCACGTGGAGCAGCTGAGGCCTAAGGGAAACAAGAAACAGCCAAAACTGGAAACCGCCGCTCAGGCCAGCCTTGGCTTGATGCCACAATCAGGCACCCGCGCCCCACTCGCGCAGGCAGACTCGAGCTTGGGAAGTTGCGCTGGGGATTTTGGGGGTTGGGGGGGTTAAAACGATCAATTGGTGTAGGCAAGCGCAAGTTGCAACAGATCTCCCGAGCTGGCAGACCACCCTGCGAGTCAGCAGCCAGCAAGCATCAGGGCAGGAGCGATGAGCATATTAATTTGCTGATCAGTTGAGTCACCATGGCATTTTCCAACCACATCAATTATCTCAGGAATTGATTCGACGAAGTACCATTCCAGCAACTCTCTCTGTCCTGAATGTGCTCCCAGGCTGTTCACCTCAAATCAGACCAAACCTCGGTCCACGTGAGGAGCTCCAAGCCCTGATCTGGCGCCACCACAGCCCCTCCCCAACCTCAGAGCAGAGCCGCCGCCCTCCCTTAGCTTTTGACCGCTTGCCTCATATGGATGGCACGTTCCAGGTCCCAATCTTTGGGCAGCAAGTAATCCATTGCCGTGTCGGTCGCCGGGCCGTATTGTCTCGGAATCCAACACTGATCAGGAGTCGGGACGGGACAGATGACTGTTCCCGAGAATTGCATGAGCCTCAATTCCGTCGAGATTCCTCTCATCCCTGGCCAACCACATCGAGTCGTCCATTCGGTCAACGTTGATTCGAAAATAGTTAGCTCATCCTCTTTTGCTTCTCCCCTGAATCAAACAGTTACTGTTACGATTTGTTTTGTTTCTTTAATTCTCATTCTTGTTATATATATATATATATATATTTTTCCTTGTATATTCCGATCAACACCATGCGTGGTCTGCTATCATAGCATCACGCATTGAATGAGCCTGGGCAAGCCAGCCTTCCCAGCGCTCGTGAGAATATGGAGGATGTGAGAATGCAGTATATAGTCCCTCCACAGACCTTGCACGCCCGACTTCGAAGCCTATTCTAGCCAATTCTCTATCAACCTTACTTCCGAACTTCCTTTGTAGGATCAGGTTTCGCTCGTTCTTGGAAGTGGTCCCGCCAGTGGAATCCTACGTAGGGTGATGGTTGCGAGGAGGATTCTTGATCGTTTTAATTGGTCATCACATTGGAAATGTTTCCTCGGCAGGCCTCAAGGAGAACTCTTACTAAAACATCTTCAGCGAGGTTTTTGTCAACTTCCCAGCCCAGGGACTTTCCCGCACCTGCCCGCTAGAGAGCTCTTCGCCGCACAACATCTCGGACCTCCGTGTCCCGATTGATGTCGCTTAAGACCACCAGCTCAGTGCTTTGCCCTTGGCAGATCTGACTAGTTCCCCACGGCGCCCTTGATACGGGACAGGAATTTCTCAATTACCTTGACAGTACATTGGTCGATCTATGCCATTTTGTAGGCCGACATAGCAGCTATGCGGTTCTATACTGCCGTGCCTCCCTGGCTTCCTCTCCAACTGAGACTTCAATACCAGTTCCGCGAGGCAGGCTAGTCGTGAGGTCGTCCCGAACTAGGCCTTGACTATGGTTTTCAGTTACAGGAGAGGAGCTCGGGAAGAGTCACACAGGATAGGGTTTCTTGACTCTTTACCCGTTCCAAATTCGAAGTGTCATTAGTGGCAAGGGGGCATGTGTTGGTCCTCAGATATTGGAGATAAAAGTGATCCCCAAATAGGTGATGAGATTAAAGTAGTAAACTCAGCTTGTTCTCTTCGCGCATCTATTTGGAAATTTGCCGGCTGGCTTTCCTTTCAAGGTGATTTCATGACTTCCTGAATAGACGGAACACAATCCTGGAATTTCATGACTTAAAGGTCGGTGAGTGGTTTTTAGGCCGCCGAGTATGCCGAAAGTTCCATTGGCAGCTCCGGAACTCGGCCGGTCTTATCAACTCCACATTCCTGCTTCTGCAAGACGCTAGATGCGGTTTCGGCTGCCCCCTTCAAGAATAGTCTCATTTTCGGCGATGCATTGAGAGTCGGGATGTCCTTGCCAAGTTAAAAACGCTCTCTCCTCCTGGCCTGTCAAGCTGTGGAGTTCTGCTTCTGCCGCTATGCCAGAAGAGGCAGTTCTACGAAGTACTCTCACCAAACCATCTCATGACCCCTCTGCAATGTCGCCTTACTGATGAATGAATGCTTGCCAATCTGGCCTTCGGGGCGTACTGTCAGGGAAAGTGCAGTTCGGGCCGGTGACACGGTATTATCAGCAATCGACCGGCCCGAGTGTTGGATGGCAAACTGTGATCCGCCGCCCCCACCGCCAGATATGTTCGTGCATCCTGAGTGCCGACTACGGCTCAGTACCAAGAATATAACTTGATCACTCCCATCCACTCCAGAGTCTTCTAGTATTGGGACACCCTTGCTCGTATTCCAATCCAATCCTCCTTTCATCCAGTTGCTCGTCACTATGGAATCCGCTGTACTTCATCGCGACCTAACCAAGACGTACCCGATAGCTGTGAGTGGGGAAGGAGTTTACGTTATCACTAAGGAAGGCAACAAGATTCTAGATGGAAGCAGCGGAGCTGCAGTGTCCAGCGTCGGACACGGCAACAAGGAGGTCATTGAGGCAATAGTGGACCAAATCCGCACGCTAAGCTTCGCCTACACTGCTTTCTTCACCTCCCAGGTTGCGGAAGACCTGGCATCTCACATCATAGATCAGAGCGGCCCCGGCACATTCTCAAAGGTTCTGTTCACAAGTTCCGGCTCTGAGGCCGTCGAATCAGCGCTGAAGGCTGCGCGGCAATATCATGTTTTCAACGGCGACCTGAAGCGTGTGAACTTCATTGGGCGGATCAACTCGTATCATGGAAATACCCTGGGTGCCATGTCTGCCGGACTCAATCCTTCCCGAAGGGAGGCTTTTGAGCCCATGCTGGGTTCTGTTTTCCACCACGTTAGTCGATGTTTCTATACCGAAGACGGCAAGGGCCTCAGCGAGGAAGAGTATGAAGATCGTCTCATAGACGAATTCGAGGCCAAGATGCAGAGTCTGGGCCCGGAAACGGTTGCTGCGGTTATCGTGGAGCCCGTCGTTGGTGCCAGTCTCGGTGCGGTGGCTGCGACTCCGACTTACCTCCCCCGACTGAAAGCTCTGTGTCAGAAGCATGGCATCCTGGCCATTTGGGACGAGGTCATGTGTGGAATGGGCCGCATTGGGTCGTACCACGCATGGCAGAGTCTTGGTGGGGCTATACCCGACCTCCAAACAATCGGCAAAGGCTTGGGAGCTGGCTATTTGCCGCTCTCAGCTGTGCTCGTCGGGACGAAAGTTTACGATACATTCAACAAGTGTGCTTCCGGACCCAAAACGTTCATGAATGGTCACACATTCCAGGCTCACCCAGCGGCATGCGCGGGCGCCCTTGCCGTACAGAAAATCATCCAGCGCGACCAACTCCTTGCCAATGTGCGGGAAAGGGGGGAACAACTCGATTCAGCGTTGAGGGAGCGTTTACCGGCTCACGTGCTCGAACATCCCGGAAGATTGCGTGGGGTGGGGCTATTCCGGTGCGTGGATTTTGGAACTCTGGGAGCCTCTCTTGGTGGTCCTTTGGCGCAGGAAGTTGCCGATGAAACTTTTAACAAAGGAGCCGCCGTGTACCCGTGCTCTTTGCCGAGGGACGCAGTTATCTTGGCCCCTCCATACATCATAAGTCCGGAGGAGATTGAGACTTTGGTGGAGGCTTTCTCCGAAGCAACAAAGACTGTTCTGCAGAGGCGTGGTGGCTTGAGGTCCTAAAAAAAGTACATAGGCGAGGTGATGGTTGACGGGAGAGCTGTTAGATTGTGGGTTATACCGGGTTTCCGAGACATTATAGTACAAACGGGGATGTCTACATAGTTATCACCTTTATTTGCTCTCACTGGGCTGTCTCCGTCACAAAACAAGTGATACGTAGCAGTGGCGTCTTCTCTCGGATGGGGTTCGAAACCAGTTCGATAGACGCAGTCAACAGCACTCGAGCTTCACTCTATATGCTTCATCTCACTCACGTGTCGTGAGTTGTAGGCCAAATAGGTCCTATAACTTCAGCCGCCTTTACTTTCCTATCAAAATGGGGTCTAATCATCAAAGCGAAGTCTTTGAGGAAAATGTCTCAACAATCTCCATTGTAGTAAACCATTCTAGTTTATGAATTGCGACCATAGATACGGTGCTTGCTTGGGAGTGTTAGTTAGAGCGACTTTTCTATCGGCTTTTGTCTATCTTTACCAAGTCTCCATCACTTGATATCCCGGTTCAGACGGGCGGTATTACCAGCCACTCGTCTCACCTTAGATGGGAATAAGTTCTATACCGAATCTAATAACTGCAGAATATTTCCCCTGAAAGGAAACCCTGTCTATCTTTGATCTTGGAGTGATGGTGGAGAGTTTGTCTCGTCGCAAGCGTCTTAAGGTTCTGCGGGATAGGGCCAGTGTCATCAGTATCATCACCGTCGGCAACCTTATACAAGCCCCGGAGGCAGTCAATGCCTTGGCAGCCAGATTCCACTAGGTAACTTGCCAAGGAGCTGAAGTCGCCAATGGCATAAGGTTCAGATATCGTTATAGACTCAGATTCGTTTCTTGCGAGATACGCTACAAGTACACGCCCACTTGCCAAAACCGTCGCTGTGTCCGTGCCCCACCTATGGAAGGAATCAGTCCATCGGAAAAAGAGAGACTTGCAGGTCGAAAGATATATGGCGCATTTTGTACTATTACAGACAGTATAACCTCGATATAATCCTTCCAAGGAAACATATGGCCTTGGAAGAGATGCACATCATCCGCGGTCTTGTCTCGAATTTTTTACCGCCATGAGACCCTACTCAAGCACTCTAATTATGCAGATATGCGTCGCCTAGCCGAGTGTTCTTGACCCTGAGGGTGATGAACCGGTGAAACCTGTAAAAATATCTGCTTTGGCTTTCGCTGTTCGTTGATCCATCACTAGAATTGTTACCTCTGCAAGTTCACCGTCTGGGAGTCGTTTGCTTGATCATCATCATGGGTGACCAGACCTTGGGATAGACTCCAAGGTCGTTGGATTTGAAAAGCAAGCGTTCGCTAGTCGTTACTGTACCACAAATCCCATCATAAGTAGGTCGATGGAGGACAGTCTAGTTGAACTCAGGCGATGATAATAGGCGAGGACGTTATCGCGTGGCATGTGTAAACAGGGTCCTCGGCCAGCGCGAGCTATTATCTCTGCTGTGGGAAAATTGTATTCACAGGCTTCGCCAAGACCGGCGCATCTTCCACGTGGTGGCCCCGCCGCATCGTCGCACTTCCGTTCCAGTCTCACGCCATGCGTCTTTTTCTAGATTTTATCTAGGGGAGTGAGCGTAACCAACATATATACTCTAGTTGCTAAAAATAAATAATGGAAGCGGAGCCTTGCCCCTTCGTGAGGGCCTTTATTACGTCTTCTCCGCGGACGTCTACTTCGTAGGTGAGCTTGGGGAGGTGAGAAGACGATACCTCGTCAAGACGATACCTCGTCAAGACGATACCTCGTCAAGACGTTATGCAGAGAAGGGCTAGGATGAGTTTCTAGAATTTTTCCCGATTTAGATGCTGGTTCAGCCCTCGGAATCAATACAATCCGAGATGTATAGAGGGGGCCTGTGAAGTAATCTTAGGAAATAAGATTTACTCCAACTGCTCTCGCTCAAGACCGTGACATGTGCATCTACCCCCAGTCGCAGCCGTTAGTAGGCGGTAGTCAGCTATTAAGTTTACTTTCCATCAAAAGGAAGGTACTTTGTAGTTGGTAACAATTTCTCCGCATGAGTGTGGCTGTTTGAGGACAGTCTGGAGGTTGCTTCACTCGAACGTTATAACATTACGATCGAAGCCAAGCATATGAAGATGGGAACAAGTCGTGGACAAATCAGACGAGTTTCCTTGTAGATCTCACTGACCTATATAAAATCGCTCGGCTTGAAATTCCACATTCGACGTCCTTCCTGAGCTGCTGCCTGTGGTTAATCATCTTCAATGGTCCCTGTCCTTTGTAATTATTGGAGCAGACTCGCCAGATGTTCCACCGGATGTGTTCCGAGTTTGGACAGTCTCCGGCGGAGGCTCAGAGCTAACATTAAGGGGGACGCACTTCGTCAGCTTCAGCGGGGTTGAGCAACAAGGTCTCATAGGGCACTCTCGTACGATACGACTCTCTGAGCTGCGGAGGTTGCCCTTCAAGGGTTAGCACGACCCACATGGTCTCCGAGTGGTGCTTGAGGTGATTCGCCATGCCTCAGACTAGAGCCGATTTGATCTTGGCGTCCCTTCTCTCCCCAAAGCCTCCACAATCTCCATGGCCCCGACCATCCGGGCGAGGCCCTATCAGGGTGCTTCGACGGTGTGCACTCCACAGGATCCAGCACGGGAATTTGCCAGTATCAGAGGCTATCTCCATCCTCTGACCATCCCCGCAATCCGATGCTTGTCAACTCCGCCCCCGCAAAGAATCCCCAATCCCGTTTTAAAAATGTCCGGGGCCCCAACATCATGAAATGCCCAGACTCTACGCTTTAAATCTACCCCAGTTTTGTTGAATGTGTGATGTGATAACGACATTGAATCGTCCTCTTCTACTTGTGTTTTTGTTGTGCTTATAACCACCGTGTCTGGACCCCTTCTCGAGGTCCGCCTGTGGAGTTGGAGCGCAAATCCCGGCCCTGCCGAAGACCCACCACCAGAGCAAGAAGCCGAGGCTCATGTCCAGGAGCCCAGCCATTTTAGCACTAGATCGACGAAGACGTTGAGCTCTTCATTTCTCGAAACCCTTGCGATTGATTGATTTTTTTCGTTCCCTCCAGTTTCCTTCGTCATGAGCTCCAGAGAAATGTCGTCAAAACCTTCGTTATGTACTGCAAAATCCGCGTCGGGACGGAAACCGACCCGACGACGGGATCCTTTAGCCTGCGTTTCCTGCCGGCGGAAGAAAATTCGGTGCGACACGATTGAAGGATTTCCTTGCTGGAGCTGTCGCCGAAACAACACTGAGGTATGCCCTCATGTAACCTTCTCCCCGCCTTCTTGCCAGAGTTCCAGGCGCTGATTCTTGCTCAATATTTTCAGTGTATCCGACTTCCAAGTCGTCATAATAAGCCGTAAGCATTGTCCTTCATTCATCTTCTCCATCCTTGGTGTGGCTGTGGTTAACCAGGTGCGACTCTTAGACCTAAGAAATCCGGTAGCAATGCACCCCAAAAAGAGGTAGCATTACCGGCGCGATTGCCGAATGAGATCCCCCGGAGTGAGGTCCTCGATGTGGACCTGTCGAGGCCGTTTGGCCTCGTTCTGGAACCGACCTTACCATTACCCATCCCTGAGACGGCGAACATCATCTTCAATAATCCCCACCCAACCCCTCCCATCAGCTATGATTTCTCTCTTCCATGTAGCTCACCTGCCATACCGCCTGTATTTCCCGCTTTCTTGAAGCCATTGCCAGCCAGGCTCGACGCAACGGACACGCAGTATCTTCAAGCCAAAGGCGCCCTAACTCTTCCAAGCCTCGAGTTCCAGAATGCGCTACTCAAGGCCTTTGTTGAATATGTCCATCCTTACATGCCGGTGCTTGACCTTGGCGACTTCCTCAATATCGTCTATCATCGCGATGGTTCCAAAGGACAGACAAGCTTGGTTTTGTATCAAGCTGTGATGTTTTCGGGCGCAGGGTTTGTCAGTATGGATGAGATTCACAGGAATGGCTATTCCACGCGGAAGGACGCCAGGAGGGCTCTCCTACAACGGGCGAGAGTAAGTTTGATCTTGCCCTTTCTCAAAAGAGAAGTCAGCAATATCGAGGGACTGTGGTTAACTGACGTATCATAGTTGCTCTACGATTTTGACGTCGAGTCAGATCGGTTTCTTCTCATCCAGACTCTACTCCTGATGACGTATTGGTATGAAGGCCCAGACGATCAGAAGGATACATGGCACTGGCTGGGCATCGCCATCTCCCTAGCTCGCTGCATGGGAATCCATCGTGATAGTGGAAACAGGATGACCCAGTCCAAGCGGGGACTTTGGAAGCGTGTTTGGTGGTCTGCCCTGATGCGTGACCGTCTCCTTACCCTCGGCTTGAGGCGGCCGACTCGTATCTACGAGAAGGACTTTGATCTGCCTATGCTCGAGGAAGATGACTTCGATATCGGGGTCATAGACAGGCACCATAGTGGTATCCTTCCTAACTGCGAGCTTATCCGAAATGTGGAGATGCAGCGTGACCTCGCTTTGCTATGCATAGCCAAGGTGAAGCTTCTGGTGTGTACGGGGCACATTCTCGATGCACAATATGCCATGAAACCTCGCGAAACCTTGAAGCCGGGGAGGACTGCAGTCGAAAGCACCATGATGATCTTTCCCACGAAGGCACTCGAAGCAGAGGAAATCAATCGTGCGGACGAGGAGCTCAAGGAGTGGAGCAACTCTCTTCCATCATGCTGCGAGGCCCGCCCTCTACAATCATCGGACAAACGCGATGGCTATGCCAGCATCGCAGTCCAACGGGCTCTACTGCACATGACTTATGGTGCCACGATCTTGGCCCTCCACCGATGCCGGTTCCTCCCGAACCTCCCCGCAAAGGCCTCTTCCTCGTCACCTGCGGAAGTTTCAACTCACAAGGCGCGCGAAGCCGCCATGCGAATCACACAAACAGCTGCGGACTTGCTCGAATGGAATCTCGAAAAGTTCCTCCCCGCTAGTGGCATCACCGCCTTCCTTCCCAGTGCAATCGTCTACCTTCAGCAGATGAGACACTCCGATCCCGAGGTGCGGAGCAACGCCATCCACTCCTTCCGCGTATGTAGAGAAGTGATAGAAAAGATGCGTGTCTTGTACGTTACCGGGGATTTCGCGGCACTGCTACTTGACGCCGGCCTCAGGAAATTTGGCCTTCACGACCTGGTAAATGGCTCCGAGACAGGAAAGGGGGTGATCGAGACTGCGAGTGGAATGCCCACGCCCGAAGACTCTCTGAGTAACCTCAGATGCGAATCTGATTCAATGGAAGAGGGGATGGAAGTTGACAAGCCCGAGGCTACCCTTGCAAACCCGGGTCACATTTCAGTAATGGACATCTTCTCACCGCCTCCGGTAGATTTTGTGGTTGGCGATACAGGGTTACTGGAAGTCGGGAACCACCAACCCGACGACGACTTTGGTGTACTAAACCTTTGTAACATGGATCTGGCTATGTTGGGCGAGCTTACCGAGTTGGATTCAAACGCGTTGTTTCATCAGACTGCGGGGACGGAGGAGTGGTGGACTGAGTCTGGGTCCAAATAAGTCGAAAAGCACCGGTGTTTGAAAAGCTGAGTTATGAGGTATTCTGGTAAAGCAACTCTGGGTTGCCGTCACGGTCGTTATGGATTACGAATGCACTGTCGAAAGCTACATGTATGTTGATTAGGGAGGCTAGGTCTAATATAACTTCGGAGTCTCTTGTATTAATGTTTCCATCCTCGCCGTATCTATCTCGGGATCTATCTCGGGACATGTGCTTTCCTTTGCCTATATCTTGTGCTTCCGGAGAGAATAGTCTCCATGCTGTCCAGGGTTTTCTGTCAGGGCCAAGTTACTTAGTCGAGGGGATTCTAAACTAGTGAGAACTGCTAATAATACCGTTGCACTCTATTAGAACTAGCCCGTCTTGACATTTTAAGCTCTTGAGTCGGTGAGATGGAGTTGGTAACTCTCCGTCAGCTCGACAGCCTACTGATGTCACCGGCTAGCAGGGGTAAGTCCATTTCGGTAAGCGAGCATTTATTGAACCCACGGTCCACAATCCCACTGTTGCAATGTCCCAGGACTCACGAGACGAGGAAGATGACTTCATCCTTCCTATGAGTTGGTCTTAGACTATAGAGCAACCCGAAAAGGGACCCATCTTCCAATCACCCTACACCCCAGAGTAAACTAAGTTCGAGGGCAAAAAGCCATCAGACACGAATGCATGTGGTGGGCGGATACGAAGGTCATCACACAGCACACGATCGCATTCCTCCCAAAACGCACGATTCAACCCCAAAAATAGTGCCCGATTTTAGAGCTTTAGGTGTGGTATGTTGCCGCAGGGGTGGCGGGTTAGGCCGTCTGTCTCTGCTGTCCCTGCGTGATTTGAATGGACGCCAAGTCGCGCCACTGACGGATACGAGGTGGTGTCGCATCTGCCCTGTGCTTCTTCAACCATTCATCGTGGGGCATCCGACCAAGGCACCCATCTCGAATGCAGATCCGACCCACTCTTTCCCTGGGCTCGCTATTGATCACCCGCTACGATGACGATCGGAATCACGAGGGGAGCTTGACACGAATGAAGAATACCGTGAGAAAGTTGTCATATGTCATGAAGTCGCAGTTTATTTGCTCTTTAGTTCCGGGGTCGGCCTAGCATGACTTGGGATTGGCTCCTTCGTGTAAGCCCGGCATGGAAAAAGTCCGATTCGAACGCAATTGTTTGGTTCTCCTGACGTCGACAACACGAACTGGATGCATATAAATCCCCCAAGATTCTCCAAGCACTCTGCGTTCATTTAAGCTTAACTTCACTATCAGACGAACCTCGAAAACGTCAAATCATATCTTCAGCACCAAAAACCTGACATACTATCCTTTCCAAACTGGTCGAGATGAAATATAATCTGGCTCTCGTCGTCACCAGCCTCATCGCAGGCACCCACGCCACCGACTATTTCCTCCGTTTTGTCGGTGGTAATACCGTCATCAATGGCCAGCTCCTCCGCCTCAATACCTCCACCAATGGATCCCCCGGCGTTTCCGAGCCACCATACAATCCCGCCGACCACTACTCTCGATTCTCCGACTCCGTGGCTGGCGAGCTCCGCGTTATCCCCACCAATCCGCACCCGCCCCCAGTCCCAGGATTCCTCGCTCTGACCCCGGACGACAGCGTCCAAGGTGCTCTGCGACTCTTTGAGACCTGGCACCCCGATGATGAGGGCGTCCAGGTCAGTGGATGGAGGATACAAAAGCCAAGGTGCGGAGGGGCGCAACTCCTTCGCTTTGGGGAGGAAACCCAAAATCGCTGGGTAGCTGTGCAGGAGGTGACCTCGCAGGGCGTGGCGAGATGGGTACCTTGGTGGGTCACTGGAGATGTTCAGGGCTTGGGAGACTACGAGGTCGCGGATATCGAGGTTATCTGGGCGAAGTGCCGCGTGAATTCGAATGCGCCAGGCGGCTCGGAGAATTGCTTGTGAGCAGGGGCGGCGTGTTGTTGAGAGCATTGCTCCTTGACCTGTTAGTTACCTTTTGAAGTTGCATCGACTATTATTAGCACCAATGTTTAATTCTTAGTGAAGCCTTTCCATATTCGTTAATCCACCTATGGTCTTTTGTGCGCCACGCAAGTAACTATTAATATTATATTGAAGATTTTCTTACCCAATGAAACAGCTATTAGAAGGTCAAGTTTGGATAGTATCCCAGTTCATCATGGAAATATGACAACAAGTACTATACGTCCTCAATGGACTGGTTCCCGCCCTTGGGCCAACCGCTTCTAGATATCGACGTCCATGTAGGAATAGGTTGCTTCTTTGCTCAACTACTGGGAAGCAAGTGAACGCGAAGCACTGACTTGCCACTGGAGAGGTAAAACACCTTTCTCTGGCCACGTTCCAGCGGAATGGATACCTCCGTATCAAGAGTGTCAACGTCCACAATAGGAATATCCTGGTCCAAGCGAATTTCTCTGGCCTCTCTCGAGTCGAGCCACTCTAGAGTATAACGAACGCATTGGGACTTATTCTCGATCCCCGAAGATCCTGCAACTGCGTCCGGATAGTCGACCAGTAATCCCAACGTCTCCGTGTCACGAGAGTGAGACATTACGTCCCCTCGCTTCAGCTCATTGAGAGCTCCCTTGTCGCACAATGGCGGGAGCCACTCAACTTCTGCCAAAGGAGATGGTCGAGTTTCGTCAGGGACTGGTGTTGGCGGAACAACAACAACAGAAGGGGGCACAGCGACTTCTGGCCTGTCATCCCCACAACTTCCATCCTCGCAGTTGCCATCTGGTTTGCCCGTTCTGCTGGTAGCTGAATCTTGATTTTCACTTCTCTCCTCGCTCCTCTCTTCAACAGCATCAAACTTAGTTTCTGAAGGTGCTAAAGCACTAGTCTCAGCATCGTTCTCAGTAATCACCCCAGCTGTTACACTCTCCACATCATCACTAGTGCTTGATCCTTCGTCTTCAGAATCCGGCTCGTCCACCCCGTGGCGCTTCGTATTTTCCAGTTCCTGAGGTACGGAATCTTCTTCAGTCCCTTCGTTCGGATTGATCTCTTCTGGTCCAGTACTCCCGGCTACAATGCCATTTAATAGGGAGGTTTCCGAGAGTAGAAGTGAGTGTAAGGCACTCTCATTTGGATCGGGATGCTTGATGCGCTTGTTGGTCTGGCGCATCGTTTTCAGGCTATCCATCCCAAACTTTTCTAGCTGAGCATTGAAGCCAGACTTCATATTCACAGTCCCAAAATTGGGTAGTCTCCAACGATGATACAATCTCCCATGAGAAGAAGGGGTGTACATCTTCGCATGTAGCGTGATGAATTGGTTGCAAAGAAAGCAAGCATGCTTGCTGGAGCACACAACTCGTGGATATCTCCCCCTCGGGTACAAGTCGCAATATGCCAAGATTTGAATCTCTGCGTGGACTGTTGTCGGTTCGAGAATGGCACTGGTGTATTCCAAGAACTGAGCCTCTGCTATTTGGTCCGTCGTCTCGATTAAGGGGTGAATGAATGCCCTGCTCTTCTTGCCCTCTCCCAGCCGGCTGAAAGCGGTCCCGAAATCGGAAGGATTGGTCTGGGGCCGCACCTGATTCAACATGTCGGCCGGCAGGTCCACGGCAACCACCGTCATTTTCCTCGCAATGGGGAATTTCTTCGCAGTCTGGCATAAGAATATCGCCGCTTCGAAGTATCTGGAAACTCTTTTAATCATTTTTTCCATCCGAGACCCTCCAGTTTCACCCTCCGTGATGATATTCCATTTGGGCAGGCTTCTCAAGATGAAAATCTCTCGGATGAGCGCTTTCATTTCTGCAGGTACGCTGTGCTTCTTCCACGCATTGGCCTGATGTATCACGGATCGAGCCCTTGTTACGAAAGACTGAGTTTCAGAATCTAAACTCTTTGTGGGGTCGGTACGCCGTAGCTCGTCAACGGCTTCTTCAAGCAATTCTATGATGGATTTCCCTGCATTGGCGCTATTTCGAGCCTTTCTGGTCTTCTTCCGGCCCAAGTTGAGGCGCTCGAGAATCCGCACTTCACACATGGATATAATAGCATCCATGACTCGATCGCGGATTTCCCCTTCTTCCTCTGGCAGACAGCCTATGTCAGAAGGTGGGATTGCTCTACGACGAGGAAGAGAGGTAGATCCACTCACTCTGATCGATGAAATGAAGGTGGCCGAAAATCCGGTCGAATCCCTCGACAATCTTTTGGAGAGCAGACCTTCCATCCTCTGTGCTCTTACGATTTACGGCAACGAGGACATTGAGCTTCAGCGAGGAGCCTTTCCCGGATTCCCGGACTGATGTAGCTGGGATACGGCCCGGGTCGTCTTTCAAGCATGACAAAAACGCTAAAACCCCAGTTAAATGTCGTTCCCGATCGAACGGCAGGCTGTACTCATCATGCCGAAAAGCTAGGGAGCTCGGACTGTTCTTCAGGGCCTTTTGCGGTATTTCGTGCAGGATTCGGAGGAGGGCGATATTCTCGGCGCATCTAATCGCCGCTTTGGTGGGTCCTTCCACGGGCGGTAGCTTCGGAGCAGTTCCGCCCATGATTTATCATCGCCGGGGGTAGGATCGGGGGGAAATGAGAGAAGACGTCGTCTGTTAATCAAGAAGTTGGCTTTACATTGAGTGATGGATCGTTACGACATACTTAGTATGTGAAGGAAGAATTACGAGGCTGCTGTTTCCCCGCCGGAGCTGGAGAAGTTGAGTGTGTGACTCTTTGGTAGTTCCATGTCGCAGGCCAACCGCCAGCCTGTCCCGCGACCCAGATGCTGGGCCTCCTCCGCCTTTTTCAACTTTTGCCAATCGGCCTCCGGACTTTAGAGGAAGCAACTGTATGTATACACTTTTCTACTTCTCCTAGGGCTCTAAGCCAGCGCCACTTGGCGGAGATGGCTACACTTTCGGCTGACCCAAGTACTCGCCAAGTAATTATACTGAAGTCGTTTGCAGGACGGACGATCTCATTCCAGGCAAGACGCCGACCCTTTCGATTAAAATCGATGTATCAGTGAAGATTAGCAATGCCATTCAAACTAGGTCTGATCTCCAACTGCCATTCAAATGTGATATTCTTTTTATGTACTGAATACTATATGCTATGGACATGATTGATTGACTGGCAAAAGATGACAATTCCCAGGTGCAAGCCCTCATAAACGCCGTCATCGTGAATTTTCAATGCACTCATTTCATTCCGTCCAGTCTTTCTCGGAATCCCAAATTGTCGAAGCGAAAAGTCCCAGACGCGATTGCAAGCCCAGCGGCCCAGCCCCTGACCCTCACACAATAAAAAAAGAATATAGGTGGAAAAAAAAAAGAGTCGCACCCGGTCATGAATCCTCATTCCGCAGCATCGGATGTCAGGCTAGCTGAAACACCCCCTTCGAGATTGGCTTCCCTCGTCCTCTCTCGCTCATTGACTCCGATTTGCCATAAACCTGCTAATCCGGCTCGACTCCGGACCAACCCTTGATGGATCCCACTTGGATCCACCGCTTACGGAGCTCGTCTCTAGCTCGTCGTCGAGTCGAGCGAACTTGCGCTTAGCGAAGGGCCACCTTCTCCTCCTGTACCTCGTCGTCATGATTATGGCAATAATTATGATGAGAAGAACACCACCGGCAGATGCACCGACGATAGGAATAAGCATGTTGTTGGAAGAAGATCCCTCACTAGGAGCAGGGAGGGCCGGAGCTGACTCGGCGGCATCGGCAATGCCGGGCGTAACATTGTCTAGAGGCGTTTGCACGTCTGCTACAGGTGCAGGTGCGGGCGTGTCTTCAGTGTTCGGTATCGCGACCGGCGTCGTTTGGGCGGCAGGTGGAGCGGCGGTGGGCGTTGAGTCTGCTGGCTCGGGCGAGGGGGTCGGGTCTGCATTCTCGGGAGTTGGGGTGGGAACCGCTATTAATGTGGTCGCTGCTACCGGAGTGGGAGCCGCCGGCGTCTGGGCATCGGGCGTCGCGGCACCGCCGCCGAGGAGGTTTCCGAGGTCGACGTTGATGAGGCCGTTGTTAGGAGGCGTAGTATTATCGGCATTGTTGTTGGCATTGCTATCGTTGTTGTTGGCATTGCTATCGTCGTTGTTGGCAGCATCGCCATCGGCTGCGTTTTGCGCCGGCGTGTCTGGTGTCGGCGCTGTATCGCCACCGTTGAGAAGGTTGCCAACTCCGCCAACTGCACCCCCAACACCGCCGAGAAGATTGCCGAGGAGACCGGACATGGTGAAATCGGAAGAGGAGTGGTGAGTAAGACGGATGGATTGCGGATTAGATTAGAAGGAATAATGAAGAAGAAATGAAAATACAGCGAGGAATTATAGAGAAAAGGTCATTATATTCTTCCTTTAATAGCGAATAGGCATATATCGTCGATGCCAATGTCTTGATCTGATTGATGTCATGTCAAAGGAGGGAATATGTGGGCGGTTGGGGGCTGATTTGAAGGGATGTCCTGGCTAGATATTGCCTGGCACTCGACCAATGCATCCTCGCAGCCCTACACTACGTAGTATCGTTTCGACGCCGACTCGTTGGCCTCTCAGCATCATCGTTGTGGATAGGAGAGAAAAGGGGACTGGGCTTTTGTGTGGTTGGATTCTGTTACAGGCAGGAGCGGGAAGGGTTTCATGAGCAAGGCAAGTGTTTGAGCGCCGCCGGATAAAACAGGATTTTTGTTCTCCGTGCACATCCAAAGAAGTATGGGGAATGTTGATCACTAAAGACAATTAGATATTTGCAGCAATTTATTTTATTTGATCGTATTTTTTTGTAGAAAGATGAGTGTATCACTCTGTTGGAACATTAGGTGCTTTTCGGGCGGACTGTCAAGCCTTCTCGTGGGACAACCGCTTGTCATCTTCATCGTCGGTGATGATGGGGCAAAAAGGAACAGACAATCTCACTGGACTGACAAGCCGGGATCAAGGCCCTTCAATGGCGGGGCAAAATGCAGACCCTCGACGCCACAGTAGATCATCCACAAGTGGTACGGTTTTTCCTCCGTCGGCCAGCATCGCCAAATGGATGCCCCGTCCTGCGACCCTCGACTCCTGAAACAGGGGACAACCCAAAAAATCAAGAAAAACATCGGCACAACATTCCCGTGGACAAGCGTCGTTTCCGATCGCCAGCCAAGAGCCAAGAGCCAAGACATAGACCCCGAGAGTCCGACTGTAGTACTTCGTACCTGTGTAATCATTTCTTCGCATCCATATCTCGGTCCAGGCCCTTGAATTAGACTCTATCGACCAGTACTTCGCACGAGGCCCGGAAAATCACCAATGATCTCGAGTCTCCCATTTCCCGGAAGCCGACGAGATGGATCGACATGGACCAGCCAGGTAAACCCCGGTGTAGCGTAGAACAGATCAAGACCAGCCTGCAACCAATCACCCCTGTTCATCTCCTTGTAGAGCCCACGCGAAACAGGACGGGACATCGATATTGTTGGAATGTCAAACCTACTTTGTAGTAATATTAACAACATCTAGACAAAATAATCCGTATCCGCGTGGGCTACTTCGTATTACATTCATTATTGCCTCCCCAATCCCAGCTCCTCACTGTTGTCAACCCATGCCGGGACTCTCGTCTTTCGTATTGCTGTGAAAAGAAGAACCCTCCCACCCATGACCGAACGCCGTCTAACCCCTAATACTGTTTATACAAATCATCATCATTATTCCGCATCACCCATGAAGTAATATCCTATAAACCAGAGAACCAGAGGTCTCCTCTTCGGCCAATGTCGAACCGACCCATAGAAGGTATCAGAGGTCTCGACTCGATGATCGCCCCTTAAAGTAGGAACATAACCAGTCCGATAGCTAGTAGTGACACTGGTGCCATCGATTTGGCAGCCGCGCCGCCAAGTATTATGGTTGGCGCAACAGGATTGGATGTATTGTCGGGCCCATTCGAATTCGCGGAGTTAGATTCGTCGCCATCCGATCCTCCGTCGCTGGCTCCCGCGGTTGGTGTGTTTTGCACCTCCGTCGTCGAGGATCCGCCATTACTACCAGAGCCTTCAGTTGAGGAGGGCCGGGGAACAGTAACAAGGGAGCTAGATGCTTCGCTTCCCGGATTCGGAGTAGGATTTGGGGCAGGAGTCGAGGGCTCTGGTGCTGGCGGTTGCTCGTTCGCGGTGGGCTCGGTAATGGGAGGAGCGGGTGGTGGCGTTTGGGGCTCACCAGGTATAGGCTGATCGGCGGGGCAGGGGTATGTCTGGCCGGGCTTCTGGTAGCCGAGATATTTGGACGGTCGCGAGTAGTTGTTGAGGACGCAAGAGAAGGTATAGCATTGTCCCAACGCCGGGTCGAAGAGCGTCGACATGCAAGAGGGCGTCGCGTTGCAAAGTGACGTACAGGCTTCGTTGCTGCAGGGTGCGTCAGAAGCTGTGGCTAGCGCCACTGCTGAGGCGAGAATTAGAGTCGCGACATGCTTCATCATCATGGTGAGTGGGGGGATTGTATTCCCGCGCAACGAGGAGAGTTTCGGAAAAGTGGAATTACCTGCTTCACCAACTCTGGAAGCGGAGAGAAATATTGGAAGAGGCCGTCAGGCATCGCCATAGCTTTTTAATCCATTTTTGTTTCCCAAAAGTTGGGAGGCTGGTGAGGCTTTCTTGCAGTTTCCACTGTCTCGGCGGCAATCACGTGCCCGCCTGGGATCGTGGAACATTAGAACACCAACCACCCGCAATTAAGACTTGCATCGTTCCAAAGCGCTGCATACCCTGGCAAGAATGCAAAAATGAGGCCAGTTTCAAGGAATGCCCTTACGAATTAATCTTGCCAGCACATCATTGAACACTTCAGTTCTGAGCTGTGACGTGGGGCTCCTTGGAAATGGATGGACACGTTCAAATCCCCACTTCAGCCAACAATACGATGGCGGGGCAACTCTCATCATCTCATCAGGACCACCTCACCCACTTCCTCGACCCAAAAATGAAATCGGGTGCGAACAATGTTCTTAAAACATCAATTCAATCAGCAACTTGAATGCTCTTTAAATGCTAGCCAGGTCGGGCTATTGTCAGCCCTCTAAACGCCTAAGAACTCCCGCCGCCCTGCCCCTTCCCGCCCCCAGTTAATGCCCATTTTTACTCGTACAATGATTATTTGTTACAGGTAGCGATCGACGCCGCCCAAGAATGATGAGATGGCAGTCTCCGCTAGGTCTATCGTTATCAAGATGTACGCGCTCGCTGGCAATGCTTCAGAATCCAAGGATGGCAAAGTGCCTTTTCTAATGGTATTCGTTTCGACGGATCAAGAGTAAGAAGCTGCAGTTTCCTTGAGTTAGCCCGATTCGACTCAATAGCCAACAACAACGATGATCACCTACAGAATTGATAAAGTCCTTGGCCTCGGCCGATATGGTCGAAGGCAGAGGCTTCATATCGCCCTTAACGATGCGTCTCTTGGTCATGATCGGAGAATCCTCAAATGGCGCCTCTCCCGTCAAGAACTCATACGTCAACACCCCCAGTGTCCACTGGTCAACTGCCCTATTGTATGTTGGTCTCCCCGGCCGCAGCATCTCGGGAGGCAGATAGTCGAGGGTACCGCAGAGCGTTTCCCGCCTATTACTCGGTGCGTGCACGCTGTATCCGAAATCCGCCAGCTTCATCTCGCCGTGCATTCCGATCAAGATGTTCTCCGGCTTGAGATCTCGGTGCATAACGTTCTTCGAGTGGAGATACCGTAGAGACTCGGCGACCTGCGCCGCGTACTTCGCCGCCCGCCTCTCCGAGAAGCGGCCTTCCTTCCTCAAGGTCTTGTACAGCTCGCCGCCCGATGCGTACTCGATTAGTAGGAAGATCCGCCTTCGGTCGTGGAACCAGCCGTAGAAGGAGATGATCCCGGGGTGCTTTAGGTTGCTGTGGACCTCGATCTCTCGTCGTACGTGGACCTCGGCGCCGTCGTGGCATATCTCGTTCTTGTTGAGGACCTTGAGCGCACAAATGTAGCCCGATGGCCTGTGGCGAACTAGGTACACGCGTCCGAACTTGCCCTTGCCGAGCGGTCTCCCAATCTCGAACATGCCCAAGTGGAGATGCTTGCTGAGATTGACGGGCTTCGCCGCGCCGTCTTGTAACGTACGTGGAGCCGCCGCATTGTTGTCGAAGATGGACCGGCTCGTGGGCGCCGGGGTTCGATTAAGGCAGGAGAACTTGAGGAGCTGCGATTCGGGGGGCGGGCCCGATGCGAAGTCGGTGACGTGTTGGACCATCGTGGTCTCCATTGTGGGGACCTCTTCGCTTGACGGGGAGGGCAATTGAGCGTGGTTGGAGATGTCAATCCTTAAATGTTCGTTGAACCCTGTTGGGTGAGAAACGATTGGATTTGGAGGGGATGTCGGAGTAGTATTATTACATTGTGCTAAGCTTGGGACCCTTGGCCTTGTTTATTTGAAGGTCCGTTGCTGCAGGGACGGGAAATTCCCCGGACTTTCCACACCCACACAGGGTTGAGACAAGGACCCATGATGCTGACATAATCACCACCCTCATTGCACTGCAACTACACAGGTGCCGAGGTACAATTCCACGACTCCTGATTCTGGCTCTTCATTGTCTTCACTCCCCTCAAGCTCAGTTAGGCGGGAGTTTGCCGGCCCAATGCTTGGGGTATTAAGATGGATTTACCGGGAGACTTATAATACGGAAGGTTTTCTCACAAGCTTTGCAATTCTTCATTCCCCGTTGGGAAATCATCTCAGAGAAAGGAATGAGTGCCTGACATGTTAGCGGGGGGAAAGAAGAAATAACCCATTGAAACTGGAAACTGACGAATGAATACTCGGGGAAAACTTGTGATGGGGGAAGGAGATAGCTGACTTAGCGCGTTATAAAGCGCTTCGAAAGAAAGTATCTAGTGATCTATTGGCGATAGCAGAGAGCGTGTCATAGCCGTCTTTGAACAGCCCTTTGATTTGTGGCTATGCTTCTGAAAATCGTGTGCTTGCATGGTTTGGGTGTTTTAGGGCAGACAAACAGGAACATTGCTTGGGTCCGGAAACAATCAACACCATTGACTTCGTGGTATTATGGACTTACCCTGCATTATCCACTATACACAACCCGCTGCCTATGGGCTTTCATTTTAAGCTCAGCGAGAAGAAACATGATGTGGCGGCAGAGAAGAGGGGCAAAGGGGACTCGATGCGTAGAGGAGGAAGTGGCTGCTTCTGCGTCAAGAAACTATGACTATTTCGGGGAAGTTTATTAGCAATATAGCAGCCTTGTTAGGCTCGAGCGGGTGCTGTCACTAGAAAGAATAGTAGTAATACCAGATACCCGAATGATCATGCTTCTTTCTCCCTATCTGCTATCCTACGGCTAACGGGGGATTTCCCTTCCTTTATATAGCAAATATAAATACCTCTTTCCAACCGGATTATTGCTTTCCTTCCTCCCTCCCAACCTCATCCACCAACTGCTCAAACAGGAGCTCCTTCAGCAGCATGTCCTAGTTGTTGTCGTTAAAATGCACAAAAATCTTCCATTATATATCAGCATGTTTCCTTCCCCCGTCGTCGAACATCTACTACCGGAGACGGTAGGCATCCTGGGTTTCTTCCCCGTCTCTATTGAGCCCAAAATTCCCACACCGTCACAAAGTCGGTAGGAATAAATTGTAAGTCTTCATTGCCATTCTTGCTCATCACATTATTCATACGGTAATGGCAATCATGCTCATGATAATTCCTGTCGTAGGGAACATGCATGGGATCATAGCTCAAGACCGATAGAGCTGCCATATCTCCAGGAGCACGCACCCACGCTGCAGCCAGACGTCCTCTTTCCAGATCACTTGCAGCAATGGCACCCACGTCCTGAATCATACGAAGTTTTTTGATAGTAGGCCGCATCATGTGAGGAGGCCGCAAGACGAAGGCACCTTGCATATATAACTAGCTCGTCTTCCTGCAAACACTCTACCTTTTCTTCCTCCAACACTTCGTTTCTCTCTTCTTTGTTTATCCAGGTGTCATGCCGCCTAGCCATCATCGACCCGAACCAGTCGCTCGATCCATGAATAGCCAGGTGTACTTGCGATTTGATCCACCCGCCGATGCCTCCGATGGCGATCAGCCCTCTCAAGATATTCATCTTCGACAACGACTTGTTTCTATTATCTCGGTCAGTTTGTATGCCCCCAACAGGACACATCAGTCTCGGGGATGAAGTGGTTGCCAGCAATTTCATATGGGCTTCGAGCTCGGAAGTGCCAGATCAGGGACTTTGGCGAAATGGCTTCTGCGTTCTTTTCGCTCTCATCCGGGGTATAGATGGCTGGAAAGCTCGCACTGGTCTGCGATCGGTTCAGCAAAAGAGAGCACACTACGATATTATATGACTATAAATCCGAGGTCGAGTCGAGGAAAATGTACTTCGTCGATTCTTCACACGTTCAGGGAGCGCGAAGACCTTCACCATTGGCCAATGCTCTTACCCCATCTATTCCAGAGGATGCAGAGTCTATAGTGCCGGTGTCAACATCGAGCGGCCCCACGGTGCCAGGCAGAGCCGCGAGTATTGATGAAAGCTTGCGGTAACGCAATGTCAGCGCGAGCTTTGCTCTATATATCAATTCGGCATGGACTCAATAAGGCGCTGCCGCCTGTAGTCTCATCAAGGTCCCTCTAAAAGCGCTGGGCTTTCATTACACTCGATGAGCAAAATACCTGACACTGGTGGACGAGGTTTCCTGTCGAATTCAAGGGGAGTCTGGATCTTACATTTTGTCCATAAACGCTAGTACATACTTTGCGACTGGCTCTAGATACGGCGAAACAACTCGAGTGGGATAAAATCGACCATCTGCCGAGCAAACGAAACGCGCTCGCGGCGAAGCTGATCGACAACTTTTGTGCATTGATCTGGCAGAGACAAAGAGACTTCCGGGTAGACACGGAGCGTTCGGCAAGGTCAAGCTTCCTCCCATATCTTTCCACTTCCGGCGAGCAACATAGTCAACAAAATTTCTATCAATTTGTTCAATGCGTCGCACGATGCGGAGACGAACCATGATCCGGTTGGCCTTTCCTCAACGACCAAATTGCAACTCTCCTAGCCCGTCTGCTGAAATGCGACGAGATTCTTATATACGAGCAAATGGCGAACGAGGCTGCCTAAGCGATGGTGCCTGCTGTGCGCGGACTCCAAACTTGATGGATGAAGACGAGGATTTGCCCAAGTCACTCGAGCACCAGCTACTCCCAACTCAGCCAGCCTAGTTGCGGGGAAGGTGCACTGAGAAGTAAGCACTATCAACTTTGGGCGGGGAATTAGGGTATATCTAAGACTTTGTTCGGCAGCAGCGTACTGGGGAACGCGATGAGAATGGTGACCTGGGCGATGGTTGAGGCGGGTGAGGTTGACGAGAATAATTGAGGGGATCAGCATTCAGCCTGACCGGCAGACTAGGTCCCTCGTTACGCTCTCCAAGTCGACGCCACATCTCCTACCCCCAGCGATGACACGCGCCTCCCCTCTCTGCGCAGAGCGAACGGCTCGCTGTAAGGTGTATCTTGCAGCATCTTCGATTGCTGCGCCGTCTATTGATCTTCGCACTTCAGGGCGGTCCGGATCTAGGCACTCGACGATGCCTCGGTCGATTATATGCCGCCAGCTCCAGCCATTTGGGGAGGGAGAGGGGGGAAGAGAGGGGGGGGGAAGCCGCGACTCCTTGGTGTACTTGACTTATATCACGGCAATACAAATAAGAATTTCTACCACGGGGTCAATGATCTCAACTAGACTACTGGCCAGGGTACGGACTAGGACGGGCAATTATTTGTGGCGTATAGTAATAAATGCACTTGTCATACCATAATGTGCTTCACAAACCGTATATGCGAGAATCCAATGTGACGTGTATCGCCATTCCAATGCGCAACCATGCCAGAATGATGGAATCAAGAGGCGCGACCCAGCTAAACCCCCCAAGACCACAAGCAAGCCCACTCATCCTTACTCAGGCTTCCTGCCCCAGACCACTTTGACCTTGTAGAACCCGTGGATATCGGTGTTATTCATCTCACGGCGAAGGTGGGCAGCGTACACCCCGACCTCTTCTTTTGTCCACCCCTGCAGATTCGCCATGTACAATACATAGCCCTCGATGTCAGTGGCGATGGCCGCATAGGCGAAGGTCCCCAGTTCCTTCAATTTCGGGTCCTTTGGCCATCTCCCCATGGGCACCTACGGTTCGTCAGCCTCAAGTCACCCCGTCAGAGCAGGAGGAAGGGTTTGGATTGGGGGAATTCTGCCCGACTCACTTTAAAATCCCTCTCTTCAATGTCGACATAGCCCGCCTCTTCCATCCCCTTCGTCTGAGTCCCATCGACGACCATACTGAAGGTCGCTCCGATCTTCTTTCCCCCCTCGACGAATAGTTTTCCCCATTGAGACAACGCACTCGTCTCCGTCACCGTGCCGTCGTCGCTAGTAAAGAAGGGTGCCGCCTCAAAGCTTTCGAAGTATCCTCCGGGCTTGGTGCACCGAAATGCCTCCTTGAACAAGTCATACCAGCCCTGGACGCTCAGACTCCCTGTCATGTATCTCATGTGGAAGAAGTCGATGGAATCGGGGGCGAACGTGAACGGCTGAGTGCAGTCATCTATCTCACTATAGCTAAGTTAGCCTCAGACGCGAAGTCCAGCGGTGATTACAGTAGTAGCGGGCCCACAATTTCACATTGGGAGGAACCCAAGTTGGCTGGATAGGGGAAATGTCGGTTCCGATGACCTCGCAATTGGGGAATTTGTCCCCAAAGTCACTAGTTAATGATAATAACGTTAGCGTACGCCCTGGTTAAAATGCCATGAAGACAATACCTACACTGCCCAGAGCCCTGTTCCGGTGCCAATATCCACCACTTTCTGCAGAACGAGTTAGCATGGGTGCCCCCAAAGTTCGGCTGGCTGCTTGCCTGGATATCGTCTTTTATTGGCGCGAGATAGAGCTTGCCGTCCAAGGTAAGTGTATGAACATGATGGCTTCTAGGCGTTAATAGCGTCACGTCAATGAATCACTCGCGAGGGACCTACGTAATGTCCATTGCCTCGTTTTGTTTCGCATCATTCGAGCCCCTACGGGTGGTGTGTCAGCTATCCTGTAGACCACATCACCAGACGATGCCGGGGAGATTTACCAGTACTCAGTATTGGGCCTGTCACTGTGATAGGTCCTGCCTAGACGGTCCTGTATTTTAGGATGCTGGAGCTAAGAGAGGCCGTAGAGGTGGCATTATCCTCCAACGTCGAGTCGCCATCATCTGCATCCTACAGCTTCTTTAGCTCATGGTCAACAGGTGTAGGTTCCGCTATCCACTAACCAATGGCGCCTGTGCCCAATGATGGCCCGGTAGTAGATCATCGGTTTGCGGACTCGGCGTCCTTTTCGGGGGGGACTGAGAGGCGCGCTCTTTGCCGGGCGACCCCGCAGGAGTTTTCTTTCCTTCGCTCTTGCTCTCCATTGTGATGGACGTGAATGGTAATAATTGGGGAACGAAGATGATCATCCCATCCTCCAGTCTTCTAAAAGGTTAAACCCTCATTTTGAACCACGTAACGGCGACGACTCTTGAGCGGGGTTCCCACTTCGATTGCAACAATTCGACATGAAATTCAAGTGTTGGGGCAGGGATTGTGTGAACGGATGCAGGGTTCGGCTTCCCGAGCGCACAACTACTTGAGGCAATTGGCCGAGTGGAACAGAATGAACGTCAATGGCATGAGCGAAATTGGGGTCCCCAATAGAACGCCACCATTTGGTCGACTTGCTTCGAGCAGATGCTTTGAACTACGGCCTACCAAGCTCGGCGCTTCCACTTTGGTCTCAATACCAAGCTAGATCGGGCAGTTCCGAGAGCCCAATATCTGCAGGGTCTGTGAGAACGGGGGAAGGAATAAACATAAAAGCTTACAAAATACGAGGAGCCATTTGCCGCACGGTGAGTGTTCAAACAGGAATGTTCCGTTTCTCAAACTCGACTCCTTCAAGGGTCTGTGACTACTATTTACTGGATCGTCCCCAAACGCGCCTAAAGTAGTCGGAACGGGCCGAACCATCGTCATGTTCCACGACTCACTAGTGCCTTCAATAGCGTAGTTTGTACGACGTTGATCCAGCACAACTGTAGTCTTGTACATTAGTCGCCTCCTGAAATAACGAGAAATATCCCATCTTCCGGGACAGGTCCCATGGATTCTACGCTCTACGGCCAGAGCGGAAGAAGAGTGATTGGTACGAATCAACAATCCTCTCAATCCGCCACGGCCTGTTGGAATGACTCCGTGAGCTGCTAGTTCCCCTTCAGGTCACTCCTCGGAAACATAGAACACGACGACACAGAGCCCATGCATCTGATTAAATGCCACGGGAGCAGGTGTTTCTTGTTTCACAACCATCTCCGAGGCGTGGGAAAAGACCAGTTTAGACGATGAAGCTTAGCGATTTTTTTTTTTTTTTTTGGGGGGGGGGGGGGGGGGGGGGCTGCGCAGGTTGCTGTCCGTAAATCTAGATGGGAAAGATGAGCACCCCATCAGAGGCATAGCATAGCATCGCACCATACATGGACAAGATGACAAGATACGGGAAATGGATGACGAAACCCATTTATGTACGGCAATCTAGAGTCTCGAATGCACCTGGAAACGGAAAGAGACACCTGAATGAGTGGAATGATGGAGGACGCCTGGCACTCGACAGGGATGGGTGAGAGATGGACATCATATCTGAGCCATGGCTGGCCACTTGACTAAAACAAAAGCGAAGCTTCCGCGTCGGGAAACCACTTCCAAGCTTTGTCCTACCACGTTCTCTGAAGAGTGACGTCCTGCATCTGCAGAATGGATCCCTGTCATAACGATAAGGAGCGGATAGCACCAGAACCATCCCCTATACAATCGCCAGGCCTTCTAGGCCCTATACCATGTGGTGTGTTCGGCTACCCGCGACGTCATGTCTCACGAGGCGGATTCGGCTAAATCCCACCGCTTGCATAACCTCCTACATTACCGCAATCTACGCTGCAAAGGAAACTGGGCAGCTGGCCATCATTGATGCAGCGTCGCAAATCAGGAGGTGGTAGGATCCTTTTTAAGGGTTTTGTGTGTGAGGTATTTAACAAGTTATCTTCCAGTACACTTTGGTCGTCTTCGAGTCATGGACGGAGGTCTCTCACTGTTCTTAACAACTTCTGAACCGAGGCTTCCAGACTTCAGTCAGGATCTCTCAATGGCGCCCACCCCACCACAACCTCTCCCCTTGGTTCCAAGGTTGGATGAGATCGTTCCCATAGCAGAAGAGGCTATATCCCAAATCCGGCGGACCAGAAAACAGATCTTGGAAACCGTTACGCCAGATACTGCAACCTTTTCTAACACTATTCAGCCGCGCGCGGAACTTCGGAATACAATTCAGGCCAAGTTTGGCATGATATGGGTCCTCGGATACGCATCTCCAGATAGAGAAGTACATAACGAAGTTGACAAGGTGCGAGAGTTGATGAGGAAGGCGAACGCAGAGTGGATGTCCGAAACCTCATGGTTCAAACTAGTCAAGGCCGTCGCGGACAAGGACGAACCTCTCCACCCCGAAGATAAACTCTGGCTGAGAGATGAACTGTTAAACTACACTCGCTGTGGGCATGGGATCCTCTCCCAGGAGCAGATCGAGAAGTACCTTAAAGGTCGAAACGAAATTGATGCGATGCGAACACAGTTCGCTCAGAACCTGAGGACTGAGAACGGTGGTATATGGTTCAGCCTCGAGGATCTAGATGGTATTCCAGCCACATACCTAGATTCGTGGAAGAGCAGCGAAGCAGATCCGGACAAGAAATTCGTCCATTTTACAAATGGTGGCACCAAGACTGTCATAACCTACGCGAATAAAGGTGAGACTCGGAAGCAGATGTACCTTGCCAACGACAAGAAGGTCCCAGGCAACGTCCCGCTCTTCCAAGACATCATAATGCGACGTGATATCCAAGCTCGGATGCTAGGTTATGCTAGCCACGGTGCCTTTCGAGTCGAACGGCGAGCGGCAAAGTCTATCGAATGGGTTAGTGAGTTCTTAGGTAAACTCCGGAACGACCTCGTTCCTCATGGTAGCGAAGAGCTGCGCCTTCTGAGGGATCGGCGAAAGAAGCACCTTCAAGACCAAGGAATAGACCTCGAGTGCGATGGCTTATCCCCTCCATGGGATCAGAAGTACTACCAGCGCTTAGCCGAGGAGGAGCTCAACATCGACCGTGCCAAGATTTCCGAGTTCTTTCCACTCGAGTATACGGCTCCAGCAATGCTAGACGTTTTTGCGGAGTTCCTTAACCTCCAGTTCTCTCCTGTGCCGCAGGGCGACCTCGAAAGCACGCTAGTCTGGCATGAAAGCGTACGGGTTTGGTCTGTCTGGGAGGGGAGGAATGGGGAGACTAGCTTTGTCGGCTACCTCTACTTCGATCTCATCTGGCGTGAGAACAAGTACCAAGGCTTCCAGAATGTTACTATTGAGAATGTATAGACCCCAGTCTCACACCTAGCTCTCAGTTTTATGTCTTGAAGATGGGGGCTAATAATTCTGTAGGGATATCTAGAGCCGAATGGCACCAGGAGATACCCCTCCACTATCTTAATGTGTGCTTTCCCAGCTCCTCCAGCGGGCAGAGCTATACTACTTAAACACGAGGAAGTTGTCACTCTATTTCACGGTACGTTTCCCCAGTATCTAGCATCGAACATTGATAGCTACGAACAATGTCTGATTAGATTGGGAAGAGCTCGGGCATGGTATTCACAACCTGTTGTCAAGGACAACGCACGCACAATATCATGGAACGAACCTGCCACCCGACTTTGGAGAAATGCCAAGCGTTATGCTTGAGAATTGGTGCTGGATGAAGGATGTGCTTAAAAAGCTGGGCTGCCATTTCTCCAAGTTAAGCCCTCAATATAGAGAGCAATGGCATGAGAAGCATTTAAGTGACGCCGAACCACCCACGCAGGTTCCCGACGAGTTGCTGGATAGTCTAATCAAAGGACGCAAACTCAACCTGACCATGTGGTATCTCCACCAACTGTACGTTGACGGTATTCCTCCGCTAGGCGGGCCAGATCAAGCAGCTAATAACATTGCCGGACAGGGCTGTTTCAATATTCGAGATAACCGTCCACAGTCCCAAGACTCACGAGGAGATCCAGGGCCTCGATGCTCAAAAGCTCTGGTATGATCTGAGGGAGCAGATCGAAGGACTTGATATGAGCGAGGCTAGATTAGAGGGCCATGACCACGTTACCTTTGGCCATCTCTTAGCCGGATATGATGCAGGGTATTATGGGTATTTGACGTAAGGCACTTACATTTCTTCCTTCCTATTCATTGCGGCTCGTCGCCCTGTGCCCCTTGATACTGACAATGGCAGTGCACATGCTTGGGCGTTGGACGTTTTTCGGTCTGTGTTTGCTAAAGACCCTCACGACCAGGAGGCCTGGGAGAAATATCGTCGGGGCATTCTCGAGCATGGAGGGTCTTACGGCGACGAGGTCAAGATGCTAGATGACTTCCTTGGTCGACCGTCAAACTCGGATGCCCTTGTTGAGTATCTCAGTGGCAGTTCATAAATAGACGACGGGCGCCTTGTAAAATGATGAGCGAAAGAACCACGTGGGTTTAACGCCGCCTCCTCGCCACCGAAGCATGCCCTTCCTCGAATGATCTCTCTTTTCTCTCGGGCCTTTCTTATTACGTCTCAGGCTCTCTCACGTAGTAGTAATCACACATCGCCAACAGAATCTATGAAATCCAAAGAAACAACTCTAGAATGTATGTAAGCTTTCCTAGTGTTGGATGAATGCCTCCCCTTTCGAGACCCTGAATCTAACTACCCACTCACCGCACAACCATAATGTTACAAAAACCAAGAAAAAATAAGGTCAATTACAAGCCCAGAACAACCCATCAATACAACCCATCATCATCACTGGCCGTTCCGTCCTGGAACCCAGCAACCGCCTTTCCCTTCCCCTTCGACCTCCCATTCACTCTCCCGAATCCCCCGTCTTCCTCGTCTTCATCGTCATCCCCATCACTAAACCCCGGAAGCGCTAGGGCCTTCCCCTTGCCCTTACCGGCCGCAACCGGAGAAGCTAGGCCCTTCCCCTTGTCCACCACCTTTCCTTTTCCTTTATCCCCCTTCCCACCATCCCCAGCCGCCCTATCCCCCTCAAACGTCCTCCTCACCCTCTCATAATGCTCCAACTCCCCGGCACTAACGCTAGGCACAAGTTCTTTCTGAGCTTCAAGGAAATCCACCTCCGTAACCTGCACTGCCAAGTCCTCCTCCGTGGCGATGTGGTCGAAAAAGTAGGCTGTGGAAATCGTCCTTCCTTCCGACGCGGAGGAGGCGTTGAGCCGCTTGATGCGCGTGTCCACGTGGGCCGCTTGTCGCGTGACGGCTTTGAGCATGGCGTCGGTGCAGAGTGCGTAAAAGTCGGCACCGGTGTAGGTGAAAGGGAGTTGTGCAGCGATGTTGGAGAGGATGACGGACGGGTGGAGAGCGAACCTGGGTATCTTATGTTAGCAAAAAAAGGAAAGAAGAAGAGGGGAGCAAGAAGAACATACTTTCTAGTCAACGCCTCGAGAATCTTAGTCTGCTTATCACGCGTATCCGAAACCCCCAAATAAAGCAGCTTGTCAAACCTCCCCGGCCTCAAAAGCGCCGGGTCCAAAAGATCCGGCCGATTCGTCGCCCCGATAACAAACACGCCGCCGACATCATCCTCGCCGCCCGACATACCATCGAGCTCAGCGAGGATCTGGGAAACGATTCTGTCCATGACACCACCGCTATCGCCCTGATTTCCTCGCTTGGGTGCCACGGAGTCCAACTCATCAAAGAAGACGACGCAAGGGCGCGCGTCGCGAGCCCGCTGGAACACGCGGCGGACATTGGCCTCGGATTCACCAATGTACATGTTGAGGAGCTCGGGGCCCTTGACGCTGAGGAAGTTGAGACTGTATTCGGTGGCGATGGCCTTGGCCAGGAGCGTCTTGCCGGTACCGGGCGGGCCGTAGAAGAGGATGCCGGACCGCTTCTTCATACCCTTGGCGAAGAGCTCGGGGCGTTCGAGGGGGAGCTGGATCGTCTCCGTGATGGCGTCCTTGACATTGTTGAGGCCACCGACGTCGTCCCACGTCACGCTGGGGATCTTGGGGGCACCGATGGCGTCGGAGAAGTTCTTCCGGACGGCGTCGACGGCTGCGTCAAAGTCCTCCTTGATGAGACAGCGGGAGAAGGGACCGCCGGCAACCTGGACGTCACGCACCGAGACCGGGAGTTTGAGGGAGCTCGAGGTTGGTGGTCTGCCGTTTGTGATTTGCTCGAGGCGGGATTGTTGCGCGATGACAGCGCGGTCTACGACGTCGACGAGGTCTCCCGCTACGAGTGCGGCAGTCTTGAGCGCGATATTGCCAAGATCGACGGCGGGGTCCACGCTGACGCCCCGGTCATTGATCACGGATTTGAGGATACCCTCTCTCTCGGTCTCGTCGGGCGCTCGCACCTCCAACTCGTGGGTGAACATGCCTCGGATGGTATCGGGGATCTTGTCCACCTCGTTCGTCGTCGCAATGAGGACGCGCACGCTCTGCAATATATCCTTGAGTGAAGTGGCGATCCGCTCAGCTGTGAGCGTCTCAATATGCCGTATTACCAGTGCGCAGCAGTCCGGTCCGCAGCCGATCGCGCGGTCCGCCCTGGTTGTCAGGTATGCTTCGGTCTTAACGTCGCCTCCACTGCCACCAGACTCGCTAAGGATGTCGTAACAGTCGATAGTAAAGGAATGAATACCAATATCGGCACACGCGGCCTCGGCTACTGTCGCCTTTCCAATATCACGATGGGTTGACACGAGGAGAATGGCGACGGGCGGCATCTTTAGATGAATGGCCCTCTGGCTTGAGGCTGTGGCAATGAGCTCCCTCAGTTGCCGCCGTATCGGCGAGATGTATCTGACCTCAGGCTCCGACAAAGATGAGGTAGACGGCGCATCAGGGAGCGGCTTAGCCCCCTTCTTCAGACCGAGATAGTACTGCCAGTGGTTGTCCTTCGTGCCGGGAATGCGGCTTATCTCGAAGCCAGACACGTTGAGCATAACCGACAAACTATCCACGCTCGCTACGGAGCCCCAGAGTTCCTCGAAAGTACCATGCTCGCCCTCCTCTGACTTGCTGACCTGGATATGGTCAACCTTGAACCAAGCGACAGCGGTAACAGTTGAGGTTCCCTTTCCAGCAGCAGAGGCGCTAAGGGCCATCACATCATCAACCTCGGCCCCGTCAGAACTCTCCCGCATCGCCTTCCCGAGACGAGCGTCGACGGGTATAGCAAGGAGATCGCCGGTGCGCAGGAGCCTAATCTTGCGTGCGAAATAGCGCTTGATACCGCCCAGGACGGCGGTCTGGTATGCGCCCTCGGTGGTAATTGGCGATTTGACGCGATGGATGCGAATGTCACGCGCATCCGGTGGACGGGAAGCATTCGTAAACTTGGGCAAAGTTCCCTTGCCTTGGTATGAGCCACGCTTAATGGCGGAGATGCGAACGTACGAAGCTCCGTCTAGGTTTGCCTGCAGGATGGGAGAGATGTACGCGGCCGGACTCGTCGGTTTTGGGACCTGGGAGTCGAAAAAAGAAGGCCTCCTGCCGTCGTGTCGCTGAGAACTCGGAATCCTCGTCATGGGCCTTCGCGAATGGCTTTCGGGAAGACTGTAGACCCTCACAGGGCGCCAGTTTGATACTTCCGTTTCATTGTGGTTGAAACTGCCGAGACCAAATGCGCCGAAGCCGTTAACCGGGGGTTCCTCGGAGGCTTCGATGCGTACCCAGTCGCCGGAGAAACAGCCAATTTTGGATAGAGAAGTGACATCGACATAGACTCGCGCCTCTTCATCGTCCTCGGGTGCTGGCTTCGGGTGGAGCAAATCGTCCGGAATAGGTGCTATCAAGCCATTCGCCTTAAAGAGGCGGCCCCGATGCCTGTCTTGGCGAGCAGTTGTAGCGGTGAAATTGGTGAAGTTGGAGAACACAGAGCCAGGCGTGCTGATGCCGTTTACCCTCCTACCACGACCAATGGTGGTCGGAGTTCCCGGCTGGATGGTCGACACACCGCTGGCGAGGGTCGGCGGTAGCGTAGGAGCGTGTAGCGAAATCATGTCATCCATAGAATCATCCGAGAGGTCATCCTCGTCGTCGTTGCTAAGACCGGTGTCGTCGGACTCGTTCTCGGTAACGGATACGAAACCATCAGTTTGGCCGTCGGCGTCCGTCTTGTAACGTTCCTCGGAAGCGGAGTAGAATTCGTTGGTATCTTCGTCATCCTCCCGCACATCGACCAAAGCACGGCTCGAAGAGATGGTCGGGCGAGAGTGTTTCGGAGCATGTATCCTCCCACGACTTAGGATAATCCTCGTATTTGGCGAGAGTATCCCCTGCGAGACGGGCTCGCAGAGAAGAATCTCGCCAGGGTTTGGAGGCACGTGTGTTACTGGGTGAGGGGGAAGCGGTAGGGAGAAGAGATCCCCACTATGTATAACCGTAAGCCCCCCGAGAGCAACGCGTAGCGCGGTTTCAAGCGGGGGTTGGTTAGGTGACGCAGCGGATTTGCCCTTGATGGCTGATCGGTCCCTATAGAAGGTGCCTTCGCCATTCTCCAAGCGCCTCGTCAGTTCGCTCTCGAGCTTGACGTATACCGTATCCAGCTCGAGGGCGACCACGTCCAGAGCTAATATGTCTATGCCACTCCTGATATGGCTCGACAGCTTCGAAGGAGCGACCTTTTGGAGAGTCTTGGCGAAAGTCTGGAGTGCAGACGACGAGGGCGAGAACCGAATAGTCGAGGCAGATATTTCAGAAGACCGTACTACCGGAACAATTGACCAAGGCGTATCGGCCGCAGAGGAATTCGGCGTCCAGGGAGTAATGGCGATATGGAAGACGGTGGGCTCGGTATCATCTTCGCCATCAGGAGATTCTACATGGCCAAGTCGGCACGTTAGAAAGACGAGACGAACGGGGGAAGAGAGGACGGAAAGCCGAGCAAGGTGCGAATGGCAAGATCCCAAGAACTTGAGAACTCTACTAACCAGCATGACAGTGAGGAAACAGCTCCCTGAACAAATCATCAGATATAGCACCAACATCCCCTTTCATATGGTCGGGTAGGACAAGCCGAGTTGCCACGGGGGGCTTGTCCTCCTTCCTCCTCCTCCTCACACGCCTTTTTGTTATGGCAGAAGGCGCCGCCATCGCTCACGGTCCGGATCTGGCACAAGCGACGAAGGGCAAACGAAATACTCAGCTAGTATTCCGGGAACTGGGATTCGCAAGACTTTTTGTAATGATCGCTGGCGAGGCGGGATCGAGAGGGTCGAAACGACGATTATCGAATTACAAGGTTAATGGAACAGAGAGGGAAGGGAAAAGCAAATAGAGTAAAGACGAAGCAATTGGCATTGTCGATTAATGTGACTCTCCGTCTCGATTTGTCCCGAGGTGGAAGGTCGAGTGTGGTGAGTTCGTCGGTCAAACACCAAGCTCCGCGATGCCGCGCCGAGAATTCAAGTTCAGAAGGTCGAGCCTCGGCACAGTGGCGGCAAGGGCCTGCGTGACCCATTGAAGTTAATGTGGAGGCACTGGAGGGGAAACCGGGGCTGCCTGCATAGCTTGATCAATGAGACAGTCAATTTCAATCCTTGGTCCAAGTGTACAAGGGTACAAATGAGAAAAGCAAGCCACGTAATTTTGCATGTTTCCAGAAAGCTTGTGAATTGTGGCTTGGCTTGTGGCGCATGGAGAAAACTCCCTCGCTAACATCAATGGAGCAGGGAGAGTGGCTTGGGCTCCTTATCGAATCCACAGCACAAGGGGAAACGGGGGCTTCATAACGACAAGCTAAGCTGCTTGAAACTCAACAACTGCAAGGCAATAATCCGATGTAGTATAGTGGTTAGTATACTGCGCTTTCATCGAAAGGCACCGCAGGGGCCGGGGTTCGATTCCCCGCATCGGAGCTCATTTTTTGGTCCTTTTTCTCTCCTTCCTACTATTTATTTTTACTTTTTTATTCAGATTCCCTCCCCAATCTGCAATACATAATAATTCGCTGATTTTTTGCAGTTTAAGGTAGGTCTGGTATCAAAGTACTTTATGTTGTGTATGAGGTCCTTTTCTAGTTAACGAGATGATTGATGTGTCGAACCAATCTCTTCCGACGAGGCAAAGGGGGGGAGTCGAATATGTTCGTTCATTTGATGTATCTCGATCCAATGCCACGGCATCAAGATCAGTACCGATACAAAAGATAATATTGTCTGACCTCTTATGCTTCTTCAAATCAAGATTCATCCACCCCAATTCCCGTTTGTGGCTACCTGCATTCCGAGTCTCATCGAGCCTCCACCTTCCACGAACGGAAGCCTAGAACTGCAAAATACGACTTGGAAGACCTGTCTTATTCTCCTTCTCTTGAGCTCACTTCCAGTCACCCCAATTTTACTTTCGGGCCTGATTCTCGCCAATATCCATAGGCAACAAGTACAAGAGCCCGCTACGATTGTCTCGTCCAAAACCAGGCGGCGTTGATATCAGGGAAACCGCTTCCCATCCTCTTCATAATTGATCAATGCCAACGCAGCCAAGACGGGAAACTGGGCTCTACTTCGCAGCCCTGCAAAGGGGACAATAGTTGATTCCTTTCATCTTGATCAGTGACGGGATATTCCGACGAAATCGAGAGACAGACACAGGAACTGTTGGGCAGTGAAGGGCCGCGTCTCCGCCGATGTTGGGGATGGGTTTATTTACATTTGATCTCTCTCAAGACAATAACGTCTAGAGCCCACAGAATTATCACGTTTTCGGCCTCGGGCATGAAGAACGTGAAGAAACGTGAAGAACATGAAGAACCCAGGCTGAAGCATATGCTTGATTGACAATTGAACTGATCACTGCTCCGACTTCGTCGCGTCGCAAATGACATCGTCGATCAAGCTCTCAATTACATCGGTTTCTCCCACAGCTCGACGCAGGCTCCCAAGATTAAACAGAACGTGACATGCGCTGTGCCTGCGACATCTGGGATCACTTCACGGCCGAACCCAACCGGAGCGCGATGGGCAGAACCTTCTTAGCAGCCAAGCCCGCTCGTCCCCTGCAATTAGCTTTGTGTCAAAATCTCTTAGTCCTATGATAAGCTCACGTCAAACCTCGCCCCATTCTGCAGACCCATTAACCCCTGAGGTGACTCTTCTTGTTTTACGACGACGGGATATGTGATAGGTGAAGAGGCCCCCCCCTCTTCGACCTCACGTCATGACGCTAGTTTGTTTCTTCCCCTATTCCGAGGCACTCAAACAAAGTTTGCATCGAGGCTATGCCGCCGCGGCAATGCGTATATCCATCTGTCACTTGTCACCGTCAGAACGATGACGGAGAGTGCTTGAAACTAGTGGCTTAGGGTGGTTGACGCGTTTTCTTGCTCACCGAAGGCCTTACGGTTTCAATCTTTTACGTAGGCCATGTTCGGTTCAAGAGGAGACTGCCTGAATATAAGATCCTGTGAATAACTAGCCAAGGATGTGATTCTCGGTTGCCTGCTCGATTCAACTTTCCCTAAAGCCGCCTTTTACTTTTGTTATTCTTCGAGGTGGAAACATGTCTCTTGGTTATGGGCAGACAGGGTCATCGACTCAACTGCAACCTCTTTCTCCCTCCCGACGCCATAGCAATGCGGCTCTTCACCAGCGAACTCTAGGTGTATCCTTTGATCGCAAGGATGACCGTGACCACAAATCAACCTTGATTAGGACGGAGGAGGTACTCATCCAACCTGGCAATAGATTTCCTTCATACGTCGAGAAGAAGGCTACGGAACGGCGGTCGAGATCTCCCGAAAGGATCAGCAAAGAACTCGAGCGACAGAGGACCAGTACCTCTGCAGCAAGACAAACCGCAGAGACGAGCCATCACAGAGCCACACTATCTACCTCGACGAATACCTTGTTTCCCCCTCTCCCAAGATGGCCAGCGCCATCTTCACTTCCCCGTAACCTCTTGTACCTGGGCTACCGACTCGTCTCATTCTTTCTAAGCCTCGCTTTCCTGTCCGTCATTGTGTTGGGGGCACTTTTCACTACTATACCGATGGCTGTTCCACGGCCATTAGACAAGTTTCGAGGGATCGGTCGACGACACACCAGGAGACGGTTCCATGAGGAAGAAATAAGTAGGCGGGAGAGGAGAAGACAGCAGGAAGATGCGTGGAAAAATACGAAGGTGCACAAAGGGATGACAGGCGATCAGAAGGACGAGGAGTTTACTCCCACCGAAGGAGGCGCGGATCCCATTGTCTGCGACATCAGATACTATGCGCGGAGAGTTGGGTTGGACGTGGAGGAGTTTGATGTTGAGACTGAGGATGGCTTCATCATCAGTCTGTGGCATGTGTACAACCCGAAAGATTTTTCCGGACCCGCCGATAGAAGTGTCCCGCCTAGATTAGGAGAGTGTGGGAAGAAAAGATCAATGCACAATAGCGAGAGGAAACCGAAATTCCCAGTCCTCCTGATTCACGGACTACTCCAAAGCGCAGGCGCATACTGCGTAAACGACGACGAATCCCTCGCCTTCTTCTTCTGCAAAGCCGGTTACGACGTCTGGCTGGGGAACAACCGATGCGGCTTCGCACCAAAGCACAAGATCCTCTCTTACTCCGATCCGAGATTATGGTGCTGGAATATTCGCCAGATGGGCGTCCTGGATCTTTACGCTCTCACGACCAAGGTACTCGAAGAAACTGGATTCGAGAAGCTCGGCCTCGTCTGCCACTCCCAGGGAACAACTGAGACGCTCGTCGCCCTTGCGAAGGAGCAGCGCCCCGAACTCGGTGAGAAATTTACGGTATTTTGCGCGCTAGCGCCCGCCGCGTACGCGGGACCGCTCATCGGAAAGATGCACTTCAAGTTCATGCGTATCATCTCGCCCTCGATGTTCCAGATCATGTTTGGGATCCACGCATTCATACCGTTCATGATGACGATACACCGAACCATGCACCCTCGCATATACGGGTGGCTCGGCTACAAGGTGTTTTGGTTCCTGTTCAACTGGGCAGACGACCGTTGGGAGAGGGACCTCCGTGATCGCATGTTCCAGTTTGCGCCCGTGTACGTTAGCGCGGAGTCGATGAGCTGGTGGCTGGGACGGAACGGATTCGCCAAACACAAGTGTATCCTGTCAACAAAGGATATCGTACGGGCGGAGGAAAAGGTCGATATGGAGATGGGCGGGTTCGCGCAAGGGAACAAGGAGATGGCGGCTCTCCGATCGGGAGGTCCCGAGAGTCCCACGCTTAAACGGGCCGTGGAGGTGTGTAGGCGCAGGCCTCGGGGAGTTACGGCGTGGTATAACGAGCAAGTACCGCCGTTTGCGTTGTGGGTGCCTGGGAGCGACGACCTCGTGGATGGAAGGAAGTTGCTAGAGAGGTTTGAGAGGGGCCGGGAGCCCTTTGTGAGGGTTGTTCATAGTAAGGTGATACCGGAGTACGAGCACCTAGATGTCATTTGGGCTATGGATGCCGTGGATCAAGTATTTACGGAGGTGAAGGAGGTGCTTTGGAAGACGTGCAATGCCAGGGACAAGTGTCGGGTCCCCAAAGGATGTGAGGATGTAGAGGAATGGATACCTCCTCCTAGAATGATTGATGAGGAAGGTGGAAGCCAATCCAGCAGCAGTAATGGTGCTGATGATTTATGATGTTGCGTTCGGATCAAAGCAAGATAGAAGAGGAGGTCCGAATGTGAAAAGAGATCCGATGATGTATGTATATACGCAATCTGTTGATTTTCAGGACATCCAAACGCCTTGAATATAATACACTTCTTCATCATCGTCCATCAATCCCACAGCTGCCGTTCCATAGGGAGCAATTGTACCTTCGTACAAGTCGTCCATTAACCCTTCAGTAGCTGTCAGGTGGCTTGGCATGTCTTGCCTGTTACTTAAAAATTGCCCATCACCATCTCAGCTGTCTGAGACCTCCGGGATCTACAAAGTAAGTTCAGGAGTCTAAGCAGAAATCGGATGTCCGGTCCTGAACCTTGGAGGGAGCCGCCGACCGAGGGATTCTGCACAACCCCGGAGCGGAAGACTATGAGATAACTACTCAGTACTGAGGAGGCGAAGAGAGTGACCATCAGATCATCTCAAGGGAGGCGGACTCGCCCTTTCTGTGTAACACACCGAACGGCTCGCTTCTCCACCCCGAAGATCATTTCTGATTCATTTCCCCTAGGATCAGTTGCTTTTTCCGCGACACCCGTTTCGTTCACAAGTAGTTTAGAAAGGAAGGGACCACAATTTTGGGGGGCTCTCGATAACGAGCCAGCGGCGGTTTTCTTTTGGAGGAAATTGGGGGGAACTTTTTTCTTCATTTTTGCCATCGGATCCGGATTACTGTAGTGTCCGAGAATGCATTTGCCATGTCCTCCACCCATGTCTCGGATATGGGCTTTCATGGCTAATATGGCTACCTACAGATGCAGGGAGAGGCGTTTGCGGATCGATGCATTTGACCGGGTGGATTTGATGGGTGGCGATACACTGGGGATTTGAACTTGCTCGATTGTACCTTCCAGGTCATGGCTCGTTGATGAGATAAGCGATCGCCACGACAAAGAACGGGTCGAAGCGGGAAGAAGTGCCCTCGGGTGATTGTCTCGGTGCTCTAAAATGAATCGTGGATTCATTGTTCTCCAAGAAGTTCGAGGGTCCTGTCATCCATCCCGTACCGACATCGACCAATGTGTATGCGTGCGTGGACATTTACGGAGGGTTGCAGATGTGCAGAGAGTACACGAATACATGAACTGTCTCCGCCTATGTTGCCTGTAGAAGGCAGCAGAATGAGCACACCTCTTGGCCCTTGATCAAATGCTTGAAAACAACTTGCCAGCTTCATCTCGGGCCTCGGAGTGCAAATAGACTTTTGGCCGGCTTGTCCCAAGTGGGAGCTGGGAGCACAGAGCACGGGGCAAGTGGCGATATCTGTTCTCCAGGGTCTCTCTCGAAGTCAACATCAGATTGATTGATACAGTGAGACTAAAAAAGTTTCGATCACTCGACCCCGCTTTACGTTTCCCTTCAACAACTTTAAAGTCACTCTCCAACTTTAAATAACTATATCTTAACTATTTTTATATATAAAAATATTATAAAATATTATAGAGGTACATAGGAAGTGTCAGAATGTAATTTTAAAAAGATCCACTAAATTAGTACTTCGTATACCACCCTTTTGCTTCAATTACAGCTTCCAGCCGTTTTTTCATCCCACCTGCTAGCTTCTGCAACATCTCAACTTCGATGTCTTCCCACGCCTCCACCGCAGTTGTTCTTAGTGCCTGGAGACTTTCATAGTTCTTTGGCATATCTGCTAAGTCCGGCCGAAGCTTGCAAACGCGTTCTTTAAGCACCTTCCATAAGTTTTCGATAGGGTTAAGATCAGGTGAATATGGTGGCCAATCGATCAGTTCCACCCCATTCTCTTCAGCCCACGGAACCAACTAATCTTGGACTATTTGGGCTGTATGCGTGGAAGCATTATCTTGAATGAAAATACTACCAGGCTCACATATCGTTGGAAGTGTCTCTTCAAGGAGGTCGCGGATAACTTGCCCAGTAACCCCTCTACATGGAAAATCAAGGTCTCCCTGACATTCTGTTAGTGTAGTGCGATTGCGAAATGAAAACGCAGCCCAGAATATCTGCGAATGCCTCGTTGGCTTACTCTTTAGCTGGACTACTAATTTCTCTAGTTATTTTCCCTATTTTAGGTTAGTTGGTGTTGGTTTTTAAGTTGGAATGTGACTGATATATTTGCAGAAAACCCATTTTCGACGTTGCCCTTGACCACGCGCAATTGTGGTCTCATCACTAAAGATAACCCTCTTCCACCATGATATTCCTTTACCCACATACTTCCTCGCAAAGGCCAGCCTCTTCTGGGCATGTTCTTCTGTTAATTTTGGTCGTTGAATTGCCACTTTGTGTATAATATTATGTCGTTGGAGGCATGATATTAGAGTGGTATTTGCGCAGGCAAGATTAGCCTGTTCTTTTAGATTCCGGATGGAAATGAAAGGGTCTCTCTTAATGATTAAGAGAATATATTTGATTTCGTTAGTACTGATGCGGTATGGCTGCCCGGATCGTGGTTCTGATTTTGCTGAAGTTTGATATCTATATCTGATCGCGATGCCATTGACTGAGCCCGGTGGAATGCGATATTTGGCTGCGATAACTGAGCGAGAAATACCCATTCTATAGTTGCGTGTAATAAGAGTCCTCTTATGAGGCGAATGATGTGTTTTTCTTCTTTCCGGAGCCATTTCTGGCTGTGATGTGATTTTTTGAAGTTGGGGATGGGTAAAGTGGGTGACGCGTTCGCGTCACGTAATTAAAAAAGTGATCGAAACTTTTTTAGTCTCACTGTAGCCAATTGATCAAATGGTTTGGTGGGGTTTGGTGGAGGTTCGACACTATGGACCAATTGACGATGCCCTCCATCTTGTATCAAAGTTTGGGCTGTCCAGGGAGTCAAGGCCGGTCTTATAGGGACAGCCATAATATCCCGACTCCATCGTGGTCTTTGTTGAAGTGGACAGGACAAGACTTGGCCTCTCTGGAGGTACTCGATGTACTTGTAATGGTGATAACTTTCCACTAGCGACACGCACTCAGCACATCTCAGTGCTGTATGAATACCGCGGCGCTGGATAAGCACATTTTACTGCCCACCCGCCCAGTGCAGCGGGCCCTGTCTTAGCGCCGTGCTTTGCTTTCCTTCCGCGAGCTCCGGGCTGTTTAGCTCCAAACCCAGCGCTAGTAAAAAGTACTTCAGCACAGGCTCCATCAGCAATTGTCCCCAAGGACCTTCTTTGGTTTTAACCAATCATCATGACCGATTCTGTCGAAGTCCATAATAATTCACAAGCCTCCCAGTCGAGTGGACTTCCTCGTACTCCTCACATTCGACATTTGACCATCCCACCTCACGACCGACACGATCCGACCCTCCCCCCCTCAATCTCCATCCACCCGGGGGCCAAACTCGTTTTACGGCTCTGTAATCCGCCCATTCGACATCGACAGCTAACAGTCGTAACCGTTGCGCATTTGCTCATCGCATCAGATCTCCATGATCCGAGCCTTTCATGGCACTTGGACGCTAGACGCCAGCCGCTACCTCCCATTCAACTGGCTGAGGAAGCGGCTCAACTGCACCTCTTGACTGCTTGAATTGCGTCGAGTCCACCACCACCACCACAACTCTCGGTATCTTTCTCGTTTAGGTCGGCATCTATCCTGCAGAGCCACCATTCGTCCTTCTCGAGCTGTACAATACTTCCGACGACATCCTCCTCTTTTTTCCTTCCGTTATACTAAACGAAAATAATACTAATAAACCGAAAACCCGACCGGCTCCTTATCCTTCCTCTCGACAACGGCGGCTCTTGAACCCACCGTCCAGATGACGACCGAGACGTCCCCGAGGACCGTTCGCTTCACCGGCGGCGAGGATGATGCGCGACCCGAAAAGTCTAAAGCCCCGCGGCCTTCCTCTCTGATAATCGATCGTTCTATCGACGATGACGATGACTACGCCGACCCACGCCCTCGCTCCCTAGGATCAGAATCGCAGGAAGACTTGACAAGCCTGGCGAGGTACGCCGAGTCTGCTGGCATTCCGACACCCAAGTCGTCGCATGCTCCTTCGGTTAATGGCTCTTCGAGGAGCTCTCGGAGCGGCACTACAGATGCCGACGGCCAGCAGTTGTACTCTAATGGAAGCACACCGCGGCCGATTCGCCCAACAGCTCCCGCGAGAACACCGTCCAGCACCTACGCCCCCGTACGACGCCCGATCCAGGGAAACTCATCCTCGTCATTCAACGACCACGCGCGTTCTTCGTCCAAGACTCGCAGAGGCGATCGATTTAGGGACCGAGCCTACCTGCAGAGGCTGCGCCAAGATTTTGGCAGTGAATATTTCAACTCGTATTCTAACGGCGGTATCAGCCATGGCGACTCCGATTCCGAAGGCGAGACGCCATCGTCCGAAGGACCCTTTGACGAGAGAAACGAAGAAATCATCATGTTTTATGGAAACGATGATATTCAGCCCACCGAAGAGGACATCAAAGACCCTGCCAACCGTGAACGGTTAGAATGGCACGGCATGCTCGAAGCCGTGCTGACGGGAGACGTCGTGAGGCAGGAGAAGAAGCGGCTGATCAACTCGACCGACCAATCTGACGGCAAGTCTCCGCGTCGCAACGAAGAGATCTGGCTCGGTATCAGGTCCAAGGTCTGCGGACGACATTTACCCGTGCAGAGGAGGATGGTGGAAGACGCGCGGTCGGTCCTCGATCGTACCCTCGAAGAAGTGATAAATTTCCAGATCAAGGGCGAGACCGAAGCGGGGAAGCCTCCCCACGAACAGGTCAAGGGCATAGTGGAGGAGATCGAAAAGTGCGGCAACTACTATCCCTCGTGGAAGGCCCTGGTCCAGAAGCACAAGGCCGCCGAGTCTCCGGGTTTCGTCGAAGCGTATGGCGCTATTATGGCGTGGCATAATACCAACGAGCTACTCAATACCGAATTATCCATCCTCAAGAAGTGGGTCGGCAACGATGACCTGGACTTTACAAAGCCAAGGGAGCCGTCTCTGTCCAACACCTCGCTTACCGACGACTCGTCGTTCATCGACCGGCTGATGAAAGAAGATGGACTGAGGACTCTGTATAGCGAAGAAGACGACCCGGACAAGCGCGGCGATGTTCTCGATGAAGACCGTCGCGGTGGCCCTGAGCCCGAGCAGGCTCTAGCCGGAGACCTCGACCCGCACCCGCTCCCTGAGCTCGAGCGAGTAGGTATGCACTACTCGTGGAACGGCTCCGATGGAAAGAAGAAGCGGGACAAGGGCATGTTGGTTCGGATCTCAAGCGTCATGCGCAAGTCGAAACGGACTCTCATCGAAAACTACTCGGCCTTCGAGAAGCGCCATCTACCGCTATACATCGAAGAACTTCTCACTCTCATCAGTTTCCCGTCCCGCCTAGTCGAAGAGATCATCAAGGTCCGCCTCGCTTACGCTAGGAGAGTCAAGGAGACGGCCCAACAGAATCCCCTCATGCTGGACCAAATGATTTCCCAGTTCCAGCTTATCCTGAAACTGGCCATCCGTATCAAGCAAGAATACCTTGCCATCTCGCAGCCCGAGCCTGGCTGGGAGCTTCCCCCTTGCATCGACGAGTCGTTTGACCAAGTTGTTCTCGACGCTCTCAAGTACTACTTCAAGATGCTGAACTGGAAGCTCAGCGGCAATAAGAACACATTCAAGGAGGCCGAGTTGCTGTTCCAGGAGTGGGACTTTGGCAACCACATCGGCGGCCATCTCCAGAACGGACATATCGAAGTAGCCGAACAATTCAGCTCACTCACATTCAAAGCTTTCAATCGCCTGAGTCAGACATTTGAGAAGGAACTACAAGTGAAGCCCAAGGAGAGCGCAGCCGAGCTGAGCAAACGATACAAGGCCTGTCTCGACTCGGTGCGGGTGAGGCAGAGGATGCTGCAGCGATTCTCGCGCATGCTTGGCGAGAACTACGAGACGGCGTCAGACCTCAGCATTTCTTTCCTGGCCGAGAAGATGCAGGCCTTCTACGACCGCCTTATTGAGACGGAACATTTCCGCGTGGAGGTGCCGCATTTCGAGAAGCAGGGAATCTTTCTAATCGCGTCGCCTTCGCTGCGGTACCGCCACGACGATATCCAGACCCTCCTCGCCGTTACATCTCGGGTCCAGTTTGCCGACGATGACAGGAAACCTTACCTCCTGCTCATCCGGCCGGAGACGCCGCCGCACTGGTTCGGGGATACGGTCCAGCTGCCGATACGAGAGCAGAACATTGATCTAAAGCGCGGATACATTCGGCTTTGCGCCTCGGGCTCGCTGGGGCGGCTCGAAGACACGAGGAAGCTATTCCTCGACAGGCTCAACATGCACCTGGACTTGGTGGTGGAGCAGCGGTCCAATATCCACAAGGTCAACTCTCGGCTTACGGAGACGAGAAAGGTCGCGTACAAGCTGTCTAACACGTTCATGGACAGCGCCGAAACCATCCGCCGGCAGACCAAGGGTAAGGACTGTCAGGAGTTGGTGCAGACATGTTTCCTGTTCGCGACGGAGTTCGGCCAGCGCTCGTTGATGTATCTCGATAGCAACCGCAAGCAGATGAACATGCTGAAGCTCACGAAGCTGGCGCTCGACTGGGTCAGCTTCATCACGGACGACTGCATCGCGTCGGACAAGCGGACGTTCCGATGGGCCGTTCAGGCTCTCGAATTCGCTATGGGCATGACGCGGGGTCGGCACATCCTCGCGCTCGGTGAGGACGAGTATTCCAAGCTGCGGTTGAAGGTGTCGGGTTGCATGGCATTGCTCATCTCGCACTTTGACATCATGGGTGCCAGGTCGATGCTAGCGGCCAAGGCGGAGAAGGAGCGCAGCATCGCGACGCTCATGGGTCAGATCAAGAAGAAGCTCGACCAGAACCGGCTCCTGGACGATAACGAGGCGGCTAAGTACACGTTGGAGCACCGACTCGAGGAGCTCGAGAAGGTGGACGAGCTCAGGCGGCAGACGGAAGCCGCGCGGTCGGCCACGGGTCGGGTGCTGGAGACAACCAACGAAGTCGACCGATCCCTCGCTTACCTGTCGTCATCAGCCACGTACGTCACGATGCGATGGCAGCAAGGTAGCTTCATCGGTGGCGGCACATTCGGCAACGTATACGCAGCGATGAACCTCGACTCGGGCCAGCTCATGGCGGTCAAGGAAATCAGGCTGCAGGATCCCAAGTTGATACCCGCGATCGCGGGGCAGATCAAGGACGAGATGGGGGTGCTCGAGATGCTTGACCACCCCAACGTCGTGTCGTACTACGGCATCGAGGTGCATCGAGACCGGGTCTACATCTTCATGGAGTACTGCCAGAACGGGTCGCTCGCGCACCTGTTGGAGCATGGGCGGATCGAGGACGAGCAGGTCATCATGGTGTACGCGCTGCAGCTTTTGGAGGGTCTCGCTTACCTTCATGAAAGCGGCATCGTGCACCGAGACATCAAGCCTGAGAGTAAGTTGCAATCTAGAAAGAGAGAATTATTATTGAAGTGGGTGGCAGAATGACTGACTAATTTATTTTTCTCTCGCTATAGATATCCTACTCGACCATAACGGCATTATCAAGTACGTCGACTTCGGCGCTGCCAAAGTGATTGCTAGGCAAGGTCGCACTCTCGTCAGCGATCTCAAGTCGACGAAGCCGAACAAGTCCATGACGGGCACGCCAATGTACATGTCACCCGAGGTGATCAAGGGCGAGAACCCAGGACGTGGCGGCGCAGGCGACATCTGGAGCCTAGGCTGCGTCATCCTCGAGATGGCTACTGGACGGCGTCCCTGGGCCAACCTCGACAACGAGTGGGCCATCATGTACAACATCGCGCAGGGCAACCCGCCGCTACTGCCTACCCCGGACCAGCTTAGCGAAGAAGGGATCGACTTCCTCCAGCGGTGCTTCTCGCGCGATCCCGCCAAACGCGCGACGGCCATCGAGCTCCTCAGCCACGAGTGGATGATGGCGATTCGGAATCGCGTCATGGAGCCGGCGACGCCGAGCGAGGCCGGGTCGGTCCAGTCTTCGCAGTCGACGCCAGGGACGGCGTCCATCGGGAGTAACTGTGGCGTTGGTGGTGGGAGCCGCGCTAATACGGCTGATGGCTTCTGCTAGGGGGAGAAGTATCGGACCGGAAGGCGGGGTGGAGGAGCTGGTAGGTGGAGTGGAAGTGATGAGCTGGGTTCTGTCGAGGAGGAGAGGGGCGAGGATATGGACGGGGAGGCGACGAGGGGGAGGTTGGAGCTGCGGGGCAGTTTTGATGATGATAATGACGGGCTTTGTGAGGGACTGAAGAGATCGGAATTGGCTCCTTTCGGTCCGAGTTTATCTACTGGCCTTACCGACGAGCAGGACGAGATATATGAAGGGCTTTTTACAATGATGGTCGAGAAGCAACTCGATCCGGTTCGCTACGGTGACGATAATGCAGGGGAAATGGGCTCTGGCGCTACGAAGTACCAATCTGAGTCCGAGGCGCGCGTTGCCGGACCGAACGATCCACCTCCTCAAGACATGGAGAGAGAGAGATTAAAACTGTCGGGTTGTGACGACGACTTATCGGAGAAGATGTTCGCTATGAAGAAGCCTGATTTGCCTACTATTCAGGAAGACGATGACGAAACGTGTTCTCCCAAGAAGAAGACGAAATGAGCACCCCTTTTTTGTTTTTCCCTCATGGTGATCGCCCCTCGCCCTTATCGCGGTATTGCCTAAACTATCACTACTATCACCTCAGCATCAGCCCTCTGGCGCCTCTGGACGCGGCGCGCTGTCTTTCCAGCCGTGGCAGTGGAACCTCGGTTTGTCACGCACTGCGGCTGTTTTCTTCTCTTTTTATTCCTCCTGTTTAATTACCTCCTAATTCCCGGGGTTGGTCGTTGAATTCACGGACGCTTCTTGTCGCGAATACCCTTCTAGTCTTTTTCGTTTTTCCCCTTATTCGTCGGGTGTTTTGAAACGTCTCTTTCTCTTGTCTTTACGCGGTTGTCTTTCTCAATGTATACGAAAATGATGGTTTGTACTTGTTTTCTTCCCTGTTCTCTTTTCCCCCTCTGCTTTTAATTCTTGGAAGAGGAGAACCGAGCTGGTGGAGGAATGAAGGAAGGTGGATAAGCAGGGGAGAATGGGATTGGAGCGCATCATGGCGAGGCGGGTTTCTTTTTTCATTTCCTTTTATACGGAGATTTCCGTTTCTGTCATGGGACGAGGGAATCTACGAGGAAGATGGAGGACGAAGAGGACTGTAGACTGCTACGGGATGCTGTAATCATAAGTCTTATACCAGGCATTGAGTCTTTCGTGATGATTCCGACAGATGTGTGTCCATTGGGAGCTTCTTTCCCTTCCTTCTTCCTCAGATCGAGGTTCTTGTCGTCCCCATGAGGTACCTCGTGAGGTACAAGAGGGTACCGTACCGACCCTGACTGAGCATTAGGTAACAAGTACTAAAGCAAGTCACTGTCTCCCGCAGTCTCCGAGCGGGGCATTGAGGTACATTGTACCGTAGATCCGGATGTTTTAAAGCTCTTTTTACCCCGCGGAAAGGACGAAACGGAAAGTAGGATCCAAGGCGGGGCAAAGTCGTGTGTGTATTCCAACTTCACCTTTCTTCCTCGTTCGACTAGTTTACTTCGGAGCTACCCCTCCCCCTCTCTCCCGACGACATCTCTTAGCTTGGCAAAGCTATTTTCAAGTTCAGATCCCATTCGACAGGTTTCCTCTTCTTACCGACAACTTTAGGAGCTCCTGACGAAAGACTACCGTGTTCAATTGACCAAATAAGACAGAAGGAAGAACAGCACGTAAAATGGCACCTCCAGCAATCATCGCACCGTCGATTCTCTCGGCGGATTTCGCCAAGTTGGGAGAGGAGTGCTCGAGGACCATTGAGCAGGGCGCGGATTGGTTGCACGTTGACATTATGTATGTTTTTACGCCCTTCTCTCCGTATTCTATTTCTTCTCCTTCGAGCTGTCGCATCCTGTCCCTGTTTAAGTGTTGATAATGATAGCTCACGTTGAAAAAAGGGACGGCCACTTTGTCCCCAACATAACATTCGGAGCCCCCGTCGTCACCATGATCCGGAAACACGTCGCCGGACCAGAGGGAAAGTTTGCCAAGGGGACGTTTGACTGCCACATGATGATTGCCGAGGTGCGTCTCTCTCTCTCCCTCTCCTCTTCTTCCCCAGAAACTCTAGAAAACTAAGAGGACAAATCTCTCTCCCAGCCCAAGAAATGGGTCAAAGAATTCAAAGCAGCAGGCTGCAACCTCTACTGCTTCCACTACGAAGCCGCCACATCCACAGCCGCCGAGAGCCCCGCCGAGACGTCGGCCTTCAAGACGAACCCGCGCGATCTGATCCGGTATATCCACGACTGCGGCATGTTGGCGGGGATAGCCATCAAGCCGGCGACGAAGGTCGATGTGCTTTGGGATGTTTTGGATAGTCCCCATGCGAAGGAGAGGCCTGACGTATGTCCTCTCTCACCCCTTTCCCTCTATATAGTACCCCGACGAACGAATGTTAAAACGTGAGCCTTTTCTCAGATGGTCCTCGTCATGACGGTCGAACCCGGCTTCGGCGGCCAAAAGTTCATGGCGTCGGAACTCCCCAAGGTCCAGGAACTCCGCAAGAGGTATCCGGACCTCAACATCGAGGTGGACGGCGGACTCGGGCCCGGCACGATCGATCAGGCGGCGGACGCAGGCGCTAATGTGATTGTTGCGGGGAGTGCGGTGTTTGGGGCGAAGGATCCGGCGGAGGTGATTCGGTTGTTGAGGGAGGCGGTGGAGAAGAGGAGGTGAGCCTTAACTCTTTTCATTGCACAGTTTTTGTCGTTTCGAGGAAGCAAGGAGGGGTTTGAGATTCTACGTGGATATTTTACTGGTCCTTTTTTTGAAGATGGAAGAAGGAATAGATATATGAATTAGATGTATATTTTACTAAAGCAGTGCCCTGTCAACTATCCAAGCATTACTTCGTCGAGAGCACAAAGGCTTTGACCGTTTTCATCATGCCTCCGGGGACTTGGATAACACCGAGTCAAGCACCTTGATGAAGCGCTCAACTTCATCGACTACAGCAAGTTAGCATGATAATTTTGCACAAGGACCGAGAAAAAGTAAATAAATAAAAAGAAAAGAATAAGACATACCTGAGTTATAATGGGCAAAGCTCACCCGAATAACCCCATCCAACCCATCCTCCAACCTTCCCAAAACCTCGCCCACCAGCCTCGGCGCATAAAAATGGCCCCATCGAATCCCAAAATTCGACACCTCCTCAACCCCCTCACAAACCTTTCTCGAGCTCCAACCCTTCACGGAAAAGCTCACCACAGGCAGCCTCCCCGCATGTAGTTCAGTCCCACCATACACCGAAAACTTATCCGGGTCGCTCGCGAGATATTCAAGGAGTGGCCGCAGAATAGCGGTGTGGTTCGCATCAATAGCCCGGCGCGTCTCCTCCGGGGCGAGGTACGCCGTCACGACGGGTATAGCCTGGACGAATTCGTACGCGGCGCCGGCAAGTCCGAGTTTCCCCTCGAGGGTGTTCGTGTCATGGAAGAAGTGGCCGAGGGAGCGGATGCGTGGGAAAGCGCGCGGACTAGCATATAGAGTGGAGATGTGCGGGCCGAAGACTTTGTACCACGAGAAGACGTAGAAGTCTACGTCGAGGTCCGCCACGTCGATGGGGCGGTACGGCGCGTAGGCGACGCCATCAACGGATAGCAAGGCCCCCTTTTCGTGCGCTACTTTTGCGATTTCCTTGATGGGATTCACGTTGCCCAGCACGTTGCTCGCGTGCGTTACGGCCACCAACTTCGTCTTTTCCGTAATGAGTGGGAGCAAGCCGCTCACATCACCGGTTAAAGTCTCGGGCTTCCACCACTTCACGACCAAACCCTGCCGTTCAGCAAGATCCAACCACGGCGCAATATTCGACTCATGATCAATAATCGACACGACAATCTCATCATCCTTATCAAACTGCAAGGCATTGACAAGATTCCGCAGGAGTTGCGTCGTGGAGGCCCCGAAAACGATCTGCTCGGGTTTGCAGTTGAGGTAGTCCGCGGCGGCGGCCCAGCCGGCTTTGTAATTTCGCAGGGCTGCCTGAGCGGCCGTGTAGGTCGGGCCGAGCTGCACGTTGGTTACGGTGTAGTGGGTTACGAGGGAGGAGACGACGGAGCCGAGGATTTGGCTGCCGCCGGCGCTGTCGAAGTAGACTTGGTCTTGGGTGAGGGAGGGGAAGTTGGCCCTGATGGCGGCAATGTCTGGAGTGGTCATGGTTATAGTGGTGGTCTAAGTTATAGTTCAGGTTGAAGGCAAGGGAATGCTGGTAAAGCGGGAGTGTGATGATGATAGCGGGGAAACCGAGGCGGGGGTTGATAAGCGGGAGTCGGTGTTGATGAACCCGGAACCTATTCTACTTCCGGTGGGAATATTGGCCGCAGAGCACCTGACCTAATCCATTGGAATCAAAACATCACGGATGGAACCTTGTTGCATTCGGCATCGAGGGGGTTCTCCTAATCGAGTGCGTATAAGGCGCAATTGGGCATGCGGAGCCGGAGCCGCTGCTATCCGGCGCTGGGTTTGGGAAACTTTGGGTTTAACCATCTCGTTGGACGTGGGGTACCGCATCTCCGGCACGGCGCTTGAACCGATTTCGGACAAACTATTGCTTGCCCTCGGAAATCTGATTCGAGCCCGCTTCTAGAAGGAAGGGATATTGAGATGATCCTGTGACGGTTTTCACCAATTGACGTAGCTTCCGGCAGTCCGCGGATGCCGTTTCCTGGTTCTTTCTAAATCTTACTGCAACTCGGAAGCCGCCAAGGAAGAAACGTAGTCTTCGAAGAAGAAAAGAGCATCCTGCCGATGCATTTCTAATATTCCTGGCATGAGTAGATTACGGCAGGGAGATTAAACATACAAGACCTCTGCTCTTTAATGATTGAATGCCGCCAGCCTTCACCGACCAAGATCCGAACGATTCTAATAGCTATTTAGCCTACCATATTAAGTCCCTAAGAGTATCGGGGCACTGAAGAGATTACCGAGCTTTCGCCGCTACCAAGGATACTCGTTCTACAATATGTGTCCGACTCTTGATCAAAGCCGGGGAGAGAGGCCGAGGAAGTGAGTTCCCTTTCCCGTACTTCACTAACGGCACTCATGTAAGTTGGACAGCTTGAGCCGTCCACTGTTGCCCAACTACTAGAAATATAAACCTATTTGATCCAGAATCATAGATAGCCTCCGAGGTTGGCCAGCTTATGATGGATCAGCTCGGCTGCCAAGACAAGGGCCATTCCAGGAATCATGCTGGAAAGGAGTCTTTCTCCGCCTGGGATCGGTATCTTCTCATTTCCCGAAATAAGAATTACATCCGTTACCTCTTGGATACCTTGCTCAAGTGGAAGAGACCTCTCGGCCTTGATGGCGGTTATCTCGAGTCTATGCCTCTTGCTTAAAGCGTCATTACTCCGGCTTAGTACACGATATCTTTCTCGGAAGTGTGTTTCCTGATGGGGATCCGACTTGGATTTGGACATTCCATAAGGCACCGCATCTTGAGCCACTATCGAGCTTGCTCTTGGGGATATATCAAGGAGGCTCACCCTCAAACTGCCAAGTGTAACTTTCACCCTCCCACCAGCTCCCCCTTCCAATTCAAACTTTCCAGTTCGGTGAACTGCTCCTTCCTGGCCAATCCGCCTCTCCTCAACTCCCCGTTATGTCATGTAAGAGACAATAATGCCCCGATCTTTCACCAGACGACCTGACGAGGCAGTAGCCGAGTTAGTTAAGGTGGCCGTTGCCTCCCCCGCCGGGAGGGCTTAGGTTCGAATCCTACCGCGCCCAAGTTCTACTCTAGACTACGGCCATGATCCGGTGCCCAGGGATCGAGTAAAGGAAATATCTCGCAGTAATGGAGATCCCCATCTGGCAGAGCTAGTGGTCCAGCGGGAGGCGCGACCCCAAAAGTAGGAGGGGGGAGGGCCTGGAGGTAAGACGCGGGCAGGTGAAGGAAGAAAAAAGAATTAAATTATTTTTTTCTTCTTTCCTTTGTTTGCTATTAGACTGGGCCGCCGCCGTCTTGCTTCACCGCGCTGCTTCGTCTAGACTGTATATGGAGTTGTAAGTCAGGCACTTACTGGTTTATCTCACCCACTGACGGCGACGTTGCTGACTGGACTATGAATCCGTGTCTTGCCTGCTGACCTTCAAATCCCCTTTAGTAGGATTCTAATAAGCTTAAGTATAATTGTAGTATGCTCTTCAATCGTGGATGCTTCCACCCGCCCAGCCTATAATGGAGGACAAATCATAGTAGATAGAAAGAAAGATTTGTGAGTGGAGGCAAGGAGGGCGGTGTGAGCCTCCAACGGCATATGTAGATCCCAAATTATCTAATTGTGTTGGACCCGACGGCGTCTTGCACGAGTGATCGTGGCTGCGGTTGTAGAGTGACATGTAAGAGAGGACCAAACCCCCCCCAAACGAGTGTTATAGCACATCATGCGATGAAACCAGCCCTCTACAATTCGGGAGCTACCTCAGCCATAAATGGAGGCAAGACGCTTCTAAAATTGGCATGAAACGCCCTCCCGCAAGAGCTGAAAACAACATCAATCGAAACAGGAGAGCCGCATTAAGGTTGATTTAAGATCTCGAAATAGCCCGACTGCTCCAGCCCCTGTAACTGGCTCATACTGATGCTGTGCGTTTCCCTGTCGACCCCATTGGCTCTAACAGGCGCCAGAGGCTCATGGCCTGGCTGATACCATCCAGAACAACGCTCACCTTCGCATAAAATTCTCGTGGACCGGCGCTAGAATGCATCAAGGTGATCGAGAAAGGTATCTTCATTTGGTGGTTTCAAACGAATGACGTACCGCAAAATGAGCACGTCAAGACCAATCGCAAAGCCAGGAAACGCATGTTGGATGTCATCTTGCGTGTCTTCACCATCTTCACTGTCTTATCAAAATCCTAGACTGGATCTGTTGGACGAGAAGGCGGCTAGCTGCATTGATAGCTGAAAATGCTGGCCGATAGCATTGAACAAATGCCAACTCAACCTCCCTGGAGTCCTTTGGACTCCCAAAAAAAGCCAAACAGGGCATTGCAACAGCGCATCTGTCTGGTCATCTCCACTGGACGGGCGCCAGAACCATCATGCAAGCCTCGACGATCGGCGGTAGTCGGAGATTCCTGGCTGGTCAGATACGGAAGGGACGGCGCAACCCTTTCAATGCTGTGGTTGAGGAAGGGCAACTGCAATGGAGTAGTGTTTCCGTGGTGTTTCCTTGCTGCTTCTTCCAGACAGACGACGAGTGGTAGAGGGGAGCTTGTAACTGTACCTACCAACCAATTGAAGGTCTCCAACCAGACCTGCTAACGAAGCTTGGGACAGAAGTACCCCGCACAAGCTCTGGTGTCAAGGTACCCAGACGCTAAAAGTTCCAATCAGCACATGTGCCCCACCATCTTTTTTCTTTTTCACCTTGAATTCAGGGAAAAAAAGAAGAAGAAGAAGAAAAAAAAAAAAAAAAAAAAAAAAAAAAAATTCCGAGCCCTGCTCCAGAATCAGCCCATCTGGCCCATCTTGCTGCGGAAACCGGCGACTTATAAGCCATCTCCCCATGCACAACTCGTCTCAACGCACGAAATAGAGAATTTCTCCTCTCAGTTTCTACTCGGAATCGTCAATTCTACTCTCAGACCTTAGACCTCGCTGGATCACCTCCAATTGTGCCCCAAAATCATGAAGCGCAAGGCCGATTCCTCCTCCGCCGGCGGCCGGCACCCCGTCAAGAGGCGGTCCAAGTCTAGTACGTCCAGCTCCGCGTCGCCCCAAGTATTATCAATTGGTCCACAACTCTAACCTCCTGCCACCCAGACCTCACCGCCGAGGAGGCAAAGCAGAGGTTCCGCAAGGGCCTCTTCGACAAGTCCGTCCTCGACCAATACACCAAGCAATACGCCACCTCCGGACCCTACAAGCATGCCGTCATCAACAAGCTCGTCGACGACTCCCTCCTCCGCAACGTCCGCGGCGAGATCCGCGACAACGTCTCCTTCACCCCCAAGGAGACCGACATCTACAAGATCCACCAATCCGGCGACCTCGCCAACCTCGACGGCCTCGACGACGAGGCCCTAGCCAAGCTGCCCTCCCTCCTCGCCCTCCGCGATGCCATCTACTCCGAGACCTTCCGCAATTACGTCTCCCACATCACGGGATGCGGGCCCCTGAGCGGACGTAAGACCGACATGGCCATCAACGTTTACACGCCGGGCTGCTTCCTCCTCTGCCACGACGACGTCATTGGTAGTCGCAAGGTCAGCTATATTCTCTACCTGACCGACCCGGATAAGCCGTGGAAGCCCGAATGGGGCGGCGCGCTCCGTCTGTTCCCTATGAAGGAGACGAAGGGCGCCGACGGCCAAGTCGCCAAGACTACCCTCCCCGACGTCACCAAGATCATCCCTCCCGCGTGGAACCAGCTCAGCTTCTTCGCCGTCCAGCCCGGCGAGAGCTTCCACGACGTCGAGGAAGTCTACCACGCCGAGACGAAGAAGCAGCTCGAGGCCGACGGCGGCCGCATCCGCATGGCCATCAGCGGCTGGTTCCACATCCCCCAGATCGGCGAGGACGGCTACGTCGAGGGCGCCGAGGAAGAACAGGTCAAGAACAGCGGCCTGATGCAGCTCCAGGGCAACCCGGACCAGTACGATCGCCCGCTGCCCCAGCCCGTCTCCGTCTCGGCGGCGGAGAAGGCCCGCGGAGCTTCGGCGGCGGCGGATTTCGATGAGGCGGATTTGGAGTTCTTGCTCAAGTATATCTCGCCGACGTATCTTACGCCCGATACGCTGGAGCAGATTGCCGAGCACTTTGATGAGATGTCGAGTATTACGCTGCCGAGCATTCTTGGGCAGAAGTTTAGCGCTCGTCTACGGGAGTACGTCGAGGCGCAGGAGAAGCTGGCGCTGCCTGAGGATAGCGCCGTGATTGAGAAGAAGACGCCGTGGAAGGTCGCCCGCCCGCCGCATAAGCACAGGTACCTCTACCAGCAGCCCACGGGACCCGACGAGCTCAGGACGTCCCAGGAGGAGTCGCCCATTACGGAGCTTCTCGACGTTTTCCTCCCTAGCCGTCAGTTCCGCCAGTGGCTCCAGCTCGCTACGAATTGCACGATCGAGGACCATGACCTCATCGCGCGGCGCTTCAGGCGCGGCCTGGACTATACCCTGGCGACCGGCCACGAAGGCAAGCCCCGTCTCGAACTAAACCTTGGATTTACACCCACACCCGGTTGGGGCGCCGATGAAGATGAAGATGAAGACGAAGAGGAAGAAGAAGAAGAAGCCCCCTCCAGCGCCAAGAAATCCAATGGCTCAAGCTCCAAATCCAACGGTGCCTCATCTAAATCCAAATCCAAGGGCAAAGGTAAAGAAGCCGCCAAACCCACCCCCGCGGCAACCGCGGACGAAGACGTCGGCGGCCACGAGGTCTACATGGCCGGCGACGACGACCGCGACCAAGACGCCGCCATCTACAAGACGGCGGGCGAGAACGATGAGGACGACGACAACATCCTCTTCTTCCAGCCCGCGGCGTGGAATACGCTTACCATTGTGCTGAGGGATAGCGGCGCGCTAAAGTTCGTCAAGTATGTGAGCCGTTCAGCCAAGGGCGATCGGTGGGATGTTTCGGGGACGTATGAGGTTGAGGAGCAGGATGGGGAGGGGAAGAGTGGGGAGGAGGAGAGTAGTGAGGAGGAGTTTAATGGGTTTTCAGACTCTCATGATAGTGATTCGGATTGAAGGAATCGAGGGAAGAGGGTAGGTAGCACATGTTAGTTTTTGCGAGATGTTTTTTGAAAGGCGAATTCAATACTACGAGGGTTTCTATGTGCGTACACAGTTCATACAGTGGCTTCTAGTTGCTTTCCGCAGGCAATAATAGGGCTGATTTTTGAAGTGGCTCGGAGCTCGTGTTAGACAAGCACGCAATCACTTCACTAATCTTCGTAACTGTCGAGATTCCCCTTCCTTCCATTCCTTCCTTTCCTTCCGCGACATTTCAGAAGGAGGAATTTTTCTTGAGAAATTTGATATATTCAATTTCTTATAAAAAAAGTGATGTTCCCAACCCCCAGCATAAATACCCACGGAAAAAACGCCTACCCGCAGAAAAAAAAAAAAGACGAAATACCGCCAGACGCAACTCTCCTCTTCTCTCTCGAGGAAGAATCAATGCCAAGATGCAGATGCTGTGTCCCAGATAAAGCTCAATACAAAGTATGCCACTCAACCCGCTCGACCCGGCCCGAATGAATGCTTGAATCTCATCTTTACCCCTCCATTGATAATCAATAATCGATAAAACAGAACAATGCAACGCATGTGCAACGTCTCGCTCGCATGGAGATACTTTGTACCCCTCCTCTCCTCGTATCTTCTGTCCTCGCCTCCCCCTCATTGTCTTCTCTAGAATCAGATCATTTCCATCCCACCCCCATCCAGAAAATGCAGAATATATTTCTAATGATGTAAAAATGAAGAAAAAAAAACGCCCATTGGGAATCATTCGAAAAGGGGCAAAAAAAGAGAAGAAAAGAAAAAGAAAAGAATCCAAAAAAAAAGTCATCAGAATCATAAGCAATCATTCATCATCACCATCTCGCCTCGCTCCAACCAAGTTGTAAGTCTCCTCCACCCCCGTACTCACAAACGCATACTTGACGAACCGGCGCCACGCCCGATCCGACTCCTTCTTGCGCCGCTTCTTGTCCTTCTTCTTAAGAGCGGTGCCATCGATGGATTCGCACTCGACGAGTTCGCTTTCCTCCTCGACGTCGTCATCGTCTGGCGAGTCGGCTCCCTCATCGTCGTCGTCTTCGTCCTCGAAGTCATCCTCATCAGGCTCATCCTGGACGGACCTGCTGGGATTCTTGGCCTTCTGTTCATCGGCGGCCGCGAGACCCATGCGGAACGCGAGGCGCACGTAGTTTCGCACCGTGAGGTCGGACAGCTTGAAGACCTTATCGGTAAACGTGCTGTACTGGACCTCAAAGTTGAATTCCTTGGCCTCGGGCTTCTTCTTGCGCTTGGGATCGCCGTCGGCAGGTAGGTTGTTAATGTCGGTAAGATTCGAAAAATACTGGGTGTAACCCGTCAAGGTGAGGGGTTGCATCGAATATGCGGGTCCAGGAATAGCCGTCTGTGAAGGCGGGTCGGGAATGACGAGGCTGGGGTCCTTGGGCTTGTTTCCCTTGCCCTTCTTCTTATTGCCCTTCTTCTTGTTTCCTCCCTTACCGGGGTTCGCCGCTCGTATCGCCTTGGCAAGCTCAATTTCCTGATGCAAGTCGACCAGGTCTGCATCTTCCTCAGTGTACTGACGAGCCGACGGGAGTCCCTCGTTGGGAGGGCTCCATCGGGGTACGTCCTCGAGCCCGGTGATGTTATACTCGAAAACGCGGAGACTGGGGAAATAGTTGGGCACGACGCTGGAGCTGATGAGCGACACGTGGTATCTCTCGGCCCACCTGCCTCCGAGCTTCTTGAGGTGTTGCTTCTTCCTCTGCTTCTTGCTCTTCCTCTTCTTGCCCTTGCCCTTGCCCTTTCTCCTTTTTCCCTGGTCTTCCACATCTGATGTTTCCGCTTCCTGTTCTACTTGGCAGAGGACTTTGACCGGCGGGAGCTTGGCCCAAGCCTCGCGGAGTTCAGCGAGATATTTGCCCTTGCTCGAGGTCGCCGATACTAAATCCTTTTTCTTCGGCTCCACGACGTCTTCAAGATCTTCCTCGTCATCGTCGCCCTCGTTCTCATCATCGTCGTCGCCGTCGTCATCGTCGCCAAAGTCCAAGTCGATGCTCTCATCGGAAACTTCCTCAGCCGCGCCGCCGATAAAATCCATATCGATCTCCTTCGTATCGTGAATCACGAAATGGTCGATATTCATATGGCCGTATATCGAGCCGGTAATGACGTCGCGATACTGGCGCAGCCAGAGACTATACTTCTGCCCACAAGTTCCGTCCCACAACTCCTTGCTGTCCGTCTTGGCGGGTGGCACGTGGCCTATGAGAATGGCCTTCATGCCCCTCGAGCGCAGAATGGACAGCTGGATGCGCAACCACTCGAGCTGCTTATAACCCGGCTCTACCGGATTCACGCAATCATCGATGGCGGCGTTGCGGTCGAAGAAGTACATGGTATTGAGACTAAAAACGGCCAGGCGGTTGGGGATGACCTCGACGGAGAACCAGCCGCCGAACTCGAACGAGTGGCGCTGCTCTTCGGGGATGAAGGAGCGCCAGATCTCCGTGTAGTGCTGGAGCCATTGGTTGGGCCCCGGGAGGAGGACGTTGTGGGGGAGGAAGTCGTTGTTTCCGATGTTGGGGATGACAGGTATCGCTAATCGATGGGGGTTCTGGTCGTCCGCGAAGGTGCGGAACATCTGGTCGGCGAGGTATTTGTTCGATCGGAGTACCTCGGCGGCCGTCCGGGGTAGAAGTTCGTCGCTGTCGTGGCGCGCCGAGTCGCCCGTCCATACTACGAAGTCGATCTCATCCTTTAGGTTCGCCGCTACCCATTCTAACGTCGCGTTTGCTAGGGATCTAGGAGAGTCGCAACTCGAGAGCTCGGCGCCGTATGGACCAGCGTTGCCTTTCCGGCGGTGGCAAGCCTCGACGTCGACATTGGTGTAGGATTTGTAAAATTCGTCGGGGTGGAAATCTGTAAAAAAGGAAGAGGAATTGTCAGTCTTCTGCCGCGGAGCCCTGCTCTCGTCATTTTGGAAGAGGAGGAGGTAGTAAGGAAGAAGTAGGAGACATACCTGTTATGTGTAGAAACTTTCCGCGTAGCCCTGTTTGGCCTGAGCTTGACGGACGTGTCGCATCGTGCTGAGGGGGGTCGGAGCTCAGTATCTGTTGGAAGTTCTCACCAGCCAGCGCACCCGCTACTAAGTGCAGGGTGGCGTATAGGCCGGCGAGGAGACCAAGCCTGAGAGAGTTTGCCATTCTTGGTTGACCCTGCCCCAGTCAAGAAGGGATCGAGGATCCGTAGGGGCCGGGGAAGTAAGGAAGAAAAAAACGAGGAGAAAAAGTAAGGCTAGGAAAGAGATCGGGGCGCGCCACGAAAGTGACGGAATATATAACTTCGACGACTAGGGAATTTATAAAAAGAAGGAAAAAAAGGAAAATGAAAAAAAAAAAAAAAAAAAAAAAAAAAAAAAAACTCTATGAAGGCTCTTGGATTGTTGCGTTACGGCAATGCCGGGTGCCGTAGGCAAAGTCAGATTTTGTGGCGGATGTTGAGTCGTGGGGAAGACAGGATCAAGGGTGTTGTCTGTCAGAAGCGGTCACGCAAACAAGGCTGAGTTGCATGGTTTTCCTTGATTTTTTTCCGAGGTCAGCAGAGACGCGATGGGATAATTTAGAACGGTAGGAAAGTCACGAATATGCATTCTCTATATGCTGCAAGAAAAACGAAGGCCAGATGCGATGATGAGACGAGTTATTGTGAGGGAGAAGGCGCCAAGGCGAGGAATTACTTGGGCTGGAATAGTGTGTGACCTGGATGGTTCCTTCCCGTTTTTTTCCCCAGCGAATTGTCTTAGCATCACGTCCCCTTTTTCCTTTCTCGTGCTCCTGCAAAACACCGCAAACGCATTCTTCTTCGCATTTTCAAGTTTGACCCTCTCTTCACATCTACGAGTATGGCCAATAGTTTCGTCCAGCACACGCACGGAATGTCGAGAAGGAACCGCAAAGGTGGTGGTGGATGATCACCTCGTGGTGGTTGTGTCCTACTAGTCTGATGGCGTCGTGTGGCTGCTCTACTCGGCGGCGCAGCCAATCCTCTTGCCAGACTAACTACACGTGGGGAATGAAATATCGCGAGAGGAGAAAGTTTAAAGGGCATCCTCTAGATAAACTAGTATTCCCCATTCGAGACCGAAGAAGCGGTCATCTCCAGAAGGCCATACGGGTTGGAAAACTTGAGACTCGCCACGTCCTCCAGGGTGGAGAGGTGGGGGCGGGGTGAGAGTGAGATGGAAAAAAAGTCCCCTAGACACTGCAGGACATGAAGCTGAGAAATGCTACTTGGCGATGGTGCCTGACCACCCTGGTAAGCACTGGTAAGGCTTGTGATGATGTACCATGACGTTATGCCTCGTCCGCGCGGCTTTTTCAGCCAGTCACACGCTTCGGCGGCCGAAACAAAATGGAGCATTGAAACTCTCTCGTCGGAAGAAATAGACGATTCCTGAGGACAGGGTTTCTGGGGTCTTTGTGTCTGATTTCCTTTCGCCAGGCAGATGCGACCGGAAATCTGTGCAGCGCTTGGGTCTTGGTGTCGGCAGGCAGCTGGCAGCTGTCCGTCACGGGAATTTTTCAGGGTTTGAAATTGCGCTGCTAATTTTGGACTCTGGGGACCGGATGCCTTGTCACGTCACACGACACTGGTCCCTGCGTCTCTCGACACCCTCGTTCATCTGTCGACAGGCGTCCTCTCCAACAGGAAGACATCAGATCTCTGACATGCATCTGTGAAAGTCTGAACTTGCACCAACGCGACACAAAGATTCTCCAACACATATCCTAGAACGATCGGAATTGCCGAGTTTCAATCCCCTATCATCGGATATACAGTACCGACCAACTTCTGCCTGTATCAAGATTGTATCTGCCCTCTGGCGTGACCCTCAGTTTTTCTCCCTTCATTCGCTTTGCTATTCCCGACTCCAACGTCCCGGTTTGAGACAAGACCCGGGCCCATTCTTACTCAAGGCTGCCCCTCAGTCTCACGTATGATATCATCAGAACCACAGAACGGCCTCAAATTCGCGCGATATAGCCTTTACAAATAAAGAATACCCTGAGCCCTTCGGTGGCTCGTGCCTTCCATGAGCTTCCCCATTGACGTCATATCAGTCCTCACACTTCTATCCTCGTTTATATCCGAGAGTAAAACGCCTGATAGAAACTTACTTCTGACTCTCGGAGATTCACTTGCATTTCATCCGCCTTCCACTTGAACAACCGGTGATGTCCTTTTACTATAGCCTCCAATAACCTCATTCATTCGGTTTCGAGTCATCACCTGGGGGTCATACGTATCGCCTGGTTTATGAACCACTAACTCTCACTTCCCCTTGAGGAGGAATAGCTTGAAATTTGGCTTTCGCCCAGGGAACCCATCTCTATTCAAAAGTTCCAAGCCGCAGTGTCTCCCGACTGATGGTGCGGTGCCGAAATTCTCTCCAGGAGCGCCTCCCCATCCATAACGCAAAGTCACCTCGTGCTTTCTAGAATCGACTCGTGAACCCCTTGGTGGTATTTTCGAGGAAGCCATATTAATTCAAAATACTGATTTGATATAGCGGTTGGCGAGGAAGCAGGTCAACTTGGGAAGGAATTCGGGCGTGTCTAGATAACCCGTCGATAAGCAACTTCTCTACATGAGAAAAATAGAAATTAAAATAGAAGCGAACAGATTCTGTGATTATACCTCCGGAAGGAAGGAGTGGGCGCAGAATCATTCGATACGCAAGTGTCCCGTATTTCACTCTTAATCAAGTCAAGCTCTTGTCAAGAAGTCGCTGAGCCTGGAGAGAAGTTGCCCGATCCCACGTCATCTATTTGTCCTCCTTTTTCTTCTTCGAGTTAGAGGCACCGCCTTTTACCTTTCTCGTAGACTTTTACTTGTCAGAATGACTAAGTAAAAGTGTTCCTGGCTTATTACCCACCATGCAGTGTCAATGCCCCGACACGGCTGCTGTGGCGATGTTGGACAAATCTTCCCGGACGAAATGACGAAATGACGGGCACCACGTTCCTTGTACATGTCAAACCGTTTCTCAAATCTAACGCCAACTCCCGATACCGCAAATACTGTAATGTGCGTCCTCATCTGCATCATGATCTCATCCGACCTAGTGATCGGAGCGTCCCGCAGTTTGGCGGGACCCATCTTACCGGGAAAACGTGCTTAATCGCCGGGGGTGCGTTATAGACTACCTACAGTTTCTCGCAAATGGATGGTTCACCGCCGGGCGGCTACATAATTTACGCTGTCGAACCGAACGCATAGATAGAGTCTGTGGCGGCTATTGTTGGTCACATCAAGAGACATTTCGGAATGAAGGAGAAGGTAGATTAGGTTCTAGACTCTTCTGATAGTCAAGAGGTGAAGGGAAAGATAGAAAAGCATCGGGACGAACCCCCACTACATTTATTTTCGATTCACCTCGCTCCTATAAAAACTGCTTTCTCTGACGCCCATTAGATCCAGTGGAAGTCGGGATATAAGCCGCACACCAACAACCACTCCGACCCCAGGAAGTTATGTATGCTCAGACAGATCTGCCGTAATTCTACTATCAACTCGAGGCCAAAAATACGGCAGGCTTTGCAGAGTTTTATGCATTAGAAAACTACTGCCTATCGTACTAGCCTCGTTGACTATGCTTGCAGGAACAGAAGAAGTTATACACCCGCCTCCCTCCTCCAGCATGGTTCACTTCACACAACCCATAGAGGGGGCAGTAAACGATCGAGGGAAGAGAGGAAAGCACACGGGGGTACCGTATTTCCGGGTGAGCCTTACCATGGCCATCAAAGCGCGCGTTCGTGATTTGCGTGGTGAGTGTTCTTCCATCGTTCTCGTGAGAAAGAGGAGTGATAGGAAGAGTCGTGGTTAAAATTATCTGAGCAGGTTATGCCATCTCCGCGGGTAAAACGTCCAGAGATACACAACCAACATTGCCTCTGCCTTTTGTCCTTGGACAAAAGGGGGGATGGAACTAATGCCTGATCCATGTTTGCTCACCACCAAACTCAGGATGTCGTCTGGGCTGGAAGAGGTCAGTACTCACGTGACTTCACGATGAATTGGACCCCGCCGAGGCTGTCACCCAATTACACTGCCAACAGACGTCATCTCGTGAAACGAGGCGCCAACGGTGGCCAAGCCGCATGACTAATAACAGAAAAATGTGGCTGCCCAAGATTTTCGGCCTCACAACCAACATTGTACGACCAGACCCATTCCACATCTACCGCCGGCTCGTTTTTCCTTCCTCTTCTGCACCTTTCCTCATTCTTTTACCCCTTCCGCCCTTCAAAGAACCGTCTGTTTCGGGGCGCAAGTGCTTTGTCTTCCCCTCCATTCCACTTAAAAAAATTCGCCAATTTTTTCTCAGTATTTGCCACGTCGTTTGACGCCACAGCCGATCGCATCTCTAATCTCCAGCCTAGTTTCCGCACACATACAAACGGAGACTCCGCCTTGCCTAGGGCACTCTTGCCGAAAAAGCTCGTGACAACCCCCAACACCAACACACTCGGGAGCCGCCTTCTTTACAACGCTCCTTTCCGATGGCTTGGGCCTGATATATCACACCCGTTCCTTTCCCTTCCGTTCGGTCTTACGGCTACTCATCTCTTCGACTCTGTTTCGCAGTCCCCGGGAAACAGTTTCTTCTAGGCTTGAAATCTTCACAAAAGACGTTAGCTCAACATGGCGGTAAGTTTTTGGAATCGTTTCCCAAACGCACCCATGGGGCCTTCAGACGATCTAATACGCCCCGCTCCCCCCCAATAGAGTGGAATCGGCAATCTCCTGGCCCAAATCACCGGCGAGAAGCCCTCATCAAGCCCCGCTCGTCCTGTCCCCCGCCCGTTCCCCGTCCCCAAGCGGAAACCCGACGAGGAACTGCGCAGAGATCCCGCAAAGTCCCTGAAGACGGGGTCCGGAAACACCCCTGCGTCGCGTCCCCTGGCTCGCCCCTCCCTACCTATGAGGCCCGACGATAAGCCCTCATCGTCCCTCACCCGTCCGCTGAACTCATCCCGACCCCTCGATAATAAGGCTAGTTCGTCGTCCCTCTCGCGTACTCCGTCCCGACCCGATGCGTCCTCCTCGCGATATAACGGCATGGCCGGTTCGCGGCCCTCCTCAGCGCCTGCTAAGCCAGTCGGCGTGACAAAGCCCGCGTCTTCTACGACTCCAGCGAGGCCCCCGAAGAAGGGTTCTTTCGCCGAGATTATGGCCCGGGCTCAACGAGCCCAGGAAACGATGGGTCAAGTCGGCAAGATCCAGCACAAGAAGGTTGAAAAGCCCTCCTTGAAGAAGGAAAAGGACGAGCCGAAACCAGACCCCCGCTCCGCCCCCCGAAAACCCATCTCCGGCCGAAACGCTCCCACGTCGTCCCGACCCAATGCAGTCCCGTCCTCCTCAGCCCCCTCCTCGAGAGACCCCCGTCGTGGCTCCACCTCCACCAACACCGCAAAGAGGAAACCATCCGTTGCCGCTGCCGCCCCCGAACCCGAACCCACCAAGAAGATCCGTAGGCCCCCGACCACAGGCTACGCCGGCACTGCTCGTCCCCGCCCGAACGCCCCCTCCACCGAAAAGAAGAAACCCACCACCGGCGGCGTCATCCTCAACCCCACCATGTCCCGCTACGGCTCCGACAAACGCCGCCGCTCTTCTCGCTACGAGGAAGAAGACGACGACATGAGCGACTTCATCGAGTACGATGACGACGAAGATGAGGGCGGTATGCCCGGGCGCCACTATTACTCCGATGATGGGTCCTCGGATATGGAGGCGGGCATGGACGAGATCGACGACGAGGAAGAACGCGCTGAGTATCTCGCTAGACAGGATGATTGGCGTGAGCAGCAGCTGGAGAAGAGGTTGAAGTTGGAGAAGGAGAAGAGGAAACGGGAGGCGCTTGATTCTTTGCGTCGTCGTTGATTTCTTTTCTGTTGTTTCTTCCCTTCTATTTTCCCTTCTTCTGCTCATGGCTTCCTTATCTTTTAGCTTTTTTCTTCTGTCTTTTTTTCTTGCTCCCCGAAGATTCTTTTTCTTTTTCCTTTTCTTTGTAACGGGTACATAGCGTCAGTTTTCACGGCCTCGACGAATATCTTAATCCAGTGCTCTTAGATCTCCCGGAGGCAAAGTCTTCCCTACTTCAACGAATATCCATGTTTTTTTTCTTCTGTTTTCTTAACCTTCTTCCTCTTGGGGTGCCTCGTTTCTTTTTCTTTTTGTCTCACTCTTATCAAGGCATCAGCGATGGCGTTTTTCTCAAATTCAATCAAACCAGTCCCATCAGTTTCTTTAAACATTCTTCTATCTTGTTTTTGAGTTTGGTCCTTGCCAAACTTAGCTTACTCTTCTAATTTTTGTGTCTGTTGGAATCGGGTCCGGTCTAGGTTTGGGTGGAGGTGGGAAGAGGAATGGTTGGGAGTCGGCTTGTTGTGTTTTATTGTGTGTTTTTTTTCACCTTTGGAACTTGTCCGTCTATCTGTTTGTATCTCACGTTGCATTCTAGGAGTCGTGTCAACATTGTAAATATTGAATCAAAGAAGATAATTTACGTTCTATCACGACATCGAGTCCATACTTCCCAGAAGTCGTAGGTAACAAAGGGGTCTATCCGAAGACATGAAGACTCGTAAAGTACACATACACTTGTATTCGCAGGTCCAATTGTTCACAAGAAAGAATCAAACTAACTCAATCGGCCGGGAGGGCGCCAGATTGCCATAGTGAATCTATCAATCCCTAACCGAAGAGTGGTCAGTCGAACCTAGTCGAGGAAGAACAGGAAGTGATGCTCCTTACGTCGCCGTGGTTCCCAGCAGCAGGGCTGGCGGCCTAAGGGGATTTGGGAATCGATATGAGGAGACCACGAATCCCACAGGTTCTTAGCGTTCTATGGTGGTCCGTTGGGCCAGGCCCCCTGTTCGCAGTGCAACGTTGGCTATTGCGGGGAGCCTAGCATTTACCGATTTCTATCTCACGAGAAGCACGCCAAAATACGACACCCTACTGAGAGTAAGACGGTGCAATTGTCTCCTTGGCCAAGATAGAATCCCTCCCAAAACAGAGTAGCCAACTCTCCAAGATCTTCAGAAAGCGTCGAGACTCGCGACTCAAATGCCCAGCTTTGAGGCAGTGCTTTCGACTCGTTCTATATAAACACATAAATCCTCACTGACCCCCTCTGCTCGCACCTTGGCAGCCTCGACCAAATTATCCTCGGGGCGGGTTCTTTCCTAGGGCTTTTCTCCAGGAAAACTGAACTACGAAAGTATATGAAATAATGGAGAAGGGAAGCACGTCTACGTCCCGTGGTGGTGGGACGCATTCTGTGTATGACGATGCTTCGAAGCAAAACCACAGGCAGCCTCTGCGCTTGCTTGCCCTAGGTAGGTGTTTCCTTTTCCTTCTTCTATCTTTTTCTCTCGATAAGAAGATACTCTTTGAAAGCGTAATTTTTTTTTCTCCAAAAGGTATAACTGATGGTGATCTCTATACCAAGACGGGAGCTGTGGCTTGCGGGCTGCTTCGCAACTCTTTGCTCTCCGACATCTGTTTCGTGATGTTGTGTTTGCCGAGCTTAGACCCTACCATTATTTTGACTTGATAGGTGGCTCCGGTACTGGCGGGTATATATTCTTCATTAGAAACAATCTCAATCCGCTGATTTAAAGAATTTTAGAACGGAATACTGATAATCAAATCCAACACTCACAGAATCCTAGCCATCCTGCTAGGCCGGCTCCGCATGTCCATAGCTGAGGCCCACGAGGCCTACGAATACATATCCAGCAGCGTCTTCTATCGACAGAGAAGTAGCATTTTCTCCAGGGTCACGGATCGCATCTCGGGTAATTCGAGCAGATTCGACACCGACGGGCTTGTGCAGGGCGTGCGTGATGCTCTCGAACGAGCGGACCAGTCTCAAGATGCGAGGCTTTTTCGAGCAGGGAGATGCAAGAACCAAAGTGTAGGTTATTTTCTCCGCTTTTTTGTTCATTGGAAGAAAGTAGACGGCTGTTGAGGGCTGACACGATACCTTTGGGAGGGGAAATAGTTTCGTGACCGCCGCCACAAAAGGAGCCACTGGTCTCCAGAGGCATTGTCTCCGAACGTATCGTCACGGCGGCGAGTTCCAGCCCGAACTCACCATCGCCCAAGCATGTCACGCGGCGCTCGCCGCTTCTGGCCTCGTGGACTCGTGCTCCATACCTGCAGCGGGTTTTAGCTATACTGAGGGGTTACCAGCTTGGAATAACCCCGTTCAGCAAGTCCTGGACGAGGCGAACGAGCTCTGGCCCGGGTGTCCTATCTGGTGCCTGCTGAGCCTCGGCACCGGCATTCCCCAGGGGGATTCGCTACGCAGCTTACCGCGGCCCATGGCGAGGCTCATTTCGGAGTTTGCCATAGAAGCCGCCGTAACGGAGCGTGTGTTTGAAACGGCCCACTCCGACTTAGTGATTAGTGGTCGATATACTCGAGTTAGTGTCAGTAGAGGGTTGGATGACTCTGAATTACATCCCGGCATGCCCTATCCCCTTGTCGATCAGGCGACGGGGGCCTACATCGATGCTGAAGGTTCTGCGACCCGGCGGCGCGTGGCACTTATTTTGAGACCCTACGAGCCCCCGCGGTCCTCCCCGCCTCCTCCCCCGGTGCAACCCGACCAGCAGGAGCAACCTGGGGATGTTGCTTCCCCGCCCTATGTCGAGGATGAACTGGGCCCCGAATCTTACGCGTCTGTTATGGGTGAGAAGGAGGGCCCTTCAAACGAGAAGAGGGTCTGGTCAGATGAGAAGGAGTGCTAGGGCCAAGTGAAAAAAAATCTGGGCCGAGCGAAAAGGAGCCACTGGTTATGGGCAACGGTGTCGACGCAGAGAAACTGAATTATGGCAAGTAGTGGCGTCCGTTCTCCGCACAACGGAAGGGAGGAACGGAGCCACCCCAATTCCCAACCATCCAGCAAGCTGCTAGGGGTCCAGTGGGAAAGGTAGACAATACGGCTGATGAAACACACGAAACGTCCCAGACAAGAAGCAAACGCCTTTAGTACCACAGTTGTTCAATGAGGTGTTGAATTAATAAATGTCTCGACTTGTAGTTGCCACTCGGGGATCGAGAAAGTGAATCAAGCTGTGTAGCTCTGCATCTGTCTCCATTCTATTATAGCTCCGCCTCAAGGATCCTTTGTCTTCCTAGTATTGATGCACCCGCCCACGCGACACCATGACGCAAAGACAAAAAAGACGAATAAACGTAAGAAAGGCGAAAAAATGGGGGGAGGCTGAATGTACATGGCTAACCGTCTCCAATGCCCTATAACAGTGACGCTAAAATGCTAACGACTTCGCGACCCACAAAAGCAAAGAAACTGGGGAATATGACTTTCAAGTCTGTCCGAACTGGAAGAAAATGTTCAAAGGGGAAGAGATATTTTTTTTTTGAGTCAAAAGAACGTGCGGTACTAGGGCAGGTCCTCTGGCTTGATGCCGGTGCCTCCGTAGCCACCCAAATTCCAACCGGCGTAAGGCGCGGCGTTGGACGACTTGGCGGCCGCGCCGTTCTCGCGACGATTAGGTGGCGCGGGCAGGGAGGGAGGAGGGGCCGGGAGCGTCGACAAGGTGCTACCAACTGGCTTGGGTGGCTTGCTTGGCTTATTCGACGAGCTCTGCGACGAAGGGGAAGCAGCAGTAGCACTGCCGGGCTTGCTAGCTGACGTCGTCTTGACGAGCCCCTTCTCTCTCAGATACTGGATAGACTCGAGGACGGTGAGGTCCTCCTGATCCTTATCGTTCAGTATCAAGCGTTGCTTGATGGTCAGCTGGCCGTTGTTGGCTTCCTTTTCGCGGATGGCTGCTTCTCTAACTGCAGGGTCATGAACGAAGCGGCACTTGCCCTTCTTCCCGCAACTGCCTCCCGTAGAGTAATATTTGCAATGTCGGGTAATATCTGCCTTCTTAGCAGGCTGAGAAGGGACCGCTGCGGCTGCGGCGGTGGCACTGTCCGGAGCACGACTAGACTGAACTTCAGGCTTATCGTTGTCCGAGTCCTCTTCAAGGGTTGAATCTCTCATCTCGTCTCCTTCATCCTGCTGTTCACGCTTTCGCTTGATCGAAGACTCGACCTTCTTTAGCTGGCGCCGAAGCTTGTCGGCTTCACGCTCTAGACGCGATGTCTCCTCATCTTCTTGCTGTTTCTGCGCCACCTCGGCGGCCTTCTTCGCTTCGACTCGCGCCTTGGTGGGATACCTCTTCTTTCGTTCGGCTATGTAGGCGGCTAGGTCGGGAATTCTGCAAGTGACTAGTTAGCAAGAGATCATGAAACATCGTGGAATCTTCCTCCTTGGGAAGGGGAAGAGAGCATTGACTAACTCGATAACCTCGTTACCCATAAGTTCACTCAGCTTTTTCTCCTCACCCTCGTCATCCTCTTCCTCCTCTGAGCCCGAGGCATCGCCTGGTGTCAAGCCAAGTGTGTTGACCTTACGCTTTTTCTTCTTTCCATGAGCGGGCTGCTCCGCATGCTTGTTCGCGTTATTCGACTGCTGCTGAGTAGTCCCATTTGGCTTCTTATGGCGGTGCTTATCCCCAGCACCATGGAAGCGGCCGCGGTTATTGCCATCTCGGAAGGATCCGCCACGACCACCACGTCGGTTATTTCCGTGTCCATGTCCGAAGTAAGGATCACGATGCCCAGGCGCACCTGCTACAGCACCCGAAGCTGCCACCGCCGGGGCTGGCGGAGGGGGCGCGTAATGGTACTGTTGAGGTGCTGGCTGCGTCGCATAGGGAGCTTGCGCACGTGGATCTGGATAAGGGGCAGCACCAGCGGGATAGCCAGTAGCGGCACCCGCGGCCTGCGCAGAGTCATCTCGGTAACTGCCTGAGCGTGCCGACGACGCGGAGCGCGAGCCGCCTCTGTCGTTTTGGTAGCCGCCTCGATGGCGACCGCCCTGATATCCGCTATGCGGCTGATGGTTGGGCTGCGCTGACCACTGGGGTGACGCAGGGGGAGGGGCCGCACCATAAGGAGCGGCATATGGTGGTTGAGCCGGAGGCGCATAGCCTGGATGAGAACCATACTGAGGCTGCGCATAGCCAGCTTGAGCGTAGTTGGGATGGTAGTTGGCGGACGAAATAGGTGCAGGGGCATGGCTGGGAGCATGGGGCGCTGGGCCGTGCTCGCCTTGCCACTGAGTAGATTGGTAACTACCATCTGTAGGGTATGCGGCGGCAGGGGTTTGGGGAGAATAGGAGTATTGGTAAGGGGGTTGAGCTGGCGGCTGGGAATACTCTGGGCGACCAGCGCTGTAGCTGTACCCGCCGCCGCGACCCCGAGAGTGAGATCCTCCGCCCCGAACTGGGAGACTTTGGGTATACCCGTTTGGATGATGGCCATATGGTTGATGGCCTGCCTGCGATGGAGGCGGCGGGGGCGGAGGAGGCCCGTAGCTGTAGTTAGACATGACGGGATGTAGGATTTAGGATTAAAACGATGTCAAGGTCAAAAAAAAGCCCAAAGGCCTGATAGGTAGAGAGCGCGTACAGTGGACGTTGCCAAGTAAGAAGGAGAAAAACTTGAGGAAGCTCGGACAAAGGAGAACCACGAAACCCAGTGAGTCGAACTAGACCTGAGGACCAGATGGCAGAAACATCAATCTGTAGTCTCGAAAAGAGGGTGGGTTGGCAAACTGATACGCGGGCTGCCGCGCGTTACGGGTGTGGAGGCCCGGAGTAAAGTGGGGGATGCTTCTCAGCGTGTTTAGTCGAATCTCCAGTTACGACGAGGAGGAATTCTTCGTCTCGATGAAATAGTTGTCAATGCTTGGAGAGACGATGGAATCCAAAGGAGATGGGGAAGGACGATGGTTCGAAAAGTAGGTGTGGGATGGAACTTGGAGTTGGGACGAGGTCGATCTGAGGGGATTGATTTGACGAGGAGCTGGACTCGGGAGAACTCTGGAACCAGGGAAGGAAGGATGGAAGAAAAAATTTAGCACCACTTTGCTCATCGAGCACGGACCACCTATTTCAACTGGCTGTTCATTTGAGGAAGTAGCAAGCCGCACTAACGTAATTCGGGGAGGCGGTGAGAAGCACCCATAATTCTGCCATGCCGCTCTCACCCCGCCAAAAAGTTATCTGACAATGACAACGATTCGTCCTTGATTGAGAACGTCGCCAAACGTTAAGATCTCCAATTCAATGTCTTAACCACTCCATTCCGCACTCCCACACAACCCAAGACTATTCTACACCTCTAGAATAGCATTGATGTTTATTCTTGTTAGCACATCCTAAACTCCGAGTCCCAACATTTCGAACGTAACCCCGACCTAAGCTAACCCCTCCGCCCATACCCCAGACCAAAATCGCCGATCTCGTCCAGATCGCGCCTGAGGACTTTTCCAAACAAAGCGCGGTCGCCATAGAAGATAACATCAATGCCAAGTATTCCAACAAGGTACATAACTCAAAAATTCCAAGGTTTCTCTTCACACCTTCGGGGTAGCTGACATTACGGCGTCTCCTAGGTAATCCAGAACATTGGTCTCTGCATTTGCTTCTATGACCTCCTCTGGGCGTCCGAGGGCCTTATAGGCCACGGAACCGGCCTCGTAAACGTCAATGGCAAGTAGCCTCAATCCCTCCGTCCAATTCTGGTAGGAGATGGCTAACAGCAAGAAAACAGTCGAATTCCGCCTCGTCGTTTTCCGCCCCTTCAAAGATGAAGTGTTGCTTGCGCGTATCCGAAGCTCGACACCACAAGGCATTCACCGTGAGTCACGAGCAGATTGCATATAAAAGGGAATAGCTTGAATCCCAATCTAACGACAATGCACCTGGTCAGTGAGAACCGACTTTTTCGACGACATCTTTGTTCCCTACGACCAGCTCCCCGAGGGATGCGAGTAGTATGTCCCTACCTCAGCGCACACACTTCCAATTGCTCTCTCCACCACCCTGAGAACCTATCTAATATGACTCCATAGTAATCACTCTGATCAACTTTGGATATGGAACGTAGAAGAAGATCGACTCTACTTCGATAACCACGAAATGGCCCGCATTCAAGTCATAGATGAAGAATGGCACGATCAAACCCCAGTCGGCCCCCTCCAGAGCTCCGAAGACAATCCTCCCAAGCCGCCATATAAAATCACGGGCAGCATGCGAAAGGAAGGCCTAGGTCCCTGCCTCTGGTGGGACGGATGAATAACGATAAGCACACGTCAAAAATCTTTCATGGCCTCGTCTCTAGGGAGGGGCGGAAAAAAAAAAATCCCAAAATGCTCTCTTCCCTAGCGAGCGCAAGATGTCGAATTACCAGTGCGGGCGGATATGACTTTGTAGTGTACACTTTTTGTTTAGATGGAACGTTTTAGAATCTATACCCTGACAGACTCGAGAAGCCTGTCCTCAATATCATCAAGGACCGAGTAGTGGTCGATGACTGCCAAGTTCTCTGCCTCCGCCTGGAATTGTTTGTCAGGGTCCTGTCCAGGTCCGAACATTTGCGCCTGGGGACCCATCTGACCCATCTGGGCAGCAACCTGGTTGGCAGCTAATTGAGAGTTTAGTATGACACATCTAACGCAAGATTTTAAGTTTGAATAAACAAAGGCTTACCATTATCGCTGCCAAGCAAAAAGTTAAAGACGGACTGCAATCCGAAAATGCAAAGGAAGTACCAGCTGATGCTAGACATCCACCTCGGATCCATATCCTTCGTCGCAACGCCGGCCTGAAGCATGCTCTTAAACTTGATCGTAATCGGGAACGGCAATTTCGCTAAATCACCTTGTCAGTAACGTCTCCTCACTTGGTCCCCTTCTTTCACCGAGCTCCAGTGAACAAAACGTACTGATAACATAACCGCTGAAAAAAGCATTAATCCAACTCATAATAAGCGTGTTCGGAATAATCATCGCCATATTATTCTTCATCATGCCCATCATCCCATCCATAGCGCCGGGATCCGTCAACGGATTCGGCGCAGGCTGGCCCTTCCTGTCGGGATCCTTGAGGAACGCGCCGGACTCGAAGGCCGGGATGAGCCAGTCGCGGCGCGCCTCGAAGGACCTGCGCGAGAGGACGTGGAAGTTGTTCTTGACGCTGATACCGTGGAGGAGGGAGCGCTGTTCGCGCATGGCGGGTTTTTCGAGCTTCTTGGGGGCGTTGGCGAGGAAGACGGCGGCGTAGTGGCGGAGGACACCGGTTAGAATCTGAGAGTGTAATTGGTTAGAAGCTGTGGATAGGATGCTTGAGCGAGAGGAGAGGTCGACGAACCATGACAATGGTGATAGGGAAGAGGATCCAGTATCTGCGATCCGGGTCATTAGCTTAGGGTTCATCCGGACTCTCGCGGGATGGACGGGTCATACAGTAACTGGGGATCCCGATGGATCATCTGGACCGGGACCTGAGCCATCACGACGGTTGGTTAAAAGCTCCACTCTAGGTAGGGGTGTGAAGTCGTTGGGCGGAATTGATGCTCCGAGACGAGGGTTTTGCGTGGGAGCTCTCGTTTCTGAGCTTGAAGTCACCGCGATGCCAACAGCTCCTGACGGGACAAGAGACGACGTTGCGTAGTGATCCGGGTAAATTCAGGAGAAACTACCCTCGCGCCTTACCACTTCGAGAGCGAAGTAGGAAGTAGACCAGTGCCAATACTGTGTAGAAGTACTGTACGACGTGGTAGCTCGTGTCGAAGCTTCGATTGATGAAACCTCACTTGCGCGATCTCACAGAGCCTCAAGACGAAACATTGCGAACACATCTTCCCTTCACTTCATAAACCTCCACGACGAAATAGTAGGGCACACGCACACACACACACATCCCACCACTCTCCAAAACCAACGCAGCCGCAACCAAAATCGACCGCAATGGCGACCGAAAGGATATCAGTCTACAGTCTCGCAGGCAAGCGATCCCAAATCCCCATCTCTCGAAAAGAACTTCCTGGAGACCTAACAGATCTCAATGCAGACCTTAAAAACACCACCGATGATGCCATCCCAAACTACCTCAACTCCCTCAAAATTAAACAAGTCCACACAACCACCGACGTCCGCCTCGCCCTCGGCACCTCCGCCTTCCTCATCGCGGCCGCCTGCTTCGGATGGGACTACAAGTTCGGCTTCGAGAGCACAAAGTACCTGACGGCCGGCGCCGTGGTCCTCTACATGATTCTTAATGGCGCCATGACGTTGTGGATTTGGTATGTTGAGAAGGGCTTGGTATACGAGGGCGTTGCTCCCTCCGGCGACAAGGTAAAATGGCATTCCCCCCCTCCCCGAACCAAAACTCCCTCCAGCTCCGATATTAACAGAAGAATGCTCTTAAAAACAGATTCGCATCGCATCCTCCACAAAACCCTACACCCCAACATACAACCTAACCATAACACAAACCCCCAAATCCGCCCCCTCGAAACCCCAAACCCTAAAAGTCTCCCGCCCCTTCTCCGACTGGTTCGACGAACAAGGCCGCTTCGTAACCGTCCCCTTCCAGCAAATGATCGCCACCTCCGTACCCCTCGTCGCCGCCCTCGATCCCAAACGCGCCGCCAAGCCCGACGAGGTCAGCCTTGACACAGCGTCGCCCGAGGTTCTGGACGCCATCTTGGCTGCTTCTGGGAGCGCATCAGCTGTGGGGAGCTCTTCGGCGGCGGAGAAGACTGTTCCTAAGTCTTCGAGGCGGAGGAAGGCTTAGTGTGGGATGTCTCTGTGTGGGGAAATAAAAGGAGCATTTTGCGGTGATGGGCTATAGGCTGGGACTTTTGTTTCTTGATCTTTTCTGGGTTCCTTTCTCTTAGAACATGGGGTGTTGGATTTGCGATGTGTCTGCTGTATGATTCAGTCGAGGCGAGCCAAAACAAAAACCAAAACCGAATGAAACGCGGTGTAGCCCTCTTCAGGCCCAAATACGGAAACAAGAAAAAGGAGAAAATAATATATTTGAGCGCATCCCATAACTCTCATTGTTCTTCAACTCTCGTGATGTCATTGTTAGTCTACTCTCACTTTATGCTTATCCTCTCTATAACATCAAAAACATAAACTCTCCAAAACCCAAGACCACCTCATACACATCATTTCACATTAGCCCACACCAGCTTCGCAGCTAGCGCTGTCTTTCTAACCTCCCGAACCCGATCACCACAGGCAACAGACAACAACCTCTCCATCCTCGGCACCGACCCTAGTAGGTGCCTATCCTCGTACCGACCGGGCAAGTACCCGAGCAGCAGAATGGCTAAATTCCTACACCTCGCCGAGACCTTAGCCATCCTCCTATCGTCGGGTTGTGGTCCCGACGAGGTCATGATGGACGTGCAAGAATCGATGATGCTCTTCAGGAATGGTTCGAGGACGTTCGTGGACTCCTTAGTAATCGTCTCGAGGACTCGGAGGGCGGTTTCGACATCTACGCCAACGGGAAGATTGCGAAGAACGCAGAGGATAAGGCGGACGAGGTCGGCGGCGTCGTCTCGATAGATGGTGTAGTCGAGGTGTGGTATAGCCGATAGGATGGCTATGCTGTAGTTTGCCAGCACGACGTCACTGGCTTGGCTGTCGCTCTTTTTGGGCCAGGCTAGAGGGAGCATTGGCTTGACAAGCTTCACGTATGCCTTTTGAGGCCACAGCGGCTTAACTGTGGCGCGGAACTCCTTGGTTAGGCATTCGTGCGGCCGGAAGAGCACGTCAAAGTCCCGGGCGAGGACGTGGCCTAGCTCCGTGTTTGCAGGCCCCTTGAGTAAGTGGGCAAAGACACCCTCCAACGACGACCCAGTGTAACGTTGCAGGACACCAGCAATGAGGCCATAGATTTCTTTTGCCAACGAGGCCCTCGTGTTAGTCGACTGGCTGGAAGCACCAAGCACCTCACCCCCACTCGTAATTGCGCCTAGCTGATGTTCCGCAAGTGCCAGGACCTTTGGAATCGTCTCAATCTTGTACTTATTGGCCAGTATCAGCAAGAAGTACCCAAGTCGCTGTTGACCATGATCACCCTCGTCTGCAGAAACGAGGAGTTTTGAGACAATGAATTCTTGGCCAAAGCCAGTTTCGAACTAGAGAGATCCAAGGTTTAATATATCGGCCAGGCATTCACCAAAAAAAGAAGCGAGGGTAACTTACCAAGGACTCAACAACCTTGGGGTAAAGAGGCTGCAGAATACCCAATGAAAGCGCAATTGGGAACCTCTGTTCCCGCGCGCTTGCGGGTGGGAGGTTACCGAGATCGCCAGTGCCGTACACAGACAGATCCTGAACGGGCTTAAGCACAACGTCTCTATACTCCAAATCTCCTCCACCTGGATCTTTATCACGACCACGGAACAAAGTCGCCACATCCTCATACAACCGAAGTTGCGACTGCTGAGCCTGCGACATTTGCTGGACTGTCAGCGTGGCAACGGAGGATATTAGATGTAGGTACTGATCCCGCCATTGATCGGAAGCCGGTCCTTGTTTGGCGATTTCTTCGCTCAGCGCAAGCCGCGTAAGGCCATCGGTAGCGACTAGTCGCGTAGATCGGCGGTAGAGAAGTCTTATGAAGTGTAGAGAAATCAGGAAGAAGCGGTTGTAGAGCTGTTCCGGTGTATTGTCGCCCTGCTCAAATTGCTGTTCGGCCCAGGTATCTGCGGACACCGACTCCGGAAACTCCAAGCTCGTTGTGTCAACTTCGAATTTGTTATTCAGGGCATCCCGGAAGTACCTCAGAGCCGACTGCAGCGCCGCAGGGTACACGGTCCAGAGCCGAGACGGCCTCTCGGACGTGGTAAGGAGATTATCAAGGCTCTGAACCAACTGCGAAGCCAGCTTGGTGAGGTAGTCGAATGTCGACTCGGGCGATCTGGGTAATTCAGAGCAGGCGATGAAGGCCAGCCTCGAAGTGAGCCTCACAAGGTAGTCGACTGAATCTTCGGTGCCATCGAGGGACTTGGTCACGTCGACGATTCGCGCAAGAAGCGCGTCAAGTGCCGGTGGCCATACCATCACGACCCTTTGTAGTGCCACGACTACCTCATCAACAACGTCGCTTAGTCGATCCGTCAAGAGATCGATAAGCGCCGAGGCGATGATATGAAGAGCCTCGTCGTTGAGAAGAAGTGCATGAATTGAAGAGACAGAGGCCTGGCTCGCCAGCAGACCCATTCCCTCCACCGCTTTCTTCGAAACGGTAGGATCACTATGTAGGCTCTGCTTGTATGCATCGTCGTATAACAACTGAAGCACAGATTCGGACGACTCAATGGCATCTTTATCTTCCTTTCCAAGATCGAGGCCCCCTTCGACAAACAAAGATCGAACTCCAAGGATGGAGTTGAGAAGCGCGAGGATATCTCGCTTGTGGTCCCTAGCCTCCGCATGGCGCAAATTCTCTACGGCATGCTTCACAGTCGGTGCTATGATCAGCGAGAAGGCGCCCGGCGAAGCACTAGCAGTGCAAACCAGCAGTTTCCCTGCCTTTTCGGTGTACGCAGCATTGGATAGGTCGTCAGTACACTCCCTGAGAACGGTCAAGACAAAGTTTCTAAGAGGCTCGCCGGCTAGTCTCGTCGTCATGGAGCGAATGACGTCCAAAGTGGCGTTTATAGTCTCCGTCACCTCTCCATTTCGTACTTCGTATTTGAGACAGTTCCATATCTTGCTCACGTACGGGTCGACCGAGGCAGTCGGATTCTTGTAGTTCACGATGCACTCTTTAAGCGTTCGTAGTATGTCAAGCTATTGGAAGGGGTTTTAATTAAGATATCCTTGCCAACCGCGGAATGGCCAAGCGGCGGGTGGGTGCTACGTACCTTAACGTCAACAGTGATCCCATCCCCTTGATTCAGCTTCTGTATAAGATACGGAACCGCATGGGAAGCGACGCGATCATCCGCAGCAAAACACCTCCGTAGTGCCACCTTGAGATCCTCTGCTGTAATACCAGAAGGATGCCGCGAGGTCCTCAGAGAGATAGGGAAATAAGCAGAATAAGCAGAGAATATCTTCTCCGTCAGGTCGGAAGACGGATCATACTCGGATGATAAGGTCACCAAGATGGAAAACCACGCTATGAGGTTCTTGGGGTCCCTTTCATTTCCGAATAATTCGAGCATATCAGTCATGAAGTCGCAATCGCTGTGGCGTGTTCTCAAATCTTTGCTGACTCTGGGGTCCGTCACGAGCCGCTGGAAGAGGTTAAAGATGGCAAGGCGAGTATCTGCCACTTGCTTGGTGAAGTCATTACCCATAGCACACACATTCTTAATGATGTCGTAGCCGCTAGAGGCGGGGAAGGCCTTCATGGAACTTATGGTGGTGAGGGCCTTTGCGGAGGCGAGGATGCCGGCCTTGTGATCGACACTGAACATGGCGCCGAAGAAAGTGACCAAAAGCTTGACTAGAAATAGTGTCTCTGTGTTGGCGAAAATTCCCCGTGGAGCGGTTTGCTGTAGAGATCACTTACTATGCGCAGCGATCAAGACATCATCATCCAGCCTCTCTAGTGTAATGGCGAGAAACTCAAGTGCTGAGAGGTAAAAGTCAATATTAAACTCATAAAGTTGAGATATCTCACGAAGAACCTCACCCTTGGCTCGTGCGATAATATCACCCTTGGAACCTTCAGTGGCATCGGCCATACTGGGATCCTCCTTTCCGGGCATCCATGGTCCGATGGACTCGACCCATCTCGCCACGGGATGAGTGTTTTTGGGAGAAGACTTGATTACTAGGCTAGATATCAGCTTCCTATCCGAGAACAATGAAGCAGCAATGGGAGCGATTCCACATACATTGTGCTGCCTTGTCGGCAATCTGGGCTCGGGCATCAGAATCGTCGGTTAGGACGAACTGGAGGGCCAATTGAGAGAAGTCTGCCATGATGAGTAGTAGTGAGGACAACCGGAGCCTGGCAAGACTCACAGCAGGGGGGGGGCGTTGTTACGTGTTATGGGCTATGGGCATGGATGGGGATTGAGTCGTTTAGATTCAAATTGGTTCAAGGGTGGTTGAGGTGAGGTCATACACCTAGCGAGTTGGTAGGGATGGATGTGGGGGCCTCCGGCATGGTCTAAGGGTTCCGCGGGGTGGTGGAAGGATATTGACCTTGGGACAAGATGAACTTCCTCAAAGCTGGCCTCAGACCGGTAGTGAAAAGACGCCTTCAATGGGGCAAAAGACAATGACTGGTAATATTAGATGCTAGGCTCGAGGGGCTTTTGTGATTCTTAGTAATTCTCTCGCGAAATTCTTATCAATGATGGATTCGAGGCAGGAGCAAAGAAGGCGGCTCTAGTCATGCTGTTTCTGTCCAATTTCTCATTTAGATAGTGGGGTAGTGGGGTTAGACGGAAGGCGAGTGAAACGGAACGTAGATTTAGAAACGGTGTGGATAACGGTTTTAGAATATCGAAACTCGGTGACGGGCTGGTACGGCTGGTTGGAGCTGCAAATCCAGAGGTCGCATCTCCGGTTCCAGTTCGTCTCTAGATCAGCTTCCATCATCGAATACTCATGGAGTCAAGCCTGATAGGAAATGGAAGATGTATGAGCAAGCATGGAAAATATTTAAAAATGCACGGTGGGTTTCTGGCCGTACATCAACATCCTAAACTCTAGCGAGACACATCCTCAACTTGAATGACCTGGATGTGAGGCGGCCAGAGTGGCGCGGATGCAGAAGGCCACAAGGCTCTGGGATGCCCCTTCAACCAGCATTTGCACTGGAGTGTCACCTCCACGTGACGGGTATATGGTGCTTAATTATTGGGCGTAAAATGCTCCAGAGACTGGGATACACAGGTGCGCCCGCGCCCCCTCCAGGCAGAGGGGCAGGGCGGGAGCACGCTCTTCCTCGTTCCTCCTCCCTCTCGTAACTATTTTTCAGAGTGTCTCGATGTCTTCAGCGCTGTTAAGGGCGGCGGGGCCTCTAAAGCCTGAAATTCGCCTAGCGCAAGCGGTCTCGCTTTTCGAGGCAGACCTTTCCCCCGAGCAGAAACGTACCTTTCGCAGCCGGAGAGACAATTCGCTCAAGTCCCCGCCAGACATCCAGGATGTCATGCACCTCACCGCCGAGATTGATCGCCATAGACTCGGCTCTGGGCCATGTTTGGGACCTCGTTTGACCAATATGCTGCAGGCTATCCAGCAATTCGCAGCACTCGGGGACATCGTAATCGGCGGAGCCCAGAACATTATTGCGTCGGGTGTGTGGACGCTTGTACGAGTGACGTTGCTTGTTCGTTGACTCCTGATCCTATCGTGTTAGCTTGAACTTTCAGCTACTAAGATATTATCTTCTGCTAGTCCCTGGTGAATTTCTCATCCTGCCTCGAGAAGATGTCGACTCTTTTCATGATCGTTGGTCGCTCGGCTCCCCGATACGAAAGCATGGCCTTGCTCTATCCTCGATCGAGGACTCTGCAATCACATTTATCCGAATATTTCATCGTGGTGGTTCGTCTCTGTCACCAGATGCTCAAATTCACAAGGAAATCGGTCTGGGGTCAGCTGGCCTCTTTTCTAAGTGACTCCGATATGAATGGCTACCAGTCGGAGCTCGACCGATGGGCCAATATGATCAAGGAGGAGGTGAGCCTGCTGACGGCCCAGAATATCAAGGAGCAAGGCGCACACCTCAAAGTGTTGTCGAAGTTCTCTGCAGCCGAATCGCACCGTCAGAAGCTGAAGGCACATGTGCGCGTCCTAAACTATTGTTCCACCTACGATTACCAGACGACGTGGAAGGAGATTCGGAAGATCGGGAAATCGACTCTATTGGAGAAGGCCCCCGAATATCAGCAATGGAAAGCGGAAACAGACTCACAAACGCTAGTTTGCACAGGCAAGCTTGGGTCGGGAAAGTCTGTTCTGTTGGCTAATATCGTTGATGACCTCATTCTCCACTCCCAAAGCCAAGGCGCGAAATGCCCAGTAACTTATTTCTTTTGCCGGCATGATATTTCCGGTAGTTTGAAAGCACATACAATCGTTTGCTCTCTGGCCCGACAACTGCTACATCCCATCCCAGACCTCACTATGGTTGAGGCATTCCTTAATGAAACCAATTCAGTCTTAGATTTCAGGGATATACTCGACGTACTTAAACGCGCCCTGCCTCTGGACTTCAAGGCGTATTTCGTCTTGGACGGGTTGGATGAGTGTGACGATGTCGAGAAGGCGGCATTACTTCAACAACTCCGGGAGCTTCAAGCCACCTTTACATTACTTATATGTATATCTTTCCGGTTAGAGGCCGGTACAATCTCGAACGTTGACTCGAAACAATTAACATCAAATTACAGCACCATTACGATTCCTGAAGATAATTCCGACATCGGTACCTTCATCACTACAGAGCTGGGGAGGCGTATGGAATGTACGGGTTCTACGAAACTGAACATCGGGGACCCCATGCTTATACTTGAAATACGGGATGCCCTCCTTCGAGGTGCGCAGGGAATGTTCCTCTGGGTCTCTCTCCAAATTGAGTCCCTGTGCGCGGAGGAAACAGACGAGGCCGTTCGCCAGGCTCTGGCGAATCTTCCCAAGGACCTCCCGACAACATTTTACCGTATTCTGCAGAAGTGGGAGGGCCAAGGGAAGAAGTACCAAACGCGCATCTTTGAGCTTGTTTTGGCGGCTCGTCAGCCGTTAACTACGGAAGCCCTTCGCGAAGCTTTAAGTGTGGTCCCCGGCGATGCTGTCTGGCGCCCAGCGAGCCTTCTGAATGACGTATATTCAGTGCTGTCTTACTGTGGCAGCCTCATTATCGTCGACGAGGAAGAGTTGACTGTAAGATTGATGCATCATAGTGTCAAGCAATTCCTTCTTGGCGAGTTCAAGGATGCAAGCGGTGTCGGATTCACGATGGAGAGAGTAAATAAAACCATGGCAAGCGTCATCGTTACGTACCTCAGCTATGGCGTTTTTGACACTCAGGTCTCTACCATGGTGGTTCCGCAAGTAATGATGGGGATGGGGGGTGCGCCGTCTCGGATTATTCATTCCACAACGGAAACATCAGGTTTTGTCCGGGATCTAGCTCTAAAGCTTCTGAAGTCTCGAGGTCAGGCCAATTACAATATGGGTAAGATCGTTGCTGAGACGAACCAGCGATACACGTTGCCAACCCGAGAGCAATTCCGATTTTACGACTATGCATCCTCACACTTGCTGTACCATTCCTCGTATATATTATCGGATCAACAGCCCGATCTGCGCCCCATGCTGCTCGATTTACTGGAAAAACATACCGCCCTTTGCCTCAATAAAACGGCTGATGGCTGCTATACGTTACTACATGCAGCGGTGGAGGAGGGCCATGATGAAATCGTCAGGCTGCTAGTCGAGAAGGGTGCTGACGTAGAGACCACAGGCAGCTCCGGCCAGACTCTGCTGGCCACTGCCGTCGCGGGCGGGCGTGAGGCCATCGTTAGGCTACTTCTCGCTACGGGCCGGATCGATGTCAACTCGCGGAACCATTCTGGCCAGACGGCCCTCTGGATAGCAGCTGAAAGGGGTCATACAACTATTGTCGGGCTGCTTCTCAATGCTAGTTTTGGTGCTAGACTTGTTGACTCTGGAGACGGCTACCATCACACGACGGCATCGTCATTTGCAGTTGATAAAAGACTCGAGGCCCTAAACGTACTGGTCCCCAGGGGCCCAATCCTTGTCAACTTCCGGGATTCCTGTGGCCGGACGCCTCTCTGGCTAGCGGCTAGCAGAGGGTATACAGCTATTGCCGAGCTGTTACTGAATAGAATCGACGTCGATGTTGACTCTGCAGATGAATACTACTGCATGACGCCACTGTCAGTCGCTGCTCTGAATGGACACAAGGCGATAGTCGAACTACTGCTTGATACGTTCGGGGTTGATGTCAACTCGCGGAATTATTTCCAGCAGACGCCTCTATCAGTAGCAGCCGAGATGGGCCACACGGATATCGTCGAGCTGTTGCTGCAGATGCTCCACGCCGTCGATTTTAGCTCTTCAGGAGAATCCCGCATGACGCCATTATCCTATGCGGCTAAGAATGGTCGTGAGGCTATCGTCAAGCTACTACTTGATACTGGCAGGGTGAATATTAACTGGAGGGATTCTTCTACCTGGATCCCATTATATTGGGCGGCTAAGAATGGGCATAAATCTATTTTCAAGTTATTGCTCGCTTCGGACCAAACCGAGTTTGATCTTACTCCGGAAGATGGTGTGTACGGGCAAACGATATTAGTATGGGCTGTTCGGGCTGGATACTGGGATGCCGTCGAAGAACTGCTGGCAACGGGCACACTCGACCTCGCTTGGGGAGGGAGCGGGAATAAGCAGACGCTGCTGCCCTGGGCTGCTGAGAATGGGGATGAGTACATTGTGAAGGTGGTGCTCGGAACAGGCAGAGCCGATGTCAACGCGACGACTTTCCTTGGGTGGACACCACTATTATGCGCAGTCATAAAGGGACACGAGGCTGTCGTCCGGCTACTACTCACCAAAAAGACGGTCGATATTAACTCGAAGGATCGTTTCGGCCGGACGCCACTCTGGTGGGCCGCTTCAGGAGGACACGAGGGGATTGTCAAGCTACTTCTCTCGTCAGATAGAGATGTCGACGTCAATTCTCCAAACCCCGATCGCCAGTCGCCACTGTGGTGGGCCGCTGCGAAGGGATACGAGGGTATCGTCAAGTTGCTGCTGAGAACGGGCCGCGTTGACGTGGATGCGAGGGACAGTCTCCTTCAGCGGACGCCACTACTGTGCGCTGCTGTGAAGGGATATGCGAGCATCGCTAAGCTACTGCTCGATACAGGCAAGGTTGACGTTAACGCAAGGGATGCCGAGAACCGGACGCCATTGTTGTGGGCCGCCGAGAACGGGCACTTTAGCATGATCAAGCTGCTGCTGTCCGTCCCCGAGATCAACATTAATGTTACAGATACTTATAACCGGACACCACTTTGGTGGGCTGCTGAGAATGGGTATGAGTACGTTGTTAGGCTCCTTATGGCTCTGGGTAAGGACCGCCAAGTTGATGTCGGGACAATGGATTCTATATTCCGCCAGACTCCAGCGTCACGCGCCGCTAAGAAAGGCCACGACACGATTGTTTATTTACTCTTACGGCGCAATTACTAGTGGAACGGGAACGGTAATGGTGACGGTGCTGCCACCGTTTTTCATTATGACTAATCACGGAAGGGAACAATGAAACAACACACAGATCACTCCAATTGATATTGCTTTTGCTCTGTGAGCCACGAACAAGCTGCTCGTGAGTTTTGCATGAGACTACGGAGGAAAGCTGAGGACAATTGATTGAGGTTCAATTACTGTAGTCTATGATACTGGGGACGGGATAGAAGTTGCGGTAAGAAGGTAACATGGGTGTTTGGCATCCGTCGGCGTCAATGCCAGGACGATGTCGGAGGTGTCGATTAATAACTTGGCATAGGCGATTGGACGGATATTTTCCATGTACAAGGTATATTCTAGCTTTGTGCCTTTCCTGATTCCCGTCACTATCAACTGAGAGCGGAAAGGTAAGGTGTTCAAGAAAGGCTCTCTGTGTTTCGATTGCAGGTCTGGCGAAGTCGACGGCAAGCGTCGTCCCGTCCGAACTGGTGGAGAATAAATTGAGTTAAAATGCAATGCGAGAGATAAAAGCAAAGCTGCTTCGAGGAGATGGATGATTCATTCATGAAGTTCAGAATACTTCCTATCGAGGTTCACATGGGAATTCAAGGGAAGAATTACAGCCTTAATGGTGTACTTCAAGTCGTGTCAAAGTCACTTCATGTTCTCGTCGCGATAAACCTGTCCTTGTGCGCGAGAAACTACCCCTTTCGATTTCTCCAATCCTCACTCAAAGGTACTTGGAGAGTACATCTACACTCTCCTTGCCTAAGTACAGAGGTATACAAGTACAATTACAGGTATGGTTCAGGATCCACCTTTTGGTTTTAGCCCCTCCATTGATCCAAGATCGGAAGGAAAACCCCCCCCCATCCAAAAAAAAAAAAAAAAAAAAAAAAATCCCATCCATCATCCATCTCAATTCATCCATGACAATATAGGCGCCGGGCGCGCAACTTTTTTTTTTTTTTTTTTTTTCCTAGCTCACCCCTCCTCCCGTCTCTTCGTTTTCTCCCCAAAACCCTTCACCATAGCGTCCTCAATTCTTCTCCGCGGTAGAGCTCCTCTCTTCCCCGCGCCCCGTCTCGCCGTCCTCGTCGCATCCCGAGCCTACCGTTGCGCATCGCGCCCGTCCCTCGCAATGGCCGAAGCTACCGTCCCCAAGACCTGCAAGGTCGTGCTGGCCGAAACCATCGCCAGGAACCTCCTCGCCGAGGTCCAGGAGTCCCTTAGCGCCATGCGCGCAAAGGGTATTGAGCAGCCTGCTCTCGCGGCCTTTCTTGCCAATGACGACCCGGCTGCTGTAAAGTACGCCGAGTGGTCCAAGAAGACTTGCGAGGAGAAGTGAGTTTTTTAGAAAAAGAGGAGAAGCAATCGGCCCTTCCAAGCACTCCTTCTTCCCAGAGCCTTAGAGCTGACGCTCTCTCTCCCTCTGCAAAAGCGGCTTCAAGTTCGACCTCCGCACCGTCGACAAAGAACTCCTCGAAGACGAAATCATCAGCGCAAACCAAGACCCCTCCGTCGACGGTACCATCGTCTACTATCCCATCTTCCCCAACAACCCCACCCACGACAAGTACATCCAAGAAACCGTCGCCGTGACCAAGGACGTCGAGGGCCTCTGCCACACCCACCTGCAAAACATGTACCACAACATCCGCTTCCTCGACCCGCCCCAAAACCTCAAAAAGTCCCTCCTCCCCTGCACGCCGCTCGCCATCGTCAAGATCCTCGAGTACCTCCAGATCTACAACTCCATCCTTCCCTACGGTAACCGCCTCTTCGGGAAGACCATCACCGTCATCAACCGCTCCGAGGTCAACGGTCGTCCCCTGGCCGCGCTGCTCGCCAACGATGGCGCTACCGTCTACTCTGTTGACATTACCGGCGTGCAGCTCTTTACGCGCGGTTCGGGAATCAAGCAGCCCCGTCACCAGGTTTTGGATAAGGAGGGCTGGACTGTTGAGAATTGTCTGCCGATGAGCGACGTCATCATTGGTGGTGTGCCGAGCGACAAGTACAAGGTGAATACGGAGTTGATTCGCGATGGCGCCGTGTGCATCAACTTTTCGTCGTATCGGAATTTCGATGGGCCGGCTGTTAAGGAGAAGGCTTCCATATATGTGCCGTCTGTGGGCAAGGTGACTATTGCTGTACTCTTGAGGAATCTTTTGGTATGGACTCCCCTTCCCTTTGGGTGCAGCTTTCTTGATCTTTTTCGGCTAACTTGGCATTCCTATCTAGCGTCTTATTGACAATCGGCAACCATCTGAAGCGCCTAAGGCGAGCGAGTCCTGATTCTGTCAACGAGCGTAGAGTCCAGAGGAGGACCCAAATTCAGCGTAGAGAAGTAGAGAAGTAGAAAATACGTGAAGTTGTAAAAAGGGACAGGAGAGGGAAGACACAGAAAACATGAAGCTGGGGAAAAAGGAAAAGGCAAAGAAAAAAGGACCGGAAGCGTTTGCATTATAGTATAGAGAAAAACACTGCTTGATCAAAAGATCCTCTAAAACTCTCGCGAGAATGAAGATAGAAAAGAAGGTAACACGGAGAAGAAGTCGGACCAGACCGTTCGACTTTCTGACGGGGAATCACCAACCGATACCCGTGTGTGACGTTGATATAAATGGTTTGTATATAATAGAGCTTCTATGCTGCAATTAATAACTTTTCAATTCTCATCCAAGTCGTACTCTACACAAGTCCCTACGTTTCCTCCTCTTACTCCATCACTTCCACCAACATCACGGTCTTACACAATCCCATCTACAATATCTACGACCAAAACCTACCTCACTTCTGTCCGATCAACCTCGCATTCATCCCAACCACACACCGGATCAAATCCCAATCCCCATGCGCCCCCACCCAATCCGTAACCACGATCCCCGTCCCTCCATCACCCACACCCAACCCCTTCAACCCCATCCCCTCCACCGCATGCCTCGCGCACAAATACTCAACAATAGCCGGGTTCACCTTGGCAGCAATCCTCTCCGGCCAACACGTCGCATTAAAAAAATTACTCGCCGTCAAAAAATTCACAAAAAACGGAATCTCCCCATCCTTGCTCCTATCCCTCTCCGAATGCTGACACTTCTCGTGCCGTAAGGCGCCCGCCCTCTCGAGCTGCGCGCAGCTAAAGGATATCTTCTTCTCGATGTTGGTGCTCTGGTCGATCTCGTAGAAATCCTGTACGCGGATGAGGCCCCCGCCGACGGTGCCGTCCTCGCAGTTATCGGGCCAGCTCTGTCCGTCGATGCCGAACGCTCCGCCCGATTCGTCGCGCACGGCGTCGTCGACTGCGAAGCGCCTCACGAGCACGATCTTGCCGCGCGCTTCGCTGAGCGAGGGTATGTGCGATGTTATGAGCCACCGCGCACTGTTGGGGTTGATGTACCGGTTCTTGAGATGCCGACTCATTTGCTGGTCCGAGGCCCTACCGGTACCTTCGCGCTTAAGGGACATGAGGAGGGATTCGCGCGGGTTGGCGTCGAGGAAGGCATAGCATTCGGAGAGGAGATCGTGTAGGTACTTGTTACCCGTGAGGCTGATGGGGAAGGCGCTGTGTACGAGGGAGAGGCTATCGTTGTTCGGGTCGGCGGAGACGCGGATGTCGAGGAAGCGCACGCCGTTGTCGAGCTGTTCGCGCACGCCGGCGACTTGGCAGCGTACCGAGGGCAGCGCAACGTGGCACGTGGGACTATTATGCGTTCCGGGAATCGAGAGCACCGAAAGGGGTAAGTTGTCGTCGAGTTCGTTCATCCACGACTCGAGTTTCGTCGACGAAAAGACGGCGAGTAAGTGCTGGCTCCTCACGTACACGGTCGTAAACTTTTCCGATCCGCCGTCCAGCTGCTCCATCGTCTGCGAGTGATTCAGCGGGCCGGGAACGTCGGCGCGGTACTTGTGCCCGGCGCCCTCGAACGTTAGGCGGAGGACTTCGCGGCCGCGCTCGGCGGCAGCGAGGCCCGTATCTTTGGTCTCGAAGGGCTCGATGCGGTGCGAGACGTCTTGCGATTCGCGCGAGTCGCCTTTGGGCTTGAGCTCTTTCGTGGCGAACTTGGTGCCGTTGATGAAGCTTGTTATGCGGCCCTGGACGTTGGTGAGGGTGTCGCCGCGGCTGACTTTTTCGGCGTCGAAGCGCTCGGCTTTTTGGAGCTCGAGGGGTATGGTTGTGTAGTTGCGGATCTTGAGGGTGGACGCCATGGTGAAAGGGGGTGAGCTCAGTAGCTAAGTATAGATCAATTGACTTCCGGATGAGCTCCAGAGAAGGAGGAGACGTCTCCAAGACGGATGGTAGCAGTGGAATATCCAAGAAAAATAATGCAAGAAAAACAAAAGAAAAGAGGACGACAAGAGAGAGGGCGGGGATGTTAGTGAGCCCAACGTGAAGGGGGGAAGGGGGGAAGGGGGGAAGGGGAGTCGAATAAGATGGATTGAGTTGAGGTTGAAGTGCAGACCAGAAGCTTCAATTGGACCAGAACGACAGTCGAGCTGAGCTTCTTTCAGCTGGCAACGTTCAATTGAAGCGCCAAAGTACCTCGTACAAGAGCGAGACATGCAATTGACGTCGTCACTTTGATTCAGTATATCCCTGTAAGTTTACGAAGTCCAGCCCAAGTCGAGTCTCGAACTGGAGGGGGTCGAAACCATGGCGTGAATGGCGCGATCTGAATTGGTTAGTGTAGACCAGACCTGTGGATCAATTGCGTGGCTAGCTGCCGTTAGATACAGGTTTGAAGGACAGACAGTCTGGGCAACGGAAACTACGGCATTCCTTCGATGCGATCGTGGTCTCACTGCAATCGATCTGACAGTAAATATACGATTGAAATGTACATGTACCTGGATTAATGATCGAGATTGAAGTACTTCAAAGGTTACTTGTACAAGCACTCGTCATCGCTAATGTCTTGCAGCTCTCGGCATCTTGGCAAGAGCGATGGGACAATTGAACTTTCGAAATATCGTCGATCTGATCTCCTCGTTCACCGAGCCATGGCAAGATATAAACTGCTAGAATGAAAGCATTCATCTAAATCTATCATCAATGCACGCTCGGTATCAATTTCATCATACATAAACTAGTAACGCCAAAACCCCCGCCATAAACACCTACACTAACAAGATATTAGCCAGCCTCTCCGCCCCCAACCCAGCAACCCCTTCACCCTCCATAATCCCCTGCACATACCCATCCCCGACGAGCGTAAACCCGATCGGCCCCCTCCTCACAACATACGGCACCGTAGCGCCCCAAAACACCACCACCTCATCTCCGGGCCTAGAAATCACCGGCACGAGCGCGACGTACCCTCCCCTCGTGATGGCGAAACTCCTCCCTCGACAGGTCATGTCCACCTGCATCTGGAACGTCTCCACGGCGTCCATCGTCCTCCCTCCTCCCGTTATCATCGCCGGCCGTTTCGTTTCCTCGTCGGTCCGCCACCGCTCGAGCGCCGATTCGTACGTCGCCACTGGGTCTTCGATGGGGCTGCTCTGGGGAATGGCGTCGGGTCCCGTATAGGTATCGTCCATGAGTAGGAGGCGCACGAAGGCCTCCCGCGCATCGTTGCCGTAGTTCCTCCGTCCTCCCCCGCGGGAGACCCAAGCGTCAAAGGCTGCACGCGCACGCTTGTGGCCCTCGAGAAAGGACGAGGCACAACTGCCATCCGTCGTAGAAGGCATCATCTCGTAAACAGAGTCGAGCGTGTCAACAAGGTATCCCCGGACCGAAAGGCCCGCTATGCCCGTTTCGTCACCGGCAAGTGCCACCTCAGCTATCGTAGGCCCACCAGCCGCGTATCGGAGAGGCCGAAGCGTAGAGATGACCTTTGGCGAGGGAGATTGCGCCGTCCAGTCGGGCACCCAAGACGGCAAGTACTCTGGTATGCGCCGTCTTTGGATCCCCGCGCTGTCGAGCATCGCGATGGCCCGTCCGTAGCGAACGTGGAGAGCCGCGAACTTCCTAAAAACCGTCGCTAGGGGTTGCGGATAAGGGCCGATGGCTTCCTGGTCGTATTCGGACATCAGAGCCATCAGTCCGTAAATCTTATCCTTCGGTACCGTCGTCGAGAAATCCCCCGTCAACTGCATCAGCTTTAGGGAGTCGTTCTGATGTTGTTGCTGGTACATCTGCTTAATCTCCTTGATCCTGTTATAATTCCCAAACCCTCGTATCGTAGCGTCACCCGACAGCAGCAACTCCTCCATCCTCTCGGGGTTCCTCGTCAACGCGCCCTTGTCGAGCGTCCGGTCGAGCTCTTCCCTCTCGAACAGCTCGCCCTGAAATATGAAGAGGGCGCGCTTAGCTAGCGCGATCTCCTGGATGATCCACGTTCGTTCGAACCACGGCTGCGCCAACGCTAGGAACACCGTCTTGTAGTGTAGTGGGGTATCGCGATTCCGCGGGTCCTCGAATTCCGTCAAGGCTTCCTCCTGCCGCCGGTCCCCTCCGCTTCCCCACGTCGTAGCAGCGACACCGCCACAACGTGGACTCCGGTCTTGTACGTCACCGAGGTCGACGTAGACGGTTTGCGCACGCGAGTAAACGTACCGCATCAGCATGAGTTGCTGCGATTTCTCCGCCTCATTCCGCTGGTCGATACATATCGCGTCGGCCCAGATGTATTCCTCCATCCCGCCCGATGCGAACCCGGCCCTTAGCCTCTTCAGCGCCATCTCGAGATTCCTCTTCACGGCGAACAAGGCCCCGTTGCAGAGTATCTTTGCCTCGTACGGTCCGCTGCCCCAGTAATATGAGAGGGCGCCGTACGCTGGCGCATCGTTGATGTTGATGTGCACGAGCTCGCAGTCCAAGGTGTCGGTCCCCGCCAGCGCCGGCTTGATTTTCAAGAGTCGCATCTCCACGTTGGGCATTTCTAGCGGTGCATACTGGAATACAGGCGTGTCTGGTCCTATTGTCGCTGGTTGGGGTAGTTCGGGGGGAGGTGGTGGAGACGCACGCGCACCGACGTTAGGCGGCGTCCGACTCGTCGCTTGTCTCCGCTTGTTCGTCTCATCCGTTACGCGCTCGTTGGAGGAGGGTAGGAGGCGGTAATGGCTGACGCCCATGCGTCGGGGACAGCTGGGATCGCATTGTTTGTGGACGGAACAAGAGTTTTGGGCCGTGGCGATAGAGGCCACGATTTGGTCTAGGATCATGTTGGCTGCGTCATTGTGAGAGGTTCCCTCGGGGATGGTGACGCGAGCTGTGACGGTTGGGGTTAGAGGAGAGACGGTTGATGGAGGAGTGGCAGAGAAGACCTGGCCGTTGAGGGGAGGAGAAGGAGTAGGGGTTTGGCGGGTGGAAGGAGGGTAGCTTGTTGTCGCGGGAGGGTAGTGAGCTGGTTGGGTTGTTGGGCCGTGACCATGCCCAGTATGTGGTCGTCCGTCTGTTGTCGGGCGATACTGCGCGTGCCAGTGAGCTCGCGGTCGTGTTTGTTGAGCCGGCGCCATCGTCTGAGCTCGAACAAGCGCAAAGTCTGTAGGCTGGGCATATCCTCCCCATGCCTGTTGTTCCGCATAGTTCGCCGTCCGAGGCCTCGCATCGCCGCCCCATCGCTCTTCCGAATACCATCTTCCATCCACGCCATACGTCCCCTGCATCCCGCCATCATAACTCATCCCCATCGCCGTTCCCATCGTCTCCGCGCGGTGCCCATATTCGCAACAACAGCTCGCCGACGACGCAATCGGATAATTATCCCTTGCCGCCGTCGGCCCCGAACCCGCGCGTCTAAGACCGTGACCGTGGCCGTGGCCCCCCACACTCAGCTGCGAAGCTGACGTCGCCTGTGCCCCTTGTTCCTCTTCCTTCCGGCCCGGTTTGCCTTTGACCTTGGACAAAAAGCTCCTGACTATCCTGGGGGTCATTTTTGAGGAATATTTTTCTTCTCTCAATTCCCTCTTGTTCTAGTTTAGCCTCGATTCTTCATCTTGATTTTTCTTCTCTTTCCCTTTTGCTCTTTCTAAAAAGGGAAAGCAGGGCGTCGTCAGAGTCGGTTTCTTGGCATGAAGAGTTTCAAAAAGCCCAAAACAAAAGCGGCCCCAAAAATTCCCCCCAAAAGGAGAGAGAAGGACAGCAGCCCATTAAATCGCCCAGCCAAAAAAACATTCCAAAATAAACTAGTGAATTTTTGCACCGCCCTCTGCGCTGTAACCATTGCGGTTCGAGCTGGTAGGGCTGAGCAAGGAGGCGCTGAATTCGGCCCCATTCTGGCCCACCACCTGTTCTAAGTTTATTCAAGGGCGGTTTTCTCGTTCCAGCTCGATGTCTTTGGCGCATGCTGTTTCGCTGCGGGCTCGGATTGGGGGCCAGGACTGGAAAGGGGCGCGGAGATCTGCGCGGGTCAGACGGGCTTGAGTTCGTCCGTTTTTCTACTTCTTGGGCTCCCTTTTTCTCTTCGAGGTTACGGACAGGGGCTTCGGTATCAAATCTAGATAATCGTGATAGAGGTTAGATTTATTAACTTCTGGGCATTCTCAGGTGAAGCTGAATATCAATTTCAACATCTCTCACGATTGTCGCGGTGAACAAACATGGGCTCATTTTAATTCTACTTCTTCGATTTCGAGTGCAGACTTCAGACACATAGGAAAATGGGGTATCCTTGTACAAATGAAAGCACAAAAAGTAGTTACACGAAGTTGCATGTGGCTATGCTTCATGCTCGTATCTCATCGCTCATTGCTCGTCGCCCAACTGTTTCCATCCTCTGTCCATACCCATCATACCCATCATTTCCATCATAACATCCTCCACAGAACAAATGGAAAACAAACAAGAAAGAAAGACCGGAAGCATCGATGGTCGACGACTGACTCCAGGAAAACCCTTTCAAAGGCCCGCATCGTGTTTTTGTCTCAAATCTCGGGGCTGCCAACCTTGGGCTCGCTGTCATCCACCTGCGCACCGAAAAGTTCGCCCTCGCGTAGCGCCAGAGCATTTATAGCATCTATATAATGATCACGAAGGCCCTCCGCCTGGATCATAGCAGAAGCAGCCCTGCCTCGGACAGCCTGCGTCTTAACCGCCTCCTTGACAAGTTCCGATCCGCCGACAATGTTGGTGTTGCCCTCGACATTGGTGTAGGCCTGGATGTCTATATCGATAGGTCGGGGACGCCCGGCTGTGTCAATTATTGGTGCTCGGAGAGCGGTAAGCCCCCGGAAGACGTCGCCCAGAAGAGCGCGGGCCGCAACGTGGGGGTCCGCCCGCGTCTCGACGATGTTGTCGTCTGTCTGGACGCTCGCATAGGTGCTGATCGAAATTCGTATGGCTGGGGAATGGCCAGGGCCATTTGCTGCCTGCAGGGCATGGGTCGCGTGGTCTGGACACAAGGGAGATGTTCAGTTAGACTCTATGATGTTCATATGGGGATTCACATGATGGATAGAGCTAGGGACATGGTATGAGAGACGAGAATTGGAGAAAATGGCTTACGCTGATGGCCAGAAGGAGTGTGGGCATATCTGGGCTGAGTGGCCTCCATGGCAGCTGCTTGGGCCTGAGTGGCTGCCATAGTTCTCAAATAGCGCTGAAAAGCTTCGCTGAGGCCGGAGCCATTGTTGTTGTTGTTGTTCAAAGGGAGGGATGATCCCAGCGGAGGATACGAAGGGGCATCAGAAGCATTGGCTGTTCCAACGACAATGTCGTCAAAGCTCGTTCCCTGGTTAAGACCATCTTCATAAGCTTGATGGGGCATATTGGCCATAACGAAAATATATGACTTGCAAACGCAAAGAAGTGTGGAAAAGTGTGAATGAGAAAAAAAGACTAGGAGCAGGGGGGTTTGCTGTGAATGGTAGACTTAAGTCGTGAGCCCCAAGTCATGAGGAGGAAAAAAGAAGAAGATCTCATCACAAAAGAAAATTTCATGCCTTTATATATTTTTTCCCTGTGTGCCCCCAATCACTCCTGATTAGCTTATGATTCACTGATCTTCCAGTGGCCCTATTCACAAATAAATGTGTCAATAGGAATTATTTGTTGCTCTGGTTGAGAGATGGAAGGTGCGAGAGGGGGGAGGAGGGTGGTGAGAGTTGGGAGGAGTAATCATGAGAAGAGAGACTGGAGCATTGCTAAAGAGAAGGTGAAGGACGGAAGGTACGATCTCGTATGATTTGAATGTTTGGAATAGCAGCGGTGTTGGCAAACCTTCAGCCTTGTTCTTGCATTAGACTTCGAGGCTCTGGTCATCCCTGAGATCATCTCCCCCCTTGTGACACCGCTACCGGATCCCGATGGATAGTCTCCTTGGCTTCGATGTCCTTGTTGATTCGTAGATAGTAGAGGCGCGTCCTAGTCGAGCCGGATTGCAGTTCCTGCTGCAGTTAGCGCTTCTCAGTTGCCCAGGGTATGCCACTTATCTCCAGTCAAGCGAATCCACAGTACCGCAAAGCTCAAGGCAACTGACTTCGTTCAAACAACCTCCTCTGCTCAACCAGCCCCAACCCACATCCAATGGCCTCCTTATCGTCCATATAACGAGGGCGGCGTCCAAGAAACCCGGAAAGCCCTGCTCGGAGAGACCCAGATAGGCAGACGACGTAGATCGGTCATTCTCATGGCAAAACATCTCAGGATCAAGCAGGTAGATAGCATAGAGAGGCAAAATAAGAAGGCAAAAAACGTCATATAAATCTGTATTCTTCTTACCCCCCTAGCCAGCCTTGTTCATCCTTCTCCTCCTCTTCACCAAACGCAAAAAAATAGATAGGCGAACAAGCCGACTCGTCGAGCCAACTCTGATTCCCCACACTACTCCTCTTTCCTTCCTGCGTATCCCTCTCTCCCCTTCCTATATCTCCATCATATCGTTGGGGGAGCCGAGCTTCATCCCTTCCCCAAGTTGGATTTCTCTTGTTCCTTGCGAAGAGAGAAGAGGGCGGGGGAGAAGACTGGTTCGCCCAACGAACAACCAACAAGGCTCGGCCGGGTAAAGAAAAGAGATGTTGAAATTTCCTTCTTATTATCCCCGTTGAACGCCGATATTTTAGGATGCCGTCATTGCTTCTAAAAAAGGGGTTTTGGTCCCTCCCTCTTTTGTTCCTTTCGCCCAAAAAAAGAAGTTTCCGAAGCTTTGAAGCCTGTGGGTATCTTGAAAAAAAGTGTTTTGTTGAAAATGCCCGAAACGTCTCGTTTTTCCTCCTTTTGCTGCCGTTTTGCCTTTCTAATAGTAAGTTTGAACCGCATCTTAAAAACAAGACTCCAGAAAGAAGAAATTTTGTAACAAAAAGAAAATTCGTTGCCTTTGTTGAAAGACGTCGTTTCCATCCGAGTGTTGATACACCGAAACAAGAATCTCCTCCTCACCCGGCAATGCATTATTAGGCATGTGTATGTCGAGTTCAATGATCACCGAGAAAGAAAAAGACCCTGCAGGCCGAGCGCGGTCTGGCACGACTCGCGTCGACCGTCACACCGACCCACATCTTAGTTCCGGCCCCAGGGCACTTCCCGGAGACACATGAGAGAAAGAAACACGTCAAGACACAATCGGTTGAAAATGAGAAGGAACAATAGAGAAATACTTGCCATGAAGATCAGAGCATTCATAAGAAACCAACTATGCGACCCGTAACAAGAAGACAACATGATGATAGCGCTGAACCAAGGTTTTCGTTGAGATACCCGTACGCCTTTGTAGAAAAAGAAAACAAATGAGAAATGAGAAACTAGTTTTCCCTGTCCCGTAAAACTCGTGTATAATCTAGGGGCTATTACGTCCCCAGTACAAAGTAGGAGGATCCTGGCCCGCTTGCGGAGACTGTTGAAGCAAGTCCACGAAAAAGCGGGCGCTGGGTACCTTTTTATTAATTTTTCATTGTTGTTGTGGATGTCGAGGTCAGTTCCACTTAGAACTTGAGAGCCTTGGGCTTCTCCCAGCTGAAGCTCTGGTTGGTGCCGAAGTGACCGTTCTTGGCGGTCTGGAGGTAGATGGGCTTGTCGAGGTCGAGCTCACGGACGATGACACCGGGCCTCATGTCGAAGTTGTTGCGGATAATCTCCACAAGCTCCTCAGAGGTCTTCTCGGAGGTGCCGTAGGTATCGACGTAGATGGAAAGGGGCTCGGCAACACCAATGGCGTACGAAAGCTGGACGAGGGCACGGCGGCAGAGCTTGGCGGCGACGAGGGACTTGGCAATCCATCGAGAGAGGTAGGCGGCAGATCGGTCGACCTTGGAGAAATCCTTGCCGGAGAAGGCACCACCACCGTGAGCGCCCCAACCACCGTAGGTGTCAACAATGATCTTGCGACCAGTGAGACCGGCGTCACCCTGGGGACCACCGATGATGAAGAGACCAGAGGGTTGAATCTAGAGCAGTTTGTTAGCTATTCGAACTAGGAACCACCTCCACCTCGGACCACTACTTCTTTTTTTCGGCCACACAAGGAGCCGGAATTGAGATTAGAAAACTTACGTGGTAGATGGTGTTGTCATCCAAGTACTTAGCAGGGATGGTCTTCTTGATGATCTTCTCCTTGATCTCCTGTCGGAGCTTCTCGGTGGTGATATCGGCGCTGTGCTGAGCAGAGACGACGACGGTGTGGACGCGGAGGGGAACGACGGCACCGTTGTCGTGCTTGTACTCAATAGTGACCTGGGTCTTGGTGTCGGGTCGGAGCCAGGGAAGGGAGCCGTCGCGGCGGGCGGCGGACATGGCAGCATTGAGCTGGTGGGCGAAGAGAAGGGTGAGGGGGAAGAGCTCAGGGGTCTCGTCGGTGGCATATCCGAACATGATACCCTGGTCACCAGCACCGAGCTTCTCGAGGGCCTCATCGTAGTGGAGACCCTGTGCGATATCGGGAGACTGCTGCTCGATGGCGACGAGGAGGTTGAGGGTCTTGTAGTCGAAGCCCTTGGACGAGTCGTCGTAGCCGATATCCCTGACGGCGTCACGGACTACCTTTTGGTAGTCGAGCTTGGCGCTGGTGGTAATCTCGCCGAAGACCATGATCATACCGGTCTTGGTCGCAGTCTCACAGGCGACCTTGGAGAGGGGGTCATCGCGCAAGCAGGCATCGAGAATGGCATCGGAGACCTGATCGGCAATCTTGTCGGGGTGACCCTCACCGACGGACTCGGACTAAAAGGAAGGGGTTAGCCGACCGCACCATCCAAGGCTACTTGCAGGTGTACAAGTTGCTCAAGGTCCTTTTCGGTGAGGGCGCGACGCGCGTGTATGTGCCTCGGCCCCACCAGATGTCGGTGAGCAATGGAGGGGCAGTGAAACTTACGGTGAACAGGAAAGTACCCTGGTTGTAGTGCTGCCACGAAGAAAGCTCGGCGTGGACACCGTTACCGTTGACGTTGTTGGCGGCCATCTTGTTTGATGTGGGAGAGATGAGTTTAGGGGAAAAGAGGGAAGAGGAGGAAGAGGTGAAAGGACGATGAAGAGGGGTTCGTCGGGAAGAAATGAAGGGTCGAGGGAGTACGCGATGAGGCTGTCTCTCTAAGATATCTATTGCCGAAGGATCAATGGTTAGGAATCATGAACAGGCTGACGAAGAAAATCGACGAAGCAGTTGAGGATCAATGGACTCCTGCACTTGGGGACGGGGACCTTACCTGGAGCGCAAGCCGGATGAAGAGGATGGTTTGGAGAGGGATGAAGAGGAAGAGGAGGAGAAGAAAAGAGAAGAAAAAAAGAGCTGAGGGAATAAGGGAGAAAACCTAGGTAGTATTGATGTAGCGCGGGAGATTTTTTTTTCTATTTTTTTTTTTCTTAGTCCCCTCTTTTTGCACAAGTAGCTTGGTGAATCTGGGGAGGAGGATAGGGGGAAAGAGCACAATTGACGGCAGTAAAAGAAAAGCGGTCTCGAGAGCACATGTACTGAAGTCGGCAGAACCAGAGACACTCAGACAGCAAGCTAAAGTAGTCTCTGTTACTCAAATACATTCTTGCACAGGCAGACTATAGCTCGGTTACTTGTAACAGGGTAACACTAGTTTCTTGACACCGGGAGCTTTTTTCTTCTGCCGGAGACTTTCTTCTCCTCGTTCTTGCCTCTTTTCTTGCCGGCTCGTCCCTGAATCAAAGGAGCGATTGCGCAATTGTCAGAGGTGGGTCAATGTACAACTGGAGGCAAGCACAGACGGACCGGGCTCTTTCTCACTTTGTTGTATGTATTGTATCACTCACGTACTCGTACTCGTGTCTGGGTACTTCCCTGGTTTTTCCCAACCACCAGCCCCAAAGATAATAATGGCGAGCGAGTTGCAATCAATGCAGATATGTCGAAACTGGGCCTATGTAACGAGTAATATCAGGCGCACCTGTCGTCATTCTCTCCCTCCCTCGCCTTCTCTCGCTTTAGAGTTTTGGGGTACCGTGCCGTATTACGAGCTGTACCCTTCCAAAGTCCAATCTACTCACACACATGTACTCAACGTTTTCCGCGGCTGGAGATTCCACGCCGAATCCGGAGTGCGGGGTCCCTGTTCTTGGACTGCAAGCCTGCAATTATTACCCCTCCAACCCAACCCCGCCGACAATTTGCAGTGGCGCTGGGTTCGAATTCGTCCTTTGGTTGGACCACGCCTCCGGACAGCATGCACGGGCAATCAAGGTTTCCGTTTGGTTCTTCAGGTTTGGCCTCTCAGCCTTGACATTGAGTCAGCACGAGATATTTGACTCCGTTTTATAGGAATGTTAGATCTATCGACTCTGATGCTGACGCTTATTCTCCTTGTACTCGTGTAAGACTGAATTTCCCCAAATATGGCCAGCCAACAAGGGAAGCTGAGCAATCTCGTCTTACGGGAAGACACAAGAAAAGTCACCGAGTATTTTATCACCCCATTGCATTGATCGTCTCTGACGGAAATGACTGGTCAGCAGAGTGCCGGGATGGTCGGATAGATTAGGTGCCTATTGTGATACTCTCGCACAAGAGAAAGTACCTAACACAGCTCGGTGTACGAAGTAAAAAGGACACCTTGCAAGCTCGGCGATTACTTTTTTTTATGCGCGATTCATTCCCATTCCAGCGCATGCGACAACTCAACAATTTGGTTGGCTAGAGCAAGGGGACGTTAGGGGACGTTGGACAACCACGAAGCACGGGGTAGCGTAGTGTTGAGAGCACCTAACGACAGCTGCCACGCGCAGATCAAAAACGGTATCTTATCACGACAGGTGTCTGGGCGAAGATAGCGCAGAGGCAGTTTCAATTTCTAATCCTTCGTCTTTCTCTCGTCTTTCAGGGGGGTGTTCAGTGGGCGGTGAGTGGTGACGTAGAGAGTGTGGCTGGTGCTGCCCCTCACTGTGTGGCGGCAATTTTCGATGTTCGTCCAAATCGTGTAGTTTGCGACGACGAAATCTATCAAAAATCTTCTCCGCGACAATCCAGCTCCTGACCCAGCTTCGCATCATTGACTTCCCAAAGGTCTACTGGAGGAGACTTCTTTTGTCTTACGGAATCTACTTTCCACAGCGAACCCATCAGAGAACATGAGCAAGTTTGGAGTCATGATCATGGGCCCGGCGGGGGCTGGCAAGGTATGTTCTAATCTCCAAACAATACTTCAAAAAAGAGATCACGGTATGAAGCTAACAATTCTCTTGCACAATATAGTCCACCTTCTGCGCCAACCTCATAACCCACCTCCACCTCAACCGCCGCTCCACATTCTACATCAACCTCGACCCAGCCGCCGAATCCTTCGAACACCAACCCGACCTCGACATCAAGGAGCTCATCACACTCGAAGACGCCATGGACATAGGCTACGGCCCCAACGGCGGCCTCGTCTACTGCTTCGAGTTCCTCATGGAAAACCTCGACTTCCTCACCGAAGCCCTCGACTCACTCACCGAAGAGTACCTCATCATCATCGACATGCCGGGCCAGATCGAGCTCTACACGCATATTCCCATCGTGCCGAACCTCGTGCGCTTCCTCTCGCGCCCGGGAGCTCTGGACGTACGTCTTTGCGCTGCGTACCTTATTGAATCGACTTTTGTGCTGGACAGGGCGAAGTTTTTTGCGGGTACGTTGAGCGCTATGAGCGCTATGCTTATGCTTGAGGTACCGCATTTGAATATCCTTTCCAAGATGGATTTGGTAAAGGGCCAGATTAAGAAGAGGGATTTGGAAGACTTTTTGACGCCTGATTCCGCGCTGTTGGATACGGATCCTATCGAGAGGGCGAGGATGAGGGAAGAAGGCGCCGAGGAGGACGAGGAGGAGGCGGAGTTTGGTGTCAATCCGGCGGAGAGGAAGGCTGTTATGAAAGGTGCGAGTTTCAGGAGGTTGAACAGGGCTGTTGCTGGGCTGATTGAGAGCTTTAGTATGGTGAACTTTTTGACCCTCGATTTGACGGATGAGGATAGCATTGGGGCGGTGCTCAGTCACATCGACGACGTCATACAGTACCACGAGGCTCAGGAACCTAGGGAGCCGAATGACGAGATTGAGGTTGATGAGGAGTAGCAAGAAGATGTCGCGGGCATGGAGGGATAAAACGGAGGGAGGCAGCTTGGGGCTTTGGTTTTGGGGTGGAAGGGCTTGTCTGTCTCTATGGTGTTCGTTGCATAGATGGGAGAGATATCCTTGTGTTTTACATAGCATTTGCATGGCATCGGCGTTCAAAAGACTTGTTTCTGTTTATCTATGCGTCACCAAAAACACGAGATGCTCCAAACTATGCCTCACGAGACGTGTAAAGACTAGAGGTGAAAAACGAGCTCAATGCATATGCTACCATGCCTTTTGTACCGTAAACGCCATATGCCATCCTGTTACAACTGGCCATCAAGTCATGATCCCTTCCATTGCATGAAACAGGCGTGAAGAAAAAAGAACAACTAAACTTCCAAGTTCACGAGGGAGTTCGAAAGGATATCACGTCCAGGGCGGCAGCAAACAAGTCCCGAACAGATCTCTACCGCTGCCCTTCCAATCATCAAAAAACAGACGCTTTCATGAAATAAAATCAGAAGACGAAACGGACAACTCGTATCCCCTTTAATACTTTCCACTCTTCTGAGACTGCTGCTCAAACTTCTCCCACTCGCTCCAAAAGAACTTCGCTAACTCGACGCCATATGCGATGGCAAAGCTGACCTTGTCCCAGGCGACGCGAAGAGTCTGCTCGGGACCCATCTGGAACATGGCAGCCGCGACGGAGGCGACAACGAGGGCCATGATAACGTTGATGGCCAGGCTCCAGATGAAAGCGACGAGGCGGCGGACGTAGGACGCGATGACGAGGCAGAGGACGATGGTGAGGATCGTGCCGAGGGAGGACTGGAGGGCGAGGAAGAGAGGCTCGCCGGCAGTGGATTGGGTATAGTCGTAGATGTATTGGAACGTCTTGGAGGCTTGGTCAGCCATGTTGTCGGTGTTGCTCAATTGAGGATTGTGGTTTAGGTTCGTGGTGCAAGTGCGGTGAGGCGTGTTGCGCTCGGGTTCGGGTCGTGATCTGTAGGACATACAAGGATTAGTCGCAATTGGTAAGCAGAAAATGGAGAGATATAGAGGAGAAAAACTCACTGACAACCCGCTGCTGGCTAGAACTCTTGTAGGAGAAGAGAAATATCCAGGTGGAAAAGTAATGTATAGCTTGGTGCTTGCTTCACTAAGTCCCGGAGTCAGCACCTTAACTAGTCCTGCAGTTGCCTGTCTTCTGGTTAACGGGATAGCAGCCTACCTATTTTTGACAAGGAAGAGCTCCTGTAGCTTGAAGAATCTTCTTAGGATCTTCTTAGGAGGAGAGAGATGCTGTTAAGGTCAGTTAGGAATTGAAGCTTGATATCGTGGATGATGGAATTCCTTGGTACCTAAAGTTGATAAGGGGAGCTTGTGTTGGAGAAAATTCTAGAACTCTACAAAATACAGGTAGAAAATTCTTTTGTTGACGCACAGGGTGGGAAACAAAACAAGGAGGGGTTGAAATGGAAGATGTTAAAGATGGTGGTGGAAAGAGAACAATTGAAAGGAGGTGAGGATTATGTGATGTGTCTCTAAGAAAAGAAAAAAAAATATCTGGTTGCGGCTCGTCGCGTGTCTCGAGTAGCGGCTTCCCCAGTGACCTTGAGCCTGTCAGATCTGCCGGGCGAGCCCCACAATTAATCGGAGCCTTTCCAGAACGCGTCAAGCAGAGCGTGAGATGCTATGAACCTCTTCAACACCACTGCATTTTCTGTGAGGTCCGAGAAAAAAAAAATAAAATAAAATAAAATAAAAAATAAAATGAAATGAAATAAAATAAAATAAAAAAAACCTCGTAGAGCTTCTCGAATTCTCGAGTCTTATTTACATTTTCTTCTCCCTCTAGTTTCTCGAAGAAGTACGCATTTAACGCGACAGCACACCATTCGAGGGAAGGGAGACGAGAGGAAGCTCCCTGTATCGAAGAATGCTACTCTCACAACCGATCTAGAGTGATCGCATAGCAAGGGGCACGAGTCAAGGAAAGAAAGCAGAAGGAAGGAGCTGGCCTTGCGTAGTAAGTCGGACGCCAGCAGACGCTTCGCTGCTGCACGAAGTTTCTCTCCCATTTAATCACTTTCCTGGAACCGAGATCTGCTCATACTTTCCCGTCATGGACTTCTGGTCGTGGAATCCGTATCTTCGACCGCCACGACGACAAGAACCGAAGAGCTACAGTTACAACACTCAAAAACTTGAACAAGAAAGCGGTCAATATTACTACTAGCTACGCGCTGCGACGCTCGCGTCCAAGACCGACTTCCCACCAAGCATCAAACAAGGCTCTAGATCCATCCCCTACCATCTCCAGGCCTTCATTTGACTGCTCGGCCCCCCTGCTTCCAGACTTCCTATGCTTGTTTTGGCTGCTCCACAAAAAAAGAGCAACCGGAAACACATGCAACACGACGAAGCCGCCAGCCGCCCTTCAACCCATACACCTACCCCATGCTGGCTGCATCAACTTCTTGAATGCATGCCACCTCCAGCCTCCGGAGTATCATCCCCGGACACCAATTACCTCGCCCAACGTGACAGACCGCTGATGGTATCACAAAAGTTTCAAGATAGGAAGAAGAACTGAGAAAAAAGAGAAGGAAAAAAAGACAAGCTCGGCGGTGCAGAGGAAACAACGGACAATGAATGCAAATGGCCAGATCCAGAGCCAGCCTTCTAAATGTACAAGGAACAAGGGAAAATGTGTGACAGACAAAAGTAGGATAAGATGCGTCAAGGAGAGTCGAGAAAAGAAAACACCAGACAGAGGAAGAAGACCGAGAGGGAAAAGAGAGAGAGAGGCAGAGAGATAGAAGACGGCGCCAAGGGCCAAGGGAAAACGAAACCAGTACAGATACCCGCGAGGAGGAGCCTGTGACTTCTAGGTGCCATATTAACACGGCATCTTCATAGACTTTGTTCCCTCGCTCGCTAAGAACCAGGCCTGAGAAACACACGGGTCTGGCCCGGGCAGATTGCGATGATACGACCATCGGAAAAGGGGGTCGAGGAAAGAAACTGGCGCCGTCGCTGTGGTTGAAAATGCAGGACGAGTTATTGATGAATATCAAGGGTAAGGAGGTTAGAAAAACCATGTGGTTGCCTCATAGTGAGTCCATCTAAGTGAGAGCCGATGAAATATGTTTTCCCTCCATCTCTATTCCGGCTGTTATGGGGAGGAGGATGTTGTCCCAATGCGTAGAAAAAAAAAAGAGAGAAAGAATGTTTGGTGTACATGCGGACCGCTGGTGAAGTCGCCATAAACGCAGCTGAGCATTCACGGCCAGCCATCAGTCATATCATGAGTATGGAACGTCGAAACTGCCCGAGAGTCGACGTGTTCGTTAAGTGAGCCGGTTGTCTAGCTGTGATCTCAACCGCGTCGATACTCGCCCAGGTTGAGCCAACTCATGTCCGAAGATGTGTTGGCTAGGGAGAGTTGTGGCTGTTGGCTGACACCGCTGCGATGGGCGCCCGCGCTCGTCGAACTAGGATCCAGGGCAGACTGGTAACCGCCTTGCGTCGCACCACCATATGCGGAGCCGGGCGCACGGTCGGTGCCCCAAGGCTTCTTGACGGAAGTGGGATCCCAAATATCCGCGACACTAGCGGGGATACCGCTCGAATAACCGGAAGAGGCCTGTGATACAGGCCGCTCAATCTTACCAGTCATGCCCTCCCTCATCGGGATACGGGCCGGGTAGTGCGCTACGGTTGGGCTCCCAGAGTTGACGCGGTTCAGCTCGGGCCGGCCTTCGATTTGAAGAGGAGGGACGGTTGCCGAATCCTGCGTGATTCGGCTCTTGGCCTGGTCCGAATACCGCGAGCTCTGATCCGAATCCACCGTTGCCCGCTTGTTATTACCGAATCCTAGAATGTTGAGCGCGCTTCCGCCAGACCAGTACCTATTCCAGCCCGAGCTTCGACGCGCCGGTTCCAGCGCACTAGACAAGGTGGCATCGCCTCGGGGAGGTCGCGGAGGCGGTGCCTTCGTTGTGAGGCTAGGGCCAAATACGGTCACACGATCGCCGGGCTCGGGCGATGCGCGGATCTGAGGGGGCGGGTATTGCTGGGTCTCCTGGGGAATAGGCTTGCTGATCGTGCTCTTGAATTCCTTGTTGTAGATGCTGCTGATCGAACTTCGGAGGGTGCCGTTACTGGGCTGTCTACCTAGGCTCCTGTTCTGTTGGTTCACCTTGCCCATGAGAATGGCCATGGACGAGTAGGATCCCGCCGAGTCTTGAGGTTGATGACCCCTGAGGTAGCCCTTCTTACCCGCCGCCGCCATGTCAGCGAAGTCGAGGCCACCCTTTTCGATGCTCGAAGATCCATCGTTGATCGGCACCTTGGGGCGTGCTTTCGATCTGCGTCTCCTGATCAAAAACAATAGAAGTCCAAGAATAAGCATTATGCCAACGATAGATCCAAGAACGATGCCAAGAATGGTGTTGGAGCTTAGCGGATACGCGTCTTCCTTGGTGTTGTTTTCTGCGTCGGTGCCACCGACTCCGACTCCGACTCCGAGATCTGCGGTAGACGAAGAGGTGGCGGAAGAAGTGGCGGTGGTGCTAGCGACGCTAGAGGTGCTCGAGGCTGACAGGGAGCCGAGTACTTTTTGATCCGTGAAGAGTTCTGTCGCATTGACCCAGCTGTTCTCCCGGGCATCGAAGATGCACAATGGATGATCCGAGTTACCACCAGCGAAGAATACGGTTCCCGTGGGGTCGGTTGCCGCCGCGTAGTTCACTCGAGTATCGCCGGGGGCGAGGGTGTCATTGTACGTTGGCCACCGGTCGGCCGTTAGGGATCCACTAGATTGACGGGCTTCGAGAATGCCCAAGCTTCTCGCAATAACGGTCGGAGAGTCTGTTACGGGGGCACCCGTGCCATCGAGCAGCACAATTCGACGAACAAGGTTTGGAGCTTGAGTCATGTCGAACGTGTACAAGCTCTTGCTGCCATCATCTCCGCTCATGATCAACCCCTTGATCTCTGCGGAACCTTTAGGAATCGGATCAGCCATGGTAGCACCAGAATCCCTCCACCCATTGCTCTCCTTGCTGAACAACATCACCCTCCGATTTTCAATACTTCCACCAACCATGACAGCGTCGGAATCAGACCATCGCAGCAACAGGGGCGAAATAACGGGCGGCGCGCTGGAATCGAAGGACGTGACATCGTAGGGTGCTTCGGTATTAATCGTGAACGTCTGCGACGAGAGACCCTCTACACCATTCTGGGTACCCGCATAGACTAGGATAGAGTTGGAGCTGTCGAGGTAAGTGGCACCGTGCCATCGACGGTTCTGAACATCGGTAGTGACGGGAGAGATGGATTCCCATTTGCCCGTGGAAAAGGTGAATTTCTGAAGACCTTTATAGTCGTCACTGGGCCCAACGCCACCCACAATATAAAGACCTGCACGGCTTGCGTCCGTTGGTGTCGACCCTACACAAACACCACCATTGACAGACACGCCACTAGGCAATTGTTCCCATTCCGCACCAGGTTCCAGCTTCAATCGTAGGAAGGCGGTCGGTGAGTAGATGTAAAAGGAGTTTTTGTAGATCACGCCGCACACATTCTCCAGCGGCACTGGAGGATCGGGGACAGTCATCCTCAAGACAATTCGTTGACGCTTCGTTGAGGCCCTCAAGTGGGTCGAATCTAATCCTCCGAACTAGACGAGTAGAATGGTTGCCTCGCTCTTAAAACGTATTCTCAAAACTGCATCGCGTGGAAAGAACTAGGCTGAAAAATGGACACGAAAAGAGCGGTAATTCGGAGATTGGCGTCGACCGGTGTATGGAAGAATGTAGTCCCAATTTCGCCTTTTTCGCGGGTTCGAATCGGGAGAACGAGGAATATCGGGTTCGATCTCGAAACGCCAGCGGGCCTGTGCCGGATTGATGCTCTCGATCTCTCTGGCAATCGGGCCAAATCGAACGGATAGGATGAACGGGGAAAGAAGAAAGCAAAGTCTACAGACCAAGCTGCGATGCGGCGTCCGTGGAAAGAGAATGAAAGGAATGATAGTCGAGCTGTGGCTGTCCTAACCTGCCGTGTTAGAAAGATCGACAGAACAATGTTTGCCCAAAGCCTGTTTACTTCCTTCGCACGAGAAGGGAAACGGGCGAACAAGCTATATTCTGAGGGCCGGAGTGTCGCAGATCTCGGAGGGTTATTGTGGGATTGGGGGTGGAAAGGGGCAAGCGAGGGGAGCAACGCGGAAACAACTGAAGGGTGTGGTGGATAAATTCGTACCGAAAAGACGACAGACTGAACCAGCTGAGGACGTCGACCAGCTTCGAAACACCAGAAAATCGTCGGATGGAAAAGAAAGTGATTGGGATGAATACGCCGTATTCTAGGAGATGTCCCTTTCACGATTCGCGTGTCGATGGGAAGGAGGATGAGGAAGAGAAAGGAAAAGGAACAATCCGTGAGGAGAGGTGGAGAGTCAAACGGCCCAAGCCAGGATTGACAAGTTGGATAGACCAATGCAGGCAGGGATTGTGTCCAGCGCTTGCTTTTTGCCAATACCCACAGGCCCGTTTCCCGTTTTGGGTGGAAGGTGGAAAACAGAGCACGGGAGGGAGGACTGGGAGGAAGGAAGAGTCGGGAACAAGGCAGTGTCCCTTGTCACTTCCAGGCTTGGTTGAGCCTCGCATCCTGAAAATGAAGGGCGACCAGGGACCAGGGCAGGGGAGAGCAGACTCCACAGAGGAAGGAACAGTTGGAGAATTACGGAAGAGGGCGCTGGTTGGTTACAACCCTCGCAATGTTACAATGCTACATGTGCAATGGGTAATTATCGTATGGAAGGGCTCTCCAATTGAGGAATCGAGGGATGGCAATACCACACCACGAGACCAGGTTCAACGTTGACATTGAAGGTACATAGCTTTGCCAGCAATTTCGCGATCCAACACCGATAAAAAGAGGGGACGACGAAGTACTCGTACTTCAAGAGGCACATCCTGCAAGGGCAGTCGGGCGAGGTCGAGGAGAGAAGCAAACAGGGGGCTTAGACATGACTGGGGCCAATGAGAAGGCTCGATGGTGCCAAAATCGGGGGTCCGAGCAGGTACAAGTGTACATCATAAGCCCGGCCTGAGGAGAACACACACATGGTCACCGCCATGCCTAACCACCTGAGGCCTGCACAAGGCTTTTTGTGCAGCTGTGTGTACTCCGTACACAACACTAGTGCAGATCGTACCTGGCGCTAGAAGGGAGGTGGTGGAACGACGAAGGTGACATGGGCTTGGCATTATGTACTTATGATATTGCAAGTTACCAGTGGAAAAGAAGTACAGTTATGGATCACCTATGTCTCTCAACAGGCTCATCTTGGGGCAAGAACATTGATCAATGCTCATCTCGGAAAAGGGGTAAGAATGATTTTGTGCTGCTACAGGCAGAACGACCAATCAAAGTGGGCAGTTGTCTCGTAGCCGGCAAGGTTCTTCCAACTTCGTTTCCTGTGACCATTGTTACCTCGTGTCGCACTCTTGTATACTTCGCAAATGCACTGCTTCTCGGCTTTTTGCCATGCTCTCTTTCCAGTTTACCACACATACGAAGGACGCCGGACGCTGAGCCTTGCTTCTGCTCTGTAGAAGTAGAAACTATTATCCAGTAATGAGTGTGTTCGACTCTGCAATAACCAGAGTTCACAGGCATCTTTAAGTCTGATCAAACTTCATCGTTCTTAGCCCGACCAACGCACCATGCACCGAAATGACATCAGACAGATGAAGTATACCCTTTTATCTGAAAGAGGGTGTGGATTCCCCAGATCAGCTCCATGTACTTCGTACCTCGTGTGACTTGCCAGATGATTACTCCCCCATATTGTGATATTTGGCTCATCAACTGCTTTCAATGCGCGGAATGAGTTCGTGGGTGCGGAGGATTATCTCGGGCGGGAAGCAAGGGAAATCCTGTCGATCGTCTTTTGGTTCGTATTCTTACTCTCTCTTTCAATTCGGGAGTATCTCGACGCGAATCCCCCTCACGATTCTGGGACCTAGAACGACACGTCTTCGTCGCATAATCCCTTGAAAGTCCTAATTTTAAAGAGGCAGGCAATCCTTACTTCCTCTCACATGGCTGGGTTCTTTCCTTGCATCCCTCGACCCAGTCCTCAGGATTTCACTGGCACTGTCTTGAGACCAAAGAGCCGTCTGCTAACCCCATCAAGCAGGAGCCTCAACTCGACGGAAGCTTGAAAGAAAGGCAGAAAAAAAAAAAAAAAAAAAAAAAAAAAAAAAGAAGTTCTTTCACGGTTTGCCTCTACTTCGTAGCGTTAGTTTTAAGATTCACGACAATGCGTCGCTTCTATTCCCAACATCTATCAAGCCCCCGTGCCTTAGACACGCGATCGATGCGTGTCTGGAATGTCAGCCTGATTGACGGTTCGGACAAAGTAATCTATACACTCTGGAGGACACGCTTCTCTCAGAAGGAAGAATCATGACGATTTTGCTTGCTCGGCCTTCCAAGCCACTTTGCCAGGGAACAGACCAGGTCGTCAAACATGAAACGCACTACAACCTGCCCTGCAGATGAGCATCTCCACTATTCGCACTTTACCTTCCCAGAAACAGACATCGGTCACAAACTAATAGAAGTGTGTTTTCTCGTGGATGAAAGAATAGCCCACTTCCTACTCCCTCCACTTCTGCTCGTAATCTGGCAATTTCAACGCTAGCGTCGCCCATGATTCTGGGTTCGTGGCATGATAGTTATTTAACTTGATCAGGGATCTCCCCACGATTCGGAGGACAACGTCCGTCACTGCTTTGTACAAGTAATTCATGTACTTGGACAGTGAAGATCAACCTCGGACTCGATGGAGTACGAAGTATCGTCACCTGGCAACAATCGCTTCAGCGTTCTTTGCCAAATTCATCTTTTCTACGAGTAGTTGCGGCTCTCCGAATGTAAGAGAAGGCAACCAAGATGATGAAGAATGTCTGTTCCCTGAGCCAGAGAGACCAACCAATCTACCTTTGTACACAATTCCAATTCAACCAGGTGACGTTTATCCTCCACGGCGGCAATTCGCATTAGCGTCCCGTTATACGTGGATAACTACTAGTGTACTACTTGTGCTGAGGTATGCTCTAGTGCAGGACGCCACGACTCGATTACGAGACAAAGGGCCATATATATCAATGGATACGTGGAAGACCGTTTTATGACCTCATGTCCCCGAAGCTAAAAGACTCGTTGACTTTAGTTTTAACCCCGTGAGCTTGCTTTCTTTCGTCAGAGACACGCTTTTGCAAAGAGTCTTGTGGATATTTTTAGTCTCCCTCCCCACTGCTGTTTCCACAACCCCTTTTCCAATCTTGGCATGACGCTAGAAACATCTCCGTTGCTTTTACACTACCTGGCGCACCTGAACTAAACTAGACTTCCAACTTCGAGGTTTACGAAGTAAAAGCAGGCGTCGCATTCCTGGGATCTTTTCACAGAGTAAAAAGAGAAGAGACAAACGATGGACAAGGGAGACAGTTTCTAGTGTACGAAGCCTAAATAAAGTATCATCTTAAAAGGGTCGTCCCCTCCTACTTCTTTTGGGCACTGAACGTCCCGTCTTCGACTTGAGAGAGTAACGTAAAATGGCTTTAGGAGAAAGGGCTGCCCCATCTGCTCGCCCATGTGGGACAGGGACGCCACCGACGCGACGTTTACAGAAGCCCCTCCTACCAAACTGGCGGGAGGATCAGATGGGGTGATGGTCTTACTCTTCGATATTCCACGAATGACCCGTTTCTCGCAGGAGGGTAACTTGCTCGCCTCCTCTGAAAGTAAGACGGAGATATGGCTATCAACGCCGGCGGATGTTTACGAAGTGCTCCGGAGTAAATTACTGCAACACTTCATCTATTTTCCTGCACCCCCAACCTCTCGATCGTTCAAGAGATGCCAGGCGCCGTCAGTTGCGTACATACGGTACTTTGGATCTCGCTGGATGATGGATGTGGAGCCAACTCATGACGCATCAATTGATGTTGTTCTCTTCTCTTCGATGTTCTCTCTGACACGAGGATATGGGCGAACTTGGACTGGTCTAAAAAGAAGAGAGACAATAAAATAAGATAAGAAAAAACTGAATATTAAAAACTTGCCCACTTCTGAGCCTTTCCGAGTGCGTCACTCTCCTCCGCCGGTCTCGTCGCCAATTGTTCGTCTCGATCACTGGTATCCCCCATATCCTATCCTTATCCCTCATAAGCGCCCACATCATCTTCCACAGCTTCCACAGCCCAGCTTTTACTTGGCGCTTATCACTCCTCAGCCGTTTCAACAGGACCGCGAGCTCTACTCATCTCGCCCATCCCATTGGCCAAGCTTCGCCCCAAATCTCCGAGGTCACGCAGACATCAACGACGAACATGTCCTTTCTCAACACCCTGTTCGTCGAAGCCGCTTCACACCATAATTTTAAACTCATATCCGGGGTAAAGAAAAATGGCCAAGAATTTTCTTCACTTAAGCATGCAACGTGACGAAAACCGGTGACAGACCCGCCGAGAATTTTGTAGATCCATATTTTCATGACCTTCAGGCCATCACACGTCCGTTCGGCGGTTATGAAGATTTGCTCTCATCAGTGAAGGGGTGTAGTGGTGTGCGTGAAATGAAATCACACAGAATTCAAGAAGTTCTCATGGTTTTGAGAGGGTTCTTCGGCCTTGTGTGGACTCGGCTTTTGGAGGTGCGCAACGGTGATGATTTATGCTCACCCTGTAATTTCAGTAGCGGCGTTGTTTCGCGCAAAGAAGTGGGAAAACCAGGCTTTGGAATGTTTGATCTGAGCTGGAGATGGCGATTGGAGCATCGGAGTCTCCCCATCTCGGCGGTGTTCTAGATAGTTTGTCGATCCCCCATCTTCTCTGGGTTGACTTTGCAGGAGTCGGCGATGAAGAAGGGATGAGGCCTTGTCGAGAGCGACGCCGCGCCTCCTCTGAAAAGAGGGAGCTTTAATCCACTTTGAGAAGGGCCTTTGAAGTACAACAAGGCTTGATCTGCCCGCGCGACTTCGTCGTCGAAGCTGGCCTGGTCCGCCAACGGCGATGATGCGGCTTAGGGCCGGGGCGTGAAAGCGAAGTAAAGATTGTCGCATCCAGTTACGTGTCTCCATGACCCCGGCCCTTTATTCTAGTCCAACTCATCTCGTAGCCCTTCTGGCTATATGGAAGTAAGTCTAACAAGTAGCTTTAATATCGCCGCTTGAGTCTCAACGAGGTGTCCTTTACAAACAAAACAGGGCCGGCCGGCTGGAAACTCTCAATCCAGGCTTCTTCTGTATTATGCATCACCCGCAAGACCAAGGAGGCGTATTGTTCCTGGACGCCAGCCAAATGAGGGTGGCAGAGAGGTCACCGAGTTACCAGGATAACGACGCAAGGCAGACAGAAGCAGGAATTTTGGAAATTGCATCCTCACACGAGACACGAGGGTGCATACTGCCCTTGCAGCTACTCTCAGCCTCTGTACGACGTCCGTGATCTGAATGTCTACGCAATGATGAAGCCAGAGCTCCGGAGCCCTTGTGAGAAGTACAGAGACGCAGTGTTCAGAGGAGGCTCCTTCAAAATAGGTGCCTCCTCATCGGAGCTCATGGGTAGGAATCGCTCTCCAATCTAGTGTTAAAGGCTCCTCTAAGCATGCACATTGCTTTCCATCTTGAATATCGCTTCCTAAATGTTTAACCAACTCTACAAGAGGCTACTCCACGTGCTGTTCCTACGATTGTTTGTATATATCTCTTAACTAGAAGCTATGATGACGGCGTAGATCATGCCCTGCGGACGGTACATCTCATTTATTTCGCGTTCACGTTGACAGAGAGACTCCTGGCTATATAGAACCTGTGCTAGAGCCGAGAGGTAGGTTCCGCCGATTGAAATATATTTATTGAGAATCTGGCGGCCTGGTAGAATGCCTTCCGGCGACAATCGGGCGCCTCCCGGAGCTCTCTGTCGAGGCTAAAGACTCGGAACTGAGAAGACCAAATCTACTTTACCATCGCCTTCACTCGAACCCAGCAAGGCTCTTCCCTCTATGATGTTGTTGCTGCATTTTTGCCTATTATGGGCTCAGCGAGTGATGACTAGGAGAGAAGAGACAAACTGCCCGAAGAACTGTCATCGTGGATGTACTTTGAATGATCCAAGGTCTACAACCCCGATATCACCTGTAACAGAATTTCTATGCTCATTGTGATATAAGTAGATTCACTTCGTCCAAATTACCCTCCGAACAAGCTTGATATCTTGATTATTACCATCCTTCAGATCGCTGCACATAATCTACATTTCGAGTCCACTTAAGCGAAACAACCTACGTCCTGTCTTCATGACCCACATCAAACGGCGTCTTCATCCTTCAATGTTCTCCATCATCTACCGAAGAGTATTGGCAGGTAAAGAAGCCTAATATACGGCTGATTCATCCCACTCCTCTGCGAATCTCTTCGCCAAACACTGGTCGCCGCTTGGCCCAATCCCCAAACAGAATGCAGCAAGGTCGGCAAGTTTAGCATCCTGTAAACATCCAACAGTCAGAAACGACGTGAAAGATACATAACTGGGAGGGACGTTCGGAACTTACAGCGAATGAGAGGCTCCAGAGCGGCTCCTCATCTCCAAGGACCTTCTTCTTGAGGCTGACACCAACAGACGTGCCAAGTGTGAGGCTACCTTGGATACCACTCTGATGATCGCCACAAACCGTACATGTAGCAGCTATAGACGCTTTTAGTCACAGTCCAGGGCAGGAGTTATAAAGATGGGAGAGAGCAAGAACGGGAAAAACGTACAGGTGACGGCCTTGAGGCTCGCAGTGAGGGCAGGAAGATTTGCTGACAATTCGGCGGAGAATCCAGTCTCTGTGACAGAAATGATTAGTTTTTATCACTAAAGGGCCCAACTCCACGTCAATCCTCTTTTTGAGAAGAGGTAGAAAAAGACATACCGACAGCACTGATCTCAAGACCAACAGCAGCCTTCAGGAATGCGGTAGCCTTCGCCTCAACAGAAGCATCCGCCTTAAACGGCGCCACATCAAACGTCGGCTCCCACCCCGTAGCCGTCGTCTTATCCTCGCTCAAGAAATCCAACCTCGACGACGAAGCGGGGATGGTCGCCGTCCCGCCAAGCGTAACGCCGACGCTACCCCTAACCTCTGAAATCTCGGCGCCCAAGTTTACCGAGATGGTCGGGCCGATGGTCAGCACGCCGGGGATGGAAACACCAGCCGGCGAGAACTTGACGATGGGAACACTCTTCTCAGCGAGTTTACCAGTCAAGGCGCCCTTCAAGGTCAATCCGAGGACGGCTTTGGCAGTGACGCCCCCTGTCGAGAGCTCGATCCAGGCCTCTTCCGTGAGGAACTGGTTGACTCGGAAGCTGCCTCGGATGTTAAAGGAACCGGTGGTGGTGCATTCGGTGCAGCTGGCAGTCACGTCAACACCGTCCACGGAGAAGGTGAGAGATTTTCCCGTGAAGTCGCTGTCAAATGGGATAGAGAAATCGGCGCTGTGGTCGGGGTCGATGAGGTCGCCGATGACATCGACGACAGAGCCCGTCGTGTCCGCGACTGTATCAGTAGCATCTCCCACAACGTCGACTACCTTATCTACAGCTTTATCTGTGGCATCTCCCACGTTGTTGACGATGTCAGTTGCTGTGTCGACGGCCTTGTCCGCTGCCTGGCCAGCTCCCTCTCCAACAGTACTAGCAGCATCGGAGGCGGCGTCCTTAGCCTTCCCGGCAGCGTCGGTGACCGTGTCGACGACCTTATCGGCAACACCCGACGCCGTATCGACTGCCTTGTCGGTGGCATCGCCAACTGCGCCCACGATATCGGATGCTGTGTCAACAACCTTATCCGTCGCACCTTTCAGAGCATCCCTAACCTTATCAAAGAAGCCGCGGCGACCACGAACACCAGCCATGGTCCGTCGCTGGACAGGTGCGCCATTAACAACAGCGGGCTTGCCAATATTGAGAGAAAACGTATGCACCGAATCCTTCCACGTGGTAGTCTCGGCCTCCAGAATCACTGTCTCGCTCTCGTCGTTATACACAAGTCCCGTAACAGTGTAAAGAACTCTTTGATTTTCATTCCAACCGCAGGCGCCGGCGCCAACGAGGAGCGTGAAGTGGTTCCCCGGCTCCTGGTTGACCCACTGCCAAATGTCCTCGGCGTCGTCGAAATCGGCCTCCTCCGCGAATTGGATCTTGACCTGTCCCGTGCCGTTGCGCAGACACTCAATGTTCCGGACCATGTCGTCTATGCGTTCTAGGTTCACGATGTTTTCGTTTTCGCCGGGCATGGAGAGGGTGAGTTCGGCGACGGTGCCGTCTTGGGCACTCCAGTAGAGAGATTCCTCGGCTTGGGGCGCGAGGGCTTCTCTGCGGTCCCGCTTGGTGTTTCCCCCGCGGTTGATTCGGAGGGGAGTCATGATCATGGGAGCCGCAGGCTCCACGGTGATAGATACATCGTCGGTGCCCTGGAGATTACGGCTGGAAATCAAGTTGGTCGCCGAGGAATCGGCCTGCCATAGAGCTAAAGGCTGAATGGACGCGGCACTCACATAGAAGGTGCTTTGCCCTATGAGCAGGCCGGCGATGGTCTGTATGCGGACCATGTTTTATAAGAAATGAACGCTGGGAAAAGGAATGGAGAAAAGAGTGCGTTACTGCCCAGCAGCGAAAGAACGGAAACGAAGGGTCCGGGAATGAATGGCTGGTCCCCTTCAAGAGATGCTAATGGAGGACGATGGACTATTTTCTACATCACCCCTTCGGTCTGCCAGCATCCGTATAGTGAAATGGTGAGAAGCATTAAGCTCAGAGATGAGGGGCCGAGAGCAGTTCATCTGATAAAACGAGGTCTATGCCCCGACCAAGACTGAACTGTCAAAAATGTCATTCAATCTTTTGAATCCCTCCGGCTCCGCCTCTCAGTCTATGCACCGAGCTCGTCCCATATGGTTCTTTGACAGCATCATTGGCTCCCCTGGTTCATCTGCCAGAGCACTACCTGCCCGTTTAAGTCGCCCCTGAACGGGAGTGGCGCAGGTGTCCGTGGTGCGGAGTCAAGCAGCTCCTGCATTGTTTTGAATATGCTCAGACTCCCTAGGACCAGGGCGAGAGAAAATAACGAGGAAGAAAATAAGCATCTCCGACAGTTAAGCCGAGAGGCGTGATCGCTGAAGAACACCAGTACCTATTTTTGACTTCTCATCGCTTTCCAATTTCCGGGTTCTATTTTACCTCGAAAGATCTGATGGTATTTAGGCTCCTTTTCCCGGGATCCCCGCTGTTCGTGGTCCATTCAGAGTCTCCCAATGAGGTTTGTGAAGGGGAGCGGGAGAAAACCGGTTGGGAGGAATATCGGTTTCATGCTTTTAATTCGCCAGAGACCTGCTCTTGCAGGGGGTGTTCCTGTTTCAGCCACCTGCCCCAGATGATCCTCGGTCGGTGAAAATCAGAAAGATCACTCGCCAATCCCTGGATGACCCGCGGGCATTCCGACATTGAACGTTGGAAGTGGATAAAGTCGTGCTGTACACAGCGCAACCAGAGAGTGTGAAAAGGCCGTTGATTCTACTCATAGTGATGATCGTCGGTGCCTTTCGCAGGGGATCCTGGAGTAAGGCGAGTACGACGAGTTCTGGTTGCACAGTATCCACAGCGAAATCTCAAAACCCGAAATAGGAACACCACCTCGGCCATCTCCCGAACGTTCACCGATCACGAACTTCAATGACCCACTTCTCCGCGCCGGTTTGTCGGTCGAAGCCACCGGAGGATGCCGTCATATTAATAGATCCTAATGCCAATTGCTCTCCCCAGGGCTAAAAAAACATGTGCTCGCGAAACCGTAGAATACTAATAATAGGGGTAATCATGGAAACAAACAGGCCTGAGAGAAGTTAAGCACGGCTGGGCTCTAACCCCGACTACCAGGGATGGTTTAGGGTTAACCATGAATGTCCGCAGCTGCCCCTAAACGTAGGGAGAGTAATTTCCTTAGGGCTGGTGGGCGAGCCTGGATGGTTTCTTCTATATAGTTGACAAGGTCTTGGGTGGTCTTGGAACGCCTGCCTACATGTGCGGCGAGCCTGGGGTGGTCTACGATAGGCTGTCTACAAGAGTGGATAAGAAATGGATCCAATTATTAGGCTATCCTGATAGAGAAACCTCTCCAACTATATCGTCTTAGATCGAGTGAAGGCGTGTCGCCCATACTTCTTATCCACTTTAGGTTTAGAACCCTTTCCTCTCGGGCAACCTTTTCAATCCGCAGTGCTAATTCTTCAGTTCTTCCCCCCGTCATCATCTTTCCTCCACTAGGTCCCTCAGGTGTCAAAAGCCGAGTCCCGTCTTCCTCGCCCACAGCATCTACCCACATGATCTGCCTCGGTGTTTCCAACAGCCTAGTCCCGGCGCAGGTTTCGCCTACAGTAACTCGCCTCCCTTGAGTGGAGGCGACGTGAAAGCCTGGGCGAGCAACTCGGCTGGTGTGTCCCAGCTATCGCCAGTCCGGCCGAATAATACTACCCAAAAGAAGAAGAAGATGGCGATGGCAACGTGTACCAGGAGTATTACAGCGCTAAAATAGTCGAACCAACCGGTCATCGCCATCGCATACCCCGAAAAGAAAGCTTCCATGACAAACTTCGCTGACGGCTGCGAAGCCGGGTCGCCAAGCGGAAGCGGTTCACCAAGTCGAACGATAGATCGGGCCATGCGCTCATCCAGCCCCGGAAACTCGACGGCATGTTTGGTGGTGTTCCTAAACTTATACATCCTTCTAAAAGGCAGGTTTGATTGAGAAACGAGACGAGCACCCGAGTGAGATATGCCGTCGGCGAAGTACGTTGAAAGAAGGCGCTCGATTTGAACGATCTGCAGTCCCTTCGTATGTTCTGGTCCAGTGGATAATGAGAAATGTCGGGCATTCATAAGCGCCTCTAACGGGGTGCGACTGTCAGGGTATACCGTCTCTCATGACTCTCCAGTGAGCGACAGAGATGAGCCGTTGATCCGCGGCGCAACTGTGTTAAGCCAGGCAGGGCCGATGACAATCTTAGCCCAGCTCCCGTCTTCGGGAGACACAAAGCCAAAGGCCCCCCATCGCCTCTCCCTCTAGGGTAACCACTCCCAGATACCGGAACGGCCACAAACCTCCCTTTAACGGGCCCATCGATAGGGAACAGGTCGGGTGTGTCAACGCATAATGTACGGACAGCAAGCACCTTGCTCTCTACTTCATATCGTCGAGAGGGTGTTGCTACCATATTTGCGGGTGAAGGTGCTGTTTTGGGTCATGAAGCCGCAAGAAAATCTAGGGCATCACCATATTTCTCACGTAGTTCGGTCAGCCACTGAGTTGATGCGGCGTGGTCCGTGTAAGACCATGCATTCACGTGGGGCGGTTGGGCCATTCGGACAAAAGCTTGAGCGAGCGTGCGTTTCTTGTTTACGGTGCACTTATTCTTGCCATATGCCGGGAGCAGGGTCCTATACCAACAGCATCGCCACCATCAGAGCTGCTACCAGAGGCTTAATGGCCATGGACCGCGCAACAACTCCAGACGAGCACTCACCCACAGACGTCACCACGGATCCATCATCGCAAAAATGGACCCTTCTCCATACAGGAGTCGGTTCGGCGGTGGTGGTAAGAACTACATACATTTCTGTCGTCCACTTCCACAACGTCCCGAATCCCCTCGCAGTAGTAATGGTTGGTGGCTCATCGGCGATATTGACTCTACACGTTGCTTTTGCAGGGCCGGCCCTCCCTATACCGGTCAAAGCGCACGAGTATGTGGTATTAGGTCAAAACAATGCGGAACCAGTGAGAGGTCGGAGGGGAAGCCATCCATCTCGGGCGCGCGTGACACTTACAGTTCTAGACTAACCCGGCGAGAATCTCTAGAGGTGAGTGTGGCTCCCACGAAGTCACCCCAGGGCTCGGGTGGCGCAGTCTCAAAAGATGGATCGCAGCCAAGTACAATCTCAGTAGTACCGTCACTCTTGCTTATCTGGGTACCCCATAGCTGAGCGCCTGGAGATGTTGACATCGGGGGCAATGTGAGAAGAGCCGCTGTGGTTACTGTATATACTGAAGGTGAGGTGCTTTGGGCTTCAGTGAGGCCAACGGCACAGAGCCGAGTGAGGTAGGCCCATACGAGGCTGGATGTTTTGGGGAATTTCATAGTGATGGGTCGACCGATTGTAACGCGGCAACATCCCGGCCCTTTTGGAGGTTTTGAAGCAAGGTGAAGCTTGGAGGAGCATCCCGAAAAAACGCGACACCTCACTAAGCGGCCAGTAGGCATCATTGATGCTTATGTATGGATGCAGAGCACACTCCCGCAGTAGTCCTGCCAAGACGTCAAAGGCTAGACATCTTATCACACGGGATGCTTCTGTCTTATGAATCTGCCCGAGAATTGAGAGCATTCTGTCGGAAGGCCTAGGCACGGATTGAGGGTCAGTCCGAATTCCGATCTGGGAGTTCTGATGGAACCTGTCAAAGGAATGGTTTCCCCTATTTGGAAGTCAATCAATACGAAGTACACCCTTCTTTTTTGGCCATGAAATCAGTTCTTGGAACTCCGTCGGTAGATTCTCGGTGTAATGTTGAGCTCTTTTGCCCGCCCCAGCCTTAAAACCCATGGAGGGGTAAGATGACCCAAGATACTCGTCCAACTCGTCTATGCATGGGCAGGTCCCCAAGATCTCTGCACTCTGCGTCGAGTCACTGCTATGCTCGGCAGGTGGAGATGAGGGGCTCTTTCAGGCGTACGGGCCGCGAATTTCTGGGTGTCTTTACAGCAGCGTTGAGAGAGGCAGTCTCACCAAGCCATCCGTCGCCCATCGGCACCACCGAGAGCAACAATGGCCCTTTCCATTACACGCCTCTGGCGTCAACCACCAGCTTTCGCATTCTCCATTTGAAGAGGGTAATGCGATTTGTCGGCGAGGACAAGGACATGCCCCTCTGTGGCTCGCTCATCGAGGCCTCGATCGATGCACCTCCGGAATACTACGCGCTATCGTACACCTGGGGCGACCCTACGCTATGCGCGAGCATCGAGATCGACGGAAAAGTGCTCGGAATCACGGCCAATTGCGCCAGCGCCCTGCGACGCATGTTGCGTGGTAAAGCTGAGAGGTATATCTGGGTTGATTCCATCTGCATCAACCAGGCTGACACCCCTGACGCGCTAGAAGAGAGGGGTGGTCAGGTCGCTATGATGGATCGCATCTACCGGAGTGCGATCCAGGTTAACGTCCATCTAGGTGAAGGTGACCCGGCCGCAGAAGTGGCTGTTATGGCACTGAAGAGCCTTGGAACTTACTGTACTGGTGCGATGCTGCCTGGACCACAGCAGTCATTCTTTCGGAGAAAGTACGAGAGCTTGGCCGACGACGTACTAAGTAAGAAAGCTTTTACAGGGTGTTGCGGTAATAATCTACCACCACTAACTCAACCTTTTAGCAATAACGCCGGAGTATCCTTACGGAAAGCTCCACGGCATGTTCCGTCTACCATGGTTCAGGCGGACCTGGGTAGGTTTAAAACACCAGCACAATCATGATGACCGAGCGCTGACCGTTGTAGGTGGTCCAGGAAGTCGTCCTAGGACGCAACGTTTTGTTCTACTGCGGCAAGCACCTGGTTCATTGGAAGATAGTGGTCGCTGGGGCGGATTTTGGGGTCCTCCCCTACTCGAAGATCGATTTGGACGTGTCGCACCGCCATTGGAAGTCGTACCTAGACTACCATGATGCCATGAACGAATTCATCCGTAGGAAGGAAGAGGGCGAGCCGGTGTCTAACTTTCGTTTGACACTTTCCAGTGTACTCATTCCTCCTGCTCTCATGCTTGAAGCGACCAGACCAGAGGACAAGATCTACGCCTTTTACGGCATGTGTAAACGCTTCGGGTTCGAGCTGCCGGCCCCGGATTATCAGAAGCCATTGGAGGTGATATACACCGAGGCGGCGCGGGCGATAATCCGCTACGAACCCGGCCTCGAGCTACTGTCCTGCGTTTGTGAGTCGTCCGGCTGGGAGCGGGGGCTCCCATCCTGGGTGCCAGACTTTTCAGGCTGTATCCGCAGGTGGTCTCCGTCCAATCCACCTCACATGGCCGTCTTTGGAAAAGGGAAGCCTGACCTTTCCGGCCATACTCAGTGGGAGTATGAGCTCACGCTTGATGGCCAGGCCCTGAACGTCAAAGGTCGGCGGTTGGACGTGATCTCCGCATCCGGCCTGCCTTGGATGACGGACGCTTCGACGAACCTGTTGGGGGACGCGCGGATGCAAACAGGACAATCCATCACAAGCCTTATTGACTGCATCGGCAGCTGGTTCGACGTCGTTCAGGGTCGGAGCGATCACCAGGAGGCTGAATCCGCGGCGCGGCAGCTGACCCAACTGCTGACACAGCATGCGTCGCAGTCAAAACCCCTCCCTGCGGGACAACTCGACTCGTTCGTCCGGTGCGTGTCTGTATTAGTGGCGAGATCGAGGTCGTACCCCGGTTCAGGTCAGGTCATCCTTATGGACCCGCAGGAGAATCTACAGAATGACACGAGAATCCTGCGGACAGGTGAGCATGTACTTAGCCTTGGCATGCATGCTTTTCTCAGCACGGTCGCTGTGAATCACTGGAAGGCAGTGTTCCGAACCGTCGGCGGGTACATCGGATTAGGGACTCACACAGTCCAGGAGGGCGACGTTGTCGCCGTGTTCAATGGGAGTTCGCTGGCCGCCGTCCTCCGGCCTTGGGGGGATTGGTTCCGGTATGTTGGGCCAGCCTATGTCGGCGGGATAATGGATGGCGAGTTCTGGAACGCGCGGTCGCCTGAGCACGATGAGTGGTTCGTCTTGATCTGATATGGATGCCTTACAGCGTAGAGGAGCCCGTACCTCGCCAAGTCCGCAGTCATAATGGCATGCGAGGTGGTGGCTAGCACGAGTTAAACCGTCGTGTTCTCATATGATACGGATCTAGTGACTTGGCTCTACTACGCCATCTAAGAGAAAGACCTTAGTCAAACTCTTCCATACAACCAATGTAAATAAACACAGAGTTCAATCGGTAGCGTTATCTTGTACTATATCTATTCAAACCTAAAGCCCAGGATGAAGGACAGCACTACACAACGAGGTTCTGAACTCAGTTGTATTATCTATAAACAGCTCTTGAATCGTTACCTTGAGGACCCCCTTTCCCTCCATCTTCCTCGACTCAACCGTGTTGAACGCCTTCTGAAACTGTTCAAACTCCATCACGTTGTCGACGAGTGGCTTGAGGTTGCCAGCGTCAATAAGCTTAGCGATCTCGGCCAACTCACTACCTAGAGACTTGACAATGAAAAGATTCTCTTCTCCGTAAGCTTTTGAGTGTTTCCCTAGGGCTTGACAGTGTTAGGATGCTGCGTGATGCTAATAAACCTGCTGCCCTCCCTGACAGCTGACCAAAGCTGTCCTATATCTGGGCTACTTATGTACTTAGGAATGGAGTCGACTTCTTTGTTAGTAGGGTCCTTAGTTATCTACTTGTCAATAGCCTACTTAGTGTAGTGGATGATCTTAGTGGGCCCTAGTATATGCGCTGTATCTGCTTTGTGCCCTGAGTAGGGGTGGTAATTATGGTAGTAGTGGAAACTGTATAGCCTATCTACTAATTCTTGGTAGTGACGAGGATGTGTTTTTTGCCTGTTTTGCTTCCTTGCCTCACTACTGAAAATAGATGAGGACTTTATGATGCTGTATGTGAAAAGACTTCGCTAGGCTATGAGTAGGGAGTGGTGGTGGTATTAGTCTAACTGATAGTTTTGGGCTTAACGGAAAGCTTGGTTTCCTTGGTGATAGGGTACTCTTGGGCGGCGTTGGGCTGAATAGTTGCGATTCGATGGAATACTTTGTTGCTGGGCTTGAATTTGCTTCCAATAATATTGATGCATTCGTCCCCGGTCAATCGTCATAGTCCTTGTGTTATTTCCAAGCCTAACAATATCGCAAATCCAGTCATAATATAACAGTCGTCTGTCCTTTAACTAGTTTTACCATAGTTTATCCATAATAAGCTTCAATCACGAAACGGCTTATTGTTGTTGATTGTATTACTTACGCCTGATCTAGGCCTTTTTACATACCCAGGCATGCCTAACCAAATTTCCCTGTCGGCTCATCCTGCGTGAGCTCTTCGAGTCTTCATATCTCATAATGCACTCCGGTTCGACTGTAAGGGCGAATTTATATCACCCCCTCAATAGGAATCAGAATGAAATACGCCTATTGGAGATCCTCCCGTCCCTTCGACGGGATGCACCGGTGATCTGTCGAATGAAGACCGTTTGCCTTAGTCTCAAACCGCTACCGAATTTTGACGCTCTCTCGTATGTTTGGGGCCAGCCGAACTTCGACCGACAGGTAGTCATCGACGGTCACGAAGCCAATGTCACGTCTAATCTCTATCTAGCCCTCCTCCGTGTTCGCAAGAAGTGGCATTCTCGTTTGCTCTGGGTCGACCAACTATGTATCAACCAAGACGACCTAGCTGAGCGGGGCCACCAAGTGCTCTTGATGGCTCAAATTTATTCTATGGCCGGAGACGTTATCTGCTGGCTTGGTGAGCCTTTATCGAAAGAAGTAGAGAGGAAGGTGGTAAGAGCATTTATCTTGGCAGATCGCGTGCGGAGAAAAAGCTTCGCGTACGTGCTTCTATTTTCAGGGTGGCCCATGGCACCACGACGCATCGTGCGTAGGACCATCGATCTGCTCGCTTTGTGTACGCCCACACCCGCTTTTCGGCTCCGAAGGCTCGAGACAAGACATCAAATTATCCGAACGATACTCGACGTCATGAGCATGCTCGAAGAGAACTTGTACTGGACGCGCATGTGGATTTTGCAGGAGTTCGCCTTGGCACAGCGACAGCCGTTGTTGCTCTATGGTGGTTCTACGTTAAAATCTAGTCTAGCCTGTATTGCATGGGCTAAGAAAGATGGCGGGTTGGTTTCTGAGATGAAGCGCACGCTTCAAGAACTCGGAGAGAGTCCGCCGTCGGATTATATGACAAGCATGGAACTTGAGAAAATTCAGGACTCTGTCTCTCACTTCGGTGAGAGCGTGCGGTTCTACCACGGTGCATCTCTCCATTTGGGAACTCGAGAACAGTTCCAACAGGGCGACATGACGATGTCATGGCTCATGGTAAACACATACTGGCTAAGGTCGAGCGATGTTCGGGATAAAGTCTATGCCCTCTACTCGATGGTTCCAGACTCGTACAAGCTGCCGAAGCCAAAGTATGATGCCCCCGTAGACGATATACTACGGAGCGTCGTAGTGCGTGTCATTAAGACGGAGCGCAGTCTACGCATCTACGACTGGATTTCACCGTCTCGGCTCGAGAGTGGCTTCCCGTCATGGACACCAGATCTCAGTGACGTCGATGAATGCTACAAACGTTGGTCGTACTGTTTTTTAAGATCGTCTACATTCAGACGGGATGGTGAAGAAGCATGCGGTGGAATGCCCGCTTCCGTGAGCGTCTCCTCGGACGGGCTCGAACTCGTGGTAGGCGGCTTCGAGTTAGATCGGATCACGTCCGTTGCGGATATACCCAGTGAGGATGAACCAAGCCAATGTCCAGGACTTTGGGACTTCGTATCCAAGTTTCAGAGCATTTATGCCAAACCGAGCAAAGAGGACTTGGAGCCAGACGGTTCGGTTCGGTTCCAGTCTAGCCACTCGTATCTGGCATGCATTCTAACTGAGCTATCCCAGCTGCGAGAGGAATTGGATAGGCAGAAACCTCCGCGATTTGTCCCACATGAGATAAAGGATCTGAGATGGGCAATCCGTGTGAGGGCCGCCAGTTTGGTTCAGAGTACACTTTTCATAACGACGAAAGGCTATATAGGATTCTCATACCACAAGCATGGGGTCCGAGAAGGAGACGTCGTAGCCATATTTGGCGGGCTAGACTTTCCTCACGTTCTTAGGCCTTGGGAGGGAAAATTCAGGATGATTGGGTCAGCGTACGTCTCCGGAGTCATGGACGGCAGATTTGTGTCGGAACTTGCTAGTGACGGCGATGCTCGAACGACGGCTTTTTTGATTGCCTAGATGGCCATGCCTCAGACATAAGTTAGGATGATGATGCTAAAATAAGGCTCGTAGAGACTTCGATGCAATAACATATGAGGAAGCATATCTATCAAATGGTCCGCATTCTTTTGCGCAAAAGCGCTATAATCACTGCATACGATATAAGTCCCCCTTATTCAACAACCGATGCTATTATCTAGGGGGCCCTCGTGGGGCACTTCATTCCTAAAGATGCCACTATACACTTTGCTCAGACCCAGGAGCTAGAAGCTGAGCCCAGAAGCTAGCTCCCTGTCGTGTCCGACGATAAAGTCGGGGGAGCAGCCGAAGTTCCCGTCAGTGACCTCCTTGACGCTGTAATGCGCCGCCTATACCGTACCGATCGCCTCTTCGGCTGTTTCCTACCGCCGTGCGCACGTCACCTAGGAGGGCGGGCCGATAGGAGGATCTTCGCCTCCTGGTCCTTGTTCTGGATGCGTAGCCACCAACGAGGGAAACTGCTGGTCAGCCTTGGCAACGCTGTTTTTCCCCAAGCCAGTTAAAGCTGCTCAGACCACCCAAGGCGTTGAAAGAAGCAGACATGAGTCCTGAAAGGTTGGCACGCTCTGTGGGCTCCATGGCCTAGCTGGCTTCAGCCCCCGTAACACGCTGTTCCTCCGCCTCAGTACCGGACAACTCCATTCATCATCTTTGCACACTTGCCCCTTGCCCGGGTATAGGTGCAGCTCTGCGGCTCACCTGGAACCTAAGGGTTCGCTGTTGAGGAGGAGACCCTGCTGGACGCGCAATCCCTAGTGACGAGACGCGCAGCATACCCACTCCCTCCCCCGGGCGTTGAAATATTAGCCCTAGATAAACTGGTTCCTGACCCCACGTTATCCTTGTTTCCCGCTATCTTAAATCTTGTGTAAATCCCTCTTGGTCACTATCTATTGCCTATGCTCTTTCCTCCTAACCTCGGGTTTGAGAACTACAGCCCTCCTCGCTCGACTTCCTCCAAATACTGTAGCGAGGTCTCGTAATGCAGCTCAAACCCGTATCCATTTAGCAGCCTCTTCTCCATAACCAACCCAACGGCTCCCTCTTCGTCTTTGGTAAACTTGGCATCCGCCCACTCTGCATCTGATTCGTTCTCACCTTTAAACCGGCAGAGTGCAAAATCAATCATAAATACCTTATAGTCGTTCTCTGAAACTTTCCGGGCGAACATCTCTGTTAAGGATATAGTTGTCACCAACAACCCGGACGACAGCGACTGCTTGATCGATGATATTTTGCCATGAGGTCCGAGGAGCGTGATCTGGCATGCTCCATAGGTCAAATCCCTGGATGTACTGCAACAGGATACCCTTAATGTGCAGTAGTTCGAGCGCTTCCGGGGGGCGGTCCTTGTCTTCGCTGGTGACGTCTAGGTTTATAGGATCGAGTTCCAGCTCTAAGGTCACCGCGGCAAGAAGTTTTGGAATTAAGCGGCCCTGATATTCCTGTAGTGTACGATATACCTTTGTCTCAGTCTCGTACAACGGAAAGAGTTCATCTATGAGGAAAGCTTCGACCTGGGTCTTATCCCAATCCTCTTCCGTATCGTCCTGAAAATTCTCGATATTGTGAAGGTCATCGAGGAATTGTGGGATCGTGTCAGTTTTAAGAGCATCAAGATATTCTACCTCCACTTCACGGGTCCAGAGTTCGACCCCATTATCCTGTCGGTGCTGGATGGCAAAGCGTCGATCGAAAAGTTTCAAGAACGCGGGCGAGGAGTCAAGCAGGACCGAGCCCTCTTTATCTAGGATATCGAAGACCATATTGCAGGAGAGTGTGTGAGAATGGAGTTGGCGAATGCGCACAAAGATGGGAGACGATGGGGAGGAAAGTGCGGGGTGGGCATCATCTGCCTTGAGGACGAGTATCTGGCCAACTTGGCACTCCTCGAAGGGAGACCTTGGAGATATTCGCAAGGCCATGTCTAAGAGCCGGATGCTGGTGAATTCGGGGGAGGACTCGGTCAGGACTCAGGAATTGATAGACGTGTGAGGGAAGGGGGGGGAGCAATATTTATTTTCAACCACTCATTCAACAGCCCTGTGCAACTCGGCGACATCAAGCTATTACCATCAACAACGCTTACAAGAATTGTGTAACTGGGGAGTTTAATTAATTTATAATAGATACGAACGAGCCTAGTGTAGCGCAGTAGCACTTCGTTAAGGAGCGAGTCTACCCGATCCAGCCATTATTCGTGAAATTCGAGGAAGGTGGTGAAGTCGGGACTCTACCCGAAGCTGAAGGTCCAAGAGAACGCGATGCAAGAGACAAGAAACTTAGCCGCTCGTGTTCATCCTATCAGGCGTACATCCCCGATACCCTAGCTCTGATATAAACTTTTTTCATGGTTGGCGTCGGGTTGTCTCGTCTCTCGAGCCGCATCCTGAATTGATCGATTATTTCCAGCACCTTGTCCTTTTCGTCTGCAGTCTTGTTTACGCCGTGGATAACCAGGGAGGCAGCTACAATCGTTTGCAGCCTTCAGCCACACAATCTTTCCATCTCAGCAAGTTCGCTATTAATATCCGTTTCTCGGTTCTCCCTATATCTTGCCATCCCAACCGTCGAACTATATGCATAGAAATGGCAGCATATAACTTATAGATGAGCCAAAGATACTGTGCGTCTTCATCCGACCACTGCGAGATGAGAAGTCCAACAGTGAAATAGGAAGGCAGACAGCAGAGGACTGTCATGCATGTGAACTCCCTTGTGCGATCGCCGATCCAAAGAGAATTCTTGCCTCGTATAAGGTGGCCGTCATGTCGGGAGAATTGAACAGCAACAGGCTGTGGCCCCTCGATAACCATGAACCTGTGAATGGGGTCCGCCACGGCCACGTCAGTATTTTCCTTGTCTGCTACTTTACGTAGACGAATTTGACTCGACGGACTGCGAAGACGATTAGAAGAAGTCTGGGAAATAAGGACACAAGAGTGTAGAATCTGGCGCTAAATACAGCCTGACCCCGTGGGGGGCGGGGGCTATAACCCATCTCGCAGTGAGTTCGGATCGCTTCTCCTCATGGATGATACAACAACCGGCCAACTCCTACGACATTGGTTGAAATGGGTTTTCCAAGTGCCCTCGATCACCGTTTGCGTGGGTGACTCGCGTAGCAGCGTCCCCTTGGCTACTTGGAATCGAAGATATACGAGCCATCGTGAACTAGCTGTTCTGGCAGCGCTCAAAGTTGGCAACGACGAAGGGTACGACAGTGATCCTATGCTAGTCTGCGGCCTAGCCGTTACTCTCTGGAACGCACTGATCCGAGCTGATGGTGGCCGGGTCTTCGCCTGCTCCCATACTGCGGACCTCGATGAGGCTAATGGGACCCGGGGCTGCGCCTTGACAAACATGTACCCCATGACTGCCACGACGACGAGGGAATTCGCGGGAATACACGACGAATATTCCAACTGGAGAGCGAAAGAAGGAGGGGAACTATTGATTCCCAAGGGCAGTCCAATCTGTTACTTCTCTGAGAGAGATACAACAGAATATCGACTATATGACGACGTCATTCTTGGATGACATCCGGAAAATACCAAGAATCATCTACTGCAGAAGAGCGTCCTGGCCAAGAACAACACTCGGCTACCCCCGTACGAGCGGCTCGGGAATGGCACATTTGAATACACGGCAGTCAAGGGTGTTATCCTAATCACTACATTAGAAGATATTCACGCGGACACTTGCCGATAGTATAAAGCGGGAACGTTTTCTTCGAGAGACTTTGGGAGAGAGCGTTGGATCACGATATCACGGTGAGTAAACTACCCATGGGTTCCTGGGAAGATCGATAAGTAAATGCCACAAATGTTGAGAATTTAGGCGGGATATTTCTCGCTTGGGAATCCAAAAAAAAGCGGGAGGAATCGATACGAGGACGTTGAAGCAGATCTGCTATTTGAACCCTCTGGCTGGCATGTACTTCCACTCGGTAATTTGCATGAAGAAGAAAGCCATTTGCAAGTATATGAAAGAAGCTTTGCATATTATCTATCTAGACCCTGAACGTACCGTACGCCTTTGTCTCATCATTTTCGTGATGCCTAGAGATGCCGTCTGGCTCAGGTATCCAAGCTTCACGCAACTTCCACTGGTCAACGCCACCAATCTATTTTAATGTGGAGTAACTTTACCTCGGAACTGGGATCTGTATTGAGATTACGCATGCCTATTTTAAAACCTAGTTTAGAGATATTATCCCGGCCGCCGCTATATTTGAGAGTAAGGCTAACTGTACTTCGTAACTGAAGTGTACTTGTAAACTGTAGAGATTAAAACATCAGATATATTGGTTATGAAACCTAATCCTACGCAGCTTTCCGTCTCAGGTTTAATAAACTCAATATCATCTTCCTTGGGTTACGATATTGCTGGGCTCCGTGGCAATTGATGTAATTTTCGATGGAAAGATAGCCAATCTTTAAGGAGTTAGCCCCTGACATAGAGTTACCACTCTACCCACCTCGATAGCCCCATTGCATTGTCACCAAGATTGGAATCTCAAGAGCCCTTTGAGACAGACGGTAAGAGCCATAAAGGACCAAACTAAATTCTGCAACTTCTGAAGTGCTCGGATAAAATCATTAAGCTCTTTTCTCCTTCGCGTAACGACGAATCACTTCCGCAACAGTCCAGTGATCTCCCTTGTCTGCAAGTTCAATGGCATAATCGTAGCCAGTTTTCCCAGGCTTTGCACTCGTCACTCCAATCTTGACTAACAAATGAACCGCCTCAATGTGGCCCCAGCGAGCAGCTATATCTAACGCGCTCATTTTCTGGCCTGATCGGTTCCATCTTGCGCCTGCGTCAAGGAGTGTGGTCAAGACGTCCACCCGGCCATACCTCGAAGCAACCTCCAACGCGGTCCGTTGTAACTTGGGAGATACCGCGTTCACATCAGCGTCATTCTCAATCAGATACTGAATTAAATCAAGTTTCGCTTCTTCGCTCCGGCATGCGCATACAAGAACAGGGTCGGAATGGGGACCCGGCGCTGGAGGATTGATGTATGCCCCTCGACGAACAAGTTCGTTCACCAAATCCATATTTCCCACTAGTGCTGCCGCCTGTAAGGGCGTGCGGTAACATTCTTCGCGCCTTGGGTTGATGCTCGCGCCAGCATCAAGAAGTCGTCGCACTAACCTCACATCTGCCTTCATCAGGATGATAAAGGAGAGCGCACATTCTTTTTCTCCGCGACGATCGCAGAACTCGGTTTGGGTAACAGGGAAGTTATGATCCAGGAGCAGCCCAAACGCTCTGGGTTGCCAGGAATTAGGGTCTGGTGTATCAGAGTCGTACCACTCTTCCCAAGTCATAATAGCCAAGGTCAAAGACAGTCCATTCCAACAAGAGAAGTCGACACCTTGACGAATCATAATCTCGACTTTCTCACACTTATCCTTGGTGTCGCTCTCTAGGATTATTTCTAGGATTTCTCTGTCGGCCGGCGGTGCAATTCTGGCTCCCAAATCGAGAAGAAGCTGAAACATGGCGGCATTTGCCCTCGTGGAGGGAAACCTGCCATCTCTACCAGGCCCAAGGGCGTGGGCGAGCACTGATCGATTGTGAAGTTGGCTGTTGATAGAAACACCGTGTTTACAGAGGAGTGAAACAGCATCGGCGTTGTTACGTCGTGCCACGCAAACCAATGCGGGAACTCCATGGATGGGAATGTCAGCATCATTCATGGTGTTGATGAGGAGCTCGAGAGCACGGATCTGGTTTGTAGAAGCTGCCTGAGTAAGGGCCACCCGAAATTTTATCGTCGCGCCGGGGCAGATGAACAAAGTGAGCAATTCCAAATCTTGATCCAGAGTATCTGGTTCCATTCTTGATAGAATGCGCTCGACTGGAGGGGGGATACTTATATAGGTGGGAAAAAAGGCGCCTTCGCAGAGACGAGAGCTCATGCTTCTGCGAAATCTAACAGCGTCTGCATCAACACCAAGACTGAGCAATTCTCTCGCGGCTTTTACCCGCCGTTCAATACCCGAGAGGGTGCAGAGGAAATAGAGAGCCTTTTCTAGCATGAGATCGCGGCGGGGTCGGCAAAAGAACGATTTGGAGTTCACATAAGATTTCAATGCCTCAGGGCCGTTAACCGACGCGGAGAGAATCCCCGAGATGGTAAGATTGGGCGTGGATTCATACTTCTCGAAGCAGCTGTGGTAGAGCTCTGGGACGTTTAGATACGCCCAGTCGACATGGGATAGCTCGAAGTCCAAAGCGCTCGGGTCTTGTGGCTCAAAGCCATCCATCCTCGCAGATTTCATTGGTGCTTGAGCGTCGGCGCCAGCTTCAAATAATAATTGGATGCATGCGACTTTGTCCGACTGGTCGGCCTTCGCCATCATCACCAGCCCGAGCAGTGTGTGCCCCTTTGAGTCTCTATGGTGAGGCTCAATACCAGCATCCAAGAGGTATGATAGTAAAGAATGGTTGCAGTTATCCGCTGCGATATGAAAAGGCGCTCGTTTGAAGAGAAGGGCAGTTCGAATTTCCGCGTAGGGAGAGACACCTTGTTCGATTAACCGTCGAATAATGGAAGTGCTGTCGAAGCGGGGTGGATTGTCGACGAAGCCTGCCATTAACAAGCAACGAGAGCCGAACTTCTTGATCCATTCAGGCCGCTGAAATCCAATGTCTAGCAAGACCTCGAACAAATCGGCTCTTTTATAACGCGCCGCAGCTTTTATCAAGTTTATCCAAGACTCTCTCGCCATCAGGGGCTCTGTTTCCAGCAATGCAAGTCTCAACGACGATTTCAAATAGGTCCAGGAAGTGTACTCTTCAAATTTTTGCAAAATCTGTAGAGCATAATCCTCCCAGGAACCCCGGCGGCTGAAAAGCGCATAAAATAGCGTCTCCAATAACCGGGTTAATATATCACCAACGCCTTCCGTCCTAGCTTGGTCTCCCAGTTGCTGGGAGGTGATATCGGTCACATTGCCAAGGGTGCTTCGCGTTCCCAAGCTAGATAGTGCGGAAAGGCCGAGTCCGAACTGATCTGCATGGCTAGGTTGCCTCTCAACAGGACGTAAATGGTGTCGTTGAGGGACAATTAAGGCTTGCACTACTTCCATTAGCCAGAAGGTGCTTTGAAGTGGCATATGGATGAGGAAACATACTCAGCTGGCGGAGATCTTGTCTGAAGCAGGAGAAAGGACTATCCTTCATGAGTGCCGCGACTGCAATGACGGATATCCCAACGCTTCTCCTAGTAAAACCTCTCTGCGCCTGCCACCCAAGACCCGAGGCGGTATCCGTGTCATAGAATCTGGCGATTTCAGAGCTCAGATCCAAGAACGGCTTCTGCGAAGCTGTAAGACTTGACAATTCCCCCAAGTTACTTGACATGTCCGGTTGCATGGCAAGGGATGGAAACTGAGAAAAGTCTCCCTGGATTTCGGGAATGGTTGCAGTCATGGTTGAAAAAGTAGGATCCATCAAAGGAAGGTTCGGGGATGGGACGGCTAAAAACCCTGGATCAGGATCCCATGGCGAATATGAGATGGGGAAAGGCAGTTGAAAAGGGGGAGTAGTTATTCCCCAGAACCCATGGTTTCCCGCCAATGGCTCCCGAAAATAAACGGAATTTTCTTCTTCCATTGCGGTGGGCATCCTGGGACTTGAGTATGGAGTTCGAATCTCCACACCATTAGGAAGGGGTGATTCTTCATCTACAATAGTAGGACTTAGCACCTGATTATGGAGGAAGCACAGCTAGATGTGATATTAGTATACTTACTGATATAGCTCCCATCAAGTAGAGCCGCTTTGGCTCGAGCCCTCGTTATCTTTCTCCGTAGCTTTTGCGGCTCCATAATCTTGCCGCAAAGGAGGACTTCGGTAGGTTTCTGACCTCGCGCTTTCAGCCGCTTCTCAACGATCAACCAGTCGGAACGCTTCAGGTTTTTCCGCAGGCCCAGGAGCCTATTCAGCTTTGTTTCGTATGTGGAAATTCTGCATAATCGTCAGAACAGCAGTAGTTGGAGTACCAACCGAAGATAAAACGTACGGTGCACTAGGAAATCCGTATTCTTTTTCCATTATTGTCTTGACTTCTGTGAGCTTTTTCTTTTCCTGCACATACAGGCGGTGAAGAATGTCCTTCTTCTCAACCCATGGGTCTCCAGACAGATGCCCGGTGGTTTGAGCTTCCATGGTTGCAGGCTTTGACGCAAGGAGTCAAACCTGAAGAGGCGTCTGAGGATGAAAAAAGATAGGATGTCTTGGATGATATGGCCAACGATCTGGAGAGGACTTAGATAGGAAATGGGGTCGAGGAAATCCCGACGGTTTGTGTCTTCCTTTATAATTCATCAACAGTTTGTCAAGGCGAGGCTCTGGCTCTGTGGACTGGGTGCATGCAATGCAACCTGGAGTGATGCGTCTCGTCTTGGCAACCCGCATGCGCCACTGGACCAGATTTTGGTCCTAGATTTTGGACCGGGTTTTGGACCAGGCTTTGGCCCAGATTTTGGCCCACACCAATTTTGGATCAGATTTTGGACCACCCTCTGAGCAGCGCCCGTTTTCTCCCGGGTGCGAGAAAGCTGGGTTCTGCTAGCACTTCCGCTTCCGGTCATCACTGATTGGTGCCTAATGTGACCATGAAGAGAGTCCAAGGGGTTGACGCTCGCATCCAATGACCTTCATCAACAGCGGGGTGAAATTGATGCAGGATCTAAACAGTGGTTGAATCCAGCCTCTGGGAGACTAGACTACGACGTAAATGGCATATCCGTGCTTTTCTAGGCTCAAAACTAGAACAAGGGTTAGTGGTGATGACAGAAGCATTCGTGTTAGAGGGCATGGATAATATAAAACGGGAACACCGAGGATATGAGTTGCAAGAGTGACCTGAACAAGGCAGGGAAAACCCCGACACGCCATGAGAATAACTGGGAAATTTCGCGATAACAAGGACAACTCCAAGCGACCAACCCTACTTGCTTTCGAAGTAATCCAAAGCCCGCCCGTAAAACCCCACCGTACTCAAGAAACAAGGGGCGTCAACCAGCTCCCAGGGTACCGCATATGAACCTTCCCAATCGATCGCACCCACAACTTCATAGGTTTTGGTGATGACAATGTGGCTATGGAATAGATTGGCATGGCGGATGGGGAAGGGACCTCCTCGTGTGAAGTATTGACCGCTTTGAGCTAGATTGGCGAGTCGGGACGGGAATTGTTCGATTCCTTCAACGACTTCGTCAACTACTGAAGGCGGCAGGGCTTTTCGGAGGCAGGGGTTGTCATATGGAAATTTGTTGCTAGCGGCCAATGCCTAGATGAAGGACACCGCAGTGTCAAACGGCCCTCCGATGTGTGGGATGGGCCCCACAACGAAGCTACCATCTATGCAGCGTGTAACGGTGCCGATCCGTGGAAGGCGGCCTGAGGCAATCTGGACCTGTCCTGTGAATTAGCTTGGGAAATTAAATTCTGGCACGGCAAAGAGGTACAAAGATATACCGATGTGAAATGCAGAAAGTGGAACGCATGTCCTTTATGTGCGGTCACCATGGCGCGGGATAGCAAGTATGGCGATATTGGTGTGTCACGAGACCCCAACGGGGTCTCTCACCGCTGCAAGCTTCGTCCGCGGCAGTGTTTCCAGGCATGAACTCGAGCAAAACAAAAGCGGAGCCGGCGGGATTTGCATCGTCGAGTCCAAACGCGAAAACACAAGGGCTGTGTAACAGTGTGTTTGTCTGTGCTCTTGTCTAAATCAGATTACCGCCCGGCAATGATTTAGCTCAAACTCCAAAATAAATTAGGGGCTCCTCTCTTTATATTCAACTCTACATAACCTCCTCTTCCTCATTTTGTTATCCTTTATAGCAACGGTCGTACGAAATCCTTACTCTACTGAGTCATGCTACCATGACTTTCGAGACTTTAGATCATGAGACTAGCACACCACTCGAACTGAACTGGACCACTCGAAATGTTTCAATGAAAACTCTAGAGAATGAATGCCTTGCCCGGTCCAACTGGGAAGCTATTCTCATCATAGCCTCCCAAGCCATCAGAGACAAGCTCGCAAGTTGATCCCAGACTGCTGAGTCGGTGGCAGCTCTCTCGCGCGCGCGTCTCCTTGAATTCCAAGACGGAACCCGCTGGATTGCTTGAGGCCAGCTGCGTGAGTCAACCCCAGAGACCTCTAAGAGACTGCTCATCGAAATCGATACCACAATCTTCCTCAAAACTGAAACCAAAGCCCCGGTGCCAAAACGGCCGAACTAGCATCTGTCGGACTCCAGCTGTTGTCTATCCATTCTCTGCACTATAGGAGGGGGAGGGATACCCATTTCTCTCATTACCCACACGCATTCGCAAAGTAGATTTGCTCTTTGATGACAGTGAGCAACTTCAGCACCAGGCCCACTAACCCCGTTGGGGGGTATACATTGGGAAAACGAGGTGAGTTGAAGGCTGCCCATATATTCCGGGTATTTTTGCCCTTGCATATTTTATGAGCCGAACCTCGGTATACCGTAGCTATAATCAAATCGCTAAAGAATGGTTCTAGCCGCTCAGAAACTCGCCCCAAAATGCGAGTCTCGAACTCTCAACCCTCGGTCACTAGCAGTGATCAAGCTTGTCGCTTCCCGAATCATCCCCGCAACCTTCTGCACCCCTTCTTGTGTTACCACGTCATCTCTCCTCGACCAGCCGAGCTCTGTAGGGAAACGCTCATTCTCTATAATAATAAAGTCACTCGGTGTTAAGATAAGTAGCAAAATTCAGGAGCTATATCCAGACTTACCAAAAAAGTACTCAACGAGAGTTCTATTCACAGTACCAGCGTCCATATCGCCAAAAGCAATGATGGGAGCAGCCACCTCTCCGAGGCTAAACTCTTCCGTCATGGCGGTAAACGTATACTCGGGGTTATAGGCCCTGGATTCAATCTGGCGCGCGAGTTTGCTGTTGGCGAGCTGCTGCGCGTCGATGATGGGTTCCGTCCAGTATGCTCGCGCTTGGTCGAAGATTGTTTGGTTGAAGATGTGGTTGTTTCCAAAGAAGGCATCCGAGCGGCTGAGGTTTATGTTAGCTGCTGGTTTTGCCACATTCTATTTTGGAGGAAGGGAAACATGCCTAAGACTGGCGTCGTGTTCCAACACGTTATGTTGATTGAGATGATCACTACAGTCCAGTGCGTCAGCAAGGTCGTTACTGTCTATATTACCCTTGAAATAGTAGCTAGAAGAAATGGGGAAAAATGGGGGAAAACACGCACAGAGTGAAAAACGTAGCGTTGGGCTGTGGATTGGCGATCACCGCCATATCGAACATCAAACTTCCCAACGCAGGGTCGAAGTTCAGTGCCGCGGCTAAACCAGCGACGACAACCTCCTTCGTAAGATTCTTCCCATCATGGGGTAGAAACTTGTGGTTCGCCAAAGTATTCATCATTGGACATGGCCCTCGAACTGATATTGGATTGTTTTAGCATTGCATGTTCGTACCTTTGCTCGTTGCCTTGATGTTATCTCACAGTCATTCTCTCCAGGGGCTTCCCATTGGGAAGCAGATCCTAGAGTATTCTGGGGTATACGGAAGCCTAGGGCGGCGGTAAAGGTAGTGAAAATAATGGCGGACTTCATGTTTCCGCTTTAGTAGACAAGAAAGAGTCGAGACTGAGTAATATGATTCTGGATCGATTGGGTAACTGGGTATGAGTGGTGCCCTCAGGAAAGGCCATGAACCAAAGGACTGTCTCCATTTTCACGTAGAAGGCCTAGAATTTATAAGTTGAACAATCCAGGTCAATGGCAGTGCACAACCTTGATCCACAGTCGGTCCGGTCGACACACGGACAACGCGTTCTCTCGGTTTCGTGATAATTATTAGTCGTCATCAATGATACGGAGAATACCTGCATCATCTACTCCAGGTCTACGCGTTGGGAGGCGCATTACATTCAACTGAGTTCGATTCCAGTCGATACGCGTATTGCACGAGATCATCCATTGATATTCCTAGTTGGGGCCGATCCTGAAATCTGATCAACCCGGTTGACCGAGCTTTTTAATAAGTCTATACGCGTATTCGCACTTCGATGGTTCCACTCAACGCCTCCGGACGGGCCGCATGTCGCGTGGTTTGCCGGCATTTGATTAACACCTGCATCCATCCCACATGTTAAACCGCACTTTGTTTATTAATGAAAGGATTTGGATTGGAGAGATCTGTGCTGAGGAGAAGGGGTTTGGCTATGATTATCGCACGCCGTTGCATTGATGAATCCCAAGGCTCAGAATGGTCCCCTTTCTACTATCAACAGTGCCGGTCATATTATTTTTAGGGATCTATGGAGTTGGCAGGCTCTATAATTTCTGTCAAATATTTATTGATGTTTGATTTTTGATGACGATACATGCGGTGTCAGAAGTCGACTCGCAATGCTGGCTGGGAGTGTCCTCACCAGCATTCAGGAAAATTAGATCAATCATAACTTTCTGGAAACAGGAGGGTGTTAACAAAATTTCTTAAAGCTTCAGATAAAATTACGTCTTCTCTCTTGCCTCAACGGCCTGCAGCATCGCAGTCACCATGGGCAGTTTGCTGACATGCTACCCCCGATGCGCTTCGTAGTAATGCATTAATCGCCGTTGACATGCCATTAGCATTGGATGTAATATGTCGATTGAGCTGTAACCAAAAGTACTATAGTTACCTACCGGAAACACAGAGCTTGAAAACTGAACCACCCAGTTTCAATTACGGTGGTCTTTGCTGAGGTAGAAGTGGCGAGGAGAAATGAAATATCTAGATTTAACTACATCCATGTAGTAGTGACCAACATAAATATCAAGCGAGAATTGTTAACAAGCGAATATGAAAAGGACATACGAAAGGCATCTATAGAAGTACAACAGGAAAGTGTTCAATCCAGTCCGTATTATCAGCAACTCCTAGGCTCCAGGGATGTCGATCCCAAGGTTAATGAACATGCTAACAAGGGGCTGACAAGAAAACCCAGTCTCGTGCATCCTTCCGCTCCTTCAATTATCCTCATTTCGAGTCGCCGCCGAGTCTATCCTTCCCATATCGAGATAGAAATTCTTTAAATGTCCCGTCTTCGTGAACATGGATACTGAGAGCTCGTGTGCCCTTCGCAGTGTGGTAGCTAACGGTGATTATTTTCTCTGGATCCGATGGATCTTTGGTCGAGTGGTGTGGAGTGGAACCCCTGTTCAAGTCATCTTAGCAAGGAAAATGAGGGTAGAAGAACTGAAATGTCTTACTGGATACGTGCTTCAACGAGGACAGGGTACTAGAATTCTCGTTAGTCCGATGGGTGTATTGGGAAGGGGGGGGATAATGTGAACCTGCCTTTGCTTCCACTACCTTGCTGGCAGATTCAACCGCCGATTGGTAAGATGAAGTGAGGTTACCGAGCGGAGTAGAGCTCCGTACCGGACGCAGAGGGCAGCAGTTCCTCGAAACATAGTGCGACGATTTTGAAGGTAAAAGGCTGGGATTTAGAACAGGGAGTGAGTGTGATGGTGATGATCAGTTGACTGGAGAGCTCTGGAGAAGAACCAAGAGCTCTTTTTATAATTCTCGCTCGCAAAGTCCCGCAGCAGACAATGGTCTCAATTGCTTGTCCGTGTAAACGTGTCATTCGCTGGCCCTCGGCGGCGGATCTGAGCTCTAAGCGCCTCGAGCAGCTTCATCACCCGGTTTGATCGCGTCCACTCTATCCTACAAGGCGTGGAGCTGCGGGATGGAAGTTGGCTCTCATACAACTACTTAGAGAGCCAACAAGTGGTGTAGGAGGGCCACTTCTGCTCCGCCTCGTTTGGTGGACACTGGGCGCTTCGTGATGCTCGAACTTAGCGGTTTAATCCACGATCTGCCCACATCCGACCTCCCTCGTCCAACGACCAACACCGAAAGTGCATGTACTGATTGGCCGACACTGACACTCATGCTGCGACGAGGGCGATCGCTCAGCGACCACCAACCAATCGTTTATTTTTAGGACTCAGGAGGATCAAATACCCTTGAACCGGGTTGAAGACTCTGATTGGACAGCATTGGGATAGGTCTCATCCAAGAGCACAGATGACTAATCCCGGAACATGAAAGGCAATCCATCCAGTCCACTTCCCTCCATTCCCGTTTGGACGAGGATCAAATAGAGCAGAAGACGAAGGTAGCACTTGAGTGCTGAGCCAATTCCGCTGCTCAACCTTCCCGCCATCATGAAGGTCTGGTTACGGGCGCCGGTTCGACAATATTTTATATCCCGGTCCTTTCTTCCTCGCCGTATAATACCTGCAACATACCAGCCAAAACTCCGCCGATTCTTTGGGAATTCATCCTGCCTCAGCATGGAGCCGAGCTTCGAGGCCGTGTCAAATGACCAGAAGTTTGAAGAGGAAGACGTTCCGGGCTATGTGGAAAATAATTTTTACCCTGTTTCCCTAGGGGAAGTTTTTTCTTCCAGATATAGGATAGTTTGCAAGTTAGGATTCGGGATTGGGTCAACAATATGGCTCTCTAGAGACTTGAGGTATGCGAATCTCAATGGTAACAGTTTTGCAGAGATACGTATTAAAGACTGATTTCTTAGGTCGGGCGCTTATGTTGCTATCAAAGTCTGCACTAGGGAGCAGGAAGATGACTTCAACAACCAAGCGAAGAATGAGATTGCCGTGTGCCGCGTCCTCCAGGCTGGAGACGATCAACACATCGGGAAGAATTTTGTCCGTCTCCTCAAGGATAGTTTCGTTGTTGAGGGTCCGCATGGCAAGCACCAGTGTCTGGTATACGATCCCCTGGGAATAAGTTTCACTAAATTCCGCAGCCGGATGCCTGACAGTCGTCTGCCTCTGGACCTCTTCAAGCGGTCTTTTCAACTAATTCTCCTTGGCGTTGACTACGTGCACGAAGCTGGCGTAGTGCACACTGGTGTGTATTCATTACTGAGCCTCGTTCTCCCTTTCCAGTGTTGGAATTTCCATAGTTAATGATTCACCCTCTAGACATCTCTCCCAACAACATCTTGACGGGTGTTACGGACCCAAGCCTCTTCTCTGAGCTTGAAGAAGCCGAGACGAACCACCCCGCCCCGCGGAAAGTACTCGAAAGTCGCGTCATATACGGCTCAAGAACCCTACCAATTACCAATGGTCCTCCAGTGCTCTCAGATTTTGGAAGTGCACGGATCGGCGCCGTCCATAGGGGCGATGTTATGCCCGACTTCTACAGAGCTCCGGAAGTGATCCTAGGCATGGAATGGGGTTCCAAGATTGACATTTGGGCTGCAGGTGTTATGGTGAGTGCCAGTTTCATTTGTGAGCGAATTTCTCGTGTTGTAACGGTATCCTAACTCTGGGTGTAGATGTGGGACCTCTTCCAAGGCTGCCGATTGTTCTTCGGCCTCAAGAACGGTGTAGTGGATGACGAACAGCATCTAGCCGAGATGGTAGCTCTCCTAGGTCCCCCTCCGAAAAGCTTCCTTGAAAGAAGTGAAGCATGTAAAAAATACTGGGACTCGGAAGGTATGCTGAGCCCTGAACCTTCAATGTCATCTATCCACCGCTTCTATTCCCGCCCCTCGTCATCTGTCATCTCAAAATTCTCCGAACCAAACTAACCCAGGCTATACGTAGGTAACTGGATCGCTAGCACTCCGATTCCCGATGTCACCCTTGAGATGCGGGAGAGGTATCTTGAGGGTGTAGAACATGACAGGTTCATTGAGTTTGCAAGGGGTATTCTGCAGTGGTTGCCGGAAGACCGCCCTACTGCTATCCAGATTGTCGAAAGCGACTATCTAATGGAGCTGCATAGAACCTCAGCTGAGTCTAAATTAGAATAGGTTAGGTGGGCGTTTGCGGATATGTATTCTTGTACTATATTCTAGGACCCAACGGAGCTATTTTCTAGGTATTTTATCCCTCGGCTTGTCCTTAGTATCAACGCTCTCATCCTGGAGATCATGATTCACCCATGGGTCGCGGACATTGGACGTAAACACAAAGACAGCCACTTCGACGTTACGGGAGATTCTAAATATATCAGTGATAGGCCTAAATCATAAATCGTGCTGGGAATGTTGACTGATTCATAATATTGGCGTACTTCTGTTTTCCCTCCTCGCCACTTTGTCATCTTGACGAGTGTGTCCCATTCCTTGGATTCATTCGATTGATCCCCTCATTACTTATTTGAATCGACTCTCCAGCACATCTACCGAGCAATCTCTGTTCTTCAGTGTTGTTTATTTCTTCTTCTTTTTTTTTTTTTTTTTTTTTTCAAGGGAAAGAAAAAAAAGGTTACGTCTGAAATGGTCGCAAGTGTTGAGGCTTAGCCTTTACGAAGGGCTGCCATATCTTGCCATTGATATCACAAACAGCGCTATCTCATGCACATCAGCGTGCATCTGGTAGAAGAGAAACAAAATCTCTATATTGCACACCAGAAAAAACCGCCTAAGCCGACGGGAAAGGCTGGGAAAAGGTAAGCCATCATAAATCACTCGCTCTCACTATCCTCAACCACCTTCCTCCCTCTCCCCCTCTGCGTCAGACTCACGATCCCCTCATCACTCTCTGGAGCATCAGGCACAACACCTACAAGATCATCGTCATCATCCGAATCTACAGCCCATATTTTGTCTTTCAACGCTTCTTCTCCCTCGCCACGCCCCCTAGTTTTTGTTGTTCTTCCATTCCTTCTCGGCCCGTTATGTGTCCCTGGTAGTTTCGTAGATCTAGCGTTGACGAGCTGGCTAAGCGAGGGCATGTTGTCATCTTCATCGTCATCGCTCCCGACTAAACCGGCTCCGTCCAAGTCATCATCCTTTTCGCGGGAGTGTGTGTCGCGACTTTTCGTCGACTTGTTGCTCTTCCTTCGCGCAGCAGGAGGAGTCTCGAGCTCAATCTCAGAATCCGACACAATAAAGTCCAACAAATCCGCCCCATCGTCACCGTAAGATCCCCCAATTTCCTCTTCAGAGTCACACGTGTCGCCCTCGTTTTCGAGATTCCGCGCGTAGGTGTGCTTCCCGGCATTCTTCTTCTTCGGCTTCTTCCTCTTTAGTCGGCCGGGTTCATCGGGAGTTGAAGGTTCCTCTTCGTCAGACGGCAAAGGATCATCCGACAGCCGACGCCGTTTCCTTCTTGTATTCGTTTCTTCCACATCCAGTCCTTCATCCTGGGAGAAGTCTAGTAGCTCTGCAGAGGCGTCTCGCTCGTCCGAGGAGTCAACTAGCTCCTTCATGGGTGTATGTTGGTACCGCGGGGGGTCCAGCGGCGGATACTCCTCCTCCGTCTCCTTCACGACCCGATTCAATAGCCTCACCACCCTTTTCGTATAGCGCCCATGCCTAAGATGCATCGTCGGTCTCAGCGTCCGCTGCGACTCGGGGTACTTGCTCATCTCCACAAAAACGTCCTGATCGTGTTCGCCATGCACGAGCTGGTACGTGTTTCGAAACCCCCTCTGCTGCTCCTTCGTAAGCGTTATCTTCGCCAAGGCTGGTATATCTTCGATGAAATCCGTCTCGACCGGTTCCGGCGTCTTCTGCTTCTTCGGCCGAGAACTGGCAGGCTGTTTTCCTATCTCGGACGCTTTCATGAAACCGGTAATGACGCCATCTGGCATATGGAATTTCTTCGGTGGCTTCTTCTTTTTCGGGACTCGTGACTTCTTTGGCTCGGGCAGGCCTTGTATTTGCGTATTCTCCAAAGGAATCTCAATTATGCGTTTGTCGACGGCTGGCATCGTACCTCGGGGTACGATCCTCGTAGAGAGGTCGAAGCGGAAATTGAAGCGGCTCCCCTCGCAAATGAGCTTCTGCATAGCCGCATACGAATCCTTAGACTTTGCATAGTTATCCTCTTCTTTGCCGCGCATGAGCAGGAGGATGATTCTTCCGGCTCGCTTACGACCGGTGCGGCCCATGCGCTGGAGCATTCGGATCGGCGATGCCGATGCGTCGTAGCAGATGATGAGGTCGACCTGGCCAATGTCGAGGCCTTCTTCTCCAATAGAAGTGGCTACTAGGACGTTGAACTTGCCCGCCCGGAAATCCTCAATGGTCTGAATCTGCTGCGCCTGCTTCATACCCTCCGATCTCTTGGAATCGGCCTGTCCGACGAAAACGTTGGCCCGTATCATGGGCCGGTGCAGGTTCAAAATCCGCACAATCTCATCGGCGCTATCTCGGTACTCACTAAACACAATCACTTTGGTTGAAGCCTGCGTAGAGTGGTCCATGAAGTGGTTGAGAATCCTGTCCGCGAGCACGCTAAGTTTGGGGTGGCCGACAAAATCTGGCGTCTTGAGCCACCGATCGATCGTGTCCATCATTTCCACGAAGTGTTTATCCTTAACGATTGCCGTTCGGTACTTGGAGCCGTTCTTACCCTTAGCTTCTACTTCGCTTCTAAATGTGAACATGTTTTCGTAAAAGGGTTTTATTCCGTGAAAGTTGAGGAGCTTGATAGAGTGCGCAATGCTAGTGAGGACGGCAAAGACTGCTCGCATCATGCTTTGGAGGCCTTGGTTTGCATGTCGACCTGGACCAGAGAACCATTCCTTCTGGGTCTTTAGCAGGCCAAAAGTCGTGAGGGCCATGGGATCGCGGCCCCAGTAGATGTTCTGCTGGGATAGCTTGTCGACGAGGGGTTTGAGGGTGAGGCTGAAAAGTTCCCGCACCCGATTGATCTCATCGGACGGATCGAGAACTTCTTCTTCAATTTCTCTGCGGTGGACGTATTGACGGATGTCGAGGGACTCCTCTGTGCGAATCTCGACGTGGGAAATGCCGAGGTTGTCGATAACTTCTTGGACCGTCTCGACCTTGGAGCCTGGGGTGGCTGTCAGGGCCAGGACTCTGATGCTCTTCGAGAATCGCCTAATGAATTTAATCACTTTAGCATAGGCGTATTCGCCCACGGCTCGATGCGCCTCATCAACCACAAGAAGTACGATATTCTTGGGGTCGGCGTATCCGTTCGACAGGTCGTTCTGCAGCGTTTGCGGCGTCATGAAAAAAACCCGCTTCGACTGCCATTCCTCTACTCTCAGCCCCGGAGATATCTCGCCGGTGAGCAGCGTCGTATCCGATCGCGGAATGCCAACGAGATTGAAACAGGCGTCGACCTGCTGTGAAACCAGCGGCTTCGTTGGAGCGACAAAGACAATCTGCGCCTTTTTCGTCCAACGGTAAAAGTTGAGCATTACAGTCGCAGCAATAAACGTCTTTCCCAGACCGGTAGGTAATGCGACGAGGGTGTTGTTGAAAAGGCTGTTCTTCACTATGCTGTACTGATAATCTCGAATGGCGCCAAGGTTCATCGGATAGACCCATGTCCTGAGAGCCTCGTCGTCAAGCTCATGGTGGGTCGGTGCCTCCCGATTGCCGTCGCTGCGATACGCCCCAGGAGACGCCGATTGCAACTCGCTCGCTTCGTCATCCTGAACAGTGTCGCCAAAAAGGGTCGCCTGGCGAAGGATCTGACCCTGTCGCGACTGAGCCCCGCCCTGCTGTCTCGGGATGGAAATCTGCCGCTGTAATGTCCTTGCCGGCCGATTCTGGGGCGGGTCAGCGGTTTGGCGTGTCGGTTGTGGTACCCCTGAAGGGGAAAGTTGCGCATCTGCTGTGGACGAGGACGGTTCCGAGCTCCGTTGTATCAGAACTTCGTCCGCAGCAAGCAACAGGTCGTCGTCGTCCAGGTCATCGTCGAAGAAATCGTCTACCATGGCGACCCTGGTCAAGTTCCAAAGCGAGGAACTAAGAGTAAGGTCTCAACCCTGTATTATCTGAACCATATTTATGATGGATGGCACGACCGAGGGGCACACGTTCCGTCGCGTCTGTTGAACTTTGGTTGTCGCAGCTGCACGCGTTGAGCAGATCGAAGGTGCCGGGTACACGAAAAGGTCGCTTTATCACGTGATAATCGGATGACGTGATGGCGGTACGACAACAGATGCTGGCAGCCTGATTGGTCATGTGAGCTTGATTACAAACTTGGCAGCAACCAATTGGTACATATTATTTCCTGACTTAGGCAGAAGCCAGCCCCATGCATGATTACCTACTTGGTCCTTCCTTCCTTGTCTTTGTGCCATTGGGTGTCCCGCGACAAGTTCATCTTCGCGTCATTGAATCGTTTCGAACTTGGCCTTGTTCCATCTCTTTGACAACAAACAGTCCACTATAAAGCTGGGAATCTCTCGGACTGAAGCAAAAGAGGCCAACCCAAGCCCACGCCGTTTCCTCCATTCCCTGCCTCGCGCTCCTACATCCCCACCTGCTTGCCTTGGGAAAATAAAAAAAATACCAAAAAAAAAAACCTTTCTTCTTTTCCTTTCGCCAGTCCTCTCCCTCCGTCCCATGCAACTTGGGTGAGACTACCACCAGGCCTCGTTTTACTCGATTCCTCTACCCTTCAAAACTTTCGCAATGGGTCCTCCGCGAGGTCCTCGTGGTGGCTCTGCCGCCCGCCCCTCCCGAAACGTCGCCGGCGCTCGCACGACCGATCGTGGTGGAATCCAGAAGCGACGAGCTGCAGGCCCCCGCACCGATATGGATGGGGATCTCGATATGGATGGCGAAGGCCGACGCGCGAAGAGACCAGCGGTTGGAGACGCAAAGACTTCTCGACCTACCCGAGCCGGCCGCGGCGGCCGCGGTTCAGCTGCAGCACCTCCCAGGATGCCCAGCAAGCAGGCCCAGATCATCGCTCGCCATCTCAACGGCGGTGGTCCACTAGCATCTCGCATCGCCAACGTTACCACCCGATCTCAGAGGACTCCTCCCACACTCGTGTGGTTGCGGGTGAAGGGCTTGAAGGAAAGCAAGGCTGCGACGAACCCTGGCGGAGGAGTCAAGGACCTACTACACTTCCTCGAAAGGAAGGCCACATCCCTAGCGAACCGAACATCCAACCGACCGGTAGCTATTAAACAGGTGAGTTACCTCCTCCCGGACGAGGAGAATCGGGGGAGGTTCGAAAGCGATGCCGATGGTCCAAACTCGCCCTGTGTGGCCACGAAACTCCTCCAACGCGAGTCGACAAGAACTACCATACCGGCTGCTTGAGCCTCTTTCGCAGCCCGATTAGAATTATTTATCCCCTGTTTCCCCCCCAAACCCCTCTTTGCCTTACTAACGTGAAACGAAAAAAACTTCAGCATCGCGAACAAGGTGAATTCATTCTAGTTGCCGCTACCAAGGAAGACTCGGAGGAACTCCTCAAGGTCAACACTTTCACTTTCGCAGGAGCCGCCTTATCGGTGACAATCGATGAGCAGCAAGGTCCAAAGGAGGCAGAGACGTCTGCGGACGCGAAATTGCTTCGTGATCACCTGCAGTCCATACTCAGCAACCGCTATGCCGGTGCTGCCAAGCTTCTCAAGCTTGACTCTTTGAGCTCAGACCCCGCCATCGTGCAGGCCGGTCTGCTCGCCAGCTCTGAGCGAGCTGAGAAGATGTTCAAGGCTCTCATGAGAGTCTGCGATGACTTGTTCAAAACCCGAAAGGAAAAGAGCGAGGCCATCGAGAGCATCAGCGTTGCCAACAACAGCATTGACAACGTAAACCAAGTCGCCGTTCTCGGCGATACATTCCCTGATCTCCTAAACCTAGACCTCAGTGGGAATAAAATCCCCAACATCGACGGTCTACTTGCCTTGAAGGGAAGGTTCAAACGCCTTCGAGCGCTCTACGTCGCCAACAACCCGATCGAGACCAACCAGCCGGACTACAAAACCACCATGCTTGAGTGGTTCCCCAGCCTCCAGGACCTTAACGGTATCCAAGTCCGCACGCCTGAGCAAGCCGCCGCGGCACAAGCAGCCCTGTTGCCGAAGCCCTTCCCTCAAGGCGGACCCGATTTCCGCGACGCAAACAACATTGGTGAGAGTTTCCTACTGGACTTCTACACCAACTACGACAACCACCGTCCCGAGCTTGTCACCAAGTACTACGATGACCAGAGCAATTTCTCGCTCGCTGTCGACACTGAGTCTGCCCGCGATCCCAACCAGCCTCCACCCTTGCCGTGGGCAGCCTACCTCAAGTTCTCACGAAATCTCACCAAGATCACACACCCACCCGCTCGTATCCAACGACTTTTCAAAGGGGCCGCTGTCATCTCAGAGCTTTGGAAGACCCTTCCCGCTACCAAGCACCCCGATCTGAAGCAGGAAGTGAGCAAGTACATTATGGACTGTCACCCGCTTCCCGGCCTTGCCGACCCGACTGGCCAGGTCAAGCGCGGCGTCGATGGCCTGATCATTACCATTCACGGCGAGTTTGACGAATTTGATCAGAAATCTGGATCGACCGGTAAGCGAAGCTTTTCGCGCACTTTCATCCTCGGACCCGGCATTCCCGGAAAGAACCCCATCCGCGTCGTAAGCGACATGTTCTCTCTCAGGGCATACAACCCCTTGCCAAACATTTTCGCGGCCCCCGCCCCCTCCCCCGCGACTGCCGAGGCTGCCGTCACTGCCGAGCAGCAACAACAGCGAGCCGCCATGGTTGCGGAGCTCTGTAAACAAAGTGGCATGACTCCCCAGTATGCGGAGCTCTGCCTTTCTGATCCTTCTGTCAACTGGGACTTCCAGAAGGCCGTGGCCATCTTCAATGAAAGAAAGGTAAGGATACATCATTCCCTTGTTTCAACCCCTTGGATGCACAAGGCATCTTTTTCTTTATTAGATTCACAGCTAACATTTTGCGCAGACCAACCTCCCACCTGATGCATTTGCAACCCGGAGTAGCTAGGAAGCTCTCCATCAAGTGCAAAGAAACATGGTGGATGTGAATGGAGTCCGGAAAGGCAACCAGAACACCATGCAGCAGTCACTCAAGATGTGATGGCACTTCAACACAGAAGGCTGGTTATCTGAACCAGATCCCCTTCAAGAACACAAAAAAAAAAAAACCAAACAAAAAAAAATCGCAATGAAATATGCCAAACAGGATGGATACAAATAGGCATTTTCAGGAGGACAGAGAAACAGGGAGGTCTAGTTGTTTCCCCAAACTACGTCACAGAGTGGTCTTGGTCTCTTTTTTGCCGATAGACTCCATTTGTCTTTTTTCGTTCTCCTTTTACTCATACAAGCGACTGGCGTCTTTTTGGAGGAATGGGGAGGGGTTTGTTTTTCAAAACGTTTGTTTTATGACGAGGCATGTTAGAGTACAACAGACGTCGAACAATGCATTAGGACAGGGAGTTCCAGGTGGTTCTTTTTTCAAGTTTTCGAGTAAACCGTATTGATGAAAGGGTGAAAATCAAATAACAGACCTTCCCTCCGTCTTGAAGAGTGAAAACGTGGGCTTTACGCGTGTGTTTCTTGCTGAGAAGTTGTGCCCCCTCCCCTTTAGATAGATTGGACACTAAATGGCATTATCTGAAATCAATATTTGGCTCGAAGTAGTGATCGAATTGCAAGTGAATATGAAATGAAACATTGTCCCCAAGGACAATGGGAGGAATGTAATTCCAGAGTTTGCAGCGGCGAGTGTATCTCCGTTCACGAGGCAGAGGACTACAGCCGGACGTACGGCGGGTGGAAAGCTCTCGGGAACAAGTGATCGCAATCCCGTATCAGAAAGCAGCATTTTGTGAAGGACAAGATTGCACTCTACGCTTTTGGTCATGTCACACGGAAGAACACAACATGAAGTGTCACCTTCAAAATCTCAATCCATTAACTCCAACTAATCTACCAAACCCGTCCCCACCCCCATCCAATCCAATCCATCACCACTCTCTATGCGCATCAACCTATTCGCAGAAGAGGTCAGTACAGCTCTAAACCTCACATAAACCAAATCTCATAAACCTAGAAAGAAATCGAGAAATAGAAAAAAAAACTTTCAGAAACCAAATTCAAAGCACAACACCCCCCACCACACCCCCCTTTCCCACCACGCCCAACCGTTCCCCCGAACCCCATCAGCATATGACGATACGACGGAAAGCCCAGGAACGAATCAAGCGCGGCGAAGAAAGGAGTAAAAAGTAATGGCACACAAAGTCAAGACGGATTGGACCTCTTGGGGAGGAGTCTCAGACGGCTCTTCCTATACTTTTGGTGGTTTGGGGTCTCATCATCGTTTTTTCGCTGTATACGGATATGTTCCCTCGGGGCATATAAAGTGGGGAGGTGAGGCAATTCGTAACGTACCCTGTAGGATTCATGGCATATCGGACGGTGTGGATGGTGGAGGCGAGAAGGAGTTGGGGCGGAAGAGTTGGGATTGAAGAGGAGAGAGAAAGGTGAGGTTGGAAGTTGTGGTGGGAATTTTGCAGAAATTTTAGGTTGGTTTATCACTGCAAAATTTGCCAGCTGGCATACTCGAAGCCAGCTGCCTTTACAATTTTCTTACCCAGACAGAGGAAGATCATCTCACAAGCTCGAGATCAGCGCAGGTGTGTAAACGGACGTAACGGTGTAGGCTTCTTAATCTCGTCTGCTCTACGGATGCTCGGCGATTCATTTTGCCATGAGTTAAGCGACCAGCTACGATGACTACTATCTACATGAGGAGAAGAAGATAATGCACCCGTCTTCTCTCCAGTCCGAACACTGAGTGTCTTCGAGACTTACGAACGAGCACCAGAGACAACGCTACTTTTCTATACATCACGAGGCGCGATTTATGTGACTGCTTTTCTCTCCAAATTCTCAAGTCTTATTCAAAAAAATGAGAAAACTGTCTAGAAAAAAAAAATCAAATCCAATCGATTCCATCGATAATAGAGTCGCCATTAAACCCAGGGTCTTCCCAAGGCGAGGAGAAGAATCAAGTTTCTCCAGTCCCGTTTGCCAGACCCTTCTCCCCCACGCATGTTCTTGTCTTCAATCCCCCTTTTCTTTTTCTTCCCGTTGTCAATGTCCAATCTGACCCTCCTATCCACAAGAAAACAAAAACAAGGAAGACCACTCGCAAGAACAACCGAGAGTAGAGACACACAACATAAAGAGATAAATAAAACACCACGAGAAGTCTGATCAACTAGAGAAAAACAAGATGTAAAGCAGATAGGCGGTAACGCTCTTGATTCTTTTGTTCCATCTTCTTGCTTCGGGTTGGCTCTTTTTTTTGGGTTTGTTTGTTTGTTTGTTCTGGAGTTGATACATGAAACATGACGGAGAGGGGACAGAAATGCAAGTCCGAAATTAAAAGGTGAAAAGGAGATGACAAGAATCGTTTCCCTGGCACTATCCCACTGTTTGGAGTTATCCTGTCGCCATACCCGCCCTCGGAAGAGGAAGGAGGGTAGAAGAAGAAAATAAAAAAAAAAAAACGCATCATAATCGTGTCATAATCGTAAACAAAAATGCAGAGGCATAGAGGAAATAAAAGTAGTCAAAGAAAGAAAAAGGAACAATGGGATGCTTTATGTTCCACATCTCTTCCCCCCCCTTCTCGACAATTTACTCATTGTACGCGCCAAAGTCATGAGCGGTCCAGTCCATGCCGGTCAACATGTCCTGCGATTGTTGAGAGTAGCCCATACCCGCACTCGGCATCTCATTGTTAAAGAGCGGCTCGAAGCTATCCATCTTTGTAGCGCCAGGGAAGAGCGCAAAGTCGTGGTCAAAACCCCCATCGCACTGGGTAAAGTCCTCGAAGCCCTCGTCCACAACCTCCTGGAGAGACTTAGGAGTATAGAGCATGGCGCTGGGCTGTCCAATTGGCGAGATGTGTGGCGTAGGCAGATACTCGGGTTGAGCGTTGCCCATGGCATCAGGATAGGCCAGGAAGGGCTGCTGTGGCATTACTTTGGCGTAGAGGGCAGGGTCGGGAGTTGGCATCTGTGCCGTCGCCGTGTAGAGGTCATCATCGAGCGTGAAGCCAGTTCCGTCCTGAAACCTCGAGTAGTGCTCGAAAGGTCCGGTGGACGGGGTATCAACGTTAAAAGGCTCGACGGGGGAAAGATCCACCTCCATGTGCATGTTATCAAGCTCGGGGATGTGGATGGGAGGTTGGTTAATGTTGAAAAGGTCATCATTCGGAATGAACTTGGGGAAGGTGAGGCTGTTGTCGGGGAGATCCATAAACTGCTCGCTGTGCTCGGAGCCGGGTGTAGCGAGACCGCCCAAATGGCTCTCGGGAGTAGACATATTGGTGAGCTGAGGAGTGGGGTGGACTGTGCTGCTCGACTCGGCAGCGTTGGCAGCCTTCTTGCGGTTGGTCTTCGTTCGCACGTAAGTCCATCCGTGAGCCTTCTCCATGTGTTGCTTGCAGTTCGATTCACGCTTCGACTTGTACGGGCAAGGCTTATAATGGCACTCGAACATGGCTGGACTATCGGAATGCTTGTCATTGTGGTGACGGTCCATCTCCTTTTCCGTGGGCCAGCCGTACTCGTGGTACTTGCATGACTTCACGGGGCACTTCCAAGGGCGAGAATGCGTCTTCTCGTGCTTGGTGAGGTCGCAAGGGCGCTTGAATTCTTTATTGCATCCAGGCTCACGACACTTCTTGGGAGCGAGTTCCTCGGGGGTGGGATTCTTCTTCCTGCGGGCCATGGAGCGGAGGATGTCCTCCTCCTCTTCCTCGACGTGGCTCGAGGATCGCTTGATCCTAAAAGCGCCTCCCTTGGCGTCCTCGTCGTCGAGGTTGACGAGCTCACCGGTAGCCATGGAAAAGGCCCTGCCGTCCTTTTTCACACGGACGAGCTCAGCGGGGCGGCCGTTTTTGGCCAGGCCGCCGAGGAGCCTAATCTCATCAGAGCTGTTGGGGGAAATGTTAGTCACTGTGCAAGGGGTAACCGTTTGTGCTTGATAAAATGCATACATATCCAGTTCCATATCGTCGTGCTTTTCTCCAGAAGTGGCGGTAGCGGGTTGTTGCTTGGTGGCTGCTAGTTGGCTGGCGTACTGGCGGAGCTGGTCCTCCAGATCCATGAAATAGGCGTTAGTGTAAAGGCGATCGGTTGGGCGGGTCTTCTCTCGCTCGCTGAGGAATTCGGCCGTCGTTTGAATGCAGCGTACTGAGGTGAGGCAGAAATCGAGGTAGAGCTCAGGGGTTTTTGTCCTCTCCTTCAAACGCAAAAACCGATAAGTATCACCCCAAACACCAGGATCGTTCATTAGCTGACTTACCGGAGCCATGAAAATAAGAGTCTTTTCTAGATCTCGCAGGCAGATGATCTCCCTGTCGCTGATGCGTCGTGGAATGTCCAGTACAATTGGACGGAAGTCTTTCAAAGAAGGTTTGGCAAGCAGAGGTCTCAGAGTATGCTCCTGAATGCGGGCCCTGGCCCTCTGGCTAAGACCTGGAAGGTTCTCGGACATGGTGGTGGCAGCAGACCTAGTTATGGCTGAGACACCGATCTTTTTCGAGCCTTGGGTCGCGGCGCGCTTCGCCGACGTTTCTGTAATGGAAGTTCCCAAACCGCTATCTGAGGGATGGTTGCCGGAAGCCCGCCTGTTGCGCGAGCGCAGGACACGCCTCTCGGAGTCGGCCATGGCTGGGTCGACAACGGGGAGGTCGAGGAGACCTGGCGGGAGGGGAAGGCTACGGTCACGCATCGTCCGTCTGGATGAGGACGATGGAGACTCGGGTTCGTTCTTAGAGAGGGACTTGTCGACGTCGTCGACAATCAGAGCGGCACGACGGCGATGAGCATCAACCACATCGTCGAGGTTTGTTTGTGACCGCCGGATTGATGGAGGCACGAATGTACTAGAAGCTGAAGAAGGACTGGTGGGAGAGTGGAAGGTCGGGCTCTTCCGGAGGGTGACGGTGGTATTTAGCGACAGGCCCTTGTTATCATTGCAAGAGCGAGTCACCGCCGTCCTGGTAGTCCTGCGAGGGTTGGGAGCCATGACGGGCAAGTATATATGTAGACTTTGTGTAGGACAGAGGCAGGGTTAGAGCCGAGCCGAGCCACTTGTCCACTTCGGGTGTGATATGATCTCTCTCGTTCTGTTTGGACAACGATGAACGTCAGTAAAACTGGTGTGGAGATGTGGGATGGTCCCCAAGTTCTCCTGGCGAAGAGAAGAGAGAAAGAGGAATGGCCAAGTAGAAGGTTGAGTCACTCCGGGCACCGACGTCCAAGCACCCCCTCTTCCGATGGACGGCGAGGTGACTTGAGCCTCGAGAGGCTCGACGTGGGGAGGGGACAGGAGGGCCGAACCACACGGTTTAGAAACAGTGAAACACGTTTACATACTCTTTCAAAAGAGAGAAGATGTCCCCGTGATGATGTGGGTTGCTGTTGATCGAAGACCGAAAAACGAAAGGGCGCGCAAAAAGGCGTAAGCCCTGAAGCGAACAATGAGGCCAGAAATTGTAGGACTCTTGACAGATATATGAACAGGTATAGGGATGGATGTATATGACAGAGGAAGGACCGAGGAATCCGAATAATTGAGGGGGGTATCCGAGAGTAAAATAAGGCTGGAAGCCGGACGAAGTCCAAGGATGAATTGGAGTGTCTGGGTGGTACGGGGGGAGGATATGGCGAATTACGACAACACACGACCGCACGAGATCAGGCCAATCCGGCCCTCGAACACGACAACGCAGTGCGGGGAAAATGGGCAATCGCTGATAGAAAACAAAACCGAAAGCTGGCCTTAGGACTTCTTTCGGACAGAGAGCACGGGTTGGCGGAAAAAAAAAAAAAAAAAAAAGAGAGGCCTAACAGGAACAAAATGTTGAAGGGGGCGAGAGAATGAAGTGGAATAGAGATTCAAGGACTTTGGGAGAGAGGGAAACAAGCAGTGATTAGAAATGGCAAGTCAAAAGTACGCGGCGCCTTCCGGAAGGCCCAGTCCAAGACGAGACGCTGCTGCCTAGAGCATCGCCTCCACTAGCCTGCCAAGCCTCGATTCTATTGGCTGCTGTGAACCAACACATAGGGACAAGATTAGTGGACCGGGATGGCTCTCAGCCCCAAGGCTAAGTCGCCCTTGTTAAGCTCTGGCTTGGGAAGAATCTTTGGGTCCTAACAAACCCTAATAAAGGGGGGCCAGAATCCAGCTAACAATTTCAAAACGTAATTGTTAGTGCATTTCACCGTAGCCCACACAGCTGGATAAACAACAGCGCCTTATCCAGCGAAGCGAAATCTTTAGCGTCCTGAACAAATATAATTGCATTGGACATTTTTCGCGCCATTGGCTTTCGATCAAGACATGAACATCTGCTAGGCCTCCAAGTCCAAGAGCTACCACACGCTACCATGACCTCACGGACATTGGCAATTTAGGACCAACCTTGGCCGGGATTTCATCCCTCACAAACAAACGGGGTTAAACGAGTCCTTCCTGCTTACTCCGTCCCTTACGAAGTACCTCATCGTGTACGAAGCATTAGCTCCTAGCGCACGTTATTTCCGTCTGCACGACGCAATCTACACAAGGCAACCGAATTCTCTCGACTCTGACTGACCAGATGAGGTTTCAGGTGCTATTTTTTGGCTTTGCTTTGCAGGCGTATTGCGTACTCCCTGAGGATGATGCCGTACATAGTGGTATCGTTTGGTACTTTGTGAGCCGGGATTAAGAAAAAGGGTCCAAACCAACGGAAGGACGGCAGTGATCGATGTTTAGGACGTCGAGTGTTTTTCATGGGTGACTGAATGAGGACTGCTGGTTGGTCTGACACCAACTCAATGCCAGTTCCATAGACAGGAAAACAGGGAATGGTCCAGAACTCACAGATCAAGCAATATTCGCAAGTTGCTACGCATCTTTGATCCGATTCCTAATTTAGGCGCCTGATCATGAGACCCACGGCCGAATCCTCCTGTGCGACCCCACGCCCGTTCGATTGACTCTTTTCCTTTCTCAAGTCTTCGTTCAATGTTTGATTCTCTTTTGCCATTCTGTCATGTCTTGCGTTCATGCCGACCCCCATGAATGAGTGGAATCCTGAGCCAACTTTTGATTCGACTCATCCCCTCATGTCACAATCTGGAACCTGTGCGGATTTTATCTCGAGTCCCCCCTGTCCAATTCAACCGACTTCGTAACACCACACGTTGTAGGCAGCCCATAATGGCACACAATGTAAAAGCTCTCCACGTATCAGCTCGCGGTCCCTGGTCTGGTTGAATCACGCCCTGCCATCGACCGCAGCGCGATGCAGCAGTCGTGCATCGCGTTCAGAAAAAAGCGATCCAATCGTTTCCACTCGACGCAGTCCATTCCCCTTCAAGTCAACCCACCTTTTTTCGATTTCATCCATAGGGCTGGCTAGGTGGGGCCGCCGCTTGACTCATGCTGTGAGGCCAACGATGCACACCGCACAGGGAGGGAGACATTCATCCGACATCCGGGGCTGAGTCCCGACCGACTTCGTACTGCAGAGCAAGGATGACAATGACAAGAGATTTAATTGGGAGACAAGGATGCCAGTTTCAACATTCTTATTGTCCCTCCCTCTCCACGAGAAGAATTTCTGGGACCATGTCTTTTCTCCGAGGACAATGCGCGAAGTCTCTAGATTGTTCATCTGTGGGCAATGCTTCAAAAAATAATGCAGCCTAGAATCTCAGGTGAGAGACTCTGAGAGTCGACAGCGGGGGCAACACCTAGCTATTCCTCTCGTTGCTCTCTCCACAATCTAAACAAATCCCTCCGTGCTTACTTGGCTGAGTCTGCTTCCTCGAGAATCGTCGTGATATTCGTCTCCATCAGTTGCCAGTGCTTCAGCGTACTCCAGCATCTGCGCAATGAAGCCAAGCCATACTTTCTGAATCATCCAGGCAACACTATCATAACTAGTCGATGTAAACCTACCTTTGCGAGAAACGCAGAGCCTTATACGAAGTAGACATCACGTGTCTTGAGTGATAAAGATACCCAGAAGCTGAGCCTGGATAAAAAAGAAGAAGAAAAAAAAAAGAAAAAAAGGGAAAGAAAAAAGGCGCAAAGACCCCAAATCAGTTTCGAACCAACAACCTCTCCCAAAGCTTCACGCTTCAGGCCGAGACACATCCCCAAGTATCTCGGAACACATCACAACCTCAACAGACCAAGAAAACCAGGATTCCCCAGCAGAAAAGAAACGAAATTAAATTAAAGAAAATCTGGCCAAAAAAAATTATTCCCGCTTCTCCCTCCCCAATGCCCAATCTCTCTTTCCCAGCTCCCAATTTCCTCCACGTCTCATGGTTTGACCAGACCGGGTTCCACGCCGGCGCCTTGCGGAAGTAGTTTATGAGCAGTGCGTCACCGCTCGACCACTTGAGCCCCCATGAGACGGTGAGAATCCAGACCCAAATTCTCGTATATATATATAGCACATATGTGTGTGCCACTCTCAAAACTAGGAAGGTGCGTTCCCAACGAACCTCTACTCCCACAACTTGGTTTATGACTTTGAACGTTATTTATTCGTTGCCTACGTCAATATTGTGGTAAGTTGGTTTACATCCCTACCTCATCATCTTCAATTTGCGGATTTCCAAACCTATTCTTTGACAAAACGATGCCCTGGCAGCAGCCGCGCCATGAAGGAGTTCAACAGCGGTGAGGACTGACAACACCGTCCGGTTTTGGAGGATCATAGTTCTCTCCCTAGTACCTCATAAGAACGGCTTCCTTGTTGTCACCGAGGGTCCATCTCGGGACGATGCTTTCTCGATATCATCAGACAGCGAAGCCAAGGGCGAGGAGGCCCTGGACCTGACATGCATTCCCTCCGTTGGCGAATCCAAGTGAAGAGACGTCTCCCTCTGAGAGTCAGGCACCTCTCACGACGTCGAAGCTCTGCATACTAGCTGCATTCTAGACTGTCCCATAATGTGGGGATCTACGCCTTCACTTACATCTTGCCAGATACTGCTCTGTTTGCACTTTTTTAATAAACATATTTAGAAAACAGCTTTTGGCCATCAATGGATTTTACCACTCCTTATATTAATGCAGGCTAGTAAACCCTCTCCTGAGTCGAACTGGCTGATCAACGCAAGTCTGATCTTGCTCTTTGACAACCTCGCGTTAACAACCGCTGGTACCGCTTCCTCGGCCGCTTCCACCACAAATCATTTTCCCTACTCCCCGTATTAATGCAGACTAGTGAATACCTCTCCTGAGTCGAACTGGCTGGCCATCGCATATCTAATCCTACTCCCTAACGACCTCCAATACCCATCAGTGACCGCTAGTATCCCTTCCTCGGCTGCTTCCCGACCGCTTGATGAACTACATATCACGGATCTTTCTCCCAACTGACCCTAACCAGCGGCGGGCAGTCTCTCGGACTGACGGGTGTCGCTCTACCCTACTCGCTGCTTCTGCCTTGACATAGGACATGTGTGATGCGATACCCTTGACGATCGTCTCCACCTCCGAATCGGATAGGTCGGAGTCGAAGAGGGCGGCCGCAAGGTATCCATGACTCCGACCAAAGTAGGATCCTCGGGATCGCGTCCCATGCCAGCGGACTCCCTCCGAGCGCATGCAATCCCAGATATGATTGAATCTCGGACAATCGAGGTCATGTTCGTGTTGCCATCTTTGACGATCCCACTTGAGGACAGTCTGGTCGTAAGGGCGGACAAGACGGTACTTGTGTACCATTCTATTGATAAAGTTGGCAGTCTCTAGGCGAAAGGTGACGACATCAAAGACGAATTCCTCACGCTCGAGTCCCTTTGGATCGCCCCGCGCATATCGGTGGAGCATGCCCAGGATGGGCATATTGACGCCATTATTCCAATCACCGGGGCAGCTATTCGCAAGCTCCCGGGCGTCTTGTTGGAGTCTCCGGCGAAATGAGCGGGAGGTGGAGCCCCATCGACGAGATCCACCCTTGGCGGTCCGCCCACCATAAACCTCAGGAGCTTTCGGGTCTGTTGCAGAATATACCCCTCCTAGGGACGTCGAGTGGTGGCCTCCTACCTGTACGGCCGGGCTTTGGTTCAAAAATGACCGAGTGCCCGAGGAGGCATGGACGGGGAGCTGGTTCCACCTATCCTGGAAATGGGTCAGCGGGACTCCGGTGCGCCCCATCCAGCATTGCGCCCACTCGTCGTCTTTCGCGGAGAATCGAAACGTGTGCTGAGAATTCCTCCTGGTGAACGACTCTCGGAGGGTTCGAACTACCGCCCTGCAGAATTCGTTGTAAGTCTCCGACTGCTCTTCCGTCGGGTTCTCGGGCTGCAGCGCGGCACAGGTCGCACTCCCGGCCGCGTCCTCTATTGCGGATGGTAACTCAAGAAGCGGGCTGGCTGAGTTAGAGAGCGTCTCGATAATGGAAGTTGCAAACATCGAGCCGCAGAATCGTCCGATGCCGAACGATTTATCCGATGACTGGCTCAACCAAGGTTCCTTCCCCTGCGAGTCCAGAAGGCAGGCGGGAGGACGAGCGGCTGCCGTGAGCACTGTTGCATTCAGGTCTGGGTACACGGCCCACCCACCGGAGAAGCAAGCTGTGGTCAGCACGGTGACCGACACCGCGGGATCGATAGACGCTTGAAAATCCCCCAGTGTCAAGCTCGAGATCAGGCCCCCTTGACGGTCTGTCTTGGTATAGTCCAAGCAAAGGTCCAGATCTTCAATGCCGTGGCCAAAGAGTAGAACAAGGACGGGATTCGATGGGGTGGATTGGAGAGCCAAGTTGCACGCCGATTGTAGCTTTTCGAGCAGCGTTGAGGTGACTTTGGTTGGCTCCTCGACGGTAAATGGGGTTAGCAAGCCCCGCGATACCACTTCTTCGCTAAACACCACTCTTCGCTCTTGGTGTGGATTGCCATGCAAGTACCCCGGTGCGAGCTCCGGGTGATCCTGGAAATACTTGAGCAGGCTTTGCTCGGAGACGGCTGATATCGAGGTTTGAGATGCTCCAAGCCCTTTCAATAAAGCGTTGAAGGCACAAAAATCTGCCAGAAACAAGCCGTCGCCGCCATCAGTGGGATCGGCGTTGCCCAGGTCAACTCCACAGACTCCAATGATGATGGAGCTTTTATGGACATCGGGTATGGCATGGCCAGAGATGGCGGTTGGAAGGGTCCGTCGGTACTTGTATGCTGGCTCGGGATTGAGGTTTGCAGGCGTACCGATGGACGGGGAGGCTGTTTGGGGATTCTGGTCCGTCCCTGCCATTGTGTTTCGAAAGGCTCAGAATACTCTAAGCGGTGCTGTTGATGATGGAGTTGTATGTTGGTGAGGGTATTGATGGATGTTGATGATGAAATTGGTAGTTGTAGGGTTGCTATGAGAGGAGTTGATGAATGTTTTATTGGCCTCAGATTTGATTTTGTTGAATTCTTGTAGTATTCAGTAATGTTAGGCCCAAATCTCTCTCCCATTAGCATTGAACTTGCAGTGATTGTTGTTGCACATGCTGCTGTATTGCATCGTATGTAAGCCTCACATGTAAAAGGAGCTACCATTGTATAGGGAAAGTGGGATCAAGGTGACTTTCACAAGATCAGAAGTGGCATATCTGGGGACGAAGTGGAAGAGGAGGAGGAAGGAGTTATCAAAGCATTCGAAGACTCGAGTCACTCACAGGGCAAACCTAAATCGGACACAACATATACCAGCACTTTTACTTCAAAATTGAGGACTGTTCGTTCAAAGAAAATCTACCATCCAACCACGGTACAGGGTAATCTTCGTATCGAGATGTCGCAAGTAGCTGGAACTTTCGTGGGCGCCATTCTTGCCCCACTGGACGCAGTCGATCTAGAAAGCCATGGCCTCCTCCGACCTGATACCAGCCCAGGCTTCCAGCGACTACACAAGCGTCGACTCAATCGGTCTAGCGAGAATCCATTTTGGGATCCGCGTTTCGACGATATTCTGTCCTTTATACCTCCTTACCCTCGTTGATAGTGACTACCAACGAGCTTACTCGGAGTTTTGTATTCACCCTGAGAGGCTATGATCGCGAAGGAAATGCTGGAAGCGACGGCAGTGCAGCACCGGAGGCAAGGCTTCACCGCTCGAAAAAGGGGATCTGGGACGTTCTAGACTCGTCTGCATTCTGCATTTGCCAAAGGCTGACAAGCTTTTCGCCCCTCACTCCGGAAAGACTTCAACGCCGGTGAATGAATTGCGTCAAGTCGATTGCTTGCATTGCGGCCCTGAGCGGGTCTACGGGAAAATGCCATCCTTAATACACTCAGGGCAGCATCGGCCAACATTGAACGAGCCGGGACGGAGAGCTGGTCGTAGGCTCCTTCCGAGTGTAGTAACCTAATAGGATGGAAGTTGTATTAACAAGTATTAGATTTAGACCACTACACCAAAAATGAGCGACGTGCCACTCTGAAGTGGTTGGTCATAAATCTATTATTTCAACAACAAATATTTGCCAACCGTACATATCTCATCGAGTGACTCTGGATCTACTACCCCGCCATTTATATTCAGAAGGAACAATACGGAGTCGGGTCAAAGTTTCTAGTTCCTAGACCGCCATCGTCAACACGCAAGCCCGGGGTAAGGCGCCTTTCTCGTGCCAGGCAACCGCCTCCCCATCCTGGCAAGTAGGTCCTGCCAAAAGTGGTAACTGACGAGCTTATGATTGGGTATGCAATTCGGGGTGTGGGGCCAGAGCTTGAGTCTGCGACAAGACGGCACAAGATGATCAGGAAGGCAAGGAAAATGAGAAGGGCCTGAGGAGAAAAGTGGACATGTGAGAGAATATACGGAGTACTTCGGAATAACTCGACAGCTCCTTCCACCGTAAACATTCTCTACTTTCTTGCAGAACTTCAATCTCCCTCTCTGATCATCTCTCAGTCTCACCAACCGCGTTTCCTCAAAGGAAGAATTGCGGGGACTTGCCGCGAAGCGTTTTCCCCGGAAATCTAGGGATAGGTATCGATGGAGTGTTTCTATACCGGGGAGAGGCTGCCAAAGTCATGGCCCAAAAGTGTTGCGCGTCTCCTCCCATGGATTTCCAGATGGGTGCGGAGGTGAAGTCATGCACCCGTTGCCATCTCGCGGTCGCCCAATGGGGGAGATTGCCACTCTACTGACATCGCGTTAGCCAAGCTTGTGTGACTCTGAACGCTTTTGTAATATTACCTTCATTCACTTAGACTCTCCCGACGCTGGCGCTATCATGGGAACACTTTTGGGCCAGAGCCGCTTAATAGTCCCTTTCCACGGTCTCCCTGAACCAATGCAAGGATGATTGGATCGAGTTGGAACTACTTGTGCATTGGGCAAAAGTCCGCGAGTGACCTCCCCGACGGAATGTGCGGGAGCGCTATTCTCAATGAAAACGGGGATGTGCTCGGGTTCTTCAGATATGCCCCGAAGTCTGGAGTAATGATAGATTTCTGCATGGGGATCGCGGCGCAGGAGCTGCTTGACCGAGGTTTCACCCTTGTCGACACGAGTGATCTGGAGTAATGACCATGATACTCACTTCTCGCTCTTCTCGCCCGGAGCCTCTCTTTACGCAAACACCCACCTCGATCCACTCGGCTACCTAAGCGAGGAATGATAGCCCCCTTCCTTTACCTGCGAACTGGCTATATACTCCCGGGTGCATAATACCTGTGTGCATGTAAACAAAAGCATTCCCTTTTTGCATGGCTGTATGTGTTAACCCCCTCCTATTCCCGCAAGTCTCAAGAAACACAAGAAGATAGACATGCGAAGACGATTCCATTGTATTGATACAGCAGTTTGAAAATTTTACAAATTCTATACAAGTTCATCATTCATGATACAAAATATTGCACCTTCAGCCCTCCCAAGTCTGGTATCTCATGCAAAGCTTGACTCGTTTTCAACGAGGGCCGTTCCTTTCCTTTCCATGCGCCTGTTGCTTATTATGCGCATCAATTTCCCTATTATCTTTTCTTCTCTCTTTTCGTCCGCCTCTGTTTTGTGATAGATCCCCCTTAGGACCTAATAACAGCAGGCCTGGGCATCCCGGCACGAGCCTCAGCATCCCACTGCCTGGCGGACCCGAACTTGATAGTCCTGGTGTTTGATGTCTGCTCATCACCGGAGAGAGCAGCGCGGTATCTCCTTATCTCGTTGGTGAATTGGCGGCGGCTGATGGCGCAGTAGACCAGATTCCAGACACTAGAACAACTTCTGTTAGTCGCCTTGAAAAAGTTTGTATCAAAGCGAGGGGTATGAGAGAACTTACCCGAGTATCCAAAGGAAAATGTACACCATCGGTGTAGCATACTGTGCCGTGAGGCCCCAATAGCTGTATTCAGCGGGAAACGCGCGTCCCATGGCGATGTACGCTATAAAGGTAGACGTGTACCCCATGCCAAAGACGAGCCGGAGCACGAGGGCCCAGCCCTTCCACATCTTGTCGTAACGTCCGATTGACTGGAAATCTAGAATGATGTCTAAGCCCAGCAGGACTAAGAGGAAGACTGCAGGCGCACTGAACAACTGTTAGTCTTTTTTACCTCCATTTTTCTGTCAAATGGGGACAAAAACCTACCCGAAAGGTCCGCTAATGGCTCCATCATCATAGTTGAGGAAGAAAGCCATGATGAGCAGAAGAATCATGCAGGTAAGAATATGGACAAAGTCCGAAAATACCCTCAAGGCCGTCACGTATTGCCCCGTGTTCCAGTCATCGGTGTCCTCTTCGAAAACCGATATCGTCGTGGGCGATTGGCCCTTGACAGATATTGTGATGCGGGAGACGCTGGACTGGCGGGAGTTGCGCTGGGAGCCGGGAGGGGTGAGGTTGAGCGGCGGGGGCCGGTGGCTTCGCTCCATTTTTGAAATGTTTGTGTGTGTGAGTATGGTGGGTGGGAGGTTGGTTCGAATAAGACCTCAGCGTGAGAGATCCGTAAAGGAGACGGCTTCACACAAGCGATGATGGAAGCCGGATCAGGTAGAGCTTGCGAAGTCCGGGAGTGATAGAGGGAGGCGGAGTCAATAAAAGGATGGTGTAAGTGAAGGGTATCCCGTCGAGAAGAGAAGACGCAATAGCTGCCGAGGAAGGTTGATGCCAGGGACAAGGGCCAGCAAACTTCTTATGAAGAGAGATGAGCTTGAAACTTGAGACAAAAAATGTTCAAGCTCTTGTTGCCAGGGTGGTTGGGCTAGAATAAGAATAAAAAGAAATTAGACTAGATGAAGATGCAGAAGAAATCAGGACATGGGCCCCGGCCGCCTCAAGTATGCTGCAGGGTTTCCCCAGGAGGTGAGAGAAAACAAAGAAGAGAAGTATAAGTGACGTAGTAACCCCGTTTCTACGTACTTGAGGTAGAATGGCGTGCAAGAGAAAGGGAGAGGGCTTGTAAGAGCTAGGCTGAGAAGTGACTCGATGACTGGTCAACCAGGTCCCAGCACACGTCTCGCGAAACCGCAGATCAATTTCATGGTTGAGGCGGGAGGCGTGGCGTGTCTTACCCAAGCCCTTACTTCGTATAGGCGCTGTGAGTATGTGGGGGAAAGAGAGGTTGTGAAAGTGGCGCGTTTCCAATGGGTCGGACTAAGGAGGATGACCGCCGATGTGAGGATCTCCGACTTAACCTTGATCATCTCCGCTTCTCATTCCGGGTCAACCAGAAAACGGAATTGCGAAAGGCATAGGAGACTCCTCCTTGCCCTTCAGGGACTGGCGCGTCACAGCGCACCTCGCTATACGAAGTATTCATAGGACAACTCCTTTGCTAGACTAGAAAGAAAGCTTCGACCAGCTGAGAGCCTTGGAAAACCCGCACGGAAGCCCGGAGCGCTGGATCCCGAAACCGAGCGGAGCCATACGTTTTTCTCTCCGAAGAATAATCTCGAAGCCATCGAAAAGAAGAAGCACAAGCACAAGCACAAGCACAATCCGGAAAATATAAGCAAAAGCGAGAGCCTCAATGTTACTCAACGGTAAGAGAATAGCCTGCCTCCAGGAAACTCCAAACAAATTAACGCTCATCAAAGAACAAGAGTCAATCACCCAGCGCATCGCCCTTCTGTAGAAAATATCTGGTCCAGCCGCTCAGCCTCTGCTATTTAGCCATCGATCATTAGGGGACCACTAAACAATTAGCGGGTAACTGCGCTGGAAGACCAAGTAATTAAAAATATCGCCGCCATTTTCCTGGGCGAGGAAACATTGAAGCGCAGATGTGCCCGCTGATGCGAGTAGAGGCATTTTGCCCATTCGATGGGAAAATAGGATAAATCAAATGATGGTCCTCGAGTCCTTGGGAAAAAAAGGAGAATAAACTTCTTGGGGATTCGAAACTGCTTGAACTCGGTTTCAACAATGGGCTCGTGCTCCGTGATCTGCTGCATCAACAAGGGTCTGCGACATTCAGGCACCCACCCAAAATCGACGACGATGCTGCATCTTCTCCCGTGTGTGATGGTGCTTTGACCAAGGAGGTGTCGGAGAAGTGAGCCGCAAAAGCAAAAGTGGAACAAGACGGACCCTGTATCCTGGGAAAGTTAGAAGACGTGGTCTCCGGAATCCTGGATCTACTAGACGAGCAGTACAATGACAAGATTAATTGGATATAACACCATAATCATAGCACTGAATCATCACACAACTTGAGTGATGATAGCATCCAATCGCTTAAGGTGATCTGCCTCCTTCCGACACTTAGCGAGGACGCTCCCTTCGCCAACAGCGCAGCGTCCCCCTCCCAAAGCCAAAAGCCTGGTTCTCAAGAAACAAAGCTGTCGCTCCCCTATTTTCCCGCTCGATTCGAGGCCGTGTTTCCAGGGTTTGCTCGTCGCTCATAGCATGTAAATCACCCACTGCTGAAATAAAGAACAATACGTGTAATAGCCAAGCCGTAAATCATAAATGGACTTGCATCAAGACTGTAATCATACACGGAATCATACTCATTTCCCAGATTGATAGCCTGCCTCGCCACTGATCTCATACAATATCGGAAACAGATAGATCCAATTGAGTCGTAGCTCATGTCATGAGGAAAGCATTAGTAGAAACAAACGTGTGGGCTCCGAAAAGAATACATCACCGAATGAAATGCGAGGAAACCTGAAACACGAGACAACACGAAGTGAGATTTTGAGAATGTAAGGCTGTATTATTATAGGGTCTGCCCCCAAACATGATGCCGCGCTTTGCAGCACGCACTCTGGCTCAGACTTGCCTTTTACGACGTCACAGTCAAATCAACGCTCCTGTTTTGCGTCGTCCAGACTCCAATCTCAGCCCTAAAGCAGCCTCTTCCTCTCCCAGCCCTAGGAAAGAGACTGCAACAAGGGGGGAATCGGGGTTATCAGCTCACGGCCGAAAACGCACAGCTTCCCCCCCATCGCTTTAGCGCCTTCCCAAAGCAGAGAAAGAAATGGCCAACTCCAAGGAGATATGAAGCAGCGTCTGCAAACATAATGGGAAAGCGGATCGATCGACTCAGAAGTATCTGTTTGTGTCATCATCGCCAGAGATTTCTGAGATTTGCCCGATTCAAACCAGGTCTTCTGCACCCAGGGAACACGGCACGACACTTGACCGTACGATTAGGTTCAAGGAGGGGGCCTTGGGGCTTGGCTTCTCCCGAGTGGGTAACCGGAAATTGCGGCACACATATCTATACCTTCAGTACCATGGCTCGCTCGGCACTCCTCTGCCGTCCCTAGCCAGAGATCAAATGCGTGCCCTTGGTCTTGCCGTTCTCCATTTTGGCCGTCCTCGATCCAAACTGAATCTGCAAGTGCAGGAGAGCAAAAAGAAGTTAGCCGATGTTCGTGACCGAATCATGTGCAATTTGCTAAGGAGAGACAGATAAGGGGAGCAAATAGAGAAAAGGTGGGCAAGGCTTTGTCTCTTAGGCAACGAACCGCTCTCTTCTTCTCCCTTGCAACGGATTTCATTCCGAGTTGTGCCGCAAGTAAACGGAGAACTCTCTTGTCAGCCTCAACACTTTCCTTCCCGGGCACGGCGAAGTCGCACTTCTCCCAAACGGGAGCTTCAACAGCCCATTTAACAAGCTGCTCATCCAGAAATGGGAATCGAATTTCTCGACCCCAATGCGACATAACTCGGTCATCTCTACCGAGGTTCCTCTTCCCAAGCCTCCCGACGTCCAGCTTGAGCTCTTCTAATAAACCATGGTAGCCCTTCCGCGCAAAAGCGGTAGCATGCCGCACGTAACCACCAAAGAGTTCGTCGGCTCCCAAGCCCGAAAGGAGCACCCTTGCAGGCGTGGAAACAAGTCGGGCGCTGCTGGGCGTTTCAGGATCGGTGTGATCAATGCCAATACCTCTGGCAGCGAAATAAAGAGCGTATGCGATCGACAGATCCATCTCGGTATTGTGAGGATGCATGAGCGCTACCACCTCACTTCGATGGCTCTGGGTCTCCAAGTATGGTACGTTAACCTGCACACACATATATATGATGAGTTTCCTCCCGCCGATCTGTAAAGGGCGGCAGCAAAGTCTCTTTTTATGCCTCCGCAGTGAAAGATTGCAAATGTAGCAGACACAAGTGCTTGGGGATAGGGGGTTAGAATCTCAACTGACAGCAATAAATCTCCACCGCCTCCCCGGGCAGCAATCACGCAGCTCTTGGAAAGACTTTCTTCCCGTAATACGGTCAGGACAGGCCTCGTAGATGGCAAACTCGTCGTCTTCCGCAGGCTGTAGTCTCGCAGCAATGCGGGGATTCTCAAAGGCTACATTAATCAAGTCAATTCCTTGCTCCGGCGGCAGCAACTCGCTTGCCAGGCGGGCCAGGACTGTGCAGTCTAGCCCACCCGAGAATAGGACGGCAACTCTGGTATCAACCTCATAGTCTGATACTGCAGGAACCCTAGGCGGTTGGGGAATATTCAACACGCGCAAAGAAAGTGACTGAACTAAATGCTCTCGTAAGGCTTGTACCGGTTTAGATGCAGAATGTAGAGGCTCAGCATCTTCGGGAGGCAAAGCCATATTGAAAATCCCTATATTTGACATCTTTGATGGCCATGTTTGTGAGTGGTACTGTAAACTGCATTCCCGTGGTAGCAGTGCTTTAGGGACGATACCACTCACATATTCCCCGAGGTCCTCTGGCAGCCAAACATGTCGCTTGACCATGGGCATAGTCACGGATCCGGAACGCGCATCACCCAAACGTGCTACATCCAGGGAGTAGACACCATCTGCCTCGACCTCCACCCAGCCAGAAAGACCTGGGTCGGCGACGCTTGATAGAATAAAGTCTTCTCCATCATGCACTAACAACGACCTGCGACCCAGACGATCGCGACCAAAATATATGCGCCCGCCATCCCGGGGATCATAGTAGATGAAGGCAAAGGGGCCGTTGATGCTCTGGAGCACATCCAGAACGGCATCCTCGCCCGACGCAGCATCTAAGGTCGACAGGACGGCAGCACCATCGTTCTCGGCAATAGTCTTACCTCCTAAGGTCCAAGCTTCTCCATTCCAGCAGAGGATGGCACCCGAGGTTGCCCTCACCAAAGGTTGCTCGGTAATGCCACGACCACGCAGGGACAAGACAGTCGCCTGGAATGTCAGAAAAATTTCCGCTACTTGACTGTCCTCGCCGGATTTGACGGACACCCGTGTGGTCCCGAGATGGTCAGGTCCCCTCTTCACAAGACGCGACTGGAGAGCGCTGGATGGTACGAGCCCGTCACGTCTGCTAATGGACGCGTAAATTCCACACATCGAGAGCTCGTGTCAACTAGATCCTGCGGAGGACCTTTCCCGCACTAGGTTGCTGCGCTGGCCGTTGGCCTGTATCCGCCAGATTGGATGAGATGATATGAGAGGGTAGCAAGGTACAGAGTTTTGTAGTGGGAAAACTGAAATTGGGTTGGGCGTTGACAGTTGAAGCATTCCCTTGATTTGATTAATTATTGATGCCTCGATCGGGCAATTTTTGCACTGGATGGGGTGGCAAGGCGTATCACTAAGCAGCCTTAGAAAACACTCCACTCCACAATCTTGACTCCAGGCGGGGAGAACTCGAGATAAATCAGAATTTCGATTCAATACTGAAATATCATTTCCCTTACAAAAATAAAAAATCAAGAGGATTACATTGTAATAGAATCAAACAATTTTTCATTTAATTCTCAAGACTAATAATAAGTCGGGGTTATTTCGATTAAAGAAGAAAGAAACAAGGACAAAAAGGGCAAAAACAAAAAGCTCGCTCGCGAGTCGCTCCCAGGATCGAATCCAGGTTGCTTCCCACGAGCTACGAAAATTGCGATTTTCTAACCTTCTGAGCGCTCCATTGACCACTTGGCCACTGGTTGTAGTGTCGCCACTGCTTGAGCTGCTCGGTTAGAAGTTGTTGCCAGATCCTCATATATAAAGCATATGGCTGGGGCCGGGTCCGTCGAGGAAGGTACAAAAGGTTGGCTCCTTCCTCTCTTCGAACCTGGCCTTTTCTCAGCAGCTGACGGACGCAATATGAGTATGAAACAAGCCCCATGTCTTATCAGCTTCGCCGGTTCGATACCAGCGGCCTCTCGACCAGCACATACCTCTTCGCCGCTTGCCCTAGCTTGATGCTCTTCGCCCTGAGCAAACCACCCCTCTTAAAAAACTGGAGACGCGCTCTTCTTCGCTCGGAAAGAATAAAGTCCCTGAATCTTTCACATGCGAGACATGTGGTTTGTATGACAGAAACCTGGGGATGTTTCGACTTGGCACGGTCGTTTGTATCGACCCATGCAGGCTTGGATGAAAGAATTCCGGCTCACCTCTAGGAATCACCGACAGACGTCACTAGGTCTACCGACCGTGCTTGAAACAAGTTATCATCGAGTATATGGCAGGCATGTGAAGGTTATACATTCACAAGATGGCACAAGGCGTTTGGCATTCAAATATTTCCGCTCTCCGGCATTCCGGTTTTGATCACGCTGCCCGTATGTTCCCTATCAAGCCGCTGAAAGCCACCGTCTTCCCACGTGAAAATGTCATGAGATGACCTGAACAATTCCAGAACCACACGTGTGTTTCAGACGCGCGTAAAGATAGAAAAAGCGGCTGCGCAAGTTCATTGTCATGGCTATATCGGAGGTTTCTTCGATAGCATGTGCATTGCCTATTCAGAGTTGAATGGCTGTTGCGCGCCGCTTCCGCGTGGGGTGTCGGCTTCTCGCTCGGAAAAGAAAGAACAGAAAGGAATACCACAACGGGGGCAAGGAAAACGAAGTAGAAGTTAGGAATCAGGCGCCCCTTGTTTAGAGGAGGCTGTTATCAGTGATTGGGCGACCTACTCCGGGACGCTTCAACCCCATATGCGCTATCAAGGTGGTGTGTTGATATCAAATTTCGGTCCCTCGCGCACAGGGGGCCCGTCTATTGTCCGAGGAAGCGGAATTTCCGCTGCCCTCTAGGAGGGTATTCCTAGGGGATAGGCCACCAATTTCGGGATACGTTGGATCCAGACACATCAAGCGAGCTGAAAACACTCGCTCCTCACCGGGAGTAACAGCACCCTATAAGCCCACGGCCAGGAACACACCGATTTTGCTGTGTCCAGGGTTCAAAATGGGCTGCCCAGCCGGAGTTCGAGAACTCCTAGAGTAAGAACCGGACGCACCAATGACCAAATGTCGTCGTCTGAGCGGAGAGCAATGCTGAGAATGGGGGGTGGACCCACTCTCCCAAGGCCATCCCCAGAGCCTCGAAATCTTCGTCGCCGCCGGCAATCCCATTGCATGTTTTGCGCGTGTTCTCTTTGGATACTCGTCAACAACTCTATTCCACATTCTGTCCGCCAAATCGTTAGGAGAGTCTAGAATTAAGTCGTAGCACGCGGAGTTTCGCCATTTCTATACTCGATCAGAAGTGTTAGTGTCCTCTAGCCGCCCCTGATTTGCAGCACAGAAAGTAGTGTGGGTGGCATTTGATATTATTTCGTTTCTTTCTCGGAATTACGACTTCCTAGACGGCACTGATGGGGTTGCGTTCTCAAGTCGGCTGTCTCTGGACAGCGAAATCACAGGAAGGTGCTGGATGGTTCCTACGTAGCGAATGTGGAAGAGAACGCCTTTTTTAGTTCCAAGAATATTAGTCAGCATTTCCTTCCCTTTCCTTCCCCAGAGTGACTAAGTGGGTCCGGAATTTCTCTGATTGGCTACAATTTTGAGGCGCTAAGTAAGGCTGGCCCTTTCGTCACATATCCTGCCTGAAACGGTGCAACGACATTTCATCACCACTTCTCTTCTTCACAAACCTTTCCAGCGACCTGCTTGACCACAAACTGCGTCCTGCATCGCTCCAATCCGCTCGTTCATCAAGAACCAATTGTTTCTGCGTCTATTTCATCCAATACACCGAATATTCCCAGACGCCAACGTCTTGATTGACCGCATCCTGAACGAGACGGTTCCATTCCACACGGTCGGCGCTTCGCCACCCCAACCATCACGATGATGGACCCCGCCGTCAGACGAGGAGGCACCCAATTCCAGGAGAATCTTGACAATATCCTGACGTGCCCTGATTGCAGAGAGTATCCTCCAAACCTCAAGGAAGAGTACTCTGCCGGCGACATCGTCTGCGACTCGTGCGGCCTCGTCCTAGGCGACCGCATCATCGACACGCGCTCCGAGTGGCGAAGCTTTGCCAACGATGATCAGAACGGCGATGACCCCTCTCGTGTCGGTGACTCGGCAAACCCGCTCTTGAACGGCTCTCAGCTAGAGACCAGTATCGCCAACGCCGATACTCGCCAGAGCAGGACGCTCGCGCGTCTCCAGAACACCACGGCTCAGCAGGACAAGACCACCAAGACGCTCCTCCAAGCATACAAGGAGATCGGTACATACTGCGATTCGATCAACATCCCCAAGCACATCTCAGAAGCGGCGAAGCACATCTTCAAGCTCGTCGAAGAGAAAAAGGCCCTCAAGGGCAAGCCTCAGGAAGCCATCATCGCAGGCTGCATCTTCATTGCATGTCGACAGGCCGGCGTCCCTCGCACCTTCCGCGAGATCCACAACCTCACGAGAGTGGGTAAAAAGGATATTGGAAAGGTCTTCAAGCTGCTGGAGTCGTTCCTCCAAAAGCAGAAGCAGGAGGACGTCAACATTGGCGTGGCCAGCGCGGGCGGATACGAGAGCACTGGCTCGACGAGCGCCGAGTCGCTCTGCGCGCGTTACTGCTCGCAGCTCATCTTCAAGAACACCCAACGGATTGAAAACGTCTCGAGGGAGTTGGCTAAGAAGACGAGCCAAGTCGCCGACCTGGCCGGAAGGTCTCCCCTGTCGGTCGCCGCGGCCTGTATCTACATGGCGTCGCACCTCATGGGCGATCCCAAGACCTCGCGCGAGATCGCTGCTGTCGCGGGGGTCAGCGACGGCACGATCAGGACTGCGTACAGGTTCTTGTACCAGGTGAAGGATAAAATGGTGGAGCCCGAGTGGCTCAGCGAGGGCATGGGCGGCAGCATGAGCAACCTTCCGCAGAACTAGGTGTTCAAGAAGAGCGCTTTGGAACTAGCCTACCCAGACTGGAACAGGTTCGACCGATTTCAGCAGATACATTCCACCCAGACTTAAGACCAGAAGATAATGAAGATACCCGGTATCATGATGTGTTGGTACCAATAGATACAAAAATTACAAACAGAAACAAAGAAGCTACCGTTAGCTGCAGATTAATGAAAAGGTCATTTTGAGTCATAACTGGTATTCTTCACTGTGGTCTCTTGTTGCTTGGTGATCTGTGTAGTCGGGCCTTGACTAAAACATCTTCGTCTGGCGTCTATCTGCCATATGCTCTTGTTCGTGTTTGTTTTTAGTCTGCAGAATTCTGCTGACTAGTTCAGCATTTTCCAGACGATTCTTGGATGAAGTGAAGATTCCCAAGTGTCACGTCTCGTTTCTAGACACATTTCGAAGTGACTTCTCCCAGTCAAACACTAACATAGTGGCTTGTCCTGCATTCCATGTGTAGGCATTTACTCGAAGGAATGCATCGTCACAAGAGCAACAAGTGGATAGAGTTAGAATAAGAGCCCGGCCGCTCAATAGCATGTGTTATTGCTGGGCCTATCTGGAAATTATTCGAACCTCTTGAGGATCACCTGCTTACCTAGAGTATGGAGGAGAGTTCCTAAAGTCTAACACTGGAATATTGGAGATTGATGGAGGCAATCTGGGAATAAAACTAGCACTTGGTTCTGGAAAGCCACTACTGGCCTTTGTTATAGGATGCAGGACCTGGCGGAAAGATTGATTGCACCTTAGGCCTCCTCTTAGCTACTCTGGCGATCTTCTCTCTTCTCAACGCTTGTAAACATCGTCTTTTGTGACTCCCGAGAATCGAGACAGGTTGGACCGTTCAGCAAGAATCAACTTGCCACACCCATTCCTCCACACCATCTTGTGGGACTGTTTAACTCGCCTCTTCTTCCGATTTTCATTCAAATGTTCGTGAAGACGATATCGTGCATCTCCCAGGATGTTCCCAACCCGTTCTGTTCGTGCCTCTGTCTTCGGATCCGACTAGCAAACAACGGGAACACGCGCAGACGGCCGAGGTAGGCCAAGGGGAGATGCTTTTAAGAAAGCAATTCAACTTCCAGATTGTGGTGGATATCAATTTCTGCAGGACCCGTGGGTTTGGATGCCCAGCCACCAACCTGCCTCCATCATAATACTGACAAGCAGCACCAAATTCGGAATCCTACTCCAATCCCTGCACATAAGCAAGGATCCCAGCAAGCATTACGATGCAAATCTGGTTATCCCGTCCATTCGCACAGACAATTTTCTTCAACCATCTATGCCTCACTCGATCATGCCGGTACTTGGGAGCCGAAGCAGCATGAAAGATTTCCTCACAGCCACTCCTCAATTACGTAGATGTTCAAGCACTCTACACATCTCGCGCATCGACATCGATTTCGACAGATCCAGCCAATGGCAGCATCATGGCAAAAGTGGGAAAGAGATTGGATGTTGTCCTGATCTGCGCGGAACCCCGATCTACGATGAGTTCAGAGAGTGAGACTCCACTTTTCTTCGATGGGCTTATGGGTCGCTTGAGGCCTGAGGGTTTAAAATAGCGCTGTGATCAATGTGATGGTGAGGATCGTAAACTTACAAAGGAAATGGCGAATGACTCGCCCGCGGCTTCTTGCCACGCTTGTTGGTGAGTACTGTGCGCTTACTATGGATCGTAAAAGTGATCATATTAGTCCCACTCAGTTTTATCGGTGGCGTACAGTATGGAATTAAATATACACTGGATACATCTCAATTCCCATGAGAACACCAAATTCTTCGTACGAAATATCAAATGGGCAGACTGGGCTTCCACGCTCCACTCGTATGCGTACAAAGTAGTGTAGTTTACACTCCCGCCCGCTCTTAGCCTCTTCTGCAGGCGTCCGGTCGCATCGCTGGGTGTTTCAGACTGAGCCAGGGGCAGCCCCTTGCCACGCTCTGGCTCGCTTTCACCCAAACAGAGCCGGGGCTTCGGCAGCCAATGGAATTGGCCAAGACCCTTGCCGATCGACGACCTCCTTGTCGCGGGGTTTAACTTCGCCCCTTTTCTTCAGTTTCGAGTTGCCTTTCTTTTCTCGACGCCACTGGAAAAAAAATAGGTCGGTCTACTGAGGTATCTCTGTACATTTTATGGCCATTTTCCCCTTGGCCGCGAGAGCGTCAGAGACACTACGAGTACTGATTGGCAATGGCGGGGGACTTTCTTTGCCAGCGGTTAGCAGGAAGAGGGAGGCCGTTGTATGTGAATGTGCGGACGTAGAGCCAACGTGAGAGCATTCAGACCATGTAGGCTCCTGATATGCAACTTGACAGGGGCAGCTGGATACCAAGATGCATATGGACATGTCGAACCACGCTGACGACCGCAGGAGCCCCTCTCCTGGCCAGCCCCTAAGCAACGGAGTAGCGGCACCGTGTAGTCTTGCCCGTTCCTTTGGCTCGTGGTCGAAAATGACCTCAGTCCAGCGTCTCCCCGTCCAGGGTCTGTCAAATCCCCCGTCAAAATAGTCTTGTGGGGGCAAGACACTTGTCTTGCGTGGGTTGGTGTCTGTGAGCTGACCTGCTGGTCTTGGCCGGCCCTACCAGTCCGACCTGCCCCGACCTGCATACGGAGGGACGTTAACCTCTGCAGGTGTTTCAGCCGGTGGGTTTTTGTTTGCGAGTGCTACTTTTTCCCCCCATCTCGACTCGAGGAGTACTTTGTATCTCTGGCCAAGTCCTTCTTTTCTTTCTCTCGCCTTTCTCTTCTTTTTTGTTTCTTTTCCTTTTTCACCTTCTTCTCGTCGCCATCAACCGACTTGATAGACAAACTGGTGGACCCGAGAGACAAGCGACCGGGTCGTCAGCTTCTTTTCTTTCAAGGCAACTTGTTGCCTCTTTCCATTCGTTCCAGGTTGATCCTCGGCCATCTTTTTTGAAATCCTCTTTTCAAACAAGGCCTATATCTTTTCTCTTCTTGAGGTTTTTTGCCAATTGTGTTATACCCGCCTCAGAGAGCGTGTGATTGATTTTTCGTTTCTTTTGCGTTTGTGTTGTTGCCGGTCTCCGACTTTTTTCTTCTCGATTTTGATTATAGCGAAACTAGCTTTCGTCGATTCGGCCTGTCTGTTGTTTCATTACATTCGATTCGTATACGATCCGATTGCCGAAGGTTGTGTTGTGTTCTGTTTTCCAGGCGAAAGTTATAAGTCGATTGAATCGAGTGAGGCACCGAAAACGGCGGATTATTCGAGAAAATATAAACCACCTACGAACCCATCGATCGATCTCCGGTGCGAAATTCAACGAAAAAAATGAGGTTGACCTCGAACATTTTCCGGGCCGCATGCGTGGCGGCCCTCACGAGCAGTGCGTTGGCGGCAGATATTCTTCAGACCGTGAGCTTCTCCAGCTGCAACAACAAGACGTCGACGGTCCAGGTCCAGAAAATCGATATCCAGTACAACAAGGAAAATCAAACCGTTACCTTTGACGTGCAAGGATCGAGTTCCCGCATTCAAAACGTGACGGCCGAGCTCAAGGTCACGGCATTTGGTGCTGAGGTGTACAAGAACAGTTTCAACCCTTGCGATAGGGGGACCTTTGTGGAACAACTGTGCCCAGGTGCGTTTTCTTCTTATCCAAAAAAATGAAAGAATAAAAGAGGGAAAAAGAAGAAAAACGGAAAAAAGAAAAAAAAAAAAAAATGAGGGAGGGAAAATGAAAAGAGAAAATCAAAATCATGTTCTGGTTGGCTTTGATCCAGAAAGTCGGAAAGGCTAACATTTCAATCTTAGTCCCCGCTGGTACCTTTGGCGCTCGTGGTGTTCAAGAGATTCCCAAAGAATTCGCCGACTTAGTGCCCGCCATCGCCTTCCAGGTCCCCGATATCGCCGCCTTAGCGACCCTCGAACTCAAGTCTCTAGAAACTGGCCAAGAAGTCGGCTGCATCCAGTCGCAAGTGTCCAACGGAAAGACCGCCAGTGTGCCAGCAGTATCGTACCTCGCCGCAGGCGTAGCCGGCGCCGCTTTGGTAGTAGGCGGCGTATCGGCGGTCAGCGCGGCCCTGAGCGGCGGTGCTAGCGCCCTTGGTGGAGGTGCCGCCGGAGGTTCGTCGGTCGGCGGAACGGGAACCATCAGCCCCAGCTTCACCGAAGTCTTTGGCTGGTTCCAGGGAATGGCCATGAACGGCATGTTGTCCGTCAACTACCCACCCATCTACCGAAGCTTCGCCAAGAACTTTGCCTTTTCGACCGGCCTTATTCCCTGGACGCAGATGCAAGAGTCCATCGATGACTTCCGCGGCAAGACGGGCGGCAACTTGACCCAAAGCAGCGTGGCCATTTTGCGGAATACGACTCTTGTCTTCCCCGACGGCTCTACCGCCAACGCTAACGGCTCTCTGTTCAAGATTAAGCGAGCCCTTGAGGGCTTCGCCGTGCTTGCCGCACGACAGATTGAGACCTCCATCGACACTACCACTCCGGTTGCCGAGACGGCCGGCGAAGATGACAGCATGTCACCCGTAAAACAGGCCGTTACCGGCATCCAGGCCTACGTGCAGCAGCTCAGCATTCCCGAGTCCAACACCTTCATGACCGTCCTCCTCGTCGTCGCCATCGTCATCGCCGCCATCGCCGTCGGCATCCTCCTCGTCAAGGTCGTTCTTGAATTCTGGGCTCTCTTCGGCAGCTTCCCCAAGGCTCTCACCGGGTTCCGCAAGCACTACTGGGGGTCCATCGCCCGTGCCATTACTTCCTTGATTCTGCTTCTCTACGGAGTCTGGGTGCTCTACTGCGTCGTCCAGTTTACCAAGGGAGATTCGTGGGCGGCCAAGACCCTTGCCGGTGTTACTCTCTTCCTTTTCACAGGTATCTTGCTCTTCTTCTCGTGGAAGATTTGGGCCACTGCCCGCAAGCTGAAGTCAGCCGAGGGAGATACGAGTGGCCTCTATGAGAACAAGGATATCTGGGTCAAGTACAGCTTGTTCTACGAATCCTACAAGAAAGACTACTGGTGGATCTTTGTCCCCACGATCGTTTACATGTTCGTCAAGGGAACCCTTCTCGCCGTTACCGACGGTAACGGTAAGATCCAGACCAGTGCCCAGATCATCGTCGAGGCTGTCATGCTTATCCTCCTCCTCTGGAGCCGACCCTATGAACGACGATCCGGCAACATCATCAACATTGTCATCCAGGTCGTTCGCGTCCTCTCCGTCGTTTGCATCTTGGTATTTGTTGAAGAGCTTGGCATTGCGCAGACGACGCAGACGATTACTGGCGTTGTCCTCATTGCTGTTCAGTCTGCGTTGACTGGTATCTTGGCGATCTTGATTATTTGGAACGCCATCAACCAGTGCTGCAAGGAGAACCCCCACCGCAAGAGGAGAAAGGAGATGGGTATGTTATCTTTTTCCCACTTTTTAACTAACCAAAGATTAAGTTTTCATCCCTTGCTAACATTTGGAACAGAGAAAATGGTGCGGGACATGGACAACCTCACCCCTCTCGACGCCCGCAACTCCCTTCTCCTCGACCGATCGCAGCTCGACAACAAGGGCTCAACGACCTTTTCGATGGCCTCAGCTGTCGAGAAGTCAGACTACGAGAAGTCGGGCTACACCCGGTCGCCCTCTCCCGAGCGATATCTCGGCTACGACTCATCGTATAACAAGCCGCAACAGCAGCAGCAACTCTCGCCCAACAATGACTATACCAGTCCGTATAGGCCCATCACACCGAACACACCGCTGTCTTACGGCGGCGACCAGACCCGCGAGGGTCTCATTAGGAATGCCGCGCCTATTGGGCAGTTTGATTCAAGGCAGCCTACGTTGCCTAACGTGGACGGTTATGGCCAACAGCCGTACGGCAACGCTTATGGGTCTGGTTATAACAACCAGGGCTATGGAAGGGCATACTACTAGACCCTCGGCGATTCTTCGAAGACAACCTTGTCAATAATGCCTCGATAAAGGGTGACCTGTATACATATGATTGTCCATTTTACACGCTTTTTCTCTTCTTTTCATTCGATTCTATCACACAAATCACACATCCATATATATCCCTGGTCTTCATGACGGGAGCCTCCTTTCCTTACTTTCCCTAGCTTTAACCCAGTCACGTCGATCCACCACGGCCAACAATACCCTCTCATTTATTTCATTTATATTTCATTTTTCTCCCGTTTCCTTTACCCCTCCTGAAACGTTCTTGGGTGGATGTTTCCTGTATGATAGATGCATAAGTTGCCCCCAAGAGCGCGAGAACAACAGGACATGACGCTATGAAGAAGTGAAGATGTACGATGGTTGAGAGTCTACTTAGAGATCTTACATCCAAGATGAGAATAAATCATGCTCAGCATCTACAGTTGATGATAATTAAACAAGTCGATATAAGTGATCATTTGTCTCGTAGTCTACCCGTCCAGGGATTGAGAGATGCTGGACGAGAAGTGGTTGTAGATTGAATTGGTGATGTTTCAAGAGTTCGACCTCGTCGGTTGCGCCTGCCATTTGAAAACTTGGGATGGCACAGTGTATAATAAAAATTGCACGGTAGTAGGAGAGTACGTACCTGCTGCTTCAACTTCACACCACTCGACTTCACTTCGACTTTACCACAAGGCTCGCCGACCTGGGAGCCAGGCGCTTCAAACTAGTTGCAAAGATTTAGATCTCGTTTCCGTACAGATTTCTCACTTTTCAAACGAATATAGCATCAGGCCTTAAGACGGCCGTGAGCTCCAGTCTCACCCCACCAAGCGCCATCACCTTTGACCTTATCGATATCAGCACCCCGCCTTCATCAAACCACTACGTCACGCCCCTTTTGTCTCATCCACACCTTGTGCCCGGTTCCATCCTATATCCCTGAAAACAAACGACATATATCAGTGTTTCTTGGCCATATAAAAAATACCGACGCACTGGTAACAAAGAAGAGTCTATTCTAGCCATGAGCGATTTACAAAAGGCCTGGGCGAAGGCCAAGCTCAGCGCCCTCGAGCCCTTCGACGAGGCGTCAGAGATGGGAGAAGCTGAGGAGGAGGCAGACGGCCTGGGTGAGTTGCCGGAGCCGATAGATGACGATTCGAGCTCGGCGAGCTCGGCGAGCTCTACGGGGACGGTTATTCCGTCGCCTAGTCAGAGGCTGTTTGCGAGACCGCAAGCGTAGGTATAACTTTTCTCACGTTTATATCCTGTAACAGCCCTCAGTCCATGATTTCTTTCCCTTCGTTGATTGCAACTCCTTTAAACCAGAGACCCTCTGGATTTCCCATTTCGGCTCTCTTTTTATTACTATAGAAAGAAAAAGAAAATCAAGAAAATAGGGAGGGGGAGAGGAGAAAGAGAAAGAAGGAGAAATTTAAGCGAAAAATCGAGTGTATGCGCCACCTTCCAAAATCATGGGAGCTAACAGCAACAGCCCCCCCAGCGTCGACCGAGGCAAGAACCTCTCCCAAATCCCCTGGACAACCTACTTCGAGCGCGAACTCTTCCTCAAAGCCCCCGACTCCACCATCACCCACCACGCCTACCTCAACTCCCCCAGCGGCAAATCCCCCCTCTTCGTCTTCCACCACGGCGCCGGCTCCTCCGGCCTCTCCTTCGCCGTCCTCTCCTCCGAAATCCGCAAACACATGCCCTCAGCAGGCATGTTATCCCTCGACGCGCGTGGCCACGGCTCGACGACCGATTCCTCAGGCGCCGCTCTGGACCTCAGCCTCGAGACGCTGACGGCGGACTTACTCTTTGTGATCCGCGCGGCGCGCGAAAAGATGCACTGGGCTGAGCTGCCACCCATCGTGCTCGTGGGCCACTCGCTAGGCGGCGCGGTGGTTACGAACCTGGCGAGGCAAGGGACGTTGGGCAACGCCGTTTTGGGGTTCGCCGTGCTGGATGTGGTGGAGGGGTCGGCTATGGACGCGCTCCAGAGCATGATTACGTATCTGTCGACGAGGCCGGCGGGATTTCCGACTTTGCAGGCGGGGATTGATTGGCATGTGAGGAGTCGGACGGTGAGGAATCTCGTGTCGGCGAGGACGTCCGTACCAGCGCTGCTTGTGAGAGATGAAGAGGAGGATGGTGAGGACGGTGGGAGGAGGCCTTGGAAGTGGAGGACGGATTTGGCGGCTACGCAGAAGTTTTGGGAGGGTTGGTTTGTGGGGTTGAGTAAGAAGTTTTTGGAGGCGAGGGGAGGGAAGTTGTTGATTCTGGCGGGGACGGATCGATTGGATACTGAGTTGATGATTGGACAGATGCAGGGTAAGTTTTGTTCACGCACACACTCTCTCTGACCTTGTTTGGTTTGAGATGGCATGCAGATCATATTTGGGGGAAGAGTGTGACTGACTTGAGCGATAGGCAAATATGCACTGCAGGTTTTCCCCGAGGCGGGACACTTTATCCACGAGGACGTGCCCGAGAAGACGGCGATGATGCTGGTGGATTTCTACCGGAGGAATGATCGGAGTCAGTTGGTCTTACCACCAAAAGTGTCCGAGCTGTTGAAGCAGGGAAAGAGGGTTTGAAAGACCCGAATCGAGGATGGTCAGGTTTGGCCAGATTCGGTTTACAACTGGATGATCCCGAGCTTTGGTCTGGGATTGTGATATATCGAACTATTTAACGGGGGTTGCCTGTTGACGGAAGAAAGAAGGGACTGGGGGGGATGGGAGAACAAGGACCCGCGGTCAGGTTTTGCTTTCGGGCTGTTTGGCTAGGTATGGATAGAGGAGCAGCGATAGAAACACGTAACGCAGCGTGGTTACGATACCCGGCTTGAGGTCGGCTATGTTGTTCTAGACTTTCCATTTCTATTTCTTTTTACTCCCTTGCCAGTATGCTCTCTCACGAAGTATTCCTCTCCCGCTGTATGCCATATACGACTTTTTTCTCTTGAATGTCTTCGGCTTTGTGTTAATGTCCGTACCTATTTATCATAACTCATGACCCAATCCCAGGAAATTAAAAAACGACAAAAAGAGGGGGGAAAGAATCCAGCCCTCAGCATAATACAAGCGTCTCATCAACCATCTATCCCTGGCCCGCAACTCCAAGCTCCACCAACTCACCGCAACTCTCCCCAATGCTTCTCATTCTCCCACTCCGCGCCCCGCTCAACCCCCCACTTGTTCACCTCCCCCTGATCCCTCACCCTCATCAACTGAACCATATCCTTCATCCTATAATCCAGCACGGGCGTCTCCCAATCATCCCTCAACAGCCCATACGTCTCCTCGGTGTCCCCCCTGGCCTTCCTAGGATTCAAAGCCCAATACCCGAAATCCGCATCCAACACCCCCAAATACCTCATCAAATGCCTCCAGTACCTCTCGTCCCCGACATTCGGCTCCCCCGGTCCCCCGAACTCCCCGACCCACACGGGCGCCACGTCCCGTTCCAGGAGATACCCCCAGTGCCTACGCACCGTTGACACGAACGACGAGTACGAGCGCTTCGCGTACATGCCCTTGGTGGGCTCCCCCCAGCCTGACCACGAGTACGAATGCGCTTCGTACACGACGCGGTTCTGCGCAACGGACAACCTGACGGGCCGCGCTGCCACGCCCGAGAGGTCGTTGCCCGAGGAGACGCCCGATACGATGACGAGCCAGTCCGGATTCATGGCGAGCAGACGATCGCCGCACCGTTCGGCCGCCGTCGCCCATTTCGCCCACGACATGGTACCCCAAAGCCCGCGCACTTCATTCCTCAGATCCACACCAATGACGTACGGATCCTCTACAAGCGGCCGCATGATGGTCTCCCAATGCTCGATCCAGTCATCCTCCGTCTGCCGGATGGCACAGAACGGATCAAGGTGGTCGTTCGACCAGCCCGAGTCGCAGAGATCGAACCCATCGCACCACGTCGCGCGCGTGATGTGATTGTTGACAATCACCGCGACGCCTTCCTTCGTGAGGCTCTTGACCGTTGCCACAAATACCTCGAGAGCCGTCTTGCCCACAAGGTCAGGGTTCGCTGCTACATCTTCGCTGTTTACCACGGGGTTTCGGATGACAAGCTCGTCGCTGTAGGGGAGGCGCACGGAGTTGAAGCCGAGCTTGCGGATTGTGCGCGCGATGTCATCGCGGTGACGTACGTCGAGACCTCCTGAGACGAAGAGCTCGTCGCTCGCTCCGTACCAGTTTACGGAGGCGAGCTTCACACGGCGGCCCTCGGCGTCGACAATATCCCTTCCCTGCGTACGCAGGGGTAAGGTGTACGACGAGATGGGAGGAGCTAGCTCCGACGCCGGCGGTAGGCGGTTCGCCCTGGTGAAAGCTATAGAGGCAGGGTCCGGTGTCCAGGGGGCCGTCCGAGCCTTCTCGGAGAGGTAGTAACGGTATGTGAGGATGAGGAGGAGGATTATGGCTACGACGATGAGGATAGGCATTTTGCGGTGCGGACGGGAAGGTTTGGTAGGTGGATTGTGAGGAACATTGTGTTGAGGGAGAGAAGGGGGAGATTTGGCCCGGCGGCTTGGAAGGAGGTAGCGGGAGATGAGCATCGTGGGTGGTCGCGTGAGCTTAAATTACGACCAGGTCAAGTGTCCCCGGGACGCAGGGATGTTTTTCGGTCACTGGAAATTGAATAGTTGCAATCCTCAGCTTTTTCCAACTCGATGAAATTTCTTATGATTGATAGAATTCCATCGATTGGAAAATAAAACAGACTCATGAGAAACCAAAAGAACAGAATAAATGGGGAGACGGGGGAAGGGAAACGAAACACGAAAAAATGGGCAAAAGACCAGGCATCAGAATTAAACTTCGGAATGGGCGGATATCAGATCTGAAGCAATTGCTCGCGTGCGCCGTATCAGCAAGAGCAGGGCTAAGACAACCATGAACCTACATAGCATCATACCACACAAATGGGGTCTTGGCTCTTTGGGTCGATTCCCCGGCGGGTTCAGGCTCTAGACTCCGGTGCATCCGGTGATCCTATCAGGATCAGATGTCAGCATTTCGGATTCGAGGATTGGAATCCTCCCAGGCTGCCCAAATGCACACTTCCAGAGAGCGAATCATACGGCGCGATCAGAGGGAACTAGTATGAAGAAGGAAAATAAGCTTGAAAGTCTAGTCGTGTTCTCGGTGTACCCAATCGAGATCTTGCCTTGAAACACTTCATGTTCAAGAAGTATGGAAAGTCTAAATATATACACATATATGAAACGGGATATATGGATACAGGTAATGTTTGGGGAATACATGTAGATACAGAAGAGACCCAAAACAAGAAACATGCGGCAAATGGCCTACCCGATTCCTCCTCGATAAAATCCCGCTATTCCAGCCCTTGGTGAATGTATCTTTGAAAATAGAAACAAGAAAAAAAAAAATACCAAGAAAATATCGTAGCTAGTCAGAGCGTAGTCGTGGGCGAAAACAATGTAATCGCCTCTTAGGGTATATGTATGTACTCTCGCGTTGCTATACGAGGTATAATGAACGATCCTCCGATAGAGGTTCAAGATCAATTGATGATGCAAGTTGAAATGCAAGGTTCTAATCGTGTCAAGGTCAGAAGGTGGTGTGATGTGATGTGGTGTGGACGGTCGCCGGAAGAATCGTGCATTGGCGTATCCATCTCGGATTGGTAGAGATAAAAATCCGGGGTTAACGTCCGAATCCAGCCCGGACTATGTTGGGGACCGGGCATGTCCTGTCCGTATTCATCAGACAAGGCAAACCGGATCTGCGCAGCGTCCTGTTTGCCGCTTCATCGGCCTCTTCGACTATAATAGCCGAGGAGGGCGATTGATGAAAAGAGAGAAGTTAAAAAGCTGCCGGCATCAGCAGCACTCACAAGTCGGGGGAGAGAGAGAGAGAGAGAGAGAGAGAGTCTCCGATCCGATCAATTCGCGGTTGTTTTCACGACCTTGAAAATGCCCGGCTTCCCCCATCTTTCTGATTTTCTCGTGGTTGTTTCATCTCCATTGCGGTTTATATCCGCCGCGGTAAGCCGGACTTCCAACGTCGAGGCCCTTCGTCATCTCATCCCCATTTTTGCTTTTGCTTTTTTGCTTTTGCTTTTTTGCTTTTGCTTTTTTATTCCCCGTTGCCCTCCTTCATCATATCTTGTTCATCCCTAGAGGATTCATATCCCCATTCCTCTCCACGTCACGGTTGTGGTAAGGATGGTGCATATAATAGTTATGCGAGCTATCGGCAGGCCGAGCATATGTTGTCGTCGAATCCCACGGCGTTTGCGACGTGCGCGGCCTGGGGCTGGAAAAGGACCTCTCGGGCGGGTTGTACCGCGCTGTTTGGCCGTAGTAGTCGGGAGTCTTGAAGCCGCCGCTAGGCGTCGGACTCATGGATGACAGGTGGACTGAAGGAAGAGACGTTACCACTCCACTCTCATCGTTGGACAGCATCTCATACGAACGTTGGTCATTCTTGAAGTCGAGGCGCGCGTCAACAGACACGAACTCGTTGGATTTCTTGCCGAAGAGGCCTTTGAAGAGGTCAATCCATCCGTAGACCATCGACCATCGGCCCAGGAGGAAGAGCAGGAAGATTCCGTTAATCTAGAGAAATTATTGTCAGTCTTATAATTCTTTTCATCTGATCGTCTTTCTCAGGGCTAGGAGAGGGAAATAACTTACGGCCAAGAGGAAGAGCACGGCGATGATGGTGCCCTCGTCGGCGACCAACTTGGAGGCTTCCTTGAGACAGTCATCCTTGCTTCCGCCCTTCGCAATCGCACCCGCCAGGCATGCGAGCCAAGCCTGGCTGATCTCGGGGTGATTCTTGACATCTTGTATCGTATTATCTTGGAACACGAAGACGACTGAGAAAAAGATGACGTCGGTGATGATGATCAAGACAATGGCGATCCCCTTCCATTGCAGTTGGATGACCCTCCTGACGCGGCGGTAGGCTTGCCTCGGTGACAAGGTCACGACGCTGTTGGTGTAAGGGATTGTGGAGCCCTCAGTCGAAGCGCTGTTGTCGGCAAGGGAGGCAAGGTAGACCTTGATGCAGTATCCGAAAGTAGCAAACTGGAACAGCACCGTGAGGCCGGCAAATATGAGGAGGGGAATCCAGAAGTCGGCGAGCGAGTTCTTGTGGTTGATATGGCATGTCGCACCAAATCGGAACGACACCCCGCTAAAGACGAGGGCAAGAGTTACGACGACGAACGGGATCAGCCAGCCGGTGGCGTGTGAGAAGATCATGAACATGCGACCGACATTCTGCTGCCAGCAAATCTGGAGATGCAGCGAAACGGCCCGCAGGAAAACCCACATGACACCGGCGAAACCGCCAAATAGGAGGGAGGTGGCCGAGGCAGCGCAGACAGTGCTTGTGCTCATGCCATGCGGTGTGATTTCGTTGAAGCACTGGTCGGGCTGGGCGGCGAGCGGTATGATGAAGCCGAGCTGTGCGTTCTTGGTGTTAGAAAATGCGGACGCGCATCCGTGTGTGGGGAAGCCTGGGAGTGTCTCACGTTCATGAACACGACAGCAGACACGATGGAGATGCTGAGATAGTGGCGAAGGGTCTTGTCAACTGGCAAGAAGGCGTACGAGAGCAGCAGGAACACGCAGCAGAGCGCGCCCGCGACACTCAGCCAATTGGCCACTGTAGATAGCGTGTTGAAGTAGTTGGGATATACCCAGTCCGTGACGGGGCATGGTAGACAACATGTCAGGTCCTTAGTGATAGTCTGACACAGCCTTCCGTCCACAACTTTAGGGGGGACGAGAGTCAGCACACCCGAGCACCGTTCTGGATTCAAAAGCAAGATTTTTTTTAAGTGAAGTGTTCGTCTTCCGACTTACATCCTGCATCTGCTGGGAATTTCTTAGCATCGAAGAAGGGCGCTATGCAAAGACCTCGCAGGGCCTTCGTGGCCGCATCTTCCTGTAACGCCATGTTTTCGCCGTCTGATATATTAAAAGTTCGCGCTTATCGGAGGGCGAGAATAGTTATACGTGAGAAGAAGGTGGTTTCCCTTTGTTCCTAAGGCTGACAATTCCTTTTAAGATATCCGTCACTCTCCCAAGGTTACTTGATTCGATCGTTCGTGTTCGTATAAGTCCAATCAAAGATTCGTACTATAAAGTCGGTTCGGAGTCTCGCGAGTCGACGGGGTCGAGGGATCGCGAACTCTCACAGGTGGGTATCGAAGAGAAAAGAAAGGTAGGTGAAGTCAAGATTTCAATTGGTGGCGTTTCAGGAGCCAAAAAGGGGCGTCATCGTGCTTCAAGCCGATTAATATGTCTTGAATACCGAGATCATCGTACAGAGCAAGACGACGCACACGGGCTAGGGTGTGTGGGTGGGCGAGGTTACTTAGGGCGAACCCACCAGTTATTCGAAAGGAGGATTAAGAAAGAAAGTATAAGAGAAATATACAGGAAGTAAAGTAGGTCCGGGCCGGGGAAAGCTTAACGTAAAAAAAGGAAGAAAGGGAAGGGAAGAAGCAAGGTCCCAAGATGGTGGGAAGAGAGGTGGGAGAAGCAGGCAAGATATGTAGCATCCACTTACATAGACGAGGAGAGGTGAGGGAGCGTTTGGGACAAAAGGACATGGATCAGTATTGATGCTGCTTGTTGCCTTATTCGGCGTGTACCTTGCAACTCAGGGCACAGGCCAAGAGTCGAAGGCGAGGGTAACCAGAATAGACTACTTCGGACTTCTAAAGGTACCCCATAACGTGCGGACTTACACTCCACCCCTTCTCCGTTTTCGAGACTCGAGCTTGTCACTCGTCAATGGGCAATGAGTCGATGGACCAATGGATAGAACAGCGTACCGTTGGGTCGGCTCCCCAGTCGATCCATCACTCTGTGCTGTACACCTAGCGACACTATTGGCACGACGAGTCACTTGGCTCTCCCCTCTTTCCTCCTTTTGCTCTTCTCTGCCTCTGTCATTCCCTCTCTGGTGTGTTGTTTGCCTTTCCCCATCTCCCCAGAACCGCAGAGATGGAGAGCGAGGCGATGAGCTACAGGTCTGCAGTTCTCATTGGGGAAACATGGAGGGTGGGATGGGCCGGCCCCACCTCTGTCGGCCTAACATGAGAGTACACTAATAATCATGTACTTTTTTGGTGCAACTTTTCCAAAAAGTTTGTGTCTTTGCTGGCCCTCGTTATTTCGTACCTGCCTTCAAGGTTCCCCTTCTGCTTCTTCTTCTTCTCCTTCTCCTCGTTCGGTGGTGTCCGTGGGGCGCAACCCATGCATTGAACATGCGGGCCATTTCCCTGGTCCGGAAAGGACAGGGGTAGGTTGGGAGGAGGGGGGGTACGTGAGTGGAGACGGAGAAGTGGCAGCGAAAGAGGTGTGTGGAAGGGCGTGGCAGAGTGTTGTACCAACAGGAGGAGGTATCAATGGGCAGAGACCAATGGGAGGGCAAAAGAGGCTAAGAGGAGGGGGTGCGGGTAGGGATTTAGTATGGAACCCTGTTCCTGGTAAAGAGAAGAAGCAGGAGAAAACGGAAATTGAGTGGTATGGGTGGATATTTGTCCTCACCTCGTACTACCACTGACTGACGAATATGCGCACCGCCAAGTCGCAGCCGAGAAGGAATCGAACGGGCAGTAATGTCTGTGCAGGCGAACCATCCTCGAGAACTGGACCTCATGATACGGTGGCTGTTGGGTTGTTGGCCATGCGGAGCGCACTGTGATGATCATCTTTGCCAGGCAGAGACTAACAAGCGGAGGAGAAAGGCTACCGCACGGAGCAAAGGAGGATGAAGAAGAGGGGGAAACGGACGAAGAGCCTCCACCATGATGTTTCCCCTCTCCCCTCAGCCTCTCTCTCGGTCTCCCTTATTTCGTACTTCGTGCGAAATACACTACGGGGACGAAGTACGAAGCAATAAGCTAGTTCGCACTTTCCACTTTTGTCTTTGTGGCTGGCTTTTGGCTCAGGGCTCGCGTCGTACCTGCCGAGCCTTCAAGTTTTAGTGGGGTTAGCCCAGTGACTCTCCAGTGTACCTCTGTGATACAGTGTCTTACCCGCGAACTACAGTATATGCCAGGTTTCGATTAGGTACCAAATTCATCAACCCTGCTGTTCCAGTACGTAAATACTCACTCATCCCGCGACTCTTCCTCAATATCTCGATCACCATCGCCTAACTCGACATGACAATGATGCGCGGGTATCAGCACACCACCAGGGGACCACGAGCTGGAAACTAATCTGCCCTAGATGTATGTCTTAGATCTGAACCCTCGTCCTCCCACTGCCACTAACATCGCCGACCGACCGAACGGATCGCCGTGACCTAACTGGTGCACTCACCGTGCCGCCGCGCGGCGGGGGGTGAGACCAATAGTCATTCCCGTCTTGCGAATCGGGAAGGGACTGATGGTAGCGAGATTTCCAAGCTTACGATCTCTCCCCCCTTTCCCCTGCCATCATGAGAAAGAATCCAAGTCATTAATCAATCTTTCCTTCTAAACTCGGTGGTATTTCTCGTTTCGAGGGGAAGGAAGCACCGTGTTATTAGGTCCGACTCCATCTTTGGAACGGCCCCATTTTTTGGAAACGGGCCGCGTACCTTGACGCGAAATTCCTCACACGGACGTACTCGTGAAATAGTGGCCTTCGTAGTTTCTCTTTTCGCTCCGCAATTTTCTCTAGCTCTGTGCTTCGTATAAGCATCTCGTCGCCAGGCTCTTGAGGAACTACCCAAGGTATCAAGCGGTCATGCCTTCCGTGGATACGCCAGGTCTCATTATGCCACATGCGAACAGTTTATGCTAGCATGCACTATGAAAGGGGGATATCTGACAGAGCTGCCGGATCCAGTGTAAATATACTTGTTCACACGCCAAAGCTGCGCTCGCTCGACAGCACAAGGGGACGATGAAGCTCATAATCAATAACGGACGAGTCTTTAGTACATGGATAGGGCTGCGACATCTAGGAGTAAAGATCGGGATGAGAATGACGGTAAGACAGGGGTTGGTCCGGAGCTTATTATTCCTTCTTCGACGCCACCTGTTGGTCGGTTGGGTCACCGAGTCACTTGCCCGGTCGTCATTGATCCTTTAGGGGGCGTGAAGTTGACAAGGGATAGACGAAATTCAACGAACAGCGATTAAGAGAGAGATCTTTCAAAATGTTTCCCGCTCTGCTTACCTTCGTAGTGGGTTTACTGTTGCTCAACGTACAGATATGGCTTGATTTGTCCTCGGTCTACGATGGTCTAATGTATCGTGCATAAGAGAGATGAGATACCAGCTAGAAATAGAAGCCGGTTAATTCGTATTACTGTCCGGCCTACTTCGTAGCCCTTTCCCATTTTGATACAGGAGAGGATAAGGCGCAATTCGTGAACGCGCCGGACGCACTCCATTACTCCAGGGCGTGTCGGCGGTATTAATCATAGACAGATGCAATTCATCAATCTGGCTCAGGCGCGCTGCAAGAGTCAGGAGAGAAATATATATGAATACATCAATATACTACAGTTCGAAAAGTGACGAAAGCAAGGCACTTAAAAAAAGAATCGCACTCAAATCAGCGAACCAATTTACCGCTCGATCCTTATTTACCACATCAATTTATGTTACTTGCAGAGTCATCGACATTGAACTCGAATTTCAGCCAAGCCAGGGGTCGCAAGGACCGCCATCCACACTGAAGATTGATGCCTTTTCCGTCCAGGCCTTCTCAGCCCTAACGAAATTTCTGAACGCCCCAATCGCAAATGGCTTTTTCTGCATCCTGCCGCCATGACCACTGTCGATCCCCTCGTGGCACCGTGGCAGTGACCAGAAAAGAGGCCAGGGCGGGTGTATCTGCTTTAATAATGTGAGTTTTGTCCAACAGCCCTCGGCTTTCACCAGAGACGAGGATACTGCCGAAAGTGGTCTTCTGCTGTGCCGCCCGGCCACATCTTTCCGATACCGAGAGAGCTGAGCCAGACGCCATCTGGCTTGATGCGGATTGCAAGGCGAACTGCGAATATGCCTGGCACTATTAAGAGAGATCAACAAGTGACATCGACTACTTCGTACTTCGTAGGTAATCGTCTATTTGTACACCCTCGCGGGGAAGGTCGTGATCCGGTTCCGCGTTGTAATTTATATAGCATTACGAAGTGTACTTGTAGATGATTTGCAATCGCATAGAACGGAGTTGAGGTGACATCCGGCCTGACATCAGCAACAATAGGGGCACATTGAAAAGATTGAAATCACTACATTGCAGCAATTCCGCCATGTCCCCATCCCGCGTCTGTGAGGTAGCAATACTAATATCCAGTTTTCCTATCAGAATCTACCAACCCGGGTCCTCCATGCCCTATCGATCCCGTGTTGTTGATGAGTCCCCGTTCTGGGCGATAGAAAGTTCGTGCCATCAATGACAATGTGATTTCGTATGAGCACTGTACATTTGCAGCGCGGTACGAGATGAAATTCTCAGTGGATTTGATGTCCCTGGTTGGACGAGACTATTCAGGAGAAATAAAACGGTCCACCACACAACATCGAATTCGGGCTTTTTAGCTTTCGCCGTTTGCCGCTCACCCCACCACCGGCGTTTCTCAACTGTCCTCTCAGAAGCCGAAACGGCAGTCCCGCAACATCACTGGTCTGTCGCGCTGTTTGTCTCCTCCAAACAGATCCGCGGACCGGACTATATTTGCTAGGCAGTTAAGAGGCAAAGCGTCCCCCATAGCACCCTTAAGCCGAGTGCTAGTAGGTTCCTACACTAACAGGCAGATAGGGAGACACCACTGCGAAGTGTACAAGAATTGATCACTGTTGGATATTTTACGAGGCTTGAAAGAATAAGAAGCGGGTCACGGGGATAATGCTGAGAACTGACAGGCAAGGTAGACCTTGTTCTGACGTCTGGTTGACGATTGGCCGCTTTTCGATCTTTTCGGCTCCCATACTTCGTAGAGCAGGCAAATGACATCAATTGATCAATAGTACGGAATGTCTGCCCTGCACGCCCTGGAGCCTGGTATTATCGATGACGCCATAGCAAGAATGCGCCGATGTCGAAGAGCTCGATCTTGCTCGCAGGTGCTATTTTTCACCCTGTTGCGGGAGCATGAGACCATTCTTACTTCGTAGAAGTTCTTAATCCCCGAGTTTGGGGGGTTCTGTCGATCCGCCTACACTACGTCAAAGAGCCTGTCTCTTCGATGCCTCTAGGCCCCAGTCTACATAGTGTTCTTGTGCTAGTGCCGGTCTGCGGGATTGACAGGCTTCAATGTGGTTTCCTTGACCCAATGCGGTGCAAGCTCCGATGTGCTCCCGCACGTACTTTTCCCTCTAAATTTAGCTGGGTAAATATGATCTCGAATCTCGGAGTGTCACTCAGAGCTTTGAGGGGGTTTTAGCCTTGATGTTGGCAATTACGGATAACCCAGTCTAGCTGGCAATTAGGGCCTGGAATCGCGAGATTAGACGGTGGACCCATTCCACCGATCCGGGTTTCACGCCGCAGCGACGTGGGGAGGAATTACTCAGTATGTGTATGAACGGCCTGACCGGGACCAGTTCAATATTATCATATCAGATCAATATTGTGGCATTTGGACGAGCAAGATTGAGGGTGTTTGTTGGGTTGGTTCCGGCTGTCATCTTGCGGGCCTCGATCTGTGTTCTTTCCCATCTCTGTTTTCTCTGTGTTGACATAAACAGGCTTGAGTCATTGTACGAAGTAGTTCATACCTTCTTGGGGTCTGAATGAGAGCTAGACTCTAAAGTAATTCGACCTACTTCGTACTTCAGAGGCGATCCATTGTCCAAGATCCATTCTCAGCATCCCGCAAAACCGGACAGAGTCCAGACAACATTGAGAAGTGTAGATGCAGGGAATAAACGACACCGGACTAGCGCGGCGTGGGAACTGAGAGTTTGAGACTGGGGGCCCGCGTGGCACTTTCGTGGGGTCGATAGACAGTGCAGTCAGTGGTGAGGGAATCGCTTGGCTGGCCTTGTGGGTGGGCCTTGTTAAGTTGTCAACTTGGAGGGGCGATGGCATCAATTGATTGATTGCGAGGGCCAAGAAACGATGGATTATTAGTGTGAGCCTAGTGGCATCGGTTACGTTATTGGAATTCGGGGCATTGAAGCTGTCATCGGTAGAAAACTGGGGACGATCATCAGTTGTTGGTGTGCCTTCCTTTCCAGCAAGATGGTGCTTCCATGTTCTCACTTGTGTGGGATGTGGCTCCTCAGTGGCTCCTCTGAGGGAGGTACAAAGACGAGTCCAGATACACCACAGAAGGACAAACTATAGTTTACTCCGTACACAGACCCAAACAGAAACCAGATGGACATTCATGGGTGACCCAGTGCCCAGGGTGCTTGTCCATTCTTCGTTCCACTCGTTCGATTTGGTAGCCGATAGTCTTCGAACCCTTGTCATGTCGCACTTCCAAGACCCCGATTGAGCTGCCATCCTAGGGCATACTCTGTGGGACCATTGCTCGATAGCTACAGGTACATTGCGAATCGCTCTTGGACGAAGCAAGCTGGGGAAAAAAGAAATAGGAAAAAAAAAAAAGCACAACATCGCCCCCCACGGCTTCGGGAACTCGAACAGTTCGGCCTTCGCCTCGAAGCGAGCTCCCCAGTGCACCTTCCCTACGTGACGGGGGAGTCCCTGTCCGTCAACGGAGAAGCGCTGAACAAGGAAGGTTATTTTCCGAACACCGAGGCGGCGTCGATTGCGAATACGCCTTAGGAACCCCTGCCCCTGTCTCCAATAGATGCAAAAGTTGTCATCGTAAATTGCGTGGCCCTTCTTGGATCCTCTCCGTACTCCGTACTCGGGTCCGGTTTCGCATCCGTTCGCAGCTCTACAGGTCTTGACATAGCAGAAAATGTATACGGAATATGGTGGTTGAGAGATCCGCGCGAAAGTGCCGTCTGAGCGCTCTCCACTACGCTCTCCTTCGTACGAAGTCAATATCTTCAGAGTGCTCCTATAACCTCGAAACAATTGCTCACTCGTTGCTTCGTATGCTCAGTGCACGGAAAGGCTCATCCTGCCTTATTACCACTCTGACCTTGCCTTGGGTGGGGCATCTCTTCTCCTGGAACTGCAAGAGGACAGATTCGGTCCTTTGATTCCGATACGGATTGAACCACAACCCTAATGCAGGGCTCCCAATTCGCTTCTCTCACTAATACAACTGTGTTCGTTTCGAGGCCAGCGCGGAAGCATTCGTTGCCGTTTCAAACCACGAGGTGTCCTTCTTAGCTCCCAGAGAAGATGCCTCCGCGACGACGGCCAAGAAGCTTTGCATGGTCGCATGGGGCATAAAAAATCACCAGCTTTGAAGGCGTTATCTGCCGATAACCTTCCTCTCGCAGTGGTTCAAATCGCTAGTGCATCCTCTAACTCGGATCTCAGGACGCGCCCAGACGTTAGCCCGCCCTGAAACTGAGTCAGGTACGCGGGCCTCTCCCACCCTTCGATTGTTCGGCGACTTAAAGAGCTAACCAAAGCCGTCAATCTGCCCCACTCAAACCCCCTTCCCCCTCCGTTGTCTATCCGACATGCGCTGGTTTACGCTCCAGTACTGTAGGTATTCTTCTAGAAAGACTGGCCTGCGTCAGAGAACGCCACGCGGGAAAAAGCTAGAGAGGAACAAAGCGGCGAAAAGAATTCCACTCACTAACTCGTTCGAACAAGGTGCTCCCGTTTTAGATAGCTTTACAGGCAGTCCGCTTCTGTTGTGCTTGTAAGCGTAAGCTCTTAGACGGGAGTCGGTGGGCCTTCTGACCCAATTAGCATTAACGGGTGACCCATCGTGGTCAAACACTAGACCCGTGGGAAGTGGAGGGGATTTGATTCGGGGATGGGAGAGAATTCCCGATCAAGACCACGCGATCCGGATACAAGAAGTTCAGATGCGATGCAATCCAATTGGGATGAATGATCCGTCCAGATTTTTCTTTTCCTCGTCAAGTTATTTTGGATCTGCACGTCAGGCCCCGAATAAAGCATCAATGCCTCCGTACCGGAGTAGTCGATGCGGTTGATATCTCTTGTTAGTATTGTTGGCGGAACCAAGGATGCCCAGATGGTGGAGGTGCTGCCATGCGAGTGCAGCCACATCGACCCGCGACCACTATCTGCTCGAAGACAAAAAAAAAAAAAAAAAAAAAAAAAAAAGAGGAAAAAGGTCCCCGTCATGGCGGTACGGCAGTTGGCAATCGATGGACCGACATATGCATCCCTGCTTCATCGAGTCTCTCACACTCTCACAGTTATCAGACCCAAATAGAATCAATAAGAGGGCGGAAAGTTGTGCCACTCTGTTCGATGCCAAAAATAGCAGTAATGAATGAACAAGAGTCATCTCCCCAACCTTTTTGACCTCTTTTGCTAATTTGTTGATTTGGGGTGAGCATCAACTGTTTGTTACTCTTTTCTTCATTTCGCACCACTCTGGCAAGCATACTTCGTACGAAACGGAACCTTCAATTTCTCGGCCGAGAACCTGTCGCCCTACCACCCTTGCCCATCACCATCCGGAGTCGTCCGACACTTCTCTGCTCCGATTATTACGGGAATGGCAAACGGAAAGCTGGAGGAAAACTTCTCTCGCTTCGCGGAATGGCCCCTGAAAATAGATTGCGACTGTCTGTTGGTTCCGATGGCTGGCTATAGTGGTCCATATTATAGGAATGGCACATTGAGAAGCCTTCCGCTGCAGCACCAACCAACCACACATGCGCCGTCACTTCTCACAAGTCACACGATCTGTGCCTCAAAAAGGCATTACGAAGTAGGAATGAATTTTGTTTCTTTTCAACACTACTCCAGGTATATACCGAGTACAGCGGAGAACGCGAATCGCAATCCCAACGGCAAGGCTTGGCCGTAACTTTCACTGCACGCGATCAACGAATCATTGGGCTGATGAGCACGGAGTATGTTCCGGGCATCATGTAGCACGGGTATTAGTTGACCCTCGCACCTTCCCGCGAAGTGCTATGTGCTCAACGGCCTCGATTAGGCGGTTGCTTCCTCGGATGGGCCATGGGAAATATGTTGTCGCATATGGCACTCTGTAAATTCGACATGGACAGTTTTTTACCCCTCTCCGTTGGAACAAACAGACTCTGTACCTCAGTAATTGGGCCTCACAACCTCATCATCAAGCTCCTTCCTCTAGTCAGTATCCTTTGGTTGGTCCTACCATTTTGAATTTTCTGCCGAATATTACCCGATATTATGCTATGCTCATTTAGGTAGCGTTTCCATTCCAGGTGAAAATTTCCCTTCATGAAAAAACCTAACGTTTTCTTATCACACACATTTCTACCCATTTCTTGCGAGGTAGGAAAAAAACCTTCCAACTAGAAACGGAACCGTTCACCTTTGCACAGACAATCCCTCGTTCAACATGCTCCATCGAGCTGCCCCTTGTAAGTCAAAGTCTCCTAATATCGCGTCTTCTACTAACTGCATCCCGCGAAGATTCTCGTGGCATCCGACGGGTCTCGTCGATCCAATGTCAGGCCCCGAGGACCTTCAGTCTTTCTCGTCGTAGGTTGCTCCTCCTATTGTTACAAATGGCAAATGCTAACAGATGCAGGATTCTACTCGGACGATTTTCAAGCGAGCAGGATTAGATATCTTGAGAAAGATCTGATTAATCTCAGGGCAGAAGTTAGGCAGGTCGATAGCAAGATTCACGACCTGCGAATGGAACGACTAGAGAAGTCTGCCGACTTTTATTGGAGGGCATCTTTGGGCGTAAGTTTTACTCTACGAGTACCTGCTTGACGTCGGTTTCTAACTGAATTTAGGCTATTTTCCTCGCGATGCTCTTGATCATATGGATCCGTACGAAACTCGATGGTTACCATCTTGACAATGCGATCAAACGGTATGCCATTGTCGAGCATAATGGAGACCAGATACGGCAAAAGAATAACGGGAGCTAATCGACGTCCTGCGGGACAAGAATGGTTCCGTAATTATTCAACTCAACGAGAAACCCGCAAGGGCGACCAGGGTATCATCGGGAAGGATTCGGGCCAGGTCCAGGGGGTTACATCAGAACCTGTTCCAAAGTTCGGAGCAGAGAGAACAGACGGGGAAACCAGAGATTTCGCCATCGTGGCAGGGCGAGAGTCTGTATCCACTGTGTTGTTGGTCTCTTGGGATGGAAAAGGGGATAATAGTATTAATACTATAGAAAATATTAAACATCCACTTCAGTGATTCCTGGCACCGGGGGAGAAATTTGGCATGGTGGAAAAAATGCCGACGACAAGCGGCATGACACTATCAACATGAACAGCAATGCAACACTGTAGCGATCTACCCGGAGCAGAGAGGGCGCTGGTTATTGAAGGGAGGAGAAGGTGAAAACCCACTCGATGCACCAGGATGCCCCGAGCCTGAGCAGGAACCAAAAAACTACCGAACTTGACGTTAAGTCAGCAGAAGACGCTGATCCAACGACGGACGCAACCAACACCAGTCTACTCAAGAAGTCAAGCTAATGGTGCAACATTGGAAATACCACGTCTTCAGGGCTCTTGGACCGAGTTACTCGCAGACTTCGTCTCCATTCCGGATCTACTTGCCGACAGAAAAAGACTAAAAAGTAAAATGAAAATCAAATAATTTTGATCATCATAATAAGAGTGTACTTCGTCCTTGCGCACGTCCTGTAAGTCGTACCTGGACCTCCATGAGAAGTTCCCAAGGGATCCTCTCTCAACAATACTACCGTATCTGCACCACACAGACACCACTCGTAGCACGAATTCGGCGATTCTCTGCGCCCGTACGAGCCGTCCACCCAGAATCCGACGTTGAAGAGAAAATTCCTTCCCGAGTCGAATCGGAATTGCTCCTTCCCGCCCAATCGAATGGGCAACATCAATTCAAATGTTTCAGCCTCTCAGCGAGAAAATTTTTTTTTATCATCAACAGAGCTTCTCTATTCGTAAACACCCCACCCTTCCTTTTGAAGTCGACATTGGGGCGTTCTTCTCGAGTTGTGACGAGTCTCATTGTGAGAGTTTTTTCCTTTTCGTTTCACAGCTTTCACATAGAGTTGCATTTCTCATGATCGTCTCCTTGTGAACCAGGTTGCATGCGCATCCTGTTCGAGACACCAAAGAGGATGGGGGGGGGGGGGGGGGGAACAACCCGCCACGCCATACGAAACACTACTTGAGAGACAGAATACATCCATTGCGAGAAGTATATTGAAGTACGAAGTAGTAGCCCGCTAGTATAAGGCTGATCTCCCCTCAATCAATGCTTTCGACACTTGAAACCTGGTAGTGCTCACACAAGAGCTCTCTTTACCCGTAATGCCGATGTGGCGATACCATCCTGCCGCTGCTTGGTGCTATACATGTGTAAGTACGATAACCTGGTCCACGACCGATCGTTATGCGCCTGTGAGAAGCATTACTGGGGCTCCCAAAGATTTCTGTTATGCTCCATGCATGCAAATCGATCATGCTGCGAGCGAGGCGTTTTTACGACATTGCCCCCAACGCCCGGCTTTCTTCTCACGGGGTGCTTCGTACCGCCTCTCCTCTGACAACAAGCACCAACTGAAGCAAATATTAGTTTAGAACAGAATCGGAAAAGGAAGGTTTCCAACTACGGGGTACCATGACATGGTATACTTCGTATGTTCAAGCTCGAAAACCTATTTTGCAGCGCGACATGGCGGTTCTGTGGCTTTCGCCGGTGCGTTTCAGTCTCTTCTCGGTGCGACTTCTCGGCGGGCTCAACCCGACGCCCCGGAACCGTCGTTCCCCTCAAAGCCAACTCACCAAACTGCACCTCCAGGCCATCGTACGAAGCTCGGCCGGTGCCAGTTTTAACTCTATTTCAACATACGGAGTATAGGCATCCCTTCCCCATGCCAAAAATGCAAGAAAGGTTCGAGAAACTGGGAATCGTACCACTGGGAGACCAGCAGAGAGTCGCATTTGCGATATTACCGAACTGACGGACAAGGAAGAAAGAGCAAACTTGTCTTCCACGTCCTGCAAAGTACGAAGTAAAACGGGGTGAGAAGGAGTGGTGGTAGACTCTGCTGTCACCGTTCCACTTGCTTAATCCGGAACCGGTGTCCGACCCACCCGGTGGAGGAAACTTCGGGAGCTACTTACGCCTTTCGGAAGTTTGCCCCGGGGTTGCCACGCGAGAATTCCTCTTTCTGCGAGACACCCTTGTCTAGTCTGGGGTTCCTGGTCCTTGCTCCCCGCCTCCTTATTGCGTACGACAGTGATAATGCACACTCCATGCGTACGGAGTACGAGGAACGACGGCGGGTTTCTCGAGGTCTTGCAGTGAGTGAGTGGAAATGATTTCCTGGGATCCTATTCTGGGCTCTGATGGTTCACTCACTTTCGTACTTGGTAGTTTGGTAGTTTCTTGGGTATCATATAATCCTTGCAGTCACAGAGCTTCATTCGTTTCTGACAAGTGCTACTGCAACACAGTCTCTTACGATGGGAACTCCTTTCTCCACTACACTATGCTAAGACGTGAATTGTTATCACCGGGTTGGTTTTTCTCTCGATTTCTGCCGTGTGTTCTTTTCATCGCTATGATCCTATGAACCACACCATTGGAGCACCATTGTAATCCAAGCACGAACAGGTCGCAACGAAGGGCGGACACGCACAGCTCCCGAGTTGCCGTGTCTAACCAGGCCCTGGTCAAGTTCTCCCGTCAGAGCGCGAAAAGAGTGGAATCAGGGCGATGCGACTCTGCTCTGTGCTTCCAGTGAGCGGGTACCACGTCTGAGCAACTCATTTCCGCCCACGCATTTGCAGAACGCGTTCTGGGTTCTATTTTCCAATATATTTTTTTCGTTATTTTTTCGCGTCTTTTTCCTCCCTCGACAGGGGTGGGACAAGCGACATCGACTGGCTGTTTGCCGGTCGAACATCAGGGATCGCGAGGGAGTCACACGCGCCCAATGCACAGCATTGATGGATGATCAAGACTTGAAGGAGGAGCATCGTCACTTCAAGTCACAAAAGCGGTACCTGAAGTCTGCGTTAGGCTCGGGCTAGCTTAGTTAGACCTCAAAAGCGATCGATTGATGGCCCGATTGCCTTTCCCACAACGCCTCCAAGTTTCAAACCTCGCAAACCGTCTCCCCACACTTTTACGAAGTAAATCGCCTTTCTGCGAGACACGGACCCATTCTTCTTTGCTTTCGTCGAGGACGCAAATGGCGCGTGGTGCCCCATGCAGTAGTATCGCATCATCCCCGCATCGTTGTCAAATTCCTCATCTTAGATCTTCGACAAAAGAAGAAGAGATTGCCTCCCGGACCCGGATCTATTGCTGAAGACAAGAGACACCACTAATGTCGGCGGAAGCTCCTCTTCGAGGTAAAGTGTGAAAGCTAAGAAAAAGAGAACGAGGTACTTGTAAAGCAAGTAAACCAAGAGAGGGTGAGTGTGAGTGTAGTGAGACAAGGGAATAGGAGACGCTATGCCCCAGTTGGTTCGTTAGGCCTGGCATCTACCACACCCAAACGTGTTGGCAGGTCTGTCTGTACACTATCGTACCTCATTCGCACTTCATCAGTCGTTCAGCACCCCTGGTTTTCCCGAGATCTTCTGGTGGCCTTACCTCTTCTGGGGTAACCAACCCTATTGCCGCTACCCCATCATCGCTAATTTATCCTAGCCTGGGAGATGGAGGGGATGGGAGGAGAAGTGTGTGACGAGGTATCTGACGATGCATGATGGGGAATGCTGGGGAAGGCTGGGGAAGATGGAGAAGGCCTCAAAAAGCCCCGAGTGGCTTTGCGACTCGAGTCCTGCTCTGCATCTCCTCAATGCAAAGCGCTCAAGATGGACGAGAATAATGCAGAACAGCCACTTCGAAGTGTGCCTTCTGACTCTTTTGGCGGCATTGGCTTACCCTCCCCTCCCTCTCTCACTTCCCGAGGTATATATAATAAAGCCCGTAGGCACCAAGTTTTCGAGCATGTGGATATGGTCCCGCCCTTGATACTCGATTTCCTCTTGACATATGCCAATTCCCACAACTTCCCGAGGTTGTAAAGTGAGAAGAGAGGCGATCCGGGACGAACACCCTCATGTCGAGCATGTCGTTCATTCCCTCTTTCGAGAAAAAGAAAGAGCACTAAGGCATCCTTCAGCCCGAAGCGAACGATTGCTTTCTTGAACCATCTCTGCGTTGTTCTTCCGCTTTCAGCCCATCCCAAAGGAAACTGTCAACCTGATGGCTCCCGTCCCGCGATGCTCCCTGCTCCCGACCCCAGACTCCTCCCCAGCCTGTCTCATTTCCTTTTTTCCCCAGACCGCACTACCCATTTCGGCACATATTGGTCCTGTCTTTTTCCTCAGTGTCGACGTACACACCGTTTCCTTCGGCCCCTCTTGTCGAAAAGAGTAATTTGATCGAAGAGGGCCCGATTTTTTGGATCTCTTTGGTTAGGTTGGGACGACGGCGTCGGACTTATATCCGTCAATAGATTGATGCCAAAGGGATTAGAAATAGGATCTTGGGTCCGGGGATACACCGAACAACACGGTTGGGAAATTAAAAATACATTTTAAAATAAAGTAAAAATCATGGACGCGAGATTCCTGTAGTGTTTCTCACTGGTCCATTACCTTCTATTGGAAGGGTGTATGGCACGGGTACTCCCACTAAACACTTCAATCGTGCGTCGTGCTTGATCTGGCGGCGAAAAAGGGCCTTGGAGGCTTGCCAATATGTGTCTTAAGATTGGGGTGCCGGTCCATAATGTGGGTGTTTTGATTTCGCAAGCCGTGTGCTAGATAGACGATCGGACAGTAATTCAGAACGTTAGATAGGTTCATCAAAGAAGAAGAGGAAGACACATGGAGATGGAGCGCAAGAGAAAGCTTAAGAATGTGAGGATGCAATGCTGGTTCTATTGATGCCTTGATGCTTTCACCGTCGAATCCCGTAGATGGAAGTCAAGACGGTCGGTCTGACTGACCAGAAACGCTCCATGCAATTGATGCCCTTGATGTTAGCCGCCAGATGCCCTCGACCTTAACGATGCTGTATATATGCTATCATGCTATCCTCTCCTCCTCAAAACCTCAATGCAGATGCTCCTATCGTGACTTCGTAATGCAAACCTATATGATGGTATATCGCTCAGAAAAACAGAGACCAAAAACAGAAAGAAAGGAAAAGCAAAAAGGAAGAAAACATGGAGAAAAAGAAATCATAATCCGCTGGGCCCTGTCATCACCACCCCCGAACTATGCTCGGCTTCATACCTCGCCTCCACGTTCGCAATAGCACTCTGCAAAGCATTCGTAAGATCCACGTGAAACAAAGGCCTATTCAAGCCATGAATCACAGCTCCCTTCCTCTTCATCCTCGACCGTGTCTGCCTCTGCCCAACAGCGCCTCCTGAAGAAGCATCACCCGCTGCCATCCTAAACTCTGGCGAGCTTTCACCAGCCTCAATATCAATCAGGTCGCCGCCGTCCCCTTTCTTACTATCCGAGGCACTATCTCTCCTGCCATCACCACGATGGCGTCCGTTTGGCCTTTGTTGCGGCCCATCGCCGATCGTTGTTGCCCACTCCTTCTCGTTATCCTCGACTTCGTCTCCTTCATCATCGACGCCTATCTCGGCAACGCTGAATATAGACCGCCACTGACTCTGCCTTGACTCTCCGGTAGCGCCATCGGTCCAGTACCCAAAACCAGCCGACGCAAGAGCCCTCTTCGTCCATCTGTTCGAAATACACGCGAAATGCCAGTCCACCACCCCCGGCGCCGCATACCTATCCAGCTGGTTCCGAACATCGATGAGCCTCTGCACCGAAGTGATGTCCATGTGGTTGACGGAGCTGAAGTCCAAGATGACAGCCTTCAGCGTAGGCAGTCCATCCTCTTCCTCCTCGTAGAACGACTCCCATATCTCCTCCTCCCCACCGCGCATCCTCTGCGCTGTCTTCTTCGAAGAACGCGACGGACCGGGGTCGTTCCACGGTCTATCACCGGGTCGATCGTAGCTCATCGGCGTGGTGCGGCGCGTGCGCGCGAAAATGTGAGCGAGGAAGTGCTCGAGCGTGTTGCTGGCGTTGGGGTAGTTGAACCCCTCGGTGAAGCGGTAGATGAAGATGCCCGGGTAAGGGTTCTGTACGGCGATAAGTGGGTTCGTGCCGTCGTCGTGCGTAATGGGCAAAAATACGTTGCGGGCGGCGTAGTCGGAGGAGCCTCCAAAGGTCCCGTAGGACCCGACGACCTTGCGGTGGTCTTCGCCGATGATGTGGTCGCCCAGGACAGAGTGGACGCGGACTTTGCCCAGGAAGGCGCCTTTGGCTTTGAGGATGCGGAAGAGTAGGATAGCGGCCGATATGCATACGGTGGCGTAGATGCCGTTGGCGATGGTGGAAAAGACGCTGAGGATTACGCCAACAAAGAAGATGAACACCTCGATGGGGGATACTTTCCAGAATTGGTAGACGGTGTTGGGAGACGTGACGAGGTCGGCTACGGCGTGAATAATGACGGCGGCGAGGGACGAGTTAGGGATGTAGAAGAAGAGCGACGTAAGCGTGTACGTAGCTAGGAGAACGACGGCGCCGGTGACGAGGCCTGAGGCTGGAGTGCGAACACCCGCTTTAGACTTGATAGCTGTGCGGCTAAAGGATCCCGTGGCCGGGTAGGCGCCGACGAAAGGACCGAGTACGTTGCTGACTCCGATAGCGACCATTTCTTGGGAAGGGTCGATGACGTAGTTGTTGATTCGGCCGAAGGACTTGGAGATGGCGATGTGTTCGACGAGGAGGACGATGACGGTGGCGGGGAGGAACTTGGCGAAGCTGCTAATAAGGGAGGGGCTTATTTGTGGGACGCCAATGACTTGGAAGCCTGAACGGTGCAAGGCAAGTTAGTGAGTTGTTCTGGAAGCTCGTGTAGAATGCATTTCAAGTTTATTACCTCTAGGAACCGCCCCGAGGATCCTAAACGCCGGTTCACTCCTCCTCTTCATGTTGACAAGCCAACTAACCATCGTATACAGGAAAATAACAAAGACGCTGCGCAGGGTATTCAAGAAAAACAGCAAGCGCTGATGCTTCGGGCTCTTCTTCGCCGAATTCGTAAAGAACCATCGAATGAAGTAAAGAGTAACAAGGGCGCTGATCCCCATAGCAGCGTCGAGAGACGTCTCGTCGAGATGCTTCCAGGTGTTGAGGAAGACGAGATACGGCGCTTCTCGGCTGTTAACGGAGAGGATGCCCAGGAGGGAGGGGATCTGGCCAACGCCGATGGTGATGGCGGAGCCGGTCATGAAAGCCGACAAGGAAGTGACGGAGATTAGGTCGACGATCCAGCCGCACCGGAGGAGGCCCATGGAGGTGATGATGGCACCGGCGACGACGGAGAGGGCTGAGGCGATGACGTGGGCGGGGATGTCTGGGTGGGTGAGTTTAACTTCATTGATGATGCCGCCTACGAGGGTCGACATGACGGCAACGGGCTGTACATCATATTAGTCCAAAATGTTGTTCTGTTGTAGGAACTTTCAGGTTACATACACCAATAGTAATATCCTTTGAGGTAGCAAAGAGCCAGTATAAGACTGGGCCGATGAAGGCAGAGTACAACCCATATTGAGGGTCGAGGTTTGCCAGCAGTGCATACGCCATACCCTGGGGAACAACAATGGCACCAATAGTCACACCTAAAGTAGCGGAGGATAAAAGCGTTAGTATGAATGCATACACATCTTCCTCTCAACGGGTGTAACTAACCAGAAACAACATCGCCAGCAAGCCAGTGCAAGTTATAAGCCGGCAACCAGTTGATACAGGGGAACAGCGACTTGAAGTAAGCCAAGGCATCGTCGCGCGAAAGCACCAAGCTCTCGAGGAACTCTGCTGTGGTAGGGACGTCCTCGGTGAAGGTGTTCTCATCGACGGCGAACTGCGTAGAGCCGCGGTGGAAGTCCTCTATCAGCAAGTTCTGCGGTTCTTGCAGCTGGATGCCGAGTATCCTGGCCAGAAAATGACCGACCTTGGTACCCGTACTCGTCATTGCGAGATATTTTATATAAGGCGCGGCGGACAGGCCCTCCTTGTTGGAAAGGCACGAAGAAGCCGGCGTAAAAGTAGATGGTTGTTCACCACTAAGGGTTTGGTAGGCAAGCCGCAGACGGTTTATGGGTAGCCGTCGAGGGGGTGGTAGAGAAAACGGGAGGTTTACCGCCTTCTAGATATCATTTCTATCCTCCTCTCCCGAACGACAAAAGAGAGAGACGGTCGGTGAACTTCAGCAAGCTTCGATTACTGATCAAAAGGAGGACAGAACCTAACGGGGGTAGATATCTGTCGCGCCTCAAACAAAGGATGGCGCGGTACTCAGAGTACTAATCCGCTTGTGTAAGTTGGAAGGTTGTTTCGTAGGGAGAGGTTTTTCCCTTCCTCCTCTTCCCTTGAGAGGTAACAGGAGAAGACCGTAATCAAAAGTGACAAAGAGAAAGAGACGAGAGAGGAAGAGAGAGTATGAAAGGGAGGAGAAAATGCAAGCGTCTCACGACAGCGATGAGATCAAGGGGAAAGAAAGAGAGGTGCCTCAGCTTCGACTCACGCTTATCAGGCTTGAAATGTCAATAATGCCCAATGCAAAACAACGGTTACAGGAAAATATAAACTACAATTTACATCTTGAAAATCAGGGGACTTTTTTTGGGGGGGTCACGAAATGGAGCAGGATGTTTTCCATTCGGGTGAGCTACAGGAGGCGGTATAATCAAGAAAAGCGGGATGACGTCCGTGGAGGACTTGAGGACTTGAGGGGTGTCGATGTCGCCATCGATGCTAGTGTCAGAGGAAGACAAACCAAACAGCCCAGACTCCGGGGTACGACTGCGCTACGCCCTAGTCTGCACATCGGTGATTATCAACAGCATGCCGACTTTTCCCCAAATGGAACTTGGCAGGAAGGGAACACAAGTCAGTCGGAGCCGGAAGTGTAATTATCTCTGGACAAGCAACGCGAGTAGAGGCATAAAGGCAGCACTCACGCGCCGCCCGGTTCCCGCGCGGCTGTACCCATGCTTAAGGGGATAGGATGGGATGGTATCAAATGTCTCAGGGAGCGTGGGTTAGGGAGGGTGGAAGGATTGCGTGGGATAAGAGATTAGATCGACAATATCAAGCACCAATGTAAGTGTGTAATACTTTCGTACTCATACAAATAAGCCACACTTGGGTGTGAAGAGGGCGCAGCGCGTGAACGTTGTCGACCCTTCATAGAGAACGAGTGAGTAATTCTGTCTCGCCCTACGGAGAAGAAACGGCGTGGGTTTGTGGCCCGGCAGTGTTGCTTTTTTTGCTTTTTCTGGAATAAAGGTGAAACAGAGTGACCGAGAGAGATGTAGATGTTGGTCAGACGACAGCCATCTTGTATACTTGTGAGAGCTGAGCTCAGCTTAGACTTCAAGGTGCTTTCTAGAAGTGAGGTGAGGGGACGTGGGATGGATACGGACGTGATACTAGGATGTTGGGGTGTTCGTCCTCTTGTTCACGAGATGGATGTGGCCGGCGATCGTGACACGTACGTCTATACACACGTACAGACACACCCTTTCCCACGTTCCAGGGTCTTCCCTCAGCTGGCCCCGGGGAGTTATGTGATGCTGTGTGCGAGAGGGACATCCCTTTTTTAGGCTGCATTCTTAGGTCTTGGGAGCAGGGAACGAGGTAAAAGCGGCAGGAGTTGCCGAGCAGAGCGCCAAAATCGACGCATTTTTTGAGTTTGTAATCAGGATTTTGCCGCTGTGGATGACATCAACGAACGTTTTTATTTATTCCTGCATCTTTGGAAGGTGATTTGTTGGGGTTGGAGACTGTGGAGGGCAAGTATGGCTTCGTAGGTTGATCGAGGTCGGTGATGCAATGAGAAGCCAGGGTGATGCAATCGCAAATCGAGCACACCAAGAATTAGACTTGAGCCCCTCAAGTCTCGACAGCTCATTCGCTGTAATCTAGCTAAGGGTATCACACCTGTGTCAATATCCCATACGAAGAAGGTCATCGCCCCCTGATATCTCTGGTCGATGAAGATTATATGGGAACTTTGCCTTTCATGGAGTCCCGGTTCCGGTTGTCGGGTTCTTCGGACACATGCAGTGCGGCATGACTTGGATCGTGCATGCATCCGCCAAGTCGATGTTCTCGTGGACTCGGAGATGGGTAACCGACAGATCGTGATCACAACCAAGCAAGGCACATGCAGTGAGAATGATTTTATAACGACATTGGGGAGAAATAAAATAATAGGAAGAGAGAGAGAAAAAAAAAAAAAAAACAGAGAAAAAACAGAAAAGAGAAGAAATGTACAATTTTTAATGCGATTTCCCGTCATCCTCTATGTGAGAATCCGAGAATGAAATCTAGACTAGTTGAGTTTCTTGCAGCGATATATGTCCCTGAGCGGGATTGCGGAGTCGACGATAAATGTGATAAATGCGATAAATGCAGTCTTCTCCTGTTCCTTCCTGTTTCCTGTACCTGACAACGCATCCCAGGTTTGAGCGAAGAGCGTTTGTCTCTTGGGGCTGACACCAGAGGTCGCCGCCCACTTCCACGCCCTGGGGAATATTGAGGATAATATGGGAGGTCGCAAAAACACCTCTGCTTACCTCGGTACTTGTAGATTATCTCTGATTTTTCTATGCTCAGTCTATGGGAGCCCTCCAGAAGCATCATATTCAAAGGAAAACCCTAATCACGAGGACATATGCAATTTGGCCGAGCTGGTCTAACATCAACATTTGCTACCCTCTAGGAGATAGGCGTTGAGGGCGTTGAGGTCCAATACATGTTGGAGATGGGGCGACCAATGGGGGCCAATGTCCAATTCCAGCTCTCCCAGTTTTCCGGCCTTCCTTCGTCTCACGTCGCAGTTTTGAAGTTGCAGCGCACAAGCTTTGGAGATTGATGAGAAATTACATAATTTCCACATTACCCACACAGGCGAGTCTTTCACCTGTTGCCACCTGCCAAACCTCTTCTCAGCTCCTCGACCGCGATCGAGAATGTAACCTTCGTTGGCCTTTCACGATCAAGGCCCAGACAAAGTCGAGATGCAAAGCTCGAAATCGTCCAGGACGATCCTAAATCCTTTCTGAGCGTCTTTCTTTGAGCGGACTTCCTACCTCGTTGCAACAGTGGTGAAAACGACTAAAAGAACTGACGTAGGAGTTCGTTGTTGACCCCAAACACGAAATCGACGCGAGACACGCGACCTGCCCTTTTTGCCGCCATCTCGGTCTGTGTTGCTGTTTCTGCTGCTGGCAAAAATCCAAGAGCCTCAAGTCGAAACCCAACACCAACCTCCTACCTTTTTTGCCTGTTCCCCCGCCCCCGTCCCCAAATCCCACCATTCCCCAAAAAGCCAAAGCGCACCGCATCGATCAAGAAATAAGTTGAAACCGCAATCCATCTCATTTCCCTTCAAGAGAAGGGCAATTCATTCTTTACCTCTCGTTCAATCATTTTCTTCAATTCGCAAACAAACCCTTAAATTTCGAATCAATTGGCCTTCTTTCCCTCCCACCCCCTTGCCCACCCCGGCGCAGCTCCACACAAGATGCCACTCCCCGGCGAAGCATCCCGGCCCTTCATGCCTCCCCTAGCAACCGAGCTACAGCCTCCTCCCTCGCCCAGAACCCACCGCACCCTCCGCCGACTGCAATCTGCCCACACTCTCGGCTCCAAGGCCTCGAGCCAAGCGTCGCTCATCACCCAGCAGCGTCTTAGAGAACAACACCAGCAGTTGCAGAACCTACCGCAGCGATCCATGTCGCCCATCAAGAGAGACGTCAGCGGGAGTTACGCGAATCGCTCGCCGCAGCGGACGCGGGAGCGCGCGAATAGCGATGCGGCGAATAAACATCATCTGAATGCCGTGGCGGCGACGGGCGCGGGCGCCTCGAAGCAGCTGCAGCAACAGCAACAACAACAGCAGTCGGTGAGGAAGACGCCGTTGGCCCACGCGAATCTATCCATGCAGCAGTTGTTTAGGGACGGGCCTCCGGATGGGGATTTCGCTGGGGCGTTGGAGGCGACGAGATATAAGATTCTCGATGAGGGTATCAAGAGTGATAGTGATGGCATGGTCAGTTCCAAGCAGCGCGTGAAAAGGCTATGTGTTTTTGGGAGGTTTGCGTCTATTGACATTTTTCTCTTCGTTTCGAATTACAGTCTTCCCTAAGGATATACGTCTGGCTCATCCTCCTTGACGCCCCCATCCTCTCCACCGACGACTACCTAGCCCTGATCCACCGCGGCGCATCACCCGCCTACTCCAAAATCCGCAACGACACCTTCCGCACCCTCACCACCGACCCACTCTTCCGCCGCCGCGTCAGCGAAGCAAGCCTCATCCGCCTTCTCAACGCCGTAGCCTGGAAACTCCACGACGCGCGGGAATCCCAACGCCGCTCACGCCCGCCGAGCAGCCGTTCCTCCCTCGCGCCCGATAACGTCTCTTCCTCCAACAACAGCCCCGCTCGATCCGTCAACGTGAACTCGTCGCCCGCGGCCAAGAACCGCGCGCGAGCCCTCACGCTGACGACGGAGGGCTCCGAGTCCAGCGTGGCGCCCGAGCCGGGAACCTACGTGCAGGGCATGAACGTGCTCGCCGCCCCGTTCCTCTACGCGGCGCGCAGCGAGGCTGAGGCCTTCGTCGCTTTTCACACGATGCTTACGAGGGAATGTCCTGGGTATATCCGCGGCGCCATGGATGGCGTGCATAAGGGTCTGGCCCTCGTGGATAAGGTGTTGGCGATTGTAGATCCTAAGCTGAGCTTGTACCTTACTTCGAGGGGGCTCAAGGCGGAGATTTACGCTTTTCCTTCGGTGTTGACGCTGTGCGCTTGTACGCCGCCGTTACCGGAGGTGTTGCGGCTTTGGGACTTTTTGTTTGCGTATGGGCCGCATTTAAACATTCTTTGCATCGTTGCGCAGTTACATTTGATGCGGGATAAGATTCTAAAGTCTCCGAGGTAGGGCACGCCGCACACATGTATGTTTATGTTTGTTGTTATGCTAACTTTTTCAAATAGCCCGAGCAATTTGTTGAGATCGTTCCCTGCGCTGCAGGCGGATTTGATCAAGAGGGTTTCGATGACGATTTTGCAGAGGATTCCGAGGGATGTCTATGCTGAGATCGTTGCGCACGCACAGTAGTTTCATCCGGCCCTTTCGCCGAGCACTTTCAAGATCTCGGTTTCACGATTCAACCGAGGGGTTCAGCGCTGAGGATGCCTGCGGGAACGGCACTGCCCAGCCTTGTCCCGAGGTGCCGGATAGAAAACGGAGACACGGCGAGTCTACTTCTTGAATTTGTCATTTTTACCTGAGGCTTTTTTTTACATTACGATGAACGTGGGCTATGACGAAAGAGGAGGAGTTGTTAGACGAGAAGATGGGATACAGGTCCTGCTTCGAGGGAAGCTCGAACAAGGCACGTTTTCTGTCATTGCTAGGCGTTTTGGGGAAACGAACGGGGAGTTTTTTCTCTTATTCTTTTTTTCTTCTCTCTTTGATGTTTTTTTCCGATTCTTGTAACTGTTTTGATACGAAATGCTACGATGGGATACGATATGAAACGGATTCACGGGAATGAAAGCATACAATAAATATATGAAAATAATGAGTGCCAATCGAGGAAAGGTGACAGTCCTGAGCCCAAGGAGATCCGTGATTTGACGACGGAGAAGAGGATGAAACCGTCGTTTCTTCTCTCCCCACAACACAAACATCTTCTATTAGTATGCATAGTTCTCCAACACCGTCGATATCCGATGACGTGCAGCTTTCTAGAAACAGCTGACAGGCCGGGATTTCGGGTCCAATACGCCCAAGTCTATTAATAAATCTCCAGTGCCCGAGATTCACGTCGGCGTTTCCTGCACCTCGCATCGTCGCGGGGCGTCAGAAAGTAGGGGAACGAGGAACGAAACAAAGAGCGATTCGTGAGAGGCAAGAGCACTCCCTAGTCGTTTTGTTTCAAGTGCATCGGGGCTTGTCGACGTCTTTAGGTCCTGGTTCAAACTGCTAACTGTTTCGTAGTGGTTGGCTCGTTGATGAAAGCGGCAATGATCCTTGAAGAGTAGCTGAACTCCAGTGTCAATTTTTGGTCAGGGTCAATAACGGTCAATTTAGGGTCTGTTTGTAGCTATTTAGAAGTAGGGAAAACAAGGGAACATGATACATGATGAGGACTGCCATTTTTTTTGGTTGTTGTTGTTGTTTTTTTTGGGGGGGGGGGGGGGGGGGGGGGGGGGGGGGTAAAGTTCCTTTCCAACATCGGGAAGTTCCTTTCCAACATCGGGATAACTTATGGCTTGATGTGAGTGTGCTCCTTGCGATATTCAGGTTTCCAGGAATTTCCATTCCTCGATCTCGGCCTTGCCCCGAACCTCCTCATCCAGTAATACCGTAGTAATATGTTGACACGGCTATATCAGAGTCAATGTCATGGTTGAAGCTGCATGCCGAACCCCTGGGACAGTGCTGAGCCCTGGTGTAATCTGGGCAGTTATGTCCGTATATGCACAAGGGGTCAGTACACTCCGACTTCTGCTTACAGGGAATTCGCTTCTTTGATGCTCGCAACAATTCCAAGTCGTACTGGGACAGAGAAGCATCGTGGCTAAACTCGCAATTGTTGGCAAACCTGCAAGTACCCCGGAGGAAGTGGTTGTCGCACACCTTCACCCCTCCCGCCTTTTCTTTCAGCACCTGGGTAACAAACCGGGGGTCGACTGTGGCTACTGGGGCATCAACTCTTTCGTTTCCCTTATTCCAATGAGTGTGTGGTAGGTTGGGAAGGGAGGGAAGGGCGGGGAGCCAGGGTGAAGGGGTGCCAACCCACCCCGACGCAGGACTGACACGGGCTCCCTGACAACAACGACCGAAGAGGGAATGTAAATCATCCACATCCGTAGATCCAAGTCTCAGGCGATCATTAATGAGTCTTAGGTGCAGAGAGATTTCCCTCGCGATTGGGCGGTTTTCAGGTTCATTCTGGAGCATGTTCTTGATAAGCCACGCCAACTCGCCCATCACCAGCGAGTCACTGTTGCAGACACCATCCATTTGCTCTGAAATCGCCTGTATGCTGAGGTAATAGAGATCGTACTTCCTCCGATCCGGTCGCCCGTAAAAGTGCGGGAGAAGCATCAAGAGCTCAAAGTAGACGCAGCCGAGAGAAAAGATATCAGCCGCTCTGCCGCATTGGCGCTTTCCACGGGTGCACTCTGGGGGAAGATAGGTTCTGGTCCCAAAAGTATCCCCCGTCGTCGAGTAGCCGAGCCTACTAAAATCTTTAGCGCCGTCGAAATCCGTAATTCGAATGCCGTCCAGCGTTTCCACCTCGTCCGATTCGCAGAGCTTCTTCCGGTTGGGGTAGACTAGAATATTAGAGGGTTTGATGTCCTTGTGCAGCATCTCCTGCCCGTGGATATATGACAACCCCTCGGCAAGGCAGCCAAAGCTGGAGTAGAGACGGCGAATAGCGCGCTTCAATAGCGTGGCAACCTCTAGCTCTTCGGTCTCGTCGGGGAGCTGTACAATTGTCCGGAGGAGTCGAAGCGACTCTTCTGAGTAGTCGTACCTCTGAGAAAGTTGGCGGTCGCTGACTTCTTCGATGGCCTCACAGAACTTCTCCAAAGAGCAAGCCGCCACTGGCCACAATAGAACCTCTAGTACTGGTTCCGGAGGGTGGCCGCGATTATGAGTAAACGACCCCACAAGCTCGATGACATGCCGATGGCGAAGACGTTTCAGGGCAGTAATCTCCGTTTTCATATCGATAACCTTCGCGCTTCGGAGCCAACCTAGGCGTTTCGGGTCATACGTTTTTTTCGCAAGGCGAGTCCCGTTGCAGTCAACCTCCACAACGACCGCATTGCTTCCCCCGAGCTCGCGCACGAATTTCAGATCTGGACGGGGACTGTTTCCGAATTCGACGTGGAGGCCTGCGCTGCTGTCCTTTCGGCTCCAGCCCTGGAGGGTCGTGTTGTTGAAACTTTCGATGAGGACATCATTGATCTTGCTGCTAAGCGCAGCTACGATGTTGTTCTGGGGGATAGAGATAGGAAGGACGAGTCTGGGATCAGCCGACATCTTGTAGATATCCTATGAAGTGATGCCAACTTGGTTTAATATTAAGTGAGACTCAGGTAATAAGTGAAAGCACGCCTTCTTGAGGGGCTATCGAATGATGATCGTGGGTAGTGTTTTCCGGGTTATATAGATAGACAAGTGGACCTTGGGCTTCATTGGAATCGATGCTGTTGCGAATTTTTCGCAAGAATCCATCACTGGGATGAAGGGCGCTCCAGCCCCGGCCCAAGAGGGCCAGTTCGATTGTGTCCCTTCAAGCGAGGGCTGAATTGACGCCGTGGTGGAGATCTTGACACACCTCCTCTGTTCTTTGGTAGAGGGGCGGCGGAACATGCTCGTCGATAATTCGTTTGTTAGTCCACCATGTCCAGGGGATGGTGTAGTGCGATAGGGGAGGGTTGACGCCCTCATAGGGAGCAGGCTGCAGCCTGCTCCCTCCCTGGTCATCCATGGACGGGCGACACCATGATTCGTCTACAAGTTAGCTGCGCCTGCGGATGGTGTAGTGAGATACGAGGCGTTTACTGCACGAAGAGAAAACAACTGTACCGCAGCGCTAGACCAGGCTGCAGCCTGGTCCCTCAGGTTAGTCCAGTCCAGTTCAGTCGATAGAGAGCAAAACCTGAGGGGCGTATCAAGCACCATCCAACACATCAACGAGACACACCGTTATCTGGAAGATACGTTGAGGACATCCAATCGAAGCAGTTGGTATACCACACTCTACTTCATACCTGAGTCAGGGGAAGAGGTGCGGCCCGCTCCATGGCACCAACAGTCCATTTCTCAGGATGCGTCACGCAAACCAGATGGCCTTAGAATATGGACCCATGCTTGTGCCATGCTTGCAGCAGCCTGCGGCCAAGACCAGTGTTTCGCTCTCTGCGTCGACGGAGCGCCTAACTCGGCAGTGTCCTTGGATCTTGAAATCATCTTGGCCGCCCAAGGTGTGGCTGGACAAGGGACAGCATGGAATTGGGGTATAGGAAGAAAAAGGAATCACGAGAAGACAAAGGAAAGTAGGAACAAGGAAATAGCGTGGCTATCCCCGTGGGAGCCATTGGCTGATTGTCTGTGGTTTAATATCATCTTGTATCGGATGGTTCAAAGGAAGTTCCAAGTCTCTGTCCCTAGGATTCAAGATGTCCTTGGGTTGACTATGGTTCACGTGACCACTTACATTGAACTCAGGATCAATCTACGTCCATCGCTTCGTCCGTCAGGTCCTTTTCGAACTGATCTTCCTCCTGAATTCAATCTCAGGACGATCAGTCCCAGGTAGTGTTAGAATTTATTCATTTATTCATTTATTCGGTGGTAGAATGTAAGAAATGCACCCTCTGCGCTGCTGCTGATTTTGTGTGTGGGAACAAGCTTTGAGTGACTCTCCTCGGATTCAGACGAGTGAGCTCTAGAATTTCTAAATATATGTCAGAAACCAATTCGAACAGATCAAATGTGACATTTCCTTCTCTCAGAATAAGACTCAGGCTTGTCGCCTTAAACCATAAAGTCCGCACAGCATACTAAGGTAATGGGTCTGGCTGTTGTCCAATAATTGTTAAAGACTCAATGAGATAGACTTGGTAACGTCGAGCATGAATGAATCAAATGTACTTCGTACTCGGTAATCCAACAATTGATCGATTGATCCAATGGATCAATTGCAGATTCTCGACTCGATCCCCTTTCCCGGGTCACCACTGGTCCACTTCCCCCCGATTTCCAGGAAATACCAATTATAGATCATACATCAATCCACATCTCCCACAGCATCATCAACCTCAAACAAGACCCTCCAAGTTTCCCTCGACCTTCCCAAGTCTGACCTGTCCGTCGCCTCATCCGGCTCCAGTTTCCCCTCCACTCACAACTCTCTGCCCATTTCCCCATCCATTTGATGCCCTGTCATCCCCGTTCGACCTCCTCCTGGCCAACTCCTCCTGGTCCCCCACTAAGCGACCCAGTTCACTTTCATGCAAACTTCAAACCAATTCTCCACATCCCCAAAAATATGGACAGATCTACTTCGTACAACCCCCTTAATACCACACACCCATGGCGCTTACTGAAGCTCATACTTGTCCCCCATTAATCCCCACATCTCCACAAATAGCATTAACGACGCGTCAGAGAGGGCGCTGAGTAAACCTTCGCCCATGGAAAACCGCGGGGCGATGGGCTGAGGAATAGCTTGCGTCACGAAACCGCCCGAGGATGGACTTTTTTCTTTTTTATCATTTCCTCAACGTGCTGTGAAACGGGGGACAAGGATATACGTACACACTTAGACGGAATACTTGATTAATAGTATCTATATGCTACCCTTTTTCCTCTTCGCGGATGCAAGTACGTACTAATCTAATGCTTCTGTTTTGTTCATGTCGCCGATGTGGGGATTTGTTTCTTCTTTCCTTGACGGTGCCCGTCCGCTGGGATGTTATGGATGTGTGTGTGTTTCCGCGACTTGCCATCAAGGGAAATAAAAACCGATGATTGCCCCGTTCGTCTCCCCATGTCGGTCGATGTATAATACTCCCTTTGAGAATGCTTGTCCCCTTGGTTTCTCCATTAGTGAATGTATAGACCCTCCCTCCTCTATCCTTATATGCATGCTCATTCCCCGTAAGAAAGAAAACGAAAAAGAAAATACTCGGGACGTCATCAATGCTCATACCCTGATCCGACAAGAGATCTCCTCCACAAACCTCAGCTTCTATCGGTCTTCAACAAGGGCCCAACACCTACACACAGGGAAAATGAACACCCTCAGCCTTCTCCTTCTCCTCCTCTTCAACCTCAACTTCGCAAACGCCGACGACCTCCTCTCTCCAAACCACTTCAGCACAACCATCCACAAACGCACCCTCCAATCATGCGAGGAAAGCCATGGCTCCGGATTCCAGCAATGCGGTCCCGCTGAAAGCGGCTATTGCTACAATCCCACCCAAGGACAGGTGAGTTTTAGAAGCGAAATAGACAAGGAGAAAAAGAAAGAGCGTCGGAAAGGAAATGTGGGCGAGAAAAGAAGACTCCAAGCTGACCAAGATAAATCGGGAAAAAGAAATGCTGCGCTGAGACGGACTATAGTTTCTGCAGCAACGGATCTTGGTGCGCCCCTGTAGCGGGCTACTGCTGTCTAGAGGTACGTCATCCAGCTTTCCATTTTGGCTGAGTTGTTGAGGGGTCCGTTTCCCGCTAACAATCAACAAAAGTCCGAATCCCTCCAAGATTGCGCCACGGCAGCAGGCTTCGACATCCCCGCCTCTGCTTCCGCCTCTACGTCCAACAGCAACGGGAGCTTCTCCGCCTCCACCTTCGGTCGCCACCACAAGAACAAGAACAGCACAACCACCGTCAGACCCAGCGGCACCGGCGCGACGGGAATCGCGAGGCCCACAGGCACGGGAAGCGTTGGCCGCGGGGGCAACTCCACGATAGTTCCGCCCGTCGTGTCTTTTGCGGGGGCCGAGACTGGGGGTGTTGCGCTTAGTCTTGCGGTGGCTGTGGTTGTGGCGGTCTTTCTGGTATGAGGCGATCGGGTTGATGCGTCGGGACTGGGTTTGGGAAGGCGGCTTCTCTATTTTTGGATAGCTGCTGTCATTCGTTCGGTTTCCTCTCTTTTCTTTTCGCTCGTTAGGGATATAGACTCTTGGTTTTAGCGGCGTTAGGGTGGTATTTGTATCAACAAGGTCATGTTCCGGCACCAAGTTGCAAGAAGAAGGAAAGGGGCGGCGTCACTCATTTAGATTCCATCATGCTTGAGCAAAAAAAAAAAAAAGAAAATAAAGGAAACAAAAAAAAGAAAAGGCGACGGCAGCGCCTTAGTAAACCGGACAGCCTCCCTGCGCCCTCTGGAAAGCATTGCTGAAGAACTCCTGCATAGCAGTATAATGGAACAAAATGCCCCCCAGGACCGCCAAATGCCAAAGGTTATGGCTGCCCCCAACATAATCAAACATGCCGGGACACCAGCGCTCGGGGACCTTGCTGGCGTACACGACGGCGCCGGCGAGGTAGACGAAGATGGACTTAGCGATGGGCGAGTAGAACTCGTAGACAAAATCGGGGCCGTGACTGAAGTAGAGCTGGAGGATAGGGATGAAGCCTGTGGCGCCGAGCCCAACGTAAAATGCGACGCGGAGCCAGGCCATGTTTGCCTCGTTAAAGCGAGGGTTCCATGGTAGGATGACACCGCCGATGCCAAGGAAGGCCGTGACGCTGAGGTAGACCCAGCGGCTGAAGGGGTCGCAGTAGAAGGCTGTCCATTCGGTCGTCATGATGGAGGCTGCGATAAGGACGCTGATACCTGTGTAGTCGACGCAGGCAAAAAGGGAAATAGCGTTAATGTCGGCGACGGCATTCATGGTGTGCCAGACCGTGGAGCAAGCGAGGGTGAGGCAAGCCGTGAAAAAGAAGACGGCGGCGATCAGGATGTCCGTCTTGCTGCTGGTGGAAAAGTTGGGACTCGTGGGGTAGAAGTAGAGGGCGACAGAGAGAACAACGATGAAGCCGAGGGCGTGGGACCAGATGTTGACAAGCTCGTTGGAGATGCTGAAGGCTGAGTAGACGCAGTCCGTCTTGGACTCGATGAATCGGTAGCCCTGGCGGATGTGCGGGTTGATCCTCCAGGGTACTGGAAGGTCGTCATAATGGATTAGCCGTGTCTCTCTCGCCCTGATGATGGCGATCTGGATGTGCTCTTCCAACGATTCGGCGGCGCGGATGGCACGCTCCATGCCTTCTTCCATGACCTCCTTCGCCCTCTCGAGACCCTCGTTCATCACTTGGCATCCCTCGTCGAGCAGCGCTGACGCCGTGTCGGCGGCGTTGGCGAGGCCCTGTTCCCTCAGCTTGTAGGCGCGGTTCTCGAATTCCGTCAGCATGTTATCGAGGAGCTCGATGCCGATACAGGCCTTCTCGTTGAGGCTCTCGGCGGCAGCTAGACCTTCATAGTATCGGCTTTCTAGCGTCTCGATCATGATGTGCAGCCTCCTGCGACCGGCACCAATGACTTCTCCCGAGGCGAAGGAACATTTTGCCCGGATCTCTTGTAACGTCGAGAAAGCCTTGGAAATGCTCAAGTCCACTTTCAGATCCGCTTGGCTTTCAATCTGTTCGAGTCGTCGTTCGAGCTCGGTGAGGAAGATGGAAACCTGTATGTGAGGAAGTAAAGACAGATTAGACAATGGTAACGAAAAAAAGAGGCTTCCGCGACGTCAAAACACTAACCCTCAGTAATAAGCCCTCCTCGGTATCCATGATTTGGTGTACGATGGATTTCCTGCGAGGGATAAAGAACGAATGCCGTCTGCGGCGTCTGGGCGCGCTCAGAGCTGTGTCGAGGTCCGTACTGGTAACGGTAGTGGCAACCGCGTCCTCGGAAGGAGGCGAGACGCAGCCCGAAGGCAGGGTGGAAAATTCGGTTGGGAGATCCATGATTACAAAATTTTAAGAGAGTAGGAGCAATGGGTTGGAAGGGAAATGCCCAGAGGTGGGCGTTGGGTACGATCAAACTTGGGTTAGGAACTGATAACCTCCGGATTGGCCATGCGATTCGATCAAGATTGACTGAGAAGGAGTGTCATATAAAACTGCTAGGGAGAGAGGATGAAAATGCTACGAATATCGAGGGAGATTCGAATATCGCTGATCGATTGTTGTCTAGCGAGGGGGCATATGCGAAGGAAAGAAGGAAGGAAGGAAGGAAGGAATAGTGATGGATCGACGGTTGCGATAGGAAATACTGGGCCGTGGCAGAAACCCTTTGATGTCGTCAGGCCGTCAGGATCTAGGGCCGCGATGCCGGAGATGGGAGTAGATTGGGAACACGGCAAAGACAAGCGCGAGACGTAGATCGACGGTTCACACAGGTTTCGGAGGAATAGAGAGTGGGAAATCCAATCTGCGGCTGGAGAGAAAAACGTGGCGAGCTGGATTTGTTTGAGGCTTTAATAAGTTTCTAGTCTTAACTAAGACAGGGGAAACAAGCTCGTGGAAACTGCTGAAGGGACGGCGTCTTGTCAAAAGACGAGATGCAAACAAGAAGGGCAACCTGGAGGCGACAGTCTTCTATTCGAAATCGCGACAGTGAGGAACAAGAGAAGAAAAAGGAGAAGAAGCAGAAAAGGAAGAGGAGGCAAATAGGAGCGCCGCGTCGGTTTAACGAAGAAAAGGTGGAGATGCGGGAGGGGATAATGCCGCAGTCCGAATCGGAACCTTTGACGTTCTAGACGTTGGGAGAAGCCCGGCTGCGTGCGGGTCTTGGCTGGCTTGGATCACGTCGATGTTGAAGGGAACAGAGACTCCGGGAGTGGGGGGCAATTGTCTTCGCCACGGCTAACCACTAGTTGGGGGGAAGAAAAAAATATGATATTCTGACTGATGTGTGAAAAGTGCGAAGGAGAGGAGACATTGAAAGCATAGTAATCCAAGAATTCCCGCCCAATTCCCTGAATGTTCAATGTTGTTGATCCTTTGGATACCGAGCTCGAGCGGAGATTAGCTTGTGATTTCCGCTCGCCAGGCCTTTCCCCTTTCTGTTGAAGTACCTTGATAATTACGATTCTGGCCAAGATTGCAGTCTGGGCAAACGACAATTGGAAGGTCCACAACACCACCAAGAAAAAGGGCTTCCCAGAATCGAGCAATTGCTCGCCTCAGTGGTGTTTCATTCTCCTCCAGTCACCTCATCACGAGGTTTATTAGAGTTCAACACCCATCTGGTTGGATGCATCACCGGGCGCTTCTTCCCCTTTGGCCTTGGACCTTCCCTGGCAACATCTCAACATTTAAATTTGCGTGAGCCTTGCCGTGATGCGTGATCCTTGTACCTCTCTCAGGGTCCCCGAGGTTTTTGCTTCGTCCCAGGTACCGGCCTCATAGTGCAAGGCCTCCAAACCTGGACGGTACTAGTACACTCTGACAGCGGGTTACAGGGGATCGACGGGTTCATGTACGATGTAGCGTAGCTTCCAGCCGGGGAGGTGGGGGCGGCTTGGCAGCCTGGCTTGTCCAATTGAATGGTCCAGCTCCAATTGTGTACTTGTACGAGAAAGGCAACCCGTTGAATTCCTGAGTAATTGCATGAGTAATAAACTTACAAAGTAACGAAGTACCTCGTGCAAAGTAACCAGACCATTCTAAGACCGCTATTTATCCGAACTTGCTCCGAACTCATGGCAATCCTCCCGACCTGGGCGGTAAGGTGCGGCAGGATCATCATCGTCGACCTCGAGAGGCTTCAAACGACGCGAACGAAAGGCGGAACGCATCGAGGAGTACGGCAAAGAAGACCCGCCTCCATCGATATCTTTAATACTTACCTTTCCTCTTCATCAACGCCACATTTCAATTTCTACCTACCTCTCCAACATGGCCATTGACCAGATCGTCACCGAGCCCAGCCTCGGCGCGGTTCTCCAAATCGCAGGCCACGCACGCGACCAAGCAGCCGAGCTCCTCACCCTCCTCGCCGATGCCATCCAAGCCGACGACGGCAGCAGCTTGACGCCCGAGGCCCAAGCCCACCTCCTCAAGCAGCAGAAGCTAATGTTCACCAACATCGCCCACCTTCGCGGCCTCCATCGCGCCGCCAATCTGAGTGCCCGCGAAACCAAGACTACAACGGCCGAGGCGAGACAGGAGGTCGATCGGCTGCATCTGCAGCTTCAGAATATTTACTACGAGCAGCGGCACCTGCGTGGTGAAATTTCGGCCTGCGAGTCGTACGAGTATGTATAGTGCCTGCCTTCCTAGGGGCATGGCGACGAAGGCCCCGGATCATTTTCATAGAGTCGCCTATATTTACGATCTGGAAATATCTCATTCTCTCTAACATCCATGGTGCAGACACAAATACACACAACTACCTCTAATTCCAGTTGAGGAGTTCCTTGCTCAACATCCCGAGCACGCAGACGCGGACGAGAACGACCTAATGGTGGCGCGGATCGACCACGAACGAGCGGAGCGCGAGGCTCTTGAGCAGCAGAGGCAGGAACTCTTGAAGCGCAAGGCCAAGCTCATCGCCGAAAACAAGAAGCGGAAGGACGATTTAGCGAACCTCGACAAGGACCTTGAGAGGTTTATTGATGTATGTATACCCAACCGCCTTGGAGTGACCGAGTCTTGCCGCGGTACCCTTGGAAATATGTTAACCTCTCCCGATATAGGCCGCCAAACCAATCCAGAAGCGCTTCGAAAAGGTCGTCTGAGATGCCCATCTAATCTAATCCACTACTCCTCAACATGGGAGGATCGTCCTCTGTGGCCTATGCAAACAAAGTGAGGAAGCCATTGTCGGGCTCGGCTAGGACCAGCCTAACAATACGGATAAGCAACTAGTTTTTGGCAAAATGCAGAGGATAGCTTTACAGGACCGCTGGGTCCGATTCCGGGATCGATGTCTAGCTCTGCATTCAGCATTACGCCACTCGACGAGTTAGAGACCAGCGATAGGTTGTACCGATTCTGCGAGTTGTCTCCGACACTTGGAATGACCTTGAGCTGGCTGCGGCATTTGCAGGACCCCCGCGCTAATGCGGAGGGCGTCGGAGGGGGGTGACGTCGAAGAATAAATCATGGAAGCGAAGGGTCGGTGGCCGACACCTCGGGCCTATGAGATGGCTGAAGACGAAGGTGAGCCATATGTGATTACCTGGTGCATAGCTAGAAACGACGCAGACGTCTCGTCGCAGACGTCTACAGGGGTGTGCGTTCGATCGCATACGATAGCGCCGCGAATAGAGATTCGATATGAGAGCATCATGGACCTCATCCGCTCTGCTGCATTCCCCAGTCGTTCCGTCTTGTGTATGCGAGGAATTTCTTAAAATCTTGATTTCAGCCGATAGTCCACAGGAGACTTGAGACGGGTGCCCCCTTCTCACTTGAAAGCTTGCTTAAGAGTGGGTTTACGTAGAGTGTCCTCGAAGTCGAACTGCTTGTAGAACCTTCTTACGAAGCCGCCGCGTCAAGAGGTTTGCGTTTAAAGACGCACAAAAGTTACGATGGAAATTCGTGAAACAGGAAGCTGGCACATGCAAAAATATGAGAAGCATCCAAAAGTCCAATGCATCTCCCTCGACGAAAAAGGGTCGTAAGAGCCAAGCGAGTCTAGAGGCGCCGCCCTTTGCGATAAGAGGTGAGACGAGGTGAGGCCGCGTCTATTTACATCCTGGTGCATCATCGGACTTATTCGATATCTGTGCAATCGAACATCCAGATCATCGCCAAGCCTCGACACTCTCCATTTACAGCGTCGAACTGGCTGCAAACGAAATAATTGATTTGTTATCTGCTCCTGGTAGAAAAATAAATTGTCCATGTGAACATGTCCTGTGAACTCTTGCATTTCATGCCGCAGCCCAAAAGCATTTCTTCTATTCTTCACAAGCCAAAAATTCATCCGCAGAAAACCCAAAGCGAAAGAAGCCAAAATTCCAGCCAGTCCGGATCCGAGACCATCAGGCGTGGTCCAGATACGACCGTTCAAATGGCTCGAATCGGGCGAATTGGAACACGGGCACCCCTCCCCTTCCCGTCCCGGATCTGTTCGGCATCGACCCTTTCAACTGCATGTTTTAGAAAACGTGCTAGGGAATGGGGGGCTGTGAGTGGTTGGTACATTTTGGGGGGGGGAAGCCAAGCGGTCTGCGTCGATGGGACGGTAAGGGTTTTTAGCGAAACGGAGCAGGGTCCTTTTTCATTAGATGAAGTGTGAAACGTGAATTTCCCCTGTTCGCTGGAATATGAGGGGAAGAAACAGGGAAAAAGAAAGGACTGGGCTGGTGGTCCTTGTGATCGGGCTTGGAGGAGGGGGACCCTGGAGATAGCGTCGATCTGGAAAGCGTGTGGTCTGCTTCTCGATTACGGTTCGCTCGAAGGACGAAAGAGACATGGATTTAACCGATGAGATCGGCTTCATGGTAGTGTAGATGTTGCATGGTCTATCGCAGTACTACTTGCACACTACGAGGTATGTCACCACTGTCTTCAAGGATTTGTGGAGGTTAATTGCCAGGTTAGGGGTTCAACACTTGCTGAAGGGATTTGGTTCCCTTCTCTTAGCGTGTAAGTGAACCAAACCGTCGTCAGAGACGAGTTGGGACTATCGACGGCGGGCTCAATGCTATCAATGGGCCTGAATAGAGCCTTTGCCCACTATCTCCACTAAAGCAGGGCGCAGATAAGTTTAGAGGGCAGCTCAAAAGGTTATTCGGCGAGCCGCGCCTCAGTCGTCGTCACGCCGACTCGTAACTTCAAGCAAGAAGCGGAAGGACACGCGGCAGAAAAGCAAGCTTTGAGATGATGACCTACCGCGAATTTCTCGACTCTATCATGGTTAAGCACTTCGTAGTTCGCCCGGTTGCTGACGGAGTAACATTGAAATTAGCTCCCACAAACTCGTTCCAGTGTCGGGAAGCCCTAATAGAGGAAAAAGAGTCCCAAGGGTTGACGTTATTTTTATTTTCTTTCGCCCTTAGATCGCCAGTGAATCCAACTATCGTCGCGGACTATGATGACAAGTACGAAGTAGTACTAGTACGCAGGGGCCAAAGCTGTAGTGTACCCTGAGTGGCTCAGGACCTGCAGAAGACCAATCATCCCTTGGTCGATCCGTTGATGTTCGAGAGGGTTCCCACCTCAAGACAGGGGTCGTCAACTTGAGGTGAGCCGCTAAGCCCTACCAGGAACCGTTAGGAATGGCTCGAGACCTCCTGGGTCATCGATTCGTCCAAGGGTTTCGACGACAAGAGCTCATTGTGTGAGACAAGCTTTTTCTCTCCCTTTTCTCTCCAGAAGCCAAGTTCCATAGTTTCGGGGAATAGAAGAACATTCCAACATTCCCCATTGTTTCAGTGAACTCAAATGTTTGATGAAACCAAATTTATGCAGAACACTATCAAAATAGCATAAAAGCTCTCGCTCTAAGGTTGCCGAACTCCGATGATAGGGGACAGAAAAGCAAAACTAATCTTGCCGAGGGCCGTCAAATTACGACATTGACCCAGTACTACGTCTCATTCCCATCTTGAATGAGTCCTTTTTTGCCTTGCTCGACCTCGACAGACACATCTCCTCGGGTGTGCCCTGCAAAACGCAAAATAAGTAAAACAGGGCAAAATACTACAATTGGAAGAAACAAAACAAGCGAAAGCACGGAGCGTATGGACGGGCTGGGACCAAGAGGTGCACCATGCACCTGTGCCGTGATTTGTCGATATTAAACATGTCGAGTCCCGCCGCACCACTTCGGTCGACGGGGACAAAGAAGCATTGCTTGTTGAAACACTGATCGCAAGGGGGAATATGCAGACGAGTCCAATGGGGCTCATGTCAGATCTTAGAGGCCGCCCGGCGTGAGAAGAAAAGGCGCCACTGTCAGAGATGACCAGGAATGAACAAGAAAAAAAAAACCTCCCAGGGTCACCAGAGCGATGTGCGAAATTAAAAATCGCGCTATTCGAAGGGTCCAGGATCGTCTTATGGTGGGTTGCCCTTCTAGCGGGAAACGGTCATTTTAATGTTGTTCAACGCCAGGGACGGTGACAAATGCAGGAGCTCTGGAGCCACATGGAGTATGATAGCTCAGCCTATTGGGCGACGAGCCGACAACCTTGCTCCGATGCCGTCGATCCGGTAATATGCTCGTCTCTACGAAGGTCGTAGAATTGTACCGTCTCGCGAGAACGTTTGAGTTGACATAGCCTCAGTACGACTGAGGACAGAAACTGATCAATCTGAACCTGTGAAAGCTGTCAATGAGAGGAGAAGCAGCGCAGGGAGAGCGAAAGGTGTGCTTGGCGAGTGCTCCATCCAAGAAAAGAGCGAAATCGCTCCGTCGAATAACGTCTTTCCCCACAGCCACCTTCGACTTGTTCGACTCGAATCGTTTGATCAATGTCGCATTACATCGAGTTTAGACCCCCAACAACTGGAAGTGTCGAAGTGGACAATGATTAGCGTCCTCTGTTTAAATTAACCCAGTACTTACTACCAGTATATGGCGTGAAGTTGTAATAATGTCGATACGTTTGGGTGATACCGATTGTCGTCCGTCTCCTCACGGTTTCGTGGAGTTTTCTGGTTTGCCGTTTACCCCCTTGCCATTCAATCCCCAGACTGCATATCCCAGAGAGTCCAATTTTGCATTTCTGGGTGTCTGCATCGCCGGTTTGTACTTCGAAAAGGTCGGGTCGTCGTTTCAACTACCGTATAATACCTGCCGACCTGCTAGAAAATGTCAATTGACCGGTTCATAATGAAAAGGACCACTCTCCCTGGCATTCCCGTGTTAGTACGACGAACACGCCGCAAGCCTTCGTCCCCCCTTCTCATCTTCCCTGGGCGGTCCCCTCCTGGCGCAAAGTTCCCTTCCCCAGCAAATCTCCCATACATGCCTCCCGACCTTTTTTTTTTTTTCCTTTTTTTTTTCCTTCCCTTAACCATCACCCCCCGGTCGTCTCCGTTTTCCTTTGCGCCAGCGTCCCACCCCCACCCACCCCCGGCTCTTCTTTTTCCTTCGTCTCCCGGCCTGCGAGGTTTGTCAAGCAACCTCTTTCCTCCTCTGATCGACTCCGACGCAGACGCCGACCTATTACCCTCCCTCCCATTTTCCCCTTGCCACGAACTATAGGCTGTGCGACACACAACACGTAGCCTTGTTTCCCTAGGCTCTTTCGAACCCATCCTTCGTCTACGTCCGTCGGTTGTTCGTTCTTACATCGCAGACCCGCCTCGATTCGTTCTTTGCCGGCGCCATGTCAATCTTTGCCTGGGCAACCCGCCGTTCGGGTGGACTGGCCATGATTGCTTTGTTAGCCCTCAGCTACTGGGTCATCTCGAAGGAAGCGACTGCACCCCGACACCCTTTCGAATATAAAGACCGAAATATAGAGCCGGGCGACTTCTCGAAGCTCCACGGGGCAGGCAACTGGACAGTCTTGTTCGCGTATTACTGTCTTCTGATCCATATCCTCGTCTCCTTGTTCCCGCTCCGCGCGTGTTGGTCCATCCTTGACCTCACCAAGAACATGAGGAAGGCCCGAGCCAAGACCCTCCGTGAACTAAAGATGACTGGCCAGCGACGTGGCTCCTCGACTTCTCTTTCGAGCTCCGACACCCTCTCTGCATCCTCCCAAAGCGCTTCTTCCTCGAGTAGCGAAGCCGGCGATTTTGAAGTCGAGTTCCCGAATGCCGAGAACAATGTTGTCCATGCGATCATTATTCCGAACTATAAGGAGGAAATGGATACGCTTCGGGAGACTCTCGATGTTCTGGCTTCGCACCCGTTTGCCAGCACCTCTTATGACGTGAGTATTCCGTACTTCCCCAGCCGCACGCATATTGGTGTTTTGCAAGCATAAAGCTGTTGGTCCGTACGAGATGCGGAAGTGCTGCGCCGCCGCCCCGATTCTCCCATGGGGGGACTAAGGCGTGGCGTGCCGTGATTGGTCTTGAATATCCAAGACTCCGCCGAGACTGACTGCCAGACGCTGACCAGACGCTGACATGTGTTCAACATAGATCTACCTGGGAATGGAGGAACGAGAGCCACAGGCGGCTACCAAAGCTTTGCAGCTCGTTGAAGAGTTCTCCGCCAAGTTCCGATTCATTGGTTATACCGTCCATCCTGGTGATATTCCTGGAGAGTCTGCTGGCAAGGGAAGCAATGTCGCCTGGGCAGCTAGAAAGCTGAGCGAGAGGTATCCGATCGAGAAGCGAAAGAATGTAATCGTGACTGGTATCGATGGTGAGTTCATCCAAACCTTAGATAGAGTCGAGTCCCCCGTGCCCCCGCAGCAGAGTCCCGCCCCCAAGTCGTAGAACGCTTCAATATTTTCGTCCTTCTTCAACGAACAGCATCACACAGGGAAGTGAATTGTTTGTCGAAGAGGAAAATGAAACGAGGATTATGATGCTTCCAGCCAAGAGACAAGAAGGAACAAGCCGTTTCAAGGCTTATGCAATGTTGGTGCCAAGGATTTGCTGACTCAAGGTGTTTGGGGCGGAAATAGCGGACAGCCATCTTTCCTCCAACTATTTTGCGCTCGTCACCTCGATGCACATCAGCTCTCCCGAAACTGCCACGAAAACCCTCTATTCGGCCCCGATCATCTTCGATAGAAACGCCCACAATGTGCCTGCAATTGTTCGGGTCGCCGATATCCTCTGGTGCGCCGCCGGTCTTTCCGGCCTGTACAGCGGCTCCACGATCGCTCCTCCGACGTCGGTTTATTCGTTGAGCCTCGAGCTTATCGACCGGGTCGGCGGCTGGGATTGCGATAGCGAGGCCATCGGAGAGGACCTGCACATGTATCTCAAGTGCTTCTTCGCCCTCAATGGCAATCTGACGTCTCGAACTGTTCTGAGTCCCGTAAGCCAAAGCAATGTGACGGGAGGCGGAAAGGATGGCATGATGGGCATTTATATGGATATGAACGCACGTTATAAGCAGGCTCTGCGCCATATGTGGGGCGCTCTCGATACTGGGTATGCCCTGCGGAAGCTCGTCGAATTATGGCGCGAGAGAAAACGAACTTCCCGGGCCTTCCGGCCACTGCACAAGACTATGTATGCAAGGACCCCTCATCAATCCCCGGACGCTTCGGCAGCGTCGGAGCATCCTTTTGCTTGGCGCCCGCCACACGTCCAACCGTTTGCTCTAAGTTCTATAACCCCCTGCTTTTAACATTACCTGTCTTATTTCCTATGTCTTGGCTCACGCGACAGCCGCTTGATATTTGGATTTTTCTTTTCTTTTTGACATCTTTTTTCACCGTCCTTTTTCTTTCTTTTTTTTTTTTTTCTCTTTTTTTTTCCCCCCTGCTCTCTCTTTCTTTTGTATTGATGGTCAGCTAATGTTCTCTTTTCTAGCGGTGATGCGTCCGATTCGTATGTGCCTGACCACCACCCTGTCGCCGGGGATCTTGAGGCTGGCCCTGACGGTGGCATCTTCTCGGACACCATAGTCGACAACCTCGACGGACCTCACTGGGAGCGTATCTTCTACCTCTGCCATCGTCTGTTCGAGGCCCACTTCCTTCCCGTCCAGATGACAATTCTCGTATTCACATCTGCCCTGTATATGTGGTTCACCAAGGATGCTTTGGACGTCCACAACCTGGGCTGGATCTTTTCCGTATGCAACGTCTTGCGCGCCGCGGGCTTCATGGAAGTCGTCGTATATCTCGGCCTGTATGAACGCTTCCACCGCATCTGCGTCAAATCGAGGCAGCAGGAGATGACAGACGCGGGCCTAGCCGTCGGCATGAGGTTCTCTCACAGGACTTTGAAGAAGAACCTCGTCGACTATGTCATGGCCCCCCTCGTTGCTCCCATCTACGGAGCGATACCGTGTGCGCAGGCGCAGATCTGCCATTTCTGGACGGTCGACCTGGTGTACGCGGTAAGTAAGAAGGTGACGCGGAAGCGCGCCGCTTCGCTCATGGCGGAGAAGGTATAAAAATTTCGGAGTGTCGGCGGCTCAACCCCCCGCTCCGGAGACTTTTTTCTTTTTCTTTTCAACAATTCTATTCCATTTTTTTTTTTAATTAAATTAATACCCAAGCTTTTTTCTTTCTCTACTTTCGCTATTTACCACATGCCAGACGCCCTAGGAGATGTTGGTGTAACTGCCAAATCCATCAGTTTCAACAACAAATCCTACCAGCGGAGGCGCCATGTACATACGAGGGAGGGAGAGGGACGGACCACTTCACTCCTGGTGATCGGTCCCGTCTTCCCGTCCCATTTTAAAGGATTAACTTTTTATTTTTATTACCCGCATGGCATAGCATTTGGCATTGGGGCATTTATTTTTAGAGTTGGGGATTTTTAGGGGGCCTAGACCTGGCGTTCTCGGAGTACTTTATGCTCAAAACATGGGGTCTGAGACGGAAAGTAGGGCCTATCCTGTTGCGCTCGCTACGAAGGCATAGGTGGAATGAGGAAAATTTGATAGGGAAGGATTGTTGGGGATGTGCTAGAATGCGGCCGGGATGGTGGTGCTCTATCGGGGAACGCGGAAGGACGTTGATGGTGGCTTTTAATGACGTGAGAGATGCACTGGGGAATAAGACGTGAAGATGGGGCGGGAGTCTGAGATGAAATCATTTTTGTTTCCCTTTTCTTGTTTCCTTTTCTCGTGCAGGGGGATCTAATGCGTGCTGTGGAGGGAGGCAAGATGCATGTTGAAGGCGCGGAACGTCTTTGCGGGTAGCAATGCCCGGAGGCGAGGACCTAATAATGCTGCGGTAGTCGAGGGTGACGGGAGGCTATCAATGATAATATTTAATGCTATTGAGAAATAAGAGAAAACGTATGAGGCCATCAAGAAACCGCTGAGGCAGGGATGCAAATGGTGACAGGACATGTCAGTCTTGCCCATCTGCAGTCTCATCTTGAGCTGTAGGATGCAGTGGGGCTGCTGCCTTCCGGGAGAGCACGATGCAGTCTCAATTTGATTCGGCCGATCTAGTTCGTTCGCAGCACGATTATCACCCATCAATAATCAATGAACTTCGCCCGTAACGGAGTATTGGGGAGAGATCCTCTCAACCTGTTCAATATCGTGGTTCGATGATCTCCTGGAGGCTTGAGAACGGTTCAAAGTCTCCCATGATTAGGTAATGTCAAATGGGACCAGGAACGTCTGAATAGTGTCGTCCCCAAGGCAACAATGTCGTGCGGCAGATCCACTGGCAGAAGCTTCAAAAGAAACCTGCAGCGCATGGTCTGTGAAATTTCGTTGGGATTGGCCAGAATCCCAGGGCGGTGAAAGTCGACAGCTCCTAGTGCAGTGGATCAGCCACCGATAAGGGCGTTATCGCACTATTTTCCTGCCTCCAGTGGGGTGGAGGAGAAAAAAAAGAGGAAGAAAAAAAAAAATTCGAAAATTTTTGGATACTGCCTCCAGGACGTCTTTTCTTGACACCCTCTCCCAACACCGCAAATCTTTTTCTTCATCCGCTCCTCCTTTACCCAATTCAATCCAAGTATCCAACGAGTCTTGTTTTCATCTTTTTCATTTCCTATTTTCATCATCTCCAGATACCCCTAACTCAATCGTCTTCCAAGCTACTCCTGCGAAGACTTTTGCCTCTTTTCATCAGTTTCTAGTATACCCATCTTCACATCCCTACAGAATGCCTTCCGAAGCTCTCGCCATCTACGGCTTGACCGTACCCCCCAATGAGGGCCCTATCCCTGCCTCTACCGTCAACTTCCCTGCCCGAGTAAGTGTCTCTCCGCGTTCGCATTTCTTGGCTCCCCTGTCATTATGTATCAGTCCGAAGTTCGACGACGGCCTCTTTGTTCGCGTGGCACTTCGCGCTTCGTAATGTTTCATCTATACTAACGGGTCTTGGGATGATTCCAGTTCCGCATTACTATGGCTGCCATTGATCCCACTGCCCAACCCCAAGCAGATGCCGAGGGCAACCTGCCTTCCGTCCCCCGCTCCACCGTTAAGCTCATCCGAGTTCCCAGCTCCGACTCTGATGATGAGGACTCCGATGACGATGAGGAGGACGAGTACCTCAAGGCTCTGATCAATGCTTCTTCCGATGATGAGGATGAGGACGACGACGACGAGCCCAACGGCGGCCCCAGCGACCAGTCCAAGTCTAAGAAGCAGAAGCGCGCCGAAGCTCTGGCGAGCCTTATCAAGGCCGTCCAGGAGGAGGAGGGTGATGAGGAGGACTCCGACGATGAGATGACCGATGCTAAGCCCAACGGTGTCAAGAGCAAGAAGGGCAAGGAGAAGGCGACCGAGGAGGACGAGGATGAGGAGGAGGATAGCGACGATGAGGATGATATCCTTGCCGCCGAGGAGCTCGTTATCTGCACTCTCGACACTGAGCGCGTAAGTTTTATTCGATTTGCTATGAGAGACACACATTTGAGGGCTTGCCGATGCTAACCGCCATTTTTCCCCTTGCGCTTAGACCTACCAGCAGCCCCTCGATATCACCGTCAGGGAGGACGAAGAGGTCTACGTCCTCGTTACTGGTACCCACGCCGTGACCCTCACCGGTAACTACATCGAGTCCCTCAACGAGGACTCTGATGAGTACGACTCCGACGAGGATGATGAGGATGACGATGACCTTCTCATTGCTGGCGCCAGCGACGAGGAGAGCGACGAGCTCGACGACGTCGATGGTCCCCGAGTCACTGAGCTCGAGTCGGACGACGAGGAGGCTCCCGCTCTTGTCCCTACTAAGAAGGGCAAGAACAAGCGCCAGGCCGAGGAGGCTGAGGACCTCGATGCCATGATTGCCAGCAGCAAGGACAAGAAGGCCAAGAAGCTCAAGAACAACAAGGGCGAGGCCGTCGCTGCCGAGGAGAAGAAGAAGGAGGCCAAGGGCGATAAGAAGGTCCAATTCGCGAAGGAACTCGAGCAGGGTCCCACTGGTTCCGCTACCAAGGAGAAGGCCGCCGCGAAGAGCGTCAGGACCGTCCAGGGCGTCACTATCGATGACCGCAAGGTCGGAACTGGGCGTGGTGCCAAGAACGGCGACACCGTTGGCATGAGGTACATCGGGAAGCTCCAGAATGGCAAGCAGTTTGATGGTACGTTTATTATTTCACGAGTCCAACATGTTCTCCCTCCCCTCTCTTTGTCTCTCTACAGCAGCATCATGCTAACCTTGGGACGTCAATATAGCCAACAAGAAGGGCAAGCCTTTCACCTTCAAGATCGGAAAGGGTGAGGTCATCAAGGGCTGGGATGTCGGTATTCTCGGCATGGCGATTGGCGGCGAGCGCCGCCTTACCATCCCCGCCAACATGGCCTACGGAAACAAGAGTCTTGACGGCATTCCCGCGAATAGCACCTTGATCTTCGACGTCAAGCTTCTCGAGATCAAGTAAGAAAAAGGACACTCGGGTTTTCCAAGTGTTTTTTTACGAACGGGGTAGGCCGGACGAGGAGAGCTCTCAACACCAATCTCGAAGGATGAGAAAGGCAGTAGTTGGCTCTTACACCTCTCGGCCACTGTGTAACTATACGAAATTTCCTCTCAGCGACGACTCGCAGGGCTCCATTTCGATTCCCCTTCTCTTTTCTTCTTCTTCTCTTATGTTGGTTTCTGGGCTAGGCGATCTCCTCCCTTCGGCTCAATACCTTGTCTGTCTTCTTTCCGAATGTAATGCAGAGTCTCTGACCTGATGATGTTTCCTTTCTTCTTGTAAGGAATCGGGTACCACCTGCTTGATGGGAATGACGAGGCGAGGACAGGCATTGCATTTACTTGGCGTACTCTCAAAAAAGTTGTTTCTCTGGGTTGTCTTTGTTTCCTTTTATACTCTGTCAGTTTCCTGTTGTTTCCTTTGTTCTTTTTTCGGACTCTTGGTTGTCTGTTTCGAAGGTAGAGGATCTGAAAGAAGGATCTTGGTAGTTTACAATTGACACATGAGTTGAGTTTAATCCGAATAATGGGTCGTTTTAAGCTTGTTCTACGTTTCTTTTAAGTGTTTCGTACGTCTAAAGACTCGACGGGAATCGGGAAAGAGACTGGACGATTGAAGTAAGAGCTGGGAAAACAGAAGCGAAAGTCAAAAGGAAAAGAACGGCGCAGTCTAGATCGTTTACAATTGACGTATAAGTCGAGCCTACTCCATACCATGGATTTTTTTTTTTTTTTTTTTTTTTCTTTAAGCTTGTTCTAGGATTCTGTTGATCGTATCGTTTGCCTCCGAAGACTTGACATGAACTGTTCAATATCCAAAGTAAAGGACTGGACAATTGAGGCTCATGAAACTTCCATAAAAATGGCAAAAAAAGAGGATTGAAGCTCCGATGCGGGGAATCGAACCCCGGCCCCTGCGGTGCCTTTTGTTGAAAGCTTGAAAGCGCAGTATACTAACCACTATACTACATCGGATGAATCTGATGACGACTGTGAAGACGCACAGTGCTTAGACTGCAGATGTACCCAAGGGTATCAGCACCCACCCTAGCAATAATTGTGCTAAGGTCAGACTCTGGACAATCATCTCATTTTCAATTGTTGCCTCTTCTCATCTACAACCATCAAACAAACACAGAAAACCATCACTTTTCACAGAATTCAATCCTGTCCATCGACAAGATATTACACTCTCACCTTTATTAATTTCCCCCACTTTATTTGGACACAATAAAGCCGACAAAATACATCAGCCTCGCGTCTTCTCCACGGTTTATTCTCACAAATCGATCGAGGACTAGCAGCCCGCCTCACAATAAACAACCTTTATTTACACAATGGATCTCGTTTCGAGCATCCGAAAATCAGGCTCGCGCGGCGGCGTCAACTTCAGCTGGGATGAAGTCGCCAGCTCGTCGCACCGCGAAAATTACCTCGGACACAGTCTCAAGGCGCCCGTGGGCCGGTGGCAGCAGGGGAGGGATCTGGAATGGTACGCCAAGGGTCCCGGGGGCCCTGCGCGCGAAGGGGAGACGGATGAGGAGAGGGCGGAAAGGGAAAGGAAGGAAGAGTTGAGGAAGGTGAAGGAGGCGGAAGAGGATGCTATGGCGAGGGCTTTGGGGTTGCCTTTGCCTGTTAGGGATGCGTCGGGGGCTAATGCCGTGGAGGTTGGGGAGGGAAGAGGACTTGGCGGGGGTGAGGATGCGGACGGGGAAGAGAAGGGGGAAGGAAGAAGGGAGAGAAGACGTGACGAGGCAGGAAGGAGAGAGAGGAGGAGGGACGATGGTGATAGGAGGGAAAGGAGGAGGTACAGGAGTCGGAGTAGGGAAAGAAGGTCTGAGAGATCAAGGAGGGATGCGAGGGATGCCCGGGACGATGACAGATCGAGGCGTGATGAGAGGGAGGACGGGAGGTCAAGGAGAGAAAGAAGAAGGAGCAGGAGTAGGGGTGGTGAGAGGGATGACAGAGAGACGCGGCGAAGGAGAAGGCATGACCGTGATCGTGACGAGCGATCGGGGAGCGGAGAAAGACGACTGCATCGGAGGCCAAATCGAGATCGAGGCTATGGGCGAGACCGGTCACAATCGAGAGACAGGCCGCACCGCCATTAGGGGGCTACAAGATCAAATTAACGAGCAAGACGACTCCAATCGTGGGTCTTAAGTCCCCGTCACCCATCCTGTCGGGATATCTCGTGCAGTGCAGCCAGCCTTCTTGGCTGGTGTGGGTGTTTGCCAAGAACCGAGAACAAACCAGGGATCATCAACTCCCCCGACTCGGGAGGGAATGGAGACTTTCCTCAAGGCAGAAGCCGGATAGGCTTATCTCTGTCTTTTTACTTTTAGTATGTCGGCGCAATCTCGCCGAATCTTACGACGTCGAAGTATAAACTAAACAAACAAGGTTGCTGCCTCTGGCCCTCAAGTTGAAAGACGTGGAATGGTTCATGAAAATTCAGCTGCAACCATACCCTATTTTAATACCCTCAAAAAACCGTTTCCAGACAGCTGCATGTTATCAACTATTGCATATGATGAAGGGTTGCAAAAGAGTTAATAGTTTCACAGTTTCACTGTTTCCAGTCCTTCTTCCCTGTCTGCAACTACGGGAATCAAACATTACGAGGTAGTAACTACGATACAAATATCTACAAATTTACAGCTACGGTATTTCACAGATTAATCGGGAAGAAATCCAGGATATAAGATATGTAAATGTTAGGTGCGGTTCGCATGGCTGCAAGTGTTGTAACGGTTGTAGGAGGAGCAACTGTCGCAGGACTGATGAAGGACGGTCAGTGGATCGTACCTCTAATCTACAATCCTCTCAACCCTATGATACTACTTTTTGAAGGTTACCAGCCAAGGCGGAACTAGCTTGTATCAGTGCTGTCAGCGCCTTCTCTCGGTATCCTCGGGGCAGATTCGTCGGTCTTAGGGGCTTTTAAACTCCGGCCCTCAAACTGGAGCCTGCCCAGGCTGCTCTGCTGACTCGTTACCCCGCCAAAACAGTGGCGAGACCCCTAAAGCCCATAAATAGATCTGCCCAATCCTGGCTAATTGAGGCCCTGAGACGACGCAACGTCGCAGCCTTGTGCTTACTTACTTACCCCAGCGCCGTGTGCTGCCTGCGCTGGAGTTCAACGAATCGGATTGAAGGTCTCGCCTTCCTCCAGAACTAAACTCCAGACGACATTTGTTTTCACACTTGATCCGTTTGTTCTTCCTACTCGAAGTCGGACTTTGTTTCTTCTTTATATTTCTTTATTTACCCTCTTTAATACCCGCGTGACCTCGCGTTCCTTCACAATCCGACCTTTTCCTTCGTTACACGTCGTTGTCGCCTCCCCGAGAACCTTCGACATTCCTCACGACGACGAACCTCGCCCTACATATTCAGTCTCATCCTAACTCCAACCTCCGGAACCACCATCCCGAAGCCCACGCCGAATTCTCCTCGATAATGAGTTGTTGTTGATCTGTCCTATAAACAAGCATGGATTATGCTCGCTTGAGGGCCACCGCCCTCGCTAGCACTGACGTCGAGGAGGCCGTCACAGTCGATACAAGAGCTTTAATCGACAAGGTCCTTGCTCGATACTCGGGAGAATGGACCACCTTACGAGAGCTCATCCAGAATGCCGCCGACGCGCAAGCCGAATCCGTCGTTATCAAATTCGAAACGATCCCTTCCGTCCAAGTACCCCTGCCTTCTACCTCGAACCAGTCCGAGCTGCTCAAACATGTCGTGGTCAACCATACGTTGAAGCGTCTCGTCGTGCGCAACGACGGACAGCCCTTTACGCAGACCGATTGGGGACGGTTGAAGAGGATCGCCGAGGGTAACCCAGACGAGACCAAGATTGGTGCATTTGGTGTTGGTTTCTACAGCGTTTTCGCCGACTGCGAAGAGCCCTTTGTCAGTTCGGGTAATGAGGCCATGGCGTTTTACTGGAAGGGCAACGCACTTTTTACGAAGAAGTCCCAGCTGCCGGCGGATCAGTGCTCGCCTCATACTACCTTTGTCCTCGACTACCGCAACAATACGACGCCCGTGCCTAATCTTCTTTCGGTTTGCCAGTTCTTGGCTACGAGTTTGACATTTGTCGCGTTACAGAGGATGGAGTTCTGGGTTGATGATTGGAAGTTGTTGTCTCTGCATAAAAAGATCTCCCCGAGCGTCGAAGTCTCCATTCCGCGAAACTTCGTAAAGACAACGTCGGAGGGGATGATGACGGTAGCTACTGTCGAACGCATGAGCACCCAAATAGACGCATCGTACATGGTCGGCATCGGATGGAAAGCCAAGACCTCTCGGGGAAAGACAACGGAAACCTTTGGCGGTCAGATTGCGGATGCCCCGCTGATCAAGAGCTTCTTTGCTAAGTTCTCATCCTCCGCCCAGTCGGCGCAAAAGGCAAAAGCCCAAGCCCAAGCGGAAGAGGCCGCGGCGCAAGCCGCGATCTCTGAGGATATCACTGCAGTCAAGTCTTCTACTATTTTCCTTGGCGTCACGTCTGCTCAGCTGCAGACAAAGGTATCCAAGACTTTCTCTTCGGAGCTGGAGCGTGCGACGAAGAAGCCGCCACCCAGGATGGCGAAGCTCGCCATCCTTACCTCTTCATATGATGAGGCTATGGCGTCCGCGAATACGAACAAGACGGGCACCGCTCTCAACTCGGCCGACGTATTTGCCTCTGTACTACCTAACAAGAAACCTGGCGGCCGAATCTTTATTGGTTTCCCCACCATGCAGACGACCGGCGCAGGACTCCACATCTCGGCGCCGTCGGTCATTCCCACCGTGGAACGAGAGGCCATAGATTTGAATGCTCGCTACGTCAGATCCTGGAACGTCGAGATGCTCCGAGCCGCCGGCATCATCATCCGACTTTCTTTCGCCGATGACATGGACAAGTTAGCCCAACGCATCAACGCCTCGATCCCACAGGGAGGGAAACTTACGAGCCAAGTGGTGTCTAAGCATCTTCCTGAGGCGATGCACATCTTCAAGACCTATACCTTCGACGACTCTACCCCCAGCGCGCAAGTTGGTGAGATTATCGAACAATCTTTCTGGACTTCCTACAAGGATGTAAAGTTCAACATTTATTCCACGCGCGGCGTGAAGCTCACCTCGGACGTGCGAATTCCTTCGGAAGAACTCGGGCAGTTCGTCGATGGGCTGCCAACTGTGCCCAAAGAATTGATGGAAACCCAATTCTATAAGAAACTCTCCGACTTTGGCGTCCTTTCGCGGATCACCCTTCAAGACATACGTGACGAACTTAGTGCCAAGGCTATGACCAAGGACCAGCTGACGTCCTTCATTAAATGGGTTTCCAAGATGGCTCTAAGCGGAGAGCTCGACAAAGGGGTGACGAAGAGCTTGGTTGATGCGGCTGTGGCGACGATCAGCGACGAGAAGGGGGAGAAAGGTGGAATAGTTGCCCTCTCCGTCATCAAGAACTTCGTTACCGCAAACAGGATACCACCGACACTCCCTCTCCCTCCTGACACCCTGCCATTTGCATTTACGAATCATTGTTCGAATGCTGAGCTAGCGGCGCTTGGATGGGAGCCTCTAGAGATTTTTCCGTGGTTACAGTTCCTGATTCGCACTGCTTCGCAGAGGCCCGACAATCTCAACATGACCAAGTCACCGGACTTTTCCAAGCAAGTACTTATTGTGGTCAGTAAGAGCTGGGACAACATGTCCCCCGGAGCGAGGGCTGGTATAGCACCACTCCTTCAACAGTACACTGTCATCCCCACGAAGCTTGGTATGAAGAAGCCCGAGGAGTCCTTCTTCCCCAACGTAAAGCTCTTTGACGATTTGCCCGTCATCGAGAACTTGGGACAGGTGAAGGAGAAGCTCCTCGTTGCCCTCGGCGTCCGGAAGACCTTGGACCTTGAAACCATCTTTGCAAGGCTTCTTTCTCCTTCCTCTGGCGAGCAGAAGTGGAGCCATGTCGAGCTCATCAAGTACCTAGCCTCCGTTCGTGCCGATATCCCAACCGGCGATATGGTGAAGCTTAAGAACTCGGCGATTTGCCCGGCTGAAGCTGGACCTCCGGGCATGGGTCGATTCAAGGGGACGACTAAGCTCTACAAGGTTTCGGAACTCTTCGAACCCCAGGACTCCCTGCGAGGTCTCGGCTTGCCAATCCTATACTGGCCCGGTGCGCTTCCTCCTCGAGGCGCAGAGTCGCATTTTTTGTCCGTGCTCGGCCTGCGAGCGTATCCAACTGCGGCCGAACTGGTTGAGGTGATGGCATCGCCGGATCTCCGAACTCGGGAGAACGCCAGGACTTACTTCATCTCGAAGCATGTTGTCAATGGGTATGGTAATACCAATATCGCGGGCACGAACAAGGCTATCTTGCCGATTGAAGGAGATGAGAATACGCTTGTGCCGCCGTCGGGTTGTTTCACGGAAGAAGGAGCGTCGACTTTTGGGTTCAAGGTGCTCAGACGTGGCCTAGTTCCACATGCCCTGGTAAGGACCCCTTCTTGAACGCCTAGGAGGCAGGGTGTTTTTCGGGAATTGATTCATTTAATACTAACCATTTGAACAGAAATTCGGCGTTGCGAGATCCCCTCCCATCGACGAGTGCATCAAGCAGCTCCTCGCACATCCTCCCCTGGACGCGACAAGGGCCACTCTACTCTTCGGTTACTTTGCACAACGACTTCCTGATATGAAGGAGCCGAACGTAGCGAAACTTCGGAATGCGGCAATCATCCCTATCAATCCGCCCAACGAGAAAGGTAGTGTTAGGTTCACTAGTCCGTCCCTTTGTTACCTCGGCCGCGATTCTTCGTATGCCGACATCTTCGACTTTGTCGATTTTGGCAGCACGGCCAATGCATTTTTGTTCCGTTGCGGCGCTCGAACGGAGCCTACCAAGCGTGAACTTGCCGAGCGTGTTTGTCAGGAGCCGGCGCGGCTTCTCGGTATGCTGCAGGTGGATAGGTATCTCAATCTTCTAAGGTCTCTTGCGGAGAGCTCTGCGGTTCTCAAGTCGGACAAGACGTTATGGACGAAGCTGCAGAATTCCAAGTGTCTGCTTGCTTCCAGAGTAACTACAGCTACTACCAACGGCGCGAGTGACGATTACGAAGACGAGACGGAGATGAGGCAATATCACCTAGAGGTTCCTTCGAAGATTGTCGTTTCGGATGATTTTATCAGCTTCAGAATCTTCAAAAAGTTTCTACTTTGCGCGCCCGAGGAGGAAACCTTGGAGAACTTCTACCTGATGCTCGGAGCTCGCCGGTTGAGAAGTTTGGTTCAAGAGAACCTCAACATGGGGCCGCCCGTGAAAATGCCTGAGAAAGCGGAAAAGCTTCGAAAGCATGTGGTTGAGAGGACGAAGATCTTCTTGCATGAGTATGCCAGCGACAAGAAAGATATTATCAAACATGACGCGAAATGGTTGGAGAAGAACCTGACGGTTACGCTGGTCCAGTCAATTTCTCTCCGGAGACAACTCGAAAATCATGCAGAGACGCACACCGAAAGGAGGTCTGCGGCAAGCAAGAGTGATCGTGGATCTTGTGTCCTTTACGTGGCGGCTTCGGGGACACCTGACATGTACCAGATAGGTCAGGCACTTTGCCAGGTGATCCTTTCCAGACACAACCACCAGTCGTACACCTTCTTCGAGCCGCTCCTAACGCTAGATCTGTTGGGACTGCGTTCGCGCGGTTACAATGTCGAGCGCATCCTGCGGGCCAAGGCGGCCGAGGCCAGGATCGCCGAGGAAGAGAGGCGCAAAGCTCTCGAGGAGGAGATGAGGCGTGTCCAGGAGAGAGAGGCCAAATGGCGCGAGAGCCAGGCGAACATTATCGCAGCCAATGAGAGGCAGCAGAGGGAGCTGAAGGAGCAGAAGGAGCAGATGCCTAGCATGCCGGGGGCGTTTGGCGACGACGGCGACTTGCCGCCCAGCCCGCCTCATGTGAAGAAGAGGAGGAGTAGGGGACTCTTCTCTAACCTGACTAAGCGCCTCGGTTTTGACACCGGAAGCCAGGACGACGATGATAACAACTCGTCGAGCCAAGCAGGACCGAGCAACGCACCGACCGGTGGTCAGCAACCACAGCAGCAGCAGCAGCAAGAGGGCCAGGTCAGCAACCCGGCTTTGGTACACGAAAACCTACTCAGTGCTATCAACGCCTCGCGCCCCTACGGCTCGAACGAGTTGTTCTCGGAACCAACTATGAATCAAGTCCAGGAGCAAGGAACCTACTGTGACAGCACCCACGGCAAGAACCTAACCTTCATTGCCGAGGCCTCTTCGGGCATGAAGGTCTTCGCCGACCGCGGCGTCGAGGACCCGCAATCCTTCTTCTCCACCAACAGCGGTGCCGTCAACGCCTTTGCGAACCTCCTCCGCGAGATGGCGGACATTTACAAGGTCGCGCCTAGGGTACTTCACATCTTTTACGACACGGCCGGCGGCACGATCGCGTTCAACTTGAACGGCAGCCTGTTCTTCAACTTCCGGTTCTTCATGCAACTGCATGCTACGGGCATGGCGCAGCCGCAGGCGAAAGCGGAGGCGGGGATTTGGTGGTGGGTTGTTATGGCGCATGAGCTTGCTCATAACCTTGTTAAGACGCATAGTTCTGATCACAGCTTCTACACGTATGTTTCCTCTTCAGTTTCATTTTTTTTTTCTCTTCTGAGACTATCGTTACTAACAATCGCCTCTAGTGAGTCCTTTATCCAGGAATACTACGTGAACCTGATGAGAAGGATCGCCAGGTGGGACGCCGCAGCCGGATCGCCTGCTCCCCTACCGCCCTCGCAATCTTCTCGACCGCGTGCTCCTGCCAACCCTCCGCCTCCGTATACGGAACAGACGGTGCACAGGCCTCCGAATAATCTGTTCGATTAGGAGTCGTCGGATTCGGATGTTTTCGTGTTTGAGGCGGGGCAGGGTAGAGTTGTCCGACCGCCGAGACTGCGAGATTATCGGGGACTATAGACGAGTAACGAGTATTTGGGAGGGAAGAGAAGCGTGTATTGATGGATTGGACTACAGTCCGACAGCATTAATGGCGAGATGGCTGGGAAGATAGATAGACTTTGTGATTTGGGTTGTCTCTTTTTTTTCCCCTGCTTTTTTTTTCCCCTTTTTGTACTCAAAGTCTTTTTCGTTGAATGCATAGCTGGGCATGGGAAGGGAAACCGAGCATAGCATCTTTATTTCCGTTGTTTTCAGTCAAATTTCTCGGAAGAAGGATGGGTTTCTATAAACGGGTGGCATAGATTTTCTTCCTTGCATAGAGCAAGCGATCGATAATACAAAGCAAACTTCTCGATGTTCTCAATATCTTTCGACTTGTGGCCTGTACTTCCCAATCAAAGTCAGTGTAGGAAGGGTATGGGTTGTTTTATTTCGTAAATCATACAAAATCCAGGGCTATTACTTTTTGGATCTTCGTTTCCTCCACCATTATCAACAAGATGCAAAAAAGACCCTAGGTAGAGAAGGTTTCGTAATGTACAGGAACACAACACCTCTGTTTCGTACTGGACATATTCTTCATCCTCACCTCTAACCCAGAAGGAAAGGAAAAAAACCAGCTCATATAAACCCGAAGCACGTAAACACCCGTTCATCACCGCTCATATCCCCCTCTTCATCAACTCATTGCATCCAGGAGCCCGAGGACCTCCTGCCCTTCTCATACAACCACTTGTTATTCAAACCAACACTCGTCTTCTTCGTCCCCGAGGGACTAGGCGTCGCAGGCTCCGAGAACAAGCTGCTTCCCGATGCACGCAGGGGACTAGGCGACCCGAACGAAGACCTCCGGCCATTACCACCATTAAGCGAAGGATTGAACCCGCTCTTTCCGTTCAGGGGACTCGCGGAGGGCGAGTACGGTGAGGGCGAACCCTTGGCAGCAGTAGCGGAAGCCTTGTTAAGACTGCTGCTGCTTCCGCGGGCGGAGAGCGGAGAACCCGTTATAGAGGGCGTTCGGGAGTAGCGCGGCGGGGTGCTGTAAACGGCGTTGGGGGTGGGAGGGGCCGAGCTTGGGGGTAGGCCGAGGAGTTTGCGCTGGCCTGGGGTCAGGGGGATATCGGAGATGTCGTCTTCGGTGCGGAAGAGGGGGAGGAGGGCGAGGCCTATGTTGAGGATGGGGAGGGCTTGAAGGAGGAGGTAGGCCCAAGAGAGGATGTTTTTGGTTTGGTGGCTGATGCTGTGAGAGTAAATTTGCGTTAGTCTTGGATGAAGCCACGATTGGCTGTTTGGGGGAGGGAAAGGGCATAGACCTACATATCTGGGCTGAAAAAGGAGGTGACGGCGGACTCGGTAACCCGTTGGAGGGCCCAAAGACCGATTAGCGCGGCGATGTTGTAGGCGATTTTGCGGACATTCTTGTCCGTGAACGTGGTGGCGTTGCGACGTCTTGTGATTTCGCGTAGGCGCGGGTGGGACCAGTTTCCTGGGCTCTCGGCGACGGGGGCTGGGGTGATGGGTCGTTGGGGGGTCCGCGCGGACACGACTCTTGTACCAGAGGCAGACATGGCTTTGCCGGGTGTTGAAGGGTGCTGTTTGTTTGAGCGTTTGTTTGGGATGGGGGGGACGGGTTCTTAAGGCGGTGGCGTTTTTTTGTTTTCTTTCTGCGCACAAAAAGGTTGGATCGGGAGAGGCGTTTGGAGATGGGTCTGCGGATGGAGTCTACCTCGGGAGGATATCTGAGTTAGGAAAGTGGTCTTGCGTCGAAGTTCGAAGAAGAATAAGGGAAATATGTATGGGAGGCAAACCTTTTGAGAATGAGAATTTACCCTGCTATATGTTAGTATGTCGTCGGAATGGGTGGGCTGGGGTTGCCCCGAGGCGGCGCAGTTTGTTGATTTGGAGCTGGCGATGTTTTGATGAAGACATTCCAATCCTGGAGGTTAGTGACAATTTCAGGTGTGCCTGAAAGCTGAGGAGGTCAAGCCACATCAAACGTTGATGGATTGATGTACCAGCCACGGGGGGGTTCTGGGGGGTGGCTGGAGCTATTAAACTAATTGATCTTACACTATGAAGTACGAAGTAGTGCCCAGACTCCTGTAGAATTAATGTGCAGTAGTGTACAGGATTGGACAAGTAAATTGCTTGGCTGGAAATGTACCCTTATTTGCTAGTGCCATCAAATCAACTCGCAACTTTACTCCAGACCCGTGATTCTTAGAAAGCCTGCCCCATTCTCAACTGAACTGCATCATCAGACAAGGTGAACCCGCCTCAATACTTCCATTCCACGATTTTATTTCCACCCTTTCATTGTCACCACATTCACCACATTCATCGCAAATCAGCCTCACGCACATTGCTCTACTTCATCCTCGCTATCCTATCTTGCTATTCCCTAATTCTAATTTCTTTCTTCTTTCCTCCTCAGCACCTCATTTGTTCCCTAGATATACACGAACCGTCGCGAAACAACGGACACAATTTTTTGGACCTCGATCCGAATCGAGACTAGAAAACTATGCACCGCTGACGCGACACCATCGCCTCATCATCCTTCATCGTTTCCACCGCTTTTGCGCTCGTCGATTCCCCCAGCATCATTGATTGAGTCTTTTCGGGTTTTCCGTTCTTTTTAATTTCCATAGAAGGAGTTCTGAGAGGGTCGCGATATAGAGGGCGCATTCGGGAGCAACTACATCACAGGCCGCCATCTCTTTCCTTGGTCTCCTCTCCCCCACGATGGCCTCCCCCAACTCGTCCGACCTCGAGGCCCCGAGCTCGCCCGTCCGTGCCGAAAAGTCGTTCGTTTCTCACGTCGAAGATGACGATACGAGAATGATGGACGCAACTCCCGAGCCTGTCGAGAAGGTCTCTCGGTCCAAGGGCAAAGCGTCGCACGCCAAGGACCAAAATACGCAGTCGGTCATTGGCAAGATTCGGCATTTGAAGAAGGAGGACGGAGAGCCGTTGTGGCGAGCCGACATCCAGTACGACTGGCTGAAGGCCATTTTCGACGACGAGACCAAGGTCTTTACGAACAGCTACGAACCGGAGAAGCTTGGCAAACAGTGCTTTGCCGATCTATATATCGACACGATGGCGAGGAGCAGCAAGACTAGCAAGGTGCTACGGGACAAACTCCTTAGTGATCGGGATGCCGCCAAGGGCATGGCCATGGTGTGTCTGCTTGTCAACATCGGACGCATGAATACCACGTTGAACTGTAAGCGATGACCCTTTCCAGGGCACGGCTAGGAGCCTGGCTTCTGCAGTTATTACCCTGCGAGCGATTTCTCGCTTGCCCTCCATTCTTTGTTCTTTAGCTTGCTAACTCTAATGTTTGTCTGTAGTCTTCCCCGAGATGCGAGCTCAACTACGCACATACCACGCTATCCCATCCCTGCAGGCCCGTCAGGACCCTCACGCCTATAAACAGCTCCAAGATGCTCCTCGTCTAAAATCGATTCTCAAGGGTAGTATGGAGGATCGAGAAGAGCCCAACTCGCTTGTCGGCATTAAAGAGGCGAACATCCCCCGCACGAACCCCGTCGCTCTTCTGTTCATCATATGCGCCGCTGCGCAGAAGATCGCCGAGTTGCATTTCCCCCAAGGCCAGGAGTTCCATGACCTGGTAATGAAGACGAACTTCACTAGCCACTCCAGGGCTAGGGCGTTCCTATGGTTGATGTGGTTCTACCTTGAGTCAGACTTTACTGAAGAGGGCTGCGAGGAAAACCCCTTTGGCCCCGGCGTCGACTACGGTCTCGACGTTGCGAACCAGGGAGTGCCTGTTCTCGAAGAGATGTCGGAGGAAGAGATTGCGTTGGAGAACGTCGATACTGCCGAGGAAATCGAGTTTGGCAACGAGAAGCAGAAGATGAGAGCCAAAATCTTGGAGGCCGATCAAGCTTACATCGCGGATACCCAGGTCAAGCGAGGATCCCGCAGCCGAATGCTCGCGGACGAAGGACCTGCCATCCTACCCCGTATCCGCCCTTCGAAGCACGAGTCCGATATTGATAGCACTAGGTCGACTCCGCCCCCATCGAGGGTCATGGCACGACAGGCGGCCATTGGTAGTGCCAGTCGCCGCGGCATGCCTCCCAAATACACCATCCTCGAGGCTTCCTCACCCGCCGGCCCCGGTCAGCTTGACGGCGTCGTGACGCGCAAGCCGCGCCCACCTACCGCGCACCAACTAGCCGTGGAGCGCCACCGAAAGGAGCAAGTCGACCATATCCTCGATCGTGGTCTCCGCAAGCACTACCACAAGGTTCGCAAGCTCAGGCGCCAAGACGGTGCCATCTACCGCGCTGCAGTCCGTATCAAGGCCATGTCGGATGAGCTTGCCTTCCAAAACAGCGACGGAGAAGATGAGCCGGGCCGCGGTATCTTCTCCTCCATGAAAAAGGACGATTTCCCCTTCCGCTCGGCCGGGCCCGGCGGATTGTGCCAGCTCAAGACGGAGCCGGACGATTTCGGCGAAGAAACCAACACTTACTTCGCCGCCGTTCGCCGCGCCGTTCGGCGACTGAATCGCTGGGCCGACCTCGAGGATAAGAGCGTCATCCGCCCGATCAAGCGCAAGAGGGTCCAGCAACCCGAGTCCCAGGACCTTGGTGACGACGAACTCGACAGCTTCAGGGAGGACATAGACATTCAGATTAACGGTCATAGCACCAAGGACCACGAAGAGTCGTCGTCTCGCAAGGGCAAGAAGGATAAGGCGGCTAGTGAGGATGTTGATGCCAATGGCGACGTCCACATGGATGATGCGGACGAGCATGATGGAGACAAGCTTACGCCGCGACCTGAAGAGGACGATGAGATTGAGGAGACGCCTAGGCCCAAGGCTCGGCGTGTCTCGGCTCTCATTGATGAGGCTGATGCTGATTAGTGGGTGCCAATTTGGATAGGCCTCAAGGGTGAAGAGCGGGAAGACCATTCCCCGCAAACTGGCCGGTGAATGTGCCAGCTTCTGTTTTTTCTTTTCCGTCCTGTCTTTCTTTTCTTTTCTTGTTCATGTTTGTTCGACCATCCGGGGATTACAAGGGATACGGCGCGGTGTTATGCGGGGTGCGAGCTCAGTTACTATTCAAGCCGGGCCGGTTGTTTGTTTTACTACGATGTACCTGTTTGGGATGGGGAAATGTACAATACCCGTATGTGTTTGCACGGGACGGATGAACGGATAGGAGTGTTTTACAGTTTAAAACTGGGCAAAAAATAGATTTGATTTCTTTGTCGAATATCGTGCGTGTCCGTAGAGGATTCCAACTCGCCTAAGACTTGAGAGAATGAGCCCTGGAAGTCTACAACTCCGAGGATGACCTAGAGCTATTCTAGTACCTGTGTACTTCGTATGCCCGCTGCAAACGATGTCGTCGGCTTTCCGTGTTAGAATGCCAGACGCTCAGGCAATCTTAGTCATCACTGATAAGAAGGGGAGAAGGGGAGATGGGTGACATTGAAGGGAAGTTGACAGGTACCCACAGGAGCAAATAGCGTCGAAGTGTACATCCAAAGTACCTTCCCACTTTGACCACGTCTTCGACGAGCGAGACTGTACCTTTGTACTTGCCGTAACTTCCTGGACTTCGGACTTACTCCAGACTTCATTGTGTGATCAGAGGAAGGCCATCACCAGCACCTCGCCACTGAAATCACTCCTCCCGAACGACCCCTATTGAACGAGAACGAAGACAATAATAATCCCCGGCTTTCCGTTGTTGCCGCGGACACTATGATAATCAGCCTCAACCAGCTCCGCTAACCGTGCTCCAACAATGGGTGCTAGTAGCTCGAAACTGGTGTTCAAGAAGGGCATCTTCAGGCTCTCTGAAGAGCGGCACATACCTGCCGACGATCCGTACTGGACCTCTGTGAGTTCCCTCCTTCGAGAAGAAAATAAGAGACGAAATTTGGGGAACTGCAGCTATTCAGGGCCAGCTGCGGTTTCCTCACCCTCCCGCCCACTTCTGATATCGCAATCGTCTCTACCAGCTATTGCGTTGGCCCTAGCTCTGCATGGCCAGCTTTACTAACAGTGGTCCTGCTCCAGTTTTGGGAGCTCCCCGAGTCCTCCGAAGATGTCTTCAGCCTCTTCTCAGCCTCCGACATCCGTCGAACCCGAGACAAAGCCCTCGAGAACCTCGAAACCCTCATCCTCGCCATAACCTCCCGCCTCTTCATCCTCCGCCACCACCCCTCCTTCCCCGACCCCGAATTCGCCCCCGACCGCGACGCCCTCAACTGCATCCGCGTCCTAACCCGCCTGCTCCCCTACCTCTACGAGGCCGAGAACCTCCAGCAATGGGAAGAACGCTTCTTCTGGGGCGCCCGCCGCAAGCGCACGCGCAAGTCCGTCGTCGCCAACGAGATCCTCTTCGACGGCGGCACCGGCGACGGCCTCGACGGGCTCACGAGTCCCCGCCCCAAGCTGGACGAGTTCGAGGAGGCGAAGCCGTTGGCGGAGGAGCTCATCGATACGCTCGTCGATCTGATGTTCTTCTCGGGCTTGACGCTGCCGAGGCAGGCGAATGGGAAGCCCAAGGTTACGTATGCGATTTGGCAGAGCGGTGTCGGGTGCAATGCGTCGGTGGCGACGACGAAGGAGTTTGAGAGTAATAGGATAGAGATTCTGAGGTTGCTTTTGACGTTGGCGGGGAAGAGCATGTATATGACGCCGGCGGTGCTGCCGCAGAGGGGAGTGAGGGTGTTAACGCACCTTTGTACGTGTCCTGATAAGCAGATTGTGCTCTCAGTGCTTTGCTCGCTGCTGAATACGGTAAGTTGTTGGAAGACCGCGAACCCGCATAATGGCAGGTTAGGGACGTTTGAAACTGATAAATCCCCCCCCAAAACAATAGTCTCTCAAGTACAATCCCGCTAGTTGGAGAGTACCGTACAACGCCCTCGTTTTCAAGGACGCCAAGCAAGTCCTTGTGACATATACCCTTCAACTCCTTCTAACCCTCTTACTATATCCGATCCCAGAGGACCAAGATAGCACTGGCGCACCGAAGCGCAACTACTACCGCCACTTCCTGGGCCGGCTCCATCGGCCCCAAGACTTCCAGTTCATCGTCGACGGCATGACGAGAGTCCTACAGCAACCCCTACAGGAAAAGACGTCATACATTCCCGCGGGGACTCATTCGACGGGGACTCTGGTGCCCGAGATGATGATGCTGTTCTGGGAAATTACGCAGTGCAACAAGCGCTTCCGGTCCTTCATCATCGACACAGAGCGAGTCTACGACTTTGTCATATTAACAGTCTTTCATGCCTTGGAGTACAAGTCGGATCCGTCGAAGCAGGGCGTGGTGCGGATGTGCGCTTTCCTGCTCCAGACGCTGAGCGTTGAGAAGAACTTTGGCGTCAACTTGAATAGGTACTTCGAGACGCAGGAGACGTTACCGCCTTCGATTCGGATTGCAGGGTTTAGCGGCACATATGCCGACTTTCTCATTCATGTATGTTTCTCACAAAGAATTGCCCTTTTCCCTATATGAGTCTGAATCGCTGCTAACTAATGGGAACAGTCCATCTACAACTTGATCACAGGGAGTCAGGGCAAACTCACGGCGATCTATCCGGCCCTCGTGGCTGTCATTAACAACATTGCTGCGTATATCGAGGGCCTCAGCTCAGCGTCGTGCTCAAAGTTGATGCAGCTCTCTTCGTCCATGTCTTCGCCGTCGTTCCTCCTTGCGAATGATACGAATCATAGTCTTCTCCGCTCTCTCCTCGAGGCAATGAACGCCATCATCGAGCACCAATACAAGAGTAAGTTTTGTTTCTTGTTCACCAAGCGCGTGGGCCGTCGAGTACTAAACGAAGGATGCAGAAAACCCCGCCTTCGTGCACGCCGTGTTGAAGAACCGGAAGAAGATCGAAGCCCTACGAGCCTTTACGCTAGAAAGCGGTCAAGAGGAAATCGAGAGGCGCAACCGCCAGAGAAAGGAAGCCGCCGAGCACGGCGGTGAGCACCACGAGTCTGTGCGCAGCTCGGTTGATAGCATCAATAGCCACCATGCGGCGACGGCGCTTCACCCTCACTCCCCCGCCGTCAGCGACGTGCCCGAGGAATCCGGCGCCTTCGCCATTGGAGACGACGATAGCGATGACGATGAAGACGACCACCGCCCCACGCCCGCACAGTCCACGACGAGCGAGAATCCCTCGCAGGCCTCATCGGCCGTCGACGTCAACGATGCCGTGCCCACCCAGCTCCGTGGCATGTCCGAAAAAGCCCGCGGCAAAATGCCCGCCGGCACCCCCACCTTCTCGCGCCAAAACAGCACAACAAGCCTCCTCGAGAGCCACCATCGTTCCTCAACGACCATGTCCTCGCACCCGGGCGGCGGCGGTGCCTTCGAGCCCACGCCCCAATGGATCGAGAGCTGGCTCCCCGAACTGCCCCTCCACACGATGCTAACCGTCATCCAGCAGCTCACGGCTCTCCTCCCGCGCCAAGCCCTCGCGGCCGACCATGCCTCGCGCGAAACCCTCGCGCGCATCCAAGAGATCGAACCCATCGGCATCGACCCTTCCCCGATCCGCGTGCACACCTTCGAGTGGTCGCCGCTCTCGCTCGGCTGGTACGAGTCCCTCCTCTGGGGCTTCGTCTTCAGCGCCGAGATGCAGCCCGCCAAGGGCACCGTGGGCGTCTGGAACGGCACGGCCATCAAGCTTTTCAGGGTCCAGGAGACGGCGAGGACGGGGCCGTCGCTTACATCGCCGAGGGGCGCGGTGGATGCGGTGGGGGATAGTATTGTTTCGAGGATTGGGGCTATTAATCTGAGGACGGCGGGGGATGCGGCGCAGAGGTTGCTTGGGGAGGGGGTTACGATTCATGGGCCTGGTGGTGGGAGTGGTGCGCAGGCTGGGTCGAGGGGGGAGGGGCAGCAGCATAGAGAGGGAGGGCAGTGAAGGGGAGGTGAAGAGGAAGTTGGGATTGGAGTTTGTTTTGTACGTGGGAGTTTTTGTGTATATTGCATTTTGGTAGCGGGGATATTTCTTTCAGCAGGTGGTTCTTTTCTTTGATTGAACGACGATAATATACTTCTTGAGAGGACGATTGGTCTCTGGCCATCTTATTCCTTGGATTGGTGTGTGAACCGGACATAAAAGACTTATTACTTAGGTTGGAGAACTCAATCTGGGTATCACAGTTTATTCCATTTTTGAGTATTATGTCTATACCATGAGAAGACAAAAAGATATCTCCAGCCCCAACTCCAGATATGCAAAATCTATATGCAAAAAAGTAAAGGCCCAGAAAAATAGCAAACCATCAGCAATGATCCAGCACTGCAGGAAACTTCCTCTTCCCAATATCAAGACCAAATATCAGAGTTGCCTTTCAAAAACTGCCTCACAAGATCATATACTCATCCCCATCTACATCCCAATAGTTCTCCTCATCACTCACAACCTCCTCCACAAAACAACCACGGATATTCTCATGATTCGAACAAGATCGCCCTAAGCGCTCCCGCATGGCCAGGCGCTCTTGATATAACCTCTCCAGCTGATCCAGCTCCTCATCAAGCAAGGCGCACTTCGTCCGCCTCTCGTCTCTAGCCCGGTTATCGCACCACTGCGCAACGCCACGATTGATAGCCTTGCCAAGCATCTTCCGCGCAACCGGTTCAGACCAGAGACGACTCCAGATTAAATGCGTCCACGTGAGTGCGTGGAGTGCATCGTTAGCCATTGGGCGATGAGCACAGCAGTGGCAGTTATAGGCGTGCATAGACACGTCGCCGTCCGCGTCGACGAGGGGGTAGACCTCGGCGATGAGGGCTTCGGCGTTGGGGACTTGGAAGAGGGCGTTGAAGTCGGGGATGGTCGAGGTGATTGCTGCGAGAAACTCGATGAAGTTGTCGAAATCAGACGGGTTGGGGATCATCGCGGGATTAGGGCCGGGTCGGCTAGCGACATGGTTGTTGGCGCGGTTCTGCGGTCGCCCTCCAAAGTGTGTGTGATTACGCGCTGGGAGAGCCCCTGATGCTACGGGGAATGGGGCGACTTGGCCCATTTGCGGCTGTATTTGCCGACCGCCAACAACCGGCGGCGCAAAGTATCCGCCTTGATGTGAGGGAAGGACACGATTCCCGTGTCGGCGCCTAGGGTGGTTCCCAGGGCGCTGACGCGGGCCGTTACGATGGCGACCGTCGGTGTTGTGAGGGTGAGGCGCGACTCTGCCCGGGTGGTTCCGTCCGCGATATTGTCCCTCGCCAGCGGGGCCGCGGAATATCCTCTTGCCTCTTACGGGCCGGTTGTCGCCGTTGTTGTAATGGTGTCGACCGTTGCCTCTTTGGAAAACGTTGTTGTTAGTGAAATTGCCGCTGATGTTGCGGCGGCGAGCCATGGCTGCTAGAGCTCCTTCGAGGAGTTGATCGGAAGACTTGTTTTTGAAAAACGTGAACTTGCTCGGGGAAATGAAACTATCGTCAGATTGCCTTTGGCTTTGCTTCGTAGTTCTTCCTCGGTGTGGTTCGCAGTGAATTGCAACAACCATCGGGATCGATATGTCTCCTCATCTTATATTGTCCGAGGATGAGGATGCCTACCATCAAGCGGCCGATATCCCTTCCTATGAATGCCTTTCACTCGCCTCTCATAAAGAGGGCGGCAGGGTTCAAGGGCAACGGCGCGCCTTTTATCCTCCCGTTTCAACAATCCCTCCTCCTTCATTGAGCCTTTTGTGAAAAGGCCAGCATTGTTAATCGTGGTGGGCGCCATCAAGGCCACCCAAGACTCAAAACGTTCCATTGTTGTTAAAGAAACAGCACCGCCACTGAGGCTAAGAAGGGTGAAAGGAGGGAAGTTAAAGAAGAAGAGAAGAAACGGGGAAAAGAAAGCGACGAGATGCGATGACGTAGATGACTGTCAGGCTGGCAGGTCCAGCTGAGCCAACTCGGAAAGCTTGGTGCTGTCCTCTCAAAGCTTTTTACCTTTCTGTCTTCTTCCACTCTGCTCCCTTCTCTTCCACCCATCCACCGATGTGGTCGCCAGGGGGCCTTCCTCAGGCGCGAAACGTGAAGAGAGTAAGGTCGCACGACAATAAGAGTTCAAATAGAAATATAGGACGACAAAATTAGCGCCGGACTCTCTTTGCGGCTCTCCGGGGCTGAGACATTCGCAGAGAACAGGCATCCACATCGTGTATCCACTATGATCATATAGCACCAGGGATGGGCAGAAATAGTATGGTATAGATGGAAAATCTACTGGTCTTTCCTGTTCATATCATTTCCTGCTAGCTATGGGCTTCGCAGCTAGTTAAGTGAGCCATCAGTGGAGCCACGATGGGGTTAAGCTCATGCTGAGGGCTCACATAAACTCGGCGAAAATGGCGCCGTCCAACTTTATCTCAGTTTCCCGGCTTCCTGGGATGTCTGGTAGGATGAGAGAATTCAGTGGAGAGGTTCAAACTGCAAGGGAGATTGTACCCCAGCTTGCGGCGCAAGAGAGACTCCACGGCCGGTAAGATCCGATAAAGCCGTGGCGGCCCAATTCGAATCCATCTTCCATGGCTGTGACCACGAGCGGCGCGTGCTTCGAAAAAAGCAACTGTAAATCCAGGAACCTGGTGTCGCAAATGATGCCCAGATCTTCTGTGTTCCGCGCAGAATCTGGTCATTGGGAGACAACCCACCGTCATCGTTACTTTGTAGGCTATAGCAACCACTGCCACCGCCGCGCTCAAAGGACACTGGAATGTAAGTGAAACAGGAAACAAAGGTCCATGTCTCCAACTTGTGTCTTTGATTTGGCGCCTAGGCACTATGGAGTGTATCCTTTATTGAAAGGATACACGGCTGGCGCGGAAGAAAGAAAGGAGAAATATAATTATAGCTTCACTTGGCCTTTGAAATTCAATTGTAGAAAAAGATTTCCAACGTCTTCGTCGTCATGACTCCTAGTGATACGGGCCCAATGTACCGGCAAGTACTCACTTACGATGCCGCATTAGCGAGACGGCTTGGCATCAACCCAGACACAGCAGAACACAGCAGGGTACTGGTCTCACCGTCGTCTGCAGCTTGCAACGACCGTAGCGTGGCTCACACAGATTCTGCAACCGCCGCAGATCTATCTTCGCCTGGTGAGAAAGTCGGAGAAAAAGAAGCCTCTCAACCTTTCGTCGAGAGCTAGGCTTGGTTCCCGTTCGCGAGTTGCAGCAAGGATCTTCGCCTACATCGAATCTAGATCTCCATCAAGGACCCAGTGTAGGGAGCGGGATGGTGTGCCGTAGGTTCTCGGGGCCCGAGCCTGGCAGAATTTTTGCCAGACTGTCTCGCATTGTTCTTGAAACAAAGCAGCCACCCGAATGCGGCGGCAGCGACGCCCGCGCAGTTCCCACGACGACCACCATCACCTAGTAACCTCGTAACCTCGTACAAAGATGGTGTGGATTAATGTACCATTAACCATTGATCAAATGATATTGTGAGATCTGAATGAGTCCCTGCCACTGGGGCATGGTCGGGCCAAGGCGCGATGACGATGACGAGCTCTTTTGCTATTGTGGAACAAGTAGAGGCAAAGCGCAAAGCTTCCGCTTGATCAAGTATCAATTGATGTCTTTGTCATGGTATCTAAAAGGGGGGGAAAGATACAGAATTCTCAGTGCTCGATTTCAGGTAGCTCTTGATAAAGTCGCCTTGTGTAAGAGCCCTCTATCGACTGACAAGAAACGAAAGACGAGCTCGCTTGATTCGACTCCCATATTGGATTGGAAAACCTCGCTATTCGTACGGATACACATACCAGTGTCTGATTTCGTCCTCGGCTCGATACAGCATGGATGGGAAAATGGGAATTGCTCCAGCACCTCCTATTTACCTGGTAATCGATAGAGTCGACGTCTCTGCCCTGTCCGGCAGAATGACCCCCCGAAGTCCCTGGCTTCGGTGATGCCGGCACGGTTCGGAGGGCGACCTCGGAAGGGGGTTGGCACGTACTTCGTAGGAAAGACGGGAAATATTTCCTTCATCGCCCCTCGTGTTGAGAAAACTAAGGCTAATATTAAGGCCGCTTAAAAAGCAAGTGTAGCTGGCCAAGCCTCCAAAGGATTTGTCCGCGATTAGTATCCGCATCCGCATCTCGGCCAATTTTTCTCGCTCTTCTTTTTTTGTTGGGAATTACAAAACCGGGTGGATGGTGGCAGGACTGGCAAAGAGAGGCGAATGTGATGCATGTCAAAAGATGTCCCAGAAAAACGAAGGGGAAAAAAGTCTTCCCCCAAATCATGTCGCAAAAGACTAAATCATGTCGTGGTGGTTGGTTGCATTCTGTCTGGGCTGGCAATACTTCGTACTCAGACTTCCTTTTGGCGCATGGTGTGGTTAACCTGTTCGATTGTACTTGCCGAATGGCAATTTCTGTTACAAATCGACTCGAAGAGTTGGGAAACCACGGCTTGACCATCACCACCAGATATTCGGCCCATTGATTGATGCGCTAAAGTGAGGTCGATGACCACGTTCGATGACAAAGACAAACTGATCGGGGAAAGCGCTGCTAACGTTGACCTTCATCAGCAGCATCGATGATTGATCTCGATCAATAATACTTCGTACCTTGTAACATCGTCTATCGAAGACGCTAAGAGCTCCATTGTCATGCTAAGCTAGCTCCAAATGGCCCTAGTAACCACACATGAAGGAAAGCACAGGTACGAAACGTTTAAATCGCCACTAGCACGGTCAATGTCAAACTTGTATTGTTACTCTGATAGTTGGGATCAAATCCTTGGGAGTGAGCTTATTCATTGTTATTGCTGGGAGGTTGGGGCTCAACAGGAGTTGTTTCTATGCATGCACGATCCAATTCGAGTTGACGCACGCAAAGTGTGACGCATTGTTGATCTTGTCATCTCGGTATGCAACTCCTTCATAAGCAGGCGTTGCATGTGGCTGATGTGAAATTTTCAATGTTAATTGATCAATCAATTCGCACCTTCTCTGGTTCTGGGCGCTTGGGTCAAGTACGAAGTACAGGTCGGCAAAGATCAGTCGGTTGATTAGTACTGGGACAGATCACTTGGCAAGAGCAGCCTCCAAGTACTCCAAGTATCCAGTCCCAGACGAGAAAGAGCACATGGCTTTCTCTTCTCTTTGGAGCCAAGTCTATTGAGAAGGGTTTATCAATGTTTAGCAGAGATAGTACTGAGTACGAAGACATACCGGGATCTGAGGCTATCGTGAATGAACCCATTCATCCCATTTATACTAATAGTTCTGTTGAACGAAGCGCAAATCCGAAGCTCTGCCCTGACAGTTCGCTCCTTCTCCAAGTCTGACCGCAATAGTAAACTAGTTTACTTCGTACGAGGTAGGAGCTGTGCTATTGTTATGCATAACTGGCATTGTTATCAATGTGATTGCCTGCTATCTTGCGTCATCAGCGTGCTTCATCGCCTGGTGGAAATTCCTGGCATTCGATTTTGTTTACAGGCCCTTGCCACCGCCCTACGATGTCCGTGCCGTCCAATTAGGGCCCGGCCAAGCCCAGCCAGACCTTGTACCCCTGACCGTTACTGCGTGTTTCTGCTAATCATTGCGCAAGGATGTGGTACTGATACAAGCCAGCCCACTTCGCGTACCCTGGGCTTTGAATCGCACCACCATGACCGATTACGCAGTGGTTCTCATGGAAAAAGTGTATGAGACTTTGAGCAACGGAAGACGAAGTACAAGTAGTTATACCTTCTTGAGGTTCTGAACCATGATAAAAGCAGATGTCTCAATTGGCACGGCACACCCCTGCTCTGCCCGCAGTTTTCCACCTCCTCGTCGCTTTCTCACCCAGGCTGATGGTGCGACCGAAGGAATAGCTTCGGTCGGCTAGGTAAAGTAAACTTCCGGTCCTAGACGCCGTCCTCAACCTGACCCAGAGCCTGGGCTTGAGCCAGATCCTATCGTGATGATACCAGGAGGAGGGGACCTTGCCTACCTTGCCTAGCTTCTAAGTCGGACGTATAAAACTATATCTGATCGTGGATGCCTCCATCACCTGCTCTCCACCCAATTCCTCTCAACGAATTTGCGAGCTTCTCCTCCTCTTGTTGTCCTTCCTTCGTCCTCTTCCCTCCGTACCTCTCTCCCTCCCTCTCCCCTCCCTCTCTCTAATCCCGTGTCACCTCTCGCCACCCAATCTATTCCTAACCCGACTGGGAACGATTAGAGCTTTTCTTTCTTGAGCTTGTCCTGCATCAGCAATAAAAGCCAGTCCGGTTGCTCCTTTCTAGGTTTTGTGCTTCTTCCAGCCACCTCCACCAAGAAAAGCATTGTGCTTGTTCCCTGTGCATTGCATCTCTGTTGCTGCCATTCTTGCATCTCGTCATTTGTCTCATTCTTTCCTGGGACCCATTGTTGTGTTTTTCTTCTGTTCTTTTTTCTCTTCTTCTTTTGAACCCTCCTCCTATCTCTCGTCCATTGTGTCTGTCCCATCCTGTCCCACCCTGTCCTGTCCCTGGTTCTGTGCATCCTTGACCTGTCTGGACCTGTTTGGATATCCTCGACCTCGACCTTGACCTTGACCCACTTCCGTCATCCAGAGCTCCCCATAAGCCAATTGGAGGTGAGTACTTCGTGCTTCGTATACCCCAAGCATCAGTCAATTCCAAGCTCCTGCTCCATTCTCACAATCGGGCTCTTCCTTCCCTGGCTGGCCTGGCCCAGTCCATCCAATCCCCCCTCCAATTCCAATTCCAGTTCCCCTCCGATCCTCCAATCCACGCCACATCCCCTGTCTGCCGCACAGCTCGTGCTCTTTATCCGACCACTCAATCCGCTCAATCAACCCATCCTCCCCTCGAGCACATTGACGTCAGTCGAATGCGGCCATGCTTGGCACTCATCAGTCAAGCCCTCACGCACTCTTAAACTGACCTGAGCTTCTCTTCTCTCCGCTTTCCTCGAACCTAGATCACCTGTTCTTCAAGGCGTATCGAGCCCTCCAAGGAAAAAGAATTCAGATTGTTAATATTATTTTAATTCCAGTCCATCCTATTCCCATCGCATCACATCGTATCGGGCCAATCCCTCCCCCCTGCTCGACACCCCTCGTCCCGTTTCTTATCTGTCACCAGTCCTCGTTACTACCACACCTCAAGGGACCAAGACAACAAGAAACACTTTCGAGTCCATCGCCATGTCGTCTCCGACTCATCAAAATTCCGTTCGTGGCGACACGACTCGGGATATGCTCAATCACCTCCTTTTCGAGGTTTCCACCGAAGTGGCAAACCGAGGTAGGTAACGCTGTGGAGCTCCCGAGAGCTATCCGAAACCGCTCCTGCACTCTGTCACCCTTCGCTGCGCGCAGTCTTGCAACATCCCACCCAAGCCTCACGAGCAAAATAGAAGTGCTGACAACGGCGATCAATCACAGTGGGCGGTATCTACTCTGTCATCAAGTCCAAGGCTCCCGTTACCACTCTCGAATATGGCGACCGATATACGTTGATTGGTCCTTTGAACAAGCGATCTGTAAGTCGATTGTAGAGCTTCCAGCTAAGCGCAAATCGTGCGGCTTTCGCTGTAGGCAACATTGACTAACACATGGATTTTTTTTCTTCTTTCTCTTGGATTAGGCCGCCGTCGAGGTTGAAGAGATAGAACCTACGAACCCCGAGATCAAGGCCACTTTAGATTCCATGAGAGAACGCGGCGTGCACCTCGTCTACGGTCGTTGGCTCGTGGAGGGAGCTCCCCGCGTAATTCTGATCGACACTTCGACCGGTTACCAGTGGCTGAACGAGTGGAAGAGTGATCTCTGGAACAGTGCTGGAATTCCTTCTCCTCCCGATGACCATGAGACCAACGAAGCTATCGTCTTCGGATATCTCGTGGCTTGGTTCCTCGGCGAGTTTGTGTGCCACGAAAAGAAGAAGGCTGTTATCGCCCACTTCCACGAGTGGCTTGCCGGCGTTGCCCTGCCTTTGTGCAAGAAGCGAAAGATTGATGTCACCACCGTCTTCACCACCCACGCCACCATTCTCGGCCGCTACCTTTGCGCCGGTTCCGCCGACTTTTACAATCACCTTCAGTGGTTCGATGTCGACCACGAGGCCGGCAAGCGCGGTATCTACCACCGCTACTGCATCGAGAGGGCATCGGCGCATTCGTGCGACGTCTTCACCACCGTTTCCCACATCACGGCCTACGAGAGTGAGCACCTGCTCAAGCGGAAGCCCGACGGTGTGCTGCCCAACGGCCTCAACGTAACCAAGTTCGCCGCCGCCCACGAGTTCCAGAACCTCCATCAAGCTTCTAAGGAAAAGATTCATGACTTTGTCCGAGGCCACTTCTACGGCCATCTCGACTTTGACCTCGACAACACCCTCTACTTCTTCACTGCCGGCCGTTACGAGTTCCGGAACAAGGGCGTTGACATGTTCATCGAGTCTTTGGCCCGCCTCAACCACCGCCTAAAGTCCGCCGGAAGCACCGTCACAGTGGTCGCCTTCATCATCATGCCCGCCCAGACGACGCATCTCACCGCCGAGTCGCTCAAGGGCCAAGCCGTCATCAAGTCTCTGCGGGATGCTGTCAGCGTTATAGAGCGCAACATTGGCAAGCGTCTCTACGAGCGAGCCCTACGATGGCAAGAAGGAGATTCCCTACCCGAGGAGAAGGATCTCCTCTCCAATCAAGAAAAGGTTGACCTCCGAAGGCGCCTGTACAGCATGAAGCGTCACAACCTCCCTCCCATCGTCACCCACAACATGGTCAATGATCACGAGGACCCCATCCTCAACCAGCTCCGCCGCGTCAGGCTCTTCAACGACCGCTCCGACCGAGTCAAGGTGGTGTTCCACCCCGAATTCCTCAACTCCTCCAACCCCGTCCTGCCCCTCGATTACGACGAGTTCGTCCGCGGCACCCACATGGGCGTCTTCCCGTCCTACTACGAACCCTGGGGTTACACCCCCGCCGAGTGTACCGTCATGGGCGTGCCCAGCATCACGACCAACCTCTCCGGCTTCGGTTGCTACATGGAGGAGCTCCTCGATTGCGGTCCCGAATATGGCATTTTTATCGTCGATCGCCGCATGAAGGGCGTCGACGATTCCGTCAACCAGATGACCGACTTCATGTTCGAGTACTGCCTCAAGACTCGCCGCGAGCGCATCAACCAGAGGAACCGAACCGAGAGGCTCAGCGACCTTCTCGACTGGAGGAGGATGGGGCTCGAGTACAGCAAGGCCCGTCAGCTCGCCCTCAGGCGCGCGTACCCTGACGAGTTCCCCGAAGACGACACCCTCTGGGACTGGGTCCCCGGCGTCAAGCAGAAGATTGGCCGTCCGTTCTCGGTTCCCGGATCACCCGGTGCTCGGAAGGGTACGATGACCCCTGGGGACTTTGCCAGTCTTCAGGAGGGCAAGGAGGGGTTGAGCACTGAGGATTACATTGCCTGGAAGCTCCAGTACGAGGTCCCCCCTCCTAAAGAGGCCAGCCTTGTTAAGGCCGACCCATTATTCGTACCGCCAAACAGTCTCACTAACACCCTTTCCAGGGATGACCACGAGGATGACTACGAATGGAGCGTTGCGGTTCGACCGAAGCCCTCGGGTCCTGCGAGCCCGATCGACACGCCGAAGGCCGTCGACGCAGAGAACGGAGAATAGAAAAGTTGTATGGAGCTTTGGGATATCAGACCAACTGGGTGAACTCTGCGAGTACCTTGTCCGAAGCCGAAGTGTACGTCTTGCATTTGAGGGTGTGGAAGGTAATATAATAGCCCTGCAAGATTGGGAGACGACGGCGCATACACGAAAGGAGAGGTAAAAAGAGGAGGTTTGCATCATCGAAAACAACTAAAAACTGGCACGATTTGCATTGTTCTTTTTTTTTCCTGAAGCCGTTTTTGCCATTTCTTTTTGTTCAAAGTCTTTCCACATAGCTTTTTTTTTCTTTTCCTATCCTAGTGGCTTCTCTTACATTGCGCTCATCTTCTTAGCTTTTCTCAATTCATTACATGGGGTTCCTGGAGTTTTCATTTGCTCCTTGGTTCAAGGTTTCGGTCTCGGTTCTTGGTACTTGGTTGAACCGCACTCCTCAGGCCCGTCCCGTTTCGCAACTCGATCACGTCAAATGTTTTCCGTCGAAACCTCAAATAGGATTGTCGATGGGTACTCGGCAACGAGGAGGTATTCCAGCAATGGAGAGAGGAGAGCTGGGCCGGGAAGGATTGGGGACGGGAGGTAGCGGGGGTTGGGGACGGGAGGTAGCGGGGGTAGGAGACTTGGGTTAGTGACGGCGAAGTGAGAGAGTAAAAGGGTAGGGGGGGTTTATCTGAAGCACTCCGCCCTTTGTTTGTGTTCATTGCATTGGGTTCCTATTATATATATCGATACGCATTTTACCAGTTCTAGCGCGCGTATATCTCTTTAGGACCGAGTAAGAAACTTGCCGCGTGTGTATGGAGACTAAGCAGTGTATGTATGTATGTATGTAAGTTCCTATGAAACACGATTCTCGGCATATGGATAGACGCTTTGTTTTAACTGACCGAATGCGTGTTAGTATGCCGTTTGGTTAGTTCACGTTGCGAAGAGTCGTCGTGATCCGAGCTGGCGGTTTTCGTATCCTTTGTTACGGGGGCCATTCCGAAAACCCCAAAGTACTTGCGCCTGATAGCTTCCATCTTCGGTTCATACAGCATAGGGTCCAGAAACCCATCTATCTCGTCAGCCCAAAATCCATTCAGAGGATTGGCATTCTCAGTACATATATCCTCCCAATACAGCGAAAACCATCCCGCCGTCTCCCAATCCACAATGGCTACTACTTCATCGGCCCGGACTAGGATGTTCAGACTGCTTAAGTCGCCATGTGTCAAAACTGGCTCATTACTCGACTTGCGATAGAACTCGAAGACCTCGGACACTTCTCCTGATACATTCGCATATTCGAGATCTATGTCCGCGTCGCCAGCGATCGCCTCGTGAAAGGCCCGCGCCGTCGCATACGGACCTCAGGAAATCTTTGAGGGTATTCGACAGTCCCAGAACGGTCCGCCCTCGACGTCGCTGACGCATGCGCCTTCGGGTGGAGGGATAGAGCGGAGCTCGACGACCATACGGCGGAGCTAGTTGAGAATCTTGTGGGTGAAGGCGCAATAGCCTTTGGCTACGGGGATAGAGGTAATATGTTGGGCGACGAGGTGCATTGCATGGGCTTCTGCTAGATTTTCGAAGGGTTTGATTTTGATGCAGAGGTTGGATATGGATATTATACCAAGTGAGGGCTTCCATAGCCGTGAAATGGATTTCTGGTTCCGGGTCTTGATGGCGAGAAAAATGAGGAGGCGGGCCGGGAGGGCAGCGTTGATGGGCTCTGACTTCGACATGGATTCTTCCTACGGCGTTTTCTTTATATTCCAGAGGGATGGGATGGCACCCACGGTGTGATTTCGGTGGTCCATAGGCAACTATTACTGCTGCTAGAGCTCAGGGTTGCTCAAACTTGTCGGGTTGGCCAGAGAAATGGTCGATATGGCCGGTCGATTCAAGACGCAGTGCCAAGGGGCATATTATGACGACGTCCTTCGAGCAAGATCCTTCATCTTGCCTACATTTTGCGCTGTCGATGCGAGAGACCTAAGCCATCCTACCATCTACAGTAATTACAGCTGATCCTACACCCGACGCCAAATTTAGCATGAAAGAGAGCGAGGAGTATCATCCCAAATAGCCGTCCAAAGCATGCGCAGGTGATGATCTACCTTTGGACACAGGCTTTAGCGGGCTGTCCGGGAGGGCAGATAGGCGTCACAGTGGTCTGGAATGTGACGAAGATTCCTCTGTCACTGATCCTACAGAGTACAATACAGATCGTAATGATGTTTCTGCGGAAAAGCAAAGATGCCCCTTACAGCGCGTGCGCGGTTCAATTGGGAAACCGTACCCGAGCTCCGGTGACGAAACCGTTGAAGATTGATTTGCAGAATGTCGTCCTTGTCTCGCCGACCTCACCTTCCAGGCCAATGCATTCGTTGACGTCCAACGGACTGCACCTGCCTCATCCCGAAGCCGGTGACGCCTTCCTCGCTCCCGGCTTACCTATAATGGCGTATAATTGTACAATTGCAGCTTCCCTAGCTATGGCGAGCAGCAACGAGTTCAATTGCAATGAGGATTCTAGGGAAAGAGCTACTCTTACCCAAACATTTTGGCTTATGAAGAGGGAAGGATTAAAGCACTTCATTCTTCTCCTGAGCTTCCAATGACCTTTACCCCAGCAAGTTTTGAGTGAACTTCCGTAATACAATACAATATACTTCGTACCCCAAGTTGCCATTGCCCATTGTCTTATGAAACCGACCGGTATTAATCCTCCAGATCAAATCGAATCAAGCTCTTTATCACACCGTTCCCCCCTGATCCTGGTCCTCTCGGGCTCCAGGCTCCTGCTCTCTCCTGTCCTTTTTCATCTCATCTCAGATCAAACCTCATTGTCTTCCCCGCTTCCCCGCTCATTGTTTCCAAGTTTAATTCCATCAAACCCCGGCCTCGCTGTGTTCAAGGATCGAAACAACATTGAATATTCCACAGCCTTAGTTTATCACTCCTATTGAGAGCTGCAACTAATCCTCACTTTCCCCCACTCCTTCACCCATTGTAATATGAATTATTATATTTGATTTTTCATATTGCCTTCTCACGAAGTGCGTTCCATTCATTCGTTTGGCACCGCGCCAAACACAGCTGGCTCGCCTACTATTACCTGGGGACCTGCGAATATCGGTGTTGTCATAAGAAGAGAGACATTGAAGATTGAGCTCCTGCTTTTTCTGCACTCGGTAAGCCCTAGCTCACGGCAGTGGTTGGCTGCTCCTCTAGCGTTAGTGTAGCCCTTCCCCGTTTCACATTGCATTGCATTCTTCCACATCTGTCCAACCACGACGTCCAGGTTTTTGGCTTTTATTTTATACGCTAGTTGGGGACACTGGGGCAAAAGTCCCTTGATTGGAAAACAGATCTACTCCACTGACCATCCCGCATCCCTCTCGGCTGCGACATTGCGATCCATTGCACTGGGGAATCTAACGAATCACGACAGGGGAGCATCGTCATCAGTCCTTGGAATTGATCCAAAGCCGCCGGGGTTCTGGCTCAATTACCAACAGTGTCTGCTCATTAGGTTTGATCCTTCCCCGTTTCTCCTCTCCCCTTCCACTCTTGTGTTGTGACCTCAAGAAATCGGAACGAGACTCTAACAGAAGAAGACATCGGCGCCAGTTCTGCGCTTACAGTTGTGGGGGACTGCGCTAGCTGTGCCTAATTGTGGACCACTCAGACCCCTTGTTATTTCTTTCGTTCCCCTCCCTCACTATTACCACGGACGCCCGGTTTTCTGTGGTGGCGGAGAATCGACAACCTTCCCCTTCACAACCTCAGAACGATGAAGTTCTTCAGGAGGAAAGAGAAGAAAAAGTCCTCTTACCTGGACATCCCAGGTAGCACTTCCAGCTTCTCCGGTCGCCGCGGCTCCCAGCAAGACGTCGATGACCGGTTTCGATATCAACGATCGGGAACTACCCCACCTCCCACTCTAGCCTCGTCGAGAGCGCTCGCCCAGCTCGCACCAACCGTCCTCGAGCGCATTTTTTACTTTGTCTGTCCACAATCACTCGACGAATCCTACGAGACCTGTGAACAGAGTGCTGTTGAGGATGCGTGCATGCTCTGTGACTTGAGAGACCTCGCCCATTGTGTGCAGGTTTGCAGGGCATGGCATCCGGCTGCGAGAAAGTTACTGTAAGATCGATCTCGTGCTACAGGGGCTACAAAATTCCCTTCACTTCTTATGTCCTTCCTTTGTCCTTGCACTTTCATCCTGCATTACTTCACCACTTTTTCCTCCCTTCTTAAGCTGTTCTCTATCATTAGTTGTAGACAAGTTGTCTATTTTTCAGTTTAGCCTTTGTGGACCTGTATAAGCTAACAGATGAGTTGCGCTCCCTCGTGGTGCTGCATGTTATCAATTTTCTAGTTACCATAGCATTCGTATCGATTCCGTACATTACTGCGAACGCGAAGCCTACCTCGCCGAACGTCGAAGGCGCCGCACTTTCGACCGAAATGGAGAGCCCGAAGATACCGCTCATGCTCGCCTCAAGCTGCTCTGCCGCACTCTGCGCGACGACCCTACTCGCCTCGGTGCGCGTGTGCACTTCCTAAAGACGCCTTATATGCTACGAGAGAGCTGCCAGGCAGACCTTGCGCGCACCATTGCTGTTTTGCCCAACTTGCGCTACGTCGACCTTCCAGAAGGCCTTTTTTCCGACGACCCCGCCTTTTCCACGTTACGCCTCGAAGTCCAAGCGAGATGCGCCGATCTGAGGAAGATGACATACATGTCGGGTTCCGAGAGAAGCCTAGAGCTTCTAGCGAGGGGCCTCCTATGGAGGAATCTCGAGGTGTTGGAGCTGATCAGGTTGAATGTGGATCCCATCATACTGCGACACGTCCTTGGCGCTTTAGCCAATCTCCGTGCGCTCAAGGTTACCGAGATGAGGAGCTTTTCCGACGATGTGTTCGCGTACAATGAAAACCTACCTCACTTCCCAGCTGTTTCGGAATTGATTCTGAAGAAGACGCCGAGAGTGACGGAGGCGGGGCTAGTGGAGTTTTTGAGTAGGCCCGATGCGAGCTCTGCTCTGACTGTCCTGTCGTTGTGGAAGACCGGAGTCAAGCCTACCCGCGTGCAAGATGTGTTAGAACACGCACCTAACCTAAAGGCTCTTTCAATCTACGACACGGTAGACGCTGCTATTCCGAGCGGCGCGGGCTTGAAGAGGATGGCCTCGCGGTCTCTCGAAACAATAAGGTTCGAGGTTAACAACCGTTCGGATGACGGGCCTTACTCAACCGCCGCGGCCAGTCACTATACCTACTTCGCCTCATCTATCCTAGCTGGGGGCCTTCCTCGACTACGGGCAGTCTATGTTCGCGACCCAACCTTCCCAGATCAGCTCCTCGGCATTGATTTGCCCCCCGTTCCTACTTTCCCTAGCAGTGGGCGCCCCTCCTCCTCACATGGCGCTGGCTCTCGGCAGTACCCGCCACCGCCGAACAGCTATCATAACCTTTCCCTGTCGCCACCGCAGAAGCGAGCACTGGACCCCACGGTCCGTTTTAGTTCAAACAACCCCTTTGCGGGGACCGGTGCTCTGACCCACACGCTGGAGGTGTTCACGAAGAGCGAGGAGTCGATGGATTGGAGTTTCATCAAAGTACAACCGTTGAACGGCGGCGGCAGCTCCTTCGGTCCCCAGTCCAGATTTAGCGGCGGCGCGAGAAGAGGCAGCCAGTCACAGCGTCCGACTAGCAGTTACGGATTGGGAACGGACGTCACCGGTATGGGCTGGAATACCGGTGGTGCACGACGTAGTGTCATGGTTGGGAACGGGACCGGAGGATTCCTTGCTATCCCGAATGACTCCGGAGGGCGTCAGCAAGATGAGCCTGAGCTGTGGCCGCGACCGAGAAGCAGTGCGGGGGAGAAGGGAGACAGGGATTTATGGCGCTGAAGAGAAGAAGGGAAGGTTACGAGAAGCACGCGTGCGGGGAGGAAATGGCTTTTTTTTTTTCTCTTCACCGCTTTAATCAGAATGCGACGACCTTGGTGACTCTTTTCGGCTCATACTATGAAGTCAGCAACCCTCAGAAGCCGAGAATGAGAGCGACCGGTATTGAGCGAGGCCGACATTTGAGAAGGCATTCGATGGATCCAGAGAGTGGGCGTGGGAGGGTCCGGATGTATATATCTGGGAGGTGCACGGGAAACTTCGTGATCCAAAGGACCCAGTATGTTTGTGGTAACGTTGAGCATATCCGATTTGGATCACGCGCCGCAAGAACACCAATCCTTACAAATGAAAGATATCACTATTCCTTCAAGGAAAGCAGATCGGAATCTCTGAATTCTCTCGTCTATTTGGCAGACGGCTCTCCTTGGTTGGGAGAGACAGGAGGTGGAACGTTAATGAAAGAAAAAGGAGAATCCGCACCTAGGAAAAGAATTAACAAAAAAAAAAAAAAAAAAAAAAAAAAAAAAAAAGCAGCCGCCCAGATAGTTTCGTTTGCCTGTAACACCATAGCCTCTTATCGTCTGCGTTTCTTCTTTCCCTTTTGGATTTTTGATTTATACTCTGCGATGACTTTGGGCAGATTGCTTGTCCCTGTGGTTCGTTTTCTTCGACATACCCCCATTTTTGAGTGTTCTCTACGCCGCATATTCTTTCAAGGTTGAGCTGGGTCCTTTGTTTCTGAACTCGCGATGAATGTCATATGAAATCTAGCATTTTGTCTCTTTCTTTGATAGCTCGAGTTTCCCGGTTCGCCCAGGAAGCTAATGAAGGCGACGAATAATTAAATACTACTGCTCTCCAAAACGATACATGTTTTAAGAGCGTGGAGAGTTGAATCGGCGCCCTTGTGAACGGCCCAAGCCATTATCCAAGGGATTTTACGAATCTGGGGACGACCCCGAGGACGACTAAGAGGTGATCTATACTCGACAGGCGCCCTCACACAGGTCTCCTCTTCAACCAGACTAGCCCAAAATCCACTGGGCTGCGGGCTTCCCATGAGCGGATGAGAATTCCTCGAACGGACTGAAACAGACACGTCCAACTCTCGGCCTTGTATCTGAGGTGCCCTAAGTGCAAGAGAGACAGGAGGTTATCTCGGGGTTTACAAGGCAAAACACAGTTCTTTCGAGGAGCGGGGTGGGCTACGAGAGGGGTCGGGTTAGACTTGAGGCGGGACGTGAGGCGTTGTGTTAGACCCCGACCTTGTTGCCGCTCTCGGGTTTCACTTCACTCGATGCTGCGCCGTAGGTGATTCGTTTCGCGGATCTATAAGCGACAGGGACTTGAGGTTCGGGTGGGATTGAGGTTCACGAGTCGGGACGGAGGGGTTTTGTTGAGAGAGGTTGGAGTGTAGCAGTGCATGGGAACGATAGAGAGGTAGGAGGTTTGTGCTCGTCTAGAGGATGAATCGGACATGGCATACAGTAGAAAATGGAGGTGGCTGATCCGGTGGCGCCTTGATGGTTTTACGCTGTGATGGGAGAAAGGCGATGTAGATGGCTGGGTTGGGAGAGGATAGGCTTCGGGCGGAGACCTATGAGGAATAGGGGATGGTGGGCGGACTGTGTTCTAGATTGTGAGTGGCGGTGATATCAGGTTCCACTTACTCGCCGGCCTCGGACAGAAAAGGAGAAGGGGGTAATATCAAAGACACTTACGAAGGAGAAGAGTGCTGTTCATTCTTACTCTTTCCCGATTGTTCGCAACACTCTTGCCTTGTGAGACGGTCAAGTGTTATTGGACTGATATTATACGAACTGGGGGCTGGAAAGCTAGAGGCAGGCCTCGAGGAAGCGTCCCGCGAACGATCTTTGAGACCTTCTATCGATCTATGTGGTATTAGGAATAAAGGAAGACTTTCTCATTGACTCGACATTGAAACCTCACCGGCCTCGCTAACTGTCTCGAGATCAACGGGATCGAGTCCGCATGTACGCCTTCGCACGCTCGACCTTCCCACCTTCCAATACAGACATCTGAACCTGCCACGGAGTTTTCAGTTAGAACTGCCATGGAACTTCCTAGACACGCTGCCCAGGCTTCCCGCCACAATGTGATCAGGATGGCTGGTTCCAGAGACATAAATGTGTGAGTTCCCCCGCCTTGTCATTCTAGCGGCCTCCTCTCAACAGGTCATCTTGCGTGGGCAGGGTAGAGATAGACGAACGCTGTCAACTGACACGCGCTTCCAACTAGCGATATATCATATATCATCCCTTTCCTTCTTTCCATTCTCCTCATTTCAAATCAGAAATGACGGACCACGACCCCTATTTCCAATGGATATATGACATCAACGAGGGCGGGGTTTCGAGAGACAAGAACTAGTCTCTGTTTCAGTCTCAGGTCTCTCAGCAAGACCCTGAACTCTAAGATGCAGCCAGATGTCCCACCCCCAGCCAACTGTTATCTCACATTCGCGCCCATTCGCGAACTTTTGCACGAAACCAATGTCTTATACACCCCCGCGCCGGTCCTATTTTCCAGGACACATGATCTGTGGATGATCGCTGGGACTAAGCCTCAAGCGTGCCGTGAGGTTGTCTTTGAACGTGTCAGCCACCTGTTCGTCCCCGAATAGCTGGAGGGGGGAAAGAGGGGCTTGGTCCTTCTGTAAAACTCTTTTTAACTTTCGGCTTTGTGATGCCGCGCTGATCGTTTTGCAGGAGACTATGAGGAGGTGCGTGGTGCAGAGACTTGACTCACTCGCCTGGGGCGGCGGATAGTCTTTTTTATCGCATTACCCACCCCATCCTGGCGATATTCCTTCGGCATAAGTCTTTTAGGACTTGGGGCTTTACAGTAAATGGCTTTTGGCATATCACAGGAGGGGATAGGACGTGGGAAGACACGTCCGGTCTGACGGCATCTCGGGAACCGATCGTCGGTTTTACGAACCCGCCCCCGTTGAAAAGTGCCCAAATGTCTTGCCTAGAGTGAATTGGAAGGCGGGGATGAGAGGTACATGGCGGACAGTGTGCGGGATTCTGAGCCATGAGCTAGGCGAGCTCGGTGATGGGCAAGTTGTCCGAGAAGGCGGAACAAGAGTTCACGTTGATCGGTAGGCAGGGCATGGGTCTTGTACGATATGGACTTGGGAAACGAGACTCATATAACCCTTTTGGGCAATAGAGCTTTCTAGAGAGAGAGGTTAGCATAGGTTCTGGTGTGATGGGGACAAGGTCTTGTAAGTGAGAGATGAGTCTGACATGACGAGTGAATCAGGAGAGAGGAGAAATGGGCGGGATTATTAAGGTGAGAAGTGTCTCTGGAGGGAGAACCAGAGTGATGGTTGAATGTGGCCTGTATATAATATATTGGGGAGGCTCCTTTAGCTGGTTAGTCGGGGATGTTTCTGGATGAGAGTCGAGATTTCAGATGAGATGAGCAGAGTGGTTGAAAAGGAAGAGCGAGAGAGGTAGGGGACAGAGCACTTTTTGGCATGTCTCCGATCTAAAGTGGTGTTACTGAGTGGGATTTAAACCTGTTGATGGATGGATGTGTCGACTCTGTTTAACATCAGACTGAATGAGTGAACGAGTGAACGAGACAGATTCACATTTGACAACCAATTTAACTCTTCCGATAAACCCGCTCAATGGTCATGAGGGCCATCATCGCGGTTAAACTGAAAATGATATTATTTGCTGTAAGAGAAAAATAAAATTCCCCAAGAAAAATATCAGGGTCCAAAAAGAAGGGTCCGATGAATCCTTCACGATATCAGCCACCCGAAGGACCTCAGGTCCCTGAATTCTGCAATACCCTTAACGACGCGAAGAAAAATAACAACAAAATACGATTCCTTGCAAGATGGGAGAGAAAGAGAAAAAGAAAAAGAAAAAGAAATATGAAATCTTGTCATAACAATGTCTGACTCGAGTTGTCTCCCCCTTTTTTTAAAACTCCACAGTTCCCATCGAGCTAAACTTTGCTTCTTTTGCCTTGCCCATTTCGGCGTTTGAAAACGGGCATCTCCCCAAAACGATTGAGCTGGGGATATCAGATCTCATCCTACGAAAGGACTCATAGTACTAAGGTAATATACGAGGTCTTAAGAAGCAAAAAACAAGCTTGGACACGCAAAAGGGCTTCGTAAGGATAACGCACACCCGCTCAACCTCAACCCTTGTCGAATAATATGTTTCGCAGTAAACATGGGTCCCTGCCTGCTCGAGTGTTGAGAGGCCGAGGGGATGGCCACGATGTCGTGCACGTTGCGTGCGGGACAAAAATGTGAAACGAAACTTGTTTGTTGCGGGGAACGGATCGATGGGCAAAGGGGGAAAGGCTTGCCGGATCCTGTCGGACATGATATCGACTTAGGAAGGACCTCGTCGTTTCGTGGAACTTGTTTCCACTTCCCTGGGCAAAGGGAAATGGAATTCCCCGTCATTGAATTCTTGTGGAATGGCAGAGGATGATTCCCGATGCTTCCTCTGTTACTCAGGCCCCCCGAACAAAAGAGCCTCTGGACCCTATTGCCCTGCCACCCCAGCAGGAACGGATTTATCTACACACCACAGCCTTCAAGTCTTGTTTCTTTTTAAGTCGGCTGAGGACGAGCCGACTGGATGGAAACCGAAGTAAGTGCTGACAGGAACTTGCAAAATAAACCAAGCCTCTCTCACTCTCACTCTCACTCTCATTCTCACACCTCTCTGCCTCTCGCTCAGCCCGAGAAGGCGAAATATTTACAGGCCAATATGACGTGAGGATGATAGACGCAGGTCTCAAGTATACAGATATCACTCGATGACTCTGGGGTCTCCGAGTTCACCGCTATTGATGCGAAGTCCAGGAAAATTTTAGAAAACCACACTACTCTTTTGCCGAAGCTGCGCATATGTGGGGGGCATCGAATGTCCTGCGTGCTCCTGCCAGGCGAACACATCACGCCTTGATGCTGTCCCTGCAGGGACAGACAGGGACGGACTAGGCAGGATGCGATGCGACTAAGTCTCAAGCGAGAGATGCGCCATTATGCTGGACCCCAGTGTGCCATTTTGCCAAGGGAATGAGACGATAAAAAAAAGGAAAAAGAACATTGAAAGGAGAAGAGCGGAGTGCTCGCGTGGAGTTGTGTCCGGGTGCCCAGCTTGACACTGGGGATCGTCGCCGGGGCCGGAAATAGTGGAAATAGTGTAAGACGGAGCATCAATGGCCCCCAAGACTCTCAAAATAGTACGAAAGTACGGTAGTAGTAGATCAATGCAGTAATCACGAAAGGTAAAGAATAAGACAGAGGGGGAAAATTATATCGAAAAGGGAAATCTAGTTTACTTGTCAAATCAGGGAGAGCCATCAGCTAGAGACTTGGACGAACAATGTCGTGGATCGTGTGTTAAACTGCGTCTCTTCTTCCTTGAGTCAAGGCGAGACTTACAGGTAGATGGCCCCCAATCCAGCGACCAACCGATTATAGAGCGATCACAACTGGCAGAAAGCCGACGGGGTTGCCATGGATCCATCGTCGTGACCAGGAGTATATTCTTTCTTTGTTGATGAGAACGTAAAATATTAACGCCAATGATGTTATTGTTATACTCGGTGCCAAGACTGGAAGATGGGCTTGAATTCGTCCGCATGGAGAGCTTTTAGATCGTCATGGTCATAGGGCGGATGCACCTTTCGTTGCTATTTCTGGTTTCAGGAAGATTTTAGTACAGAATCGCAACGTTAGTGTCGCTCGCCTATCCTAGCCTCGTCCACTATTGCTTCCTACATTGCATTGCATCGCATCGCATCGAGAAAACAAGTTCAATAGCTCATGGCTTTCCATAAGACTGACTCGCCTCGCCGAGCACTAAGCGTTAAAATAGGCCGGGTCTTACTATCAGAAGTACAAGCAATAACAATAGCGGCGATTGGGAGATGTCCGGAAGTTCAGAGAAGCCGATGCACGAGCTTTTAGGTTGTGGAGGCTCTGCTATTCTTGGGGACTCGGTTGGATTGATTCCGACGATGTTTGGCTCAGAAGCCTGGACGGAGGAGCTGGCTTGGGATGGATTGATGGCACTGGGGTGAGCGTTCTATAATTACCTGTGGCGTGTGGCTGAGTTGACACCCAAAAGAGTCCATGACAAGACCCTGAACATTCTGGTCCGTCCTGATTGGGTTTGTTTCGGAGCTCTGCCCCCCAACAGGATCTCGCTTGCAGAGCCTCTGATTGCCCAGTTTCCTGCCAGGCACGGCAAAGTTAGTTTAATCTACTTGTCGAGTGATACTCCCACAGGGTCAAAGCCGGCAGTCTATTATCTTCCTAGTGTAAACCTTCGCCGGCTGGCATTGCTGACACCGCTTCCGGATCATGACAGCCGCCATGACGACATGGTCCCTGGTCAAATAATAATCTACTTGTATGATCCTGACACCACAGCACACCCGAGTGCCCAGCCGCAATGACAACGTGCCATGTTCCTGTTCTCGAACAAAGGCTGACCTGACCACATCCATCGTGGTGGTTTGCCGGCCTGGAATCTTGCAGTACAGAGTATGCTTCGCCCCATCGTTGGAGCAGTTAACTGGTCAGGATCCTGAAGGCTGGCCTGGGTTTGTAATCCTACTAACCATCAATTGATCCCTTCCCTTCCTTAGCCTACGCTCCTTCGACCCCCAAGTACCTCTGCACAGTGTATCCGGCTCTCCTCCCCATTCGACCATTCAACAAACATTCACCCTCCTTCGAGCAACTTTGACGCCTACCAAGTATGAGACGAATGACGAATCCTGTTTCCTGTTGCCCTTGCCCCAAGTCGGCTGCCTGCGAGAAAAACCCCGGAAGCCCCCAATAGTAAAAGAAAGTGCCGAGTAGAAAGTGTTCCAGATTATACAGGGAGGGGAACCCTAGCCAGCCTACACTACATGTGATGCAGTTTCGAAGCTGAGAGTGTTTTACCACCAGAAACCCTTCTCGAAGCATAAAATGTAGCGTCAAGAAGAAACCCTATTAATGGCTAATTGAATAGTAGCGACAAGGAGAAGGGGGGGGAGCCGGTCTTAACAGAGCCGTGTTATTACTTATTACTTTCCTCTCTGTTAGAGGTGATTGATCCGTCCGTACAAGTTGTCCCGGTAAAGTGTTTCATGGCTGCGACTGGGTCTAATCCAGCCGAAACGGAGTTTGAGGTTTTTCCCCTCCTCTCACTCGCTGTGTGCACACCCCCTTCCTGTTAGACGGATAGCCAAGTTATTCTGCTCATTCGTCTTCGAGGGCTTGAGTGTCGAAACGTGAAAATGGGAAAATGGCCCCTGGGAGATGTCTGTTCGCCGGCCCACGTTTTCCCCTTTGTTTCTTGTAATAGCATACGGGACGCAAGGGGTTTTGGGCCAGGGGACGCCTACCTTGATGCAACGACGTCAAAGCCTTGGGGGAGAGAGGAACAAGAAAAAGTCCGAGAGAACCTTGAGCTTGTTTTGTCCCTGTGACGTAGGATGAAGGTCTGATTGTTGGTCGTGGGTAATGAGGATGGACAGCTAAAAGTGAAATTGCCTGTGCGGCGAGCCCAGTCTTGATTGAACTCTGATGTTACATCGATGATGCTTGCATTGAAGCCGTGGAAGTAATTAATGGATAGAGGGATATTATTTCGGGATAAACACGACGCCTTGAGGTTCCCGTGATCCAGCTTGGACCTGCTTTCCTTACTCCAACATTCGCTGCGTCGATGGGGAAGAAGGTGTAGTAATTTCCTTACAATGCAAGTCGAGGCGACGGCAACTCGTCGAGATCTGATAGCTCGGGTGTCCGTCAACGATATGTCGTGCATTTCGCAGCTTTTTCAGGTTCCTCTATTTTCTCCTGACAAGTGCATTGTACTTCTTCAAAACGCTCATGAATGTCTTTGGGCATCTCGCTTGGAGAGTCCACATTCATGGATGTCACCTTGCTTGCAGGATGCAGGGACTCGTCTCTACATCTCTACGTCGTGGTTGGCTGCTACCCCTCATTGATAGTGAAGAAGGGGGATAGACAATGACGCTGGCAGGTCCTGGAACAGTCGATTTCTCTGAAGCTTCAAAGTTGACATTGGGAGCCAAGTTGGAATGCCATCTTGTTATTGGCTCGTGGATTCGATAATGGGTTGCATTACACTGAGAGTTTCGAGCCCTCTCTTCCTGCATGCCTTTAACTCATTTCTAGTCAGCGGGATGGCAAAAAAAATACGTTTGAAGAGGATGAAAAAAAGAAACCAGGAGACCAAGAAAAGACCTCGCTGCATCCTCGAGACCCACCGTACCTGGACGATCGGCATTTTCACTCTATCTTCTTCGTCGATCAGTCCCAGTTCAGCCTTGAAGCTACGCATCCCGGTACGGAATAGATTTTCCTTCTTCCGCATTTTGCACAACTCGTTCATGCCTTTGCTTCTTTCCTCGAGCTGGACCTTGCGACTTTGAATCCTCCGAGGATCGTCGGCGGGGGGGTCCCTTAGCCCAGAGATATGTATCTACATACACTCCTTGGTAGCATTGATCCAAGATTTACAAATCATTCGGGGCGGCGGTGATGCGTGTTAGATCTTCGTCCATCCCCCTCTCTAGAACACCTTGTCCCTCTTCTAGATTAATTTATTCTCGCGAAAGAAGAAGAAGAAGAAGATTTTCATCAATTCTTTTATTCCAGTCCCGAGGCCCAGGTATTCAAAAAGTATTAAGAGTATTAACCCTTCTCCCAAGGATAAGGAGGCGAGATTTGGTTAAACGGGAAAGACTGAAGGGGGGTTTGAAGGGGAAGAGAGGACGAGGGACCAAGAGCAAGCAAGTCTGGTGTGTGTGACTGGTTGAGATCAACGATGGGGAGGTTCGCATGAGCATCTAAATGGTGGTCATTCATGCCGCAGAAAGCGCCAACGCCTGGTTGGGAAGAGGATGGGCGCCCAAAGCTTCCCCCCCCCCTCTCGTAGATATTTGGTCACTTGCAAGACTCGAGATTGTATACCACGTACAGTGTAAGAACGTTTTCTTTCTCGTAGACGCCGATGATAAGGATTTGAAAAGAGCTTCAAAGGTTCCCTCCGTTGGAGGGGATCGTGGATGCCTCTTGAGTCGGTCGTCTGTAACAAAGAGGCTGATAGTGCGACAGAGGGGCTTTTCCAGGCTAACCAGTCAGCATTCTTAGCTTAATGACAAGAATTCTTAGTAAAGAATCAAGATGGAACGCCACTTTGACTCCATGAACTCGCTGCCGGTGAAGAGCCCGCGGTGAATTCCGCAAGATCCTTCAATCGACATGCTCGGCATCATTCTGGATGTGCCGGGCCGAAGAATTGAAGCCAGCTCCGCTGACGCAGCCAGGGCATGTTCATCAAAGAAAAGGAACAACCGAGGGCCAAAGCTGGAGACGATGTTGGAAGTTCTCGCAGGACCGGAATGGAATCCCGTACGGACCATCTTTTTTCATAGCAAAGCACATATCCGATAGTCTCAACGATAGTCGATCTCAAAATTATCAATTGACCCATTACTATTCTTGGAGTAAACTAAACATCACGATAGTCACGCCGGCAGTTTGCCTGACTAGGTCGAGAATGCCTTGCCTGCATTAGGGCCAAATGGAATGAGGTGTGCTCGTTTTATTCCATCCTATTCACTAGAACCCTTCGCCGTTCTGGCGACATTGGATCAGGAATAGTCTCTCCGTCAACAAGTGGAGTTGCACAGGTTCACATCGAAAAAAAAATGAAAGAACCCAGGGGCGCCAGGTATTAACACGAGAGCTTTCCCTTCTTGGGGAGATTTGAGGCTTGCAAACCCTCATTTCGGCTACCGAGTCAGTTGAGGATATGATGAGCACTGACGGGGGCAGACGGGGGCACACTGACGGGGACCCGTTGCTGTGGACTCGTGCATGACTGGGGCCTTTTCTGTTCCCTTTTCGTCCCTGTTCCGCGTTCCCTTTTTCCTCGTTTTTTAATCATCTCCACAGACGCAGAGGCCATTTCGAGCACATGGCGTTCTTGCTCATTTTACCAAGTTGCCTTAAGAGGAAGGAAAAACAGGGAAAATAAGGTCATAAAATCACACGAGAGTTACCCGGCGGGGACAAACAGACCGTAAAAGGCTCAAATTGAATCCCTTGCCAGCAGTTTTACTACTGTGTACGAAGTAAACTACTCCGTATTTCGTACGAGGACACGAGAAATGTTGTGCAGTAGACTGGGCTTGGGATAAAACTAAACTTAGCACAAAGCCGATGGCAAGAAGGCGACTAGAATCCAATGGACGGATCGTGAATGGGCCATCAGTTCGCCCTGGTGTGCCTCGATTCGATCTTGATCCATTCATTGTTAAGTTTTCATCGTTGCTTGACTGCTACGCGCCTGGCTTCTGCAAGGCCGTCCATTGATCTCGTGTTTTACATGAAACAGGTGGTCTTGTGTGCAGTTGTTCTGGCCGGCGTCTGAGTGCCCATGTGGTGTAATTGGTTACTAAAATCGTTTTAGTGCACAGCTCCAAGAGCACGAATGCAGCACTGGACTGGACTGGGAAGCGAAGTGTACGCTCTGCCCGAACAAGTGGTCATATCGACCAAGATGACCAAGTCGACCCAGACATAAAAAAGGATTAGTCCCCCTGTATACAGTGTCCTTTACTAAGAAACACAGTAACATAGGTACCTGGAGCTGGTCCATGGTGTTCCTCTTGTGTCTTGACAAAGTGGAAAGAGGGTGTGACGACCAGCCAAGGGGTGTGAACTCTAACATGGCCCCACACCACACCCCCCAATCCACACCCTCAACCGGCATCGTCACACCCCAAATTCGACCCGCACCCTGTCTGGAACTGGCAGGGTCGAGAAAGTGAGCCCAAGGATAAGGAAAGGGCAAGGGTACAAAGGTACACGACATAGTGTAGTTTACAAGAAGAAGGGTCCTGCTCTTCTCTTCATATATCCGTTCTGCCCAGCCAACCCCCCTTCGACTGGCTATCCACACCATCCAAGCTCTCTGTCCCTCTTCATATAGCAGACGAACAGCAAGAAGGGAACAGAAAGGGACCAAAAAGAAAGGTCTTTCCTCTCGAACTCTTTTATTTAACGAAACTACCGGAAGGTGTTTTGAGACGTCGAGGTTACCGCCACGAACGACGACTCCCGAACATTGAACATCACTCCCGTCTCCTCGATCCTATGCACACTAGCAGCACTCCTGACACCTAGGATCTTTAACTTTTTTTCTTCTCTTTAATCTTCTTTCTTTTTTAACTGGGGTTTCCTATTTACTCCTTATTCTCCTTCTCCACAAACCATGTCTATTGTGGACAATTTACCTATTCAACCAGACCCTACAACAATGGAGCCCGAATCCAATCGAACAATAAATTACAGAGACTCCCTCCCCGGAGCTCCCAAACCCATGTACGCCCGCGAGAGCTTTGACGAATCCATGTTCCGCGAACTCTGCCCTTCCACCTCCGACGACACCATGATGAATCCCACCACAACGAAACAGTCTCCCACCGAGGCCCAGCAACAGGCGTCCTCTCCTCCTCCCGCCCTCCCCCAAAAGTCCTCCCTCCGCGCCTCCAGAGTCCTCGACGCCTTAACCCTTAAACTGGACCCCGTTGCCAACGAGCCCACCACACTCGCCCGGACGACGGCACCGCATGAAGTCTACCTGTCGTCGGAAGAGGACGCGTCGTCTTCGGCTGACGATTTTTCAGACTACGACTTTGACTCGGCTAGTGACCACGATGAGGCGGACGCTACTACAGCGAAGACGACAGCGGCGGCGACGGGGAGCAGCAGCAGCAGCAGCAACAATAGCAGGAAGAGGAGCTACGAGGATATTGCAAAGGCGGTGGCTGTTGTTTTCTCGGGGAAGCCTACTATTGTGCAAATCACCACTACTACGGCGAAAAGATCGGCCACGCCTAGCACCACGGCGTCTCGCTCCTCAACGCCAAACCTCCTCTCCCGAAGACTATCCATCGCTACGTCGCATCCTCCCCGCTCCACGAGCCTAGCCCTCCACAGCAACGGTAGCCAACCAGCCTTCCTCGACACCGACCCTTACGCCGACAGTCCCTCATTGGAAGTCGTCGAAGCTGGAACTAGCAACCACCACGCAAACCCCAGATCCTCTACGTCTGTCCTCAAGAAGACGTTAGGAACCCTTGTTAAGAAGCGGAGCCGACCGCTTCTGAAAACCAACTTCTCCAACTCTTCCCTCACCCGACTCGACCGCACCTGCTCATCCTCTCCTTCGATTCAGAGCACCTCACAGAAGGAGGAGGAGACAGAGACGTTGAAGACGCCGACAACTCCCCTTACGCCGTTGAGTCCCGCGTCGAGGACGAGTACCATGCCGGTGACGTACCGCGAGATCATTAAGAACGCGAAGAGGAACGCGGCGAACGTACCGCAGAGCCCCGGGATCACTTCGCCGGCTTCATCGATACCGCCTGAGAAGAGGAGCAGACTTTTGGCGGGCTTGTCGATGTCGAGGAGGAGAAGTATCAGGGCGGGCTAAAACCTAACGCAACACCCCCTGATATGATACGACTATTTTCTTTGTTTTTCTTATAACCAACTCGACTCTTCTATTTCTTCTTCTACACTGCTTGGATTAGGGACACCCTCAACGTCTCGGAGCTGGATATTTGAGAAGTGTGGGGGGCGGATGTGATGCGGCTGGACGGGACAGAACAGAACATTCGGCGCGCGAAAACAACCTTTTGGAGTATTGATTCTTTTCGACGAGAGTGGTACATAATATTGGGGCACATTAGTGGAAGTACACATTGGATACCGGAGTTTCTTCTTTTTTTTTCTTCGTTTACTTTTATGTGGTTCACATAGCACGGCTAGGATCACAGGAGTTTGTTTGTACATTCCATTCAGTCTTTGGGGGTGTTTCTGCACTTGGCGTTTTTCATTTCGAGGGGAGCATCATTAAATGAGCTTCTGGAAGGGTTTTATGGAATTTACGGAAAAGAGCTTCTGGGAATTATGATACCAACGTTTCTTTGTCTCTTCTTGAGTCTTCTTATCCTCTCTTCAATTCGTTATCATGAATACATAACCCGAAGGGTGGTTTCTTTTCCATTTATGTTTTACAATGGGTCATTGTGCACTGTTCGAAAAGGCGTTGAGATTTTCTTTTCGCGTCAAAGTGGTAATTTAACGACTTGCATTGGAAATTGGTAGTTTGGCTGCACGTCGTTGAATCGAGATGTGGAAACTCCGGGACTTACAAGGACGCAGTACGAAGTACATGGGTGGGTTTTTTTGCTGCTGCCGGTAGCGGTGGCCAACGGGGGGCTGCTAGAACACGCCTTCACGAACCAAGAAGCGCGCGAGTATGGATTCTCCAGCTGCAGTGGACGACGAAAATTGGCGCGAGCAATTTTTTTGCTTTCCAATTTATCCCAAAGCGTACTGGAAGAGTTGAGGTTGGATGTTACGGTGATGATCATTCTTCAGATGGAAAATCTATAGAGTTGCATTTACCCCCTTTTTTGAATTTGTTTTTTAAAAAACGCTCTTTTCTTTTTTTTCTTTTCTTTTCTTAGCTCTCGGCGGGAGGAGCCGGATGAGGGTTTGATGGGACGAGAGGAACAGGAAGGTCTTTGTGGGCTGGTGAGTTTCGGGAGGATGGTGATGGGTGTGGGCAGGATGGGCACATGACGCAAGAAGGTTTCTGTGTGTGTGTGTGTGTGTCAATGGTGGTGTGTCTGCATGCCGGCCGTGACCGTGACCGTGAGGCTTGAGCCTGGGCTGGAATACGATGTGCTAGTGCGATGTGGGAGATGCTTGAAGGTGTGGACTAGTTTAGTTGGAGTGGTGGAGGAGTGACGACGAAGTCGTTCGGATTGATCGATAATCCGGAGGGAGGCTGGATGGGGTTTAGTTTTTTTGGTGTCCACCACCACCACCCCTTTGAGGGTCTAAATACTACGCAGGCGAGGCATGTTGGTGCCTCGTATTTATTTTCTTTTTCTGTTCTTGATGCGGGAGTCGAGGGAGAGAGACCGAAGCCCAGACCGATCGATGACTTGGAAGGACTTGAGGCCATTCGGTGACCAATTGAACTTGGGATATTGAATTGATCAAGATCTGCGTTGTTCGAACTGAAGAGCCACCAACCTTCTTGAATTTGCTAGTACGCAGGATTTAAATGGGTTCTGAACAGGAGGACAATAGCGTGCAATGGCCTTTGTCCTCGAGAGATATTTCAATGTTGTCTTACGTTCGTCTTGAAAAGCCATATTGTCCTGCCTCTTTATTTTTGAAAAGAAGACCATTTATCGGAGGGGGAGAGGTTGGGACGAAGAAAAAGAAGTGCGAGTGGTGATGATTGACATGATGGTGCCGCCAAACTATTGGACGGACCATCAACTCCCCCACCATCCATCAATCTTTTATTGAGCCCATCGAGATTCCAAGCTGGCGAGAGACACTTGCGAAAGCCACAAGATGAAGTGAGTCCCTCTGATCTTCGAGCTTCCTTCAGAACAGGGACTAGGGTTGCGGAAGAGTGGATATACTCGAAAACTACACTAACATCTAGGCGCGGGGCGAGGGAAGAAAGCAGATCAGATGGTCTGCACACAACCCTCGGGTTATCGAAAGGCAAACGAAGAGGCAGGACGGGAAAAAAGCAAGCATTTCCTTGATCGATTATCCGCACGTCGAAGATTGGTCTCTCTCGAGTGCAAAGAGGACCAGCCTGAGGATGCATGTTGGTGGCCAACTGGGATTCGAAGAACAAGAGGGGGCCAGACCATCCTTAATGAACCTTGCATGCTTGGCTTTGTTATAAGAGGCGTGTTATGATGCGCGATGTAGGTTGGGATAACTTGGGAAAGCAGAGGGGATCTGCCCAAGGATGTGGTATAGTGGTATTCGCTGGACCGTCTCCCCCGGGCCCTTTTCTTTCTATTCTATTCGCACGTACGAAGTACTTGGTCGCATGCTCTATCCTAAGAAATTTTAGAGATTTGATTTTTTTTTCTTGTTCTTGCATCTCGGCCCCTCGCAGGTTGGACGGATCTAGCATGTTCGCTACACTAGGAGTGTATGTGCGTGTGTGTATGGATATGTATCCTGCGGGCTATCGTGGCCGTTCCTGAGTACATAGCTTTTGCTTGCTCGCCTTGACCTCAGAGTTGAGCTCCGCCGGGCCGGGTTTATGGAGGGAGTGAACTAGGAGGTATCCAATTGTATGTGATGCATCTTGTCTTCCCTGTAGACGGTGGGACAGTAAAAAAAAAAAAAAAAAAAAAAAAAAAAAAAATTGGGAATTGGATTTTTTTAACCCCCCTTTTCCCTCTCCTTCGTACGTCTCGCGAAGTAATAGCTCTGTTCCATGGAGAAAGAGAGTTCAACTGGTGAAACGTCGAAAAAAAGATGGAAATAGTGGAATAGTGCGATGGAAGACATGGGGTGACGAGGGGCAGGTGACAACACGGGGCAATCAAAGTGGGTTGATGGAGAAGTTGACGGGTTGAAGAGGAGCATGAAGAGGAAGCCCATCGTACGGAAGAGATGCAACTTGACGACAGCAGCATTTCAGTGCTTGGCAGGCAGAGAGTCTAGTGCAGACTTTTGCAGAGTAGCGGCAGTGTACGAAGCAGTGTACTCCGTAGTGTAGATGCAGATGCAGTCCTACGTCGACTGAGGCAAGGGACAATGTCGAGCCACGCGATGCAGTCGAGTGCCAACGAGAACAGGGACGAGAACAGGGACGGGGACGGGGACGGGGACGGCAGTACCGAGGAGTGGACTGAGTAATACTGTTTGGCTGTACTGTGCTGCATTGTACCTCTGCAGCGTCCTTCGTACCTTTCCTCACTCCTTCTCACCAACGACCCAATGCAATATCAAACCATCTCTTTAGTTCAGGGATTTAGATTTAACTCGTCTCTAAATTCCCAAAACGCTCAAGTCTGGCATTAGCGGCAGGCCGAATCAACGAAAAACCGTTCAATGCGGGCCCTTATTTTGTTCTCGACGCGTTCAGGGTCGAACGACAAACAGACAAGGGTGTCAAGAAGCTAGCAAGGAACAAAACAAGGCACGGACAAGGAAGAGAACAAGGCACGAACCTCTTGTTGTTTCTCTGATTTTATTTTGTTTTCTTTCCTGTTGGCCCCGTCGCCCTTTGGCCTCAGGCAATGGGTCTGGAAGAGATTGATGGATCTTGAGCAAGATGGCCAAGGGGGCGAGAAAGCCTTGCGCCAATTGAAGGATCAATTGATGTTGGCTCCTCCGATGCTGGGATAGGCCAACCAGGACGAACATTGGATGGCGCCCTCGGATCCAGCCAACGACGACGAACCGTCAAGGAACATCCCCCATAGCCGTCCCAGTCGACTTGAAAAGTTGGTACGGGTTTCTAATGGAGAAGCACTTTACCGCGCATATCCCCCATCCTCTCTATTGGACCGAGCCTATCTTGATTACTGGTTCCAGCTTTTTTTTTTCATCCTCGTGACGATCTCCCTTTTGAATTCCAGCGGCTCGGGCCAGTGCAGGGTTAGGGCCTCCAAATGGGTTGGAACAAGTTGGTGATATGACGATGATGATGATGATGATGGTGATGATGATGATGGTGATGATGATGCTGCGGACTCGACCCGATGACTCTGCAATTGATCAATTGATGTCAGTCTCTCACCACCTTTAGCACGGATGCATCGTGGCCATCTCCATGGAAGAGAACTACCCAGCAAGTTGAGCTGTGGCAATATTTCTGTACAATATCGTCGAGTTTGTGAGACGACCCAACCACCGAGTTGGTCCGTCTCGACCAACGACACCGACCTTCAACACCTCCGAAGTATGCGCAATAGTGCATACCCAACTGGACGAGATGAGTCTCGGTTTAGATTACATCCAACAGGCACACCCCTCACGTCCATCGGCCCAACCTGGAGCCCCTTCATACTTCCTATGAGCCTATTTCGTACATGGGGTTTAATAGCACGCATCGCAAGTCCGCTCAAGTCTTCTCAAGTCTTCTCAAGTCTGCTCCTTTTAATAGATACAAGATTCAAAATGCAACCCTCCCAAACGTCTAGTCAACATGGACCATCGTTCATTGCAACCCTCTCTCTCTCCTCACCGCTCATCCAACGATTTCCTTATTATTCCCCCACTGTCGTTGCAACTGCGATGCGCCTCTCTTCCATCCCATCTTTTTATCCGTATTATTCCAGCCACTCCTACCACCCTCTCTCTTCCCGTGCCCCTCTCGCTCGCTTCTTTCCACCCCCCACTAAAGTCTAAGGCGACATCTGCGATATTAGTGTTATACTCTATCCGTCCCAAAGCAATGGGTTTGCTAGTTGGTCCCTCTTGATTAAAATCTGTAATATAAACAAGCGAGAGGACGTGTCTCCTCTTCTATCCGTTTCCGCCGCGGGCTTCTATCCTCCTTCGATACTATTTCAGAAGCTGGCTAGCAATTCGCGTGTCTAAAACTATATTGCCGTAACCGAGTCTTCTCCCCCGTACCGCTTTTCCGCTTCTTCGCTTATCCTGTTGGGTGGTATGTGCAGGGCGAGATGCCATATCTAGCACATCTTTGGTGGCGAGCCAGCATCGTTTAGCAGAGTTGCCGGGAGGTGTGGCGAGTCCATGAAGTTCTGAACCTGAAGTTCTGAATTTCTCTATCTCTCCGTCTACTCCGTAGTTAAGATATCGCCTATTCTCGGGACGAAAACTAAGCACGGGACGGGATGACGGTGGAATATTTTTCCCCTTCTCCTCTTCTTCTCCCCATTCGGCCGGATGTCATGAGGTTCGTCATCGGTCATGTCCGCCCGATGACATTGTGTTCCCAATATGTCCGTTTCCGCTGGTGTTGGTGGGCAGCAAGGCGGAAACAATGCGAACGATGACCGGCCCACCCTTGCAGTTACCGAGTGTGACCCCAAGTATGAGTGAGCACGAGACGAAACGGAACAGCCTACTTTCTTAGACAGCCGCAACACTTTCCCACCTTTGTTTCTTCCTCCCTGTTTTACTAGTATAAGTCTGTAGCAAATATACAAGTGGTTCGAGCCGATACTGCTGTAGAAGGTGGAACATGGACCTACGAACACCACTACTCGGCCCCGGTCGCTCGGTACACAAGACGCTGAAGTTGTTTAGATAGACGAACAATGGCGTGCTCTCACCGGTTACGCCGATGACGTCGATTCCGCCGTTTGCCAGGCACAGAATCGAGACCAAGGCAGTGTGGAAACCTCCCTGCAAAGCATTTCGTTTCAGGACGTTCGTTCAAGAGAGTTTTCTTTTCATTGTGGAAACGAGGGGGTCGGTGTAAGTGGTCGTCACTTATTCTAGTGTTTAAACTAGAAGAGCGGAAACTCTTTTCCCGTATCCGTCAAGTTGGTCCTCTGCCGCTGGCATCTTACAGCGAGTGAGGAAAACGGTACATGAGATCATGTCGAGTAACACGGTCGTCAACGAGTGGCGGATAGCCTGTGGTCTGTGAATCACCCGTCGACAAGAGTTGTCTACCACAAGTTCGGCGAATCTTTTCTTTTTTCTTTTTCTTTTCTTTTTCTTTTTTCCTTTCCCTTCCTTTTTGCCTTTCCATTTGGACTATCTTGTCCTCTTCTTGACGCGTGGGCGATATATCGTCGTGTTTGGTCCATCTCCCTGATCTGTCTCGAAGAGGAGCAAAGTGCCCGGGGAGCCTTATAAGCTTCACCGAAATCTAGAGCATGTCGACTATCCACTTGGGCCAGGCCATGCCGGAGCACAAGCACGATCCTGGTTTCTAGATCAGCATGGAATCCGCCCGAGAATAGCATCCTTTCGAGAGTGTTGGGAGGGGAGGGCGCGACGATGGCATGCAGAGTCGGAACAGCCTAGAAGCTTTCCCCATGACATGCCGAAGGAGAGATGAGAAGGAATATTGGGAGGGGTTAAAGCAACAGCAACCCACTTCACACTCGTTGTTACGAATGTACTAGCCGACTACCTCTGTCGACAGATCACCCGAGTGCTCTTGGGCCCCCTTGCATCTTCCGGCCAGTCCCCTCCGAGAAGAGAGAGCCGACTTTGAAGCCTGAGAGCCCTAGGTCGCCGGATCCCGGATTGGGTGTTGTCATAAGAACAGAGACGCCTCCGGCTAACAAACGCTGCAATGTTGTCATGAAAACCAGCGCTCTGGCCGTGAGAGAGTAGCTCCTTTCTGACTGTCAACTCAAGCTTGGCAGAGGATGCCCACCCCAATGTCTTCCCCGATCTCTGAGGTCTCGCCGTCAGCATCCCCTGTGTACCTCATCTATATCCTCACCACCAAACCCTCCTCAACCTCTTTGGCTTGGAGAGGCGTATCCCCTGTTGCCTTAAGCAACACTCCCCAGCGTCCCTCCACTCACCCCCAGACTGACCTTCCTCCCCCTCCGATGTATCACAAGGCTAGAACCAGACTAAGCAATCCAAAACCCGAAAACGAGGAACAGTGTGTAAGAGAATTCATGATTAGATATACAGATAAGTTATTAATTACTACTCAATGTATAATAGCGACCTCCACCTCTCCCCAATCCCACCAATCCCTCAACATGATCCAACAAAGTAGCGCCCTCAGTAGGTTGAGCTGAGGAAAAAAAAAGAGAAAAAAAAAGGGATGTAAAAATACAACAGGAAAAAAAAAAGAAAAGAGCCCGGAAAAAGGAGGAGAGGGGCAGGCTATAGAAAAAGAGAAGAGAGAGACAGAAAACATTAAAAAGAGAGTATACATGAACAGCCGGGTTTGGTAAATCATGAGCCATCTTCCCCTTGCTCTCCCCAGAAACTTCAGACAGGAAGCGAGTGTGTAGAAACGACAAGGCAGAGAAAGGAAAGAAGGAGATAAAAGGAAACAAGAGAGCAAGAGAAGAATAGCCCAAGATATACCAAACCCCCTCCCTTTTTTTGCTCACCCCTTTTTGCCCAGTTTATATGCTGATGGCCCCCCTTTGTCAACCGCCCCTGCGAAGACAACTCGTCGGTAGAGGGGGCCGTAAGATGACCTCGAGTACTTCCGTTTCCCCATTTTTCTGTTGCTTTTCTTCCTTTCTCTTCCCCCTTTGCTTTTTTCTTCCTCTTTTCCTTCGCTTCCCCCGAGGGCCCAACCATGCCAAGTGTATTGTATGCGCCACACACACGTAACACATCGTTTTGTGCTTGCCCCTTGATGCCGTGAAAACAGTGATTTTGTCCCCTTTGTGAAAACGTACAAAAACATCATGAGAGCTCAAGACATGAAAAACTCCCCACCTGCAACCCAAAACCGGCCCAGTAAAAAAAAAACCTTAGAAAATTGATGGAAGAGGACACTCGGAGCGCTGCCGTGATTCCTAGACCGAGGGAGAAAAAGGATAAAAAAGAAATTCGACAGCAACTCCCGCCTAGGGGGGCTACCCGCCCAACAAGACTCATGGGATTGGAACGAAATCGCTTTCCAAACACGGGGATCTTCGAGGGGAGAAGACAAGAGACCCTCTCCGACGGAAAAGTGTGACAAGGCGAAGATTTGGACGTATAAAATGGCCGCGGGGGGTAGCCATTCCTCAGAGATCAAGCCGTGAGTGATATTTCCAAACTTCTCGTCGGCCCTGTGTCATAGTCTTGCTGATATTGAACAAGGAGTGATTCCCTAACCCAACCGGAAGGACGGAAGAGTCCCATTACCACAACTTTGCAGCCCATTAGACCCTCATCCCCCGTCCTCTTTGTTGGCCGCCCCCAAGGTACCGTTTAGAGGGCGCGGCGGGAACGTGTCGAGGTGCCGTTGGCCTTGGCTCCGGTGGAGACAGCCTTGCCGTTGGTGGAGGGCGCAGCGCTCTTGCCCACAATGATATCGTGGGGGTCGGGGAGGGGAGCTTGGCTCATGCGACGGACAGCCTTGCGTCCACTAGGGGCCTTGGCGTCCTTCCTATACGTGGCGAGATAGAACGAGATGAAGAGGACGAGGTACGAGCTGAGGATCGAAATACCAGCGATAGCGGCGAATTCCTCTCCGGCGCACTTCCCAGCATTGGGGTAGTGGGGGAAATACGTCGACGCGAAATACGTGTACGAGGCGAAGTAGACGAAGCCTAGATAGAGAAGGGTGATGAGTTAGCATTTCTGCTCGCTCCTTCTGCAGAACCGGGGAAAAAAAAAAGGGGAGGTTTGGGGTTATCAATGAAGATCTATTGCCCGTCGTTACATACCAAGATCGATGATGAACTGGATGATCTGGAGCTTTGTCACCCACTCCTTCCACCAGACACGGATACCTCGGGCGGACTGGAAGTAGTACCAGTACATGACAACATGGACGGTCAAGTTAAGGGTGATGGGGACCCAGGAGACAGCAGTAGAGCCGAGAAGTTGAGTGTAGCATAGGAGAGCAGTCGCACCATGGTGGTAGCAGTGAAGGAAGGCTAGAAGCGAAGAAAAAAAAAGAGCTGTCAGCGTACTCCTCGGCTCGAGGTGTGTGGTGACCTATCTGGTCTTAATATGGGGTCGACAAGGTTCTTACTCAAGGGCTTCTTCTTTAGGAACAGGAAGACGGTGTCGAGTAGTTCAAGATACTTGGTCAGGTAGTTCAACTATAGGTCGCGTGCTCACAGTCAGTAAACCTGCATCTGGGCGGGTTTTCACATGCGCCTCTCCAGTGTCAATTGGGGTAGGGATCGGGAGAGAGGGTAAAAAAACTCACGTAGTACAGAACCACAAGAGGCTGGGTCCAACCACCCTCCCTGTGGCAGATGGCGTGGAAGATACCACCACGGACGACAGTGCCGAAGAGCTGCTCAATGAAGAGAGCCAGGAGGATACCGCTGATGAGGGTCAGGTAGAGGTTGTGGATTAAGAAGAGGCCCTTGAGCTTGAAGGGCTCGCGGTTGCGCATTAGCTCCCTACCGCCAAAGATGACGAGGTAATAGAAGACGATAAAGATGCCCGTCTCCTTGAGGGTGGACATGGGAGTAACTCCGGCCTCGAACCTGAAGTCATTGGCAGAGTATCCCACGACGCGAGTGAAGACCTTGTCGAATATGGGCCATAGCGCAATGCCAAAGGGACGATCGAGGGTGGGCGCGCCAAACTGGCTTATGACCGGGTACGCCATTGCTTCCGCGGGAGGCGTGACGGGAGTGTCCATTGCGTGTGTCTGTTCTGTGGATGCCGGTTGATCGGATCGCAAAATCGAGTTCTTCCGCGAGGCAAAAAGGGGCGCGTGGGAGGGAGAGAGAGAGGGAAGAGTAGCCGAGGAGAAAAATTAGGATCCCTTGACTCTCACGAGAACAAGGGGGGAGGATGGAAAAGGGGATGGTTCTCTCGAGGGTAAGAAAAAGAGAATAAAGAAACAAAAGAAAAAGAAAGGAAAAAGAAATTTCTGTCTTGGGGAAAAAATCCCTTGTCGTCGTTGCAGTTCTTGGGAACGGGGAGATCCCAAGGAGGACAGGGTAGCCCTTTTCGGAAGACGCGGTAACTGGTGTTACGAATGAAGATCTCTTGTTGGTTGGGGCCCCCGAGGATGGCTGACAGTTGTAGACTTGTATGAATAAGAAAGATAAAAGAGTGACAAGAAGATAGAAGACAGGCTCAAAAGGAAAAGAGGACCTGAAGAGAGAAAGGGAAAGGCTGGAGGGCAGCCGGAGAGAATAATTTGTATGATTAATAGTGTTGAGGATAAAAGGGGATAAAAGCGTGAGAAAGGGCTTTCCTGGATTTTCGGTCGAGGCGGAAATGCTGGGAGATTTTTATCAACAATAGGGGAGAAGGAGCCACCCGAGGAATTTCTCAGGGATGTGGAAAATCCCGAACGGCGCCAAGGTACCTTGCAATTACAATTACACGACACTAGGTACGAAGTAGAGCCACATCTACCTTTGTAGAGCCACCGCTCGACAACATAGTCCAAAATCTTGTATTAACCCATCAGTGCCCGCACCAGACACATCCAATGCTAATGGCCTTGCGGGCCCCTGTTGCGGGTTCGGCTCGTCCGCTCTGATCAATCTCATTGATCATTGATATTGATGCTTTTCTCTTGCATCCTGCGGCTCTCTCGTATGTGCAAAGCCTGGTGTACTTCGTACGACTCTGTTACATTATTTCCGTTCGTCTCCCGCGCCGACTGCCGCAGATCTGGAGTTTAAAAGGTGTTGGGAGAATAGTACTTTATGCTTGCGCGCTCTGAAGAGGACTTTTGTAGTACTACAAAGGATGTGGAAGGCCGAACTGGGAACATTTCGACTTCGGTGTCTTAGCTGGAGCTAGAAGGCCATAGACATTTGACTAGCCTGCTGTTGCTACCCTTCGTGTGCGCGTCTTGGGCTTTTGCGAGTAAACAACCAAAATGGACATTTGATATCGTTGATTTGATCTGTCCGGTCTCGAACTCTCAGCCTGTCTCTATCTCCGGTCGTATAATGTACCTCTCCTCTCTAACACATGAAGATGGTTCGTATTGGACGTTGACGTCGTTTTAAGTCTGGATCACCACTGAAGCTTCTTGCGGCAGGCGCAATTCGTGCTTGCCGTGGCTTTTGATTTGGGAAGGTGTCCTCCTGAACGAACAACAGCAGTCGGTCGCATGTGATTGCAGCCCACACTGCGATTTCGATTACATTCCTCTCATGGGCCAATGAAATGGCGCAACGAAGCTAGACTTAGAAAATTTGGTCCTGTCTTGGTCCTTTCTTGGCCCTTGCACGTGGGGAAATTGGGCAGCGTCGAATTGGATGGGATCCAGTTGACCTGTCAAGGATGTACCACGGTGATGTTGGGGCGCTTCGATTGGTACCTGGATTCGAAGTAGTGCTGACACGCCGCTATTGTTCGATGTTGCAATGTTGTTGAGCGATTGAATCCACGGCAAGAAAAGGCACAAGACATCAATTGCTTCCGAGCAGAAGAGCTATCGAGAGCGGGACTCGGTACCGTCCATTGATCAAATCGTTCAGCTGCTGCGCTGAGAAGACCTCAATGTGCTGTGCCCCAGGTTCCAGGTATTTAAACAGGCAGCACTAGTACACACGGGTTCAAAATATTGCGGGACTGTCAAACTGAGGGAATACGATCAACCTTACTGGGCACTCCCGTTCTGAAGTTGAGCCTCGGTCCCGTCTGGACCTTTCATTTCCTGGATGGCGAGTAATAATGCGATTGTCGCTTCGCGCAGACAACGCCTATCAGGGCCGGACACAATTGCTGCTTTCTGCCATATTGACGCATGCCTAGAAAATGTGGGACAAAGTAAGATTTGCTCGAACAATTGCAAGGGACATTATCGAATATCTCGGGCGAAAGAGCCAGCGAATGGTGTCCAGCCCATTGATGATGCCAGGATTTGGGACAGAGCTGCTATGACGAAACGGGCGGGATCCATGAATGTACTACATGCTGCAGCCAACAGAGGCATGCTGGGGAAGGATGTGGCATATTTATGGCAAACGGGGACAATAAACTACATAGAGGCTCAATTGGCCTGAAAACACCATCTTCTTCCCATCCCTTCCAGAAACAAGACACCCCTGCACTTCCCACGATAGATTGACTGACTGCTCGTCGTTCGTGACGCTCTTCTCCGAGGACCTCCGCCGACTCTTCCATCGACTCCCTCGACTAACTGCAAGAATGGAAACCCAATTCACACTGTCCATGGCATGACCCGGACAAACAAGGCAATGAGCAACAGTGTCAGCCTATGCTTAGTCACCCAATCACAGCCAGTGCTGACCAACAATTAAGGCTCCATCATCCCAAACAGCGCGCCGCCCATTCGTTCCCTTGGTTCCCAATTGTCCCCGGGTCTGTGGAACTTGCACTCAAAAGCCTGCCAGCACCTGAGCACCTGAGCCGTGAAAAAACACCCCCCCAAAAAAGAGGACCGAAAAATTTAATTTCCACTCCTACTCAAAGCTTCAAACCTACTTCCTCAAGCTCCCCTCTTCAAACCCCGACACGCCGGTCGAATTCCTCTTTCCTCGCTCGAAAACCTCTTCTACTCCGGGCAATTGAATTCCCTCCCCTCGTTCGAAAAATACAACAATGTCTTCCTTCGCCCTTCTCCGAGTGACCCGCGGTGTCTCGACTCTCGCCCGCGCCAGCCTGCGCCAACCTCTCGCTTCCCGAGTTGTCGTCCCCGGTCGCATTGTCAGCTCCGCGAGCTTCACCACCACCGTCCGCCGCAACGCCGAGCACGAGGAGACCTTTGAGGACTTCAATGCGAGGTGAGTCTCTTCATATCGCTTGTTTCCACTTCGTTTCTTTTGGCTCTCTGGCTTGGTCGGCATCGATGAGAAAAAAGCTCGGTTGCTACTGAGTTATTTCCCCCAATCATGCCACCTTATCCCGAGGATCAACCAGAGCCGCCGCGCCCTTCCTACGCAATTGAATTCACCACGCCGAGCCTCGCCCGTCAATGAAAACAAAGGAAAACAATAACTGGAATTCTCCGTCGCTAACGCCAATTATTTAATTCGTTCAGGTTCGAGAAGGAATTCGAGCAGGTTCAGGATGTTTTCGAGCTCCAGGTAAGATCCCAATGGGCCCGTTTGGTTTTGCAATTGAGGCTCTCTCGCTGTCTCTCGGGCACTCCCGGCAATGCCAGCCAGCCTTTTCCCAATCCCTGTCAGTGGCCTGACATTTCACCACCACCAACACTAACGCAAACGCCCTCTACCTAGCGCAACCTCAACAATGCCTTCGCCTACGATCTCGTCCCTGCTCCTTCCGTGATCGTCGCTGCGTTAAACGCCGCGAGGAGGGTCAACGACTTCGCCACTGCCGTCCGCGTCTTTGAAGGTATGAGACTTTTCGATTTTCAATTGTCAGAGGGAGGATGGGAAGGGCATGCGAGGGGGCAATTGGCAACGGCGCATACCCTGAGGGTCTTGAATTTTCTTCTCTTTGCCTTGCCCATTCGCCGATTCCTCGGCCGCGGAGATGCTGTCTCCACACTCCGGAAATCGTCTCTCCACTCCCGCAATCCTTCTTTCCCTCTCCTGTTCTGCCAATTGCTCCCGTAGCGCCTGCAAATAGAAAAGGCTCTATACTAACTAACCTCTTCCCCCCCATCTACAGCTATCAAGGCCAAGGTCGAGACCCCCGAGCAATACAAGCAGTACCTTGACGAGCTTAAGTCCCTCCGCGAGGAGTTCGGCATCGAGCTCAAGGAGGACCTCTACCCTGAGGAGAAGAAATAGATTTTCGCAAGAAAGAAAAAGAACATCAATAAACCCGAACCTTTAATTTCGAAAACCCCCGAACCGAACCGAATAGACGAGAAAACCCCGAATGTGTAAAGAAAAAAAAAAGAAAAATCTCCACCACAATCTGTATATTCGCTTTGGAAAGAAAAAGCACAAACACCGGGGGTCGTGGGATTAAAAGGGAACGGGTTTTTTGAACACACCTCAAGGTTTCGGACTCTCAAAAAGTCTGGAATTTGTACATCTTATCCTCTTTGTGTTGTTGAAAGATAGCAGGCTCTAGAGTAGTTGAAGATAGGGAAATAGAATGTGAGTTTTTCATATACCAGGCTCGTCGTCGCTCCTTACCGGCTACATCGCACCGCGGACTTGATCTCTTCCGTCTCGGCCGACACCGTCTCCATCGGGAGACATGGAATATCCTCGGCGGACATGCAACACGGGAACCTAGCCAGCGAAAGGCGATTCATAATCACGAAATCCAAGGGACGATGGGTCATCATCAAAAAATCATGTCCTCTTTCTATCGGCAAATGAGTCTACTACATGGAAAAAAAAAAAAACAAAGCGTTCTAATATGGACTCTGCGTCATCTCAACTCCAAGCCTGTCCCCCGACTGTAAACCTCTTCTAACCGGAAGGAATCTGGAAGGAACTCCTGTGTAAGGCTACTTTCAGAGGCCGGGCGAAAAGTAAGAAAAAATAAACAGGAAGAACAAGAACACAAGGCGAGAAAATACCCAGTGTCTTCACCGAATAACACTATCATCCATCACATAAAACCTCCTTTGCATTCCCCCCCCTTCTCTCTCTCTCCGAGAAACTTGTTACCGTCTATCAAAATCGATATCCTCAGTCACGTAGGTGTCCCCACCGTCCATTTCCAGGCTGCTGGTTAAACAACGGCACCCCCGGCCCGCCGCCCACCTCACTAATCGGCGCCGGACTCGACCCCCTACTCGCCGACACCCTACCCCCGGTCCTAGGACTCATCATGCCCATCCGCGGACTCCTCGGCACGCTCGACTGCCTCGTCTCTCGCCTAGCGGCCTTGAGCACCCTCACCTCATCGCGCAGCCGATCAAGCTCCCACTCGCGCTCGCGCAGGGTCGTCGTCTGCTCGTCGTTGATCTTGCCGAGCTGGTCAATCTGATTGCGGAGGTTGGTTTCGTGGATCTGGCGGAGGTTTTCCGAGGCCTTGTGCTCGAGGTCTTGGATCCGCGCGGAGAGCTCGCGGTTCTCGTTGCCGAGGTCGCTGGCTGACTGAGAGGCGTTCTGGTACGCTTGGCGCGTGTAGTCAAGGTCGCGCTCGGCGTTTTCTACTTTCCGAGTGAGGCGCTGCACTTCTGCTGTTGCTTGCTTCAGTTTCTCGTCCTGGGGATTGGCTTCTTGTCCCTCCTGCGGGGGGTTGGCGGAAGGCGAAGAAGAGGGGACAGCTTCGGTTGCACCAGGATTGTCAGTCGATTTCTTCTGGGGTAGAGCAGCCTTAAGCTTGGTGACTTCATCGGAAAGTTTAGACTTTGCTTCCTCGGCAGCTTGCAGGCGCTCTGAGAGCCTCTTGACCTCGAGAAGCGCAGAGTCCCTCTCGCGATGGAACTTGGCTCTCTCTTCAACAGCCACAAGATGCTTAGTTTGGATTGCATTGACAGAGTCGGCATATCCGTTGTTCTGCGTCTCAAGAGACTCCACAAGACGACGGAGTTCCTTGACAAGGGCCCTCGATTCTTGCAATGCCATGCGTTGGTCGTTTACCTTGGCCTCCATCGCCGCCAGCAAAGCGGCGGGCACGGTGGTCTCGTCCGACAAGTCCTCGCGGTCGAGAACCTCTGGGCCAAGGCACCGAATGATCGGGGCGAGTGCCTCGACGCGCTCAGCGTTCACCATCGGGCCAAGTGTCTTCGAGATCCTCCGTCGCTTGCTCGCAATACTTTCCGTATCGCCCTATTGTATAAAAAAGAAAAAAAAATGGATTAGCTATGCCCTTATGTGTGTATTAATTTGGATTCTCATTTCATCACCACTTACGAGCTTGCGCTTCCTGCTCTGCAAACTTTCAAGCTCAAGCGGCGGCTGGCTAGGCTGGCTAGACTCGAGGTAAAAGTTCAAAATCTCATCAGGCAGGCTGATAGGTTCCCAGACAAAGTCCTCATCGTAATGCTTAAGCTGATTCGCAAAACGTTCCGCGGTCTGATGAGGCAGCTCTCGTCCTGTGTCTGGATTGAGGATAAGCCGTCGCAACTTGGTCAACCCGATGACGATGGCGTTCTTATGGTCGAAGCTCGGCATGTCGGGGTCCCTCTCCGTGATGGCGAGATCAAGGTGTTCGATGGAATGAGCGATAACTAGTTGAAGTACCATGGGCTGTTTGATTTCTCCAGAATTAGTTTCGGCAAGCCGAGAGGCAATATTGGAGCGCTTAAATTCATAGTCGAAACCAATAATGAGATCAAAGTCCGACGGACGTTCCGCAAGGGCTTGGTTGGGTAAAGATAGAACGACATTGATGGGCCACTTCGCATGGCCCTCTTGCATGTCCCGAAGTCCGATCCGCGAGTAAGCATATCCGTCGGCAAGAAGGAGGGATTGCAGTAGGAAGAGGATCTTTTCCGAGCGTGCGACTATGAGAATCTTCATGTCAAGGACGTCCTGGACAAGATGCAACAGTTCCCAGATAAAGGCATACTTCGAATTTGACTCGAAGGCATACTTTTGGATCTCCTTGGGTGACATCGTCTTGAGAGATTGCGTGTTCAGTTCTGCGGGGTAGTCACAGGCATCAAGCAGCTTCAGAAATAGCTTCTCAATTTTATGGACGGACGAGGGCTTGGGTGTTCTCAAAACTTCGTTATGGAACACTGAACAAAATTCTTCAATATCGGGTCGGGCTTCGAGGATCATGTCATCGTAATGTGGGCGGCGACTCGCATTAAATGGAAGGGTAACTGCGTACTCTTTGACCTCGGTGGGATAGGAGACCCTCGACAAGTCTTCAGCATCGCTGCTTTCGTCACCTGATTCATTCGTCGCATCAGTCGCGGCGCCGATATGAAACTCCGGAGGTTGAGTGAAGAGGTCCTGGTGGCTTGGCAGTCGACGGCCACTGAGAGGAATCTCAGTACCCGTCGTCAAATTAGATGGGAACACCGCCGCAGGGTTCAACGTGAGGGGATGCACATCAAGGGGCGCGATGGTCGCAGGCTCGAGTGGGGGCTGGCTTTGCGAGACAATGTCATGGCTGGTAGGTACAGCTGGTGAAGGATGGAATAGTGGAGCGCTTGACAGCGAGGGTTGTATCTCCCGTTCGGTATCTGGCCTGAAAGGAGGGCCTAGGACATTAGTCCGTTCTTCGGGTTGAGTTCCGCCGCCTGAAAGCATCGGATCTTGAAGGGCCCTCATAGGAGAAGGCTGGGACTCTGGCACTCTTGCGTCTGGAGCGCTCGGCTGTACTGAAGAGGAAGTAGTTAGAAGGGAAGGCAAAGGCTCTTCATGCTGTGTCAAGAATTGTTGCTGCATTTGAAGTAGCTCAGCTGCAGCCGAACTCGGAGGGGGCTGGCTGCCGTCCATTCTCAATGCTGTTGGACTCTGGACGTGGTTTTGGCTTGCCCCCGTATTCTTAGAACGATTGGGGGATAATGGAATCTGATTGCCGCTCCTCTGGCTAAACCCTCTGTTTACAAGAGTGGACAAGGGCGGTCTCCTTCCTAGAATATCCGGGTGGTATTGCTGTGGCCTGCGCAATACAGTTTCTGGGATAAGCCGTTCTTGGGTGCTCCGACTGACACTACTACTCAGCTGTTGGGAGCTGTTCAACGGATTAGGTCCAACTTGGGTGAGGTAGAGGTAGGATTCGCGGGCTTGGGCTGACCCGTAATCAACAGCTCTGCTATGGTTGGAACTCTGGCTTCGGTGGCTAGGAACGCTCTCAGGTACTCGAGAGCTTCCCGTACTAGGATAGAAGGGTAGGGGAGTCCGAGTTATCCGATAGGATGAATGAGTGCGTGATGATTGAGACGATGAGGTGCTGATTGCGGGAAGGGTCAAAGGCGGTTGCGTAAGAAACTGTGGAGTAACTTGGGAATGGTTTGAGGTCGGCGGCAGTGAATAACGACGGTAAGAGTGGTTATCCTGAGAAGAGTTCAATCGGGGAGCGTATGAAGAAGGTATCGAAAGCGGAGAACGCTGGCTATCGATGTACGTAGGAAGAGGATCCGGTTGGCGAGAGGGTATGCTAAGGCCAGTCCGGGCAGCAGTGCTTCGCGAGGTTGTGGTCGCTCGATCCTCGCTCTCCGTGTCTGGTCGTCTCAGCACCCCTGGTAAGGAGGGGCGGGAGAATGAAGATAGCGCACGGGGCCGGGCAGATGACGGCTCTCGGGAAGAAGGAAGGGGACGTCTCGGACGTATTCCAGGAGGCGAGCTGTGTAGAATGATTGGGGATTGCGGCAAGCCCAGAATCGCACGAAGGTTATTAGACGCCGCACGGGGACCGATAGGAGTGTCCTGGCTCTGACTGTAGGGCTGCTCCTGTGAGTCAGGGATGGTTCGTTGGCTCACGTCTCGCCTTTGGGGGGCCGGCGGAGAGGACGGAAAAGAATGAGATTGCGAGCTCGGGGGTTGTGAGTTCTGGAGTTGCAAGCTCTGGGGTTGAGACGCGCTCTCTACTGCCGAACTCTGCGACGGTCCGACGGTGTCGTATTCTGACGGGTTAAGGTCAGGCGCAGGTCTTAATTCTACCAAGATCTCACCGGAACGGTAACGTGGGGAAGGCGGATTCCATCCCTGAGTAGGTCGGTATTCGGTGTCTTGAGATTCACTGGGCGCAACGGGCGACGATGAATCAGATGCGGTGGGTCTCAAGCGTCGTTTCTTGTGGGGTCGCTCGTCTATTTGTAATGACGCTGCTCGTGGGAGAGTCTGGCTTGAAGAAGAGGGAGCCTGTTCGGGGGCACGGCTACCACGGAGTGACGCAGCCGGAGTTGTGTCCTTTCGTCGGGGGCCGGGTTTCTCTCGGGCAGCTTTTCGAAATCTCCACTCCGCTATTGCATCGGCTGTAACTTCGCTTGCGCGTATCTGGAATGGAGTAAATAGGTTAGCGTTTCCGGACGCCACTCTCCAGGAAGAACAAGGGGCCGCAAAAATGTCAGGAGAGGGGGGCGAGAGAGAGAGGGGCAGAAAATATTACTTACCCACCAGGGCTCGTAAGGCTCTCCGGTTTCTGGGTTTAATCCTTCCCAATCTACCAAGTACTCTAGCTTGCCTGACTTTGTTCTCCTCTCATCTAGTATCTCTTTGATGGAATACCAGCCGTCGTCTTGTGTCGACGATATTGGAGATGATGAGTTATAGGACCGGGTAGGAGGGGGATTTGTGTGACGACGTCGTTTGGACATTAACGCCACTTATCGCAATCTCTCAGCCTGCTATGGGATTCTGCGAGGCTGTGGCAGACGGGAAGGTCAATACAGCTTCCACAAGGCTGAGAAGAAAGATCGCAACTGGTCACTGACCTTGTTAGGCGCCTCACACAGTAAAAGAATAAGGAAAGACGTAGGGGGCGTGTTGTGTTGGGGGGTGTGGGTGTGGCAAGGCTAGCCTGGTCAAGGATTAATTGTTAGTGAGAAAAGGTACAACATACTTCGTACACTCAAGTGAATCCAGTGTGGCTGCGAAAAGGGTACTTACTAGTACCTTTCTGAGAGAGGGACGCGCAGCCTGTTGGTTTTTGGAGGGGGTAGAAATTGATGGAGGTGGGGGAAATTTGGAAGTTTTCCATGAAGAAAAGGAAAAGATACCTACATGACAGTCTCCTGCTGTATATAAAATTCCGAGGTAAACAGAAGAACAATGATCCGGGTCGCACCTGCATGGAAGATTTTGGCTTGGGCAGCAATGGAGGGTTAAATGATATTTCGAGCAACTCTAGCTCCAGTCCCTTCTCCAACAATGGCACTGCAGAGAGTGGATAGGGTAGTATATATAAAGAGTAATGCTTGATGTGCTGGCTCTCATCAACGAGGCAGTCAGACGAAAATGTTACGCAGACGCGTCGGTCGGCGGCTTAAAAACAACTCAGCCAGGCGGTCTCAGGTTATATCGATTGGTGTTTGCCTTATATTACGGTCTGGCCTTACAGGTCCCCGCGATTGCCTAGCTCTCTTCGCGTTGTAGTGTTCTTGGGCGGGCTGACACAGACCCCTCCGGAGCAAACCCTCCCCGACCGACATCAGAGCAATCTCGCCCATGGCAGTCCTGCAAGATGCCTTTTGGGGGGAAGCTTACTCTGTTCATATGTGATAAAATTCAGCGCGGAATGGATTCCCACCGAATGGGTGACGGAGTAAATGTCACTGCCTCCTTGCTTGTTTGTTGTTTGTACAAGGGTACCACCGAGGTACCTGAAAGTGTCTCTGGTCACGTGATTGTGGATTCTTTGCCGCAACTGGAGGCGGCTGAGTTCGACTCCTGCTTGCATCAGCCGAGAGGTCATGCTGGGAAATGTTCATTGACAAGCATTGGGCTGTTCCTTCCGATCCTCATGGTGGGCTAATAGGACCCACATGTCAACGCCACTCCTTCCATTCGAAGCCGACGTCCCTCATCCCTCGTAGCCTTTCCTTCCTCGTCTCGCTGTGTATTTTTTTTTTTTTTGTGTCTTCACCCATCGGTAGAACAATCGCATCTTCTCGTGAAGCCTCAGGGTCACTCTATTCTAGCGCGCGAGGTAGTACGTATTTCTCGTCGAGCCGACGATAGACAAAGATCTATTCCGAATAAGATCCAGACGCGTATCGATCCCAACGAGCATCTTCTTCGCGCTTTCACAATCACCGCTATCCGATACAACCGTTCCTCGGAATTCGCCTTGCATCCGTTCGAGATCGAGCACGTCGCCCCGTCCTGCATCGTTACTCGCATCCCATGTCCTCGCTGCGATGACCTACCGAGGCTCTTTGCCTTCAGGGCAGGGGTTTAACGGCCAGCAGCGCCTACCCCAAGTCCCATATCACCAAATGTATGGAAATATGCCTCCTGCTGGGACGCAGTTTCCCGACATGTCGTATGCAATGGGCGGGGTTGGACATCAGGGGCATCAGATGCAAGGCCATCCGCAGCAAACGCAGACGCATCAACATCATTACCACCAGCAGTTCCAACAGCAACCGCCGCTCCAGCCGCGCCCGCTCCAGCGCCAACATCAGCAACAGCAACAGCACCAACAACAGCCCCAGCAGCTTCCTTCATACTATACAACCAACATGTTGGCGGTAAATGGGAATATGCACACCCAGGCCCAGCTCACGCCTTTCCCGAGTGTCTATAGCCCGACTTTGCCCCAACAACAGCTGTCCCGTCAGCAGCAACAACCGCAAACTCTACAGCAGTCGCCTTCGATTATGCAATTTGACGGACAATCGCAGTCCCATCTGGTCGGCAGGTCGACGCCCGTTTATCCCCATCAACAACTTCATATGCAGCAAGCACAGCGCATCCACCAAGCGCAGCAACTTCCTCGGCCCATCCAGTACTCACCCTCCCCTGTGCTCGCGCCTTCGCTACCGCCGATCACCTCGCCCATGCCTGCACCATCACCAGTCCCAGCGCCGACACCGACGCCCGCACCGGTACCGTCATCACCTGCCCACCAAGTTGTGACGCTCGATTCGATACATGTGGCCACTCCGGGACCTCCACCTATCCAGTCACCCGTCGCCCCAATAGCCCCAAAGCCTCCCCGACAGGCGCAGAGTCCAGCCATCGGCCAGAGCCCTGTGTTCACCGGTAGCGGCTATACGGAGGCGCAACAGCAAAGGTCGCATGCCAGCCCGAAGACGACGATGACGAACTCTCCGGCTCTCTCGGCGAGGTCTTCGATTATATCAAAGAGATCGCCTTCTGTATCTGGCAGGTCCCTGGTCGCCGATACGAATTCGATGCTCATCTGCGTAGCTGAAGAATGTTTCGCCAAGGCGCGTGGGAACTTGCAGGATGTCGTATCGTCGTCTTCGGGTGCCGCGGTTTCGGAGTATCAGAAGTTGATCGCTACGGGTCTTTCGTGTCTCGAGACGTCTCTGCTAAGCAGTCGGCTGACGCCAAGGCAAGAGGCCAAGGTGAGGCTACGGTACGCGTCGATTCTCTATGAGGACACGGAAAACTTGATGGAGGCCGAGACGGCGCTATCAAAGGGGATCAAGCTTTGCGACAAGGTATGTTTCTTCGCATTCTGATTAATTCCCCCTATGAGCAACCCCCTAACACGATTTATTAGCACCGGTTTCTTGATCTCAAGTATTCCATGGCGTATCTGCAAGCAAAGCTGTTGTTTCAGAGAGGACATGTCAAAGGCGCGCTTCACGCCGCCGATCGCATGATTACCGAGATTGCGTAAGTCTAGAAAACATGTTGCATTTTGCTTTTCGAGAGCCATTATTGACTGTTCCTAGTTCGCGCCATGCTCACTGGAATTACGCATTCCGATTTCTAAAAGCCTCGTTCTATCTTCAGTCTGGAATGCCGTCCGACGGTCCAGCGTTAGAGAATCTACGAACGATAGCATCGTTTGCGCACAGCCGTGGCGACTACGCTCTCGAAGCTTTTGCCTCATTGCTAGAAGGCCTAGCCCTTCTCAAAACAACCAAGGAGGACACCCTCGATCGGGTGCAGGAGTGCATCGCTAGAGCGTCCAAATACCAGCTCAACCCTCTCCTCCGGATACCGCAGGTGGACATTCTCATTCTATTGCTCGATCTTGCGTGCAGCATGCAGCAGAAAAATCCGGACATCATGATTCAGAAGTTGAAGGCATTGCAGATTCGCATGGACGAGGCCACTGACTGGCAGACCTCAGCCGCTTCATTGAGGCTGCCCATCAAGAAAGCGTCGGGAACGCCGCCAATAAGCGAAGACACCGCCGCCATTATTGAAGCGGGCCGACCGGAAGATTCTAACGACTACCTTGTTCTCTCGTACGTGGCCAAGGCGGAGCTATATATTTTGGTGTAAGTGTGCCTCCCTAGAAAACCGCGGGCGTTTCCACCTGAAGACCGTTTCTCCAGAAGCTAACAAATGTGGGTACAGGATGACTTTTAGTGGCTTAGCCTTTGTCTCAAGGTCGACCGGCAGCCAGCATAGAACGCTGGACTTCTGGGAGGAGGCGCTCGACACATTGGCGAGATGTAGGTTGTCTACCGCATTCTGTAACGCAGTACAATACTGACAATACGTAAAGGGAACAAAGAGAGGAGCCCAAGCTATACGAACCCGCTCCCGTCTTTGCAAGATGCCGTCCGTCGCGCTAACTGGAGAAACGAAGTGCATTGCTACCTCCACATATTAATTGCACTCTACTCTGCCACCCAAAGCAGATGGGGCAAAGTAAGAGAAAGCCTTGACAAAGTTCAGGCAGCTGTTGTGACTTCGGCAAACAGCGCTATGGAGATCATATCACTCTACGTATGGGGCATCTACTACCAGGGAACGGGTGACCTCGAAAAGGCGGTGATCATCTACAACGACCCCAGGTTCGAGATTGGCGACGCGACGACGCAGCAGAGGAATATCCGGCTTGACATGTCGCTCCTAGCCAAGATGAATCTTCTGTGGATCATGGAACATCCTCAGTACCGGAACACGATAGAGTCCACGCGGCTCTTTGATAGGATACGGCCGCTATGTCAGGATCACCACGACGTAGAGATCCGGACGGCGTACAACATCATCCTCGCGACGATCACGATGCAGCCGCCTCCGCCTCTCCAGCAGGTCAAGAACAGCATGTATACGGCCCTCAACGCTTCGAAGATGGCCGGCAATACGCACTTCTTGGCGATTTCGCTCAACATCATGAGGTGTCGGCTCTTTGAGAACGTCGTGGGTGAGCAGGCGCTCAAGAGCGCTAAGGCGGCGTCGACTCAGGCGAGACGGAACGGCAATTATCTGTGGATGAGCGTGGCGGATGGTATGCTTGCCCATTCGCATGAAGTGCAGGGCCAGACGGAGGAGGCGAATCAGGCTCATAATGCGGCGACGGGGTTTGCTAGTAGAGCTTTGGCTGCGAATAATGCTTGATGTTGGCGGAGGCGTCGCCTATATTTTTATGGCGTTCTATCATTATTTTGAGCCAAACTTGCTTTTCGCCCCTTCAGCTTACATGGGGCTTATAGTCTTGGTGCAGTGCGTGAGGGTTACGGAGTTCTGGGAGTCTTGGAGGCCGCAGGCCTGGGTTCATTTATACAGGAGTGGGAAATCTTTTGATTTGCGTGCATATTCCAGCCAGCGGAAGGAAGGTGTAAAGTTCATGGATGAGAAATGAGTGGGAGATTAATTATAATACCCATTTTGAGGACGAAGTTCGTGGCAGCCAGAGCTACCCGATCATGGTGATTCTCTACACAGGTGGCAACCGCTATAATCTCGAGTGTATCAAGCAGCAGTGCAAGGTAAGCAGGCTGAAGTCCCTGTACTCTGTCGAGCTTGAGGCTCTTCCAGCGATAATTGGTGGTCGTCGTGATGGCAGTGAGGGAGGTACGTACTTTCGAGAGCTGCAGGTTGTGTCAGCGCGTTGCACGAAGTACTTTGTACAACGCGCTGACCAACGCGCCTAATCAAGAAAATGGAAAGAAGAAAAAAAAGTTATGGACAAGGAAAGCTCCCACAGCTTCAGAACTCAAATTTCTACAAGTCAGTATCCGCCACCGTTCAAGTAACTCTTCCCATCGTTCTATTAGACCGGCAGAACGATGTCCTGGAATCGATAGCGACCTAATTCGAACCCGGTAATTCTAATATCACCGAAAAACAAGCCTAATTGAACCGAAAAAGTCGAGGGCGAACAAAAAAGAAAGAACCAGAACTTAAAGCATTCTGTCGAGGATGCTGCGCCTGCGGAGTTACGCCCTCAGCGGCGCGCGCAAAGTCTCCCTCCTACAGCGCACTACCCTCGGGATCCACGAGCGATGCTGGGCCACTTCGGCGCCGTGGCGCTTCGTGCCGGGCACGATACGCGAGAAGAGTTCGACGGAAGGAAATAAGACGACTTCGGGGCGAGGCAAAGCTTCGAAACGGGGCAAGTCGATTTCTGCGAAGACGAGAACTCGGCGACTCGAATCGAAAAAATATAGCAGATCGTCGACGAAATCTCTAAGGTCGTCGCTGGCGATGCTCTCCGAGCAACCGGATGCGGCCATGATCGGCGGAGTCGACGAATATATAGCTGGGCAGCACGATGAGTTAGCGGCGGCGGCGTCGGTGGCAGCACCGGAGGATGGGAGTGAGAGTGTTGAAGATGCGGCGGGGGTGGTCAAGTCCGTGTTGGAGAGGAGGGAGATTTCCGTCGAGTCGTTGAATGGCGTGGAGCCGCCTCCGAAGCGGAAGAGGAAAAAGGCTACTTCGCCTGCGGCTGCGAAGGGGGAGGAAGGGGCTTCGGCTTCGACCAGCAAGAAGAAGCCAGGGAGGAAGTCGAAAAAGGGTGGGGAGGGGAATGCTGAGGATTTGAAGGGCGACTTGGAGGTTCATCGGGTGACGGCGCGGAGTCTCAAGTTGACTCCGCTTCCGCAGCCCCCGTTGAGTGTGCCGAGGCTCTCCTATAACCTTGACCGGTGTCTGTTTAAGCCTGGCGTATACCCGATGCAGGATACGAGGTCGAAAGTGTACAACTTCGACCCATACCTCGCGACGATCATGCCCATCGATCAGTTCGACTTCTCGGCGCTCAAGGCCTTCGTTTCGTCCTCGGAGGACGCTCAGTTAATCGAGCTGGCGGCGAAGAACAAGAAGAAATACAGCGGCTCGACATCGAGCATGAGTTCTATGCTGGCTCACTTTCATTATCTTCTCTCTGCGTGGCGACCCATCAACCCGGCCAACACGTCCAAGGAGTTCGTTCCGGAGAGCACAAATTTTACAAGGATCTTACGCGCTCCCGCAGCGACTTTTCTCCATTGGAAGAATGGAATTTACGCCATCGATGCCGACAAGCAGTTCGATACGGCCAACATTCTCAGCATGATGGGCAAATCTATGGAGAAGCTATTTACGGTGCCCAAGGAGGAGTACGAACTGTTCCGGCGCTCCAAATCCGATCAACTCACCGAAGAGCAACGCAATGGTGAGGAGGCCTTCCACTACACTACGCTAGGAGACTTTATCCTCCGATCACAGCTCGACGCCCACGATCCCCGATTACCCCAGGCAGGCATGTTCGACATCAAGACGCGCGCTGTGCTCGCAATCCGCATGGACGCATACGACTACCACAAGGGACTTGGCTACGAAATCCGCCACCGCCTCGGCCAATTCGAGTCCTTCGAGCGCGAATACTACGACATGATCCGGTCCGCATTCCTCAAGTACTCGCTGCAGGTACGCATGGGCCGCATGGACGGCATCTTCGTCGCCTACCACAACACGCAGCGCATCTTCGGTTTCCAGTACATCCCCATTGAGGAGATGGACCTGGCCATCCACGGCACCAACACGGTGCATCTGGGCGACCAGGAGTTCAGGCTCAGCGTGCACCTGCTCAACGAGCTGCTCAACCGCGCGACGGAGAAGTTCCCGAACCAGTCGCTACGCATCCACGTCGAGGCGCGGCCCACGAATCCACCACTTTTGTACTTCTTCGCCAGGCCCGTCGCGGACGACCGGATACATCACGCGCAGAGCATGAGGCGTGCCGAGGTCGATAAGTTTGAGAAGCAGATGATGGGGATGGCGCAACGGCAGGCGGATGTGGAGGAGGAGGATGAGTTTGAGGCGGGCTTCGATGCTGAGTCGGATGAGCCGAGGTATTCTGATGGGATGAGTTTGGCTGTGTGGACGGAGATGAACCTCAAGGCCGAGGAGGCCGTGAAGAGCGATGAGTTGGGTGTCGGATATGTGAGGAGGAGTATCGAGGAGGCGCTTGAGCAGAGCGGGCTCGTTGAGGGGAAGACTCCTGAGGAGGTGCAGGCTTATGTCGAGACGCTTTTGGAAATCCTGACGGATGATGTTACGGCGGAGCAAGAGACGAGCACGGCAGAGGAGGAGCAGGGTTCTGTGGAAGAAGATGTTGTCGATGAGGAGGAGCGAGCGATGGCTCAGTCCGTCTCTCAGACGTTCGGCCCGGCCCAGCCTGAGCCCGCGGTTTCCGAGCCTGTTCCTGAGTCGCTCGTTGCAGAAGAGTCCAGTCCCGTTGAAAAGGCTGCATCCGAGTCGCCCGAAGCAGACCCCACTTCGGCCGAGGACAGAATAACCGTGGAAGAAGACACTGCAGCTGCAGAGGCGGAAGAAGCTGCCGCCGTCGAGAGCCACCGTAAGGTCACGCTCAAAGACCTCATCATGCGACTCGCCGAGCAAGTCGATGACAGGCCGGCCCTCAGCCCCGAGGAGGAATCTATGTTTGCTGAGCAGCAGACATCCAAGCCTACGAAACTTCAAACGTTCGAGCGCGTTCTCGTCCAACTCCTCGTCGAGTCTGGTGACGAGGGTGGCGACAAGTCGACGAAGGAGACAACTTCTGCTTCTGACTCTACTGACGCCGCCGCCGACGCCGCCGATGCCGACACCACCACCACTTCTTCTCCCGACTCTCCTTCCACTTCCTCCTCCTCCTCTATCGACTCCCCAACCACAGACACCACTTCACCACCCCCCACCGACGAAGCAGCAGCCGCCGTCGCCGCCCTAGCCGAAGCAGAAGCCGAAGCCGAAGCCGAATTCGACGTCGAAGACCCCTCCGAAGACCTCCTCGGCATGATCCTCACGATCCGCAACAAGGTCAATGGCAAATACGTCACCCGCCCCTCGTCACTAACGACCACGGACCGGTGGTCGGTCGAGTACTCGGTGCGGACGATGAGCGAGGACCGGGCCAAGAAGCTGTACGCGCTAGTCAAGGCGCGGCGGCGCAGGGCGCTGATGAACACGGAGGACGAGCGGGATAAGCAGTGGCATGTGATGTTCGGACGGGCGCTGCCTCGGTTGAGTAAGGCTGGGTCGGATTTTAGGAGGAGGTTAGAGAAGCAGACGAAGGGGAAGCCGGTTTGGTTTGTGGATCGGAAGGAGGCGCTGGAGTGGGAGGAGGTTTTTGGGGATGAGGCGGGGAAGGAGTAGAAAAGAGAGAGAGAGAGAGAGAGAGAGAGAGAGAGAGAGAGAGAAAGAGAGAGATGGGAAATGCTGGGAGACTGTGAGCGGGCATGTAAAACAAAACATGGAGAAGGGATTGTACAACAAACCACGACAACTTTCTGTAAGATTATGTTTTTGGGAGGACAAAAGACTGGGGCAAGATCTACCAGACCATCTCTCGTCAAGTCAGTCGGCTAGCAAGTCATGAGCTCAGCTAGACATGTAGAAGTATTATCTAGATATATTGTACAGTACAGGTTAGACTACTCTTTAACATTAATGTTCTTTCAACATTGTTGATGAATACGAATGTGACCCATTGTCTGGAGAATTAGTCGAGTAACCATGGGACCCGAGGTCATTCTTGTTTCTGTCTGTTGAGGGCTGAGAAGGTGTTCTAGAGTGGCAAGTAGCCTCACCCTCTATTCTCTATTCTCAATTCTCATTCTATTCTCAGATTGTAGATCCAAATCAGCTTGCCCACCCAGGACAATCAAGAATCTAGAGGAGAGAGAGGGTACAGTCTTACTCCTTCCCCCATCTATCACCATTCACAGCGAAGTCTGATTCTCTAAGGACCTACAAAATCACCACATCCACTTTTTTTTTTTTCTTTTTTTCACACCTATTGTTCTTACTCCAGTTGTTCCCTCAACTCGCTCCTTCCTCTAGGCGGCCCAAGGTCACAATCACTACTAGAGCGAAGGAATCCTCTGAAAACTATAAATGTGAGCATTCATCACGCAATTCCTGTTCCTCTTTCCCTTCTTCTCCCTAGACCACATCACCAAAATGCTAGCTGAAGACTTCCATTGTTCTTCTAGTCTACAGCTCCGATTGGCAGTTACTTTGAGCTACTGTTAAACCACAATCAACGAATCAGCAATCATGAAAGTCCCTGCTCTTTTCGCGCTTCTTGCTGCTTCCTTCAAGGTTGGTTCTCCTTTATTTTATGTTCTCCCTCTCCTACGGGTTCCTCAGCCCTGTCCACACCCAAGCTTCTCAATGAGCGATGAAACCTAACTTGATGAACACCTCCATATCTAGGCCATCACCGCCCACCCCCTCGATGCCATCGACCTCGACAACTCCCCAAACGCCGCCCAAGTCCTCGAGGCCGCCGGCTTCAAAATCATCCCCACCACCTTCACGGGCCCCTGGGGCTCCAACGGCGAGGACCTAGCCCTCACCGGCACCATCCAAGAAGTTGTCGAGCAAGTCAAGAAACTGAACCCCAACTACGACTTCGGCCTCCCCGAGCACCACAGCACCTCCCAGTCCTCCTCCGGCGGAGACCCCGACCCCGACGACGACATGGTCGACCTCCAACCCGAGATCGAGGTCGCCAACGCCGACTGCTCCAAGGGCGAGTGGGCCAACCTCGACAGGATCAAGCAGGGCATCGACTACCTCCGCGTGGTGCCCAAGGACCACGCCGTCATGAAGGGGAAGGGATGCGGACGCGTTAGCTGCTCGAATAATTCGGCGATTTACCTGTGCTGGGAGCCCAGGACCGACCGCCAGGAGTATCACAGGACTTGGAACTACGTGGCGGATTATGCGGTTACGGTTACGGATATTGTTTGTCCGCGCTTGGGCGGTAAGCACTTGCAGACCAAGGGCAAGATTTGGGATCCGATGGGCATGGGGGTTCTCGTCACTGCCGACAAGTGTTAAGGGTTGAAGATGGAACTTTGTTTTTTCCTTTCTTTCGAAATGCAATTTTCGGTCCGGGTACCCCTTATCTAGCGATACGAAGCAATAGTCTAATCAGATGAATTGAAATCCAGGCATATCAAAGGAACATAATCATGGACGAAGTCGTCGTAGAAAACGTCGTTGATGGTTGTGAAGCAAGTTGGAGTGACGTTGAGACTGAAATTCTCATTGGTCCTAAATTCATCTGGTATCCCGCGCTATTATTGGTCGAAATTTGTAGCTATCGATGCCAGCTCCACCTCTCACAAGGCTGCATCGCATCTGAACGCCAATTCGAGCTTCGTGGCCTCACCAAGGCACAAGCTTCAGACCCTCGCACACCCTCCAGCGACCTCGTCCTCCGCGCCCTATTACATACAGCTACCACATCACCTTCAAGACCCATGTGGTGTCGCCGCAATTGATTTATCTCCCCTCTTTCTTTTTAGTTTCGACTTTCAATTTACAGTTTCTGCCTCTTCTTATCCATCTGAGCAACGGCTCTCCCACCTCTACTTCCCCCATCAAATCCCCCCCAGCTTCGCCCACCATGCACAACTCCCTCACCCGCCTCCAAAACACCTTCTCCTTCTTCACAACAGTCGTCTTCACTCTCGGCATCTTAATCGCCCTCTCCGACCTCCTCGCGCCACGAACCCCCAGCGGCACCATCAAGGTCGAGAACCTCTCAGTGTTAGTCCCCCCCATCTCTCTCCCTTCCCATCTCTCGCAAATCAGAGGGCAAAAATGCCTAACTCCTTCAAAACAGAACAAAAGGCCGCGTCCACTACTACTCCCCCAAAAAGGAAGAATACGCCTCCATCAAATTCTCCCTCGACGCAGACCTCTCCTCCCTCATCACCTGGAACACCAAACAGCTCTTCGTCTACGTCACCGCCGAGTGGCCCGACTCCCCCGGCTCCAACGCCACGAATAGCGCCGTCATCTGGGACTCTATCATCACGAGCCCGAGCTCGGATCATTTGGCGAATGTGGGGCCCGCGACTATGAAGAAGTTGAGGAGGAGTGCGGCGGGGAAGAGTATTGATCCTAGCCGGTACGTTTTTTCTTTCCTTCTTTGAGATAGGTTTCGGTTCTTCTGAGGAGGAGATACTAACGACAAGATGAAAAAAAAAAACAGAGGCATCCTCAAACTCCGCAACCAACGCCCCAAATACCAAATCACCCACCCCTCCGGAAAAGTCGCCCAAGTCTCCGACGTCAAGCTCAAGCTCCACTACAACGTCCAGCCCTGGGTCGGCCTGCTTACCTGGAACCAGGAGCGCGCCTACGGGAAGTGGGAGGCGATGAAGGGCGGCGTTAGCAAGTTGTTTGACTTTCCGGCGCTGAAGAATAAGAATTGAGTTGGGGGACTTCAATGGTGATGGCATGGGTTGAGCAGCGAGAGAGGGTTCGAAAAACAAGACAAAACAACACTGCGGTGTCGATACTAGCTTTTTGGGGGGCTTGGATTGGTCAAGCTAGGGATATCTCGAGGCGTCATGGAATACACTTTTGTTTTTCTTGTCGCTTTGGAACTGACCTACCAACTACAAGTAGATTCGAAGGACTGGAAGAGGCTACCTCGTGATGACACCGGCAAAATTACTGCCTTGTCTTCTTCATGCCGTTGCGCTCTAGCCAGGTATTGCCACCTTGTCACAGAAAATACCCCATCGCAAACAGTAAACATGGCACATAGCTTCAACAGGTATCACACGAAAGCGCAAGGCAAAAAGACAAGAAAAAAAAAGAAAAAAAAAAAGAAACATCGCCTGTTCTTCCCGCTTCGGGCTATAGCTCTCTACGCCTAAAGCCAAAATCAAACACAAGTTTCCTATCCCCGTCTCGCTGTCCAACTCGCTACCAAAGGCCGCCCGACAAAAGAACCAACCGAGGACGACAGCTCGATTCACCGTCCCGAATCCCCTAATACAAAAAGTACTTTTCTCTTTCCCTTCCGTCTTCTTTTCTTTTTCCCTTCTACGTAAATCAGTGCCACCCAATGCGGTCCCTCGTATGCGTATGTCAAGGTTCATTCAGAGAAGAAAACACAAGACGCCCCGGTCCTATGCAGAAAAAAAGAATGCAAGAATGCGGTGTCGCAAAATGCCTGTGTAGCCGGTCGTGGTGCGTCAACTTCGTTTCTTCGTAACAGAAAAAAAGGAAATATAAACGTGAGGAGTTTGTATACATCGAGAGGCGAACTCCGCTGAGAATAATTCAGAAACCAAGAGGAGGGAAACACGTCGTCGCGTCGTCGCTTTGTAGGAAGAGAGGGAACAAAAAAGGAAGAAAACATGAGAAGGGCAATCGCGGTTCAGAGATACGCTTGGAAATAATAGTCATCACTGTCGTCATTCTAGGACGAGGGTGTGCCAGCTCCGCTCGACGCTCCACCGCGACCCCGGTTGAAGCCGCCGCCTCGACCGCGATGTCCACCTCGCCCACGGCCCCTACCTCGGCCACCGCGTTCGCCGCTAGGCGGGGTGTCCAGATTCGAGGGTGGTGGGACCATGTTATACTGTGTCTTCCCCGGCAGGCCAGGTGACTCAGTACCAGAACCTGGAGTGTGAGGCGAGGCGCTATAGCCTCTGGGTCCTCCCCGGCCTCGACCACGGCCATTGACTCCGGGGTGAGCAGATCCTCCTCCTCGTGGGCTATTCGTACCCGAAGCGTTGGGGTGTGGGCGGTGGGAAAGGTTAACCACCGCTCCAGGCTGGCCTCCGCGACCGCCGCGGCCTCGACCACGGCCACCATTAACGGCTCCGCTCCAACCTCCTCGTAGAGGCGGGGGAGGAGTAGCATCCCTGTATTGGGGCATGCCCGTCGTATCGTAGGAAGAAGTGGTAAGAGCCGGTACGGCTCGCACGGGGTTCCTACCAAGAGCGGCCTTGGAGCCCGTCACCACTTGCTTGTTCGTGGTATTGAGGACCGACGACGCGGGGACAGTTTGGCCTCGGAATGGAGGTGTACGGTCGCCGAGGGTGTTGCCGCTCATGAACGCTTGGTCCCAGACAACATCCAGGAGGAGCGCGGTGGCGGTACGAGATATGCCAACCACCGTTCCTCGGACGCTAAGCGGGACTTTACCGGCGGCCGAAACATACGTAACACGGTCTCCCAGAGCAAACTTTTGGTTACCCAAGAGAAGCTCCGTGTCGGCCGGCTTGAGAATGGCGGATCTAGGGACCCCCTTCATCGACCTCATAGCGGGTTCTTTGTTAAGCTGCGAGACCTCTTCGCCAACCTCGGCTAGCTTCATGACGACATTAGAGTCGAGCTGTTCCGCTTCCAATGGAACCCGCTCAAGCTTGCTGATTCCTTGCTGCTTCAACCACGCGCCAATTTCCTTGATCCTCGTGCCAGCCGTCGTGGGGTCGGGCCAGAGATCGGTATCCGCGACGTCGCTCTTGACAGCAACCCTGTGCATGGCCGCAAAGAAGTCGGGGAAAGTAACCATGAAGCTTGCAATCAGCTGGATCGCAGTATTGCTGAACTCCCAACCCGTTCCCGACTTTTGCGAATAGCCCAAGACTTTCTGCCCCTTGGCAGCGAACTTCAGATTCAGTCCGAGATTAACCTTTAGACCCGCCCCCGTGTTGACTCGGTACGACGACGTAATCTTACTGAGGACAAGCGCGTCGATTCCCAGCTGCTTCGCGACGGCGTACGATGGCACGTATCTGTTAGATCGGAACGCCTCGTGGATGATGGCCTTCGCGAATTCGGGCTCCTTCTGCTTCAGGACGGACAACCTAATCTCCGCCTTATTGTTTGAGTGGCCCGAGACGATAAGAGGTCTTCCGTAGTTGAAGTCACCCAGGAAGAAGGCTTGGGTATTGACCGGGAATTCTTCTTCGATCGGGACGGCTGCCTTTTCAATAAAGCGCTCATCCTCGTTGACTACCTCGTCCACAATAGTTTGGGAAGCGTATGTGCTGCGCAAGCTGGGGTTCTCGCCATATTCCTTGATAAGCGCGCCCTCCTCCGTCTTGACGAGACCCTTGAGCATATGCACATGCACAAGAGTCTCAACTGTGCCGATGGTGATACCAAGACGTCGGGCATGCCAGTTCTCAATGTAGTTCGCCTCCTTGGGGAACTCATTAAGCTCCTTGCCTGACTGGGGAGTTTGGCTAACGTGACCATTAGCATCGAGCTGGTAGTTAAAATGAGAGTCGGACACCTTGATGACCTTTGCCTCCTGGAGGAAAGGGTATCCAACGAAGCACCGCTTGCCAAGCTTTTGGATAGCATATTCCGGTTTGGACCTAGCATCGGAGTCCGTCAGCGTGATAATCATGCTGGGGTTCCTGCTCTCTGACTGGAAGACGTTGATGCCATAACCCTCGACGAGAAGACCCTCATATGGCAGGGTGTGTAGAGTTGGGAAACCGGCGAGTGCCTCGATATTCAGCTTCGCGCCATCAACAAGGCCAACCCTGTATTCAAGACCTTCCGTATCAGGGAGCTCAAAGATGTTCTCTACGCAGTGACAGTTGGGCAGATCCGGGAAGACGCCAACCAGCGATGAGGGATAGACATAGTCGACATCGGGTGAGTAGGTAAACTTGAGCGCGACACCAAACTGGTTCCTGGCATCCTCATCCGATGTCAATAGTTTGTTCTTCGGGGCCATGGCGTTCAACAGCCTCTCCTCATCGATGAACGGAATCTTCACAACGGCTTCCCAATCCATTTTCTTGCCATTCATATCCAGCTCAAACTCTCGCGGATAGAAGTCGTAGATGGGAGAGTTGGGGTCGGTCATCAATTCCCAGTAGACCTTTGGGACAATGCTCTTGCTGCGATCGGGAAGTACGCCCATGAGCTGTTCATATGGCTTGAAAGGCTCGCCCTTCTTGAAGTTGAGGTCGGCGCCAAGGCCCTTGACAACATCTGGAAAGCTAAGGTTAGAACGGGCAAAGGGACTTCGGCAAAGAATAGATAGGACGTACCTGACATGAGCGGAGAGTAGTGGTAGCGGTAGAACCAGGGCCAGGACGCGATACCACGATAGTAGTAGTACAGAACCCACTGGAGACCCTGGACGTAGTTTTCACAAAGCTTAACAAGCTCAGCATCGTAGGATTCCAAGGGCCACTCAAACTTCTGGAGGTAGTACTTGGACTTCCATCCCTGATACTTCTCCTGGTAGACCTTGTCGTAATTTGCTTGGGCCTGTTCGGAGGTGACGTCAACCACCATGGCTCGATCATACTGCTTAACGACACGGAAAACGGCCATGTTCGCTTCCTCGTCATCGTCGTCATCATCATCGTCTTCATCTTCAAACCCGGCAGGTTTGGGGGGAAACGAAACAACCAGACTTCGGTTTCCACTCTCGTCCTCCTGGGTGGTCCATTCAAGGCGGAGAGTGTCCGCCAGTGTCTTGACGAACTCTCGATCCTCAGCCTTGAGACCAGAGCCAAGGTTCAAGGGCTTCGAAGATCTGTTGGTGACGAAGGGTTTGATCTTTTTCTTCCAAAGATCTCTTTGCGCAGAGGTGATGATGAGCTGGCCTTTGGGGGTCTTCTTCTTAGTATTGGGCAAGCTCTCCTCCATTTGCTTGGACTGGAACCACTTTTCGTTGGCGACGTCATTCTCGAAATGATCGAATTCAACCTGAGAAATTTCAGTCAAGAGTAGCTCAAGGCGCTTCAGGTTAATAACTCCAAGCTCATTGATGTAGCCTTCGCACTTGGGAAGAATTCTCTTGTACACGCGAAACATGTAGGCGAGGGCGCCCTCGTTGATATGGAGCCAAGGAAGGTTGGGCAAAAAGTCGTTGCCGACGAAGAAGGCCATAAGGATAAAGTCGTCAATGATGCGTTCGAGATCAAAAGGAAATCCAAGAGTTTCCGGGTCCTTCAACTCCTGAAATTCTAGCTCCAAATATTCTCTTACAATGCAGAGATGAAGAAGGTAGAAGTTTTGGTGCTCGAGCTCCTTCGACTTGGATTTGGAAGCCCGTCCAAAAGTAACTTCCTCTCGAAGAAGACAGAAGTGGGGGTCGTGACTGAGCAGACCAAGCATGATGAGATCTGCGTCCAAGCCGTATAGACAGTGACGGATATCAGGGCTGTACTCAGGTTGAGCTTTCGCATTCCTGATGTACTCCATGATCTTGTGCTCACCCTCTCCCGGCACCTCATGACCAGAGAGGACGACTTCACAACCCTGCCAATCCGAGTCTTCGGAGACCTTCTTATTGATAAAATATCTTAGTTGGTGGGACAGCTTGGCCATAAACTCGGTTCCTGCCTTCTGTTAGCGACATTTCTTAGAGGCTGCCAGGATACCTAGCTGGCAGCTTGTGGTAAAGAGTGGAGGCGTACCAGGCGTGATACAATTGCTGTCAAAAGGCGGCTCTTTGGGAAGCTCAACGCCCTCCCGAACGGCCTTTTCACGAGCCTTCTCAGCATCCAGGGCGGTCCTGAATCTTCGGGCTCGTTGCTGGTTCATCTTCGCTCGCGGGGCCACACCATCGATGGCCATGTAGAAGAGCTTTTTGGGCTTGATCTTCCCGAACAAGTGTTCGATGTAGTTGAAGATGCGGATAAACATCTCCTCCTCGCTGAGACGGAAGGCGACATCTTCACCAGCGTCTTTGTGGGTACAGTTGTGAATGATACCATTCATATCAAGCTACGCAACATGGATAGATTAGCGCGTGGTCGAAGACAAGCACGGGGGGGAGGGCAGAAGAAGTGCGATCGAAGACGATCGGACGAGCGCATACGTAGAGACAGTCGAATTCGGGGATTCGGTTCTCGGCGATAAGCTGAGAGATGCCGGGATATCGCTCTGATATCCATCGGAAGAATTTGGGAACACTAGCGACACCCAAAGGTTAGCGACCAGCGACGCCCAACGCGACCAGAGATCTGCGCGCTTCGCACTCCAACTTACCCCATGGTGTCTTATTGCAGGGAAAATAGATATCTCGGATGGCGTAATGAAAATTGGTTCTTTGAAACCACGGCTCGCCGTCTATACAACCGCAGTGGGAAACAGAGGTCGGGAGGTGGACAGACTGAAACCACCCTGGTGGGAGGGAGGAAGTAGGAAGTCGAGGAAGAAAGAGAAGAGAAAAAAAATTGAGTTGATAGATCAGACAAAAGAGCTTTTGACCTCTAATGCAATATTCCCATCTAGGGTACAGAAGCTGCGCTCAAGCTAAAGAAAACTCGCAGAAGTGTTTTGACAGTTGATGCTAATCGTAGGAGTCGCATACACTGCAGTCAAGCTAGGGAAAGCTAAGAAGATGTAGAAACAAGTCTAAAATATGACAGAGGGCAGCAGAAGAGACCAATATAGACAAGGAAGATGGATTGTCCAGAAGACCAGTGGTGTGACTTGACGGGGCAATTGCTGAAGGAGAGTTGAGGGTGAACACTTAGCTGTTGTCAAGAGACGAGGAACAGCAGCACAGCTTAGCAGTGGGAGCGTGGGGCAATATGAGATGCAAATGTGGGCTGGGCAAGGCAGAGGAAAGCAGGAAATGGAACACTGAGGTTCTGGAGGGGGAGTGGCGGATCCATCAATGATGAATGGCTGGGCTTGTGGGGTGTGTCTGCCTGCTTGGTGAGGCTATGGCTGGGCACGGCGAGTGAGTAATGAGTAAAAGTGTCAAAATTTGACACTGTGGTCAAACAGCCAAAACAGCAGCTTCAATACTTACATGCATGACATTTATCACACTGTATGAAGGTCCAGGCCTGTACCCAGGGCTCGCCCCTCTCTTTAGAATCACCCCAGCCAGACTTGGACACCAGAAGCTCCTTCCACCCCCACTCTTTGAACAAGGCTGGCATTGTCTGTACAAATTGTGCTTGACAGAAGGGGCCTGACTAAGCTTTTGTGGCTGGTACAATTGAATTGTACCTTTGTACATCCCACTTAACGCGTCGCAAGGCGAAGACCGCGACTTCGCTTGGTGTGTTTGTTCAATCTTCAGCATCCTGTTCGAGCTTGTAACCTTCCCCCCTCCACATTCATCACAGGAGACCGAGGCGATTGTCTCCATCATACAAACACCAAACCTGTTGAGCGAAGACGAACAAATCCCAAGGAATTACCAACTAGTTATACACGATGGCTCCAGAACCTGTGGAAGGTAAGTCTTTGACTGGCATTTAGATGGTTTTCTCAGAGCCGATGAGCTTCTGGCTGTGGTTTTCATGGACTGGGGCCCACTCATGGAGCTAACTCTCGTATATTTGTTTTGTTTTCTGTCTTCTCATATGTGATTATTTCATTGATGACAGGATGAGGCTAATCTGTTTGAACGAGTAGATGTTCCGATGTACGATGAGGATGAGAATGAAAATGAGGAGAACAGACTCATCAATGAGGGTACGGGCTTCGAAATTTCCTCGTAGATGCACTCATATCCTCAGCGGCAAAGGCGAACTTACTGACATTGCCTCACCATTAGAGTATAAGACCTGGAAGAAGAATACCCCCTTCCTCTATGACATGATCCTAAGGTTTGTTCTTCCAAGCTCTCTTGCCGGATGAGTGTAGACGCGCTAATCCCGCCCCTCGCAGCACTGCCCTGGAGTGGCCTACGCTCACCACCCAATGGTTCCCCGACGTAAAGGAGCCCCAGGACAAGAATGTCCGTATCCACCGCCTCCTCATCGGCACTCACACCTCAGACGACAAGCCCAACTACGTCCAAATCGCCGAGGTAGAAATCCCAAAGGCCGCCGAGCCCAACGCCGAGGATTTCGACGAGGACAGGGGTGAGGTTGGTGGCTACGGCAAGGCCGGCGAGGTCGCCAAGATCAAGTTCAACATTACGCAGAAGATCGATCACCCCGGCGAGGTCAACAAGGCCCGATACCAACCCCAGAATCCCGACATCCTTGCGACTATGTGCATCGATGGAAAGATTCTCATCTTTGACCGTACTAAGCATTCCAGCCAGCCTCAGGGAAAGGTCAACCCTCAAATTGAGCTCCATGGACACAAGAAGGAGGGATTTGGCCTAAGCTGGAACCCCCATGAGGCGGGAAAGCTTGCATCTGGAAGTGAGGATGAGACTGTTTGTCTGTGGTAAGTTGCCTTTGTTTGTGAGGAGGAGAGCATCATCTTTTCACACAAATTCGAGCATTTGTCTCTCATGGCAAAGCACTAACCATGGCAACGCTATTTTTAGGGATCTACAAACTGTGCAGGCAAACAACCACATCTTGAAGCCCACACGAAAGTATACGCATCACAGTCATGTTGTCAACGACGTCCAGTACCATCCGTTCAACAAGAACTTTATCGGCACTGTCTCCGATGACCTGACTCTTCAAATAATCGACGTCCGCCGTGCCGAGACGGACAAGGCATCCTTGATTGCAAAGGGTGGCCACACCGATGCCATCAACGCTCTCGGATTCTGTCCCACCAGCGAGTACCTCGTCGCCACGGCCTCGGGAGACAAGACCATTGGTATCTGGGACCTCAGAAATATCAAGGAGAAGGTCCATACCTTGGAGGGACATAATGACGCTGTCACTTCTCTGTCCTGGCACCCCACCGAGCCCGGCGTGCTTGGCTCCGGCAGTTATGATCGCCGAATAATCTTCTGGGATCTAACTAAGATTGGTGATGAGCAGTTGCCCGACGACCAAGAGGATGGCCCCCCGGAGCTGTATGTTGCCTTTTTCTCTCCTTTTTTTTTTTTTTTTTTTTTTTTTTTTTTTTGCTTCAGACACTAACATCCCCCCTCTACAGTTTGTTTATGCACGGAGGTCATACCAACCACTTGGCCGATTTCACCTGGAACCCTAACGATCCCTGGCTCGTCTGCAGTGCGGCCGAGGACAACCTCCTCCAGATCTGGAAGGTGGCCGACTCCATCATCCATGTCCATGACAAAGATCTGCCCATGGAAGAACTCCAGTCCTAGAGACCGAAACTAGTGTACAACAAGGATGCGGAACGGCGGCGGGTATAGTTTTAGTTTCGACGCAAGGGTAGGAGTGGGTCGACAAAATAAATGGAGGACCTTGATTTCAAGCGCTGTATTACGATGTGTGGATGAGATTGATCGTATAGGAGGCGGTGAAAAAAGGTTTTGATACGTGCTACGGTAAATACTAGGAAGTTCTAGGAAGTTCTGGCGTCAATATTGGCCTTGTGGGGGTATGCAGGGTTTTTTTTGTTGTTCTTTCCCCGTCTTCCGTCAATACCCAAAGCTGAGTCTGGCTTGAGTTGCACCGGGTATCATGGAGACCAGTTAATACAAAAAAAGAAGTCACTTGAAAACACTTTCCCTTGGAGAGTTGGGGGGTGTATCCATGCCTTTGGTCCGACAAGCTCTTGAGAACTATGTCTTAAGGCGTAGCTTCGGTGGGTTGTACTATCCAAGATGTTCTGAATGTATTCTTATTGCCTTGGACAAACGGATTCATCTCATAACCCCTTCTATCTTGTGCAGTTTTCCTTCACTATGGGTCACCCTAACCTCCCGCGAAGCCCGAGCCCCGAGAACTGTTTTACGAAGGTAAGTATATATAGTATCCACCAAAGTACATGCGAGACTCGAGATTTGAGGCGTACGGTTTACAGAACGCCATACCCCATGTAAAGAATTGCAGTAGACTGAGGACAAGGTGTCCATTCTTTTATTAACTACTCGATGTATCGAGAGGATTTCATAGACGTTACTCACTCGGAAGCGCCAGCCTATCCAAGCCAAACCTCGTCAACCGTTCATGTTCCAGGCTGGCCCCAGACGCCAAACGAAACGCACGAGACACTCCAGCTGCCTTGAACCAAGTTGACACCCTGGGACAAAAACAAGATACATCGAGACGAGGAACGACCGCGACAGCCCTGCCCATTCAAAAGACCGCTATGTCAAGTCTCGGAAATGCGAAAGAGAGACAACCCAACATGGGCGCAAAGCTTGATTATCTGACAAGAGGCTACATCTTCAAGCCATCAAATACTATAACTTCCGAGTTAGAGAGCAAAGAGTCGAGGAGGCGTTCGAAAGGAAAGAAGAAGAGACCAGATTATAGTTTAAGAAGAAGAATAGAATCAAATCTGTGTTAAGAAAACAAGAGGGGAAAAGGTAGCTAAGTCTACGGAAACGGAGAGCAAACCGTAGATAAGGGAAGGAAAATAGTAAAAAGAAAGGGAAAAGAAACAGAGATATCCATCCATCCTTGCCGACAAAACTTATCCAGCCAGCGACAGCGACAGATCCGAAGAAACAAACACAAAAAGAGGCTGCAATATACCAGATCCTTTACACACAAGCAAGCACACACACATACAACCCTTTTGTTCGCTATGCACCTGCACCCACCGCCCTTTGCCTTGGAGTAAAAAACGCAAAAACAACCATACTGATGCCTTCGAAGCTAAAGAAAGAAACCGCGCAAAAAAAAACCTGTTTGTCAAAAGGGAAGAAGACCAGATGACATTTTTCTAGCAGGCAAAGAAAAAGAAACAGAAACAGAAAAAGAGAAAAAAAAGAAGTTCGAAAACACCTTTGAACCCCCCTGTCCCTCCTGTAATCCTCCTTTTCCCTTCCTTAAACCTGACTTTCCTGCCCTTCCCTCCCCCTTTGTTTCCTGAACGAGACCGTAGCCACCAATGGCTAAAGCAACAAGCAACTCCGGAGCTCCGCCGTTGGTTTCCAGGTATTCGTGAACCATGTTTTATGCTTTGCTTTTGTACCCTTCCCCTGATTTTGGTGTTATTTCCTTGTATGATTTTTTTATCTTTCCAGCCAGTTCCACACAGTCATTGTTCCAAATAGCACGGGTGCTTGCCAAACAAAATGTCAAGAAACCCCCTGACGTCCCTCCGCCTCAAAGAAGAGAAAACAGACAAAATCAAACAACAAGGGGATACGAAAAAGAGACAAGGAAAAAGGGAAGAGAAAAAACAACACGGGGAAATAGAACAGGCAACAATGGGATTAGAAACAACATGACCTTGTCACTGAATCTTCTTTCCTTGCGAGTAGGAAAGAAGTAGCAGACGAGGCCATGAAAGAATGTACTTGATCAACCAGGCTCCAAATGCTCTAATGCTCCTCGTTCCAAATTCATTCTGAGCCGAGTCGAGAGTAGTGAGAGGGGCAAAGTTGAAGGAAATGACAATGAATAAATACGCCTCCTTCCATATATGGAAAGGGGAAACATGATTCGGCCGCAGGTGTTCCTCGAAATGGGTAACTGACTATCAAGAGAGATAGCCAAGATATTGGAAGCAACAGAGGCTATGATTCCGATCATGCCGGGAGGGGCCACACTCTTAGGCGGGAGACTTGCTGGGGGCGGCACCACCGTTCTGGCGGGACTCGTTGCTCACAGAGAGGCCACCCATACCGCTAGAGAGGAAGGAGAAAGGGTCGTTCTCGCCCTGGTTATAGAAATTATTGGATGGGCCAGCAGAGGCGGGGCCGTTAGAGGCAGACTGGAAAGCAGCCTCAGCGGCACGGCTATCGAAAGGGCCGGCAGAGTGGGAGCCGGGGCTGGGGCCGAAGTGAGTATTCAACGACGGGTAGGGAGCAGCGCCTCCTCCAATGCCAGAAGGAAGGGCATAGGTGCTAGGGGGCCCGCCAAAGTGCTGACCGCCGTAGTTACCGCCGGAGGCATAGCTGGCGGCGGGAGAAGCGAAGGGGCCATGGCCGGGAGCATTACCCATCGACGCCTGGCTCATGGGATAGTTCGAACCACCATCCATGGGCGAGGGGTAGCCAGAGTCGGCGACCACGGCAGCTCCAGCTCGGCTGGCACCGCAACGGAGACAACACACATTCTTGGCAAAGTTATGGTAACCGCAGACCTCGTTGCCGCACTTCCAGTCACCAGCACGGAAGGGAACGACACCGCTGCCTCCCATACGACCACCACCGTGGCCATGGCCCATGGGACCGTGGTGTCCCATGTGCTGCGGGGGAGGCATCATGGCCGGCGGGCCATAGCCGTATCCGTAGCCGACATCACCGGAAGGACCGGCGGGGAAAGAGCATCGGAAGCAGGCGGTACGACGCTGGAAGTTGGAGAAGCCGCAAGACGGGCAGGTCCAGTCGCCGGGTCGGGGTCGGTTCTTGCTGGGAGGGAACGGGGTGAGAATTTCGGCGGCACGGTCCAGAACACGGCTAGACGAGGGGGAGACCTCAATAGCCTTCTCGTTGAGCGCCCGACCGTTCATACACAAGCTCTCGGCAGCCTATTCAATTGGCGTTCGGTCAGCAAAAGAAGTAAAAAAAAAGAGGACAAGACAAGGCGAGGGAGGCGTAGCAATCTCAAAGAGGGAGGGGAGGGGAAGGGAAATAGAGGGTAAAAATGGGCAGAGGTGCAAGAGATGTAGTGACGAACTGGAAATGATCGTACCTCTTCGTGAGACGAAAAGACGGCGAAGCCGGTTCCAGTTGGCTTGTGCTGCTCTGGAGTACGCAAAGTCCAAAAGGCAATGGGTCGTCCACCGAACTGGGTGAACCAGCTCTCCAACTCCGATTGAGTGGTGTCATGGGGGAGGCCGGACATGTGCAGCACCTTGCTGCGCTCGGAAAGGAAGGCCCTCACGTCGGCTCTAGCATCCATGGGGCGAGTGAGCACATCAGGGTGTTCATGAGGAGGCTGTGACTTGCGAATCAAGCCACGGAGAACACGGGCAAGGGTGATTGCCTCCTCCATTGCTCGACGCGGGGAAGCTGGGGCGAGCGCCTGCAAGTGAAAAGGCAGGTTATGCTTGATCGGAGCGCTCGACTGGACGGGCTCAACCTCGAGGGCGGCACAGATGTTGCTAAGCATCGAGGGCCCAAAGGGAAGAGACTCGGGGTGGTGCTGTTGCCATCGCTGATATTCGGTTCGGAGGTCAAAAGTACGGGAGTGCTGGAGATAGGGAGGCAGAACAACGGCCTTGTCTCTGGCCTCGCGGGGAAGCTGAACGCGAAGATCCCAAGAGTCGAGGGTGACGAAAACAAAGTCGAGGTTCTGGGACGTAAGGTGTTCGTTGGCAAACGCATCGAAGCGGTTAATCGCATCCCTGAACGTTCCGGCATTTCGTACATGTTCCCAGGTCAGGGTTGTTAGGCTCGCTGTCAAATCCCAGATACGTCAGCCCAGGTTCAATTGTGTGAATGATGTGGCTAGAAAACGCCTCCGACGGTCCTAGAGCTTATATCCATTTGAGTAGCTCTAGCACAGGCTTCTCCGGAGGTCGGTTGGGATGGTGCTGGAAAGCTCGGCCTCTCGTCATAGCTCGAAAAGGGGATCACCATCAACTTACTGCAAAGGGGAGTAATCGGGGTGTTGATGGGCTTAACAAGAACACTGTCACGGGCAACCTAAAGAGTAGAAGAGATTCCGGTTAGCGGGACAAGAACTACCTATGCAGACGAATTGAGAGAAGGGAGGGTTTTCAGGAAGGACTGTACGCACCTCTTCGAGTGACTTGGCATCAAGAAGGATCCATCCGAGCTCAATGACCTCGGCCGAGTCTTTTGTCACGTAGACACCATGCTCATCGCAAGTGGTAGCCACATGGATCACGACGTAACGGTCGATGTTGAGCTGAGGAGCTGGTTGGTTCGACATGATTGTATGTACAGCTGGGTCACCACACCGCGTCAAGATGAAAATGTATGCTTCCTATAGTTGTTTAAAGGGGTTCCGATGAAGAAGATCTCTCCGACTTCGCAAAAGCCGCCGTGGTTCTGGTTGGGAGACCGGCTACGGGGCTCGCGAGAGATAATCGGGTGATCGGATTTTCGAAAGGATCGAAATTCGAAGCGGAGGTTTAGGCAATGTAAGGATTGCGTAAAAGGAAAATACGACGGGTGGGAGGCTTGGAGGTACGAGGGAAGTAGATGTATCAAGATCCAGGCGAAGACCAGACCCAAGGGAGAATTTTCAGATCCTATCTTCGGCTTGAGGTTTGACAGGGAGTGACAGGATAGGAAGATGTCCCAGATGGAGAGTGGTCCCAGACGAGGTCGAGGAACTTGAAGGGTTGAGACGCGAGTTTGGGCGGTGGGAAGGTCGAAAATGGAGTGGTGTCAAGGAGCTTTCAAGGCTGGGATTGAAAAGGGAGCCGAAAAAGTTCAATGCTCGAACGAGACCGGGATTGGGGACACGGTACAGGCCTGGAGGCAACTGCGTGTGGGGCGATTTCAGAGGGGGTAAAAAGAAAAAAGGGAAGAAAAAAAAGAGAGAGAGAAGACGATAAAACCACACCAGACTCCTGAAGATAATGACTGGCCAACAAAGCGTGACAAGAGGGGAATTGAGTTTAAAAACACAGGTCGAGAGGATAACAATACACCAGAAGCCTCAAAAATGCAAATGGGATGTTCTCACCCTTCACCTTGAGGATATTGGCAACAAGGCTGTTGGTGATGGTTTGGGTTGAGAAGGGGTCCAGTGTGATGTGGACCAATTTGATGGTAATTGGCAATAAGGAAAGCATGGTGGAAAGGAAATATGGCATGGAAGCGTTGTATCTTGTACTCTACAAATATGAGACATGTACCCATTGAGGATCGTGCCTGGTCTCTCTACTTTTAGGAGCTGTGGGGGTGTACCTTCTACAGTTGTCCATGCTTTCTGCAATACAGGTACACTGCAAGCTGCTGGGGAATGAGCGGAAGGAAGACTCAACATCAAAGAAGAACACACTATTACTTCAATATTGACAGTACTTTGTACATGCCGGGGAAGCGGAGCTAGCTCTTCGACAAGCCCCCCAAAAAAGAAGTTGGACCTGGCTATTGCGACCAGACTCGAAGGAGCCATCGACGATATCCAATCTAACCATCGAGTTTGAGCAAGAGACTGCTCGTTATGACTAATGGAACGACTCCACCCTCACGAGGGGCCAGAATTGTGCTTGCCCATGGCCACGAGATGTTCGAGACGGTCGACGCCTAGTAAAGCCTATAGTGCTGCAGTCCAGCCCGTTGTGCAAACTTGGACTCACGTAGTTCGAGACGCGGTTCTCGACTCGGGCCACTACATCAACTAAATCGAGTTGCCGTGACCGCCTGCGTGGGAATTGAAACCGCCTGAGTTGGGCTAAGTTAGTCCGTCCTGACTGGTGGACAGGGACCAGCAAGTAGACCCACCTCGAGACCTTCATGGATTGATCATTGCATCAGATGTACCATTTGCAACCAGTTGAGGTACACTGAAAAACGTTGAAATCAAGTGGCAGGATTATTTCGCCCCAGCGTATGTACATACTTCGTGCATACACTAGAGACTCGAGTCTCCTTTTGAGCGTACTCGTGCGAAGTGGCTCGACGAAGCATGTACGAGTCTCCAAGGCAACAATTGGGACGTTGACCATTTGCGGATATCGCCTAGCAGGGTGTCGGGGCAGTTCTCCCCTGAAGCCGCCACTTTAAGTTTTGACAGCTTCGATTCGTGAATGATATTCTCTATCCATGATGGATCCCGAGAGCTTCTACTGAAGCTCCCCAAAGTCCTCACCAACGATTGAAACTACGAAGTAGGTAGCGCCTCAAAAGCACACACACAAATAAGCCTTGTGTCTGGGGCCTGGATGAAGATTTGATTACTCCGGTCTACAGGTACCCTTGGAGGCCTACCAGAGTGACCTACGCGTATTTCATCGGATCATCTGCCCAGAATTCTTAATGTACGAAGTAGAGTCTCCTGAGAGCACCCCTAATGCTATAGAAACTTAAACTAGCTTTCCTACCTACGTACTGTGGATATTACTCCCCTGAGCTTCATCGATTCTTCCAACGAGCGAGCGATTGGTTTAGGCCGCATCCACTGCCAAACCCCGGCCATTACCTAGCTGTCAGCACCTCGATTGGAGGGCAGCCAGGCTAGGTTCGGCATTCCAGGGTCCAGTCCGTCGGGATTTGACCTACTACTTCGGACATGTAAGAGTACTCCGTATGCTAGGACGAAGTAGGCACCCAGAGCTTGTGCGGAAGACCTCCCTCCCCATGCAGGATGCATCAATAATACAGTGCAGTTGCACACTAAGTCCCTTGTCCTCCATTCATCACACTTCTTCGTCTGTCCGTACAGGTTTACTCGGCCAGAAACTTGTACAAAGTATGTACTTCGTGATTGAGACTACTACTTCGGGGAACTAGGGGAACAACGACCTACCAAGTAGGGGCAGAAGCTCTCCGTTGTTGGGCCTGCCTGGGTGATGGTGACAGCTCCATATCCTTGGAAAAATCACCTCGGCAAGCCGGATTGGCTTCAGATCATGGTCCAATGCGAGGACAGAGAACCAGGGGTTGGACAGCCACAGACCCCCGCGGCATGAAGAGAAGAACACTGGATTGTATGAGAATGGACTGCTCAACTATTTGTTCCGTTTCACCAAGAAACCGTGCCAGCTCCAAGCTTCTCGAAGGTTAAATTATAAGATTAATTATACACAGGTATACACCATAATAACATGTATTTTTGGACCCGAATCTAGCACTCGACGATCCCTCGTTTGGGATCTTGCCAATAACCTGTTCCATTGCCCGCAGAACCTTGTGCTTCGTAGGGTGCGCCAGCGCCAGGCCCGGCGTGTTTAGCAGAGTCGTAATACCTGCAAACCAGTCACCCTCTATCGTTCTCAGGAGAGAGAGAGACGACCTGGACCTCGAAGTGATACGAGGGACGAGCGATGTTTCTCCCCCAGATCATCCACGGAGTCATTGCGCAGCTTCTCCGGCAGTATTTCAGATATCATCCGCAATATGCAGCCCGCAGGAGACCTTGGAACATGCACTTCAATCACCTCCGTTTTCATTGGAAAATTCGGACCTACAGCACCCAATGAATAACACCAAGCTCCTTGGCCTTTGTGACCGTAGTGACCACATCCCACCAATGCCTCTCCCGAGGTGCCAAAACTCAAAGACGAGGATCGACTGCGCCTTTTTAACCGCGAACGATCACGAACAGGGAACTGCAGCCAAACGCAAGTGGGCGGCCAAAGCTCCTGCACGAGCTCTAACATGAATCACTTTACATGCATCAACGTTCCTTCATTCCTTCATGCGGACCAACAGCTTTTCCGTCACAAAATCCGTAGCTCCCGTCAAGCAGCCCGGCGAGGTTAAGGGCCAAGGTTGAGCGATCCTGATGCCTTGGGACGCCACCGTTTCGGCTCGTCGTGGGGGCTTTTCAGAGTATCCTCGAGGGGTTGTGTTACCTGTCGAGTTTTAACTGCCAGGGCCTGGAAAGACATTTTCCAAGGGTTGAAAGCCTCATCTATTGTTTGGAACCGTCACGGTATGCTAGACATGTGCCAGTGTCAGGACCGGAGACCGGAGCCCGGAGACGCCCTGTGCAAGCAAGCTGCAGGCGATCGCGAGCTGCGGATTGGGAGTTGTAATTGACATCCAACCAGAGCTGAGCGTGTGCCCCAAGGGTAAGAGAATGGGGGGGTTAAATATCAGGCCTGGACCCGTGGAGAGGATCTAAGACATTGCCCAATCTCCTCTCCGCTTTACCACGCACGTCTCATGCCATCAATCCTCCCTTGCTGATCACATTGCTTTTCGGAGCTGGTCCAAGACACCAAGTATGGCGTCGAGTCGCTATCAATCTATTCGTGCATTTTCGGTGGGGTAGACGCCGAGGTCCTCCAGCTTGGCTTGCGGTTAGGCTCGCGGCAAACTTTATCCAGATTTTTATATATAGGCACGGGCAATAGTTCGAGGACTAAGATACGTGAGCGGCAGGCAGGCTCCTCTAGATGAGAATCCATCTCCCAATGCCAATGCCAATCCATGTGACAGCCATTACCCCAGGTTCGTATTCAAGTCTTGTCAACTAAACTCATTAGTTTACTTCATACCTCATGGCAGAGCACAGGATGGTCTGAGGATGGACACTTGCAGGCAAGTGGCTGCACCTCAATAGATCACCACACCCACACCACTCGATTGCCCGAATCACCAATCGGATAAGCTTGATCACAAGCCGGCTCGCTTTGCTCTTTTCGAGTCCAGTTGCAGAACTCGAAGCAACAAAAAGAGGTAATGGGTGCTATGTGTAAGCAATTGAATTCGGTTCGCCTTGATTGCCACTGCCTCCCCAACATTGTTGGTCGAACATGCAATCGTCATGCACGTGGTGGCTACGTCATCCAGTCATGGCGAAGGCCGATATACGAGTCCGCATAAGACGTAGCGTCAACCATTCGATCATATCGTCATTATACACACAGCCAAGTCCGCAGCCGGGGAAGGGAGCACGGCGAAGCCCACGCCACTAATTGACTGTCGCACCTTCTTCCATTGTATTCTGATGACTGTTTCTGAAGTCGCGTTGACGCCAATTCGAAGGCTCCAGTTGTCCTAGTGTCAGGAATTAGAGGCGAATCTGCCTCGAGGCGGGGATGCTTATATTCAGTGACATCCCACTTCTGTCACGCTTTTTGATTTTCCTCTTGTGACTCTTGAATTGTCCTGTTCCTACAATTGTAGATTTAAGAAACCAAGCTGCTCGAATATTCGTCCCCTCTCGACGCCACTCCGAATCTGAAAACCAATTCACTACCTACATACACATTCTCAAAAAATACAAGCAAGGCTATCAACATGGGTGTCCTCTCGGCTATCATCGTCATTCTGCTCACCCTCTTCTGTATGCCTCAGACCGATCAGACCCGTCATCCGTCTTCTTTGCGAATCGCTACTAACAATCTATCCTAGTCCCACCAATTGGTGTCTTTGCCGTCGCTGGATGTGGAATAGGCAAGTTCCAGCAATGGCTGCGCCGTGACGACGCGACGGTTCACTTCGTATAACTAACATTGAAATCTATAGATCTCCTCATCAACATCTGCCTAACGATACTCGGTTTCATACCCGGCACAATTCACGCCTTCTACGTACTCTACGTCTACTACGACCGTCGAGAACAAAGCCGCATCGGCGCTCCCCCTCCCTCACGAGCTGCGGGCATCTTCAGCGAACGCGTACAGAACGGTGGCAGATACGGGTACGGAACGATGCGCTAGGTCAACCGCACTCGGCTGGCAGACCATTGTGAATGATATGGTGGGGTTAATACATTGGTCGTCCCTGCGGTGAATGGAGGGGTAATGGGGAGAGCGCTCCCAGAGCCAAGGGCTGGTAACGATCTTGAATGAATCGCGGTTTACGGGACGGAGTAGGATATTGTTACATTCCAGGCGTTTATAGATTCACCACTAGGCAAACATCCTGTTGTCTCAGTGTCGAGCATGCAGCTGCATGGCTGACCACGAACGGCACCGTTTTTTATTTTTTTTTTTTTTTCTTTCTTTTGGAATGGAAGGTCATTGCTGTCGCAACAATAATCAAAAACACATACATATATAGTTAATCAGAAGCTTTCAACTAGCATTGATACTGGATATCTCGGGGATCCTTCGATTCTTCTTGGCCAGCCCTACACGGGACCTAGATAATAAAGTTTGGGACCTGAGATCAATCTGATGGGCCAGAAAATTATAAATCTTGATCCATATTCCTGGTGCAAGCTGCGAATTGAGTGTCCTGGATTGAAAGCGACGGACTTTGCCTGGCTCTCTAGATTGGAAAGGTGATGCATTTTCTTCCTTGCCCCTCAATTATCTTTGAGAAGGCTCGAGATAATTTACTGGGATGAGAGGAAGGTACAACCGCAAGCATGAAGCTTGGGGAAAGAAGCAAACCTTGTCCTAATTGGGTAGGTTCTGAAACCACACGGATCTAAAGTACTTATACTCAATACACAGTTAATTTTTAATATAAATATAAGTACCAATACAATCTCAAAAGGAGCTCCTGCCTTACCTGGCACAAAGCCCACTTTCGCAACAGCCTCAGCAGGAGCAAACAACATTAAATAAATTAGTTCAGCCTCCTTGACTGCTCCCCACCTCCCACCACCCAAAGCCCTCCCAACCGAGACAGATTATCCCCCTAAAGCTCGGCGATTGTCGTGTAGTGGTTCAAGCTGCCACACAGAACCTTAGGTCTGCCCACTTCCTTTCGGTCGGTTTTGAAGTCCGCCAGACTACGAGATCGACACTCCCTCTAGCTCGACCCGCCTGACTTCGAGCACCATGCCCAGTAAGTTGCAAGCCGTTTCGTCGCATCTCAAGGGCCCTGCCATACCGACTGGAGCTGGGGCCGTTACGCTATAGCGTTTTTTCATACTAACACACGGCACCGCAGCTCTCGTTGAAGACTCCTGGATCTCAACCCAGGCGACGTACGTCTCGTGTGACCGAACCGAACTCCCTCCCTCCCCTCGTCGAATCCGGGCATTGCCCGTTCTACGAACCTGCCTGAAGCTAACAGCGTATCCGATTCGGCAGGACCCACGGGCTTGACACCATAAGTGGCTGCTCAATTGCTATCAGCGCGACGTATTACCTTCACCGCTTCCTTGACAACCCTCCCTTCCATGAGCCCCTCCTCCCCGCCCTCGGCGGCCTGACCGGCATCGAAGCGCACCTTACCCGAGACCTCGACAAGTTCAAGGAGAATGGCGTCGTCCCTTTTTTCATCTTCGATGGCCAGGGCATGGTGGGCCAAGCTGAGACGACCGTGAAGCGGGGCCGCCTAGCCAACATCAAGACGAATGAGGCTTGGGACCAGTACTTTGCCGGTAGGGCGGAGGATGCTGTGAACTCCTTCGGTAGCAATGCGGGTATGGTGTATACTTTCTATCAGCGAGTGTGTTCGGAGCTAGCGAAGTTGCGCTAACGCAAGAGGTTGATGTGTGTAGGAGCTTTCCGCGTGCAGTCTCTCTACCCGCTGCTCATGAGGCTCTTGAATGAGAGGGAGTACCACTTCCTCGTGGCTCCTTTCAGTGCTGCTGGTCAGGTTCGCATGACAGCCCACCCTTTTATTTCTTTTTTTTTTCCAGCATCTCCCGATTACGCGTAGGGAAACTGAAGCTTACATGACATGTTGGATTAGATTGCGTACTTCGAGACGATCGACTCCGACCAAGTTGGCGGCATCATGGGTTCCAATGAACTCCTGCTCTACCCGATTCATGACTGCATCATCAAGTCTATAAACTGGGAGAAGAAAGAAGTCACGGCGATCTCCAAGAAGGGGCTGATTAAGACTCTAAACGTCACGGAGGCCATGTTCATTGACGCACTACTTATGTCTGGCACCCCCTTCCTTTCGACATTCCCTCCTCTGCAAGACTCGACGATTACGACGCGCCAGCCCTTCATTATCGCCGATGCCATAAACATCCTGCGGACGTCCGATAAGGTTGTAGCTAACGCCTGCGCTTCGTTTAATGACATCCTACAAGCTAGGGACAAGGATTGGCTCGACAAGTACCAAAAGGCAAGGCTGGCTGTGAACCATTACATCTACATTGCGGAAAACGGCGAGGTCAAGGTCAACGACTATGAGCACCTCACAGGAGACAATCACGAGTACCTCGGACTCCAATTACCGGCGGAACTTTTCTACTACATCAACAAGGGCCTCATCAGCGCACGATTCTGCAGCTGGATAGCACACAGTCAAATCGTCGTGCTACCGACCCTGGATGGTGTTTCGTCTCCCGAATACAGAAAGCTCGTTAGCAGCCAACTCGTCCCAATCCGAGAACAGGCGTTAGCTCTCGTCATCCCGAGGCTTCATCGTGGCCTTCAACATAAGGAGATCACGATGAAGGCGTGGTACGACGAGAAGTTTCTGTACAAGACCAATTTTCGGTCGATCCAGCCGCCACCTGACCAGGTCGTCAATACGTGGTTCGCCAAGCCCGAGGAGATTGAAAAATTCCCCCCGCCGGCCCAGTCGTCGTCGCTCATCACGTTCGAGGTGTTATCGCTTGCAAACCAGGACTTTGTCAAGCAAACCTTCAACAAGGAAAGGTTGATCAAGGGCCTAGACAACAAGCGGACGATCGCTTCGGTTGCCGTCTGGCGGTTCCTCCATCTAAGGGGCTATGTAGATGACGACCATTCATGGACAAGATGGGGTACTGCCCTGGCGAGCTCGCTCCTCGCCATCAGGGAAACGGAGAAGCAGCTTGGGGACAAGGTGTCGCTTGCAGAGGCCGTTCTCATGGCTTTCGAGCTTATCCGCTATGATTTGTTGAACGGCAAGAATAAGCACGAGGAGCTTCACGGCCTCCCTCTTAAGGGCTCGGAGGACGACAAGACGAGCCTCTTGCTTATCAGCCGATGCGCAACATTGTTGAAGTTGCGCCATCAGACGAATGGCTACACGGGTCCGCTCAACAAGAATCTGCTTGCATTCCGCTCGCTGTCGGCGACCGTGAGAGAGGCGAACCGAGACCTCGTCGAGGCGATTGTGGCGTCGATGTTTATCAACGGCCAGTCGAAGAGGGACCGCGACGACTTCCTCGAGATCGGGCAGAGGTGTGTCCTTTTTTACGTTCTTCACACTCGCTTACATATTCCAGGCGCTAACTCAACTTTCTAGCCTTCCCTTCCTAACAGATCCTGACATTGCGCTCGGCATCGCCGTCAAGACATTCCTGGATGACGACAATGTCAACGACTCGCGCGAGCACCGGGCAAAGAGAGTTGCCGAGTTCCCGGAGACGTATGTTCCCTTTGCAACTCACTTTGTAGACGACATGAGGACGTGCTATGGCTTTGTCAATGCTCTATGCACGGGAGTGAGCACGCTCGACAAGGAGGTTGCGGCTGCCGACAAGTTCGTGTGGCAGAGGGCCGGTGAGTATCTGGCGGCGCGCCCCTTTTAAGGGACGTGTTCGGTACGGCGGATACGGCGGATACGGCGGGACACGGACGGGAATAACAAGGACCAGGATCCGTGGGAAAAGAAAACACCACGAGGTCGCGGACCGGTGGAAGATGAAATACCTAACATATTTATTATGCCGGTTTGGCAAGGAAGCGATGAAATTTGCCACATATCATACTTCGAGCGGAAAACGGAGAGAGAAAGGGAAACAGCGCGGCGTCAAAGGCTAAGCTCTCAAGTGTGTATCTCTGGGATGAAGGAAAGAAAATAGGACAAAGAAAAGGGGGGAAAGCTCGGTGGATCCGGGCAGAATCTCAAAAGAGCAGGGGCCAGAGAGTCCTTGTGATTGGGTTCTTCTGCCAAGGAAGGACACGAGCACCCTTGTGTTGACTTTGCAATGATTGATGGGGAGGAAGCGAGGTAGTGATATAAGATATCAGAGGAGGTGGTAGGCTATGAATGGTAGTATAGGGGGTTGTGAAGATGGTATCATTCGTAGGAGCGGTGAGGTAGAGTTTAGGGTAGGCAGAGCGAGTGTGGTGATGGTTGATTGGTGAGGAAATGAATATCTTGAATGCTGTTATATTGGGCAGATGTTACATTTGCGATTAAGATGACCCTGGGAAGCCTTTCATAACAGCTCACAAGATTTAAGATCAGACAAAAGTAGGTCTGCTGTCTTGTGGTGTGTTCTTTGGGATATGTTCTTTCCTGCCTTTAGACGGGCTCTGCTAATGTTTGAATCACCACCTCGGAAAACAAGCCCTTCAAGTAAAGTATGTTGAAAATACAAAGCAAATTTGAAGAAGAAATGTATAACAAGCAATTAGGAAACAGGGTTGGCCGAGCCCGTCTCGATCGGATGTTCCCCTCGGCCATCGGTCATGAGACAGATGGGATTGGCTTCTCCTCCCCCGCTATGCATGTTGATAAGATAAGCTTGACGACGTCCATCCCAACTCTAAACCCCTCAGGACATCAACAACAACAGCAACAACTCCTATACGTGAGATGAGAGATTTGTTTATATCTCGTCTACTTTCTTCAAGACAATTCATCGTAACGGAATACAGAGAAAGGAACCATGACGACTGCAGCCACAGAAACAGCACACATCCCCGTCATCGACCTCTCAGCTCCGGGGAAGTCCGAACAAGACATCGCAAAGGAGCTATGCGAGGCGGCTATCGAGCACGGGTTTATATATATTCGGAGCTCCGGGGTGGATGTTTCTTTGGAGGCTGTGGACAGGGCGTTCCAACTTGTGAGTTTGTCTTCTGGTCTTTTCAATATATATACATAGGATTGGAAACTCATATTTTTTTTCTAGTCCAAGGAACTCTTTGGCAAGACGTCTGCGGAGGAGAAGGAAAGGTGTAAGATTTTGAAGAATAATAGGGGATGGAGCGGGATTCGGAGCGAGACGCTGGATCCGAAGAATCAAAAGGTGTGTGTTTCCAACCCCCATCTTCCAGGGGGGTATATATCTAAGTGAGTTTAGAGGCTGATGAAGCGCTACGCTAGGCCGGTGACTTTAAAGAGTATTAGCTATTCCCTCCCTATCTTGAGAAGTTCACGTATATCATCTAATAGGTTCCTTCTAGGGCATTCAACTTTGGCGAGTTCATAAACGGCAAGGCACAGCAAGTCCTTCCAGACACAATCTCACCACACGAAGACGAAATCCACAACTTCTTCCAAAGCTGCGACGCCCTCGCGAGAAGAATTCTATATCTCCTAGGCATAGGCCTTGAGGTATGAAGTTCTCGAGAAAGAACAGATCTCATGCAACACGCTTCACTAACAAGAAGCAGGTCAACCCACCCGACTTCTTCGCCTCAGCCCACCTCAGAGAAAAAGGTCACTCAGGCACAACCCTCCGCTTCCTGCACTACCCGTCCCTCCAAGGCCTCGACATCTCCGCCGACGACTCCATCCGCGCAGGAGCCCACTCCGACTACGGAAGCCTCACAGTACGCAAGAAACCCATTCCCCACCACCACCACCATACCACCATCCCAATCTCGAAAACTAACACTGCGTAAAGCTCCTCTTCCGCCTCCCCAAACAAGCAGGTCTCCAAATCCTCCCCCACTCCTCTTCCCCCTGGCTCCCTGTACCCGTCCAACCACACGGCACACTCTCCGACCCGTCACCCCCGATTCTCGTCAACATCGGCGACTTACTTTCCTACTGGACCGACGGGCTCCTACGCAGCACGATGCACCGCGTGGCTCTACCCTATTCTTCTTCGAAAGAGGAAAAGAATCCAGTGGGTGTTCCGGAGGGTGAGGGGTTTGAGGGGGATAGGTACTCTATTGCGTTTTTCTGTCATCCAGTAGGCACGGCAAGGTTGGAAAGGGTGCCGAGTGAGGTTGTGAGACGGAGGAGGAGGGAGGTTGAAGTAGGGGATGGCGATGGCGAAGGGGAGGAAGGGGAGAGGAGGGTAGTTACTGCTGATGAGCATTTGCAGATGAGGTTGCGGGCGAGCTATTTGGACCTGTATAAGGATTAGAAGGCCAGAGCTAGTTTCCCCCCGTTCGGGGTTCTTGAGGAAGGTCCCTGTGAGCGGGCTTCCTTGAAGAGAAAGCTATCGAGTTTTTGCTTGGCTTGCGTGTCGGATAGGAATGCATAGTCCTAGCCTTCCGGATCTCCTGCGGGGATCGTCGCCCATCCAAGGAATTGCATAAAAGAAAATGTCCGACTTATACAGCCTTATCTTTCAATCCCACCCCCAGTCCAAACCTTCTTCCAAGCGGAACCCACATCTCCCGAAACACACAAGCCAAAAAAAAAGAGCCCCCCAACCGTGATGATACCTGCGGAAGAGCCGCATTACCCGATCACCGTTGTTCCGTATCACGACGTGCTGATCAAGTTGGGGATCTTGTTCTTGGTCCAAGCATATCTGCCTTTCTATTATTATTAAGTCGAAGAACATTCAGAGTTAGGCTAGACCTTTTACCTCTCCTCGTAATATTTTTTACTTCTTATGGATCACGGTAGCCTGGACCAAGTTTGAGAGAGTAGATTGATGAGCAAGTATGTTGAGAAATATACATCTAGAACTCTTCGTGACAATGGGGGGGTAGAAAAGGTACAGCCCCAAAGCACCGAATCCTCACTTACGCGAGGATCTCTCGAAATGGCAGCTCTAGGAAAAGCCATGAATCTTCATGCTCCGAGTAATTTTTTTTTTTTTCTTTTCCAAAAAAAAAAAAAAAAAACTACTTCGTACAATCGCAAATATTATCACAAAAGCAAAACAAGACCTCGGAAAAAAAATTAGTTGTCGAAATAAATTTCCACAAGAAAAGAAAAGAAAAAAAAGTTGCGTCTGTCCTATTGGTATTTCCCATCCAATTCTTCCTCCCATAATCTCAACTGCCTCCAAGCTCCTTATTTCCCCTCCGGCCCTCCCAGCATGGGTGTGTCTGCTGGTATTAGATCTAAGTATTCATTTCACCTTCAGACACTAGAGAGGAGAATATAAAAAATAAAAAGAACATTATAAAAAAGGGGAGGAAAGAAGAGAAGAACAAGAACCTGGTTGTTATTAGAACAAGTCACCTCGGCCCTGCCCATCTTCTCTCTTCCTCCTCTTTTCCCTTTTTATTCAATTCACCCCTAGAGCTCCTCACTCTAAAAAAAAGGAATCCCCTTCCCCAACGCAAAAAAAAATGCTTTCCCTCATGAAGAAATAATGTGTAGAGAATAAAATAAACAGAAAACACAAAATTATTCATCCCCGTAGGCTGACCACCTCTTAAGAGACGACAATGGCGACAGGACCGGCCATGATGCTCTCCTCGGCAACGGTACCGTCGAGGGGTGCGTTGTTGACGAGGGCGACGTAAGTGATGCCACCGAGGTTCTGGGGAACGATACAGGCACCGGCGGCGTCGAGCTCGGCAAAGGCAACACCGTTGGGCTGGAGACCGCCAGAGAGGAAAGCGCAGTGCGTGGACTGGGCGAGGGTGTCGGCCTGGAAGACCATCTGAGAGTTGATGGTGACGGGAGCACCGGCGGCGGGCTGAACCTGGGTGAGCGTGGGGAAGGGCTGGATGGCGAGGTTGGAGCCCTCGGGACACGAGGCGATGAAGGGAATCGCGAGCGAGGCAGCCATGCGGGGAGTGAGGGGAGCGTCGAAAGCCTGGGGAACGGGGATCTGGGACTGGATCGTCCTGGTGAGGGTCTGGTGGCGGGCCTCGACAGTGAGGATGGATCCGGCAGCGGTGAGGATACCGGCGTCAGCGACGAGTTGAGCAGCACCGAGGTAGGCACCGACACCGACGTTCTCGAGGATGGCGGCGAGCTGGATCATGCCGGCAGCATCGGTGAAGGGGAAGTTGTACTGGCAGGGCTGGACGGGAGAGGCACCAGCCTGGGCAATGGCGCCCTGGAGGAAGGAGGCGTGAGAGAACTCGGTCTGGCCAACCTCGACGAGGGCTTGGATCTGCTGGTCGTTGAGGCCAATAGCGCGGAATGCTTCGGGGCCTAGTTGCGCAATACCCTGCTGGTAGAAAGTAGCCTCGAGCCACTCGAGCGTAAGCGCGCTAGAAGCCTTTTGTTAGTAAACCAAATCCAAGTCTTCTTTTGCCTCTCTTCTCGTTCTTTCCTATTATTCCAGTTCCCACTCTCCTCAAGGTCCTCCAGGGTTGCGTCTGTACCAACTTACAAGTTGAGGATATCGAGATCGGTCAAGCCAGCGGCGGCCTCGGGGTTAGCCTGACGCTTCATGATGTTGCCCGCGGGAAAAGCAGAGGCCGCGGCGACCAAGCACGCAATGACGGAAGCCTTCATCTTGTCTGTTGTGTTTGAAAAGGAGAGAGTCTAGTCGAGCGAAAGTATTTCGAATCGAAGAATGCAAATCCAGCCACCTGGGACGTTGGAATTTGACTCGGGATGGTTGTAGAGAACGTGAAAATCAAGATTAACAAGAAAGGAGAATTAAAGACAAGACCTCTAGGGTTGCTGTGCTCTAAGAAAAGGAATGAGAGAATGAAAGTGGATGGGAAATAGGTACGAAAAGACGTGATCCCAGGGAAAGCAGACCAGCGCTTTTGGTATGGAACAAACAGCAACGAGTGGGGAAGAAAAAGAGAGAAACGTGGATGGGAAAAAAAGGAAGAGAATCCGAAGGGCTACGAGAAAATAAGAAGATGGGGGGAGTAGGAGAAGAAAAAGGGAAAACTTAAACCGATCAAACACAAGCGCGCTATTACAGAGTAGGAGGTAAGAGGTAAGAGGGAGGGGGGAGGGGGTGTCGGAGGGGACGGCCGGTCGGGATGAGAAACGAAATTGTGGACAAGGGACTGCGATCCGGATTGCCAAGAAACCGGGACGAGGTAAGCCAAATCGAGCGGTCGGATACTAGAGCAAGGGGGTACGTCTCTGTTAGAGGGCGGGGATTAGAGTGCAGAGACAAGAAGCCACTGGCTGGCCTTGTCACGGCAAGTCATGATTCCGTGGCCGGTTCCAACGGAAATGCTCCATGCCTAGCAGCTAGCGACACCCAAGCGTCAAACGCGGAGGGATCTCAGGATCTCAGGATCTCAGGGAAGAAGGGGTTTCCGGGACAAGGTGGTAGAGCCTAGCTTGGTACTAGGCATGCATGAGATGAGGGAGCCAGGAACCGCCAGGGGACGGGGGTTTGAGGTACTCGGTACGACATTGAGGCTCAATCGCCAAGGCAAAGTATCTTAGGAGACAAGGGGGTAGCTTGTAAGAGAGGGAGGGGTGTGTCTGGGAATTCCAGTTAGAGAAAGGTGGTGGATGATGGATGGGGGCAGAAAGAAGGTTAAGCGGATCTCACCTCTCACCTTCAGATGGCAGGCATGTTGTGTCGACTGCGACACGACACGACAGGACTGCAGCATTGCATTCGCCAGGAGTGGTTTGTTTCGTTTCTCGACAAAGGGGTCGGTGCACACACGCACTCACGCACACACACATACACATTGATCACATCAATCTCGAATCAGAGGACGGCGGAGAAAAGGTCTATTGGGTGGACGCAAAAGGTAAGATGAGTCCTCTTCCATCTGTCTCGAGCAACGGTCCCTTTCCCTCGGCCGGCGAGGGGCACGGGATAAGCCTTCTAGTCGAGCTAGCTATTCTGGTTGGAGGTTTGTCAATGTCCATCTTGGGAGCTAGAAGCAGACGCAGAAGCTGTCAAACTATAAACGAGAACTTAGCGGCATCTCTGTTCCACGACCGGATCGAGTTGGCGCCAGGGGTCCGAGCCAATCAGACACGAGCCTGGCAACGGAAACGCCTCAACAGGGAGTCTTGGACTCTTGCTAAGACCGCATGCGAAGTATTTGCATATTGCTGCAGACCGTGGGCTCTGTACCTGTGTACAAGCCCGCAGATTTAAAGTTGGATAAGGTTGCGAGATGGGATGGATCAATTGAATAGCGAGCTGCAACTCAAAACAAGCTACCCGACAAGGTGACAAGGGGAAGGGGGTGGGGGCGTGCGTAAGTAAGTCGGACTCGAGGCCGGAATCTTTTCTGTTGCGGTGCGTGGAGGTTGAATCGAGATCCCAGGAGGAAAGGTGAAAAAAGCTTAAAGAAACATGAGGCACGCAGGGTCCTCGGAGGATTGTTAGAGAGATACCTCGAGTCCGCTGAATCAGCGTACCATTATGCTCATAATGAGGCTACCTGCAAGCCGGATTGTCTTGTACATATTTACTACTGGTATCGGCAATATCTGCAAATAGCGTGGGGCAGACAACCCCGTCCCCACCCACCCAGGCGCTCCTTCCCCGGGTCGCACATGCCCGAAACGCTCCTGACACACGCAAATTGTCGCAGACCCCAGACCTGATTCGCTCCTGCCCTTGCTCCCGGGCATTACGAAGTACAAAGTACTAAGTACTTGTATCTTCAATTGGGTTTTCTGTGCAGGATGGAAGGGGAAGAATATGGGCAGGCATCATTGATGCTTACTTACTTCGTACCTCGTGCTTCTTCAAGTGCAGATCTCGATGGGACTCTTTCATTTGCCGAGATATCCAGCATCCAGGCCCTAGACGACAGCAAATGGCCGATATCCGGACGACGAGCCAACACGCACGTACGTACGCGCGTGACCGCACCCATCTCGATAGTTCTGAATTGTCTCGATATTGCCCTCGATGACATTGACGCAAACTCGTTATCAAAGAGAAGAAGAGAAGCAATAGTCGAACGTTTCATGCAGCTTACAGCTTACCATACGAAGTACATGTCTGCTCTTGCAGAGGTACAAGTCTAGCTCAGGGACTGAGTAATTAACTAATAGAGCCCAGAAACTCTAATCTTACCTCCGTCATGCAGAACTCGTCCTCGGACTCTTCACTCTCCAAGACCCCGTCCAAGGCGACCTCACCGTTCCAACGAGGCTCGTTAGCGCCGTCGCATCCAAAGGCCCCTTCTTGGCTCTCCCAAACTACCACCTCGCGTTCGTATCTCTGAATTTTTTTTCTTTTTTTCTTTTTTTTCTTTTTTTCTTTTTTTTCTTTTTTTTCTTTTTTTCTTTTTTTTTTTTTTTTTTTTTTTTTTTTTTTTGGGCAAATTAGCTCAGGGCCAACGATCAAGCTCGGTTCCACTCCCGTTGAAAGGAGGGAACGCCACAAGAAACCCCTATCTTACCAAACCTCCGGCGTTACTTCTTGTAAAGGACATACATCAGAGCTTCTTTACCCCTTTCTCGCCACGTGCAGCACACCTTGAGCCCGTGGTGATGGGCATGCTTCGTTAGATAAGGAGCCTCCGCCGATGGGATGGGCGACGCAGTCATTGGAGGAATGAATATGAGGGTTCTATCGTGAAACGTTCAAGAAAACCTCCCTTAGTAGACGTAATCGCCCTCGGCCTCGATACAGCCCGGGAGGGGAGCATTAAAGTTCAAGTCCTTCACTTGTATTGGAGGGGGTTAAATATCTCGAAACACGACCAAGATGTCAGAAAAAGAAAAGTCCCCGGAAGGAATGATGCTTGTGCATCCCGGGAGGGTTTCCATTAAACGGATAGAAGAGCACACAATCCATACCCGTACTGCTTGGCTGAGCAAGCTAAGAAGAGAAAGAATATGGGGAAAAAAGACGGCGTCGATCACCGAGTTTCTGTTCGCTATGTTCGTTTACTCTCCTCGGTAGATGAAGCATATCAAAGATTGAACTTGACGTCTCCGCCACGCTCTTCCCTACTCTCTCCCCTCTCACTCGACATATCTCGAATCTTGTCAAGCTGCTCCCCCCATGCCCCGAGATAACCAGACATACACATGACATACACACACTCTCTCTAAATATGAACCGGTGATGATAACCCCGTCCTCCCTCCTCAAGCCTTCATCGCCAACCACACCTTTCTCCTCATCCCCCAAAGAAACAATCCTCTCCCAAACAATACAACCCCATCCATGCCCCATGCATGTCCACCCCGTCCTCTATTTCTCTCCGACGACGATCCCCTCGAAGATCCCACCACCCCAAAACCCAGCCTGAATTCTCCCACGTCGCACATTTCTTCTTTCCCGAACCCCACCCTCTTTAACCCAATGCGAAAAGGCACTTTCTGCTCTCGTTCTCTGCACCTTAGTGGGAAAAAAAATCTAAGGAGCGGGAAGCAGTCACGATAATGTCTTCTGTCGGGTTTTTCTTCGACCTGGGGGCCCAAGCCGTTGGCTAGTACACAACATTTTCGCTGTAGATTTCTGTAAAATGTGCTCTCGATCAAGGAACAAGAGTTTGTTTTCCGTCCAAGTCCTAGGATCTTTTCCGCTTGCTTTTAAAAATTAAAAACCTGTGCTCCTCTTCCACCAAGGAACATATGCACCCATGGACCTCAGTAGACGCACGCAACAGAGATCTTAATCGAAAGAAAAAGGAAACCAAGACGGCGCTCGGCACTCCTAAAACCCGCTCCCTCCACACCAACCCTTCCGTGAAACTCCCAAGAAAGTCATCTTGACCACACGACATGATACACCCTCCCAAGACATACAATACACATACATACAACCAGCGTCAATGCCTGACTCCAAGTCTCATTTAAACACTAGCAACCCCTTCACTTCATTTCACGGATATCCAGCTCTTCCGCGATCCGAACAGACAATCACAACCTTATTAAGACGTCCTTTTTTGTATTACTAGCAACGGGATGTATCTCACTTTCTCTTCTGTCGCTCCAGCTCGTTGGTTCTCATATTTCGCCCTCCGCTCTGGGTCTCCGTCTCTCTCCATCTGATCCTTTTCTCCTTCGCTTCGTCTCTCTCTCTCTTCGCGTATAATAAACAAACTTCCTTGCCAGCCCATGCATGCCTTGGAACGAATACGCAAGCAGCAAAGCCCGAAACCGTCCTCAACAATGGTCATGGCCATGATGATATACTACCCTCCCCGCCCGCTTGACTCCCCTGCTCCGCAATCCTAAAATTTCTTCTTTGCCGCTGCAGTCAGGCTTCCTGCCGTTTCTCTTTTTGTCTTTGTCTTCCTTTTCTTTTTCTTTCCCTATTGTTCACTTTGTCCTCCTTTCTATTCCCAATGTTATTTTCCCCGGGCGCCGGTAGCAATGGGTAAATGGTAATGGTCGCGGTAAGACTTATTAAGACATGATGCAGTTTTCACTTAATCCGTCGTCAACGCCAAACCTCATCATCCCCGACACCACCACGAGCCTAAATCACAGCTGCCCCTCGAGTTATCTAACACAAACCACCATTTAGAGGGCGTATGGGTTGACGGAGCGAATAGTCAAGCACCTGTAGTAAAGTCGAGCTGTTAGCAAAACTTGTCCATCAAAAACAATCCGTAGGCAAAAACAAGGAAAGACTTGTTTACTGTGTAAACCAAAGAGGAGGGCAGAGTTTAAACTTACGGAGGGCTCTTGGAAAGATCCGTCTTAAGGATAATAGGAACCCGCGTCATCTCCGTGACGTCCTGGATGTATTCGCCATCCTCCTCCCGGAGCTTGAAAAGTTTCATGTACTTCTCCTTGTCGCTCAGTCGAGTCTCCACAGCCTCCGCCGGAGGCACCTTGGAGTCGGACCGGGTTCGCTGGAGCACACCTGTCGCCTCGGCGTTAGATGTCGAGCGAGTAGGGGAGCCAGGAACACTCTGCGTCGGCCGCTCAGCGAGCGAGACTCCGGCCATGGCCTCCGTCAAATCCGACGCGTTATCATCCTCGTCGTCGAACAGGGCCTCGACAGCATCTGTCGACATCGTTCCAGTCTCCGTTTGCTTGCGCGTCGCCTCCTCCTGCTCCTTCCTGACTCGCTCAGCCTCCTCGGCCTGTCGTCGTGCCTCCGCAGCGTTGGAGTAGCGCTGAGAGAGTGCAGCACGCGGTCGCTCATCTTCCGGCACGTAGGCCGAGCTAGCCACACCCTTCTCCCAGTAGAGCTCCAGGATTCTCTTCTCCTTGCGGAACTCGGCCTTCTTAAGCGGAAGCTGGTCGCAGTGCACCCGCTTCTCGAAGCCCCACTGGGGGATCAAGACATCAAACGCCGACTCATACACGCAGATAACGATACCCTCTACCACAAGATCACCGCTGGTCTCCTGTCGGACCTTGTCCATCTTTCGGCAGGACTCGATGTGGACGCTCTGCTCCTGGGCATTCTGCGCCGATTCCTTCTTGGTGTTGCAAGACTCGATCGTCTTAACGAGAGTCTCGAGGTCATCGTTGTACTCGATCTTGCCCTCAGAGAGAGCCGCCTCAAGCTGCCTGTGAACAATGATGTCGATATATCGTCGAGTTGGGCTGGTGAAGTGCGTGTAGAGAGGAAGGTTCAAGGCATAGTGGGGCCAAAGGTGCTTGGGAGTCTTGCCCGAAACGAAATACTTGGCTCGCTGCATAGACTTGAGAAGCAACGTCTCCATACCCTTCCTCAGATCCGTATCGTCAACCTTGAAGAGACTGTTCTGCAGGCTTCCACTGCTGGTCGCGTCAATGTCATATCCAAGAGCAGTCATGCGATCAGAGAACGTCCGGAGACGGCGTGGGTTGGGAGCACCATGTCGTCGAAGGATCGCCTTCTCTGGCAGGGCCTGAACAAGCTTCTGGGCGACATAGCCGTTGGCCTTGTGCATCAACTCCTCAATCATCTCAGTGGCCGGTGAAGAATCGAAGATATTGGTCTTGACGGGCACGTTCTCGTCATCCAGCTGCTGGAGGAGACGAAGGGGCGCAATGGGCGCATCGCCGACACCGAGGCGAGCCTCCCTGAACTTCTGAGCCACGGCCTAAGAAGGGGGTACTTAGTAAGGAGTACATGTAGAAATGGGGGAAATGGAGAAAAGGAGAAAAAAAACTTACATTGAGGATCTGGAGATCCTTCAGCTGAACAGATTCATGCTTGAAGTCAGGCTGGCCCTCAGACAACGCAGCATCAACCTCATCAAGGGTAATCCTTCCGCCGCTCTTGATGATACTCTTGCCTACCCAAGCGTCACCTTCGGCCACGGTGCCGTTATGGGGGTTGACGCGGAAAACAACGCTGACCGCTAGACGCTCCGCGTCTGGAACGAGCGCGCATACCTCGGACGACAGCTTAGGGGGAAGGAGAGCACAGAAGCGGTTCAGCAGGTGGACAGCAGTACCTCGCTTCTTCGCTTCTCGGTCAACTAGCGAGTTGGCCTTAACGAAGTGAGCAACATCCGGAACGTGAATGCCAACATCAATCTTGCCATCAGGGCTCGTCTTGACATGGATGGCGTTGCCCAACTCGCCCGATCCGGAGAGGTCGAGGGTAAAGATCCTCTCGTCTCGGAAATCACGGCGTGCCGAGATGGCCGCCTCATCCTCCTTGGCAACAGTCCAGTCCTGAAGCCCAACGCTGCGGAGGACAGCATCGGTAAACTCGTCAGAAGAGAAGTTGTTGTCTCGGAGGAGAGCATCGGTCTCAACCTTCAAGTCGCCCATCTTGCCGAGTTGCTCAACAAGAGTTCCGAACGGGTGAAGAGAGGTGATGGGCCATCGCTTGATGCACGCAACGAAGATGCGGTCCGCGTAGTCTTGGTGTTTCTCAACAAAGTCCCGCGGCGCCTGCTCCGTAGGAATGGCGATTAGGGGTACGCGCTTGTCGGTAGGCTTAAACCAGACAATCTTGGGCTTTTCCTGGTGACGGGGTTCGTGATGGCGCGAGCCGCCACCATCACGAGCAGCGCGCTCAGCCTCTTGTTTCTCCTTGGTGGCCTGGCTGCTGGGTCGGAGGAGGCCGAGGGTACCTGAGAACATCTGGCCGGGGACTCGCTCGATAACAGCAACAATATGGCCAGCATAGAGAGGCTTCTGCTCGTCATTAATTTCTTCTTCCTCCACGAGGAGTAGACTCTGGCCCTCAACTTCGACGTCGTCATTCTTCTTTTGGGTAGGTCGCTGACGCAGACTCCCACGGCGGCGGATACCGCCATCAGCCGCCTTGCTATCATCGCCGTTGGCGCCGTGCTGACTACCCTGGTTAGTGGATCCTGACCTGGTGTCGGTAATGTCCTTGCGCTTCTTCTTCTCTTCCTTTTCGCGCTTCTGAGACCAGACTTCGTCAACGTCGAGGAGCTCGACGGCGACCAGGTCACCTTCAAGAGCTCGGTTTCGGTCCTTGCTGCCGCAGATGAAGATATCGGCATCAAGCAGGCCGTCCTGGGTGGAGACGTAGGCGTCGCTTCGGTTCTTCTTGTTCACGCGTAGGATACCAGATACGAGTTGGCCGTCGCCGAGAAGAGCGGGGAGGGTGGCTTGAGGGAGGTAAGGAGTGAAGAGCGTCTTGCGCTGCTGTTGCTGCTGCTGCTGCTGCTGGCCGCCAAGGCCACCAGCATGCTGGCTGTTCTGAAGACCGGCGAACTGCTGACCATTCATCTGAGCCTGAAGGGCGAGCTGGCCCAGCTGCATGGGAGTAAGCTGCTGTCCGGCGTAGAGCTGGGGGATCATCATTTGGCCAGGAATCTGAACGAGAGGAGTCTGGCTTGGATATTGGAAAGCACCAATGGATGAGATGGACTGGTTGATGGAACCGCGAGATCGATGACCGGGCTGGAAGCCTTGCTGGCTCTGCCCCCCTTGATCCTGGCTTTGATTCTGGCTCTGGTTCCTCCAGTTGCCTTCGAAGTTACGGGAGCCAGTCCTGGCATGACCGCCTCCACGACGGAAATTGTCCTGGCCACCACCACCGCGGCCGACAGCCATGCTCTGGCTACGGCCGTGACCGCCACGGCCACCGCGAGTAGGAGGGCCCTGAGGATGATGGCTCTCGGGAGCTCCCGGTTGAGCACCGGCCTTGTTCTCTTCGTTGCCGGCCTTATCACTGGTGGCACCGGGGCCGGGGAATTGGAAACCGGTTGTTGTCCGTTTTTGCTGAGCTAGCTCGGCAGCCTTCTTAGCATCAGCAAGGGCCAAAGAGTGGCGACGTTGGTGGCCCCCACCACCACCGCCGCGACCGCCGCGGCCCGATGTGTTCTCGCCTCGGCCGTGGCTGGCAGAATTGTCAAAGTTGCCAAAGGCGGTACCCGAAGCGCCGGATGAAGGAGCCGGTGGGGGACCCATGCTCATATTGGGAATCGCGGATTGGTTGCGACGGTGCGTCATAGGTTGGTTCGCGTGGCCCAGAGAGACGGGCTGCTGCTGCATCTGGTTCGGGAATTGGAAGGCTCCTTGGGGAGCCAAGTTAGCCAGGGCGGGCTGCAATGGGTTGAATGCGCCAGGGCCAAGTTGCTGGGTAGGGGGGATCATCCCCATATTGACATATTGTTGATGGGTAGCTTGTAGCTGTTGCTGCTGCTGTTGGAGAAGCTCGATTTGCTGCTGGATGGCAAGTTGGTCCACTGCAAAAGAAAAAAGACACCATGTTAGTAAAGGAGTACACTTCGTAATGATGCACGGATTCATCGAAAGGCCACGAGGTCGTATGACAATGGATGGGGGTTTGGCGTTCATCAAAGTTGAAGGCCCAGTAGCCTGACAGGAGGTCGCAAAGGGCAAAGAAAGGAACGGGAAGCTCGTCACTTACTCTGGGGATTCGTAAACATGCTCATCAGGGGCGTCAACTCCGAGGGACTACGACGATGAGCAATGTGAAGCCTGCGGCCAGCAGGGCCATGAACTCCCCCAGCGTGGGTAGCAGGCTGCTGCGGCGGCTGCTGCTGCTGCTGTGGTTGTTGCTGTTCCTGCTCCATGGCGAGCAGAAAGGAGGGGTGGGAGCTGCACGTCGTGTGCGGTAACTATAAGGCTTGGTTGGGGTAGGTGGCAATTCCAAAGGGCGAACGAGGCCGAAATTTCGCAGTGGCGATGATACGTCGATTGCAGATTGATTCAGTTGAAGAACAGACAGATAGGCAATTGATGAATTTCCAAGGGGCAAAAAGTTGCGATGAATGCTGAAACTGTGTGCGTTGCGTTGCGTGGCTGCTGGGCACAAGTTGGACTTGTTTGGGTGGGAGAGATGAGGTTGCTGCGTGTGGTGCGAGTTGTTGTTGGTGCGTGCGTGTGTGTGTTGCGTAGAGCAATCAGGAGTATGAATATACGATTTGGGGACAAAAAAAGGAGGGTCTGGCGATGGAAGGCCGAGCAAGGAATGTCAGAGATGATGAGATGGCTCAAGATGAAGCCGATGGTGATGGTTGAAGAGAAGTGGGAAGTGTGGTTGGTGGGAAAGGATTGGAAGGGAGCTGATGAGGGTCGACGAGGTGATGGACTTGGGAGTGGAAGGCGAGGACGAGTCTTGGCCCTTTTTGACAAGGAAGGTCAGAACATCAATGGAGCACTGAGCACTGAGCAACTTGAGTACTGAGGCGTCGAAGTGACTTCGTTGCTGAGGAGCAAGGTACCGTACCTACCAAGAGAGGAGCGAATCGACAGACTCGTGTACACACAGATTCACCAGGTAACTATCCTATTGATGGTGCTATGGCGAATGGTGCTATGGCCAGGCCTGGGCTACTCTGCTCCCCTAAAATCCCCGTCCTATTTTGGTACCAAGGGGGAACAATTGAACCCCAATGGAATGGTAGGGACAGGAAGCTCTGGCAGCCGTGGCCAGGTGCAGCTGGGTAAGCTGCCCCTCAGAGCTCGAATCTGACTGGCTGGAGGAGCTTGGGGCTTCCTCATTGAAGCTGTCGACAAATGCAGACAAGTACTTCGTAATGTACACTACCTCAGCACTGGCCGACCTGGTTAGGAGCATCAGAAGCAGCAAGGAGGGGACGATGGAAAAGGGGGGTCGAAGTGGGGATGTGACAAAGGTGTGGCTCGAAGGTACACGGCCAAGGTAGCAGTTACTATTAGCCAGGGATATCCCCACACTAGTTTCGCCTGGACAGAGTGAAAAATGGTTCGAGCACATGAGTACTGAATACCTCCTCTGCTATCCACTTTTTGTTTCCCGATGTCCCCGACCGGCGAGAATCCCAGAAGCCCAGATTCCCAATCCTACCCAGCATCGCTGCACACGACGAACTAAGACGCGCAAAGCAGCATTGGAGATGGACCAGACACCCGATATTACACTATTACGATTCTACACCAATACCAAAGGTTCCTCGTTAAAAGGTACTGCCACCTGAGAAGGGCAAGGAGGGGCAGGGGTCTGCGGGGAGCCAAGGCTTTCACTCCTTCTTGCACGCACCTTTTCTCTCGTCTCAGTGTTGTTTTCAGCCCCGAAACAGAGCTCCCTGCAGCTTCGTATCGTCCGTGAGTTGACCAGGCACGATGGTAAGCCGAGAGAGTCCTTCATTGCAAAGTGATGGATGGGGTAAGCTGTCTGATGATGACGGTGATGACGGTGTATACATAGCTTTTGTTTCTTTGAATTATTACTCGCTCCTTTACTTTATACTTTGATACCTCGATGTGGCAACCCGCTGTTGACTTCAGCCCACGAAAGTGAAAATGCTTGACCGCCCGGCAGAAAGTGAGACTAGCGACTTCCGGGTGGGTGTGAGGTGACGGATCACTGGTTTAGTTTGGAATGAATGTTTGGATAACTTCAGCCACTATTGGAGTCGATTACGTTTTGTGTCGGAGCAGTGGACTTCCTCGAGAAGATAGAAGCGAAGTTCATGATAGCCTTGTGACGCCACAGGAGCTCTGGTTGTACTAAGCGTAGACGTTGCTTGTTGTATCGTGTGTATTGCTTGTCTCGCTTGTCCAGCATCGCATGTATCGATGCAGGGCTCGATGTATCCGTAGCTAGCTCTCCATGTCAATTCCAACGTCAATCAATAATAGTCGCCATGCACCCTACCCTGCATGCAGAACAGCTCAATTCGGTTTTGGGGGTCACTATCGATTTCTTGTCCCTGTTCCGAGGGTATTACTGCTTGCCAGTTGGAATATTAGGGCGTCTCGAATGCTCCTCCGACCTTCCAGAGAGAATGCTGTAGGTGGCTTGGTTGTTTCCGACAGGCTGAGCCATAATTTTGACGTTTTCTATTTTGCCCTCGATCTTTATCATGCGACTGACGCAGATTGAACTTGCATGAGCTCAGGGTCGAGGCCAGGTCGAAAAAAGGGTTTGCGTGGTTTGGTTTCATTGTTCCAAATCGATGATGCATGGACCCAATCCTGCGGAACAAAAATTCGGGCAGGATTTAATCCTAAATATTTACTGGAGGTAACACGGAAGATGCCGTCCCTGCGAACCTGACCAAATCCAGGTCCGGTGTGGACACTGCAACCAAGCCTCATTTACCAGCCATAATTTTGAACGACCTCTCTTGAACTCTCGTCAGTCTCCATCATCAGCGACAGTATTTTCACGTTTCCTTCTCCTCTTATACCCTAAAACGCCCTCTCCCAAGTAGCCTCAAATTCTACAGCAGGAGGCTCTTCATTCTTTTCCTCCCCCTCCGCTCTTTACGCGAGGGTAAAATCTACAATTCCGAAACCGAGAAACCGAGCCCTCCCAACCTTCTCTCCTCGTTATCACAAGTTATTCAGGCCTCCTCAAAAAGCCCAACCCTCAAGCCCTCCCCCCAAATATCCCGAAACCCCCATTCCTCTCGAAAAACCCGAACCATGAGCAGCCGCTCCTCGCTCTCGTCACGGAGAAGCTATCCCCAATCGAGCCCCGAACGCAGATTCATAGCGAGCATCCTATCCGATGAGCGAAACACCGAATTGAGCAACCGCGATGCCCTCATCGCCGCCAAGGTAGAGCATGAGCGCGTCCGACTAGCAGCGCTTCGCGTCCTCGAGCTCGACCACCTCGAGGAGGTGCGACAAAAGGTCCTACGCGAGCAGGAAAGGGAAAAGGAGCGGATACGGAAGGAACAAGAGCTCGTGGCTGAGGAGCAAAGGCTTCGAGCCCTCCGAGCCCAGCAGGTCCCGAAGCCACCACCCGAACCTGAGCCAAAACAAGTCACTCCTCAGCAACCCGCGAAAAAGCCTGAGCCGGAAGCTCCCAAGACAACAACCCCTGTTTCGCCTGCACTCCAGAAGACGGCGCCCACAGCAGTCCAGCCCCAGCCTACGACCCAAGAACCCGTCTCTTCCATCTTCTCCAAGCCAAGTGCTGCTGCGGCAACCTTACAAACACTTCCGAATGGGCAGGCTGCGGCTCAACAACCCGCGCGAGGCCTTTTTGGCCAACCACAACCACAACCTCCCGCCGCTACACAAAAGCCAGCTTCGGTTCTAGCCGCAGCGAAACCACTACAGCCTAATGGCGCCGCTGTAACACCCGTGGCCGCGAAGGCCCAGCCTCAACCGACCGTCCAACCAACGGTGCTTTCCCAGACTGCGTTACCACCGCAGGATCGATATCTCCAGATTCACCAAGAACTCAAAACCCTGCGACGCAAGCTCGAACAAATGGTTAAGGTGCCCGGCTCGCCTCTAGGTGTTAGGATGGGAGATCTACGACGAGATATCCGAAAGTCCATGGGCCAGCTTACGGAAGGCAAGGGTGCCAACGCCGCGCCTCTTAAGAAGATCAAGTCGTGTCTCCAAGAATCATTAACCCTCCCCAGCCCGCTCGTGGACGTCGCCACATTCGTCGTGGACAAGCGCGAACCGCAGCCCGACGCGCGCTACAACGAACCCCAAATGCCCTCCCTCTTCATCTACCTCTTAAGCATCTTTTCCAAAGCGGTGGTAAGCCAGTTCGCCAACGAATGCGGTGCGAGTCCCAAGGCCGCGGATCCTATCGGGGTCATGGCCGCGCACGTCTTCTCGGACAAAGACTTCCAATGGCGAGGCAAGTCTCTCGTTGACATTCTCATCGCCAAGTTCCGCCGCTCGTGCCCCGTCCTCTTCGGCGTCCGCGGCAGCGACAAGACCCCGCAGGGTCGGACCGTCATAGGATGGCGGAAAGACGGGGCCTCGTGGATGCCCGACCAGATGCACTACGACAAGATGGCGGGGCTCGGAGCTGGTTTCGCGGCCATTTCCCTGAGAGATTTCAGCAAGGCCACCAAAGAGAATCCGTACCCTTCGTCGAATTATTGGAGGGCGCTCTCTATGATTGTGAATACGGCGCAGGACCAGGTTTCGGATACGCAGTACGTTGTGCTGAAGGCTATGATCGACGGTCATGAGCATCGATTCATTCAGTTTTTTGGGAACGCGGGCATTGCTGCGTTGAGGGTGGCGTTGGTGGAGTTTCCTAAGAAGTCACCTAATAGCGCGGCGGCTGCTGCGGTGCAGGTCCTCGGTCAGGTCCTTCGAGATGAGAAGGGACTTTGCCTTGATTGAGGGATGGATGGGAGATACACAGATACGACCACACAAACAACATGACCACAGAAGCATACGCGCGCGCAATGGAGGCTTTCTTTTCTTTTCCATTTGTTTTCTCTTCTCCATGTCTTCATTATTGGAGATGCAAAGCGGCAAGACTTGAGTTTCTCTTTTTCTTCTACTTCTTTCTTAACTAGATTAGACGATGGAAACCAGGACGAGTGAGCGGAAAATTCAGAAACCCACAAAACAAGTTCAAACGGCATTAGGCGGACATCAACGGCGCAACAGGCACACATTGGGGGGAAGCAGTCTCTATACGTCTTTTCTTTCCTTCTTTCTTTCCTTTGTCTTTGAGGGTTTTCTGTCGCATTCAATCAACGGGGAAGGGAATCATTTTGGTGAGTAGCTAGAGCGAAGTCTCGATGTGTACAATATTGGAGTAGAAACACCTCAATGCTATAGCCGTAATGAATTGATGATGAGCTTGGTTGTCGCCTTCTCCTTTTTAGAATCCCGTGTTTGATATGTGAGGAGGTTGATCAATGTTTCTTGGAGGATAAAGTTGGCCTAGGTACTGACCCTGAGGACCTGGTTTCTTTACTTTTGTTGTATCCTTCTTAGAACTATGAACAAAGGTGAATGCCAGCTATATGGTAGGATATGAAACCGAATCATACCGTCATCACGTCCTCCATAGACGCCATGGATGATCATCATTGCCGTTTTCCAGAAGCCGGGAGATATATTTCCAGACCGTTCAAATTGTCTCTCTTTCCCTCTCTCTCACCCTCTCCCCGGATCTAACAGTATCAAAACGCCATCACGAATCCCATGCACCCACCCGCCCCGGTTTCACTTCCTATCTCGCACTTTCCCGTCACTCCCATCCGCCACCACACCACCGCCTTCCCTCGCAGTCCACTTATCCGGCCTCTCCTCTTCTCCTTCCTGACAAACGCTCAGAACAGACATATAAACACGGACCATAATGACTTAAAGTCTCCGAGTACTCAGGAATATCAGCAAACAAGTCAGAGGGCAAGCCCGGGTGGTTTAAGGGTAGAATACTTGCTTGCCATGACGGATAGCGAGTGGTCCGAGTTCGAGTCTCGGCCCGGGCAGTGTTTCTCTTTTTTGCATTCCTTGTTAGGATGCGTTCATCGATTTGTATTCGTAACCTACTAGGTGCGTTCTCTCTTATGTTCCTTTCTGGGACTGCATTCGGGCTGAGGATTCAACTCTCTGGGTGCTGGCATTAATTCGCCTCATGGATACTCGTTCGTGAGCCATTGGCGAGCTGGAAGAAGGGAAACAACACCTCGTGTATCGATAGAGATGAGGCTCTGTGGTTCTCGATGGGCCCAAGGAACCTGTGTCTTTCTTTCGAGGGTGTCAAGGTCGGTCTACCCTGGGTGAAATCAATGGCGTTAACATTTATACCGAGAATACGGAACAGGCTCCTTTATATCCTGTCTGGTATTACTGGATTAGAAAATAAAGGAACTGGCCTGGCGGAGGTTGAATACCCAAGAAAGGAAAGAAAAAAAGTACTCGAGAAACGAGGCAAGCGGTTATAAGTTGTCGAGCTCAAGCCCATCGGTTGGTGTAAGCCAACTTGATGATGAGAGACATTCGCCATATAAAGCCTCTCCGGTCTTTTATAAATAGCTTGATTTCCTCTCATTTTAAGTTGTAAACAGGCCCAGCACTTTGCAACTTCTGTCTCCTACATCCGCATCATAGATCTATCTTCCTCTCGTTTGTCTGTGTTAAGTCTCACGATGCGACTCAGGCACTCACCGACCCAACTCACCGACACAACCAGTGGACCTTCAACTTCCACCAGCCACATCTCCACTCTCACAAAAATTGCAGACAAAAAAAAGGAAACAATTCGAAGAATACAGTAATAGCTTCATATACTCCTCTCTGACCCCGTCAATCCATCCAAGAACCTCCTGGTTCCCCGCAGCCCACTAAAAGTTCAAAAATAGCTCAGGTGGTTCAGGGGTAGAATATTTGCCTTCCATCCGGGGGTAGCAAATGATCCGAGTTCGAGTCTCGGCCTGAGCAGTTTATTTTTTTTCTCTCCTCCTCCTCTCTTTTTTGTTTCTATTTTTATTTTATTATTATTATTATTAGACCTCAAACTTCGGGAGACCGTTTACGTTCTTTTTGTGGTACCGTTTTTCTCATTTTGATTTGTTGCGGAATTTCCGGGGAATTTGTGGACATGTTATCGAATTCTTACTGTTGCTGTAGTGTAAGCCTTGATTAGAAGTGTGTTATCAATGATGTCCTTGTTTTTCTTTTTTTTTTGTTTAAATGATTCGAGTAACCTGATCTCAAAAGGCGATGGCGTTGTCGTCGTGGGGGCGGGATATAATATTCCAGGAGGTTCTTCGCAGGGGGGCAAAAATCAACAAAATCACCCTCACATATTCGGGGGCACCCGAGGACCCAAGATTCTAATCCCTGATTTCTTGCGTAACCCATGTTGCATGTTGGTTGGATGTTGGACAAGACAAATTTCGTCATGTCATGCATGCTCCAAGCCATGATAAAGATGATCCGAGGCTGTCGCCAAGAACACGGCCTGACTACCTTCGTACGGACATCATGGTGGCCCAAGACCAATAGCAGAGATCAAAACGTAAAACAGCAAACAGAACTTTTTTTCCTCGAGCTACTTCATCAATCCGAGGGATACATTCTCTGAAAGCCCAATGAAGCCTCCGAGACACATACCACTCAACCCCGAATCCTAATAACAAGCGTCAAAACAATCTGCAAAAAGTCGAGAGGCCCAGGAGCAGCAGCCGTTCAAGGGATGATAATAGGGAATCATATATATAAATATTAAAATCAAAGACTCCGTGTTAAAAAATCCCTTGCCAGCCGGTCTTTTGTCTAGCGTAAGTCTTTCAGTTCCCTGGGTCCTTCCTTTGCCAATATGCTATCTTCTTGAAATTTGGAAAAGAAAACGAGAAAAAAACGTATAAAGTCAGACAATAATAAAAGGAAATGCAACGGGGGAGGGGATGAGAAACACATCGCTATATGTTATCCATGCAGAAGGAGAGATGTAGAAGGCATATGCCATCCAGCACCTCAATATGAGGAACGCTCAAGAGAGAGAGGGAGAGAATCGTAGTATCGACATCTGGCCGCGTAAATTGGCAGCCAGGGGAGTTGTGGTCGGGCCAAGGTAAAGGCCTTTCCTCTTGTTGAATAGAGCTTTCATGAAAGGAAGAATCAAGTCCGAAAATGAAACAAGACTCGATTCTCCTCGAAAGAGGGTATCAAACTCGAACAGAGCGCATTAGAATTTTAAAACGAGACACTTATTGACACCGCAAATGGTTAGTCAAGGGACACGGGCAACGAAAATCCCATCTAGAGACGGCCCTTTCCACCAAAGCTGACGGGATCGTAAATCCGCTCCTTGATGTACTGCGTGAGGGCGACGTCGCCCCACTCCTCCCACTCAACCCACTGAGACTCGGGAAGACCAGAAACACCGTCACGGCGTGCGGCCTTCATGACTTCGCGAGCAACAACGAGGGAGGCGTCACGGACGCGCTCGATCTTGGGGTAGATGAGACCCTTGTGGACCTCCTCAGCGTTGAGACAGCCGGCGAGAGACTCGGCCGACGTGTACACCATGTCATCGGTGATCTTGGTCGCCTTGGCGAGAATAGCACCGAGACCAAGGCCGGGGAAGACATAGACGTTGTTACCCTGGTTAGGGTTGTAGGTCACGACGTTGTCACCGAACTTGGCCTTGAACGCCGAGAAGGGCGATCCCGAGGCGAAGATGACGGTGCCATCAGTCCATTGTACGGCCTGCTCGAACGTGCACTCGGCCTTGGTAAGGGGGTTGCTGAGGGGGAAGAGGATGGGGCGACGGCCAAGACCGCCGGACTCGACCGAGGCCTTGAGGGCGCGGACGACGGACTCGGTGAAGACGCCAAACGTGGCCGTGAGACCCACGAGGGCGCTGGGCTTGACGTACTCAATGACCTCCTCCAGGGTGCGGAACTGGTGGCCGTTATTGTCATCGCGGGCGAAGTACTTCTTATGCTCGGCGAGCTTATCGCCGCGGTCCTTGGTCACAAGACCCTTGGTGTCAACAAGCCAGAACTTCTCGCGCGCCGCCTTCTCGCTGAGGCCGCGGCGCGTGTAGTACTCGACGAGCTGCTTGGCGACTCCGACACCCGCAGAACCGGCACCCATGAAGACGAGGCGCTGCTCCTCAATGGGGACACCGGAGAGGTTCACGGCGCCAATGTAGCCGCCCAGAACGACGGCACCGGTGCCCTGAATGTCATCATTAAAGCACCTGTATTTGTCCCGATACCTGGCGAGATAATTGAAGGCCTTCTCGCTCTCGAAATCCTCGAACTGCACAACCATATCGGGGAAAACATCGGCGCAGGCTTCCATAAACTCATCCATAAACTCCTGTTGCACGGTCATCGGGGCCCTCTTCTGGCGAAGTCCAAGGTAGAACGGATCCTTGAGGTTGTTCTCGTTGTTGGTACCGGAGTCCAAGACGATGGGAAGAGTCTTGGAGGGGTGGATACCAGCTGCGGCTGTGTAGAGGGAGAGCTTTCCGATCTAAATTGCCAAAGATGTCATTTTGTTAGCAAAGTTGTTGGATAAATAAAGCTGAAGAAGGAAAAAAAATAAATAAATAAAAATTGAAAATAAATGTTGCGAAACAAGTGATGAAAGTTACGGGTCATTGAAACGAGCGACGTCAACTGCCGGATATTCAATGCAGCCAGAGGCAAGAACAAAAGTCCAAAATACATCAATTGCACTTGTTGTCGAGGAAAATTTACGGGGCAATACGAATTACTTACGGAAATGCCGACACCGTTGATGCCAAGGTCTCCGAGTCCGAGAATACGCGATCCGTCCGTCACGACACAAATCTCGGGATTGGGATACGGCCAATTCCGGAGCATGGTACGGATTGACCGTCTTTGCTTGATGGAGATGTAGAGGGCCTCCGGGCGGGTGTAGAGGGTAGAGTATTGAAGGCAGACATCGCCAATGGTAGGGGTGTAGACAAGAGGCATGAGGTCCTTGACATTGTCAATCAGGAGGCGGAAGAAAAGGTCGATGTTCTGGTCTTTGAGGCTGGATAGGTAAAGGTATTTGTCGACATTCGTCTGGCGGGTGGCGATCATCCTCATGGCCCTCTCGCACTGCGTCTGAAGGCTCTCCATGACGTGGGGTATTAAGCCGGTGAGGTTCTTGGAGACACGCTCCTCGGGCGTGAAGGACAGCCCTTTGCACAACAACTCTCGGTTAGCTGCCATTGTTTCTGCGAAAGTCTCTCCGTTGAATTGCGAATGCATTGTCGGTGGTGTTTCGATCTTTGACGGCATGTGGAAGGGGGAGGGAAGAGGGAGACGGAAGATGATAGCTTAAGGTGTGGCGAAAGAGTATACAGTGTATTTCTTGTGTAAGTGGAGGTGGGAACTGGATTGTTTAGAGCGAGATGGATGAAGGGACATAAGACGAGAATAATGAAGAAGCAGAGCTTGGGAGGAGCGAAGGGCGAGCTATTAAAGTATTTTTGGCTTGTGACTAGGAAGCCCGTCTTCTTCTTGTTCTTCTTCTTCTTTCTTCTCAGACCCAGGTCCAGGTCCAGGTCCAGGTCCAGGGCGCGGAGGGAGGGAGTGGGTATAGTGGAAAGTTCAAGAGTCATTGATCGGAGTCAATGTGGAGAGTGGCGGGGGGTGGGAAGTGTGGAGGTGCGAGTAGTGCGTCGTAGTGTCGGGTGTTAGTGGCAGGCGAGCTCGTGAGCATGTGGGAAATGTGGGAGTACCCTGGGTTGTCAACCCGCGGGCAAGTGTAGTGGTACGAAGTACGTACGGACGAGCAAAGGGGCGAGGGATTGTGTGTTAAGACAGGGAAAACAAAGAGGCAAAGATTGCGCAAATGATGCAGGTATAAAGTGCCTAACACTAGTTCCGCGCACTCTGTTGGGGTTGGGGAAAGGAAGCTGAGAAACGGGGACAGGACAGGACAGGAATACGATGCCGATTCCGAATGCTGACGCTGACGCTGATGTTGATGCTATACACAACACACTTTACTACATACCTCTGTTCCAAATAGGTTCCCGCAGGACCTGATATGCAAGAGCCTGTGATTCCGGAATGTACTCGACAGTCCTGTACTGCTTGACCTCACCGTAATTGTGCTGGGCATAGCCTCGCAACTGGTCGAGAGAGGTGGCCCGCATTCTCTCCTCGATCATGGCGAGGTCGACCGAGGCCATGGGATTGAAGTCGGTCATTCTGCGACTGGAAATAGACATGCGCTTGTTGGACACGGAAGTATTGGTCGATCGTGCAGAAGCTGGCGATGACGACCGAGGTGTGGAGATATCTGAATTAGAGACACTGTGGGAGTAAGACGCCATTGGCATTACAACATGTGCCGGTGCCGGTGCTGGTGGAGTTTGTACTAGAGGGTGGTGCATTTATTAGTTTCTGGGCTTGGTCTCTCGCCTCTCGCCTTGGGAGCAAAAGGAGTAAATCGAAAGAAAAAGAAAAAAAAAAAAAAAAAAAAAAAAAAAAAAAAGGTAGGGACCCCCGTGTTGGATGGGGAAGGGAGTGGTCCCGCCCAAGCCGGTGTGGAGCCCTGGGAAATGTGAGGAGAACGGTAATGTAAGATTACCGTTGCTGCTAGTGGCAACTGAAGCTGACCGGGCCTTTACGGAACAGGGAAACAGATGCGTGTGTGGATGGTGGGTGCGTGCGAAATGGCGCTAATCTTGGTGAAGCGTACGTGTAAGTCGAAAAACGGGGGGCAACTGGGACTAGGACGACTAGGACCAGGATGAGGATTGGGAGAAAGCGACGACAAAACGGGAGGTCGCCCACTTGTGGGATTGGGTCCCTTCTAGATGTTGCATTGGGTATTGATTGGTGATATGAGGATATTGAGATTGGGTAGGATAGAGTGGTCTGTGTCTTGGGTTGTCGGGGGTTTTGGGAATGGGATGAGATGGATGCAAACTGGTGCTCACATCATTCAGGAGCAGGATGGGGGTTCGTGGGCTGAATTGCGTACTTTGTAGTCCAATTAATCGTCGTCGTCTGTGGACGAGAGGAGACTCCGGTCTAGCCAGGGTGTTGATTGAACAAATCCACGCAGGGAATACGAGTATCGTACTCTTTGTCTCGTTTGTCGAGGTATATCTTGCCGTATGTCGTCTGTTGGATAGACTCGGTGGAGCTCAACGATGCAAGGCTCAATAATGTAGGCAAGTGGTATAAAGTGTTTCTCGAGGTCTCGGACCTTGGACGAGTTACGATCTGGAGCTACTGCTCGAAGACAAGAAGGAACAACGATGGATGAAAAGAATCTTCAATGGAAGAGGATCACTCGGGAACGATCAAGATAAAGCAAGAGAGGGGTGGTGTTTATTAGTGTTATGAGCGTGGGTCGGGATATCCATTGATATTCCATATCCCCGTCCTCGTCTCCGTGTTGGTGTTTGACGATTCCATCAGAGTTCTTGGGTATAACAGCTGCCATGTAATTTTCCCGCAGTGATTATCAAGCGATCTGCTACAAGTACGAAGGCGAGGGACAATGGAAGGAGCTGGCTGAGACTGACTAGTGTACTCCGTACTCCTGGATTGGGGTCTTCCAAGGGTTTGCGACAGACCCTGTTGGGAAGGATACGCCCCCAGCCTGATACAATGATGGACCAGGGTCACAATACACAGGTACGCCGCCGTGCAGGCCCAACTCAAGCCCTGCCAGGGGAAAAAGAATGGAAGGGAGAGCGGCGAGTTCAGACGGAACGGGGAAGGGACGGTGGACGGACGCCATGGAACAGGAAACGGCGGTGGGTCACAGGACACGAGCCGCAAGTAGGGGGTACCATGGCTTACATGCAAAGGGCGATTTCATGCACATCGTCGTACATCTATCTGTTCCTCGATCTCCTTCTTTCCATCCACAATGTTGGGTTGGGATTCATCAGCCCTCATTGGAACGGCACGCTTTGGCAGGTTGGGAGGGATGAAGCACAAAGCAGCAACAAGTGCCGTATCGGTTAGTACCAGGCTTGCCTCGAAAAGGTACCGTTTCGCTTTTGTTTACTCGACCTTTTTTTTTTTTTTTAACTTCTTTTTCTACAAGTACGACCGGCTTCATGCGAAGCTTTACAATTCGGGAAAGCGAGATTCGTCATTCGAGGAATCAAGAAGAAGCAAAACGACCGGGATGTGAGGTTATTAATTGCATTATTGATACTGAATTCTCGAATTATCGATGGGTGTCCTCGAAAAAGTCCGTTGTCTGGCCGTTGACACCTGACTGTGTGCCAGTCAACCAAGAAAGCGAGATTGGATGGCCAGCTCGTCGCCTGCTCAGCGGCTCGGTCAGGTTGTCCACCGTGTGATTGAATCGACAGCTCGACAGATTCTCAGCCTCAACTTGTATTATTGGACATGAACTGGAGGCCGCCGAAAGTGTGTTGCGCGATTCGCTCACACATTCTTTATCACATCCTCATCTCTAGAATATGCCTCCCCCTCAATTCGGTTCTCAATAGGTTTGCGGCTCCTCTCATTGCTTCCTTCCCTCTTAATTGTGAGAATTGTTGGGACTTCGAAAACATTAAAGTGTGTGAGAATCCATTTTGTTGGCTCTTTCTGGCGCTTGGGAATACGGTGCATGTGACAAAAGGCAGGGAGACGGAAAGGAGCTTACGCTGTCTTTGGAAAGTGAACTCCCTGTGGTAATCCCCTGTCCAGGGGGCTCGGAGTACTCCGTGGATGTTTGTACTGTGCCTAAAGTGGATGCATACAGTGCCTTCAGGGCACCAATTAGCACCTTCCCGTTGACTTTCATCATCAACTCATCCTAATCCGTCTCAAGGCCCCACTACTCACCAGCAAACGAGTCCCAAGGTACCATGCCAAGGACGCCAAGTGTAAGTACGAAGTACGTGACCTCCGTCCTTTGCTGCTTCTTTCTTTTCTTCCCAGGGTCCAGACTTTGCCCAAATTGTCACCGGGCTTGGCAGACCCCCTTCCAGCTTTGTACTTCACCACCAGCCCGATTCGCTGGCTCAATGTTCCCCTTGCCGCTGACCGAACACAGGGTCCGCACCCGCACCCCGACCCAAAGCTCCGACCGGACATCCACCCCTTTCCTTCCCATCCACGATGTTGCGCTTTGAGTCACGATGGTCCGGATCACATCCATGCAATATTTCTAAGCGCTACGGGGGACACTTTCCAATTTTAAAAGGGCCGCGTGTGACTCTATACGTACATGCGGATTGGTTTAAGGAATCAATATCGTTTCGAAATAGTCGTTGCGCATCAATTGTTTCTGAACTGGCGGTGGTCGAGTTGTTGAACTTGTTTTATGGATTGGGAAGGAAGTGGCTGTTCGCTCGTCAAAGATGTGCACACGCACCAATGCACCAATTGTATATGCGGCGAGTTACTAGTACCGAGTGCTACCTATTTTACCAGAATCCCCAAACAAAATCTCTCACAGAAAATTCTCGAAAATCGTCACGTCTCAAGTACTTTGGACAAGAACTTAGGAAGAGACCCCCTTTGTTCACGAAGTATGAAGCACACCAGGAACAAGGTTGGGAAGGGCTTCTTCCTTCCCTGTTCTGCTTGTACGGAGTACACGAAGCACAAAGAATTGAAACGAGCTTCGGTGTCTCGGTTTTTATGGGGATATTGTCAGAAGCGTCCCGAACCGCAGGGAACAACGAAGTACGAAACTGGGAGAGAGCAAACAAACCTTGTTCAAAAAAGAGCCCAACTTCGGTCCTTCAAACTTTTGTGAAGGATCAGGATTCTGGCCAACTACGACGGTAGTTCTTCAGAGGACTTCTGCTTGGTGATTGCGATCGATGGCCTAGTGTATGGGACTCCTTTCTCGTCCTAGTCTCCCTTCTAAGGAGCCCTCGTACGTGCCCTGTGAGTGGGAGTCATAATAAGAGATCATCGACTGTCTCGCGTGGGCTCCACTCTACGAAGGGAAGAAATCCGGACTCGGCAATTTTTGATTGGGCATTGCTCTTCATTAGTGTCGAGCCCGTTGGGAGGTCTTTCGGATGTGGATGAAGAGTTCCGGTGCCCTCGAAGAGCTGGACACAACAAGAGGCCTGGTCTATGTACCGTACTTCGAAGTACGCTCCTGATGGATGTGGGCCTCGTACTTGACTAGATGCACCGTCCCGTTTTACGGTGCTCCGTAACGATTAGCGTGCTCATGCAGCTTCCCCCAAACATTGGTAACATCTAGGCTATTACTCGCCTAGCCTCCTGCTTCTTTTGACGAATTAATAATAGCTGCCGTGGAAATAGTCACTGCCGTGTTCGGCGCATCTCCGTGGTCTGTGATTATTTCCCAAATTCGGCTTCTGGGCCCTTCCTTTTCATGTAGGGCTTTCCGACTTTTCCCGAGCTTGGGGTCCAAAAGGAAGGAAGGGGGCGTGTAGTGTAAGACTGAGGCTGCCATTTGATTTCACAATTGTCAGGATTAACCATCGTCGTATTCACTCTCGACCCGAATCCACATGGTGGACAACATCCTAGCAATACCAGCAATTCTTGATATTGATCCCTTTTTTCTGCTCAATTCACCCCTTGTCTTATTTGGTATGAAGTCAAAGCATTGATGTATGAAGTACTTGTGTATGAGAACGAAGTATCATTGATTTTTGCTGGACCCGCTCTCTCAACCCTGACAACAAAGCGGATCCGACCACCAAAACATCCCCCCATTGAAACGAGCCCGCCGCCATGTCTGATGCGCAGAAGAAGAATGAAGAGTCCCCACTAAGCTCAAACGTTCAAACGCGACAGACCTTCGATTCGGTTTAACCCATTGCCCATTGTCGCAGGACGCATATTCTGAAGCGAAGCACATCACTGTTCTTTATCCTATACCCAGCCCTTCTCTTCAGATGGTTTCGTGTCTCCACGTGCACTCGATAAGCTGCCGTTGAGGTTATCGTGTAAGTCGGCGATTACCTATTTGGGAGCTCAAGAGACAGGGAGGGGCTTTTTCTTTTTTCTTGTCTTCGCAAAAATTCGTCTTCCTCAGAACGGGGACGAAATTTCCGTCAACTTCTATTGATGCTTATTTTCTGCTCCCTCCCTTCAAACAAGCTTGTTTCGAAAGGGAAATCCAACCATATATTACATTACCAGCTACCACTCCGAACGGAGGAACACTGGCTGCTTTTCTGATGCCGAATCGAGAGAGTTGGGAAGATGCCACGATGCCAGTTCTGATCTGGTTACTGACAGGAAAGGACCGCTTGCTCCCTTCAGTTTTGAGCTCTCTTTTAGGAGCCGCGGGTCGGAAAACTTCCTAATTTGACCGCGATCGACCCGATCAGCTCCGAACTGCTTAAAGCATCGAGGGCGGGTGGAGGGGAGATCAAGCGGCTCGCTCAGTCGCATTTTGACTTTCATGTATCAGCCATGCAGTGCAGGGTGGGTGCGCGCAGAGAATCTAGATGCTCGTCGGCCTCTGATCCACGACAAGCCTGCGGTAGATCCTTATTCGTAATGTTGGTCCCCAAGCGCAGAGGGGTTCGCCACATCTTTTCTAAACCACTATAGTTTACACCATCTCGGGTTGATACTGAACAACGGAATGCCCACCGAGGAGTCCAGGCAGATCGTCCCTTTCGGGTCCTGGCCCTACCGCCCCAACCTAAGTAAGATTGCGGCCTAGTCCTCTCCTTCGATATCATCCTCCTCACGAAGGCTTCTTTGTTCTAGATCAACCTAGCGGCTTTTTACTCACGGGCCTCTCGGCCGAGATTGCTGTTGAATTAGTTTTCTGCAGATGCGGTTCGATATTGCGTGCAATGAAGGTCGCCTGCGAATATTGCACCTTGACACGGAGCTTACCAGGATAAGTTCAGGGTCAAATGCCGCCAAGTGAGGCATTCTGCCCTCCTACCCCCGGCAACCACCACTGTGATAATTTTTCTCTCACCCGTCAATGATCAACAGAGTTGATGAAGAGGTTACAGATCGCGATCCCCTCGTGGTCTCGCGGACGAAGGTATCACAGGAAAATCCTCCAATCTTGATGCGGCTAAAAGAGATACGTCCACTTACATCGAAGAGATAGAGCACCTTCTTCGAGCCTGTGGTGGGAGAGGTGAGCGACCTTGCATCAACCTGCCCTGTAACTGATCTACGGGAGCCTCACCTTGATGGATCTTGATCTGCTCCCTTCCCCTTCCTTCCCCCTTCCATCCATCCATCCATCCCTCGCCCCAAGACCATCGTACTTTGCACTGCAATTGATGTACTTTGTACACTGCGTCCAGCTATTTCACATCCATCGGCATCGGCATGCATCCTGCAAGTCGCCGGTCTGGCAAACCCAATTCCCAAGCGAATGGCTCCGCCTAATTTTCCGCTCCAATGCCATGTGCTACTGGTCCCCTCCTTGCACTATTACTTTTCCGTCATCGCAGGCAGTTCCCATTCTGTTTTAGTCGATGCTAGTCGGGCCCGCTGTATCATCATGGAGTCCTCAATAGCCTAGTCGGCTCCGCATCCACTTTTGATGCCCGCAAGTCCGCAAGTCAGACCCCGCATATACTACTACACTAAAGAGTCTAAGAATGGCGTTCTCATCGGGTCCAAGGCAGCCAAGAAGGCGTTTATGCATGACAACACCTGTGAGTAACTGGGGCTTACCGACCGGTACCAGTGTACTTTGTTGACCTTGATGCCGAGTTCTGTGGTGGGAACCTAGGAAGCTCTGATCGAAGGACCTGGGGTGTGCCGAGCTACTAAGAAATGCGCCGGCAAAGTTGCTTTCTTCGCTTTAGCTCCACGCCCCAGAATATTGCTGTTGCTTCCTACTTCGTACACAGCGAGGTCGGAACGATTCTATTCCTGCATAGAGTCCTTGAAGAGTCTTTTCAATGGGACTCCGTTCCCTCTCCGTTCCGAAGGAAGAATATAACAAGTGGGAAAAAATGTGGAACTGCACAGGCGAAGGAATTTCGGTGATGTGAGATTTCCAGTTTGCCCTTTGTTTTTGCCCACCAAAAACTTTCCTCGGCTCGGTAACTTTACACGTCACACTGAACTGGTCCGAAAGAGATCGATCCGGCTTGGTCTTGAGACGGTGGCTGTCAATGCCTCCAACGTTTCTACTCTTCTTTGGCAGGCATCTTTTTCCTGCATTTTTATTTTCGGATTTTGTGGCTGTCAATTTTTGGTTTTTCTTTTTTTTCTTTAAGCCCTTGGTTGGTGTGGTTTGTGCGATCATCCGCAAGTTTTCTGTTCCCACAGGACATCCGATCCCTCTCCGAACACCGGAGACATGAACAGGTGGAAGCTCCATCGCAATATTAAACAGCACGCATTCAATTCTTGCTCAAGAGCCACAAGGAGAAGTCGTAGAACTGCACAAAGCATATTGAGGCAACGCAGGGACAGGGGAGGTCTAGAACTTGGGGGTCTCTTCTCGTCTTCCGCCGCGTGGACTACGGGTCCTACCGGGTGAACGATCCCGAATATCGATTAGCTTGAAGACGAAAAGGAAAGACACTTCAAAGTATTTGTATTTCTTTACGGGATGGGCTGCAGCTTGGACCACCGGCCTGTGTATGTTGAATCTTGTGAAACTCGCGCGATATCGCAATAATCACAAGCTGAAGCTGTGGTGGGTGGGAACAAAACCAAACGGCGCGGCGGGGTAAGGAAACACGCCCAAGCTGCATGGCCAAAATGGCGTCTTTTGCGCTGGGCCAGAAAAAAAAGTGGAAAATGATGCACATCAAGATTTATTCGGCAATAACCTTGGTGGAAAAAAGAAGAACGGAAGGATCTTAGGGTATTAGGGCAACGAGAAGGGGAAAAAATACCGAGACCGAGAAGCCGAGGATGCTGTCCGGCGAAGGGTCCTCTTCTCTCTTTCTCTGTGTCGCTCCGTTTCTTGACTCATTTCCCGCGGTTTAGGGATCTTAAGTTTGGAAGATCTCTTTCCATGTGCTCGCGCCACTCCCCACGTCCCCTTTTTCTTCCTTGTTCGTGATGCATATGGGGCTAATGCAGCTAAGTCTATATCTACTTGTACAACTGGGAATCTCGACGCTGTACACACGTGATAATGAAGGGGGGTATCATTGCTAGACTGTGAGTGTTTACTTGTGTAAGTTCACACTTGTAGCTCTGGGCGTATTGTCGCATGGAGTTATCATGAAGTTCGGCAGGGCTCTCTGTTGTCAACAACCAGTCAGAGCCAGCCCGTATTAGTGTATATATCAATATCTCAGTCGATGTACCCATCCAACTGTCCAGCCATCCCCACCATTCCCCGCATTCCGGTTAGATCTAGGGGTAAAGAGAGACAAGACCAAACCTAAAAAGAGTGAGTGACTCAGGGCTACCACACAAGGGAGGGGGGTGGATAGAAAGCTCAGATGGCCCATGGAGAATTGGATTCGTTCCATTTCGATTCCTATTATTCCCGTTCCCTGACAAGCTCTGCATGCTCCTCCGCCGTCATGGACGTCCATTCCTCGGGAGTGAGATGGTACGATCTCCCCAAGTACGTCACAGCCGCCCATATGTCGCTCTGCACCATGAAGTGGAGAAAATCGACAGCGAGGTAGTTGGCCACCCATCTCCAGGTAACCGTCCGAAGGAGGAAAGGCTCCCATATGCCGTCGATGGGCAGACCCAGCCGGAGACTGTACGATTGCGCCACCATCCGGAGGGCGATGGCCTCTAGAGGGAACAGGAACAGGGTGGTTGCCGCGCGCCCGAGCATGGTGGCCGCATGGATGAGGGGCTGTTGCGTGAGTGCGTTCTTGAGGTACACCGCCTGGTTCCCCTGCTGCGATCGGCTGTCGTTTCCCATTGTCGGTCGAAGTTCCGCGGACCATATGCCTGGGGGCGCGTCGGTTGCCTCGGTCGCCTCGACGTCGAAGCTGATCAGCGTTCCGCTGATGGCACCATTGTCTTCTTCGTCTGATCCGTAGTCGTCGCCTCTTCCTGAGAACGCGCTCGGTCTCCTCGATACGCCGCTCGTGGGGAACGAGGCGTCTTCTTCTGATGTCTCGACGGAGTTTTGTTGTGCGCTTGGCTCCTCTGCGCCGAAGACGTTGTTGTTCACCGGTGAAGATGTTTCCATCGACTGTGTGCTTTGCCCTGGGAACATGTCCGGATGCGTGCGTGGGTCTAATATGGCATCGATGTGCGGTAGCTTCAGGTAAATCTTAATCGCCAGCCACTTCATTACCCGAGCAAAGTGTTTCCGCCACATCGCGAACAGCAACATGGGTGCCGCCCTTAGAGCAGTGGTCAAACACCATTTCCCAATGGATCCTGGGCTGAAGTCTGGGAGAGGTGGAGGTGCTGGGAAGGGTGATGAGGATGTAAATGGTATGAAGAATCCCAGTGTTGGGAGGGCAAACGGGGATATTACGTCCACTCTTTGAAGGAAAATGTAAAGCTCTACATGCTCTCTCAGGTAACCTCCAAGCGTGTCCCGGCTACAGAAGGCGTTACGTCAGTAACTGGGTTGAGCGAGCACTAAAGTGGCGTCCGGTATACATACATCATCCAGAATATGCCTGGAAGTGGTATCTCTTCGAGATACATGCTCTGCAGCCATTCCGCAATCCTCCAGGCAAGCTCTGTCGGTAGCCCGGCAAGGAAAAGATCCGGTAGAGGCCTTGGAATCTCGCGTCGGCAGACAGATGCAAGCTTCCAGAACGGTTCGTATGAAAACGGTTTATACACCTGCGGAGTAACCCATAACGTCAGAATGTGTGTGGAGTGACGGCCCGTCGCTATGCGCATCACTGACAAGAATCCGCTGTCGTATCCCCGTAAATCCCCAAAGACCGACATCGGATAGCCCTTTCCCAATAGCCTCCATTCGGTCCCCTATGATGTTCTCGTAGCGTAGATACCGGTGCGCGGATTGCACTTCGCTCTCGTTCGAGTTCGGATCTGGCTCCGCGACGCCTATGACGTGCATAACTTCGTTGTGTGATCGGACAATATCGCGATTTAGCCGTTTCGTCCTTTGGTTGACCGGTCGGCCTTTCTCATCGTATTCCTGGGTCGAAGGCTGCGAGTCGCCGGATCCCTCGCCGTATACAACATCGTCGTACGGTGATCGACCCTGCCATATGCCCATGATGTTAGTATAGAGCTTGGAGGACCTGCCGTTCAGCTTAACTGCGGATGCGAACTTACCAGCGCGAGGGCCGTCAGAGGACCCTGCCGCCCCATTTTGGGTTGGAAAAAAAGGGGTAGGTCTGTGGAAAAGCGCCTATCGCATCAGAAATACCATATATCGCCCATCTAGATCCAAAGTCGTTGGTATCGCAGAAATCGATGGGCGAGGTTTCGTGGATTGCGAGGTTGAAAGCTTGTCGGGGGTTTCGGAGTAACTACTGAAGTCGCGGAACGTGTTTCGTCTTATCGATAAGAATGTTATCGATAAAGAATTTTAAGGAAAAAAATCTTAGATTTTCCGACTCTTGACTTGCGACAAGCCCTGGTCTTCTAAGCAGCTTCTTTGAAGCAACAAAATTAAAATGGCGACGAAACAACCTTTGAAAACGACCTTCGACGTTGGAAGGGTGATAGGACCTCTGTTTACGGGTGGTTCCTTTGCAATTGATAATGGCGCTAGCATTTTAGCTACCACGCTGGGTGAGGATGTCGTCCTCACGAACCCCTCCAATGGAGAACATATCACCAAGATCGAAGGAGTATGTCTACGTCTTTCCAGAGAGCGAATATATGAGATTTCATGACTGACTTTAATTTTAAAAAGGATGGTGAACTCGTTTCTACCATGACTTGTGAGTAGCACGAATATATCTACGACAACCACTGCCTTGGTTCTTTCGGAACTGTCTTACTTACCCCGCCATAGTGACGCCCTCTGGCAGCCATCTGATTGTATGCTCGAGATCGCTGTCGATGAAAATATACGCTGTGCAAAAGTCAGAAGACGATGGCTCGGTCGACGTGACCCTAGTTCGGACGCTGAAGCCCCACTCGACGCCAATCGTAGTTCTCGCTGTCGACCGAACAAGCACCCTTCTAGCCACCGGTGGCACTGACGGAGTCATCAAGGTCTGGGATATTTCAGGCGGATACGTTACGCATACATTTAGAGGACCTAGTGTCCTTGTGTCTGCGCTGCGCTTCTTCGAGGTCGCCGGCCGCACGAGGGACGATACAAAGAAGGGAAAGAAATCAAAGAAGCAAGACGCTCTCGTCGAGGACGAAGAGGCTGGCGATGATGATACGGCTATCAACTTTAGATTGGCTACCGGTTTCCAGGACGGGAAAATACGAGTGTGGGATCTTCACAGACGGAGCTGCATCGCGAACCTCGACTCCCACGTATCCGATGTACAGGCGATCGATTTCTCCCCGACGCAGCAAGCGCTTGTCTCGGCGAGCAGGGACAAGACGTTAATATGGTGGGATACACGATCGTGGAAATTCCGAAAGATCGTTCCTTGTCTGGAGATGGTAGAGGCGGCTGGGTTCATAGACGACGGCCGGTTAACATACTCTGGCGGCGAGAAGGGCAACCTCAGAATCTGGGATACGGAGACAGGGAGGGAACTGACAAAGGGCCAGGAAGCTAAAGGAGAGAGCGATGCGATTGTCGGAAGTCTCTACAGGCCTGAGATTCCCTTTATAATATGCGCCCAGATGGACCACACGCTTGCCCTCTACCACCCTCCGACAAAGAACGACACCGCGGCTGCATCGGCCGTTCAGCAGCCATTCAGGCGCGTGTCGGGCACCCACGATGACATTATTGACCTAGCATATCTGACTCCAGACCGCACGGTAATGGCGCTGGCCACGAACGCCGAGGAAATTCGCATCGTGTCAACCACCGACCCTAAGGATCGCTCAACCTCCGAGTCGTGGTTATCCGGAAACACCCCATTTTTTGGTCAAGATGTCGGATTGCTGAAGGGCCATGATGACATCATCATTACTTTGGACACGGATTGGTCTGGTTACTGGGTTGCTACTGGAGCCAAGGACAACACTGCTAGGATCTGGAAGGTCGATCCAAGCACTAATACCTATGACTGCTACGCCGTATTTACGGGACACGCCGAGTCTGTCGGTGCCGTTGGCCTACCCAAGACAGTGCCTCAGGAAACGAGCCCGGCGTTCAAAGATCCGCTCAACAACCCACCTTCTTTCCTCATCACCGGATCCCAAGATCAGACTGTCAAGAAGTGGGATATACCTCGTCAATCGCAACAGACGCAAAAGTCCGGGTCAAGAGCCGTCTTCACCAGGAAGGCGCACGACAAGGACATCAACGCCGTCGACATTCATCACACCAGTCATCTGTTCGCTTCCGCCTCACAAGACAAGACGGTGAAGATTTGGTCTGTTGAGGAAGGAGAGGTGCAAGGTATCCTGCGCGGTCATAGGAGAGGTGTCTGGTCCGTCAAGTTTGCGCCGCCAAAGCTGCCGGCACTACAGGGCGAGGAGGGCTCTATTGCAGGCAAAGGCGTTATCCTGACGGGTAGTGGTGACAAGACTGTCAAGCTTTGGAACCTGAACGATTATTCTTGCATAAGGACGTTTGAAGGCCATTCGAACAGTGTACTCAAGGTTATCTGGCTCAATGTCCCCACGAAGGAGGAGCAGTCGACGCGACCTGTCCTCGTCGCCAGTGCTGGAGGCGATGGCTTGGTCAAGGTGTGGGATGCTAATTCTGGAGAGGCGGAATGTACCCTCGACAATCATGAGGATCGTGTTTGGGCACTAGCCGTGCACCCCGAGACGAACACCATTGTCTCGGGTAGCGGTGACTCCACCGTGACCTTCTGGTATGACACTAGCTCGGCTACTCAGGCAGCGGCGACAGAGGCGGCGCAGCACCTGATCGAGCAAGAACAGGAACTAGAGAACCATATCCACGCCGGATCGTACAGAGAAGCCATCACCCTGGCACTACAGCTGAACCACCCGGGCCGCCTGCTGAACCTCTTCACAAAAGTCGTCACGACCGACAATCCCGACGCGAAGAGTCTGACAGGCTTAGCAGCGGTGGACCAGGTCCTCGCCAACCTGTCCGACGAGCAGATCTTCCTGCTCCTCCTGAGACTTAGGGATTGGAATGCGAACGCGAGAACGGCGCCCGTTGCGCAGCGCATTCTGTGGGCGCTTATGCGGAGCTATCCCGCGTCACGCATCTCGAACCTCTCGGTGAAGGGTGCCCGCGGGCAGAAAAGTCTGAAGGAGGTGTTGCATGCGCTGAGAGTGTATACGGAAAGGCATTATAAAAGGATGGAGGAGCTTGTGGATGAGAGTTATTTGGTGGAATATACCTTGCAGGAGATGGATAGTCTTGCGCCTTCGCTGGATGTGGAGGTGGTGATGGCGGATGTCTAGAGAGGGAGGGGATTCCCCGGATATGGGCGGGCTGCGCATTGGTTTTTATCTTCGGTATTTTTTTCTGGTTTTCAAAGAGTATATTAGAATTGAATGCATAAATATTAGATCTGGGTATACCTCAGTCCTGAATAACTTGATGGTCAATCAATCCCTCTCAAGATGTTGTGTGTTAGACTGAAGCTTGAAGGGTGTGATTAGCCTCCGGAGGGGCGTGCGCTTATGGATCGCCTATTTTTCGCTATTTCATTTTGACCTTCACATTTTGTCTTTCCCCAACACTAAATCCAACTCCTCCGCTGCCTACAACGCAATCGACCTTTCCCATTCAACACCACGCACAATCCACTTCCTTTTCCTGTAGAATAGGACTACCCCGTATACAGGCAGTAATCGTCTCCCCCCCTCGATAATGTCAAAGCGACTCGCCTCCGAGGCCCTCGAGGATATCTCGGGCAGAGACTCGCCCTTGTCCAAACGATCACGACTGGGCGATTCGGTCGAGCCATCGAGGTCGCCAGAGACGAACGGCCGTTTTGCGACAGATGAATCGAGCTTGACGGCTAAGGCTAATTACGCGGCGGATGTCGATGTCGATATCGACAACTACGACGACTACGATGAGGAGATTCCACGGCGGTCGATACGCCAGGCTGCGCCGACAGAAGGCTACGACGACCTCTACCTCGACACGATAGATCGGCAGGTTCTAGACTTTGATTTCGAAAAGCTGTGCTCGGTGACTCTATCGAATATAAATGTCTACGCGTGTCTCGTGTGCGGTAAATATTACCAGGGCAGGGGGCCAAAGTCGCATGCGTATTTCCACGCGCTGGACGAGAACCACCACGTCTTCATCAACATGAAGACGCAAAAAGTATACGTGTTACCAGAGGGCTACGAAGTCAAGAACAAAACGCTAGACGACATCAAGTACGTTTCAGATCCGAGATACACCAAGCAGGAGGTCATGGAGCTCGATCGCGCGAAGAAGACGTCGTGGACGTACAACGGCGCCAAGGAGTATGCGCCGGGCTTCGTGGGCATGAACAACATCAAGGAGAACGACTACCTCAACGTAGTGGTGCAAGCGCTGTCCCACGTCCCGCCTCTACGAAACTACTTCCTGCTCGAAGATTTCTCGACAAGGCCGGAGCTCGTGCAGAGGACGAGCATCCTCTTCCGCAAGATCTGGAATCCGCGCGCCTTCAAGGCCCACGTGTCCCCGCACGAACTGCTCCAGGAAATCGCCCTGCAGTCTAACAAGCGGTTCACGCTCACGCAGCAGTCCGACCCCGTGGAGTTCCTCTCGTGGTTCCTCAACAACCTGCACCTCGGGCTCGGCGGAAGCAAAACCAAGCCCAACAGCTCCATGATCCAGCATATCTTCCAGGGCAAGCTCAAGGTGGAATCACAGACCATCACGGCACGCGCCGACGCCGGCGACCGTCTCCGCTTCGAGGAGGCTGCCGAGGTGAAGGTTGACGTGGTTCGCTTCCTCCTGCTCACACTCGACCTACCGCCCGCGCCGCTCTTCCAAGACGAGCTCGAGAAGAACATCATCCCGCAGGTTCCCCTCACGACCATCCTCAACAAGTACAACGGCCTACAGGCGCAAGAACACCGCGCCCAACGCAAGCGCTACCGCCTTCTCCACCCGCTCCCGCCCTACCTCATCTTCCACGTCAAACGCTTCAGCCAGAACAAGTTCGTGTCCGAACGGAACCCGACCATCGTCACCTTCGACGCGAGGAACCTCGACGTATCTCCCTACGTCGAGCCGAACCCCGCCGAATACCCCGAGGGCGAGCCCATCTGGTATGATCTCGTGGCGAACGTGGTGCACGAGGCTGTGAGGGCGAGGGATGACGTTACGGAGACGGCGGACGAGAAGAAGATGTGGAAGGTGCAGATACGGGATCGGGCGAGGGATGAGTGGGTTGTTTGTCAGGATTTGTTTGTTGAGAAGGTTCAGGCGGAGTTGTTGTTTGCCGGGGAGACGTATTTGCAGATTTGGGAGAGGAGGAGGGTGCCGAGGGGGAAGGGGAGGGCATAGATATTGGAGCAAAAGGGAGTGGGTGGGTTGTTTGAGTATCGAAGAAACTGGATCAAGGCCGTTGAAAAGAGCCGGGTCATGAGAGGGCTAAGTGACCATCTTTCTAATTCCCTCGGTCATATATGTCACTTTACACAGGGACGAGGACAGGAACATCATCACCAAACCGATTTCATTACGAGAACCTTTCTCCTCCAGCCCTTAGGCCATGTCTCTTAAGCCATCCTCCCTATCCGTCGTGCCCTTGCCGGGATTGCCATTACACACGTACATAATACACTTCAATGCCCCTAGAAAAGGTAAAGAAGAAGTAGGAAAAAAACCAGATCATCAAGGAGGGAAACACCTCGCAGAAACCAAGAGTTTCTCTTGCTCTCCCAGTGGAAACTGGATCCAAGCCAGCAGTTGCTAAAGAGAGGGCGAAAAGATTGAAATAAAAGAGGGGAACAGGGAAGAAAAAGCAATGGGAAGAAACAAGAAATCCGCATTTTGCTTGGTTTTTTTTTTTTCCTTCTTTATCACAATGGCGGGGGAAGAGGGGACGAGGGGTTGTTCTGTTTCTTCTTCTTTTCAGAGATATTTTTTCCTGTCAGAAACCATTCTCCTTGACGGCTTCCGCCAATTGAAGGAGAATAACCTTGTGGGTATGGGCCAAAGTGAGAGAGAGAGAGAGCAAACATGGGCTCTTTCAAGCAAAGACAGAGAAAAAGACGCGCCATGATGGAAAACCAAAAAAAAAGAAGCTTAAAAAAAAAAAGAGAATATCGGAGCTCAATGACAACGCTCTAGTTTCCGCCTGCCTGCCCTTTCTCCGCCTCCCTTAATTCTTCGTTGATTTATCAAAATCGGAACTTGATTGCTTATCCTCCCTCCTGTTTTCCCTCCCTCCCGGTTTTTACATGACACAAAAAACACACCGAAATGCCGTCTTTTCGTTTTCCTATCATCAGCGCATCACAAAAGGCTGTTTCCCATAGTGTACACACATTGTTTTTTTAAGAAAAAAAAATTGAAAGAAAGAAAATAGGGAAACTTGTTCTCTTCTCATCGGGAGGAGGGCCCCCTTTCCGAATGCCCGCAACTAACAAAAAAGAAAGGCTGGCTAGCTCGGAGATTATTTCCTCTTTGTTTCGTTCTTCCTCCCCCTGTTAGGCAACGGCAGGTTATACAGCACCAAAATAAAAAAAAAAGAAGCAGGAAGCTAAGAGGTTTGGGTGTTGTGGCGGTGGTTCTCGTCGGAGGTCTTGTTCTGGTGGGTCTGGTGGCGCTTGTCGTTGTGGTGATGATGATGGGAGCCCTTGCTCTGCCTGGACTCCTCGATGGCGGTTCGCTGCTGGATGGCCGAGTCGTGGCTCTTGAACTCTACCCTCGTGTTGGGTGGGAGGTTCAGGATGTGCTTCATAGTCTCGCTATGGGGATGGGTCAGTTATTCTGTATCATGCGTGTTCGAGTGTGTCAGGGGCTTAAAGAGCTTACCGGATCTTGATGACTCGGCCACCGTCGTTGCGAGTCCAGATACTGATAATGTCCTCACCATTCCTGACACTCGCAACCGCCCCGCAGACCTCCTCACCAGCGTCGCCAAACTGCTCGCCAATGAGAGCCAAGATCAAGTCCTCCCAGTAACGGTCGACAACGCCCTTCTTGAGACGCACAACCCACTTACCACCCTTCTTGTTCACATCATCCTCCCATATCGGACGAATGCCAAACTTGAAGAAGTGGTACTCAGACATGGTGGGGAGCTTCGAGGGGTGCTTCAGGTGCGAGTACACCTCGAAGAACTCCTCCACCGTATTACAGTGGCACATAGGCCGCAGGGTCTTCTCGTAGTCGATGAATCCCTGCGACTTGGAGATGGGCGGACGCCACCAGAACACCCACTTGTTCATGAGCGGGTGAACGGCAGGGGCCGCAGCCGGGGCCGAAGCCGCGACAACCCCCGTCTTCTTTTCGGAGATGGAGGTCATCGAGGGGGCCTTCGAAGCCACTTTGCCCGGCGCCTCCTTTCCACCAGAGGACTTATCGGACCCCGTATTCTTCGCGCCTATCTGGCCCATGGCGAAATCGAAGGGATTGCCGGGGGATTTGGGCGTCTTTCCGGATCCGCCGACCGAGAAGGATGCGAAAGCGCCGGATCCTAGGCCGAAGGCGGCGGCGCCCGGCGAGGGAGTTATGCTGCCGCCGCCGCCCGGGGTGGTGGCGGAATTCGTCGATTTTCCAAAGGACGAGCCATCGTTGCCGGATCGCTTCGAGAAGGGCGTGGTTCGAGTATTACTATCTCCTCCCCCGTTCGAGGAGCTATTTTGCGTTGAAAGTGAAAGTTTGCTGCTGCTGTACAAGGGAAAAGTATGGAATTAGAACCCGACAGACACATAGAATGCCAGAATACCCCAGTCCCTAGGCAGGAGCAAGGCACTAGTGCGCAGAAACTTACCTGACGGTACGACGAGTCCATAGGTTATCCATGAAGACGTCGGGGGTAACGGGAGGGAGCTATTAGGGTTGAAGTGAGAACTGGGGGCCCACGTCGGTCGTCACCAAGTCGCCGCACACGAAAGACAAAGAAGTCGGCGAAATAAAAGAGCGACGATGAAAAAAAGGCGTTAGGTGTCACCAGAGAAATTAGCAAGCTTCGAGGGGCGGAAGAGGAGGCAGTAGTCGATTCGCACTTCGCAAGGGGCGTGAGGGGGGCCGAGGGGCGGCAATGTGGTGTGGTGAGGTTGTCGGCAAGGAGCGGGTGGCAGGAGCGGTTGGAGAGACACTGATCGAAACTTGGGAGCAAGGAGGTCGCAGGCTTTTCAGGAATAGGATGCGCTGTGGATATGGAATAGGAGTTGACGGAGGTCACGAACTGAAAATTTTGTATCGAGGTGGGATGAATTATGAGGTCCGAAGATGAATTGCGAGCGAGGAGGGCAGAGCACTGTGTCGGGGGAGTTGGAATGGTTCAACCAAGGTTTGAGGATTTGAAGTGTGGAAGTTGGTGATGTGTGATTTTGCTGGGGTCTTGGGTTTCTTGGTTTCTGGTAAAAGCCGTGCTGTGCTGTGCTGTTTTAAGACCAGGAGAGGAAAATCTTCCTTTTTTTCTTTTTTTCCTTCTTGATGATGGCACGACGCGGATTGGTTGGCATTACGTACAGGGTACAAGTCTACTCTCGGTGGGAAGCATCGTGGGCACCAGCGTTGTCAGCGATGCCAGCGATGCCGACAGCATGGCCATGTATCAGGTACCCATAGTTGCAAGTTGCAAGTACCCAATCCCTGAGAAGCTTTTGCACTGTGGCGGCGAGACAAGCTCAACTGCTGCCCAAGCACCGCACTAACAATTTTCACCGCCCAAGCCGGCCTGGCAAAACTGGCAAACTAGGCCCACTTTAGCGGCAGAAACTCGGATTCTTCACTGAAGTCTTCTGAAGAAGAAGCTACAAGGTACACGGTTGGTCTGATGCGCTGCTGGCGCTACCGAAGAGGCACAGTGAGGAATCTACATCTCCTCTGAGTTCAATGGTAGTCTTGACCCGAATATCAGGAGAACGTAAGAGGCAAAGTTTGGCCAAAAAGGGTCTTGAGGCGTGGTCTTGACGAATCCCTCCTGGAACCTCAACCGTGCTCGATGTTTGATGCATGGTGATGCTGTGATCAAATTGCTGTCTGCCCACTACTAAGTTCTTATCGCCCACCGTCGGTGAGCTTATCGATCTGCAGCACCTCGAAAAATTCCCCCAAATCCCACCTCTAAACTTTTTTTTTTTTTTTTTTCCAACTGCCCGCTGCAACCCACAACCGCAAAAACCACCACCACCTTCAACCACCCCCAAAACACATCCGCAATGGGGCCCTCGAGGACAAAAACGGTGAAAAACAAGTTCGCCGCACCCAAGGTCAGAAAAGTCCAGAACGATGGCGTCGTCAAGGCTCGCAAGACCAAGGGAACCCCTCCCGCCAAGGGCGTGCACGCGAGCACCGTCAGCACGCTGTTGAACCGGCAGAAGAAGAAGAAGACGTATACGGCGGAGGAGCTGGGGATTCCGAAGCTGAATAGCATTACGCCTGTTGGTGTTGTGAAGCCCAAGGGCAAGAAGAAGGGGAAGGTGTTTGTTGATGATCCGGTACGTGCTGGCCCTTGCGAAGTTTTAAATTTATTTTATACCTATTTTCCTGCGAATTCTGGGCGCACCCAGAGACTAACTGTATAATTCTAGGAGAGCATGCGAACCATACTTGCGATAGTCCAGGCCGAGAAGGAGGGTCAAATCGAGTCCAAGATGATCAAGGCGCGCCAGATGGAGGAGATCCGCGAGGCGAGGCGGATAGAGGCCGAGAAGAAGGAACAGCAGAAGAGGGACAAGCTCGAAGAAGTGAAGGACTCCATACGGAAGAAGAGGAAGAGAAAGGGAAAGACCGGAGCGGAGGAGGGAGAGAAGGAGAATACCAAGGAGCTGTCGTCTACGGGGACGAAAGCCGTTAAGCCGAAGAAAAAGAAGGTGTCGTTTGCGTGATGGAGTAAAGAGGGGGGACGGTGTATTGGGAAGGACAGCAAAAGCATTTGGGTTGGCGTTTGGGCGCTATTTTATTGTCTCTTTTCCTCTGGTCACTTTGATACCATTGAATCTCCAACTCGGCGATATACGCAAATATGCGACGCAGAAAACGAAGGTCTGGGTAATATCAAGCCCGATTCAAAGCGGCACTTCACAAGACACCTCATGCTAGATCCTATGGTAGATGTCGCCGATCTCCGCGGATTATCCGAGGTATGTATGTCTATCTAAATGTTTATATACTACAAGTTGCCAAATGTACAAAACCCGTCATTGGGCTCAGACCAGATACGCCAACGCTATGCAGTAAAATCGTACAAGGAAATCTCCATCTTTCGCCTCATCGGGTGGAAATTAATGCCCCGGTTAGGCACCTCAGGGTTGATGTTCCCATTCCCGGCTTTCGGCGCATCATCGGAGAGGCCCTCGATCTGGAATTGCATATAGTTTAAGAAGTTGCAAACCTAGAAGGTATTATTAGCATCGATGGATAAAACCAGAAGAAGGAGAATAAGAAGAGGAGGAAAAAATTCCTTACAGGACGCGAGAACCACCTTCCTCCGCCGACCTCAAACCAGCAGAGATGCCCTCCGAGGGAAGTGGAGGCGATTACGGTGTAAGGATTCGCCTTGAACTCGGCGTAAGGCACAGCCTCATCCACCGCGATCTAAGAATATTAGCACTGGCCTGAATTGAGCATGTTACCGTGCTGTGACTTACAGGGTCGTCTGTGGCATGAATGGCCAAGAAAGGAATGCGTATAGCAAGGATAGCATCAGTAGAGGATGCATCGCGGTAGTAAGCGTCCTCGGTAGGATATCCCCACAACACACATCTAGGAAATGGTTCAGTTTACATACACCGCACGGACAGGCAGGAAACAGATAATGAGACTTACTGGACTTCTCTATCAAATTCGTAAAGGTATGTGATGCTCTGGAGACGATTATAGTCGAGTGCAGTATACTTCTCAATCTCGTTCTGATGGCGTTTGATGAGCTCTTTCATGCTTGCTGAAGCGGAAAGTTAGATATTGAATGCAATAAAACGTTGTCACCGCCCGAGAGCTAGAAAGGGGGCGGACGTACTGCCCATGACCCTTTGGTAGACTTCCTTCCCGATGAGGGTCCGTTGAAGGGCTTTGCTGGAGACTTCGAGGTTGAATGGGTTTGAGCACACGACGGCTGCCTTGAAGAGGCAATTGGCACCCTCCTCACCGCAGTACTAGATACTGTTAGATCCTATCTAGACTGATAAAACAAATTTAATGTGTATAGTTTACTGCTTACGTTGGTCAGGATATTGGCTCCAAGTGAAAAGCCGAGTCCGTATAGAGGACGGTTAGGGTACTTTTCTCGTATCCATTTTACAGTCTATGACAGAGACTAACAGTTAGAGTGAACCGAGCTAAACATAACACGACTGCTCACCTGTCGAATATCCCACGTAGCCCTAGCATTGTAGAGAACCCCAGTTGTAATCGGACTCATCGCGCAGCCCCTAGAATTCACAACGCAAATCTCCCAATCACCACTCTCGATCAACGGCGCAATCGCATGCCGCAGATAAATCTCGTGAGAGCCCCCGGACAGCCCATGAAGGACAACCAACATCGGCTTCGAGTCATCCGATCCAAGGCCAGCGAGTTCCTCCTCGCTAAAGTACACCGTCCTCGGCGGAAGCTCGGGATCATTCTCCTCGAAAGGCTCGTCCACAAAATCCACGGCGAACGTGCCCAGGACCGCTTTATTGTCCGAGTGGAATACCTTACGACGGTAATAGACAGCCGGGCCGTGCTGCTTCGTGGCTGTCCAAAAGGTCTGCATGTGTCCGTTGAAGAGCAGTGGGTTTAGCTGGCAGGGAGGTGTTATCTCCTCGCACACCTCTGCGAGGTTTGTCGTGGTGCCATCTTTGCGCTTCAATGGAAGTGGAGTGTGTGAGTGAGTGAAGGCGAGTTTCGCTCGGCCGAGCCACTCCATCGTGTATGAGCCTAGACGACTCAGAACTCGCACGCTACCCAGCTTGATAATGAGCTCGACCAAAGGATGAGAGTGAGTAAATATTCTCAGGGCGTAGAGGATTAACCTAGTCAATCGTTTCAGAAATCGGCGCAAGATTGCAAGCGAGAAGATAGAGATGAGTTGTAAGTGAGATACAACTCGGAGAAGACGAGTGGATGTCCGGCGGGTCATAGGGAAGACTTAAATCATTACACTACTTCGCCAATGGCTTTTTTCCTTATGACGCAGGTGAAGTTAGGAACCGGGATTGGCGTCTTCTCCGTGTCCGAATCGACCTTGGCCGAAGATCCACTCAAATCCACTCAAATCAAATCTCATCCATTGTTCGTCCTCGGAGGGATAGCGACATCTGGAAGGTACATCCGCGAGTGGATATCCCGAAACATCCCAACAATTCCAATCGTATTATATAATCGAGACATATTATCACGTGACAAAGATAGTTCTGTTCTCGGATCAGCCGCTGTTGATCCCCGCTAGCCAAGTCGATTTGATCTCGGTGACAAAAACTTCCCCCTGCTCGATCCATCGGAATAACCACACCTCACGATCCAACATCGCCTCTCCTGTCGCCTTGGTCGTGGTTCTCAATCAAGATTCATGTTTCTGTTGAATTATTTGATAGCAGTCAGTTGACCCACCAGCGGCCCCCGCCAGTCGTCTTGATTTTTCTTTTGTCGCGACAATGTTCTCGGGGCGGTCTACTTGCCACGGCCATTCCAGTTGGACCATCCCTCTTCGCTTCCCACCTTAGCATGTCTCGACCGGATTGGAAAAGAATGGATTCATCAGAGGTCCCACCTCATTGGGATATTTACCATACAACCTACAACCTCTGTTGTAGCCCGGCAGGCTGGACACACTGCCCATACCCATCCGACAAACGTGTCTCGGCATGACTAGCGACCGGGGCTTGATGCAGAGCGCCCCGAAACTATGGGCTCAAAGGAGTTGTGTGGAAACATAGCCGTCTTATTTTTCCTCAAGTGTCGCCTTCATTAGCGGATATTGCTATAACAGCACCGGCACGGACGAGCAGAGCACGCATTGCGCGGAACCATGGCGCATGGCCTCCGTACCAGGGACAACATCGACTTGTCGCTCATATCCTGGTTTCTAACATGCCCGGCCTTAAAATGTTGGCGGAAGATGGTGGCCTTGTCTTTCTCCACCCCTCTACTATCGCCTCCCGTCAGCCACCCCTCATTAGAGCGCCAAACATCAACCAAACATCACCACATGCACCTCTGTATCCGCTAAGGTAAGGTGGGAATAATTCGGCATCGGATGCGGTGCTTTGAGCTACGTCAATTTTTCAGGACCATCTGAAAAGCCTTGCCACTACTGAGCGCTATCGCGACACAGCATGGATGTGGTACTGGTGGTATGGAAGCAAACCAGGAGGCCAAATCTTGGGCTCTGGTTCACGCAGTTAGGCGTGGTGGGTGGATGGAACTCGTAAAGCTTTAGTACATAGTGATATTCGTCCATGACCTCTTTGGCGCCGCCCTACACGACGCTGATCTATGCTTGGGCTTGGGTATATCTTGCTATGCGTGTTTCGCATGCGTGGCCGGGGGCAGGGCCCATCTTTAGCAGATGAGGTTAGACTGCTCTCTACTGGGAGGAGTTTCTTTTGTGGTGAGGCTTGATTCAAATCTCTGCCTTGTTGGAACATGGGTTGTGTCCTGCAAGGCTGCGGTACCCCCACGTTTCTGGATTTTCGAGATTTGAACCGGATGATGTTGCAGTCTGTCTTCTGCATCTCGATACCAGTCCACAGAGGGAGTACGACTGCCGCCGATCTCTGTGACAGGCAGTGGGCCAAGGCTTTAGTTGCTTCACTAAAATGGTGGGCGCGACAGGGTGGAAAGTACGTATGAGAGAGCATATCGAAGTTTGAGTGCGGACTGGGATTCGTTTGATTTATCTGAGCGAATCCTATTCCGCAACGGCCGCAACGAAAGCCGGTTAGGTTGCGTCTCGAGGAAGGAGAGGGCCCGAACCCCTTGTCGTTTTTGCTCGACTTTGGAAAACTCAGCCTGGCCTGGCCTTGAATTGGGTCACTTCCTGGTTTCCATTTCACAACCACACGTATCACGACCGACTGCTGGATGCACTGCATGCGCGTCAACTAACCACTTCGCCACCCTTGCCCTGTCTAACCAACAACCCGCACAATCAGCACTGCCATCTCGACATTGATCTTTCTCCCCCTTTAAAAAAAAAGGAATTTAAGCAAACTGCAAATCCAAATTTTGGGGAAATTTGCGGCTCTTGACTCCAATACTGAGGCAAGTTGACTTGGCGCTTTGGGAGCCTTGAGGCTGCCCGGAGAAACACCGGGATAGGCCCGCTTATTCCAAGGCTATTCGCGGCAAGGTACCCAGGTACCTTCTGGCTTGTCCAGAAAACTCAAAATCCACTCGAGTCTTAGCGATGAACTCCTCATTCCGTTCTTCGGGCCGCAGTCAGAGTGCTCGACATGCTGCCATGAAACACGATAGAGACCACGGCGACGAGCGTAGAGAAAGAGGCAGATCTGGCCGAGGAGCAGTAGATTCTCGACGGTCCGTTTCCCCTCAAGCTCGTCGACCACGCACCGATGATCATCGAGACGTCGATTACCCTCGCCACGATTCGTCTTTCCGATCAGACTCCCGCAACCGCCATCCTCGAAGATCGCGCGACGACAGTAAGCACCGTTCCGGTCGACGGTCCGTGAGCAGAGACGGAAGGCATCGAGCACAGGATTCCTCCCCGCGATATTCGGACAATCGCGGTGCAGCGCCGTCACGAACGGACGAACATTCACGCGAGCGATCACGACGTTCAGACGCCCCCGGAGGAGGAGGCAACTCCATCGGAGGCGCAGGCTCGAAACGCCACAGGAGTCGAAGCCCTCCATCGGCAAACTCTCGACGGAAGAGATCTCGACGGGCTGGCCGTAATAAGAGACGGTCGAAACACTCTCCCGAATTCGAGAGGCTCGAACTCCCGCGTCGAAATCGAGATAGGCATCGGTCGCCGCGCCGGCGTGGTAGGTCAGGCGAAAGGATTGATAGAGATACTGATTCTGTGTACGACCGGGCCACTCCCGAGCGACGACACGCCGAGGAGCGAAGTTTCCGTCGTGGCGGGAGCGAGACTCGGAGCCACGCATCCTACGGAGGCTCTAGGCTATCCTCCCCAGTCCTAGACCGAAGTCCCCTGTCATCCCCTTCCCGTAACACATCACGAGATAGAGCCGTTAGGTCTCCTAGCGTCGCGTCTAGAGGCCGAGCCGATCCAAGTCTCCACCATCCCGATAGCCGTCGAGTTGCTTCGCCACCTGGACAACACCGCTCCCGAAATCGAAAAGGTCGGTCTCGAGAGGATCGGAAGAAGGATAGTAGCCAACCGGCTGCTACGGGGGCCAACAGCGTCGAGGTCAGCATGAGCTCTCGAGGCGGAGGAGGCAGTTTTCGGGGCGGGTACCCCTCGCAGCCGGGTCCGGGCCCGTTCCCGCATAAAGGCCCATTCGGCAATGACCCCCGAACAAACTATTCTCAATCATCGACGCCTAATTCATCATACCACAACTCCCCGACGTCACAATCCTCATCCTATGGTACTGGCCAGGCCCGCCCTGGCTGGAACGGCCAACAATTCTCACCTTCTCACCCGTAAGTTCTTTGATTGTTTGCATGTGCAGGTTGATGGATTGTGGTGATTCATGGCTAACGCGATGATGCCTCTCTCAGACAACAACAGCATCCTGGCCCCTTTCCCCCCAATGGGCCCAACTCATCATCCTTCAGCCAGCCGCCCCCTACTGGCCCACAAGGCCACTACTATTCGAACCCCTCCAGCCACTCTCCTCCTCACTCTGCTCCTACAGGTCCGATGAACCCACATCCTCCGAACTACCGGGGCGGATACCGAGGGAGCTCCGGTTCTTATCGCGGCGGTAACCAGTTTGGTTCTGCTCGAGGAGGCCATCGAGCTCCTGGTTTCAAATCTGGCCAGTGGAATCCCCCGACCGGGCCTGCGCAGAGTCCGCACTCCACCCCGTCGAGTGCTGCGACTCATGATGCAGCTCCAGGTCCAGACAGCAGGCGGAATGAGGCAAGCGATGCCAATGAGGGCAACTCCCATCCGCAGCACTCCGATGAGATGCAGATTGACGAGCCAGCGCCAGAAAGCCAACCGGACCCGGCCTCGCAACAACCTGCCCCTCCTACTGGGCCCAGCAATAATAATAGTACGACACCTGGTACGGCCAGAGCTCCGCCCACGGGACCAAGTTCGTCCAAGTTCAGCTTTTCTTTCAAGCTGGCAAGCAAGCAAACCACAACACACCCCAAACCAGAGATCTCACAAAAGTTCAATGCCATGCCCACAGCAAAGCAACCTCCTACTCAACCCCAGAACCATAATCAGCAACAACAACAACAGCAATCACAAAAGTCAAACAAGGACCGTGACCGTGATTTCCCCAAAGGAGTACCAACAGAACCTGCCTCATCAAGGGCTGCGAGACGGAACCAAGAACCTCCCCAGAAGCCTATTGTAAGGACACGCAAAGTTAAGAAGATTGAGAGGCGCCTCCTTGAGCGGCCAAAGCTTGATCCAGCATTTGCGACATCCAAGTCTGTCTTCTTCAGGAAGCCTGGCAATGAATCTGTTGTGGGGTCTGGCACTTATGGTAAAGTGTTTAAGGGCCTTCATGTCTACACTAATACTGCAGTTGCCTTAAAGCGCATCCGCATGGAGGGAGAGCAGAATGGGTTCCCAGTCACAGCAGTGCGCGAGGTCAAGCTTCTCCAGTCGCTGAGGCATGTCAATATTGTCAACCTCATGGAGGTGATGGTGGAGAAGAATGACTGTTTCATGGTCTTTGAGTATCTTGCCCACGACTTGACAGGACTCCTGAATCACCCGACTTTCAAGCTTGACGATGCCCAGAGAAAACATCTCTCGAAGCAGCTATTTGACGGTCTCGACTACCTCCACGGCAGAGGCGTGTTGCACCGTGACATCAAAGCGGCGAACATCCTAGTCAGCAAAGAAGGCATCCTCAAACTCGCAGATTTCGGCCTCGCCCGCTTCTATGCAAAGCGCCACCAACTCGACTACACGAACCGCGTCGTCACCATCTGGTACCGCTCCCCCGAGCTCCTCCTCGGCGAGACCCAATACGGCCCGGCCTGCGACATCTGGAGCGCCGCCTGCGTGATGATGGAGATCTTCGTCCGCAACGCCGTGTTCCCAGGAGACGGCACAGAAGCGAACCAGCTCGAGCGCATCTACGCAGTGCTAGGGACGCCGTCACAGGCCGAGTGGCCCGACATCGTGGAGATGGCGTGGTTTGAGCTGCTGAGGCCGCAGTTCAAGGTGAAGAGGACGTTTGAGGAGAAGTTTCGGGGGAGGTTGTCGCCGGCGGCGTTCGAGTTGCTGGAGTCGATGTTTCGGTATGATCCGGCGAAGAGGCCGACTGCGAGTGAGGTTTTGGCGCATCCGTACTTTACGACGGAGGATCCCCCGCCTCGGCAAGCAATTGAGTAAGTTTTACACAAGCCAAGTATTTTTCACGCTATGTGTAAATATCTAACAGGTTTACAGGCTCAAAGACATTGACGGCGATTGGCACGAGTTCGAGTCCAAGGCCCTCCGGCGCGAAAACGAACGCAAAGAAAAGGAAGCACGCAAGGCAGCCGCCAAGGAAACCTACCTCCGAGAGAAAGAAGGGCGAGATCGGGAGAGAGACCTCAAACGGACCATACACGACCAGGGTGACGACCACGCCAGGGAATCCAAGAGGCAACATACGGACAGACCGCCAAGCCGGAGCCACGACCCCGCTTAGAGACCGGGCGGTAATGAAGGTGCCACCATCAAGAGCAAGAGCTCTTCGGGCTACGGGCTGAGATGGTAGCTTGAGAGCTTTTTGCTGTTTCCATTTTCTTTTCTTCCTTTCCGTCGGCCATGGGCGTTTCTTATTAGTTGGTGGGGTTGGCTCCTTACTCTTTAGTCTTCTCTCGCGGCGTGGACCTGCCCCTTTCTGTCTCTCTTCTTTCGCTGTTGCATTATCCAACGAGCCTTCGTTTGGAGAGAGCTCCCGCGCCTCTTATTTTGACTTCTTGTTGGTGATGCGGAGGTACCTTGCTTGTGTACGAATAAGAAAAAAAAAACATATGGGATACCTAAACGGTTGCGAGGCGCGAGGGGCCAGGCTATATGTATAGAACTCGGAAGAAAGTGAGAGAACGCGCGAGGTGAGAGGAGGTTTAGTTATAAAGCTCTATGTACGAGTAGGCTGCATAGATGATGCTGGATGATTGATAATGCAAGAGTCTACGAAGCAATCCTTAGGTCTTGGGGCTCTGATCAGGTTTTGATTTAATGTCCTAGTGAGTGCAGGTTCGATGTTGAGAGAGCTCATTGCCAGCTTCTCTCATCCTACGACATTCGACTGTTCTAGCTGATGAGTTCCTTCATAATTAAATTCTGAGTTCTCAAGTGAAGAATGGGAATGGTTTTGAAATGCTGTTAAATCCCCTTGTCAATTTTAATATTCTATTTTAACCTTCTTTAACCTTCTTTCAAGCCAATCTTTCTGTGTCCCTGGAGCAGATAAGCTTCCTCCAAAGTAGCTTCATATTAAGCAAGCCTGGTAACCAAAGTCGAGACGGGTAGGGAGAAAACATCGACAGACTAATAAAAACATGGGTGAGAGACCGTAAAGTTGGAAAAACATCAAGGATGGGAGCCATCGGGCAACTAGATGTTAGTGAGGCGATATCAAAACCCAATTTATATTCAACTCCCCTCCCAATACATTTTTATTTTCCAGTCCTCCAGGTTTCATCCAGCCAGTAACAATATATCAACATGTATACATACACGTTCCTTCTGTGTCCTTCTTCACATCCCAAGACAAAGTCAAGACTATAATTCCCCGTAACCACAAGGCTAACCGAGACCATGTCTAGGGAAGGGCAAGGTGACACAACATGGAAGAAACAGACGTAGAGCAGAAATAATAATAAAAAAAGAATCGTAACTTCGTTAGGGTATCATCCTCTTGAATCCAGTCTCTTTGCTTTTGAGGGAACCAAGGCCTGAAAAAGAAAAGAAAAAAAGAGAGGAGGAAAAAGAAAATAAAGTAAAAATAAAGTAAAACCGACAGAATCCCCAACTTACACCGTCCTCTTTATTTCGTCGTCATTCGTGAGCTTCATTTCTTCATCACAGACATCTCAGTCTCACCATCTTGATAGGCGAGGTGGCCCCATAGGTCTACATGGGTCTTTCCACCCCCTTGCCTTTAACGTCACCTTTGTCCTCCTCGGAGCTCTTGAGCAATTCCCTCAGGCTCCCCTCGGCGTGACTCGTCTTGGGTCCTGACGCACCGGGCGTGGCAGGCCTCCACCAGATCCAGCCGGTGAGGTTCGACAAGATACCTTGCTGCTGAGCGGTGGCCGTATTATTATGGCTTTCTCCCTTTGTCTTCAACTTCGCGGAGGTGGCTGCGTCGCCGCTAGCAGCAGATTGGTCGGCAACGGGGCGAATCTCGAGATAATTCGTCGAGGTCTGGGGCCGAGCCGGTTCACTGATCAATCCCGGCGCCGAAGCCTTCGGCGAACTTGCGCTGCGGCCCCTGGAAGCCGTAGTGCCAGTGGTTGTTATAGTAGCAGTAGTTATTCCATGCTGGCGTGTATTCTCGATGACGACGGCGGCTAACGAGACTGATTTCCTCCTTGGCTGCACCTGCTGCGTTTCCTGCCCTGCTTCTCCACTTGTGTCCTCGGGTTTAGCAGTGGGTGCATTCTCCCCGCTGGCGGTAGCATCTCCCTCAGTCGAAGAAACGGGCGACGAGCTCCCAGATCCTTTCCTCGCGGCGGCCCTGTTCCTTACATCCTCGGCAATCTCGGCTGCCGACTTGTGCTTCTTGGACTTATCTTCCTCAGAGGACCGGCTCGACGACATGATAGTCTCGAGGGTCCCGACGGCGACGCTGCGTCTCCTCATGCCGGGCCGCCGCCTCCTGCCATGCCTCGCCATCTGGCGCTCGTCGTCAGACGATACGGCTTGGAGAGTCGGGCCTTGGGGCGGCTGCTGGAGATTGGGGGCTGAGACGGCGGCCAAGAACGACTCGCCCGAGCCATGGGGTGTCTTGTGGACCTCGTATTGGTTACTCAACGAGTACCTCGAACGGGCACAAATCTCGGCGATGCGGTCGAGGTCGGCACTGATGCTATGACCGGCGTCGTCCGGTTCGATGCTATTCATGAAGCTCTTAAACGTAAATGCCTCGAGGGGAGGTAGGCTGCCAGCAGCGACGGCGGCGGCAGCGGCATCTTCGCGGGCGCCCTTGGCGCGCTTCTGGGCCTTGGATCTCGCGATGCTCAACATACCATACTTCGGGGACGAAGTCGAGCTCGAAAAGGGTATTATGCGACGCACAACGGAGCCTGCGCTAGATGGTTTCGAGGATTCGGGGTACGAGGAGCCGCGACGATGTTGGTGATGGTGGTACTGGTGGCCCGAATTTGAGGCTGAAGAGGCTGGTTGGTTCGGAGGCGGGCCGGGGTAAGTTCGTACGATGACTGGCCGGGAGTATGTACTACTCTGGGCACCGGTAGATTTCGCGTATCGATGTCGCGATGGGTAGTGGCTGTTGAGCTGGCGTAGGGCGGAGGTCCTGTCGGCGGCGGTAGAGTCGTCAACGGGGATGGGTTTCCCCTCAGCAGTGGAGTGGATTAGTGAGGTAGACGAGGCATTCGGCTGAAAGAGAGGAGGGAAAGCGATGGGTATCGAATGCCGTCTGGTGCTGCTGCCTGGGGACGAGCGAGGCGGCGGTCTTTGAGGCGAGAGCTGAGGAGTGGTGGTTGGTAGAGGAGGGAAGGGTGTCGTGGGCTCCCAGCCTTGGGGGGGATCAGGCTGGTGTTGTGTGTCGATTTGAGAAGGTGCGGAAGGCTCTGGGGCTGGGAGAGGCGACGGAGACGAGGGTACAGCCAGCTGGTCGGGGGACATGGTATAAAGGGAGGCGAAATGCGGGATGTGGGTGTGGGTATGCTCTATATCAATATGTGTGTGTGCGTGAATGAAGTCAGAGATGTACGAGGGGGGGAGTATGTGTGGGCCTGGGTGGATTGCTCTGCGTTGCGCTGCGTTGAGCTGCGCTCCCTGCGCTACGTTGTGTTGCGTGCGTGGGCGGGCTGGATTCGTGGAGCGGTAATTGATCAAATATCAATTTGTGCGTGTCATGAGCGATTTGATATTTGATGGCGCGTGGGTGTGCTGTACGATCAGGAGCAAACCCAGCAGCGACTTTCCATATTGGACAGTCGGCACGAAAAGAGAGGGCAAAAAAGGAAGGAAAAATTAATAAAAGAAGAAGGAAAGAAGAAAAAAAGAAGAAAGCAGCCAGTAGGATGATGACGGGCAGAGCGTAAAGGTGTGCGTTGTCCGGTTCCCGGTTCTTCAACGAGTCTCTGGTTGCCGTGATTTGTTGGTATGCAGCGGGTAGGCGGACGTGGCGTTCTGGTGAGGCGGGAGGGGTAAATCTAGACAGGGCCGGGCCAAGTCGACAGAGGATTGTAAAGTGGGATTAGAGCAATCAGAGGCGATGGGCGATGGGCGATGGGCAACGATAGGGGCCAGAGATTGAAAAGGAGGCAGAGGAGAGGATCAATAATGATCAATACAGGGAGAGAGTACTGAGGTAGAGGCAGCGAGCGGCAGGGAATATGCGGGCCTCGCTGCAGGTAGAGAGCGTGTGGAATTTAGGACAGCATCAGAGATGAAGCGGGATTGGATCAGGGATTGGGGGCGTGCGCATGGACATTCAATGGGTTTGTATTTGGTGAGGAACAAGTAGATGTGGACGAGCAGGTTTGTCCAGTCTAGACCGTGGCGGCACGGTGGAGAAAAGTAGAAAGTAAACGACCTGAAGACGTGGTCGATGGTTGAAGGTCGACGGCTGAGGGCCGAGGGACATGGGACGTGGGACGTGGACTTTTACGAGAGGCTCGCTCGGGTTGGCATTGCAGCACAAAGATGGGACCGTGAGCCGTTCAAATTGGATGTGAGCCGCGGACCGGGACCGGAGAGAAACCGAAGATGTGGATTCTGGGTTCTGGACTGTGGAGGTGGACCGCCCCCGGATTGCTGGATTGCTGGTTGCTGGCTTAGTTGGGGTGGCAGTACAATGCAGTGTATGACAAGAGAGGGACGGAGGAGCGTAGTGCAGTGTAGGCTTGAGCGGGGTGAGGCCAGCGAGCCGCAGCGGAGTTGATTTCGATGGAGATGATGATCTCTGACTGTAGGATTGATGAAGTTGAAGAGAGGTGAAGATGTGAAGATGAAAAGGAGACTCGAATTGAAACGAGGGAAAATACTGATGACAGCAATCCAGAGAGCGAGGAAAGTGGAAGGGGCGAGGCGAGCGTAAGAACCCAGGACGAGGGACAAGCGACAAGGAAGGAACAAGTGACAAGTGACAGGGGCAGAAAGAAGGTGCTTGGGGGGTTGAGACTGGCTCCTTCCATGTTCCTTCTTCACACGAAGAAGTGAGCAAATAATCGGGAAGGAGGAGTCGAATTCCAAACCAATGAAGAAAGAAACACTAGAGAGGGCTCATGCTCGGTCTCTGGACGCAACTTGCAGTATCAGTACAATACTTTGTAGTACTTGACTTTCTGTAAACACTACCTCCAGCGGTTTGTTTGTATCGAGTTCAAAATGTTGTGACGTGTAAGGCTGAGATTGACTGGCAGCACTCGAGCTTTGACAGACCACACTCTGGAGAGCCAATTGGCGGGACGGAGAGCCGAGGACGAGGGGTAAATTAGAGTGTGTGCCACCACTAAAATGCCAGTCCAGTGCCTGGTCAAGCCGAACTTGAACTCGACGTCTCAAACAAAGTACAGGTACAAATCGAATCAAAGTCTACTCATACAATTGTACGAAACAATATCCGGAGCAATTGATGCCTCCATCCAACTCCATCAAACTAGTTCTTCAGTCGAGTGTCAATTGTAGTGGGGGTCAGCAGCTCATCCCTCATCTCTCTCAAGTGCTCCGTGATGTTGATGTTGTTGATGTTGTCACTGATACCATCGACATGCTCTTGGTGGCCAGTCGGAACACCTTTTATTTCAAGCGACTTTCAGCATTGGCATTTCCTCGACAGAACCAAACTGCTTGCTTCAATTCCATTTGATGTGCCTGTGCAGTCGTGCAGTGTTCGAGGCCTTTTAGTTCTCACCAAAATGCTGGCAAACCTGCAGCTCAACCCATCCACGTCCCCATTCGGCATTCCCTCCTGCACGCCTTCGTGGCCGTCGTTCAAAGGCCAGTTTTGTCCAACAGAAATAATGTAGACTATATTGAGGAGAAACATAGAACCAATTGTATCACTCCTGCTCGAGATATTTATTTTCTTCCTTTTTCCTTCTTTTCTTTCTGTCCGCGGCTTGTCGGGAAAGGCACCTGATGGAAGATGGAAAGCTCCAAGTACGGAGTACAGACTCCATCACAAGGATTACTAAAGAAATGTAAGTACAGATATACTCTGACCGAGGACTTTGGAATTGTCAAGCGTCCTGCGATGATAGACGATGTCCGAATATGATTTTGACAACAGTGTGAGTGTGGAATCAAAAACCTGTGCCGCAACGGGATGCGGCTTTTTGCAGCGTTCTTGCCATTGCTTTTTCGGTCAACCCCACCTCGGCCATGAAGCACAATCTTGATGTGATATAACCTTCTCCTCCGACTAGCAAACCACATCTTCGATCGAATTCAACAATCTAGCCTAAACCTGCATATTCCATCTGCCTTCAAATCACCTAGAGATGTAAAGGGACCCCACACGCAGAAAATGCCTCTCTTCAATCCTAATACATAAATGACCCATCACTTCTCTTCGCCTTAGTACCTCACTGAAAAACTTCGTGCTTTGTACGAGGTAGACTCATCAAGGAATAGCATGTGTGACGGGTGGGAGCAGACTTGGAACGGTCCAAATCCCATGTGCGACTCGTCACAACTTCCAAATTGGGAAGGGGGATTGACACGCAGCTATCCGGAGTCACGGGCTAGGCCAGACCAGACCAGGCCGTGTGCATGTGCGGAGAACCTCGGTGAAGGGGAAAAGTGGCCTGCTTAATCCAGATCTATTTCTCTAAACTACTCCAGAGACCAACCTCTTCACCGCCTCGCCTATCGTCGGGGTATAAGATATCCAATATAGGCATAGTCTCTCCCGATAACATCTCAATCCGCTATCACATACCCAAGAGAGGTCCCTACCCATCACATCCCATCACACCAATCCAACCCTCCACTGCCGCCACCGATCCCTCCTCCCCTCCCAATCATCCTCCGTCCCAATAGCCCCTTCCTCCTCCATATCCGCCGCCTCCTCCAAAACTCTCCAATCATACACCTCAATATACTCCCTCCCGCCCCCGCGAAGCCGTAACGGTCTCGCTTCAATTTTCCCCAGAAACTCCATCGTCTCCGCTCGCCCCTCCGCATGCTGCATGTCCACGAAGCAAATCCTGGTGGCGCCGTCGTCCTTCGGTCGGCTGTCCGGGTCGTCCGGCAGCCAGGCTTCGTGGTCGGCGACGTAGTTGCGGATGCCGTGGCGGGGGAGGAGACGTTCTGTGATGACTTTTCGGCGGGCTACGCGGGGGGAGAGGAGGACGGTGCGGTTGTAGAACCAGCAATTTGAGCCTAGGATCTTGCAGAGGCGTTGTACCCTTTGCTTTTCCCTTGAGATATCCTTGCCCTCGTCTTCGCCCTCACTGTCTGGGATCTCGATAATCTCGGGGCACTTGTTGTGAATCTCGGTCACGGGAGTAGAAGCCGGAGGTACGGCCGGTGATGAAGGAACGGCGCTAGCTGTAGCCCTTGCCGTCGTAAATGAAGCAGGGCTTGAAGGCTCCGTTGCCGGCGGTACCCTCCGGTTTTCTTGTAATAGGTCCTCACTCGATACCTGGCTGTGGGACGTAAATGATCCCCGAAAACTATTTGTGTGTTGAGAGCCATTGCAATTGGAGATCTCCCCCAGGGGCTCTCTTTGCGACTCCCGCAAAGGAGAAGCCTTGGAAACAGGCGATTTGCCCCGGCGCTTAGCAGGCGGCGAACTGCCGTAGATATCCCCCAAAGATCCGTCGGGCGATTGCATCTTCCGCTTCCCCTTAGGCGCTACATGGCGACCGCCGTCTCCAGCCCCGCCCTGCGATCTCGAGGGTGAACTGGGCCTGGGATCTATCGGCGACGTAGGAGGCGTCGTTGCTACTATTATGACGGAGCTCGTTGCTGATTTCTGACTGCTGCCACTTCCCTCGGAACTCGGCGGTGGTGCTGGCGGCATCATTTTCTCACCTTCGCAGCCTACTCTCTCCGGCTTCCTCGGCCCTGGCGATGGCGTAGGCGCCTCCGAAGCCGTCGTCTGCGTCACCCAATCCACAGCCACGCCCTTCGGATCCGCGTTCTCCAACTTCCTCACCCATTCCAACAACTCCTGACTATCCTCATCCTCCCAAGGCCGCTCCGCCATAGCCTTCTCCGCAACCCCCTGCAACTCATCAAAAGTCATCGTATCCTCCACGTCCCGATCGAAATGCACCTTCGTGACGGCGGGGAACCGCGGTGTGAGAAACCCCACGTTTCCGGGTTTCTCAAACGCGAAGCACCGGACGTCGAAGATGAGCGGTCTCGTGAAGACGAATGTGGGATTTTTGCCCCCGCAGATGCCCTCGGGCATGTTGAGTTTTAGGGAGCGGTTTTCTTTGAAGGGCACTGGGTTGGGGAGGCAGTGGGACTTGACGATTTTGAGGTGCGGGGCGTCTGGCTCTACCACTGCGACGACGGTATATTCGGGGAGGGTATTGTTGTCGTTGGCTCTGTTGAGGCTGGCCTTGCTGTGTATGCAGGCTAGGTAAAAGTGAGTCCACTCAAGGTTGGGGATCAACAGGGATTTGGCCCTCCGAGCGTCGTACCGCGCTCCCACTACGGCAAAATCGCCGATCTCTCCGAAGTTGCCGACGTACTCCTTCTTGAATTTGATGGGGCTGCCGGTGAAGTCGGCCCGGGGCTCGCCACTTAGGTCGAGGAACGGCTCGTCAGGTTTTAGGACCAGTCCTTCTTCCCTTGCTTGGATGGCTTTTGAAAACATGTTTCGTAAGTCGGACGCTGCTTGGGGCTTGTTGAAATCGAGAATCCGTCTTTCAACGAGTTCCGCATATCCAGGGTGCACTGTAAGTAGGTTTTTCAGTCTCTCAAATCGTTCGGAGTGCCGCACCCCTAGGAGGGAGTCATCGTCTATAAGGAGGACATCGTAATATATAATCATTAGGTGTTCGTAACTCCTCGGCCTGCACACTCTTATCAGCAAAGGGGTAGTTCTCCTGAGATGAGAGAGGGGCTGGGCTGGGCATCTTTACGGAGAATCCATCTCATTGCCGATATACCGTCCTGATCTGGTGACGTGGTTTCGAATTTTGTGGAAGGGGAGGACTCTTCGCTCCTGCGTTCGTTCAGTGTGAGAACTCTCATGTTCCTAAGGATAGTCTGACAGCTTGAGTTTTGACTTACATGGTCGCTATATACCACTAGTTCACCTTCTAATATGCAGCCCTTGGTGATTTTGCAACTGGGTTTGCCAATATCTAAAGACTCTCGGATAACGCTGCGCCAGGAGATTACCAATCAGCGACGCAGACAGGCATTGGCGACGCGATAGCAGGGGATGGACATGTGTATATATGCTCGTGAACAATATGCTCGTGAACAAGAAACCGCAACTTACCCATGAAGACGTGCCTTGTCATCCGTGCTATCCTTCCCACTCTTGGAAAATATCTGGATACAGTCGCGACCTTTACTCAGATCGATGTGTATCTGGCAGTACTCCCCATCGACTTTCTTCTCGACGCTCATGAAGCCATGGCCTATATCCAGACAATGCTTGATACTCCGGCCCTTGCGCCAAAACGGTCTTCCAACCTTGGTGCCGAGCACGGGTCTCAGATGGCGGAGGACGACCTGCGTATTCCACGGGCGAGACCCACGACCGCCGTCGCCATATTCGGCGCGCTCTGCTTTCAAAATATTCTGCAAGACATTCACGGCGGCTGGGAAGTTGTCCAGTACCTTGAGGATGCGAGGTAATAGAGAATGGTAACTTTGGAAAATCAAAGCTTCGTCGATTTCAACGGGGCGGTAGTCTTTTAGGACGAGACGCGTAAACCACTTGGCTTCCAGCGGCGACAATAGCATATAGATTGCCTCGAGCTCATTGCGATCGGACTCGGTAAGCGTAGAAGCCGTTTGCGTTGCCGTTCTGCGTACTTTTAGGCAGCTGGAGCTAATCCTTGACGCTACGGCATGTAGCAGGTTGTCGACCTCGAGAAGGCTCACCGGGCGGCGCGTAGGATTTGGCTATCGGACTCGCCTTTCAGCCATGCGTTCCTCGACTTTGCCTCGGGGGAAGAAGCTTCTTCTTGTTCTCCCTCCGTCCGGTGGAAGGGGAAAGCTCGGCTCCACGTACCGTTGCCTTCAAACTAGTGTATATACAGTCGGCAAGATCTACACCACTCCCCGGCACTTTATATCTACAGAGTTCCCGCACACGACTTGCCCCTAGGCGCTGGGACCGCGCAAAGATCTTCTCGAGGCGCGTCTCCTGGATATAGTACACGCGATCGGTGCGTCTGGCGGGGAGCAGAGTCGAGAGGAGGGCGGCGCCGGCGGAGGTATCGAGGGAGTTGATGAGGTCACGATGATAAGCGAACCAGCGCTGGATGGTGTTGCGGTTCTGGTCTGGTTTTCCGGCGATGCATTGGTCGTAGAGGGTGTCTAAGAGCTTGCAGATGTCACTGAATAAGAGAGTCATCTCGAGCATAAAATAATGGCGTGCAGGTGCCCAGTGGCCGAGGCAGCGCAAAATCACAAGAGGGGAATCATGACATTGCCAGTTCAACGAGATGACGACCAAAGAGACATTAAGTACAGAGCACAGCGTTGATCGAGGGCGGGGATGCACAAAGGCAGCAACAATGGAGTCAATTCCAAGTCTTGGAATTTCAGCCCTGCAAAAAAAAAGAGAGGAAAAAAAAAAGAGAGAAAAAAAAAGAGAGAAAAAAAAAAAGAGAGAAAAAAAAAAAAAAAAACGTGGCTGGAGCCTTGGAGCAAAGCGGGAACTGTGATCCACGATGGGCACGGCGCCGAGCTCACGAGGCCTGGGGTGCTAAAATGGGCGCTAAGATGTTGTCAGAAATGGCGCTATTCGACGGGTCCGGCATGTTTTGCCTGGTGACGGAAAAGATGCACGTCCCCATCGCGACTCGACATGGGTTCTGGCGCAAGGGTTGACACGAGACTGACGCGTGTCACGTGGTTATACATAAAGGTGCCCGGTACAAATCCGAACAGGAGCAGGAAAGAGCAGCATTTCGTACTTCGCAGATTACTTCCCGTCCTCAAATGTTGGGCATCCTTCCGAAGACAGGTTCATCCCATCAGGTCTCCTCTTTCATAGGCTCTAGGCTGCATTTGGCACCACTTGCAGTATTACTGCCGTTCAAGCATTAATATCAAATTCCCGTGCATTGGCTAATGGAGGGACGGATAGGAACTCTATTGCCCCTACCATTGGCTGACCATATGGCGGAGATTGCACGTTTTCACCCATCCCATGTCTGGGTCGAACCGGCTTCCCCGTTTCTCGTTTCTGGGTCGGTCCCCTGGCTAAGGTGATCTTCCCTCGAACTCATTGACCTGATCCCGATCCACCACACTGCAGATTTCTCTGGGGCTATTGTGGACCTAGGTTGCCACCAAACCACTGCACGAGAGCATCCTAATTTTGTGCGTTCTTTTTCTTTTTCTTTTGTTTCGTTTTATATTTTTGGGGGGGACTCCTATTCGTACGAGCCAAGGACCCTGTCTGCCGTCGTATTCTACTTTGATTCGATTCTCATGCATGCGGAGATGGTTAGGGGGGCGTTGCTGGGGCAGTCCCTGGCCTGGAACTTGGAAGGACGGCACTAACGCTGCAGGTACAGAATGATGGTTGGCATTCTGAACCCGCTCTCCGAAGGTACAATACTCTGTTCCCTAACCTCAAGACACGCCATGGTTCCTAGTGCCGAGTATAACTGCAGTAGTGCACTCTGTAGTGCCGAGTTGTTGAGCGATCAACTGACGACACTGTCTCCATACTGCCACGATCTTGATCCACGCCAGCTGGAGAGTCTCCGAGAAAGCCAGTCGACTAAACTGCTCCGGGCAGACTTGGTCTCCACTACTGCACTACTGTGTGCCATGCAGGATATTGAATGCAGAGCACTTGACTTGCGTTACGGCTGCCGAGCAACTGAGCAAGTGTGCGGTTGCAGGGCGTGGCAGTACCCTCGAAGTAAACAAAAAGAGACCAGACTGGAACAAACCGAACCTGCGAAGTACGATCGCCCACTCTTTTCCCGAGCGAGTCAGCCCACTCGCTGAACAGAGACAAGACGCCCTCATGATCTTGTGACGGGTGGGTTTAGCTTCTGGGGCATCTGCTATCAACCTTATTAGCATTGATCAATGGATCCGGTAGTTTTCGTGGAAGGCTCGGAACGGGTTTTTATTAATTCTCAACGTGTCGTGCCATGCTGCCATGCTGCCATGCGGCCATGCAACCAAGAGTCTTAAAGAGTCATCTGGTCCCCCTGGTTCCTGGGCCTTTGCCTGGTTTCAATGCTTGGTTCGCTTGCTCTTGAGTTGCAGTATCATTCTCAAACTTGTGTGTATTCCTCAGTCTATCTTCCTTGTACCGACGAAACGGCAACTCTTTCTTGCAATTGGATTGGCAGTCAATCAGATCAAACCCGGAAGTCTCCCCAAGTTGTATCTTAACCGAGTATACACCAGGAACTCGAATTCTCTTTGTGATCGGCAAACAGCGTCAAGGAAAGACTTCAAGCGATTTCGTCGGACGGGACCAAGCGACATTGATTCGACGTTCAGTTCGTTGTAACATTTCGAGCTTCCTCATCGCACGATCTACTAGTCATTCGCGACGTTGGGCGTCAGCTTTCGCCAAGCTCAAGCTCCAACTTCGAAGCCCAAATTCACAAGTTCGAGCCTAGGGAAAAGCACGAGCACGAGCTCGAGCTGTCGAGTCGACGAAGGGCACCTGCATACGATCCTCCCCGCAGCCGCATACGGAATAGAGAGAGCACGCATTGATCAATTGGCTTCGCTAGACCGCGGTTGAGCATTACTACTCTGCTATTATTACTGGCTGCTATTACCACTACTTCGTACACTACTTCCACGGAGTTTTATCCCGAAAGCTTGGGTTCTCGAACGCGAACAGAAAACAAACTTTCCTGCGTTCCATCCACCCCTTTTCCTGCTTCTCGGCTGCAGAGGTACGAAACACGGTACGGGAGACTCGAAGAGGGTGGCCAGTATCGCCAGACATCATCCAGGCCCTTGTCCGATCCACACGCAGGGCGAGATTTGGAGTGTTAAGTGTTAACGGGGTACGAAGTACTTGTCCAGGTACTTCATCATATTATTGATTGCCCAGTGATACCAGGCACGAGCAATCATAACACGAGACACTTCGGAGATACCTCGACCCACGCTGCAGGGACCCGCGACACCACTTCCAATCCCACTACGACACCACTACGACACCACTACAGCAACCACCGCGACAAGGGACCCGTTGTACCATCTAGGTACCCCCTGCTGCGACCCAAACACTGCAGGAACAGCAACACGACGCCTTCCCCAGCCAAAGCCTGCAATCTCTCGTCAATTTCAAGGTGTGCGTGTCGCTGTCGCTGTGTCGCTGTGTGCGTGTGCCTCCTTACGCGCTATTCCGAATAATACTGTTTTCTCCCTCTCCTCCCCCTTGGAAACTTGTCCAACAATTCTTATTGTTCCCTTGAATTATCCTCCTCCCCCAAGATTGGTTGAATCGAGTCAACACATCGTCAGGGAGAGAGGTAATGATGCGAGCCTGGAGTTGCCGAGTCCAATAAAACTTCTCCGCTCGCTTCATTCACTATTTCCCAACAAGTCCTCTCTTTTCTGGGCTTGTTATTTTTAGTCTCTTTTTTCTTCTTCTCTCTCCCTCCTCACCTCCTCTCTTCATGACGATTCTGTCTCGCGCCTGCCTCGTAGCTCTGCTCCATGACCACAGGAAGATTTTGAAATCATACCGGCCCATCGTCGCCAACAAAAGGACGAACCACTCGTTTACGAACCCCTGGAGATTCCGGAACAGGCGGGCCAGGCCCTCTCCGTCCACTCTTTCGCCCTCCACCATCCGACGCCGGAGACCACCTCGCCCATTTGCTGCCTGCTGCCGCTCTCTCTCTCTCCAGCGCCTCCCGGAAAGGCACGAGGACTACCTCGAAGGGATCCTCACCCCCGTCAGCCTCTCTCCTCCAAGAACTCCTGAGAGGAACATGAGAACGGCACGTCCCGAGCGAGATCGCGTGCGTCGCCGCTCGTCCGTCGTTGCCGACCGTCACCACCCCTTGGACTCTTCCTCGTTGCAGGACAACGCGGGTTCCTTCTCCGAGGGGATGGCCGATCCGAAAGAAGCGACGGGCTTCGCTTCCCCTAGCCCGACGAGCAGTAGCAGAAACCACCGCCACCCGCACCACCACCTCGACCACAGGAGGAACAATAGCAATATTCACACGTCTCCTGAATTCCCTCGGCCAGGAACTGCGTCGTCCTTTTCTTCTCAGCGTGCCGGTGATTCAATGGGTCCACCGTCATCAGCAGCCGACGACGAATGGACACGATCGTCGCGATCGACGTCGTCCGCCTCGCGAAACACCAATCGGCTGTCAATCACTCTTCCCATTGCCCCGCCCACATCAGACCCTTCGCGACCCTTGCCGAGCTCTGCTGCCTCGTCAGTTTTCGCTCCTTCGGTCCCGGGGACGCCGGCACGCCAGACTCAATCTGCTCTTCCGACACCTTCTGATGCCAACGAGTTTATCATTGCGATAGCCGGCCAGGAGCGCCGCGTCATGGAGCTCCGCGAGGAATTAAAAACGGCGGAGGACGAATTGAAGCGTCTCAAGCGCCAGTGGACCATGCACGAGGCCTACAAAAAGTCCACCGCTAACCGTGCCCCCGAGCCAGCGAAACCTGTCGTGCCGCAGCCAGAATCGTGGTCCGGTACGCCCTACGATGACGATCTGGCCGTGAAGCGGAGCATAGAGCTCGACAGGAGGAAGCTGCTCTTACAAACCCAGCAGCAGGGCAACACGCCCAAGGATGAGCGGAAACGCGTGTTCCAGGGCCGTCACGCGAGGACGCTGTCCTTGCTATCGCCCACGAAGCCGACCTCGTCTGAGTCCTTTTCGGTGCTCGACGATGAGGTCGATGTATGCAAGTCGCCTGATGTCGAGCAACAGCCCATCGTGCGCAGACAATCTGTCATGAACAAAAGGGCCTCGTGGCAACCGCAGTCCCACCACTCTGCAGCGGTCAACGCCCACCACCACCACCACTACAACCATAACCACAACAATGGCAACGCCATGTCCCAAATCGTCGAAGACTTTAAGCTCGGTTTCAAGACGTTCTACGAGGACATCCGCCAAATCACCGTCGGCGACGAGCCCGTCACGGGCGCCACCAGCGCCACTAGTACCCGGACCACCGCCGTCGACCTCTCGGGCCGCAACAACGCCTCCTCCAACACCAACAATAACAATAACAGAGGCTACGCCGATGATCAAGATACCATCCGCCCCTCACATGCAAACACGCGTCCCAAGCTCGCCTCCGCCTTCGACTTCCCCGCCAAGAATAACACAGACGACACAGAGACCGTTGAGACGCCTTCTAAGCCCAAGACGTCATCCCGCCCTCTCGCCGCCGCTCGGGACCGGAACGCCCGCTCGAGGAATAAGCACTTTTCGTGGACGCCCCTGTCGTTCGAGGGCATCGACGGCGAGGCCTGGCTGAACTTCGATTCGCCCGCCTCGACGGGGAAGTCGACGCGGTGGAGCGGGTCGACTATGAATGAGGAGGAGAACGCGAACGTGCAGTCTACCTCGGCCAACAAGGCTCAGGAAACTGAATCGCCTCTGTAAGGTTTCTCTCTCCCCTCTCCCTCGTGGGGGTTATGCGTGTGTGCCTTTCGGTCTCTAGTCAAACTAACTAGGAGCAAACGATAGGACTAAGAAGACGACCTCGGCCCTCGGGCTCGTCTCCCCCGTTTCCATCTCCCCTCAACGCCTCGAGGAACTCACGGCCCAGGTCGTCAACCGGCTTTCGCCCAGTAATATTAAGCGCACAGCCACCGATTTCATGACGCAGTGGGAGCAGAGCCTCGGCGAAGCCGCCGCCGAAGGCAGGACGAACAAGACTAACGCCCATGCCGCGGCGGCGCTTGAAAACCCTCCGATTGCGAAGGAGCAAAAGGAGGATAAGGAAAATATCCTCGTCTGAGAGAACGAGGTATATAATTTAATTTCATCCATGGGAGTTGGCGGCCTATCATGGGGGAGTAAAAAGGAGGGAAACCTTAATCTTTCCTCTCGAAGCGAAGCAGGGGAGGTTTACGAAAACCTTATAATGTTCTTGAATGATCGATATCCTAACGCTTCCCCCCTCCCCATTCATGTAATGCTACTCTTTTTGGAACTATTCGTGGGAAGGGCCGGAAGAAGGAAAGGGGGGCTATATGGGAGGAGTTCTTTTGTGTTTTTTTTTTTTTTCCTTTGTTGGATGATTATGATAGAAATTAATGACATTTATGACTGCTCTATGCGTCGTTTTAGTCGAAATATCTCGACTTTTGTAAATGGCTGAATGTGATGTGATGTAGGACCTTGCCCTCGTTGAGGTATCAAACTCTTTCCACTCCAACCTGATGAGCCAAAGCATACGAGAATCCACAAACAAGGCATCGCGGAAGGAAACATTCAAATCAACACTGATTATTATACTTATCAGAAACCAACCCCTTAAAACGCACACCCCAAAATGACCTTCCAAACTCCCACGATCCAAAAAAGAGAAGCAATCAAAAACTCTAGATATCATCCAGACCCACACAACCAACCCTCTTCTTCCACCCCCTCTCAAGAAGCAAAATGAACAAGGTCAAAAAAAAAAAAAAAAAAGGCATGTACAAAAATCAACAACTACTCCTCGCCAACACTAAGAGTAACGGTCGGAGGCGGCGGCAGAGGTGGTGTCTCCTCGCCTGCGCCCTCCTCACTCCTCGCCGAACGAGCCGTCTCCCTCCTCCGTCTCCTCGCCCTTCGCTCCTCCTCCGTCCGCTGTCTCCTCAGCGCCTCCCTCTTCTCGGGATCCAGGTCCTCGCCGGGTCCTCCGTCTCCTCCGCCCCGCATGCCCTGGAGTAAGAGGGCTGCGCGGGCCGCGACGTCGTCTTCGCCGCCTTCGCGGGGTGATGAGAGGGTTGGGCTAAGTAGGTTGCCGTCGCTGCCCGCGGCACTATTCCGGGTGTCACCAGCTGCAATGGAGGAAGCATTGGTGGTACCGTTAGTGACACCTCCGTTGCTGCCCTGTTGCTGCTGCTCCTGCTGTCTCAGCGTGGCCTCGACCGAAGGAATCTCATTGAGATCCGGCACCTTCTGCCCCGAAGCGATCCTATCCCTATGCCTATCCTTCAACCTCGCCCTCCGCCTCCTATCGCGATCATCCCTCGTAGCCGGCGCTGCAGCACGCAACTTCTCCAGCAACGAATCCATAGCGCCCGTATTCGAAGGACTCGGTGGCGCGCCGCTTCCATTGCTGTGATCGGCCAAGAGAGGCGACTTGAGCTGCTGCTTCCTCTTCATCGACGCCTCGTTCCGCCGCCTCGTCTCCTCGAGCGCCACGTTCTTCTCGCGCGACTTCTTCCACTCCGTGACGAAGCCCGCCAACTTCGCGAAGAAGTCCCGCCGCGCGTTCTCGTCCCTGGGGTCCTCGCCGTAGAAGATCATGATGTCATCGTACGTCTTGCTCATCTCCTCGAGGTACAGCTGCATCTGCTCCGCCTTGCGCCGCGCGTCCTTCATGCACCGCTGCGCCACCTGGCCGACGCGGTCCTGAGGGTGGAATTTCTTCGGGTCGCTGAGATTGCCCGAGTCGAGAGACATCTGCACGTTCTTGATGTTGTCGATGTAGCGCCGCGCGTCGGCCTGCAGCTGGTCGACGTTGATCTTCTGCGTCGTGATGACGGAGGCGATGTCGTTGCTGAAGCCTTCCCACTCGGGGTACTGGTTCCGCACGATGCGCTCGACTAGGTCCGCTAACGTCGTCTCGTTCTTGTCGTCCTTGACCATGCCCAGTCGCGCGAGCGAGCTGAGCTTGAAGCCCCGCGCCTGCTTGTTGGCGTCATTCATATAGTTACCAATATCGAGGATGAGCCCCAAAACGTTCATGAGTGCCACCGAGTCACGCAGGGACTCCGACACCTCCATGACTTGCCGGACCTTGGCGTTGATCTCATCGTACTCTGATTCGTATGACCTCGTAAGCGCGAGCGCTCGCATCCTGCTCTTCCAATAGTGATGGAGCTCGAACGCCGTGTACAGGTAGATCTGGTCCTCGCGTGTGAGTTCTGCGGGGTCCTGCTCGCGATTATCTTCCGTCTTGGCGTCTGGTCCAGTCCAGTCCTTGCTGTACGGCGCCATCGACTTGGCGGTATTCTCTGGAATGTTGGCGAGGTCACCCTTTTGTAGGAAGTCCATAATACCACTGTTGTCGAGGAACTCGTCGTCGCAGTGGATGATCTTTTGCACAATCTTCTCGACCGAGTAGTGAGAGAACTTAGCAAAAGCGATTTCTAGAGAAGCATTAATGTTAGTTTTATCCTCTGTACGTGTGTTGATTGGGTAGAGGAGTTAGCTTACCGTATGCCTTGCGCAAATCCGACGAGATAATCTGCTTCTTATCATCCTTCTGCCTAGACTTGCCTCCCAGCTTCTTAATCTCCTTGGCCATGAACAACTTCTCAACCTCGTCCAGGATACCCTTCTTGCTGAGCTCCTGGTACTTCTCCTCCCTCTCCTCAGCGGAGGGCGCGTGCGCGGCCCAATGCGTCGTCATGTGAGAATCGACCTTGTCCCAGTGAAGAGCCTTAAGCTTCTTCTTAGGCCGCATGACAGGCAAGCCAATGCTTTGCGTGGTGGGGGCGTACGCGGCTTGCTGGGAGAGGAAGTGTCCCGAGATGGCGCCAGGGAGAGGAGGAGGAGGCGGAGGAGGTGCGCCAAACATCGGTGGTGGAGGTGGTGGGGGCGGTGGTGGAGGGGGACCGCCTCCGGAAGAAATAAGGCCTGGTGGTGGTGGTGGAGGGGGAGGTGGTGGCGGGGCACCACCAGAAGAGATGAGACCCGGAGGCGGGAGAGGTGGTGGTGGAGGAGGAGCACCGCCGGAAGAGATGAGTCCCGGTGGTGGAAGTGGAGGAGGCGGTGGCGGCGGTGGCGCACCGACTTGACCAGGGAGTACAGACGCGGGAGGAGGAGTTGAACCGGCAGCGGTAACCTTGATCTTCGGAGGCTCGCTGTCAGCAGGAGTAAGAGGCGACTGGGACTCGAGGCTCGGGTGAGACGGGCCCGTGGTAACACCGTCGCCATCTTCCGAATCGCTGCCCTCATATCTCTTGACCTTGCCCGTAATCTCGTTGAGAAGTCCGGCCTGCTGCTTAGGATCGACGACGGGCCTACGGATCTCGACCATCCTTGGCTTCTCGTAAACCACATCACCATCCTCATCCTCACCGTCGCCTTCCATAATCGTATCTTCGCCAAGGGGGATACCCGGCAAGGGCTTGCGGGTGACTCTGTTGGTCTGCCTCCTCACGCTGCCGAGCATACCAGGGCTGAGCGCCGGCTTCGAAAGGTCAACCCCGGCGTCGTCATCGTCGCTACTACCGCCACCGTAGCCGTCCATTTCCTCGCGCAGAGCCCGGAGTCTATCGGACGGGCCGACGGCCTCACCCCACACCCTACCTTCGAGTTTGTACTGCGTCTTTTGCCTCTCGATCTGCATCTGCAGACGCTCGAGCAGCCTCTCACGGTCGAGGATACCCTGCATACGGACGGGGTCGTCGTCGCCGAGCTTGCTACCGCCGGCGCTGCCACCGGAGGAGCTCTTGACTGCGTTGGAGGCGGCGATATCCTGGGCGTCTCGAAGCATGAGGTACAGCTCTCGGGTTTCCAACTCATACCGCTGTGCTTCCTTCGCCCGCACGGTCTGAATGTTCTCGAGCTCGGCCTTGAGCCCTTCGGCCTGCCGCCTCTGGGCTTCGATGAAGCGGGACTGCTCCTCTAGCTGCCTCTGCAGCTTAGCAACGAGTCCATCGGCTCCGAGCTCCAACTTGGCCTTCATCTCATCCCTCTCCGCGAGAGCGGCGTCGGCGATCTGACGAGCCTCGAGGGCCTCGTCCAAGGCCTGCCGCGCCTCGGAATCGGTATGCAACTTGTCCAACAGGCTCTGCACGGTGAAGTTGAGGCTACGCTTGAGGTCCATGTCAGGAAGCCTCCTGTCCATGGCCACGTAGCTGAGCATGGAGTCGACGAGCTGGAACATGCGCAGCCTCTCCTCATTGTCGCTATTAGGGATGAGCAAGAGGTGCTGCAGCGCCGACACGAAGTAGTCCTGCGATTGGGATCCGTTGAGACGCTGCTGGATAGCGTCGACGATCTGGACGGGGTCATTGAGGTCCTTGATTTCGCCCTCGATGTTGTCCTTGATCGAGTTGTTCTCTCGCTCCAGCATATCCTCGTAGTCGATGGCCTCATTGGTGCGGAACTTGTCAATCTGGTTGTCGATGAACTCGTACTGGAACCCCTCCATCTTGTTCATGATGCGCTTGATGCCGCATGCCGTGAACTGGGCGCGGATGTGCACCCTCAGCTGGAGGTCCTTCACCGGCTTGTCAATCATCATGTTGACCAAGATGAGCGTCGCGACGGCGTATTCCATCAACAGGTTCTCCATGCCGACACCGCCGCTGCGCACTTCTTGGCTTGCGCCGACAAGACTGCCCATCTTTCCGCGGCCGTCAACGGCGACCTCGACGAGGCGCATCCAGGCGTCGAACCGGCCATTCTCGCCTTGCTGCGTCTTGACTTGGTCGAGAGCTTGAATCACCTTGAGGTGACCCTCGCCTTGGCCCCAGTCGCACAAGAAGGTGAGCACTTCGCTGACCAGTTTACGGGTGGTAATCCTCGAAGACGTCAACGCAGTCGCTAGCGCTATTAGGACCTGCTGATGCTGAAGGGCGTCGTCGGCGCCGAATTTGTTGTTCATCACGGCCTTGAGACACTTGATAATGTCATACTCGCGGTCCAGGGACTTGTCGCCCCTGGCGGCCTCGGGAACAGCCGGACCCGTCGCAGTCTTCCTATTGATCTTGAGGAGCAGAGTGGTCAGGGCGACCTGACCCTGACACTCGATGAAGCGCTTCACCCAACCAATCTGTTGGGTTCTGAGGTTGACCTCGAGACTACCGAAGCCTTTTGAATCGAGCTTATCCTCCATGATCTTGCGTACGTACCATTCCGGCGCGCCCTCTTCCTCGGAGTAGGTGGTGATGTCGACGTTGGCGTACTGCCCCGGACGAGCTGTCGTCCGTCGCTTTTGTTCGCCCTGCCACTCGGTGAGACGGTCCTGGTGTAAGAGAGTCCACTTCTTGTCAGCCGGATAGGCGCTCATCTGTCGCCGGGCCTGCTCGGGCAGGTTGGTCCATCCTCGCTTCTGCATCAGTTGAACGAACATCTGTTCTATCACGCGGTCATCGTCGGGCCGGGGGAAGTGGAAACCCTCATGGTGGGAGGTGGTGGGCGGTTTAGTCAGGCGGTTCGAGTCCCGGTTGGAGAGATAGGAGGAGTAAGAACTCTGGGAGGAAGCACTAGGTAGAGGAGCTAATCTAGATGAGCGAGCAGACCCTATATCGTAGGAGGCGGCGGCTCCACCATTACCTGAAAATATGCTAGCATTATCGCCGGAGCTCCTTCCGGTGGATGTTATGTAGGAATCATATCTGGTGTTTATCGTACTGCTCCCTAGGCTCGTCCTTCCGGATCCGGGGCCGGCCCATTGCTGCTGCTGTTGTTGTTGTAGGTGTCCCTGAGACTGCTGTTGTGGAGAAGGCTGCTGCTGGTGCGAGGAAGAGGCCATGGCCAGGTTTACGGCGGGATGGTGAGGTAGTCGCGCCACCGGGTGGTGGGGGGAGGTGGACACGTTGGGCATCGTGGAAGGATCGAAGGCAGGGTATTGATGAAAATCTCCGAAGCCCTTATTCAGGTGGTGTGGCATGGGCTCACGCCGAGCATGGGCTTGGGCGTGGGAGTCGGGGCTCGCGTGGTGGTGGTAGTCTGCGTGGACGGGGGATCTGTTATCGTTGCGGATGCCGTCGTATGGTATGCTAGTGATGACTCCAGCCATCATATTCAGGCCGGAGTCGGGAGTGTCGGCGCGGTCGATGGAGACGACGGACGAGTTGCGATGGTGATGGGACGAGGCCCGCGTGCTCGCGCTGGAGTCGTGGTATTCGAAGCTGGAGAGGTGGCGGCCGTCGTCGCTCGTGGGGTAGTGCTTCTCGTGTTTGTTCTTGTTTCGGGAAAAGAAGGACCGTCCGCTCGAGGACTGCCTAGACTTGTCGGCCGAAGCCATGGTGGGCGGTAACGAAAAGGATCCAGCCAGAGACGACGGCGTGGGACACAAACGGAGGCGGAGGAAGGGAGGAGGGGATCGGGGGGCGTGAGTGTTTGGACGTGGACCCAGCCAGGGGTGGGTTGAGATGACCAAACGGAAGGTCGATGAAACGCCGGTTCAAGGAGTTTCTCTCCTCCTTTCTGTCGTTTTGCCGCGATACTTTTGGCGTATTAAGCTTTCCTAGCTCCGTCTCTCTCTCTTTTTTTTCTGTCTATTCGAACGTTTCTTTCCCGCTCAGATCAAGAGGTCTAGAAGGCGGGCCGGCGTAACGTGGGTGATTCGCTGGACCAGGCCAGGACGGGTTCGCATGGTTGGGGCGAGCTTCTTCGCGATTCGTAGAACAAGTATCGGGACACGGTCCAGAAGGGCGATTGGGGGCGGTGATCTGGCACGTTGGGGCTGAGAATGCATGAATCGGGAGTGTTTTAGCATCAATTCTGGCAAAAGATGGGCTTCTTTTTTTTGCGACAACGGCAGTCATGGAGGCATATGGGGGGAGGCAGAAGTCGAGGCGAAAAAAGGGACGAAATGGCCAACGTACAGGAATTAAAAGGTGCACGATGGAAGGATTGTAGGGAGCGATGGATTAAAGATACAAAAAAAGAAGCGTGTTCGTGGATGTTCTCGACTGACGGACTCCTTCACTCTGGTGCCTGCCCTATTTTAATTGTTCTCTGTGGTATTTTTTGTTTCTCTTCTGTTCGCTAAGGGGGTTCGGTGGTGGGTGTCTCTCTCGTCGGGGAATTTCCCTGGATTCTGGATGGAGATTCGAGACCAGTTTGAGGTTGAGGTGTATGTGTACGAAAGTAGGGGTTGGAGGAGGATCAATGGAAGGAAACGAATGTGAGGTACACAGGCGCAGGTACCACCGGACTTGGCATCTGGACTTGGACCTGGACCTGGATCTGGAACTGCGACTTCAAATGGACTGGCAAGAGAGGAGGGAGAGGAGTTTGGAGGAGGCAGTCTTCAATGGTGGTTTCTTGATCCTGGTGAAGAAGAATGGCCCCCCTTTGTCCCTTCCCTATTAGTTTCTGGGTCTTCGGTCTTTCCTATCTTTCGAGCCACCGTGGCGCCAAATGTTCACGACACGATGCGATGTGATGCAGGGTCCGAAGAATCATCAACAGCAGACATGTACGATGAAAACACGAAACAAACACATTCTCGGACTAGACAGGGCGTTTAAGAGTTGAAGCGGTCGTATCGAAAGAAGCCAAAAAGGGTCCGGATGCGATTGATTGGGGAGGACGGAAGTGAAGTGATGGGAGGCGAAGACGTAGAGGGTACATGAAAATACGGCAAGATTATTATGGATGAACAAGTATCTAGATACTTTGGTGCAGATTTGTGATGTCGACTTAACCCCTGAAAGGGGACCGAGTCCCATCAACCTAATGCATGGGGAATATTGGCACAACGGCCGAAGCACGAGTACAAGGACAAGTATACGTACACAGTAGACGACGAGAAGAACACCAATATCTAATGCTTCGTATACACCAAATCTACGTGCCCGAATTATCGGGTGTTGTCCCTTTTTAAGGGGTTCAACTATTAATATCCCATCAATATCACTAAAACTGTACTTCGTACCTCGTCTTCATTTATGACTTTGCCGCGTGCTCTTGAACTCCGTGGATTTCAAGATACAGATACTGTCTGTGGACTGACCGGTGACTCTACCGCCTGAAGATCGGCTCCCTTGTTTCATCCGCGATCAGACGCGGGCTGTCAATTCTGGGGTTACAAAGTACATCCACCTTCTTCCAGCAGTCTTCGGCTGTCAACAACTCACAACTCAACTGTGTTTGAAACATTGTTCTGCACTTGAATAGCACATTGATCTTAGTGGAGTTGTTTGCGTGCATACGAAGTACTGAAGTAACAACCTCAAGAACCGAAATTTAGAATACGACATTGAACATTAGCACATTGGTCCGTATGCAATGGGTTTGGTGCAGGTCGTATTAACGAGCCCGATGGAACGCCCAATTGCTCTTGGGGATTCTCCTTACTTCGTACGAAGTACCAGGCACCGATAACGTACTTCGTAGGCGACGTCGCTGACTGCCAATAATAATGGATATCTACAGCTGGCAACAGTTGGAAACCCATTTTGTCCACGTTGTTCCGGCCCGGTGATATCTGGACACTGCAGAGTATTACGTACCTCACATCAATTGTTGGCGGCCCGGCTGGCTGTGGCCAGCTGGCCTAAGCTGCTGAACTTCACACCAAGTAGGGCACCGTTTTTCTTAGTCAACAACGTTTGTTCCCACAGGTTATGGGCCAAGTCGCTCTACCCAATTTGGAGCCCATTTCATCGATTTAGCCCTTGACGGTGGTTCCAATGCCACAGTGACTGTGGCATTGGAAGCCTATTATGGCTGTAACGCACGAAAATCCACAGACGCAGTGGCGACGGAAAGTCCCTTGGAACCGGAAAGTCCATGATATTCATGGCAACGGAAGCCCACAGGCGCTGTGGCATATCGGAAGCCCATAGACGCTGCGGCATGATGGAAGCCTACGAGGGCAGTATATTGAAAGTCTACAGGATGGAAATGGCTCTTGGAGGAATGGATCGGATGTGATGTCGTGGAAGGATTTCAGGAATGGAAATCTGCTGTTTTGGGCATTTCTTCTGGATCAAAGAAGTGGCTGTGATGACATGACCACCACAAGGACAAGTTTACTGGCAATCGCCACACATTTCTGTCCTTCGAAGGGGAGCCCGGTTGGCTGTTGCCAGCTGGCCTGAGCCGCCGAACTTCACACCAAGTATGGCACCGTTTTTCCTAGTTCCACTCGGAAATTCCTTTCCTAATCAACAACGTTTGTTCCCACATCAATCGCCAAATCGACATGGAGATGCGGATCCAAGTCCAGGATCGAGGCTCCAACCTAGCGACCCCTGGGACACCAAAGCTCGACATTCTCTCGTCTTCAACTGACAACTGCGATTTCTTGGCTCCAACCACCACTACGAGTACTTGTAATACCAGTACGCCTCATCGTAGCCCATCATGGGGTCCACGATCAATGCGATCAAGGTAAGGAAAAAGGCTAATCCATCACGAGCAACTCCCCGAGGGAGCAAATCAAAGCAACGAACTAACCACGTCCCCAATCCGGGAACCTATAGACCCTCATCGTACCAGCCGTCATCTCCCTCATCATCTTCCTCACCTCCCGATTCGTCATCGTGCCCCTCTGGCGACGGTACCGCCAGCGCTACAGCCAGTACCTACCGATCGACACGATATCAAACCACACCATGACGTTACGGCAAAGGCTGCAGGGTGCGTATTCGGGAATGTTGGCGCCTACGTGGAGGAGACGGTTCCGTTCGCGGGTGGTCGTGGGGGGAGACGAGGAGGTGGTGAGCGACGACGAGTATACTTCGGAAGAAGGGGAGGAGCTGGCGGATGTCGATGTTGAGTCCTGGTCTTCGGCGGCACATGGTGGGAGTAGGACGGATATTCCGAGCAGTGATAGGAGGCTAAGTCGAGAGTATGTTCCAGCTTTCCTACCCCCTTTTTTTCATTTTTTTACCTTATTTTTATTCTTCTCTTGCTTGGGTGTACTCGAACTAACTAGCGACGCACTGGGTAGTCTCGAAGAAGGGTTTCGAAGTGAGAGTGACGACGATGACAATAGAAACGAAAACTACCGGCGCTAACGTGCGAAGATAATAAACATTTAATTACCTTCCTTGCCATTCTAGTGGCTTCAAACTTAACCAAATTACCTTTCGGGGACTGCTTGTGATCGGTGAGACTTTGGCAGGGACCGCGTGTTCCCCTTTTCTCTTGTGATTTCGTGAACAGTCTGGCATATGACAGACACAGCGGCCTTCTTTCCAGAAAGCGATGGTTAGCGTAAGCGTACCTGAAGAAGTTATACGGAAGGGCCTCTCGCGCGCCCTTTTTCCATGCGCTCAACGAGAGGAAGGCGACGTCTAGTTAGAGCAAAACAGGGCCGTTTATCAGGGGTAGCGAAGGGTTCCCCTAGTGCTATCTGACGCACGGCTTCGACTGCGAATAAGGTCGGAGCCAACAGCAGGCTAGACGCAGAAAATCCGGGGTATCTCTAGCATCATCCGATGTCATCGTTCACAAGCTCGAGCACATGCTTCAACGGTTCGTCCCCTTCTTTCTAGTTCGGTTCTTCTTTCTGGGGAAGATGCGGGAAAAGAGTGGACGGCGCCCTTTTTTCGCGTCTTAGGGGCAAACCATCTCGTTCATAAGCGCGTGCGGCGTCAGGAGTGATGGAAGTTCCCCGGAGCACAGCTTCGAACATGTGAGTTTTATCTATGAGTTTGTCTATATAATGAGTGTCTTTGTCCCCAGTTCCTCGTCTCGACTCTTTTCTCCTTCATCTATTTTGTTTCATCCTTGAATCTTTGAACAACTGGAGTAAAGCCTGTCTCATACACAGACAACTACAACTACAAGGACAACCACTGCCACTACTAACACCACCACAACCGCAACAACTACAAGAACAAGAACAACTTGTTTTCTGTGGCATCGAGTGCGTCCAAAAATCAAGACAACACTCTTCAGCATCAACAAGACACTCAGACAAAAACAACAGCTTCTTCTAGGCCCCCAGTCTCAAAACAAGCAAACATCCCTCCGTCGACAAGACTGTCAAACAAAGCGGGAAGCCTCTTCCAAGCTTCCAACCTCAGAGCGAGCAAACAAACCTAAGTCCACCAATCCCACTAGCAGCAAGACAGAAAAAATGAAGTCTCGCACTTTCTCCCGCTTCTTTGGCATCTTCTCCCGGCGCAGGACCGACCGATCTACTACCGTCACCACTACCACTACTCCTCCTACCGTGACTACCACCACCACAACAACTGCTACGGCTACTGTCACCATGACCACTACCACCACTACTCCTAGGGGTACCACACCCTCGGCCCAAGAGGTAGAAACCTGCCCCATCTGCTACGAGGCCCCCCTCTCAGCCACCAAGTGCCGCCTCAACCCCACCGCCGAACAATGGTGCATCCTTCCCTGCGGCCACAAATTCGGCCACAAGTGCCTCCGGCGCTGGTTCCGCGACTGTCCCCCGCCACGAACCTGTCCCACATGCCGCGAGCCCGCCTTCCGCCGCTGCGGGCACCCCATCACGCCCGCACCTCTGCCCGCCCACGGCACCACCGTTGCGCGGAGAATCGAGATGCGGCAGATCCGAAAGGCGCTGGAGAAGCAGAGGGCTACGAAGTGTGGTTTCTGCGTTAAGAATGAAAGGGAGTATCAGGAGGCTTTGGGCGCGGTGAATACGCTGAGCTCGGATCATAAGGAGATGTGGGCTCGGAATAGTGATTTGGACTATGATGCGCATAAGAGGGCTTGCAAGGAGAGGTATGAGATGCAGTGGAGGGAGTGGTGGGATGAGAGGACGCTTGAGGGGCCGAAGATGGAGGAAGAGATGAAGGATCACGCGTATCCGTTGGAACTCTGCCTTGTCTGAAGGAGGGAAAGCAAGTTGTTTAGGGAACAAGGCCCTGACTTAGCGTAGACGAAACACGTCCGCTAATGAGGGGGATGTTTTGATGTATGGGTCATGTACATGCTTTGGCATATGATTTTGTGTCTTCAGACCGACGAAGCGTTTTGTTTTTCACGGGATGGGAACTATGTTGGAATCACTCGTGTTTCTTTTTTCTGGCGCTATGGGATATAACACGGGGCGGCGCATGAGCTCTGAGCTATGATACCCGATGAGAGTATATGAGATACGAGAGACTTGAAATGGAATTGGTAATGGATGAATGTACCACTGAACAGATCCTCATGGCGTGGACTGCCTGCTATTTCACAATAATACCACATTATCCATCCATCTATATTGTTTGCTGTGCTATGTTGAGGACCCTCGACCCCCCAAACTCTCTACCCCTAGATCACGCCGGTTCGCTTAAAGATCGGCGGCGATGGAGTCCCTTGAACTATAATGTAAGTAGTGAAGAACTAAATTGACAACGCATCTCCGCAGTTTGATTCAGAGACAGACCCGAGAAAAATGGTTTTGATGATGCACCGCAGACAAGTGTGGAAGGAGGAATGACAGAAAAAGAAACTCGCCGACAAATATATTAGAGAAATACTTTTTTTAAACAGGCAAACTTGCCGTTTCAGGGAATCTAAATGATTATAAGAATGGAGAGAGTGTGTTCTCAATACATCCAAGTTGTGAAGTCTTGGGTTTGAAATAAATCCCAAGATTTTGGCCTGGAGATATTAGTTCTGCCCCGCCCCATCGAAGACACCAACTTTTTCTCATGAACCTCAGTATCAAAGACCGAAACTACACATCTGCCCAGCCTCTATCATCTGAAAATTGTTCCGTCATCCTCTTCAATATAATTTCATCTCCCAACTCCACGCAAATCATCATCTCCATCCCTCACAATGTCCCAACCCACCCTCTCAGACCTCATCCTCCCGGAACAACCAACCCTCAACGCCGTCCTCTCCTCCCTCAAAAAAACCAGCCTATCCCCCCACAACCGCCTCCGCTCCATCCAGAACGACGCCTCCTTCGTCTCCGCCGCGGCATCGTCGCCCCTGGGCCGCGGGAGACCTCTGGTGGCCAACGAGCGCTGCGGGAGCTGGTACGTCGAACCGGGGAGGAAGCGGGGGAGTGCGTATTTTAAGAGTACGGATGGGCATACGGGACAGTGGAAGTTTAGTTGTCGGAGGTTGAATTTGCATTTGCTGGGGCTTATTGAGGAGAATGATGGGTATGAATTCAGTTTTCTATTTTCGTTCGTCCCTGTTTTGATGGGGAATATGAGTTTTATGAGTTGATATGTGGCTTAATCGTGAGCAACGATGTAAGATGAAGGACACAAGACCCAAGACTAACACGTATATCACAGAATCATCATCGTCGACTCCACAAGAAGAGGCAAACGTACGTCCTTCTAACCCCTCCACTTTCCCAAAGAAACACCCATCTAACATCCAGACCCAGGCATGCCCGACGCCCTCAGCAAAACCATCCCCATCTGGTGCGCCGTCCTCAACATGGCCCTCTTCCCCTCCCTCCCCACCTCCCACACCCTCCACACACCCCCAAACGTCGTCCCTCCGACAGAACACTCCCAAATCACCGCCCTCCTCCCCTCCTTCCTCTCCTCCCTACAAGACCTCAACCTCGACCTCGACTCCCTCCGGGCGTCCCTCACGAAACCCCTGCGTCCTTTCTGGGTGACGCCGGATACCCAGCTCCCTCTCTCCGTAGAAGAAGACGAACGGGAGGCTGCGAGTGAGGGCGTTGAAAAGAACAGGATGGCGATCTTTGAAGACGCAAGACCAATCATCTGCCTAACCGCTTCCAACAAATCCTCCACAAGTGAACTCTCCACAACTTTCGAAGGCTACGTCCAAGGCGCAGCCGACGACACAGAACACTGGGCCATGGGCCTCACCCCTTCCCTCTTCTGGTCGCACGCCCCTCTCCTCCTCTCCACCGCCGAGGTCGATCTGCCCGCCCTCATCTCCTCTCTCCTCGAACAGGAAGAATCATCTAAGCGCTCCACCGCCCCGACGACCATAAAAGTCGCTCCGCGCATCTCCGTCTGTGCGGGTCCCCTCCAGCATAACGCCACGGCACCCGACTCAGAATGCAGAATCTCTTTTCAACAGGGTACCGCACCCCGCGAATCCTGGCAGGTTTCCCCCCAGCTGCTGCGCGTCCGCATCGGGAACCCGAGGCAGGCCAGTAAGAATCTGAGATCTGCCCTGCCGGACATCTGCGCATTCGTAGCGCGTTTCTTCGAGGAGAGGGATCGTGCGGGTGATGATAATCGTCGTATCCTCGTGTCGTGCGATACGGGAAAGGATCTTTCCGTCGCGACCGCTCTTGCTCTGCAGTGTTACTTTTTCGATACGGATGACGAGGATGCCCCCTTTCGCGTGCCCGCGGAGGTGAGCATCAACAAGGCGACGATTCGTGCGAGGTTGGGTCATATCATGATTGCCTTTCCCCAGGCGAATCCTCAACGGGCAACATTACAGAGTGTAAATAGCTTCTTAATGGGTTAGAGACAACAAAGGAAAAGAAAGAGGAATAAGAAAAAAAAAAGGACTTGAAAAGATTAGACACATGAGAAATAAAATAAAAAGGCACAAGCACAAACAAGTCGACGCGGAAATCTATGTCTATTTCGAAGGGTGATCATGTACCTAAATCCGATTTTTGGGTTCCCCTCTATCGAAACCGACGGCAGAAATGTATGCGCAGCGAAAAAAATAAACCACCTTGGGCCGTTTTAGAAGAACCCCAAAGCGGGAGCCCAGCCGAGCTTCCTTTTTCCTATGTTTTTTTCTCTTTTTGATACATGTAGGTGTTGGGGAGGCAGGTTTAAACCTTTCATAAACCTCCGAAAGCTGCTTTATTTTTAATTCGTCTCTCCTCGAACCAATGTCGCTTCGTTACGTCATTACGCTTCAAGGAAAGAAGAACATAAAACAAAGGAAAAACAGAAAAAAAAGATCCCATCGCCCACCTCTTACAAAGCCTGAATCTTGGCGAGAGCCTCGGGGAACTCGCTCCAGTCGTCGATGACGAGAACAGCACCGGCGTCGGTGAGGACCTTGGCCATCTCGGCCTTGCGCTCGGCGGGGTAGGGGCCAGTGTAGCCGAGGACCTTGATGCCGGCATTGTAGCCAGAAGAGGTACCGCTCTTGGAGTCCTCAATGGCGAGGGCCTCGTCGGCGGTCTTGCCGAGAACCTTGAGGGAGTGGAGGTAGATGGCGGGGTTGGGCTTGGAGGTAGGGGTGGGAAGGGAGGTGGCGGCAGAGAAGACAAGGTCCTCGGGGAAATACTTGGACTGGCCGACCTTCTCGATGGAGGCGAGGACTCGGCGCTTGGCAGACGAGGAGACGACAGCAAGGGTGTACTTGCCCTCCTCCTGGAGCTTCTCGAGCTGCTCCATGACACCAGGGCAGGGTTGGCCGTGGGCCTTGATCTTGGCAATGACGGCGTCCTCCTCGGCCAAGACGTACTTCTCGAGCTCCTCGGGGGTGAGCTTGATGCCGTAGCGCTCCTGGAGGGAGCCAAGCATGCCACGGAAGTTCTGGCCGACGAACTCGGAGATCAGAGACTCGCCAGTGAACTCCTTGTCAACCTCCTGGCCCTTGCAGATGGTGTTGATGATGTCGGCACAGGCCGCGAAAGCGAGCTCCTCGGAGAGGACGAGGGTGTTGTCGCAGTCGAAAAGGAGGGTGTTGATCTACATTGTCAGGACAATTGTCCAATGGTTAGCAAATTGATCAATCATTGAAAGGATGACTTTTTCTCATTTGTTCTATTCCGTTTCAGGCTGTGAATGCGTTTTGTTCTCTGGTGCCCAACCTTTGCTTTTCACATGGGCGATAGAATAATCGGCCATGCTCCAATTGAGGTGGGGTAATAAGCTGGTGCAGAAAAGGGAAAGCGGCGGGGGAGGGGCAGAAAGGAACACGGGAAAGATAAGGATAAGGATAAGGTACAGTGCTAAATGCTAGGACACGCAGCATGGACCGAGCTAGTCGGCTCTTGCTGTTTGATGGGATGGCAGAAGTGGATTCTTACCTTGGACATTTTGGCTAGTGTTTGGGGGGTAGAAGTGATGATCTTTTTGGGGGGTTGAGTTGAATTGATGGAGACTGAGCCTGGACAAGATAAAGTCGGAGCAGAGTTAGCTTTATAGCTTCAGAGTGGAGAGGGATACGAAGTGGAAGAAGATAGAATCGGAAAAATCGGGAATGGGTGGGAAGAGAGTGGGAGATGTGGAGGACTATGACGTGCCTTGGAATAGCTTGGCAGTGCTTGGTCTGGCCTTGGTTTTTGTTAGACTAGGTGGGATGTGGTGGATGAGAGAAATGTGAAGAGGAGAAGATGGGAATGGAGGAGAGAGCAGAATAAATAGGAACGAACAACTCTTGGGACCAGCTACTTACTTGTACCTTTATATAATGTGGTGCAAGATGAATTAGAAAAAAAAAAAAAAAAGAAAAGAAAAAAAGAAAAGGAAAAAAAGAAGTAGAAAATAAACTGGAGCAAGAAGGAACTGGGAAAAGCAAGCTCAACCTCCCCTTTCCCCCACAGTGCAGGAGCAGGGAGATCGATTGGTACAATCAATTGCAGGGCCAGGCCATTCCTTCCTAGTTCCACCTCAGCACCTCAGTCAGACAGCAGGAGCAACCCAAGCCCATGCCACATTGATGTTTCTACCCATGCATTGACCCCGCCACGTCGCTGGTTCATTGTTACAGCTTTGAAGCTATATTCACTAAGAAGGAAGCTTCCTGGATGCTGGCCCAAGTGAATCAGTCACCGTTGCCAGGAGAGGAAGCAGCTTAGCAAGAGGTGCCAGGTCCAGGTCAGCCATGTCCGAAGGAATGTCATTGTGTGGACGGTTCCTGCCCAGACAACAGAGACATGTGGGTTGAGCTATGCGGTGTATTTTCGTACCGTGGAACTTCCCTCGGACGAGGAGGAAGGCGGCGACGGAGATGGCAAACGGGGGACAAGACAGGGGAATTGATGAGCGATGCTCGATGCTCGATGCTCCATGTTCGATGTTCCTACTTCGTACCTAGTTCAAAGTAGTTCAAAGACCCTGGCTCGGAACTTTGAAGTTTCACCTCGTGTCAGTCCCAAAAAGGGACACAAACGAAAGCTGGTCCATGGCCCATGGTTCAATCTAACCCAAACCTGAAGCTTCTCCATCCAGGAACGACGATACGTACTTCATAGCTCCAAGCTATTGTCTCCCTCACCCCCTTTGATCTCGGTGTCACGATGCCCCTCTACATACAACAAGTACGTACAACTTCGGCAAGCTGGACATTACGGTTGTATGTACTCTTTCGCTGCTAGTAGCGCCGCGTTGGTATCGGGCCCGGCGGTCTTGGCCTAACCTTGCACGGGTTATTACTCCACCATATCATGGTTTGCCGTCTTATAATTGATGGACGCCAGGCCGAGAATATGACCAGTTAGCCGTCTCTTCCCGACATACCTCCCTCGATTGCTAATAAAAAAGGGTCTTCCGTTGGACACAGCCCAGTTGTTTTACAAGTATTGCTGCCAGGAGAGCATCGATGCGTCGATGCTCGGGTACAACAAGCCTAGGGAAAATAAATATGAGCCCCACCTTCTGCCAACAAGGTCCATTGTCCAGTCCAAGATATTATTACCCCGCCCCCGCCTTACCTTTTGAGATGATGAAAGCTCGATTGCGGCGAGAGGAAAAGAGGGAGAGACACGCACCTGCAGCCAGGCTTACCGTACAGTGGCCGACAGGGAGAGGGAGGGGCACGAAGGGGGTGTGTGGATGTGGTTCGCCCTGGCAAGATGCCCCTCGAGACGAAAGATGGCAATAATAGCTAATAACCTGCATCTAATTCACGGCGCCGCTAGCCGGGTCCAGCTCAGAATTGACCAGGGTAAGGTCCTGGTCCTGGTCCCACGTCCTGGTGTCGTACCGATACACCTGGGACACGTCCTAGCTGCTGCGTCGGGTCCGTATCCCGGAAAGACATTACATGGGGGATGCTTCTCTAGCTTCTCTAGCTTCTCTTCCAGGAGTGACGACGATTTCAAAAAGAAGGTGAGCAAGTCGGTAGGTGGAACTTACAAGGTACGAGAGACACGACCGCCTCTCCTCCTGATCAAGCTATCGTCGATGCAGTTTAGATCCGTCCACTTCTATTACTTCGCTGTTCAACAAAATAAGAAACGAAGTATCGCTTCAGCTCTCCGACCTCCCCTTACGAAGGACGGGCAGGACAGCACGAGGCGACCATCCCGCGATCCCACTCACACACTCGCACACCTTCGCACCCACACAATCAAGCGGTCAGGCGGTCTGCGAAACGAGGCCCCACGACTAATTTTGCCCTCCAGCCTCGATTTTCTCCTTTTTTCCCCTCCTAGTCTGAGGATGGCGATGAAGCTGATGGCTCGATAGTGGTCCGTCACCGCCTCGTGTCGTGTCTGCCGAAATGATATGGACTGCCATTGCTCATCGGTCTCGACAGCTGGTCCTAGGCCCCCCCTTTCCAGTCTAATATAACACATCGCAGTCTAGCTAGCAGTCTAACCAGCAGTCTAACTAGTAGCACAGCATCACGGCTCCCACGTTCGCAGTTCTGGCGGTCTCGAACGAAACATGGCAAACAGGGGTGGCGGCTCTGTTTCCCCCCCGCCCTTCGCCTCGCCCTTTCGATGCGGCGGTCAAAGGTCAAAGGGGGCCTGGCCTGGTCTGGACGATCAAGTGCGTGCGTGTGTGTCCCAACGCTGCAGAACACCTAATGCATATACAAGGATGTAACCGTTGAGGCAGTGGATGCTAGATCCGCCGTCGAGGGTCGAGCTCTCCCTTGTGTCTCTCTGTGACTGTGCCATCTCATCTGACCTCCCTCCCCTGTTGATCGTTCTGCTCTGATACTAATATTATTCCCTGTATTGGAATACCCCCGCGAGACTAACTCTTTGTCATAGAAATTCCCTCATCGTAAATCCAAATCACCTAACCGAAAATTGGGAGAGCCATGGTGGGAGGATGATTTTTGTTATCTCGCATCCCTCCGTTTTCCAACTCTGTCTGTCTGCGCGCCTGATAATCCCTATCTAACAAACAACTCTCATATAGACCACAGCAACAAATGGATCCCTCATTCTTCCCTTAGCTCGACCAGATTAGATAGAGAAAGGGCCCATTTTGATCGTAGCGGCCGAGACGGCACGCAACTGCACCAATTTAGTTCGGTCCTTTCCCGCCGGAATTGATGGGTTAGGCCGCTCGCTAAATTGGGTTGAGGGCCCAGAACTAGCAGAAACAGCCAAATAAAAGGAAGAGAGCCCAAGCAAACGCGTCCTCGGAGGGCCCCGCCTAACGAAGTGCAAAAAGACGCCTTCACGATAATTGGTAAAAAAAAATGGATTCTGGGAGACGGACGCTTCGGGCTGCAGCTGCCCCGCCTTGCACGACTTCGTTAATTGAGAAACGGGACATTGCCGCGAAGCGAGATCGCTCTAAGCAACATACTTTGCAAGTTGGTGCATAGACCTCTGTCGTGCAACTTGTTTTATTTTATCTAAACTATCTCTCTTTTCATTTCTTTTTCTTGTCCCTTGCCTGTGCTCTGAACTTGCTTCGCGCCCTCTGCTTGCACCTCGTGGCTCAGCTCTATGCTCCGAGCGGTGGACCGGGGCGGTGGGATGAAAAATTGGGCTGGGGCGTTGGTCTGGCCATAACACGCATACTTCGTACATGGATACAAGTACTGCCGAAAAGATGGGCTGCATGACCTGGCATGAGACATTTGGAATGCGACATTGGAACTATTTGATCTGTTTGTTCGTATGGGAAATATGGGAGTCATTCGTATAATTACATGCTAGCCCAAGAAACCCATTTGATGGCTCGTAGCAAGTACTTCGTAGAAGAGATAACCCCCCTTGTTCGAAAACACTCATTACCATCACCGTCATCTCATCTTAATGAATCTCATCCTGGGGAGATTCAATACGTTCCTCGGAGAGTAATTCCTCTTCTTGACACCAAAAGAGCTATCCAACAGGCTTCCCCCTTGCTCAGAGAGAAAAAAAAAAAACATCTGTATGACTTCGTAAACCACATGTAGCTACAAAAGGAGATTCTTCCCCATCCTCTCCTAACTCACAGATTGCCCAAGCCCCCTTTCTTCACGCCAGCCTCCAAGCTCCTTGTTTTTTTTTCCTGTCCTCGTGATGCCCTTCGTCCCCCCTGTCCCTAACGAAGGAAAGCTACCCCGAAATTAGGATTCCCCACGATTCTTTGGGGGTGGTACGGTGGGGCATGGGGGGTGGCGTTTCGTAGCTTTGGGTCGCGTCGGTCAGTGATCTCCCCATAGTTTCTTTGGTTCGGGCGAGAGAGAGAGAGAGAGAGAGCTGTTACGAGATGGGGCGCTGGACACTATTGAGGAAGATCTAGCGGATCTTGGGAAGAGGAGGGGAAAAAAAAAGAAAAGATGGATCCGCTAGAGGGAGTTCCGGGGGTGCGTTTCCGGTGCGGCGAAGGGAGCTTGAAGGGGTTCTTTTTTGCAGCGAGACATCGGTGGTGTTGAAGATTTGGGGGCAAGCTCATGGAGCTATGATGGGGTTTGTACTCATATTTGATCTACCGAGTAAGCCCGTTTTCTGTTTCTTCTCTTTCTTTTTCCCTGAGGGCCTAGTGATTTGTCTCTAGATGTATTTCCCTTGGCGTGCTGGACCGTTTTATCCGTTTTGTCCTGTGCTGCGAGAGTCCGTTGAGGCCGGACGCAACACATGAAAAAGCTCTCAACAAGGTCAAATTCGGCCGGATGACGGAAGATTCACCATCGGGTCATCTCTTTTCCTCGTTGTCTCATGGAGAGGAGACTCGCACAATGAATATCACGAATTTCAGAACGTGGAAAAACAAACAAGGGCAGCAAGAAGGAGAGGAGCAAACCAATCTCTTTCGTGTCTCTGTTGTGTCTTAGGTATTCCAGATCCTATATTTCCCGGGTTGGGTTCAATGTGCCAGCATCATCGTCACTATCCCTTCGTTCTCTTACAGGACACTTTCTGCCTCCGGATCCTTCACTTACAAAAATGCACCAGCACTGTTACACAAGACCACACATCGAACGAACGTATCTCTCCCCATTCCGTCTATATCACCAAGCCCCAACCTAGGAATTGAACCAAGTGGAACTGGAAATATCAGTCTATTAATATGTACCATCATTTGCCACAAGAAAAAAAGAAGAAAACAGAAGAACGAAGGCAAAGCTGGTTGCGACGTCTTGACCTCGTCGCCATGCACCACCCTTCATGCAAAACTTCGAGATTCCTTCAAGACCTCATTGGAAAACCCTCAGGGCCTGGTAACAACAAAAAGAGAAAAGTATTAACAAACTGCGTTGCCAAACTAAAGCGGACCTTTTCCACGTCCAAGAGAAGAAAAAAAAAAAATCGTCACATTATCTGCCGGCGAGCAAATCCCTTCCAAAACGCCTTTATCGATAGCCATAAACACCACCCCTTCTCCATTCCAAAAAACAAGAAGCCGGCATCAATGAGGTGAAGACAAAATAAATAGTTTCCGCCAACGCCCTAGAAAAAGCTCGAGGAACAAAAACAAAAAAAAAGGAAAAAAGAAAACATGAAACCTTTCAACAAACTCTCTATAGACGAGTTGTTGGTCATATGTGGCAGTATCGGTAGCAGTAGTAAGTTCGTCATGCTCAGCCGTTTTCCTTGGCATATCGTCGTTCGGAACATCGGAGACATAAAAACAGTCGAAGTTTCGACAAGAAAGGAGAGAGACACGTCGCTTAGTTTCACAGAATCTCCCGCAGCTTCGCCTTTTGCTGAGCCGTAAGCGTCGTGGGGAACTGCACGTTGTACTTGATGATGAGGTCGCCGCGCTCGCCGGGCTTCTTCGAGATGGGCATGCCCTGGCCGGGGAAGCGATCTTCGCTGCCGGGCTGTACGGGGCCGCCCTTTTCGATGGGGATCTGCTTGCCGTCGATGGTGTCGACACGCCTGCTGAATCCGGTGAGGGCCTCTTTGAGGTTGAGGTTGATGTCGCGGACGAGGTCGTTGTCGACACGCTTGAAGAGAGCGTGGGGTTTCTTGCAACAATGTTAGCCTTGTAAAAGGGGAGGGTGGAGAGGCTTTATATGTTTGCTAGAGGGGGATATGCTTACCTCCTCGAGAATAAAATGCAGATCCTGGCGACCTCCCTCAACAACTTGGTCGCCAACACCATGGAACTTAAACTTGCTACCCTTCTTGAGACCCGGCTTGACAGGAACCTCCAGGATCTGCTCCACAAGCGAAAGCTTCCCGGACTCATCGTACGTCTTGCGCTTTATCTTCAACTTCTTGGTAACGCCGTGGAAGATCTCCTCGAGCGTCAAAGCAAGCGGCTTCTCAATGGTGCTAACCTCGGGAGCGGGCTGCTGAGCACGCATGAAGGTCCCCGACCCGCGAGACCGAGGAGTGCGGGGACCGCCAGCGCCGCCAGCACCGTAGGAACGAGCGCCGGCGCCGGCGAGGTTGGCGAACAGATCCTCAAAGCCGCCGCCGCCGTCGGACCTAGCGAAGTCGGCAAAGATGTCCTCAGCGTTGCGGAACGTGTAGGAGCCGCCCGGTCCACCAAAGGCGAACCCGCCAGCGCCTCCGTTGGGCATGGTGCCAAAGCTGAAGCCTGGGGGTACGCCGCCGGTGCTGGTGAAGGTTGGACCGCCGCCGGCTCCGGGCTCGGGAGGCGGGGCGCCCCCTCGGAGGAGGAACTCGAGACCGTAGGCGTCGTAGATTTTACGCTTTTCGGGGTCGGAGAGAATCTCGTAGGCTTGTGAGCATTCTTTGAACTTTTCGGCGGCTTCAGGGCTGTTCTTGTTTTTGTCGGGGTGCCATTTCATGGCCGCCTTCCTGTTATCCAAAAGGTTAGTATCATGTCCTGAGATATGGGTTGTTTGGAGAGTCTCGTGAGGTCACGAGTGCAGTGGCGTCGTGCCATAGCCAGCAATGACAACGTGAATCGGACGAAGAAACGAGAGAAGCAAGAAGAAGGGAAAGAAGAAGAAAAGAAGCAAGGCGTGCAAAGCTCGAGGCAAACGGCGGCCATAGTGTTCGAAAAAAAAAAACTGCCAGAGTAACCAAGAGAAAAAAAGGCTCTCTACTTACCGGTAGCCTTTCTTGATTTCATCAGTGGTGGCGTTGGGCTTGATGCCCAGCTGGTCGTAGAGCTTCGTTTCCTTGACCATTTTGAATTAAATCGGTTCGAATTCTAGAGACGAGAAGTAATGTCAGTGATCGGTTCCTTCGATTGATTGGCGATTGGGACGGGGCGAGGTAATAAGAGGCTTTCCATACAGTTTTTAGGTAGGAATTGATATCAGCAGATGGAGGAATGATGCTGAGGCGGTGGGGTTGAAGTCGAGCTCTCTATCAGCGCGGGGGGAAATAGAAATCTCCGCTGGTGTGGGTGGAGTGGCGGGGATAGAGAGAGAAAGAACGGTGTTAGAGGGGTAGAGGAAAGAAGAGGGAAAAGAAAATCCAAATCCTTCCAAAGATATTGCAGATGGGATTATTTTGAAGTAGGCTTGAAAAGTTTCAGATGGGAGAAAAAAGAAGAAAGAGAGAGAGAAATGGATGGAATCGAGCATTGAGCTAATAGAAATAGATGATGCAGTGGGCAATGGGCAATGGACAATGGGCAATGGTGGTTGGAGGGGAACAAGTGACCGTGATCATCAAGTGCGTGATCTTGGGGCGGTTACGACTGGGGAAGTCACAGTGGAGTGGAGTGCAGTTACTGCATCGGTAGAGGCTTTCATTGATCTGGTCACTGCCAGTTGCCAGTGCAGTGAGTCTTTGCAGTGCAGGGTGGAGTGTTGAAGTAATAGTGCATATTCAGTAGTGGTGTTAAAGGTGTACTTGGAGTGTTGATTCACCAAATGGCAACTGAACAAGTACAAAGTTAGCTCTCTAGCGGTACTTGATATCTGTTAGAGAAGGTCTCAAAAAAGAGCCGCCGGATTCATGGATTCATCAACTGTGGAATGCTCTATCAACAGGAAAATATCCCACTTTCAAGAAGGCAAAAATCAAGCAAAATCCTTCATCAATCCAATTCCAGGCTGCCTCCCTCTCCATAGAAGATTAAAAAGAAATTAAAAGAAGAAGAAGTTTCTGAAAACAGCCTCATAATCCCGTTTCCATCTCGCCACCGCCCTCAGCATCAATGGACCTGATTCCCAAGCCTCGGCGTCCTGTTATCAACTGCCAAGTAGCCGGCCAAGTACACCGCCCAAGCTCCTCGCCATCCAAAGGGTCGAACAAACGATGACGACAGTTGGAATCGATTTTGCGGGGCAATGGAAAATCCCATGCCCAGCGTGGCTGTTACGTCCCAAAGTACCCTCGCCTCTCACGACTCCTCGTAGGAATCGGTCGGAGATACTTGGCGAGCTATCAATTTGATCAGGTCTGTTTCCTCTTCTAACCAATTAAGCCTTGACGAAACCACGCGACAGGTCCAAGGACAGCACAATAGTACGATTTCTTTCCCGTCTCGAAGAGCTGGAAAAAAAGCTCACGTCCCACAGACAGAGAGCAATTGCAGCCAATTCATCAATGCCTTTCTCGTGGCAGAGGTAGAGATAACCCCTGAAGGCAAGCAGGTTGACCTTCCTCGTCAAACTCACCGAGCTAGCTCTCGTGAAAGCTCGAAAAGCTCTCTCATGGAATGTTCTCGAAGCTTCCATGAAGTCCCTCGCTCATAGCGGAAACAATTCATCACGACTAACACCCTGCGAGACATAAATGGGTTGAGGGAGCGAGCAAGACTAGTCAACCCACCCACCATACGAAGGCGAAGAGGTAAACTTAGAAACAAGGCCCTAAATCACAGTCGCCTCACTACGGGGCTCTCCGAGCCGACTCTCGAAGCTACGAACTACTAGTTTCCTAGTTTACTAGCTACGTAATTCAATTCATAATTCAATTCGCCTGCATCTCAATTGGTTCATGTTTCAGTGTCTGTTTCGATTGACCTTCTAGCTGCTCTGCTTGGGGCAATGGGTATCAATGAAGCCATCCCACCCGACCCTATGCTACCTCCGTCCATGAAAAAAAGAAAAGATCAAAAAAGAAGACAAACAGGAAAAGTGCCATGATGTTCTCTCCGTTCAACCCCAACTTAAAGGGAACAAAACAAAAAAAAAGGGGGAGAGGAAGATGGGATCATTGCATGATGACCCTTTTGTAGTGGGGATGCATGCATACTCTACGCACCGTCCTTACGAACCGACTCCAACACTTCGAAACACCTAACTTTGGTCCGGCCGCTGCCGACCCCTCTCCTGCTCCCTAACAAAGATAGGCTTAGTACTAACCTCCTTCATCTCCTGCATCGGGACATCCTCCTTATTGTCACCGTCGACCTTCGCAGGAGGAGGCAACAGAGGCGCACTCAGACCAGGCCCTTGCTCGCCCCGTCCAAGAACGGGAGACTCAACATTAATAAGCTCCGCGTCCTCCTCGCCGGCACCAGGCTGAGACGCCTCTGTTATGAGGTCATCATCATCATCAACATCCATCCCACCAAACTCGTCGCCGCGGAAATCTCCCTCCCGGGAATCCATCGAGCCGATTGACGCGCGATTCGTCGCCATCGAGTCGACGCTGCCCGATCGGGACCGCATGTCGAAAGACTCGAGGGTCTCCATCGGCACGTCCCCGCCGGCTGTGGCCGCGGCCGTTGCTTCTTCCTCTTGCTCAATCTCCTTCTGGAAGCTGCGGTTGTCGACTTTGATGAAGCGCTGGAGGGCGTCCGGCAGGGGAATCTTGGGCGTGCTCATGGCTTCCTCGGTGGCGTAGATCAGCATGAGGGAGTTCGATTCGTCCCACATGGCGTTGTGGATCGTCTCGAAGTCGACCGTCTGCAAGAGAAAGTGTGCATTAGTGACGGGGGTTTGCGGCATGATGCGACTTATGGCAATGGGTAGTTAATGTAAAAAGGGGAGGGAAGGGGGTATATCATAGGCAATGGACATACCTCAGCCTTGACAGGCATCTGCCTGTTGCCAGTATATTCAAGTCTCCACCACTGATCCTTGGGGGCAGCAGGGCTATCCGCCAACTCGATCAAGGTAGGTTCGGCCCTCCTGCAGACGTAGACGATGTCCTTGCCAGTAGCAATTCCGCGAAGCGTGTACTTGTTGCAGGTTAAGGAACCGGATTTGTTAGGATCCGTGAGGAGAGAGCCGATAAACTTATCGACCTCGGCGCATCGCTTCTTCTCCTCCTCGATTTCTGCTTGGAATCTGTTAGTGAAACGATCTCTAACTTGGTGTGTTTTTTTTTTTTTTTTTTTTTTTTTTTTTTTTTGGATTCGTAGTAAGAGAGAAGACTCACCCTCGATCTCCTTCTGGAGCTGCTCCATCTGCCGATTCATCTCCTCTCCAATCTTCCTCAACCCCTTATACCTCTCCTCCTCCTCAGCCGTAAAATCACAAGGCGCATCCGCCGCCCCATTAGGATACGTCTTCCGATCATACCCGGACTGCTCAAACGCCCTGAACCGCGCGCTCGTCTCCGAATACTTCATCAGGATCTCCGCGCGCTTCGCCTCGGCCGCGAGGCTCTTGAGACGGTCCTGGATCGAAGGCTGATCGGGAGGGGATTCCCTCTTCTCGACCTCGTCGCGCTTGGCCTTGGCGCGGCGGCGCATCCACTGGATGCCGATGGCTTCTTTTCTGCGCGCCCAGAGGTAGCGCTGCGGGCTGAAGGTCTCGGGGATTTCGAATTTGGAGGATCGGAACGGGTCCGTTACGGAGACGACGAGGACCTCTCTCATCTCGGCGAAGAGGGTCATGGAAATCTTCTCCAAGGGCGTGTCAAGCTCGTCGACAAGCGCCGGGCGCCACAGTTCATAGTCCCAGACGTCGTAGATCGTCTTGACACGGGTGTAGGTATCCTCCGTCAGGCCGAGCCTGAGGTAGTTGACGGGGTTGACTTGGCGGTCGTCTTCTGTGGGGAGACGACCGGCGGGGCCGATTTCGAAATTGCAGGCGTCATGCGTGATCGGCTTAATGCAATCAGGACCGTAATTCTCAACTAGATTGGCGAAGAGCGCTTCGTCGTAGTCCCACGAGTTGACTACCAACTCGGACAGGACGGAAGTAGAGCCAAAGCTGCGCTCGGAGGAGTCTAGAAAGCTCATGAGGCGATGAACCTCGTGGTTAAAGGCGACAACCTCCGGCAAATCGGGCATGCCGTCATCGCCGGACGTCTGCATCCGCGCGAGAATGTGAGGCGGCAGGATAGGTTTGCCGGCCCACCACTCGCTGTTATGACCGTAGCTTGTAGCAGGAGGACCAACTTCTAGAAGGGTGTTTCGAGCAAGCGGAATCTCATGGAGAATAGTAAGGATTGAGCCTATCCGGTGATCCGCAGTGGTGGCATCGTTGAGTAGGAGAGCGGGCGTGTTCGAATCTCTCTTGCGCGCCGAGGCGTACACGCTGGTAGGCGTAGGCGTGCTTCCCGAGACATTGTCTGGACGGACAATAGCCCACTGCGATTCGTCGTACTCCTCTCTGTTCGCCGGGCCAAACATAGGCAAATCGCCCATGACTCCCGAGACCTGAGGCGGTGCTTTGAGTCCAGCCTCCGTAGCGGACTCCATAAGAGCTCGTCTGAAATCCTCGTCTTCGTCGTCTGCGGCAGTAGGACCTACTCCGGATAGTTGGTAAAGTTAGTAAAAATACGCCAAAAACAGATTTGGGTAAACAGGGGTGGCTGAGGAGAGAGCCAGTTACCGGGCAGAGATGCCACAGTCAAATCTATTGCCCTACCAAGTGGTGAACGTCGCTTCGTTGGGGTAGGGGGACGTGAAGGTGCGGCTCCGCTGTAATAGGGTGTATCCTGTCCTGGAACGACTCCGTGGAGAATCTGAGGTCCGCTGCCGTGGTCGGGAGCGGATTCGATGTGGAAGGCTGGATGAGGCCACTTGTCAGTCTTCGCGCCCACACGTGTCTAGGGGACAAATAAGAGATTTTCAAGAAGGTGCAAGTCGTCCGTACACATTGGGCCCTCTGAGCCGTCCCGGTCCGCTGTGAACGCGCTTTCATCCCACGAGTATTTCTTTCGAAACTGCATGCGTAGACGTTAGTCAGACTGGAGTCCGCAACGATCGTTGATTCCCACTAGACGCATCGAGGTTAAACCCTCCTCGCGCCGCTGGAGGCTCGCTCCACGTATCGGCCAACAGGGAATACGAACCGCCACCTCATCATCGTAGAATTCCGCTATTAATTGGTTGGCATCGGCATTGGATTGCTGTAGCAACACACCCACGTTAGCGCAATGTTCTACAAAACTCGCAGTCCCTTCCGAGCTGTCCAGGGGAGGGCGGCAAAGCAGAGACCTATCCCTGCCCGCACCTTGAAAGCATGGGGCTTGCACGTACTCTGAGGGCTCGAGTGGCAAGAGGCCTGTCGCTCTCGCCAAGGCCTGCGAACTCCAAGAAAGACTGGATATCCTCATCGCTTGGCTCGCGCGACATCTTGGCCGCGGGGAAGTATCAATTGACGCCTTCGATATGACACACTCCCTTCCGCCCGCACCTGGAGAGAATTATGCCTGATCGATCTCGTTCCGCTTTCTTGGATCGAATCGAGAATGGAGAATCGACGAAAGGACGGGCGACAGAGGTTGAGAACGAGAAGAAGGCGAAGAGGCCGTCCAAAACACCCGACAAGAGGGGTGGATTTGGTTCGCGTCGAGGTTCGAGGACGGGGTGAGGGGGGAGGTTTGGAGGAGGTTCCCTTTGGCAAGGTGGACTATACAGTTTGAAGTGGCACTCTCTATCGGAGGAGCAGAAACATCTAGCTCGTGGGTATCAGATTGTATTTGTAGGATATGGCATCGCACGATGGTTGGCAAGAGAGTAAAGGCTATAAAGGACAATCAAGGATTCAGTCAGGTCGTTGTGGGCAGTGATATGAGCTGTGGATCTGACTTGGAAGCTTGCCGACGTCAGCAGCGCTACGTAGATAACATTGGCTGAGCCTTAGGAAGAAGTGTTATAGTGCTGCACTAATCAATGATCAATGCTAGGCTCCAAGCTTGGACCAGACAGAGGCTGCAGGGGTGCTAAGTGATATCTGATTCTGAGCACAATGTACCATTTTGCTGTGCATTGTGCTAAGGAGTACTTCCAAGTTCTATTGTCATCAATTGATCAACTTTCACATTTTCAATTTCAAACCGGCCTCAGTTGCCTTTCCAAGCTTCAAAGGAATATTCAAGCTGTTTTATGATAACCGGATAGAGGCTAGTATCTCGGAGAAGAACAATCAAGGTATCTGAAAAGTACTCATGGCTCTATACTTTCTTTTTATCTTTATCTATCGCAAATTATTAAACATATATATGGAACCTACACTCCATCAGGGAGAAAAAAGAACATCGACAAAACACGGGCAAGAATATCCACGGGGCAAGATATTGAAATGAGAATAAACGACCATTCAATCCGGGGGGTTATACACTAAAACGCCTCTAGAAATCATGTACTTCATAAAAGAACATGAAAAGGAAAGAAAACAACAAAACAGCCGCCTTCCCTCGCCGCGCTATGCGTCTTGATGAGAACATAAAAAAAAGAAAAAAGGTGAAAAACAAAAAGAGGAGAGGAAATGAACATAAAAAAAACAACCTGTCTCATCCCCTCAGAGGTCCCTCCATAAGCTGACCACCGATCGCAAGAGGAAGAGTCCCCGAAAAGTGCTCCTCGTCAAGATCACGGATGGTACTGTAAATATAACCAACAGGCTGAAAGGGAGAACGGCCGTGAAGCTTGGTGGGGAGTTCTGTGACGAACCGGCAAAACTCCTGACGAAGTAGGGCGAAGCGCGGCCTCAGGGGCAGGCACCGGACGCCCACGGGGAAATACTGGGTGAGGCTGACCAGGGTCTCCGTCAAACGGAGAAGGCGCGACAAACGATCGAACCAAGGAGCGATGGCCATCTAGTCATCGTCCTCTTCGTCGAAATCCTCATCAAAATCGTCCATGTCGATGTCGCTATCGCTATCGCTGCCACCAATGCTCTCCTCGTCCGTTTCGTTCATGAAATCGTCATCGTCCAGTCCGCTCTTAGCAGGAGGGGCTGCGAGCTCCTCGCTGGTGGGGAAGTCAACGCCAACGGGGATGCCGGCGCGGGATTGCTCGGCGACCTGGCGGGCTCGGGTGTTGTATTCGACACGCTTGTCACGGTAGGTTACGGATGCGTCGACGTTGGCGGGAGAATTGATCTCGGGGTCATCGAGGAGCAAGAGGACCGATCGGAGAACGGATTCGGCGCCTTGGAGGGGGGACCAGCGCTCGGAGGCTTGCTCTCCCGACATCTCATCTTCGCCGGGGGCGTGGAGGATCGAGATGCAAAGCCTGCCATCCGGGTACACATTGGGATGGTAGACGATCGGCTTCGTAAATCGAAACGTGGGAGGCCGGTAGGGGTAGTCGGAGGGGAACGTCATCTCAGCCTGGGAGAGTTTCAAGGCCAGCGATTAGCATATGAAACTCACCAGCAGGGGGGTAGGGAGGAGAGTATGGAATCAATTACCTTCAAATAGGCTCCGGAGAAGACACTGTCGGGATTCACAACCATAAGGCCAACATCCCATTTCTTGATATCCGCCTCGTTTACCTGAAGACAATGATCGTAAGTTGCCTTTCTCATATCAAAGGCCAGGCAGGCGGGCAGGCAGGTAGAGAGAAAGGCAGACAAGTAGGTAGGCTCATTGCATTACTACTTGTGAGCTGGGTGAGTTGGGAGCAAATTGACTTACCTCAATATAAACCCATTTCTCCTTCTGTAGAGCCTGGAGCTCACTCATAAGACGCTTCTCAGCCATCTTCAATTGCTGTCCGAACAAGGTTGCACAAAGGAGAGTTAGGGTAGTGCCTGTAACACGGAATCCCAAGCTGGCGGTATTTGTGCCAAAGAGGTGGTTTGGGATATGAAATCAGGATTTCTTCCTTATTGTGTAGGAGGGAGGATTCCTTTCCCCAGACGCGTCTTCGATGTTTGTGTATGAATAATCACAAGAGCTTGACTTCAGATCTATCAAGGTCAAAATGGAGGAAGGTGGCAGGGTGACTGATTCCAGGAGGTCAGGTTTAAAGAAGGAACGACACTTTCCCCCTTGTGACAGCGGGGTTCCAGATTAAGATCACGAGATGCCCAAATGGTCCAAGGAGGAAAAGAAGCCCAAGCTGCAGCACGATGCCAATAAAATGCAGGACACAACACCAAAAAAATGGTCTGAGGAGGAGAAAAAAAAAGGAGAGAAAGAGAATAGAAGAATTAAAGAACCTTCACCAGGAGTTCAAACCAAAGTAAGATTGATGAAAAACTGGGAGAAAATACAAACGACTGACTCAAGGCAGAAACTTTGAAGAGCCAAGTGCCTCATTCCCTTTCCGGCTTGCAGATGTTGCAGATTAGGCGCCGCTGTTCCCGACCGGTTGGGCCGTCCAGGTCCGGGGTACTGAGTCCACTGACTTGTCCCAGGAGGCCTGGAGGTATAGTCCACGCTCTGGATTCTGTACTAGTTTGTACCTAGTACCATTTCCAGCATATGTCGCATGATGGTGCCTACGCTAACGATGGCGGATCCGGTCACTGTACGAAAAACGACTTTGGCGTCATTTCCTCGTTCCAGCTCGTCTTTCTCTGGGCGGTGGCGTACGGCTACGGTGGGCTGTGGTGGACTGCGTCCCAAGGCACAAAGTACCGAAGTACTTTAAATCCATTGCCCCAAAAGACACCGAACCCACCCCGGTCTTCTCCGTCCTCGCCACCGCACCACAGGCAGAATACATTGAAGCTGCGACATATACTTATTCGCAACGAGAATTAAAATCCTTCGCGACGAGGATCGGTACGGGCCGGAGAGCCTTGAGCAAATGACTCGACTTTGTGCCCGTTGTCCCTTACTCAATCATCTATAAACACGATTACTCACTTTTCTGTTTATAAAGAGCCATATTCCGAAGAGGCAACCTGATTCATTGTTGTCATTTCTGGGTATAATAATAATAATAATGCGCACATCTCTCTTCCATTCCACCTGAAAATCAAGGAGTTAAGAGTGGAGATTGTGCCCGGGGAAATCCGGCTACTAAACCGGAGCCTGCATCGCAATGAGGGTCTACTAAGATTACCAACGCCAGCTGGCTGACGTATCTTTCTCTGTAGAGGCTCTAGATCGCCAAGTCAAAGTAGATAATCTTCCCCGTTCGAAAGTTGTAGATAAAGCAATGTCTCGATCGCTTCTCCTCCTCGCACTCAGCCCTCCACGTGCTCAGTTCCTCGTGGATCTGCCTAACGTATCCCTTGCCTCCGGAGCCTGCTGCCTGCTCCAACTTCTTCCAGCCCTCGACGCTCGACAGAGGGGTGCTCTGGATGAGCGTCAGAGCGCCGTCCGACGTTTCGACACCGAGAATCGGGCCGCTTGTCAAGGCGTCCAGAAATCCTGCCGCGCTCGTCTGAGCTTGGTCGATAACGGACTGCCGCATCATTTTCTTATTCTTTTGGTGGGTTACAAGCACCGAGACCTCCTGACCGCCATGCGCACGCCGTGCCAGGGGGCCGCTTTGCTCTCGTTGAACTGAAATCCTCGATCGTGAGACCAGCGAGTCGCGTTCCTGAACTTTGCTGTGAAGCCACGTGAGGAGGTGGTTTGTAGGCATTTCCTCGTCGGGAATATCATTCCGTTTCATCGTCTTCACTCTCAAGCTCTTATCAGGCTTCACAACTACGACCCACGAGTAGTCGTCGTCTTTGACGTTGAAAAGGAGCACGTCTGTCGAGCCGGAGCTATTAGCGAGCTCGGCTGTGAATCCATTATCCCAAAGTGTTCCGAGGATCTCAACTCCAATGGTTCGTCGTAGAGAATCGTCCGTGCTGGTGACAAGGACATCAAGCTACGTGGTAGGTGTTAGTAAGACGACGACGAGAGTTCCGGGGGGGGGGTTAAAAGAGATCTATCACTTACTCGCCCTGCTTGCAATGCCTCCTGTTCCGGCCGTTTCTGCGATGCCGAGGATGATGATCCTGACTTGAAAAGATGGACAAATGAATGCCACGAGAACGAGAATCCAACAGCTCGCCGACCCTCCTGTTCGCGGTCGCCGACATTCAGGCGGAATTCCTTAATAAGGCTGTCATATCGACCACCCGCGGCGAATACTTCCTTAGCCTTCCCGCGGAATGTGCACGTGAAGAGAATTCCGCCCGAGTAGAAGCTCTCTCGGATGCTGCAAAGCGGTTTGAATTCGATTGTTGTCTTCACTGCCATTCTGTTCGTATATTCCACGACCTCCTCAAGGCGGCCAATGGTAGAGGCGACTCTGGAGTACAGGTCTGATCCTTTGAACATATCCTTCAGTTTGGAAAAGGTTTCACTGGGTGGGCCTGCTCGCTTTTGTTAGCAAAGAACGACAAAAGCTAGACGGGGGAAAAGAGAGCAGGGGAGAAACATACCCTTGAAATCAAACTTCTCTAGTTCGTTGACGCTCGTCGCCGACACGCCCACCTCTTCGGATCGAAGTTCCTGTCGTATCTTCTGCCACGTACATCCATGGATATGCAACTTACTAATGATGTCGGCCGTCTTCCGTCGAAGAGACCGGTCGACCTTGCAAAAGTCAAAGATGGCGTGGAGGAGACTGGAGTGTCCGATCCAAAAGGTCATCTTGCTCGCTACGGTGGGTGGGAGCGTGTGGATGGTCTCGTCCAGGACTTTTAGTAGCTCTGCCTCCTTAATCGACAGCTCCCGTGCATCCGAAGAGACAATGTCAAAGTCCACCTCCCCGAAAGCCACCGGCTGGCCCATACCCTTCGAGGCTCGGAAGACTGGCCCGAATGAGTAGACTTTGTCAGCCGGTACGGTTTCGGGGTGTTTTGCTAGTAATCTAGCCAGTCCCATAGTCAAATCGTATGGGAGCTGTAGCACCGTCCCGTCGGCGTTGAGGAGCTTGACCACGTTGTCTCCGTAATGGCGGGATCTGGGGTAGACATTGCTGCGGTTAATGGCCAGACCGCCGTGACGACGAAAAACAGTTTCCAGGTTCTCCTTGACCAAGGCTTGGAGGGCGAGATCATCCGTCATAATCTTCTTCATCACTGCCGGACCAGGCATCTCGATATCCCACGCGTAGTCCCGCGCTTTCCCTGCGAAACCCGAAAAGAAAGTAGCTAGGATTTCTCGATAATAGGGAGAGTCGGGCTCGACGCCACCTGCCAAGATGCTCTTGGTAATTTCCTCTTCACCATCGATAGGGATCTTGGTGCTCCTTAGCAGCGTTGCGCTGTCAGGCCTGTCCTCTGGATTATGCGCTACGAGGGAAAGTATGATTTCCGTTTGGTTCCGATCACCGGGCTTGAAATCCGGGGGAAGAACTCGGTCCGGTCGCCTCAGTCCTTCCAACACAAGTACTCGTTCCATCCCAAGCATTGGATGGTAGCACATCTCAAAGAGGATGACACCGAGGGAAAACATCTGTCCCGACCAAAAATGTTAGTCTATGTTCATTTGCCGTCATTGAAAAATTGAATCATTTGTGAAAGCAGACAGGTTTGCATCGGGGGGTAACAAGATGACTTACATCAACCTTGGAGCTGTACGCCCCAGAGGCTGTTGAGCGGACTTCTGGCGCGGTATACAACTTCGTACCCAGGCTTCTCGTTATTTGGTCTGGATCCGAGGACGATGCACCAAGCTTAGTGGACATAAACTGTCCCATGGTTGCCAGGCCAAAATCGGCAATTTTGACGCAATCTTCCCCCTTAAGGCCCTGGGTAATGAGAATGTTTTCCGGTTTCAAGTCGCGGTGTACGATGCTTAAGCTGTGGATATGACGAAGACCGGATAGGATCTGACGGAGAAGCCTCCAGATCTCGGGTGTATCCTTATACAGACCGCCATTAATCAGGTCTCGTAGTGTCCGCCGGTCACAGTATTCCATGGAGATGTAAAGAATCCGTTGAACTTTGGGTTGAGAGTTAGTTCGCTGTAGCTGGTTATGCGACGTGGAGGACTGATCTTCCTCCTGTGTGTCCTCTTCCGTCTCACCAACATCTAGGGTCTGGCTACTGCCACTGCGGCCATTTGTTCCGACATCTTCATCGGCACCCTCGCCTGAGTCGTACCCGAACTCAATCTCAATTCCAGGATATCCGGTAGAAGAGATGAAATCAAGTCCGCCACTGGCTGTAACGGGGCCCTGTCCGGACTCTGTAACCTCCGTACTGTCGGTATCATCGTCATCCTCATCGTCTGTGGTGATTGCGGACGAATCTGTGACCGTGTCAACCCAAGCGTCATAATACCGGACTACTGCAGGATGGTTGAGCTTAGAAATCAAAGCCACCTCCTTTAGAACCTCCGTTAATGTGGAGCTTGTGCTGACGCGGATGATCTTGATGGCAAAAACACCTCCGTCGAGCTTTTTCCGGGCCTTTACCACCTGACCGAAGCCGCCTTTTCCAAGGCGACCCTCCTCGATAAATTCAGCCTCGTATCGGCCGGTATAGCGACCCTCCTTCGTGCCATCAAGTCCGAGGCGAGAGGGCAACTGCTGGACCGAGCTGGTAAACGATTGTAGCCGGCTCCTTTGGGGTACAAGGGTTCCAACGGCGAAGATCGGGGCATCGGTCGTAAGAAACTCGGTGCAGCCTAAATCAAAGGCCTTGGGACGGCGCTTGGGGTCTGGATCAAAGAAGCCTACCATCATTTCCTTGAGTGGTGTGGACAGGCTATGTGCCTTCATGAAGGCATATGGCGAGCTGAACTGCTGGACGATATCGAATCCGAACATCATCTGCATGATGATTACGCCGAGATCCCAGATATCCGTCTTGTGGGTGTACTGATCCTTGCCATCTTCGGCGGTTGTCTCAGGGGCAAGCCAAAAGCTGGATCGAGAAGAGGTGAATTTCGTCTCCGAATCACTCATCTTGGCAATGTCGTACAACATGTGCTGGTAAACAGCATCTGAAAGCTTCGCAACAGTCTGGGTGGCCTCGCCGGTGCTCTCCTTGAAGATAAGCACGTTCCGTGGGTGCACATCATGGTGGATTATACCATGATTATGAAGACAGGCCATGGCATCAAGCAAGTCTCGGGCGAATGAGCGTACCTTGGAGATGTGGAGACGATCGCAAATATCCAGGAAGCCTTCGAGAGAAGTCATCTGGGCTTTCTGGTTTAGAACTTGCACGGTCCAGAACCTATGTAGGAAATTCTTTTCCACGGCAAGTTCCTCGTGGATCATAAAGCCGACAACGTCGACTAAATGGCGGTGGTGTATGCCCTGAAGCATAGTGAGCTTTCCTTCCAATGCGATCATCTGATTCCTCACACTCTCGCCTTGGTTCGTTGGGAATCGAAGAACGGTCTTCTTTAGAGCGAGTGGGGGGCATGACGAAGCCTTGGAAACACTCGGGAGACAATGGTGGACCGCAGACAAGGGTCCGGATCCGAAAACCGAGCCGCATTCAACTGTGGTGAAGCTGAATTCCCTGCCCGATATGTCGACTACTCGGCAAATTCTGTCGAACATGATGATGTTGTCGTCCTTGTCGGGTTTTGAAGCATCCGCGTCGACCAAAGCCTCACTCGCACGGCGGCCTTGACTTTTCTCATATGCCCTGGCCGCTTCTTCATGACGCCTCAGTTCTTCCTGCACAGCGCCAGCCATTGCGCGTTGCTCTTCTCTGCTCTTCTCCAAATCTTTCCTCTTTAGCTCTTCTTTCTCCTCCTGGGCTTGACGCGCAAGCATAGCCTCATGGCGCGCGCGTTCCTCTTCCAAGGATATCTGCCGACCACTCGCTTTTGCTTGCGCGTCATCCTCGAGAATTTCTCGAATGCCCTCAATGATTGGATGCATCATTTCTTGCTCTTCCGAGGCGAGCTCCTTCGGTTTTGCCTGAAGAAATTTTTCAATCTTGAATCGAGTCGCATCTCGAAGGTCACCGAGAAGTGTAATGAGCGGTGGAGATTTGGGGTAGGTCGCAGTCAAGATGACTCGCAGGGTACAAGAAAATCCTTCGTCGGAGGCGCTGATTCGGATATCGAAAGAGGGCTCGGATTTCTAGAGAGAGAGTGGGTTAGCAAGTCTTTGTGTAAAATTGCAGTAGCAACCCATCAACATCGCCACACCAGAAGACTGCCACGGTCCAAAAAAAGACATCAAAGACAAGAAAAAGATCGAAGTAGGACTGAGTCACACCTTCCAAGCCGAATGGGCCTCTTTCAATCGCTTGAAATCCTCGCCATAAATCGCATCGAGGGCAATCAACTCATTCTGTTGAAGCTCTTCGTACTTGGTAGTGCTTCCCCGGTGGCTCTTCAAGCCAGGGAAGCCCGCGTCGCTTTTCTTGGGTTGGTTTGTCGGCTTCTTCCACGCCATCCTGACCAGGAAGGGTTAGACGAGTGGACGGCTCGGAGATGCCTATCCAGTTACTTGTGAAGGTAGCTGGGACGTCTCACGAGGAGAAGTCCATGGTTTCTTTTCTGTTGGTAAAGAGTCTGTGGTATGTGAGGGTTTGTTTTGTCGAGGTTGCCGAGGAGGATGGAGATGCGCCCTGTCGCTGGTCAAGATTGAGGTTTTGGAGGGGTCGAGTCAAAGCTGTTGGTGACTAACGGGTCTTATCGATAAGAGGAGCTGCCAGAAACAGAAACCAAGGGTCTAGCGCGTCTTTGTCGCGTGAGTGGCGTCGCGGGGTAGCTAGGCTCAAGGTCTCACCAAGGAGGCAGGGTGGTTGAAACGAGCAGATGCTCCATGGGGAGCTGATGATTGACGAAGAGCAGTTGAAATAAATTGATAGGCCATCATCGTAGAGGTGACTCTTCCGAATTGATGATAGAGGGGACCTAGTAAGAGCATTGGATAGGATTGGTAGCTAGAAGGTACTAGCCAGTGGCTTTGAAAAGGATGAAGTCGTTGGTGTCTAAAATGCTGAAAACGAGAATGGGAAATGAGGTGGGAAGAGAAAGAAACCACTTTAGTATGAGCTGTGAATTTTTTTTTTTTGAAGAGGAGAAACTGAACTGGTTCTCTGTTCTTCCTTGGAGAAGGAGAAGAGGTAAGCTGGGGTTGTGAAGATGAACCTTCGGCTTATTCTCGGAAGTGGCCAATTGATGACACCCAGTGACAACTTACACAGAAGGAACCCCAATGGCCCAGTTTGGTGTCAAAGTAAACAAAGGAAGTTGCATCTGATTATTCGCCCAATTCCAATTTTATCTTACCACTCCCACCACTCCCACCACTCACCAGCACAACCCTTTACTGCACCTTCTCAGAGACAAATTTTGGGATCACCTATTTACACAAATTTCTTTCCGACATAGTGTGTGAAAATCATCTTTCTCTGCTGGGTGACGCGAGAGCCCCAGGGTAAAAAACATCTTCGAGATGCTTGGTTGGGTTTTGCGACGCGGTCTGGAACCGGCCAAAGGCGCGAAGGAAGATGGAGGTAGGAAAACAACCACTCGACACCCAATTTTTCCATACCAATCTTCTACGTTCGACAATTGCCGACTCGACTCATGACCTCAAGTAACCATGGCGCTAATGCTTCTCTTCTTGCTTTGGCAGATGACACGACGCAGATTGATGCGCCAGACACCCCAGCCCCAGTCTTCGCCGCCAGAGCCCTCAAGACAGCTATTTTTGGAGAGGGAGATGATAGAAGGCGAGGGGCTGTGGATAGACGTGGGCGACTGGAGCATGCTCATTCCGATGGAAGAACTCCTCCAAGCAAACCACCCGGAATCCTCCTAACGCCGGGGACTGGCACCTCCCGACCCAAACGCGTCTCATTCGGCAATGATGTGTTCGAGGATGGGTCGAAGGCCGCCGGTACGAAGGTTGGGATGCGTGCGGGCCGTGATTCGACGCGTAGACGAACACGACTGACCGAGTTGATGGCGAGTTCGAGGCAAAATAAGGCCAAATCTTCCACCGCGGAGAAGAAACAACCCATGCCACAGGTTGAGGAGAACGAGGACGATGATGACGATGAATGGGAAGAGGAGGATGACGATGGCGCTGACGATGATGAAGACGACGATTGCTGCAGCCACGACATTACTGTTGACCTTAACGAGCCGCACTCACGATCCGGGAAATACTGGAAATCCAACTTCGAGTCATACCACAAGGATGCCAAGGCGGAGATGGAGAAATTGCTCAAGTATAAGCAACTTGCAAAGTCCTATGCCAAGATGAAGGATACTGAAGCTATCGACTTGAACGAGAAACTAAAGGAGGAGCAAGAAAAAGTGTTAGAGATGGAGAAGAAGCTCAGCGAGATGGCGGCTCAGATTGCCGCCAGGCGCCTAAAGGGCGGCGACCACGAATCACCCGATCTTCTGAGAAACCTTGCCAAGCAAACAGCCCTTGCGGTTCAGTACCGTAGTCAGGTCAAGGAGCTCGAGTCCTTATTGAGGAACCGGCAAGATGATGGCAGACACAGACGAACGGGTGCTGCGTCGCCACGAACACATCGCACACTTCTCGAAACCCAGCGAGAACTACGACGCGCCCGTTCCGAACTTCGAGAGATGGGAGATCTGCAGGACGAGGTGACGCGCTTAAAGGCCGAACTCAAAGCAGCGGAACAGCGAGCTACCAATCTTGCGGAGGAGAACAAGCGATTGGCTCGTGGAAGTGGTGACGATGGATCTTCCTACGTAAAGGATCTCATGGCGCAGCTACGGGACGCGAAGGCGGAGACTCGAAATAAGGACGTGGAGATTAAGGGGCTACAGCAAGAGTTTGACGACTTCAAAAAGGAAGCCGTCGCCCAACAGGAGGATACGAAAGCAGTATTGGAGAAGGCAACTGAGAAGATATCCGAGCTCAAAAGGGAGCTGCGGATCCTCAAAGCTTCCAAGGACGAGCGAGGCACGCGTCCTAAGAGCTTCCACGGGCTCGCTTCAACCGGGACGAGGAAACCCTCCGCTGACGATAAACCCGATATCCACGTCGACCTCCGAGATCTTGCCCGACTCACCAATTCCGCCTCGCCTCCCGCCGAACGACAAATCAAGGCTAGCAGCAATCTCGCTAGCGAGTTGGACGCAAAGCGGGTTAGAGTCACCCAAGCGTCCCGTGCGCTTCGCGAGAGATTCCTCGGGGAGCCTGATGACCTCAAGTTGGGCTTGAAGACGGACGACGCTCCCCGGAATCTCCTCACCGACCGGGTGAATCTCGAGAGGCCAAAGTGGCAGCCATACATCCCACGATCTCCGCGGAACCGAGCCTACCTTAGAGATGTAGGACGGCGCAATGGAAGCTTGGACCTAGATGTGGCAGATGCGGAACCCAAGGTCGGACAAGTTGATCTAGACCAGGGTGACGATGATCAGCCCCAGCTCGATATGCTTAAGGAGCGTTTTAAGCATCTCGGTCTGCCGGACATGAATGGTAGTTCCATCTTGGCTGGCAATACGTCACGATGCACCCTACCTCCAAACAGGCGTGCCGCCGCGTTGGCGCGCATCGAGCAGAGGAAAGCGGAGCGGAGGCAAGCGATTGCGGGCACGTTGAAGGCTCTCGATAAGGAGAACGTGCGGCCCACAGCTACAGCTACAAGGGACCATTCAAGTTGGTGATGGATAGACACGAAGCGGGGGGAGTAATGGCCAAACTTTCTTTTTTTCTTCTTCTATATCTGGGAGGAGATCATTATCGCGAGGGTTACAAGTTGTAAAAACATAGTGGATCGTATTTTTTTTTTTTTTTCGGCGTTTTGAGCATCTCGTCGAGGGGGGGGCGGGGGGGCAAACGGCGTTAGGAATAAGCCAAGTGAATAGAGCAACTGTTTCTTATCTTGATTTATGGTCTTATCTGCTTCCTCAGTGAGCTCTGTGGTAACGCTGAACTTTATCTTTTCCTCCCACTCATCAAACAGTCAAGCTGAGATGAATGGGCTTTCAAAAAATGAGAAATCCTCAGTGAAGGAGATCGAAGATGAAATCGCCGAACTCGAGGGTCGTCTTGCTTCAGCAAGGCATCGACTCGACCAATTGAACCATCCTGAAAATGACGTTGCAAACATTCCAACTCACCCTCACTTCACCAACGGCAAGGCTCCCAATTTCTCTCCTTAAGAAACATCTATTCGCTATAAAGAAAAATACATAAACCAAATAAAAATAAAGTAAGAAAGTATAGAAAGAACTAAAACTAACTCCTACCTCCCCCAGTCAACGACCCATCTCACCATTTCCTCCTCCTCCTTTCCGACTCCGCCCTGCCCCTCGGGTCCTTCGCCTTCAGCAGCGGTCTCGAATCCTACTTAGCCCACACATCCACCGCTGCCACCCCAACAACATCCTTCTCAACCTTCCTCCCCTCCTCCATCTCCTCCTTCGCCTCCACGAACCTCCCCTTCGCCCTCGCCGCCTACGACAACCCCTCTTCCCTCCCCGAACTCGACGACATCCTCGACGCGAGCACGATCTGCACCGTCGGGCGCCGCGCCTCAACAGCACAGGGTCGTGCCCTCCTTTCTCTTTGGGAAAAGTCGTTTGCGCCGCCTCTAAGGGATGATGCCCTTCGGTCGTTCGCGGCAGAGGTGAAAGGGACGTGTGGGGGGAGGGCGCATGGGCATTTGGCTGTTGTGTTCGGGGCCGTCGGGAGAGCGGCGGGGTTGGAGAGGGAGAGGATGGCGTATGTGCTCGTGTTGGGGCATGTTAAGGCCTTGGTGAGCGCGGCTGTGAGGGCGGGTGTTTTGGGGCCGTATAAGGCGCAGGGCGTGTTGGCGGGGGATGAGGTTAGAAGGATGGTGGGTGAGGCGGTGGAGAGGGAGTGGGAGACGTGGGTGGAGGACGCGGGGCAGACGGTGCCGGTTATGGATTTGTGGGTTGGGAGGCATGAGGTTTTATATTCGAGGATTTTCAACAGTTAGATTAATAAAGAAACTTCATAGGGGAAGGGAGGTGTGCTCCGTGATGACAGTCGTGGTGGTAGCGGCAAGGGTCTTTTGGTATCTCGATTCTATAATGGCAGGCAATCATGATAATGTTACAAATTTACACCAAACTCATTCATCGTCATCGCTATCATACGCGACTAAAGGTCCCGCTGGCGCCGCCGCCTTTCGTTTCGACGCAACAGCCACCTTGGCAGAATTCAGTGCCGCGATAGTACTGCTCGAAAATATGCCCGCCCCTTGCTCTGGCGCGGCCTCTATTGCCAGCGGCGGGCCAGCCGCGCCGTTCTCCGGCTGATGTTGTTGATGCTGTCCTTCCTCCAACTCATATCCCTGTCGTCCGAGCGGGTTGACGGCATTTGCCCCAACCGCAAAGTGAATCTCGTCCGGAGCCTGATAACCTGAGAGTCCGTAGCTGCTCTCAATCTTCCTCCTCTTCCTCGCCTCAGGGTCCTTGCCCTCTATCTCGGCGACGAACTCGGCAGGCAGAGCGCGCCTGATGGCCTCTGCCGCTTGTTCTTCGATCCTCCTAGCCTCTCGCGCTTGTGCCATAGGGTTCGGGTCAGGAGTTGCCCATCGGACGTTGAGGACTTCTTCGTGGTCGAGGGATTGGTGGGCCATGGCTTCCTTGGCGAATTGGGCGTTTGCTTCGTTGCTGTAGGTGATGAAGGCGACTCCGCGGGTGTTTAGGACACGGACTAAAGGATAGAGGGTTAATATCTGTCTCTAAAAAAGCGGGAAAAAGGGAACAGAAAATAACTCACTTCGTTCAATCTGACCCCATTCCGCAAAGTGTCTCGCGACAATCTCCTCAATATCCTCCGACACAACTATCCTCCCAACATAAACTGTCCTATTCTGCCTCGTAAAACTTCCCACGCCGCCCATATCATCCCTATAATCAGAAAACTTATCCCTCCCAAAACAATCCACGTTCGGATTAAACAGGTCGTGAATCGTCGGCAGCCGATGAAGGTAGTCGCAGTCGGGTCCCTTAGGACATATCCCCCTCGCGAAGAACAGACAAAAGTAGCTTCCCGGTATCCTATCGGCCTTCGTGTACCCGCTATCCTGCGCAATATTGCACCGACCCTTGGCGTGGGTTTTGGAGAGGTACTTGTCCTCGTTGTCGCCGCCCGACCATTTGTTGTACCAGATGTTGAAGACGGTGCCGGTCTGTGGCGGTGGCTCCGAGGTGATGAAGGACGGGTCTACTTGCGGTCGGGCGGGCCGCCTCTTCTTGCGGATGATCTTTTTGACTTTTTTGGGAGGCGCGACTTCGGTGCTGCCGTTTGCGGGTATGAGGGCGCCGGCGCCGTCTTCTTGCTGGGGGGCGGACTCGGTCACGACGGCCTGCGCCGTCATTTCGACCTGGGGTTCTTCGTCTGACATCGTCGCTAGGTCGTGAGGGATATGATTGCGTGCGCGTGCGTGGGTATATCGCTGGTAAAGGCGTTTTCCAATGCTTGACGGATGATCTGATTAGACGGCGTTTATGACGATATTAGGGCTTCCCACGATGTCTCTGCGAAGTTGAGGTTGCTGGGTCGGATTGTTTTTACTCGAGATCTGTGGCGAACGAAATGGTAAGGCTGTGGCGGTGCATAAGCTTCTGCCAGTCCAGTACACCTCATGGCAGTGGCAACACCAGCCACAGCTCTCACCCCGCCAAATTCAATCGTCTTGGGAAAACTGCCCCGCCATACTTCGTAGATGTCAAAGAAGCGTTCCGCGATTTCGTATTCATCCCAAATCCTCTGCAGATTTGGCCCGCGACGGGTGTTTTTCCCACCCATTGTTTTCGTTGTGTAGTTGTTCGGGTAGTTTCAAATCCTGCTTCTGCAGGTCGAAACCGTCAAGATGGTCAACATCACAGACAAGATCAAGGAGTAAGTCAAGTTCCAAGGTGGGGTGGACGGACTGGCAGAGGAAACGAAGCAAACGCTAAGCTATATTTTCTTTCCCTCTTTAGGATTGAGGATGAGATGAAGAGGACGCAGAGTAAGCGACCCTAGACGTGAGAAGAATTTCACTTTTACCTGGCATTAGTGTATTCCTAGCATCTCAATGAGCCTCCAAGGCATCTTTGTTGTTTCGCCACCAGCATGAGCTGGGATGGGATGTGAGATGACCAGCATACTAACTCTTTTGTCTAGAGAACAAGGCGACAGGTACGTTGATATGTTGATTTTCTTGGAATGAACCCCCTGATTAGATTGTCTTTTTTGCTAACATGCACCCAGAATACCATCTTGGTTTACTAAAAGGGCAAGTTTCTCTAACCCGTGAAACCCGCCCACCAGCCCGAATCTAACTCGCATCAACAGCAAACTCGCCCGACTCCGAGCGCAACTACTTGAACCCGGACCGGGATCCGGCGGGGGCCCAGGAGCGGGATTCGACGTGAGCAAAAGCGGCGATGCAAGAATCTCACTAGTCGGATTCCCGTCAGTAGGAAAATCCACCTTCCTCTCCAAAGTTACCAAGACGAGGTCGGAAGTTGCATCCTATGCCTTCACGACTCTCACGGCTATTCCCGGTGTGTTAGAGTACGATGGCGCCGAGATCCAACTTCTCGACCTGCCAGGTATTATCGAAGGTGCCGCTGAGGGCAAGGGACGTGGACGGCAGGTGATTTCGGCGGCCAAGACAAGCGACATGATTCTCATGGTGCTGGATGCCACGAAACGGGCGGAGCAGAGGGCGCTTCTCGAAGCTGAACTCGAGGCTGTGGGTATTCGTCTGAACAGGACACCTCCGTACGTGTTATCATTCTCTTCTTTGGTGTATTCATCACGAGTTCTGCTCCTCCACCGACTCACACTGCCTTAGAAACATCTACCTCAAGCCGAAAAAGGCCGGCGGAATGAAAATCACCTTCCAATCCCCGCCCAAATACCTCGACGAAAAAATGATCTACAACATCCTCCGCGACTACAAGCTTCTCAACTGCGAAGTCCTAGTCCGGGACGAAAACTGCACCGTCGACGACCTCATCGACGTCATCATGAAGGACCACCGCAAATACATCAAATGCCTCTACGTCTACAACAAGATCGACAGCGTGTCAGTCGAGTTCCTCGACCAGCTGGCGCGTGAGCCCAACACCGTCGTCATGAGCTGCGAGCTCGACCTCGGCGTGCAGGATGTCGTGGATCGGTGCTGGAAGGAGTTGAACCTTATCCGGATATACACCAAGAGGAAGGGCATTGAGCCGAATTTCGAAGAGGCGCTGATTGTGAGGAATGGAAGCACGATTGAGGACGTGTGCGATCAGATTCACCGGACGATGAAGGATACGTTTAAGTATGCGCTCGTGTGGGGTGCTAGCGCGAGGCATGTGCCTCAGCGGACTGGGTTGGGACATGTGGTTGCGGATGGGGATGTTGTGTATATCGTCAGTGGCTGGCGTGCGTGATGGACTCGTTTTTCGATTGAGCCTCGTCCTTCCCATACATACTCGCCAGGCGTGGGGGATACCTGTATCGTGAGAGCTTCTAAGGAAGACAAAAACCAAAGCCGGTCAATTGATTCTAAGTTCATAACGTATCATGAGAAAACCCCAAGCCTGCAGCTTTTTCTTTCACCAGGTATTCGTGTAATCCTCCGAAACGCCCATAAAACTACCAGAAAGGTTTCCCTCGTCCCTGACGTGGACAACGGAGACCGAGTGCCAAGACCGTCCTTGCCCTCCATCGACAGACATTATGATCCTCCCAATAACAATCGAATGAAAAAAGGAAAAGAAAAACAAAGTGACAGAATCGTAGAAACTGGATGAAAATGTACAGAACTAAACAGGAAGGAAGAAAACACAAGTTTCCTCTTCTCCCCCCTCCAAAAGGGAGGAGGCAAAAGAAAAGAGAAGGAAGAAATAAAGAAGATTTTGGTCCAGTCAAGGGGCCTCACAAGGCGGTGTCCTTCTTCGAGGCATCGAGCTTCTTAGCGACGCCCTGAGCGAAGAGAGACTTGGGCTTGACCCTACAAGGTCTACGTCAGAACTCATACCATCTCGAGGGACAGACGAGAGATGGAGAGAGAAATTTGATAAAAGAAAGGTAAGTGACTTACTTTCCAACCTGCTTGTTGCGCAGGGCATTGAGCTTGGCGGTACAAGGACTCATGATGTTATCCGAAGGCGAGATATACTGCTTGTTCTGCCTAAGTCTCCGAAGAGCCACAGAGGACAGGGCGGTGTTGGTAAGCCCGTCGTTGCCATGAGATATCTCGGGGTTGTTCTCGTCCGGGCAAGTAGTCTTGTTATGGATGATAGGATTGGGGAGAGGAAGAGGAGCATGCTCGGTGGCTTCGCTGGAAGCTGCCTGGTGGTGGTTGTGGCTGGGAGGAGATAGAGACGGTTTAGTAGAAGAGAGAGCGGTAACTGACTTCTCGGCCTCCATTTTGGAATGGAGGATCTGGCGGTGGTATTCCATGCTCTTGATGGACTTGGTGGCGGGTTGTTGCTCGGTGGCGAGCATGGAGGCGTTGACGTCCTTGTTGGAGAGGATGCCGGACATTGTTGCGTCTGTTTCTTTTCTTCGTCGAGTGCGGATAAGTATTTCCTCGAAAACGGGGCCGGTTAAAGAGGTTAAAGAGGCGTGAGTGATTTCGTTCTCAACAGAGTTGAGAGATTGTGAGGGAGGCACGTTAACAACAGGTTGATCGTTGGAGAGAACAAATGGGTATTAGAGAACAAAAAAAAGATTTCTCCAAGAATTAAAAGCCCTGATGGGAGGTAGACTTTTTTTTTCGTTTTCTTTGTCTTTGTTTCCAAATTATTCGGAGGGAGATCCGAATAAACAAGCTTCGATGTTTGAACGGTGGATCGAGGAAGAGAGAAAAGTGATGTACTTGGAATCAATGTAAATAAAAGTAGACAAATTTGGAGATGAGCAGGGATCATAAACTGTTTAGCTAAGCCCAGGGAGGGAAGGTGTGGTGGGGATTGTGCGAAGGAAACGACGTGGGTCGTTGGCCAGGCAACGTACAACAGATCTCAAGACGTTGTCGACTACACCTTCTCATTCCAAGACAATTTCCAACTCCAAATACTGGGTTTCAAAGAATAATTACTACCGCGAATCAAGGCCTACGAAGTAGAACAGTCCGTTTCGTCGGAGAAGAGATGGTGGGCGATGCCGTATCCACGTGGCCTCCTCAGACTTTCCACCAGGATGAATCTCGTTTTAAGTCGGCAAGAACCCCAACTGTATACAGACTAGAAATATAAGGATAAGGAGACAGAAACCAAAATATTTGGAAGGGCTTTGGTGCGGCATGGAAATCCCGTGGTCTCTATTATCATAGAATCGAAGATCGTACCAGGAAAGAACAAAACACCTCTTGTCCCTGGCTCTTCGCTCCCCGCTACCTACTGCTTGAAGGGGATACTGGAATGAGTCTCACGCTATTATTGTGTTGCATTGAAGTGCTTCGCCCAATATCTCTCAAGAGTCGAGCGTGGAAAGCGTCAGTCGGGCTGACACCTAGCAGACATATCCTAGCATCCATCATCCTCCATCATCCCAAACCCCCACCCCCCCCCCAAAATGCCAATTCCACAATATCGGGCTACTCAAAGCAAGATCTAAATTCCAATATTCGTTTCCGTCTCCACCGTTTCGTCTGGTTCAAATTGTTTTTGTATGGCAGCAAGAGAATTTAATTTATCGTTACTAGAACCTTGTTAGATGGAAGACTTGAATAGACGGACTGAACCAACTTACCGGGCTCGGGCTCGGAGCATCCGGTGGATCAGGTCAATTGTGTCTTGATCATTTCTGGTTCTCTCCTCATCATGGCCGAGTCTCTGGTCAATCTGTTCAAGTCTCTCCTCAACACTGTCAAGTCTCTGGTTAATTCGTTCAAGTATCTAGCCGATTTGTTCAAGTCTCTGACCGATTCGTTCGTTTGTCTGGTCAATACGATCACAGCTCTGGTGAAATTGTTTGAATCCCTCGTCAACTTCCTGCTGAAACTGCTCAAGAGTTTGTTCGATATTATGCAAAGCCCTCTAGATCTCCTCTTGGGCTGCGGAGGGGCTTTTCGTGGACGACACCGCGTTAACGTCTGATTGTTCCGCAGCCATTGGGTTAAACCAGATTTGGTTAGAATAACGAGATTAGAGAGTAGAAAGTAAAGTGTAGAGGAGAGAGTAAAGTGCAGAGTAGAGAGTTCGATGTTGGTGTTAGGCTTGTTTAGTTTGGGATTGTTTATCTTAAGGAGGAAACAGATCATTTTATAGTTGACTGAGGATCACTGGAGGAAGGGGCATGTCGTGAATCCTCGTTATCCTGGCTGAGATTTCAAGATTTCACTATGCTGGAGTTAAGTGATGAAGAGTGAAGAGTAAAGAGTAAGGCACAAGGAGTGGTTTGTTCGTTCCTTGTACAATCTTTGATTTCAATGTAAGATCAGGCTTATTCATGTTCCTTTCGAGCAGCAACAGCAGGCAAATGGAATAATGACTATATAGAATACCTGGTTCTGAACCTCTGTACTATCAACACAAGACATAGCAACATGTAGATTTCAAGGCTCTTCCCCCTAAATCTTAGACTTCACAATCTTCGTCCCAGGCTGCCGCCTCGTCAACCCAAGAGCCTTCAACAACTCCTCCGTCTTCTCCTTCTGCCACTGAATCTTATCCGTCACCTCCTTCCCCCTCCTGCTCTCATTCCTACCTAGCTGCCTCAGGTGCACCTCATCAGGTCCATCAGCCAACCTCAGCGTGCGAATCAGCGCCCACATGTACGCCAGGGGCGTCTCTTGAGAGACACCAGCGCCGCCGAACGACTGGACGGCGCGGTCGATGACGGTGAGGGCGACCTGCGGCACGGTGGCCTTGGCTTCGGCGATCTCCTTGAGAGCGGCCTTGGGGCCCAGGTCGTCCATCTTGATGGCGGCGTTGAGGACGAGGAGGCGGGCGGCGTCGATTTCGATGCGGGAGCGGGCGACCCATTCGAGGATTACGCCGTGATCTTTGAGTTGTTTGCCGAAGGTGGTCTTTCTGGGGTCGTTGATGCGCATGATCATCCACTCGAGGGCTTTCTCGGCCTGTGGGTGGTTTTTCTTGGTCAGTCTCTTGGCATTCCTCGGCTGGGTAATACGTATACGAAAGAGAAACAGGGGAAAAAAAAAGAGGGGCAGGAGGGAGAGAGAATGTGATTTACGTACAGCACCAATGGTCCTCATGCAGTGGTGGATACGACCAGGTCCAAGACGGCCCTGGATGATTTCGAAACCGCGGCCCTCGCCAAGGACGAGGTTCGTGGCGGGCACGCGGACGTTCTTGAAGCTGATATGGCCGTGGCCGTGGGGCGCATCGTCGTAACCGTAGACCGACAGCATGCGGTGGATGGTGATTCCGGGGGTCTCGGCGGGGACGAGGATGACGGACTGCTGCCTGTAAGGGTCGGGGTTGCTGGGGTCACTCTTGCCCATGACGATGTAGATCTTGCATCTGGGGTCACCGGCGCCGCTAGACCACCATTTCTATGATATGCCGTCAATATATGTTTTCAAGCCCAGGGTATATAGGCACCAACATACCGATCCGTTCAGAACATATTCATTCCCCTCCCTCCTCATAGTAAGCTGAATGTTCGTAGCATCCGAACTAGCAATATCCGGCTCCGTCATCAAAAACGCCGAACGAATCTTCCCATCCATAAGAGGCGCCAACCACGTCCTCTTCTGCGCCTCATTGCCGTACTTGGCAAGCACCTCCATGTTACCGGTATCGGGCGCCGCGCAGTTGGTGGCCTCGGAAGCGATGTGCGAGCGACCGAGCCACTCGGCCATGAGGCCGTACTCGAGGTTGGTGAAGCCGGGCGACTCCTTGTAGTGGCCCTTGGGGAGGAACATGTTCCAGAGGCCGAGGGAGCGGGCGCGGGCCTTGAGGTTCTCGAGGATGGCGGGGTAGGATTCCCAGCGGGCGTCGCCCTCGCCGATTTGGGCCTCGAAGACGGGGTCGGCGCTAGAGGGTGGTGGTGGTGGTGATGTGAGCTTGGCTGATAACAGAGGAGGAGGAGGATGAACACCGAAAAGGCACAGATACTTACGGAATGCATTCTTCTTCGACGAACTTGGCGACTGTGTCGAGGGCCTTGCGGGCCCGCTCGCTAACGCGCTCTTGTACCTAGTTGCGGGGAGAGAATCCTTGTGTCAGTCGCATGGCCTCCGATGCTGGACAATTTCCTCGAAGCTTTCTCAGAGCGAGGATGATGTATGACATCAGGGGCAAGATTCAAGATTGGAGCTTACAATGGAGGGAATCTTGGCAGACATATTGTCGAATAATCTTCTTTTCCTTGCTACACAGAAAAATAAATCCTAATGGGGAATAAATCCAAGGAGAAAAAAAAATAGAAAATGGAAGTATCCTCAAGATCGTCAAGGCTAGGATCGAAGACTTAAATTCAAAGCCCCAAAGCAGTTTAGAAAATCCACATGCAGCAGCGCGTCCGGCACAATTAATAGAAGAAGTGACGAATGCGGCGTAAGCTGATTCCGGGGATAAATCAATTGATTCATGGAGTCGACCGAGCGATGAGCTTGCCGGGACCCAGTGAACAGGGGCAGCTACGAAGTAGACCTGCACGAACTCCGCCATCAAGCCAAGGTTTCGATGTCATGCCGAGGTAACTTGACGGGGTTAATGCGAGAAGGCGGGGGGAGGATTTCTTGGGTTTGGAACCCCAGATTCCACCGGCGCCAGGCCTTTGGGATTGGAGGGTTGAAGAAGTCCGTCTGCTAAACTAAAACTATACTTCGCTGTGCATTTGAAGCGTCTACTTCGTACTTCGTAGCACACTGCGCCAAGCTAGAGGTACCAACAAGGTGCGGATATGAGAAGTGTAGACAGATCAGTGTACTGATCAACAATCAGACAGCCAGGCCAGGCATTGATGCAGTCCACTGAAGTCGTGGGGGCGGACCGAGATTGGACATGCCTGGATACGGAACACCAGTCCAAAAGCAGCAGGCCAAAGTCTTGTTGTCTCATTTGTCCCACACAAGAGACGCCCTCTCATTGCTCCAAATCCGAGAATGCCTGGCTCGGCCCCTCGAATAAAACGAATAAACGTGCGTCTGTCGTCTGCCGTGGTATGATTATGATCCGTCATCCGTGCCTGTCTTATCCCCGGATCCGCTTCCTCGGCTGCCGTTCGCTCCACGGACGAAAAGGAACGGATCAAAAGCATCATGAGCATCAACGCATTACTTTGCAGGTCAGATTCCCGGCGATATATCATTCCGTTGCGTTTATTTTTGGACTCCCTACAAAAATGAAAAATCCCCGAAATAGAGGATGCTATCCTTTCCTTTTTCTCAATCATCTAGCGCAACTGCCTTCTTTTTCTTTCCATTCCTCGGTCCTCCTTTGAAATGCTTTTTGCCAGATCCCATCCGAACATCCTTCGGGTCCAATCCATTCTCCAACGCGTACATCGCCTTCGCCTTCCTTCCCACCAACTGCCTGCTGCCCTGCTCAGAATATTTGTAATTGAAAGGCATGCTCAAATGTCCCGCGTTGCTGGCTCCGGGTCCGAAGAAGCGCTTATCGAGGTTCCTCGACTTTGGTCCTTCAGGCAGAGGGCCAAGACCTCCAATATCCGCACTTGCCAGGCTGAGTTCTCCGTCGTCGTCCTCGAGGGAAAGTCCGTGAAGCTCTGCCTCGAGAGCGGCCCTTCGGCTCTCGGGGAGCCTTGTGCGCCTCTTCTCCGGCAGGTGGTACTCGTCGTAGAGTTCCCGGTTAAACTCCTTCGCGTCGTAGTCGCCCGGTGGCGGGTGGCAGTAAAGGAGCTTGCCGTTGACGTAGTCTTTGAGGATGAATCGCGCCGCTCGAGATTCGTCTGGCTGTCCTAATCCCTGGGTCTGGAAGCCCCTCGCCTTGGCGTAGGCCCGTAGCATTTCCGAGGCCGTGGGAACGCCTGTGCCGCCTTCCTCCAGCGGTCGCGTCTTAATCTCGATGCCGTAGAGAGCTTCAAGGAAAGGTTTTGGTATCCTTTGTGCCACTAGCCCACATGGTCCTGTGTATTCCCTCATTTGGTCGATGGGCAAAACGCCGTTGCATACCAAATCCGCCTTTGTCGTCGCGAAGTTGGGGAACACGAGACCGGGACAATCGCACAGCACTACCTTGTCGCTGAGATGGATTGTCTGGAAGTGCTTCGTCTTTCCTGGCGTAGCCGATACCGACACCTTTGTCGCCCCAATAAGAGCGTTGATAGTGGAGGACTTTCCCACATTAGGATAGCCGACCAACCCAATTTGGAGCTTCCTATCAGGTTCTGAATCTGCTGGATTGTTAGTATTCTGAAGTTGATTCGGATAAGCAGGATAGGGTGTGTGGGTGTAAGACTAACCAGGGATATCGGGTGCAGTGTCGAAGAAGAGCTGCTCTAGCTCCTGGACTGTCAATATCCTCAGATCGTCTTCGTCAATGTTTCCATTATCACCCCCCTCCTCCTCCTCGCCGCTGTCTTCCTCCTCCGTGCTCTCTTCACCTTCTATCACTATCCTCTCGGTTTGTTTCCCTTTGCTTGAAGGCGCGGCGTAGTCCTCGTCCTCGTCCTCATCCTCTTCTTCGTCTGTAAGCTCCGCTTCATTGGCCTCCTTAGCAAGATGCGCGGAGAAGAATTTGAACTTAATACCAGCCTGTCGCAAATACTGGGCCCACGCCTCTCGTTGAGTGAGTGTAAGCATATCGGCCTTGTTGATGAGCAAAAGGTTCTCCTTCCTCGGGTCAATATCCTTGACGTAGTTCTCGAGATCTTCCGACCTGAATAGTAGCGGGCTTCGAGCATCGACAATCTGGACAACGAGATCGGACCGCTCAATCACTCGCCACAGCTGCCTCCACACCTCGAGATTCCGTTCGAACGGCGTCATCAGAAGGTCGTTGTTTTCTTCCAGCTCCGCTAGACCCCTTCGCCATGCAAGGAAACTCGCTCGCTCAAGGGCGTCTAGTTCCTCCGGTGTTGTAGACGCATCCCACTTCGGCCGCCGCGGCACGGTTAGCCGCCCCCTGTGCTGCTTGTGCTTTCCGAGTAGCCGCCGCTCTTCCGCCGAGGTCAGTAGGTACGGGTTCTTCTGGTCGGTGTGAATAATCTTGACGTTGTTGGTCTTCTCGGCTGTAAAATCCGTTCCGGCAAGTTCTGCTGTCGCGAGGAACTCGTCGAGGGCGCCTTGCTCGGTCACGGATCGCATCTTGACCCATCCTGCTTGCTTCTTGTCGTTGGTGAGGTACTGAGAGTAGCGCACGTTAGTCGTTGCCCTCGCACGATATACGGCTTTCCTTTTCATGCGCTCAAGGAGTCAAGAACTCACTTCTTCACCTGTCGTGTGGTCTATTCTGGCGATGGCCGAGCCCCGCTTCCTGTCGTTTCCTTTACCTCTGCCCAGACGGTCCTTCATCAACTGGCTGCCGAGGCCGACGGACTTCTTGGACTTTGGGAGTCCCATGGTGACGGTGGTATGCAAAACACTTCCCAGTAACACTTTATTTCCTGAAAATATAACCCTTTCAAACCCAGTCAACTCGTAGAGAGAGAGGCGTGTTTCGAAAGAAAATGATACACAAGAGACAGAAATGGGCAGTGATGAAGAACTGGACGACTCTCGCCGCTGATTAATTGGGGGAATCGCGGGGCAAATTCGTAAAAGCAGGTTTGTTAGAGTGCAGAACTTAGATAGATACTGTGCAAGGACACTCTAGTCAGGTCTATTTTGACAGTGCGAATATTTTATGCCCCTCATTCCGATAAGATAAGGAAACCCTCCCACTTTGAATTTTTTTTTTCTTCCATCCGACTTTGGGTTCGTTAGGCAGATCACCTTCCAAGGCGTGTGTTTGCTGAATAGACCACCTTCGGACTGATCTACCTGCTTTCCCATTTCTTAACCGACGCATCCGACTTCGAGATTGCGAGCAACAAAAGATTACCTTCAATAATCAAACTTGATTCCTCCGCCAAAAGCTGCACAAGATGGCCAAGGGCAAGTGGATGTCAGTTTCACCCGAAGTCCCGGGCCCGTACTGATAGCAAACTGATATTTCCACAGAGACAAGAAAACAGCGACGCACTTTACGCTCGTCCACAGACCTCAAAATGACCCCCTCATCCACGACGAGTCTGCGCCGCAGATGGTGCTTAACCCTACCCAAACAAAAGGTTCCAAGAGCAAGGCGCTAGGTGATTTGGCTTCAGAGCTTGGCTCCGAGGTCGAGAGCATCCGAGACAATGAAGGCGAGGCTGCGAACTACGGCGTTTACTTTGACGATACCGAATATGACTATATGCAACATTTGCGTGACCTGAACTCCGGAGGACCGGGCGAGGTCGTCTTCGTTGAGGCTAATTCGAGCGGCAACAAGAACAAGGGGAAGAACAAGATGTCTTTAGAGGATGCTCTACGGCAGATGGATCTGGAGAACAAGGCGGATGACCTCTTGGACGAGGTTGTACTGCCGTCGAAGAATTTGCAGCACGTTTCTTACCAGGCGCAACAAGATATCCCGGATGCTATCGCTGGGTTCCAACCCGATATGGACCCCAGGTTACGCGAGGTTCTAGAGGCACTGGAGGATGAGGAGTTTGTCGACAATGAGGACGATGACTTGTTTCAAGAATTGGCGAAGGATGGGAGAGAAATCGATGACTACGAGTTCGAAGAAACCGCATTTAACGAAGAATATCCCAACGATGACGACGATGGCTGGGAGTCCGACCACACGGCCAAGCCTACGAGGGAGTACAAAGACGAGGAAGCAGACGAGGTGCCCGAGCTCGTAAGCGCTGGGGCTAACGGAGCGCAAGGCCAAAACTGGATGGAAGATTTCAAAAAGTTCAAGCAAGATCAGAAGAGTGGCAGGCCGACGGGGGGCATCACCGGCTCTGTGCTCGAGTCCACCTGGACGACAACCACGAATGGCGGACGCCGCAAGAAGCGGAAGGGTGCCTTGACCAACGCGTCCAGCTATTCCATGACTTCGTCCTCGCTTGTGCGAACGGAACAGCTCACCATCCTAGATGCTCGCTACGAGAAACTTGAGCAACGGTACCAAAACGACCTTGATGACCTGGGTTCTGTCTCCGAGATTTCTACTGCGTCGAGCGTTCAGGGCCCTCTGAGAAGCGACTTTGATAATGTCATGGATGATTTCTTGGCGGGGTACTCGAAGGGCAGGAGACCATCTAAGAAGTCGAAGGGTGGCCAGAGCGGACTTGATCAGCTTGATGAGATAAGAAAGGGATTAGGTCCGGCGAGGATTCCTGGTCGGAGATAGGGAGCTGTTATGAGATTCATGATGACTAGGTTACAAAAAGGTCAGAAAAGCTAGAACTTGTTCAATGTTTTAATGAGAATAAATTGATACCCCATGAGCTGTCGATCTGGGGAAACGGGTTGTCGTCTCATCAAACAAAATTATGAAGCCGACCCCATGGTAGGAGATACCACGTGACTACAGTTAGTAGTGAGCGCGAATCATCCTATATCACGTGACAAAATGGCTCGGAAAATCTGTTTCTCCAGGGCCCCGCCCAAGCTGTGTCTTGCCATGCTCCCCAGCGCCAGCCTTACCCAAACCGGGCGCTTCCAGGTATGGATCGTGCAAAGCTCTTTTCTGTGTGGGAGCATCACGACCGTTCTTTTCACAACACAACCCAACCTTCCCTCTGCAAGGAAGCGTGTCGAGACTCGCCCATCTCTACTTCGACAACATCACCTTTTTATCACCAAAAACTATTTCAAAACTTTCTATTCCGCCTCTTTCCTATTTCTATCATCTTTCTTCTAGCAATCGCCGCGTGTCGCAATCCGCAACAAATGAGAGTCGGCGGAGGAGACAATGTCTACCTTTGGCGGTAGCGGCTGGCCAGCCGCCACCCAGGCGCAGTCGACTTCTGTCTTCGGCGGCGGTGCGTTTTCCTCGGCCTCGAAACCCCTATCTTTCTCGCCAACGCCATTCGGTTCGAAGTCGACGACAGCGGGCGTCCAAGGAAATGGAAATGGCCGTCTCCCAAACCCCTTCTCCGCCATGTCAGGCGGTGCCGCACCATCTAATCCTTTCGCGACGACTTCTACTACGACCACGGCCCCTGAAGTAAAAAATCCTTTTCAGACGACATCTCAGACACCCTCCCCATCTCTATTCTCCGCAAAAAACACGGGCACCTTCGGCGCGACCTCGCAGCCGCAAGCGAATCGATCTCCTTCGCCGTTTAGCATGCCTTCGAATCAAGGTAACCGGGAAAAAAATCGTAGCGTGTGCGGTCCCTTAGTCTATATCTAACGTTTTTAGGCCGACCGAATACCGCTCTTAATGCCCAGGCGAGCCCCTTTGCACCCTCGACAACGAAGCTCAACAGCGGAGCGAAACCTACATTCGGCGGCACACAGTTTGGATCGAGCAAGCCATTCGGCGCAGCTTCTGGCCCCGAACAGTTGGATGCAGGAGGTGACTCGAAGCGGTCTAAGCGAAACAAAGGGGATTGGGGTGATGCTGAAAGACGAAATGGAGTCAGAAGAGGGACGACCCCCGATGGTCCAGCGCGCAATTCTCGTGGCGCCCAAGAAGCGCCCAAGAATGGGTATGGCCCAATCAAAGGTGCCTTAGCGAATGGGCCAACCGGGCACGGGAAGAAGGTTCACTTTGATGAGCAGGCACCAAAAGGCCCATCTCGAACCGCGAAGCAGCAACAACAACACAGCTCCCAAGGATTTAACCGACAACAACGCCCACCGCCACCTTTTGCTTTGAAATCTAACAACAACCACCCTTCACATATTCACGAAAAGTCGAGCGACGAATATGCGAACGAGATGCATGCGCAACTAGCAAGGGATGGCATTCGTCCTCCCGCCTGGCCAGCTAACCCTGGAAAGCCGTCCAGCAAGAATGCCATGATGCAGTTCAGGGAGGATTACAAGGAATATAGAGAGAAGGCCCGCGCGTCTCTGATACGTGCCGGTCTTATCGACAACCCGGAGGATCGGAAACGACTGGAGGACGCCATCCCGTTTAAGGGTATATGCGAAGACATGTGCCCCGAGTTCGAGAAGATCACCCGAATTACCGAGTTCGACGTCAAGCAGGCCGAGAAGGACCCTGCCACCTCGTACGCCGATACGTCCAGGATGGTAAAGAAGCTGGCTCGATCAGCCGCTGGGCAGGAGGCGCCCTTACCGATGGATGTCCGGTCTGTTGCAGCCCTTCGCCGGACGTTGGACTATTTAATCGACGACCTCTTGGAGTTCGACGATAATCTTCCCGTCCTTCATGGATTCCTATGGGATCGTACCCGTGCCATCCGTCGAGATTTCGCATTTTTCTCGTCCATGAACGACAAGGAGATGCGTGACCAAGTCTATTGCTTGGAGACCATCGCGCGATTCCACGTCACGGCGCTTCATCTTCTCGCTCAAGAGGGTTATACGCCTGAGGACTTTTCCGAACAGCAAGAGGTGGAGCAGCTAGGCAAGACACTTATATCCCTTATGTATGCCTACAGCGACTGCGAGGCCGAAGGTATTACGTGCGAGAACGAGGCCGAATTTCGAGCCTATCAGCTGATTTTCCGAGCCTTTCATCCCGACATCTTGGAGAACGTGCAAAGGGAATGGGATCCCAAGTTTTGGCGAGATTCGGACGAGGTGCGCACGGCGGTTTCTCTCGTCGAAGCCCTTCAGAACACGCAGGATTTCCACGGGCCCTTGAAAGGAGCGCCCTCGTTTGCGGCATCGAGCGCATATAATTCGTTCTTCCGCATCGTGGAAGATCCGAGCGTCTCCTACACCATGGCTTGTTTCGCCGAGATCCATTTCGGTCAACTTCGCCGGTCCATCTTGGCAGCCGTAAAGAAGGCCTTCTCTCGACCGAAACAAACCCCCAAGGATATCACGGCATCCGTTTTGAACTCTTACCTCCGGTTCGATACAGTTAAGGAGGCGGTCGAGTTTGCCAAGTTACACGGTCTCGACTTCGCTCCGGATGCAAATAACCCCAACGATCTGAACAAAAGTTATCTTATTCTCGAATATGGCAAAGGTCTCGAGTACCCCCGCCTACACCATACATACTCCGCAAACATAGTTGAGAAGAAGAGAGGCACGCACTCTCTCCCGGACGTCATCCACCAGACGGTATCCGAAGATACTTCGTTAAAACCCCAGGATGGAGCAAGCGCTACTGACGAAGATTCACTTTTTGTTGGCTCATCTTGGTCTGAAGGATCAAAATTCACGCCTGCTCCGGCTCCCATCAAATTTACCTCACCTTTTGCTGCTCCTATTACCCAAACGGCCACCACCCACGGTGAACTTGCGGCGACCGCTCCAGCTACAAAGCCAGCCGCAGCGCCGACTTTTGCACCTGCTGCTCTGCAGAAGACGCCGGCCGGGGCCGGTGGCCTGGGAACTGTGCCCGCAACAGGTTCGTTACTTCAACCAAGAACAGGCGCATATCTGATCCCGCTGTATGTATGCTAACATTTCTATTCTTAGCGCCGTCTCATTTTGCGCAGCCCGGGTTGAAACCTAGTGCTGGACCTAGTTTAACATGGGCCCCGTCCCAAGCAATGTCCGCCCAGCAAACCACTGCACCCACGCCTGCACCGACTTTCACATTTAAACCCACAGCCGACTCGAAACTAGCGCAACCGACTACAACGCCGACTCTAGGTGCCACAGCCGCAGCAGTCCCTGCCCCATCTGTCCTAACTAGCGGGAACAAGCCTAGCACCAGCCCCTTTAACTTCCTCAGTTCTGCGCCGAGCAAGCCTGCCGAAACCACCACGCCTACCATCAAAGTTACACCTCCGACTCCCGCATTTCCTCCGCCACGGCCATCGCCTGCAGTCCCGGCGCCTGGCGCTACTCCGGCTGCTGCTTTCAAGCCTCCTTCCGCTCCTTCGCCAAGTATATCCGTACCACCCAAGGTGCCGCAAGCCCCAACTATAGAAAAGGCCGTCGCTGCCCCCCAAGTGTCAGCACCAAGCCAGCCAAGTGCGTTTATCCCTGCAGCGCAACCACCAGCCGTTGTTACTCCAGCCGCTCCGACAAAAGAAGAAAAATGGACCTCATTCACGAAGTGGTTCGTCTCGGGCGATCACGGGCTTATGGATGAGTTTGAACGGTACGCCGTCGAAGAAGCTGTGAGGAAAGCCTTTGGCCAATTCGTCCGAGAGGAGAAAGAGCGGATACGCAAGGAGGAGGATGAAAAGTCGTGGGCCGAAGCGCGCAAATTCCGCACCTACAGCCTCGGCGTCAAGTACTTCTATCGATGGAGGGAGACTGCCCGACAGAATCGGGCCAGCGCTCTCCGTCGCAGCGACCGGGAGCAGATGAGAGCCTACCGCGAATCGAAGCGGGTCGAGAAGCTCAAGCAGAAGAAAGAGGCGGAGAGGGCGCAGAGGAGGTTGGCGCTGGAAGCGGCGGAGCTGGATAACGTCGAGGATCTCAAAACGCTACTACTCCGGAAACGGTCGCTCTCTTCGCGGGAGGAGGCTGAGGAGGCGCTTCTTGCGAGTGGCGTGCTTTCGGGAGTTAGGAACGAGCGAGACGCCGCGGCGAGGATCGTCGGACGGAGGAGTTCTCTCCCCGGGCCGCTTTCGCCCGTTCGGAAGTCGAGCATGCCTGATTTTATGCACAAGATCAAGACGGGCATTGCCGACTCCGTGAACAGGTCCATCGGCAAGGTCGTCAGACCTCGTACCAGCAGCACCGCCAGTGTCAGCAGCATTAGCGGCGGCGGAGCCAAGACACGGGCGCTCCGCGAGGAGTTTTCGGGGAGCGCGTTGCGGAAGACGATCGCGCGGTCGAGGTCAAGGTATTCCCTCCCGCCCTCAGAAGACGGCTCTACCTCCTCCCTATCGCGGGTGTCGAGCCGCTGGCGCCTCAAAGCTATGGGCCTCGTCACGATGCCAGACGGTTCGGCCTTGCCCGAATATCTTGCCGACCAGATCAAATACGAAGGGAAGCGCTTCCCCGAGCTCGGTAACTTTGGCATGCCGCCTCCGGAGACTCCCCGCGTAGCCTACGCCGGCGCCGATGCAGAGGTTCGTCCCGCCACGATGGACGGAACGACTGTCCCCCGACCGAAGGAGGACTTCCGCTCGCTGGGATCGCACAAGCCGCATGCTAGCGTGTCCGGCGTCAACGGCGTAGAGGGACTCGGACACGCGTTGAAGCGCAAGAGGACGGCGGGCGAGGCCCGTGATGAAGGTGACGATGAGGAGGAGGAAGGAGAGCAGGAGAAGAATAAGCGGATCTTACTCGATACGCAGAAGACGATTCGAGAGATGAGGAGGCTTAGGGAGGAGATGGAGGAAGGGACCGGGTGGTTCAAGGAGCAGAATGAGAGGTTGCAAAGCGAGATGTCTAGTCGGCCCGGAACGCCTTGGGGCCATTAAGGGGACAGAAGGAAGAAGGGATAAATGGATTCATTTTTAAGGGCATGGCTTCTTTCTCCTTGTATTTGGTCTTCGCCTATGTGTTTGGCCCCTTCTGCGGCAGTTCGCCGGGAAGGACCTTTATATTCATTTTTCTTTTGTCGATGGCGTGAAGGATTGCAAGTTTGGTTTTTGCGTTTTTTTCTTATGAAAAATACCCATAGATTATGGAGTGAGTACTTGGACTTCAAAAATACATCACGGCGAGTTCGAGGATTGGAGTGTCAGTCCTCGATCCGGCTCAACATCTCTTCTTTCCCATTTCGCGTTTTACTTTTCCGTTCTTGCCTGGAATGACTGTCATGGAAATTCAATTTTACGTTCTGTCAAGAGATGGCATAGGTTCGATGGGACTTGAAAATCGTAGACGAAAGGAAGGGTATATTAACAAGGCCAACACGATATCGGTATATATCAACTAGATGCTCCATCCAAACCCCCTAACTCCAACTCCAACAGTCCCAACTTTCCTGAATTTTTCATTTTTCGTTTTTCTGTTCTACTTTAAATCCCAGTCCCAGAAACTCCGCTTGTATGCTATCAAGGTGACCATTATTCCATCTACATTACCTGACATACCGGTCCGTGAAAACGCCTTGATTTGTTTTACCCTCCTTGGAAAGTAAGTTGGAAACAAAAGAAGAGGTACAAGACTTGAGAGGGGAGGTAAGGAAAACGGTCGTGTAAGAGAGATGAAAGTAGGGAAAGAATCAAACTGGTAAAGAGATGTGAAGGAAAAAGAGCGACGAAAAGGTAGGAAAAAGAACGTAAAGAAGTGAAGTCAAAAAATTCAAGAGCAAGAGGAGTGGTTCCAATCTCATTGCCCCGGCGGCGGCGCAAAACTTGTCGGTAAAATCCTCGTCTCGCTAGGCTGGCCCATCAACCGCGCATTGCTCCGGCTATGCTGCGTCCTGTGGTTTCCTCCCCTCACATTACTTATATCCCACTGCCTCCCGGGATCCTCATACTCGGCCCTCTGCGTCTGGAACGCCCCCGCGCTCCGATCGACGGGCGTCCAGTTCGTAGCTTGCGGCGAAGAAATCTTCCTACTCCGCTCCGCAGCCGCCTTCTCATCGTCTTGGTACCGTTCCCTAATGCTCCCGCCTCTGCTATCCCTCGCCACGCGCTGTTCTTGCAACCAGCGGACCACGGGGCCCATGGCTTCGCTGGGGCTGTTGGAGGAGGCCGTCGCGGCCTGTGGCGGTGGGAAGAGTTTGACGGGGAGGAGCGGTGCTTGGGATGTGGCGGAGGATGGGGTTGCCGTGGAGTGAGCGGAGGGAGAGTGGCGCTGTAGCGGGGAGGAGTGCGTTGAGCGGGGGAACTGTGGTGGGCTTGAGGTGGGCGGCGTTGTTGTTACGACGTTGAGGGAACCCATTCGGGGACGGAGAGGGGGGGTATATGGTGGACGGGTGTTGGACGAGGGAGTCGTTGTTACGGTGCGTGTTTGGGATGGTTTTGAAGAAGTCGGTGGTGTAGGGAGGGGCTGCTGGGGAGGAGGGTAAGGGTACTGCGCGCTTGGCGAGCTGGTGGTAGACTGAGGCTGAGCAAGAACCGGGTTAGAGCCTAGAGCATCGCCGGGATGCACGAAATACATCCTTCGTTCCTCCTCAAGGCGACGTCTCTCCTCCTCCTGGTTCCTCAGCTCGGCTTTCTCATCCGCGTTGACCATGTCGGGGCTCCTCACGGCGGGGACATCATCCTCTTCGAGCCCTACACCTCGGAAATCGAACCTAGACGCGAGGGGAGTAACACGCGTCCTGCACCGGAAGTCGAGAGATGATGTCGTCTTTCTTCCGCCGAAATTTCCAAATTTGGTACGCTTTATCCAGCCCTTTGTGAATTTCTTTTCGCTGGAGTTCCTCCCCTCGCGGTTCCTGAAGTACTTCCGCCATAGGATGAAGCCACACCCTGCAATAAGCAGGATCCCGACGACAGCTGAAACAGCGATTGCGGCAATCGTGGTAGCTGGGAGTCCTGAGTTGTCGTCTTCCGGCTTGGAGGGCGCAACTTCGAGGCGGTGAATGGTGGTGTTTGTGAATATGGTGTCATTGAGGGAGAGCTTCTGACCAGGCGATGGCTTTTGATCGCAGCCAGCCTCGAGCGCGATGAGGACTTCGGAGGATGTGAGTTACACATATATAGGACAACAAGAGATAGAAGGGAGAAAGCGTTGAAGCATACAGTTTGCAAGATACCCATGAGTGCCGCCCGTGCGCACACAAGCAAGACAAAGCGAAAACTCGTCCGAGGGAATAACAGGCCGGCCTCCAGACTCACAGTACCCATACTGCGACTCGTTTTCAGGGTTCACATCATCTTCCAGAAGTGAACCCTGAAGAGCGCCGCACGCTGTGGTAGTTTGGCATGGGTTGGAACCAACGCCAGTAGCGTTGTGAAGACCCAAGATGCAATAACCGACGGAGTATCTCATGTTATCTAGCAATTTTCCGCCGTTAATACAACTACACTGTCCCAGAGACCGCCAAGTTCGACTCCTTTGTTTTTTGAAACTTACACAAGAACCACATCTGGTCATTCTCGTTGCCATTCACAAAAGTGCTTTCCTCTAGACAGGCCAAGCACTTTTGGATCTTCTGCCCCTGGGGGTCCGAGCTAAATTCCCCATCATCGCAAACCGGCACGCTCGACAAATTCGTCGCTGATGAAGCGGGGGTATCGTCGTTTGCGCAGAGAGAGGCGCAGGGTGAGCCGGTTGCTACCCTCAGCGCCGTAGAGGGCACCAAGAGAAACAGGAAGAAGAAGGAGGAGAGGAAATAATGTAGCAGATGTGCCATGATTTTCAAGTTGCCGCGAGATGGGTGTGCCCTCTTCCTTCTTATGGTTTCCGGTCTTGGATACGCAACCTTAGGGGAGAATAGAAGCGGAACAGAGTAATTAAGCCAAAGGTGAAAAGGAAGAGCTAATATAAAATGGGAGACGGGGGGTTGTGCTTTCGTTGTTAAGTGTAACAATCTGACGATGGCTCGGAGTGTACAGGGTCAGTCAATCTCGTGGAAATGTCGTAAGGTGCTGTTCATCAGAGAGATCCAGTCTCGTCGGGGCGATTCGAGGGCAAATTCAATGAAGTGTATAAGTGTGGTGAAGCAAGGATACGAAGATAATACACGTATGATGTTTCTTCTTTTGTGTTTTTCAGGTCTACTCGAATACAAAACCAAGGGGCGAGAAGGGGAAGATATGGGGATGGGGATGGGGACGAGACAACTGTGGTGATGTGTGCAAACAGGGAGACCGGTCCCAGACCTTCAAAAGCAGATGTAGACAGACAAACGTCACCGACTCAACGGGACGTAAGAGTAAGGGCAAGGGGGAAGGGAAGTGTATTAGGGAAGGGGGTGAAGGAAACGGAAGAAAAGAAAAGTCTAGGAAACGTGATGGGGCATTGGGGGAAACGTCTACACTTTTAAGATGATCTGTTTGGGTTGGTGAAAAAAAGAAGAAGAAAAGAAAGACTAAAAGAAGGACACGAAGAGATGGCATCGTCGGGGCCGCGGGGGAGGGAAGCCAGGGTTCTTGTATATCGAAGCCTTGAGCCAGACCCCAGACTTTTTCTTCAATATGATATCACCCTGTGATGTGGATGGCAATGGCACACACACTCTCTCACAGGGAGAGACACAGAAACACACACCCCATCACCCGGCCGGGTCAGTTGCCGAACCCTCCCGCAGAGTAGGAACAAAAAAGCAAAAAGAGACTGACAGGCAGAAAAAGGGCTGTGTCACCCATCCAACCCATCCACCATCCATCATCGTCAAGCTGCCCGATCGACACCCCCTCCCAGTCCGAACCTAACGCATCCAGGGCCCCAGCCAGCATGTGCCACGGAGCCGCCCCCCAGCACGTCACCAGCCTATCACAATCGTGGTTCCCAATGCAATGCTGCCTCCCTCTCGCGAATGAGGTGGAGAGCGCAAACCTTAGGTCGCAAAAAAGAAGTGTTGAGCGATAAAAAAGAGATGAGTGGGCGATGGGGGCAAGAAGAAACTTGTCCCCAATCGTGCTGTTGGATTAGGCATTCATCGCATTCCTCCCGCATTTCTCTGTTTCGTTTCGTTTCCTTACAGCCTTAGTAGAATGGGGACGTAAAAAAAAGAGAGAGGGAAAAAAACCTGGCACCCGCCCATTCGGTCCCTCTTCGCCCTCTCGAAACACGTTCGTCATTTAGTTCCTTATGCCGCCGGCTTATTCCCTCTTTGGGTACCTGGGGATGTGATGGCGAGCGGGAAGAGGAAATACCCTGGCCGTCTGGTTGCGGTACCTGAAAACTCATCAAAATCCTATGATGTGTGTGGCCAGAAAAGAAGAGAGCGAGCGAGAGAGACAAGGGGAACAGGCACAGACAGGGCTCCTCTGCCGCTGCCCAACAGCATGGCTCGCCGTTAGCAGTACCTTTGTACCTCTGCCCTTGTAGGCGCGGACACGGGCTTGGATCTTAATGGGAATTTTCCGAATGGGGAAACCTGTCAAACAGGAGGGCCAATCAGACTTCCCAGGATGCTTAGCCTTTGCCACCATCTGTGCTTCGTTTCAGGGATGCGGCGGGAAGACAAAGTAGACAGCAGGTGAGGGGAAAGAGAGGACGGCCTGGCCTAGCCAAAGGGAAACACAGACGGCAGACGGGACGTGATGGAGGGAATAGCTGCGGATCGGATAATATTAAGTCGTCGACGGGCTGTGGTCTTGCACACCGGACAGAACCTCGCTTCTCGGTGATGGATATTATCTCTTTTTCGTATCGACGGAGAAGCCTGGCTAAGCTGTCGGCAAGGCGAAATTAATCCGTCGTGGATAGATTGGAGCGCAAAAGCCCAAACTTCACCGCCTGGCTTGGAAACTCGAGAGAGAGGCCCACGATAATCGCAGCCATTCCGACTTGGGAAGTCACATACGACCAAGGTCCACTTCTCTCGATCGTCCTAAGCATGCTGATCCAGTCCGCTCGATCCAGATCTAGCCTCCGATGCGCCCTACCACTCCTGGTCTCTCTTCCTCTGCATCCGAATCTCCCTTGAGCCCCATCGTGACCACCACGGCGCGTACGGACAATTCCTCTCCCAGTATCATCACATCCTAATCCTAGCACACTCTTACGCGCCCAGCACCTCTTATCACAGGCACATCAATCCGGGCCAGCGTCTCGCCCACAAGATCGCCATTTCATTTCCCGGCGCACTAAGAATGCACTGCTGAAATGGAAAAACAAAAAGGGGAAACAATAATAATAATTCAGCGGTTAACAGAAAATAGAAACAAGATCGCTCCAAGATGATCACCGGATCACCCAGAGCCCTCCCTCGTCATCCTGGGAACCAAAAAAAGCCGCCGGGTGAGAATGTGAGAATGCGAGATTCTGCCCGTTGAAGAATCCACCCCCACAAAGTCCACCGTGTCGCAACAACCCACACCCGCATGCATGCGTTGTACACTGCAGTCTACAGCGAAGACTGCATGACTGGATGGATCGTGAAGTAGCAACCTATTTGCCTCGGGCATCAATCTCATCGAATCAATCCAGATGCCTTTCCAACTCTTCCCCACTCATCGTCCAACCCACTCGCGTTGATATGCGCGCGGCACAACGTGGACTTCCCCTTCGTGTCCGGATTTATGTGCGATGATATGAGCAGAAGATTGATCTCATGTCTCATGCAGATGTGAAACAATACACTTAGATGTCTGTTCGAAAATAACGGTCGATTTCGGGTCCATCCGGCCCGTCGCTATCCATCTTCTCCCTCGCCACCATTCACAGACTACAGCAAGGAGCGTAATTTCTATGCGTGCATGTCAGTGTCGTGTTGCGCAGTAGGTAAGGAAAGGAGAAGGAAAAGAAACCTACTTGCAGCCGCTCAAGACTATCTTCCGTTGCCCCTCCCTCATGTGGTGAAAGAATGATCCTGGCAAGGTCCTTCTTGGACTGCTGGACATCCATGACATGCTGTCAAACCAAAAGTATTAGCGCACAGTCGCAATGAAGGCATTCGCTGCACGACATACCTCTTCGAACGAACCGCGTATAAAGAACCGAATGGTGGTGACTTCTTTCTCTTGTCCAATTCTGTGGATTCGTCCCAGCGCTTGTTCTTCGAGTGTAGGATTCCTACATCAATGATAGATTTGTTAATACCCGCAGGGGGTCATTCGGCATTGGAAGGTAACTTGCCAGTGAGGTTCCATAAGATACGCTCGAGATGCCGCGGTCAAAGTTAAGCTAGTCGAGAGAGTAGTTAGAGATCTCAGGTCCTTGAACAAATGTAGTAGTAGCCATCTCCGAACGACATTCATGGTGGTGTGACCTACCCAACAGCACCACACGAAAGTGTCAGCAGCAAAACCCGCCTCGATGGATCAGTTTTGAAGAGCTCAATGATCCCGTTGCGATCCTTTTGGGCCACTTTGCCATCAAACCGAAGACAGCCGATTCCCGCACGTTCCAAGCCAGCTTGGGCGACGTTGAGCGTAAGTCTCCAAGCCGAAAAGACGACGCTAGGTGAGAATACTTAGTATAGAAATTGGATTAGGCAAGTTGGTGGTGGAACTTACCATTTTACATCGCGAGGTTGCGCAAGAATATCAGCGACGAGCGCGGATACCTTTGACGGCAACTCCGTCTGATGCAAAGCCAGGCTGTTAGTTTGTTCACCAGGAATATCCTCCATGGCGGATATGCTGGTAGATACAGCTGCGGCCGGGCAAGGCGGAGAATGCCCACAGTCCATAGAAGCACCAGCACCTCGTTGAGCTAGTTTCGACGCGCATTCTGCGCATGCGAATTTCAAACACCGGGAGAAGAGAGGTTTCTGTTGACTCGTTGGGTCGTCGTAGAGACTTTGAGTCGAGTCTATAACGGAGTGGCATTGTGAGCACAGTATAGGCCCCATTTCAAGGCTTCTGTTGAAAGCTTGCTGTGCAATAGCTGCCCAGGGTGTCGCAGTATTGGACGCGAGTGAACCATCCTCATGCCTCGAGTGGTAATGCAGACCAAGGTCGCAAAATAGCCGAAGCGACTCGATCTGCTGCAAAATGTTCACATAGGCACCAGACCGGCTGACTCGATGCGCCTGTTTCAGAGCCTCGTCAATTGCCATTGCTGTTCGGTCCTTCAGTTGATCGTAGCCAACTCTCTCTGCCTGGGTGAATTCGACAGGCCACTCTGTGTCGTGCCTCCGAGGCAGCTGCACTGTTGCCTTGGGCCGTCTCAGGAGAAGGCAAGACGAAAGTCTCTGAAGTCTTGTCGCAGCTTGTTGATCTTCCCCTTCTTTCCAGTAGTCTGAAATGTCTGAATCAAAACGACTCTTCTTATCATATGGATACGCGCCGATGAACTTGAGGAGAGTCGCGAGGTCATCCAGCTGGTTCTGGATGGGAGTTCCAGTAACTGCCCAGCGGTGGGTGGATTCAAGGCTACAAATAGCCTTCGCCATTCGTGAGCTCTCATTTCGGATGATATGTGCTAACGGCAGGAAATCAGCAATGAGATGTATTGGATGGCAAGAAGGAGGAAACGAAAATTACCTTCATCAAGTATGACTCGTTTCCATTTCGTTGAAAAAAGAAGAGAACTGGAAGTTCCTCTAGAGCTCCATTCCGCGGAGACGGTATGGAATGTAGTTAGCACGATGTGAACAGAGTTGAGGTCTCGGATATCCGTTAACTTTGTCTTTCCGTGATGCCGTCGGCAACTCAAGGCGCCTGGGAAAACGTGTCTATACGAAACATCAGCCTATAGTTCTGGAAATTATATGAGATGTAGTCATACTCTGAAATTTGATTCTCCCATGTATCGAGAACTAAGCCAATGTCATTCGTACCGAACATGCGCAAAGTTGGTGTTTGGAGAAGGGGAGGGAGGGCAGTTTACGAACGTGGAGGGGGCACAATGATCAAGGTGGCATCAACGGTCTGCTCGATATCGTCCTTCTCACTCTCATAATAGGAATCAAATGGATTTTTGTCGAGTAGGTCAGTGGCGGCTAAGGCGATCATAGTGAGCGTTTTGCCCAAGCCCATGGGGTCGGCAATAATGCCTCCATACAGTTGAGGAGGAGGGTCTTCGGTAACAGCCTCGGATATGGCATTGACGTAACTTCATTGGAAGTGAGTGGGAAGACATACAATGAAAAGATATCAAGGGGAACGGGAGGCCAACACTCACAACCGTCCGTTAGCATTATCCACGATACTCCACAGGTCAGGTTGGGGGCCTTGGAACGCCCAGCCTTTCTCACGGCGAAGCATAAAGGTAAGAGCTTGCTTCTGGTGCCTTTACTTTAGATTAGATTAATGAGTGCAAGTCGGGCCGCCTGAGTGTACTACACACCTTTTTAGGTAGGTTCGAACTGCCGACGGTTGGTCAGTTTCCTCCAGGACAATTTCTGAGCCAAGATACTTGTCGAGGAAGTCATCATCCGTAATATCCCTAAGTCGAATGTGACGTCTCGACGCGTGGCTCACGACGCTTGATACCATCGCACACCCATCAAGACTCGAAGGGAAGAGCCTTTGGGGGTTACAGTATTTGGCATCACGAAGGCAGATTCGGGGGTCTTGAAGGTATACTTCAATTCCCTCGAACCATTCCCTAATCTCACCGAGCATCGCATGAGGACCGTATACGGCGATATCAAGTTTGCAGGCAAGTAAACCAGTCTTTCGCGATGCCGCTTTGCCCTGCTTCTCAGCGTCGAAACTGCAGGTCGTGTGAAGCTCAAGGTCTGACTTGATCAGGTTGTCTAGCATAAAGCTGTAGTCCGATGCAATGTGACCTTTAATGTTCGTTTCTCCATCTAGCACGAACAATTCCGACGACTCTAGTACCACTCGTACGGGTTTAGATAAGTCCAAAAGCTCCGGCCTTTCACATCTACCCTTAACCTCTCCAACCTTTGAAAGTTAGCACGTAACACGGAACTTTCATATTCTGTTGCCATGGTTAACTTACTACGCCAAAACACACTATTTCGTGGGGGTCGAGCGTCAGTAAGGATCCAGGATTGGGAAAAATTGGAGGAAGGGTGACTGAGGAGGATAGAGACTCCGTTTGGGACCATGGAGACGTCAACCCATCCCTCTGGTGATAACTATTCAATAGTGGAAGTGTGGCAGGCTCTTGGACCAAAGGGCAAGGGATTTGAGTCCGGAAAACTGGAATATTTGTGCTCCATGGGCCTTGGCCAACCTGGAGTTCTCGAGTTTCACCTGCAACTTGTAATGATGTCAAGAGTGAGGAAACACCGGGGAGCGTGGCTGAAGGCCGATGATCCAACCTTCCGCTATACGAGGCGATTTCCTGCGAGGGCTCCAAGTCACCCACGCGTTTTCTCTTATAAGGAGGCGCACTACCCCCCGCAAAAGTCTCCATGATGGCCGTAATATGGGTAATTCCTCTCGAGATTGAAGACTTTTCAAGTGAGACTGCTCGAGAGAGAAAAATACCGTACTTGGTGGCCGAAAGGGCTGGATCAGGCTCTGACAGTCGACAGGGTCTGGTCGCAGCCCCATCAATCGGTACGCAAAATAGCCCACACTATTTCCCAGGAAATGGTGGCTGGGCTTGATGGAAGCGGAGAAGATTCTGCTGCAAGGCTCTAGCAAAGCTCATTGGAGAGAGCAAAGGCGTTGGGCGAACCGCTTGGCTGACCAGGCTACCTCATCTTTCGTTGCTCGCGGCCCATACCAATCTTCCCTTCCCATTAACCTCGGGCGTTGAACCCATTTACTACCACCAATTTCTCTACCTCATATTCACCTTTATTGCACTATCCCTGAGGATCAGGAATAATCCCCAATACCACTGCCATTCACTCCTAGACAAAGCTCGGTTCGTCGCGGACAAGATGTCGCTCGCACTGGCCCGCCCGCCCTCGGCAGATGCAAGCAAAGTCATTCGAAAAGCGTATAGAGACTTTGAGTCTATTGTCAACGTATCTGATGCTCGCCGATTTCGCAACACGACGATTAACGACGTACGGGAAGAATGTCGGAGAATAGAGAACGAACTCGGCTCGAGGGGACTTCTTCGAAATATGCATCGTTTGGAGCCTTTCCTGAAGGGCCTAGCACACTATGGGAAAGCCGTTGATGTTTTGTGTCAAGGGACCCCATACCTGCCTTGGATATGGGCGCCAGTTGTGCTGATTCTAAAAGTATGCTATCAATTGTTCCCTTTCAGTGTCTGTTTCTGTTTCTGGTGATACCGCCCGCTGTCGTCAAGTCAACATTGTACCTCCTATGTCATCCTTCCTCGATCTGATTGATCCTCCCCATCTTCCAGACTTCTCCTTCCTTCTCCTATCTCTTGTTTCCCCCTCGGATGTCATCCCTCCCTTGCTTACTTTTATCCCTTTTTCTCCATCTGCCTTCTTTCCCCTTCTTCGTCCTTAGATCGTCTCTTCTCTATTTCATCCTTACCTCGCCCGATATCGAGCCACTCTAACTGAACCACCAGATTGCGTCGGATTACATCGAAGCGTTCGAAGTCCTGATCAAGTCGTATGCGAGAATCGGCGAGTCACTTAGCAGGTTTGAACTACTGGGAACTGTCTTTGTGCACAACCATGGATTTCAACGGATTCTGGCAGTCTTCTATGCCGACATCCTCCAGTTCCACAAATGTGCTTATAAGTTCGTTACCCTCAATGGTACGATCACCTCTTATTTGTTCCAATAGTCAAGCGTAATGGCCACCTGGATGCTGACATTGCCAAAATATAGGATGGAGAACGTTCTTCCTAACAACTTGGGGTCGATTTGACAGGCGCTTCAAGAGTCTGCTGGATGACCTGAAGTATCATGCTGACCTTGTCGATAAGGAAGCGATGGCCTTGAACGTTGCCAACATCCAATCAATCTTGGACAAACTCGAGTCCGATAGGCTTGAAAACCTGGAGAGGATCGAACAGGAGGAAAAATCAGAGACCGATAAGCAATACCAAGCCGTTCTCACGCGACTCCAAATAGACGATTCCGACCAGAAAACCTTATGGGAAGGGCTTCTCGAGGCTCTTGATTTCCAAGGAACTTGCAGCTGGGTGCTAAAGCACGACAAAGTGGCCTCTTGGCTTCACGATAAGGGAGAGACTCGATCCATCTGGCTGTATGGTTCGGCAGGGTCCGGTAAGAGTGTTATTTCGGCGTGTCTTGCCAAGTTTCGGGTCGGAGACGAGCGGATGGTGGTTCGCCATTTCTGCAACAGCCTGTACGACTCCTCGACGAACTATGAGAAAATCCTAAAATCCATAATCCGACAGCTCCTGCAGTGGAGCGACGACTCGACGGCATATATATACAAGACTCTAGCCGTTGAGAGAAAGATGTTGTCCCTCTCTTCTCTAGAGATCGCAGTGCAGGAACTCGTCACAATCGTATCTGGGTCATTCCAGGAAAGGGGGCTCGTGTGGATTATTTTGGACGGCTTGGACGCCTGCGAGCCGAGCTCCTTGGCTCGGCTCGTTGCCTTGATGGACGTGATCACGTCCAAGGAAACTGGTTCTGGGTCGCCTGCATGCAAAGTGTTTTTTTCAAGCCGCTCTGCGCCAGATAGGAAACATGCTCGCAAGCGATCAGTTGTGTTTCTTGGCAACGAGAAACACCATATCCAGGACTCGATCAGAGTATACACCACTCAAAGACTACAGTCGCCGCCGTTATCCGAGAGACTGGGCCAACTCGGCATTAGTACCAGTGAATTTGTTGAGTTAGGGAATGATATAGCTCGGAAGGCTGACGGTTCGTTTCGAGTTTCTTTAAAGTCGATGGCTACTTTTGCTGACAATGGCGAAAACCAGGAATGTTCCTTTACGCGAGACTTATAATAGATTTCATCTCAGTTCAGCTCTTCCTGACCGGAGGCGAGTTCAAGCGGGCTATCGATGAGCTTCCCCCTGAGCTGAAGGGCTTGTAAGCAAGTCCTGTCCCTGTGGGCCCTAACCAAATGACGTTGATGTTGACTTGGCGACCTGCAGTTACGAAAAGATTCTGTCTAGCATCTTTCACGGGCTCGATCCTATTTCAACCCAAAGGATCAAACGTGTACTAGGCTGGGTTGCATTCGCTGAGCGCCCACTCAAGAGGCTAGAAGTTCTCTCAGCAATCACCTTTAGTGAAGGTGTTGCCAACCCAGAGAGGTTGGCCCCGTACTTCTTCCTCCAAGACTGCTCAACTTTGGTCGAGGAAAGGCATGACAAAACCGTCGGCTTCATCCACGTGTCTGTCAAGGAGTAAGCAAAGAAAATCAATCTCCAGGACGTGAATGAACTCTAAAAGAAAGCAGGTATTTGCTAGATTCAGGAACCATCGACGAGGAATCGACTAGGAGACGGCAGGCCTTAGACACGCTGAGATTCTTGTTGTCTGCAGCGAGATTCTTCATTCAAGAGGAGAATTTAGACGAGAAGCGGCTCCGGGTCGTGCGGGGAGTCTATTCCCTGTTGAATTACGCCTCCAAGTACTGGACTGAATACGTCTTATATCAAGCTCAGGCCTCGGCTAACTACGGCCAGCTCGATACGGAGTTTCATGAGATGGCAAGCAAGCTAGCAGCCTATCTCTCACAACACTCTCCTCCTCCAGTAGCGTCCGAACCAATTTCAACGCAGCTGGATAAAAGATTAGTCCTCCTTGATAGCAACTCTCTCCTGAAAGCACAAGTGGCCCAGAGCCTCAGATCTCTGTCTCAGGAGGGTCTTGAAGAAGTTGTGAAGCAGAGAAGACAGGACCTTGAAGTACCCGTGCCGGATGGAATTTCCATTGTCCTCGCGAAGTATTTAGAGATTGTGCAGTGGCTTTCTCGTCAGCAATACTACCCTGGAATTTCTAGGGAAGACTTCAAGTTTTTTCTAGATGCAGCGCAAACCGCACTCTTCACCTGCCCGCTGGCGCCGTGTCCACGAGCACACTTGGGCTTCCAGACAGAACAGGAGCTCCGAGAACACGAGTTAAATCACTCGCAAAAGTTTTGGTGCAACTTTGCTGGCTGTCATTACCGGCTTCCTTTCTCGACTGCGCAGGCGCTAGCTAACCACTTCAGCAAGTATCACGAACAGGGTTTTCGTCGAAAGAAGTTGCGTCATGTCGGCAACTTTTCTCCCAGGTCCCAAGGGGTACACCTCCCCTCAACTACCCAGGCCGAAGTTGTACAAGAGATGTCCAACCAGGATATAGGAAGACACCAAACCTCCTCGCCATGCATGGATGGGCAGAAAGATAATAATCCTAGCCGCACTGCCGAGACTCCCTTCCCCGACTTTTCTCCCAGAATCGTCCTTTCACTCGGAATGTTCAGCGGGAGTTCTCATATGTGTTGTAGCCATGACGCCAAATACGTCGCCGTTGAAATTGACGGAGCGATTCAAATCCATGACATCCGCTCAAACAAAATAGTTGACTATCTTGACGCAAACATTATTAGTTCCGACCCTAAATTTCTTGTCGACTGCATTTGCTTCAGTCCCGATGGTAAATACCTGGCTGTCGGTGGAGCTGGTAGACTTGAGGTCAGCAGTTCGTCCCTCATGTTTCTGGGATGTGACTGACAAGCCCCTATGGCTTTTTTAGGTTTATGATATTCGGGCCAGGGAAGTTTCATGCACCTTCGAGGCTCACGGACACAGCTTTATCGACATTGCTATCCCAACCAAGGACGTTCTTGCTTCATGTTCTAGTGATGGTATCATCCGATTGTGGGATATAAACCGAGGCATACTTCTTCGCTTGGTCCCTCGTCTAGTTGGGTATACTGCTATGGCTATTTCGCCGGGTGTTCAATATTTAGTCACAGGTTCCCCTGAAGGACTTATCGTCTTGGATGACTTTCTCAGCTCGACACCCTCCTTCAGTGACGTGAGTAGTGCCTCCGGACCTATATGTTCGGTGGATGTTTCCCCGAGCGGATTGAACCTTCTTGGCGCTACTGTCGATGGGAAGATTGTGGTAGGGGAATGGAACGGGCAGGAGCGTTCGATACGGTATGTACAAACACTCCAAGGAAATGGGACTCATGTTGTCGCAGCCAAGTTCACCAAGGATGGCGAACGGGTCATATCGGCGTTAGAAGGCGGTGAGGTTAGGGTCTGGGACTTAAAAAGTGGATTGGGCCAGGTCCTGATGAGAGGCAGCGCGGATATCAGTACCTATACCATCCTCAGCCGAAGGGGAGAGTACGCCGCGATTGTCCATGGCAGTGAGATGGATATTTGGTCATTGATTCCGTGAAGAGTCGGCTAAGCGAACAGTGTCTTCCCTGGTAGCCTCGCCAATTGCGGTCCGTCCGGGATCTAGCCGACGAAACCTACGGCAGAACCAGGCCAGGGAAGACAGCGCACAAGGCGATCGTGTTGACGAATCACTCCGTATACCACATTCCGGAGGATGGCTGAATTGTACGTCTCGCTCATTCGTCATAGTCCGAGGGCCCTCTTCGGTGTCCCGCTGCTTCGAACGGCCCTTTGGGCTGCAATTTCAAACTTTTTTTTCTCCGTTTCAGATTCCTATCTACGGGATCCGGGCCAGGCAATCGGGGAAAGAAATAATAAATCAAGAAAAAAAACCAAACGCCCAGTACACCGAGAAACGCAAGCCCAATGTATGGTTACAACAAGACCACGATTCCATACTCTTCACTCTCACACCTCACCTCTCTCTTCTCCAAAGCTCAATAAACCCGTTCTTCCTCGGGAAACAGTAGGAAAGGAAGAACAGAAAAAAGCGCCACCTCCCAAGCTTACTCGCTATCATCCTTCTTCCCCTTCGAAGCCTTCTTCGCCTCCTTAGCAGCCTTCTTCTCCGCCTTCCTTCGCTTCCTCTCGGCCCTCTCCTCAGGCGTCTCCTCATCCTTCTTCCTCTTCTTGGAATCGCCCTCGTCCGCCGCGGGCTCCTCCGCAGCCGCAGGGGTTGCCTCGATGGCCTTGGGGGTCGCCTCTACGGCGGCGGAAGGGGTGGCAGGGGTAGCGGCGGGAGCTTCACCGGGGGCGGCGCTGTAGTCCTTATAGTCGGCCTTCCACTTGGCGGGGGTGTTTTCGGTTATCCGGCCGTACTTGTCGAGCTTGCCGTCGGCCTTGAGCTTCTTCTTCTCGAGGGCGGTGGGACCGAGACCCCAGCGGCGGGGGTAGAGGTCGCGCTCCATGATGTTTCGCTTGACCTTGGCGACGACGCCGTGGTCGCAGGTGGACATTTCGAGGGTAGACTAGGTTTGGGATGTTAGTTATTTTTTGCTGCGTTAATCTTGGAAAGGGGGGGCTGTGTTGGAACGTGCACATACCATTTGGGCGATACCTAGGCAGATGGCCTCTCCCTTGGTGGTCATGAGAACAACCTCCTCATGATGCTCGATGCCATCCTCGTATCGCAACACTATCGCAAATTGTTAGAATATACGGCCATTTCACGCTTGGAAGAAAAATGAATCAAACTCACATCCAGGAAGCATAAGCTTGGCACCGTAGCAGACGGCATTGACCGCGCTGTCCTTGACAACCAGCCTCTTGTACGTGCAAAGAAGGGTCTCGAGGGGCATGATGACCCTGCGGAGGTAGGACTCATCCCTCGTGTTGTCGTAGAGCCACTGCGCGTCGAGAACGTCGTGGAGGGTCACCATGTTCTTGGACTCGCCCATGGCACCGGATCGCACACGACGGAGCTCCTGCATGTGCGCGCCGACACCGAGGAGAAGACCGACGTGGACGCAGAGGGTTCGGATATAAGTACCGGCTGTCACGGAAGTTAGCTATCACAGCAACCGCAAATGGAGGATACAGATAAACGATATTTACCTTCGCAAGAGACGCTGAAGACGCCGAGGCCGCGATCATTATCGAATTCGATGAGGTTGATGTTGTGGATGGTTCGGATACGGAGCTGACGCTTGACGGCGGAGATCAAGGGGGGCCTCTGGAACAGGGCACCGGTCAAGGTTTCCAGGGCGCGGGCGAGCTGGGGCTGGCCGCCGGGAATCCTGTCGTGGAGTCGGATGACGCAGACGTACTCCTTACCAGCACCCTGCTGGGACTTGACCAATCGAGTGGCGCGGTCGACGCTGGAAGTCTGTTAGCATCGTCATGTTCGACGGTATCGGGCGAGGATTCTAACTCACCAGACGATCAAGCAGCCGGTAACTTTGGGGTCCAACTAGATGAAAAATTAGTAAGATGCACAATACCCAACTTCGCCTTGAGGGATAAAAGTCGTACAGTTCCGGAGTGACCAGTCTTGTCGCATCTGTATCCATGTCAGCCCTATTCCGTCCAAATACGTACACCATGCGATCCGCTTCCAATCGTCTCCAACTAACCTTAGAATGCGCTTGATCCACGACACGACCTCGTGAGACGAAGGGTTGGATGGCTTGTCTAAGTTGATGACACCACTCTGGATATACGACTTGAGGTCTCGTTTATGCGGCGCGCAACCGTGGGGGATCGGGGTGAAGTGACCAGTTCGAATAAGGACTATAAGAACCTCAAGATTAGTCCCAAGTCCAAAGAGCCTAGAATCCCCCTTGACTGTGACCAAGTCCAAACATTCCAAGTCCAGGGATCCCATAAAATTCTTTCCAGTGTAGAGAGACGTACGTTTGCTGTAGTTTTTAAGAAGAAGAGGCCAATCGCTCGTGTCAAGGGCGGGCGTGGAAGCCTGCGGCTTGATGATCTGCTCGTCCTCCTCGTTGGAGGCACCCGCCTTCACGATATCCATCGTCATATTTTCGATTCGACTCGTAGGCTGTAAATATCTCGCGACTGTTTTCCCGGACGTACAAGGTCAGCAACGGCGCGATCCAAGGTCGAAACGGAAAAAGAACGGGGAAAAAATTGAAGAAACAAAAACTCGAGGGCACGAGACTAGGGCGAGAGGTTTCGATACAATCGGAAATAGCAATCCGTACCTCAAGAGAAAGAAAATCAAATATTATTGCCGAAATCTGAAAGTCGAATTGATCGTGGACTCGAGGTTCGACGTGGAGCGAGCGTCGTCGAGGTGCTGGAAATTTTCGGTCCGGATTTTTGAGAAGGTGAAGCTTTCTCAATTCGATTTTTTTTTTTTCTGCCCTTGATTGACCAGTGTTGGAGTTTGTGGTTGGAGAGTGAGAAGTAGAGTTGCATATTTCCTTAACAAATATGTGTGTATTCTTCGTGTTAAAATGGTTATGCACCAGTGAAATGTACCCGCGCGCATAGTGGGGCAGAAATTGATAGGCGGTGAGCCTTGTCAAACTTGTCAGCCACAAAGATACATGCACGAGCCACACACCACATGTGGCGGGAGCATCCTCCAGCCCCGTGTTGTTCCAAGGAACTCTTGAACTCTTCTGGAGTAATACAGTGGGGGCGGTAAGCCCGTAGGGGTTGCGTGGGAGACCAGTCGGCCATTGTTGCGTCAATATTGCTCGAAGAAGATTGTCAAGATGGATATGTAAAGATTGAGGAGGAGGTACATGAAGAAAGGAAAGGAGAACTTCTTGTGGTAACACTGATCATCTGCTCGCTCATATCGCGATGTCATCAACATCGTCCGCAACTCCCACACCGTCCTCTCCATCATCCCCATCCTCATCCTCCGACTCTTCCCACTCCTCCCAATCAGAAGCTTCGCTGCCTTCACTATAATATGTTTCAGTGGCACCTCCCGGCTCCTTTCGCCACTCTTACCTCTCCATTTCCTCAGCCTGCCGTCTTGTCCGTTCTTTACCCCACTCATTCATGATGAACCGTTCGAGTCTGTCGAGATCCGAGCCAGGCGCCTCCGGGTAGAGCTCGGGCATGATATAGTATGGCACGCGCGGGATCATCCACTCGACCCCCTCTCTTTCCGAGGGAGTCCAGTGCCTACATCTATGCAACAATAGATGCGCCACTCGTGAATACACCTGCGCGAGCCATACCATACTACCGCGAGAGAAACTCCCTATTTCCCGTGGCTCGAGGATCCCCCAGAGGTACTTGTTCGTCGTCTGGCCAAACGCGACTCGAACGGCTTCGTAAATGAGGAGCTGGCGAGACTCCCCTTTGACAAAATTGCAAATACGACCAAGGTTTATCCTCGTGTCATATTCACTGACCAGCTTGTGGGTCATGGCGGACTCCCGATACATCGAGTACCCGTTGCGGACTACCAAGATCGTCCACTTTACGGGCCGGCGTTGGCCGATACGGGCTAGACGGCCGATCCCTTGCTGAATGGTACTGTAGTTAAAAGGTAGTGTCAATATGTACCCGTGCGCAGCACCGCGGTGCATATTTAGACCCTGCCCTCCGATCCGGAACGACGTCACTATGAACTGACATCCCGAATGCGGGTCGTTGAAACGGCGTAGGATAGCCACCCTCTGCGATGCTGAGTGCTTCGCTTCGATGGTCTCTGCATCCCAGCCGGACAGTGATATCAAGGATTTGACCGCGCTAAGAAACGAAGAAAAAACGTTAGCTTGCAATGGCTCCGTTCAAGGAGGGGGCGCTGCGCTGTGTAATTTTCAGAAACGGTAGTACATACTCTAGAGTGTAAGGGGAGTCTACGAGAAAGACGGCTTTTTCCCCAGCTACCGAGTGGTCGAGGCAAGCGACGAAAACCCGTGCCAATATGGGCGAGCCGCAGAGCATTTCCCGGATCCGGTCAGCAACGGCAGCGTCTGACCCAGCAATCGGCGACGTGATGCTGTCGGCGGAGACATCCGCCTGCCGCGCATCGAAATTGATGCGTTGGGCGAGACGAAACCGACTCAATACGTCTCTGGGTATTGCTCTCGGCTGCGTTTGGGCACTGATGGTTGGATCCATAGGGACTACGTCCGTCCCCTCGCGGCTTTCAGATCCCTCGCTATCTTGAGGGCCCCATTTTCCAAATCGCGGGATGAGCTTGTTAGTGAGAGCAATTACTCGCTCTTCCCAGCCATTTGGAAAACAGAGCTCTTCTGTTGAGACTGAAAGCGGCGGAATATTGTCCGCTGGCCACTCCAAGGCCCCGTTGGGCAGCCTCAGAGGTGTCCTCAATGTCCGGCGAAGTTGCACCTCTCGAAGGACCTCGGGGAGCAGAGTCTCGCACACTCTATTATCCCAGCGACAAAGAGATCCGTACCTTTCCAGTAGTCGGGGATTTAGGAGCCACAGCTGCGGCGACTCGAAGACCCGGGAGTCTCGGTAATCTACACTATACCGAATACTGCGCGGGCAATCATAGTTCCGGTACCTTACCTTGAACTCAGCATCCGAGAGCTCAAGGAAGTCCTTATCCGACGGGAAATCATCGCCTTTCCAGATAAGATGTAGGTATCCTAGGATATCTTTTACTCTGTTCTGCAAAGGTGTTGCTGTAGCTGCGACGACACTTCTGGAGGGCAGAGTCTGGATCAGCTTCGATATGACATTTTTCGGATTCCTACAAACGTGAGCCTCGTCTACAAGGATCGTCGAAAAGCACGTAGCCATAAACGGTGCCCTGACAGTATAGTAAGTCTTGCGAGCAGTGAACTCGCCTGGGCCCAGGGTAGGCGTCGGCGGTTGGTTGTCGTCGTTGTCGCCGTCATCTTCTAAAGGCCGTCTTGTGGTCATGACACTAGTAGCCGTATAGAAGCTTAGGATAAATAGCTTCCTAGACTCCATACGGTTGTACACGGAGATCTCTGCCTCAAACTCTTCTGGAGAGATTACCAGGTCCTGGAGGTTTGCAGGAGTGCTATTGTTCCTCCTCGAGTTACCCCGGACCAACCTTACATCCAATAGGCCCCTAAAGAAATTTACACCTTCAGTTAAGACTTGTAGTTCGATGGCTGGTGGGACCAGCAACAATGGTGGTCCTTTCGGCGCGTTTCCCGTCCAGTCTTGAATCATAGAAAGGTGTACAAGGAGAAAGAGAGCTATCGTCTTCCCGGCACCACAATCATTAGCGAGCAAGACGAAGCGTTGGGGCGAATTGATCCTTTCCCACATCGTGGCGGCGTCTAGAACAGATCACGGTTAGTGTGTCCATCTATGACCCACGGCAAATAAAAACAAACTTGAACAAAAGAAGGAGAAAGAAACAAAAGCTCGAGCAGCTTACCGAGGATCTGGTGGTAGTTTGGTACGAAATTGGGCAAGTTCGTGTTGATAACCCTGTCCTCCCAGTCCTCCTTTCCGAAGAGGCGCATGGCGCGCCTGATATCATCACCGTTAGTGTACCTCGCGATGTTGGTTATACGGTTGATTATAATGCTTTTAATGTGCTCTTCCGTGTTTCCCTCGCCGAAAGCCGAGTTTTGCGTATAAAATTGTACCTCTTCATCGACATCCAGCACTCCGTGGAATGCAGAGATGCTTTGCTCGACCGGTACATAGCCGTCTACACTGGGAGCCTCCGTCTCATATACGTCCCTCGCATAATCCCGTAGGGCTTCCATAGTGTCCATAGTGTCCAGATATGTCCAAATGTGTTCAGATGTGTTCAGATGTGTTACGGAGGCACATTCCTGAAAAGTTAAGGAGTCTATTGAACTACTGCAGATTTACTCGACTGAAGAGAAGGAGGTTGTATGGAGGTATTTTAGTAGTGTCCAGGCCAGATGCTTTGTGATGTCAATTGGTATGTTTGATGTCGCAATGGGGGAAGATTACGGCTTAGAAGTAATGTAGGTAGAATCCGATCCCAATGCGTTGTGATGATACCAATTGTCGTATTCGAGGCGGGACTCAACATAGTATATTCTCGACCCTGGAAGATGTTGAGTTTACACCCGGAGAGAGCGGTGGATATGCTTCGACGTCGAGGGTATCGAGTCTGTACCTGAAACTAGCGTTTGATGTATTGTGGCCTGGAAGATATCCAGTTTGTATGCGGGAGAAACCTGGAGGTTGTCACCCGAAAGTAGAGTTAGATGATTCGACGATGGGAGATGCCGAGTTTGAATCTCGAAGTCGAGTTCGGTGCGCCGCGATACTGCAGGATGCCGGGTTTAGATTTAGAAGCAGAGCTGGATATTCAGTAACGCTTCAAGATGTCGAGTTGGGTTTTGGAGGAGAGTTGAATGTTCCGCGATGCTTGAGGATATCGAATTTTAAGTTCAGAAGCAGAGTTATATACTCCACGATTCTTCAAGGTATCAAGATATCGTGATAGATTCGGAAGGAGAGTTGGACGTTCTACGATCCTTCGGAATAGATTCAGAAGTAGAGTTAGATACGCCACGATTCTTCAAGATATCGTGTTAGAGTCGGAAGGAAAGTTGGACGTTGTGTGATGCTTGAGGATAAGTCTAAAAGCCGAGATAGATATGCCACGGTTCTTCAAGACATCGTGTTAGATTCCGAAGGCGAGTTGGACGTCCTGTGATACTTGGAATATCAAGTTCGTTTCAGTTCGGAAGCAGAACCTAATGTTCCGTGATGCTTGATGATATCGGGTTGGGTAGTTTGGAGGGAGAATTGGATGTCCTGTGATGCCTGGGGATGCTTAGTGTGAACCTGGGAGCGGAGTTCAATATGGTATTAATAGTAACTAGGCGAGGGCTTCTCAACAACTAGGACATGAAATATAAGTAGTTCTTGCCTCAGCAAGCTGCAGACTTCTTCTCGTGATACTCACGCCTGTCGTTTTAATAACTATGGAGGAGACTACTCAGGTCGTTCTATCCCTTCCAAGACTTTAACATATTTTCAAGAGAACCTATCTACATGTGATTACTTTCAAAAGCTGTGCGTCTTATTCATTTGCTAAATTGAATCTTCCTGTTGTCCCTCCACTTCTCTTTCCTTATGCTGGCTTGTCCTCGCCTGTCTTACCGAGTTACAACGTACAGATTCTGCACAGGGGCATGTGAGCTCTCATAACTCGGCTATCAGAACGGCTATTGAGCTGGTTGAACAGTCTACAATTCGTGGTCTCATTTATAGCTTGACCCAATACATTCAAAGGTTTCAACGACGTCCGCAGAAGAGTCCCCAACGAGGTAAGTCCATTGTCCGGTAGCTACACACGTCCGAATCTAGAAGGTTTAGCTCTCGTTCGCCAATCCAATGGACCAATGACACTTCTCCAGCTAACTTTCATGTCACAGTCGCACCTTACTACATTGTTGGAAGCGTTTCTGCGAGCCAAAGCTGGGAGCCTTTCATGGATCTTAATTCAAATCTATTTCCGGTCTTCTTGTAGCTCTCAGCAGCAGAAAGAAGCGACCCAACGTGTTTTCTCTCAGAAGGGAACCCGAGAGTGTCGGAGGTCATTTGTGCCCCAGACAGCCAAACCGCACTTGTCACCTTGGTCACCGAACCTTGCCATTTTTTCCTTCCGTCTCTTTTTCTTTTCCTCTTTTTCTGATCCTTCTCTCTACTAGTCGGAAGCCGCAGATGTTTCTGGACTGCCCAACGCGACATGTCATCTCCTACCTCGCCGTCGCAAGCTCCCGAGCTCATCAGTTTACACAGAGCTCGTAAGAGACTGATGGCATTCCTGAGAAAGATTCCCCCGTCTTGGTTCAACCACTATCGAGCTAGAGACATCCTCGGAGTACTAAAGGCATGGGGGAGGTGCAACTATCGCGCTACCGACATGAGGGACCAGCCTCTTGTGAAGGCTGTGCAGGAAATGATCGGTTCCAACCCGCCCCGAAAGCCTACTGTACACGAGATGTGGGCAGTCCTTTTCATCTGCTGGGAGACTAAGAAGAAGTGCTTTCCGCCTGCCTTCATCAAAATCATCCACGAGACTCAGTGGGATGATATAATTACTAGGCTAAACCCTGGCCGCAATGACCCTGCCCCCCCAAATATTATCCGCGCATCACTGGAGGTTTTTACCCACTGGATGGACAGCGATGACCACTTTCAGTCCATATCTACAAATACATCAAGGCCTGAGAGCCTGCTAGCAACCGACGCGGCGCGATATTTCCACGATCTCTTTCATTCTATTATCATAACAGATGTTACAATGACGGAGATTAAATGGGTCCTCCCCGTGAACCTCGACAAGCCTCCTCACGAGATCCGCGCCATGCTGCAAGGGCCAGCCCCATGTTTGGTTATTACCCCAGTCTCTGCAACTGTTACTGAGCAAGAGGATGAAAGGGAAGGGGAAGTCGTTGCAACAACAGCCCCAGTTCCAGTCGTAGAGCCAGCTCCAGTCCCAGAGCCTATCCCGGAATCCGCCCTCCTCACCACCCAACCTACACCACAAGACGATAATGTAGACCGAGCTACCACATCTGCGGCTGCCGCAGCAGGTCCAATCCTACAAGCAACGCCTGTCCAGCCTGTCGCGCTCGACGCAATCGACGATAGGAGTATAGGCCGACAAGAGGCGGCTGACAGGCTGCTCGGCGGCATCCGAGGTGCGCCCCTACAATCGCTAGTCTTAGATATGTTGGAAGACGTGATCTCGAATGACCCCCTACTCGTTTTAGCGAGTAAATGCGACCAGATCGTGACAAAACTGAACGAAGTCAAGAAGAGGCTCCGAGAGGAAAGTGACCAGGCCGACAGGGTGGTTCGCCAGCGGTTAGCTGGCATTTGGGAGCGACGCGACGAAAAATTTCAACGCCAGCTTCAATGATCTCTCACGCAGAGATTCTTTGCGAGAAGCGCCGTCGACACTAGGCTCCTGGCGTCATATAGGACTTCGTGCCTTCGAAAAGTTACCACAGGGGATGAAGTCTAAACCAGGAAAGTCTCACAGAGAAGAAGTGCGTAGCGGACTTGATATTTTTGAGCATTTTCGATGACAACGTAACTTTTAAATAAGTCTTTATCATACACCAAGAGAGAAGGGACGACTCTCGACTCAAATAATTCTAATATTTTAAAAGGTTTTTATTCTCGAGATCTCCAACTCCTTGTGGCTCCAAACCCTCTCTTCTTTTTTCCCTTCTACATCTACATTACCCTACCTCCGACTTGTAAGTTGGCCCCCTTCCCCCCGGTTCACCTGATCCTCTCAAATCCACCCGGCTCTGCAAATTGCCGACCTTAAGAGCATCGGATCCGTTCTCCTTTCGCTTTAATCGGATCTATTTTGTCTATACTAGCCTGAGAAAGCTGGACCTCAATTGAAGGATCAGATAAACCCTTGCCAGAGGCTTCTCCTGACAACTCAAACAGTTCCGAATAATTCCTACCAACGTCTGTCAACATGGCACCACCAAAACGATCTAAAGCTCCAAAGGCTAGTAAAGTGTCCCCGTTTACATTTAACGGCAAACCGCTGCCAATTGGCCGAAAGGATGCAAATGAGCCAACCAACGGGACCACTGAGTTTACAGCCTGGGCTTTAGCTCAAATCGAACCATCATGGGGGGGCAGCACACTTGAATTGGCTCTTCAAAAGAAGGTCTGTTCAATTCTGTTCAACTCTACTGTATTATATACTAACTTATTGATGTAGTCCCTTGAACGGCTTCTCCAAGTTCGAGAAAAGCCAAAATACTCGGGCACAAATGTTCAGACTTGCACAGAGTCGCTTATTGGCCGCAGCGGGCGCGGACGTCCATCTTATGCCGATGGTGTTGCAGTTTACGTCTTCGGTCAGGTTGCCGCAAACCCGTGCGACAAGTGTTCGAAGGGGCATGGAAAATTCCCTAACTGTGTAGTCTGGACTGACTTCAGCCTATCATGCGCTTGCTGTATTTACCAAGCTGCGTCCTGTTCACTCCAACCTAACCAGAAGAAGCGCAAGTAAAGTCGTATGTTTCCCCTTCTAACTTGTAAAAATAATATCCGAATCTAATACGAAGAAATTTAGCGGGAATTGATTCAACTTCGGATAAACGAGAACGACTGGAAGACTCAACTGACTCTACTAAGAGTCTTATCGAGTCACTCTCTACAATCCCGGCCGTCCACTTACGAACTCTTTCGACCGTTCTTGCGCAAGTTGCTGAGAGAGTCGAAGCTAAGACCTCCACCGAATCGACCAAACCTGCTCCAGCCTCTACTAAATTGGCCAATTCAGCTCAAACCTGTCACGAATTCGCTAAACCTGCTCCAATTCTTCCGGCTCTCAGCAGTCCAATCGAGGTCCAGAGTGAAGATGAGGAGATTTTTGATAACGATTTATCTAATATTAAACAGATCTGATCAGATTTGATCAATTCTATTATCCTTTAGGTCGCTGGCTTAGTTAATCAATAATACACCAAGTTTATTCTCGCTGAAGCTCGTGTTATCATAACTTTCTGTGTCCATTTTGAAAAGGTCGAAGGCCTCCTTCGATTATCAGCATCTCCCATCCAGTCCCTAGTCATTCACTCTTCTCTATTCGTCGTATCTACTACAGAGAATCCCCTCTCAATAAGTTCGTCGGAGGCAATACCAACACACCAATCCACCATTACACCTCCCTTGGGAGCATGATGAAAGAATGATACAACATCTCCGTTTTCTGTCCAAATAGCAGACCCACAGATGCTATCTGGTAGGTCAGTCGATGAATCTTGACCGAGATAATACCACTTCGCCTTCACCCACTTCTGGCAGGGTTGATTAACATCGTCAGAAGGTATTCGCTGGTAGGAGTACTGCCAAAACATCCCTTCCATTAAGCCAGTATCCGGTGAGTCAAGATAAACAGTAGTCCCTGTTTGACAAGACTTGGCGGTGGCTAGTTTTTGGAGCCGTGTTGGTTCTGGATTGATGTCGTTGTCGAATGTAATGTTGCAAAACCTTTCTCCCTTCCCCAACCTCACGAGCGCGATGTCAGTAGCCCCAACTTCCATAATTAAATCCCCTATAGCTCGGCCGTTCTCAGCTTGCGGGTGAAACACTGAAGAACCGCATTGTCCCGGGAAACCGTGGGCTGCTACCGTCAGGAACTCGGTATTATTTTCATCCTGGATTAAGATTCCAGCCGTCGTTGATAGAAATTGACCCACATGTCCAGGGAACGGCCCTGATGCTATTCTAATACCAGGTTGAAGTATGTTATACTCACTGTCATCTGGGCTTCCGGGAGCTGGGTCAGATGATCGTCGAGCTTGAAATTCTGCCAGTTTGTTCCCCCACTCATCGCTATAGTAATAATGACATCTAACTCGAGCAATTCGTGAAGGCAACTTGGTGATATCAATTCCTTGCTTGTCAAGGATTACTATAACATAAACGTTGCAGTAAATAACTTCGTTGATGAGAACCCCAATGGACTGGAAGTGGTCCTTGACAAGCTGGAAAAGTGGCTCCCAGTCATCGATATTTTGATAGTCTAGGTCGCTCGACACAGAGAGCTGACTCCCAGGGACTGGCGCCCCTACGGGGATAGGTTGTAGTAAGGGGTTGGATTCGGGAGCAAAGAAAACGGCGAGACCAGCGATCGTCCGTGGCCATGGCTTGGGTGGGAATTCTCTCATTACGAAATGTAAGAAGGGGCCCACAATAGATATTGCGGATGTGGACGGGTATATGGCGAACAACATATTCAGGTTCTCTTTTGTGTCTAAGGCGTTTGGGTTGTCGCTGAGGTTGAAGGGTAAGACAATATGCCGTGGCGTGGTGTGACTTGGCCCTCGCTCGGTAGAGTCCTCCCCATCTTGCGGGTTCTGCCAAAGGGATAGCCTATCATCTAGATTTAGACAGTTAAGGATAGTTCGTACTTATTCAGGGATGAAACTTACCGATAGATGCTTCGGTGGCTTGTGCCATCCATCCTCGAGGGTTAGGGACGAAGGAGAGTGGTACATTGTCCTGGAAAGCCGTTGTCACAGCTCGGTCTGCGAGGACGGCTACCTTCTTGGGAGACACCTCCTCTCTAGTGGGTGTGATTTTGCGCTTCCTTTTGGGTGTAGGGGAGAGTTGAGGGGGGAGTATCGGTGTTACGAAAAGCATTTCGTTCACCATCTTAGTTGATGGAGGCGTTTGGGGGGTTGTGGCTGCCATGTCGCAGTTAGACTGGCGTTCGACTTGAAGAAGGGTGATGAAAAGAAAAAAAACCTTTGAATGTCTGTTTGGGAAGGAGGAAAATCGAAGCTGGTACGATCAAATCCGCTCAAACAGGGAGAGGAGAGGGATTGGGTCAGGATGAGGACGAGTGTTGATTGTAAGAGATGGAGGTTGATGGAGATGGGACCAAGACGGAACCTTTCAAACGCTGATTGATTTGGCTCCCGTGGAATGTTGTAAAATGTTGTAAAGGGTAAGTTCCAACACGGATTATTGCCCAACTTTAAAACGTTTCCTGATATGCACTCCGTCACACATTATATGTTTAGTCATCAACACTTAGTCGCCAAACTTCATCAACCATTCCTTATCATTCTGGGCTTTCCAAGAACACACGTGGCTTCCGAAACATCGAAGGAGACGCTGTCTTTTCGCAGCAGCGAAGTTGGTATCGGTCATGGTCTTCGTAATACAAGTCTAGGCAAAGGGTGCAAAGAACGTCTGGCCAATTTGTTAGCGAGAAGACGAGCGATTTTGATAATGAATCCATCTGGAAACGGTCATCTACATTAGATCCCTAGAAAGTTCAGATATTTAATTCTATGTTCTACACTACATGTCCAGGTAGTTATCTCTATCTGATGACACTCTACATTCGGCTCAGCCATGCTCTAATCATGAAAATGTACGCGATGTGTCCAATCTCTACCTCGTAAATACAAAAAAGCACTCGTAGGCCTATTGCCTCGCAGGCACACCTAAACATCCATCATCATCCCTTGTAAACGAGTGCTCGGGGAATAGTTCTCCCTAAATGTGCAAACAAACTCATCAACCTTCCAAAATTTTGCAGCCTTGGAGCAGGGCTGTACAATTCTCGCAGCGAATTTTAACGGTTCCCAAACGTACTACAGTTCAAACGGGCCGAGCTGCTGAACGAACTGAGAAACCTTCGGAATAGAAACGGATTTGACCAAATAAGTCACCAATTTACGCAACGTCGGTGTTGCGAACCTCGGGAAAATATCACACACAGGCTTGAGGCGTTGAGCACGAGAATGCATGCAAGCTGAGTACGGCTCAGACTTTCATCCGGTGGGTAATACAATATTATTCATTCCAGCAAGACTCCCATCTCTCCATAATGGCTACTTCGTACATTGATAATAATAGTTCAACATGACCTCATAAACCCGTCCTCACTCCTTACTCCTCAACATCGGCGCAGGTCGCCGTCAACTCCACGGTAACATTTCAGATCAAAAATACCCCACTGATCTTCTGCAATTTCAATACCCTCCATAACCGCCATGGCCCGTGGGATCGATTCGTACCTCACCGAATCAATCATGCCCTGTTGCCCAAGAATCACACCTGATCGCCCATTAGGGGCAGCATCCCTCGATAAAACTGTAGCAACTGTGTCCAGTTGCACGACAATTTCGTTAGAAAATTCGACCAAGCATGAGAGTTGGACCCGTGTCCCGCCCGCCCCACCCGCACGACCGACAAACCGGTAGGGTTCATGAACTTCATGTTGTTTAACGAACTCTCTAAATTCGGGAGAAAACAGGTCATCGGTGATGAAGTTGACTTGTGCGCCGGTATCCCATAGGGCCATAACTTTAGGTAAGTATTGCTGGGGCATTGGATCTTCGTGGTCGACGGCAGATAAAGAGATCGTACATTGCACAGAAGGTAGGGCGAGCTCCTCGCGGTTGGCAACGATGAAGAAGTGTGGGTTGGCGGGAGGTGGCTGCGGGGTGTTGGTAATGTCGCCGAGGAGGTTCTGCTTCAATTGGGCCCTCTCCTTCTGAGTCAAAGGCTTCGGCACACCTGCGGATTCTAAAAGACCGTGCGTTTGGATAGGGAGAGAGAACTGTTCATTCTCTCTTGAACTGGGTTGGCCAACATCGTCGGCTAGTCGAGCGGACTTTGCAAGAGCACGTAGTCTTTCTCGTCTCTTCGGACATGTGGACGGAACCGGGGGAACAATGATCGGACGCGTAATTGAGTCGACAGCCTTTCCACATTCCTCAAGGATCTTCAAGTAGGACGGGAGGTGAGGGAGGCTAACTCGTAGTGTAGGATAGTCTTTGCGAATACACGAGCTCGCAGTGCCCAATGCGACGTAGACATAGTGCTCCTGGGTCATCGGGGGTGTGGTCGGAGTCGTGGTCGGAGCTGTGGGTGGGGTCGGACGGGAGGGCGTATCCGAGGCGGGCTCCATGTTCGTCGAGGAGGCTAGGCGAAATCGAGGGGAGGCGGGTGTTGATTATAGGGCGAAATCAAATCGATTTCTTGAGTATCGGTGAGGGAGATCGGTAATACAAAGAGAAAATATAAGGATGGTGATAGTTGAATTGATGGAGATCAAAATGATTGACACCGAGATGATGGAAAAAACGGTGCGCTTGATGGTAATTTTCGATCGTGATGTGCTTGAAATTGACGGAACTGGAATTGGAAATGAAAATTTGACGGTGGTATTTATAGAAGACGGTTAGGGACGCAATCAGCCGGCAAAAATTCGGATCTAGCCGGCTTAGCGGAGAAACCTGGCCCAAAAAAAATCGGTTCCAAGATCAGTAATTTTATCGCAGTTTGGCGGGGGAACACGGCAGAAAAAAGTTAAACGGTTATAAGATCAGTAATTCAGCGGAAATTCCGTATTATGCGTTTAGCTACAAGTAAGCTCTTAGAAGAGGAGGCGGGGTAGCTCTGTACGAGCTAATATCCCACGAATATCCTTCCTGTCTGTAGTACTTGTGCTTTCGAGGTACAACCTTGCGATTGCAAAGCCATTAAGGGTCCAAAAACGGACCCTGCTAAAAAATTATCTAACAAAACTCGTGACACCCGTTCCGCCTTTTACTTGTCAAGGATAATGAGTATGGAAGTATAGATTTCTACAGTGTAATAAAGCTGTTGCCGTGCGATATGAAGCAGTCCTTCAATACTCTAAGACAAGTAGCCTTGTTTAGTCCGTCACTACTCACGTGACCTGGAACGACGAGATCGCGTCAGCATCCGAGTTGACGCGTTCCAATTTCGTCCCGTTGGAAGAGAAAGCCCCGATATGAATACAAAACGGATACTCGTGCGCAATACTAGATTCAAGGATAATATTCTCAAGTCAAACCTGATACCCGTGCTCGGCATGAGATGGTGGGCTTGAGATGATGGTAGCATGCAGCAGAGTGGCGAGTATGAGGGTAGGATGTTATTTCGGTCGGCAGGATGACCGAAATTGCATCTCACCTTCCATACGGCACACACCCTCAAAATCACTTCGTCCTAGTGTACTGATCAGAGAGGTCTCAGCTAGACGTGCGGTCTGACGTGTGTATATCAACATGGTCCGATGTCCCTACGTCAGCAGAGGACTTTATTTGACCGCCTCCGCGATTATCTGCTTTTTTATCCGCTCTACGAAGTCCAGACTGTCCTGCAAAAAGCTAGATAGCACCCTAATGAATGCCCTCAGAAGTTGACAACTTTGGTGCTACGAGTTCATATGTAGTTAAGTAAATAAACCCCTGCGAGCCCCATTAATTCATGGAAAACATCGTTGGCCGCTTCTGACATTTTTCTGAAAGCAATTCCACGTCCATGATACCATGGCAATATGCTTCGCCTACATAGTCGAATCGCCCATCGCGATCTCCACGGCCGGGCCTCAGAATCATTGGTACTGTAGCTCCTCTAAGAACGACAACAACATCACCTTCGCGCATCTCCTCAGGCCCGAGGCCGACATAGCCTTCCTTTGTCATGAAGCACCTCCGTCCCAACTGCGCATCAACGCGACGTTGAATGTACCCATAGCCGCCAATGCCGCCTTTCTGATGTCCTCATCGAGGTGAGCGCCATCTTCCGGGAATTGCGGTCCACGAAACTCGGGCCCGAATGACTTATACCATGCGTCGTACTTTTCGAAAAAGTCGTACACGGCCCAGCTATCGCCGAACCGGAGCCATCGTGGTACGTAGTAGTAAAGGCCCATGGCTTTCCTCCAGCCGTTGAAAAGAGGATTGTGGCGGATATCGTGGAGGCTTCGAATGTATCCTACCCATTCTTTGAGCTTAGCCTGGCGGTGGAACCTCTGTTTCGATATCTCAAATACTGCTCTAAGAAGGGGTATCCCATCGACTTGAGGACCTAGACGATTAGACGGGTCGTTTGGCGCGGTGGACAGACCACGTCCCCCGGTTGAGAGGAACCAGGGTATATCTCGTCTCCGCGTCCGTGACGCACAGTTGGTGCATTGGACTTTCGGATAACGAGCGAATGGAAATACAAAATGTCGCTTATGAAGTAATTGCATAACACGCCCATATCCTCTGATGTTGACATCTGCCGGCGGACATGCTGCCCGGTCAGCTCAACAGAATCAGCCTCGAATCCCGGAATGACGAGGGCCGTCGTCCCATCCACACGTTTCGGACGCAGTTGAGCCCAAATCCCAGCTTGTTTATCACTGCCTGAACTAAAGAGTGGTGTATTGGAATTGAGATACCCGTACGGGATGCTCAGCTCCGAGCTCCAGTCCGGAACCCAAGATGCCAACAGAAACGCAGACGAAAAGTGCACACCAAAGTCCATTTTCAGATTCAAAGCTGAGCATTGGTATCATCAGGGCTGAGTGATGACTCAGGCTTGGCATCAGCGGCCTGGAGTCAGCGGCTTGGCGTCAGCGGCTTGGCGTCAGCATCCGCACCTTTTCGAGCTCTGGAAAACAAGGTTGCGTTAGTGGCACCCGCCATCTTGGAAGGTTTTTGCAGCTGTTGAGCAGTCCCTATCAGTTAGTGCGACCAAAAAAGTCCTCGAAGGTGTTCCAGCTGTGCGGGTGTTGTTCTTAGCTCAACTTTAAGCTTTTTGACAGAGGCCCTTGTCACTTTTTAGATCAGAGCTGTGTTTCCTACCTGACAACTCCTCGCGACATCACAACGTTGCATTCGACAGCATTTTCAGCCGCTATGAGGCCCGCCATTTGGGTTTTGACATGGGAAGAAGTTGAAGTGGTAAAATGTCTGGGTTTTATTCTTTTCTCTACATCTCTCTGGAAATATATGATCTTGGCTTTTGCCCACTTCCTTCGGCAATGTCAATTACAGTGCTCACATCCCCTCCATTATTGAATATTCAGATTGGCTCAAAGGATTCTTCCAAATACTGCAAATTCTTGTTACCATTTGTGTTGTACTTTTCTACCCCCGACATCCGTCTCAGACCCGCACCGCAATGGCTGCCCTGGCCCAAGAGGTGGTTGCTTCCCTGTGCGCCATCGAGGCCTTTCCGGTTCTCGAGTTTGGGGATCGCCTCTCCAACTTCGCCCGCAATGCCCCTGCTGTCTCAACTCTCAAACGGGATATTCGTCTGAGGCCTGAGTTTGGCCCGCCTATTAGCACGACTAGTATCAGCGGTCGCGATCAGTCCGATGCTCTCAATAGACTTGCAGTGCAGTCTGTAGTTGTTGCAATTACTGGCCTCAACAGCACGGCAGATAAGTCCAGGTTCAAGGAGTGCGTTAAAGGCGTAAGTACTAGTGGCACTGCATCTGTGTTGTCCCAGGCAAAGACCGGCCCGATTCTAATCTATAAATCTCTATAATCAGGCAGACGCATCGTATGGGACTTTTGTTGATTTGTCCAAAGCTGCTCTTATCTTATACGAGGAGCACATCAACTGGCGCCTCGAGGCCGACTCCCTCCCGACCTTGGAAGAGCTTTTCCAAACCCCGGATTTTCTCACACATTTTAACAAGAAGATCACCGATCCCAGATTTGTTGCCGATGTCGTTGTGCTGGATCTTGTCAAGCCACAGAAGGCCATCTGCACAACTCTCATGTTTGTGGCCGAGTACCTGAAACAAGGCCCGGCCATGACGCCAATTTTGGGAAGCGACAACTTTGAGAAGTCAGCCAGCGGTCAGATCCTCGCCTCGTGGATCCAGACGATGCTCATCGACTCCGCCGCCGGGGTCGAGTACTCGCCCAAAGACCTGTTCAACTTCTCGGTCGAGGTTGCTTCCCTCGTCGCCGTCCCCGTGGATGCTCAGGGCAAGCATCTAGAGAGTAGCGGTCTTCCGATGCGCAGCCTCGTCATGTCCAAAACGTTCAAGGGTGCGGCCAAGGCAGCCAGGATGCGCAAGGCCAAGATGGGCAAAGCCGTCTCACCGAATGGCGACGCCTCCGGCCCTTCCAGTGAGGACTCTGATTTCGACGACATGATTGACGAGGGACAAAAACACTTCAAGTCTATCGTCACGCGCCTCCAGCTTCGATGGCCTGTCATTCAAGATGGCTGGGAAGGCGCGGTGAAGAAAAACGCCACGGTCAGCAGCCAGACGAGCCGCACGGTAACGAGAACGACTCCAGGACATGGAAGCGATAACCCAAACACGCCGTTCCCGGATAGGCAGATTCCCAAGGCTGAGCAAACCAAAAAGGTACCTAGTTCGATAAACATCTCCTTACAAATCCGTACGGTTGCTGATCAAACTCTCACTGTTGTAGTATACCGAGGTGACCACTATTACCGGTCAGCCGCTGGCCGAGTGGACTGCAAAAGGTAACTGACATCAATCACGAAGTGGAAAAGAGAGGCGCTTGAATTTTGTGCTAACTGAGCTCATCTGTTACAGCCCGATCAATCTATCCTGATGTTTTTACCAATCGCGCTCCTCGAACTTCGGACGTTCAGCTTATTCCCATTCGAAGCGGAGGCGGTGGGGGATGCTTCAAACCGGGAACTATGATCGCCACTGACAAAGGAAACGTTGCCATCGAAACTATCGTTGAGGGCACACGAGTTCTGACCCATGCACATGGTCAGCGATTTGGTGTTACTTCGGACGAGGACGTTACTGTCACAGCCGAAGACGAATTCCTTGTTGGGTTTAGTAAGAGACCAATCCCAATTCTACCCTCGTGATAAACAGTTCTGACTTTAAGCCTCTAGATAATGAAGGCGTTTTTGCCACCAAAGGTCACATGTTTCACACCACGACCGGTCTCCGTGCTGTCGACCCAAACGCCGCGGTCGAGGAGAATGCTTGGGTTGAGGTGGGCAAGCTCCGAGTGGGGCACGTCTTGTATCGTCTCTCGCCCGACGGCCAGTCATACGACTTGGTGCCCATTGAATCCATCCAGATCGAGCACATGCCTGACCTGAAGACGGTTCATGGCTTGCATCTCCGTGAGGGGGACCGCAGTTACCATGCCGACGGATTCCTTGTTGCCGTCAACTACCCCGAAATCACCATCAAGTCGGTCGCCCGAGCCCTTCTCCAACTAGACCGCCCCGAGAGAGTTAAGATTCTATACGGACTTCGCGAGCTGTGGCCTCTCTTTGGCAAGCTCGGTCTCAAAGGGGTGGACCAGTTGCTGCACAAGGAGCTGAGGACGGCTCGCCACGGCCGAATGAAGACGAAGCGACACATGCCACGCCTGAATCTGCAGGACCTGCGTAGGACCCTGAAGCTAGAAGCCTGTGAGTCGATTGTCAAGACCTGCAGTGCCCCTGACGGATATCAGCTTCCGTCCGTGGAAATCTTTGATGGCGTTCTCGTCCTGGATGGTCGGCCTGTCGAACGAACCACCTTTGACACGGTCAAGAACACTCTGCAGTGGTCCAGGGAGGTTCCCGGAGTGGGGTTTGAGCATGGTCTCATCGAGTTTCGCCAGCATGGTCTGGATGTGCGGGGAGCCGTTCTCATCTCCGACGATGAGAACCCAACCAATAATTGCGAGCTTGATGGCTCTTGTGTGGTCGCCTTCAAGACTCGATCTGCCCCCACGTCGAAGAGGCCGGCCACGAAGAGCCAGGGCGGTCCCGCCGATGCTATTGCGGCGGCGGAGAGTCGAGCCTCTCTGCCGATAAAGAACGGCAAGGGCCCGATGCCGATCCCGAGACCCAAGCTGACGCGGCCGCCGAAGAACGACAAAGGCCCGATGCCGATCCCGATTCCGATTCCAACCCCAATCCCAGACATTGACGAAAATCCAAGCCCGAACCCGAGTCCAATTTCCAATGGCGATAATGCCGAGGGGAATGAAGTCAGTCTCTTGGACCTCGAAGATGGCGAGCTGGTGTCCAGCTGGGACGAGGAGTGGTATTTCGATACCTACGTCGACTCGGTCGTGTGGCCACCCGAGGCGGAAACCCGCGAGACCTGCGTCGACCCGCACTTCTTCTCCAAGTTTGGTCTCGGCATCTACTACTCGGAGAAGGAGAACGGCCTGCCGATCCCCTCCGTGCTGCTGTCCGAGCTGGACCAGCTGGTGGTCGACTACAACGCCACCGTCGAGCGGTACAAGCAGCTGCCGTCCTTCTACAACTCCTACATCGTGGAAACCCCGGACAAGCGGATGCGATTCAAGATCGAGATCACGTCCCCGGCGGTCATCTCGGCCTTGTCGGATCAGCACGTCGGCCCGGCCACGCCAACCGAGCTCGGCACGTTTCCGACGAAAAACTTGACGTTTACGAAAATCGGCAGCAGCGTCGTCATTCCGCTTCTCTTCGTCGAGGCTGATCTTGAGTTCGATCGATTCCGGTCCGAGCTGCACGGTGCAGTTTACGAGTTCAATGGAGAGATGGCGGGATTCCTAGGGGACAAGTAAGTAGATCTTTGATTCTACTTCTTTTTTTTTTTTTTTTTTGGTTCGAAGCGCTGACCAGGAACCAGATACTGCATGGAAGGTTATGAGCCAGAGTTCTTCTTCTCGGCCGCGGAAGTGAATGAGAAACGGGGCGCTTTGTCGATGAGCATGGCTCGTCCAGCTGCTACTGAGGCACCCGGCTCGGAGACTCTTGTGGAGAAGAGGGCCACCTCGGCTCGCAATACGCAGCCCGCCGCTGTGACTGGATCATTGGCAAGGGCCGCCAATACGCCGTCAAATCAAGTACAGAGGCTCATTTTCATGGAATTTGATGAGAAAGAAGCAAGTGTCTCCCCCCACCCGTCCCATCTTTGACCCCTTGATGCATCAGGAAATTCCAAGAGACCATCATGATTTTCTAACACACCGTGTCATTTCCTTTTCTTTCTATTTAGGTGGTTGAAACATCGCAAACCGTCTTTGAGGATCTCATGTTTTATTACATGGATGACAAGGACGTCGAGAACTTCACCACGTCCAAGAAGCCCACCAGCGACAAGTTCCCCGATGGACTTCTGAACAGCATGACATCGGACATGCAGGGTTGGCTCAAGAACGTGTACGGCAAAGCATACATCACGTATTCCCTGTCACAGATGAACTCCAAAACCGAGGAAGGCCTAAGGAAGAAGCTTACCGAGGCCGAAAAGCAAAAGATTTGGTACTTTTGGGAAGGCAATGTAAGAGTTTATTATGTTCTTGGGAGCTTCTTTACGCATCTTCACCCCCCCAAGCTTGCATCAAGTTACTAAATGTTTTGTATCTCTTCAGGGCCCAAAATGTCTTGCGAATCAGGACATGTATAATAAGATCAACGAGCGGGTGTCACTCTTCGTGACCCGAGATATACTCGACAAGGTTGACGACGATTGGCGCAAGGACTTCCTCGACACCAGTCCCGAAAAGCCGTGGGCTCAGCAGATGCTCGAGAAACTCGACAACGAATCCTATCTGAGACAGAAAATCGTGCCTGGGCTTAGCACGGGGTCCGGCAACATACTCAACCGGTGGTGCATCGTCGCCCAGGCCCTCTCCCCGAACTTCCTCCAAGAGGACGAGCGCGACTTCGCGGGCGAGCTCTACCTCAGCCTGCACAGCCAGTTCCTGGCCATCAGCCAGCTGGCTGCCACCGACATACCGGCGGATATCCTCGGGTACGAGTCTGGCGAGTGGATCATCGACGCCATCGGGCACCTGATGGACCTGGTCGAGGATGGGGCCTCGGAGCTCGACGACGAGGTCCGGGCCATGTTCCTGGAGGACCTCAACGGCCTCTACGAGGACATGAACCTCACCGACGAGACGGCGGAGGAGAGGAGAATCCAGGTCCTCCAGAGTTTTGCCGTGGCCGTCACCCAGATCAGCCAGATTCTCCAGGGGCTCGGGTCCATCATGATGACGTGGGGACCGTCTGACCGGATACACAAGGCCATCAACCTGGCCTTCCAGAACATGCAGAACTTTTCGTTGAAGCGCCTGGCCAAGATGAGAGGGTTTCTGACCGTCGGAGCGGTAAGCGTACCCCATTTTTGTCCCCCCCCCTTCTGTTGCGGTTTATTTTGATCTGCTGACTCTTCTATTCTTCCAAAACAGGGCGTCGGCGTTCTCATTCTCACGCTGAACATCTCGTCGGAGTGGAAGAACATGACGCCGGAACAACGGGTCGCCTGCGCACTGGACCTCACCAAGGCGTACGCCGATCTCCTGGCCGGCGCGACCACCATCTTCAGGGACTACCAGGTGGTCAAGCAGGGCCACGCCGCCGCAATGGAATCCGACGTGCTCGACCAGCTCTTCACCAAGCGCCTGCGGAAGACCAAGCTCAACATCCGGCTGCAGCGGAAGCTCAACACGACCCTCAACCCCGCCACGGGCGCCATCGACGTCATCGACGCCGAGAAGCAGGCGCGGCTGGGCCACATGGAGGCCCTCATCAACGACGAGGTCCGCAAGGGCAAGTACCTCAACAGCGCGGACCTGCGGGTCATCAACAACGAGAAGCTGAGCGCGCGCAAGGACCTCCTTCCGGGGGGGAAGAGGGCGGAGCAGCTGCGGAGGAGCAACTGCTCCGTCACCACGTTCGGGGCCATCTGCTTCGCGCTCGGGGTGGCGTCCTTCATCGCGTCGACGATATCGCTGTCCAAGGACATGAAGAACATGACGACCAGGGGGAGGCGGCTGGCGCGGGCGCAGATCGCCTTCATGGCGCTAGGGGTCGTGCTCGAGCTGATGGGCTTCTTCGTGTCCAGCCTGATGGTGCCGTTCGCGGGGATCGTCATCGCCATCGTCGGGCTGATACTGGGGTTCCTGTTCGCGAGGGAGGAGGAGCCGCCGCTGACGCCGACGGAGGAGTTCATCGAGAAGGAGGCCAAGCCGCTGTGCGCGGGGCTCGACGACCCGCCGGGGGCGAGCCTCAAGTACGCGGTGAAGACGCCGTCGTCGGCGTGGAAGGGGAACCAGGAGGTGGTGGTGGTGGTGGTGGAGGGCAGGAACACGACGTCCGAGCCGGTGAGCTTCAAGAGCGCGTCGGTGCTGTTCTCGACGGGGGACGACGACGTCTGCCTGCTCAAGGAGCTGGGGCTGGAGGAAAACGGCGTGCAGGAGCAGCTGAACGCGAGCGGGGCCTTCTCGCGGGGGAACATGTGGATCGAGAAGTTCGGCACCCTGGATTCGAAGCTGGTGGAGACGGGGCTGTTGAAGGATCAGTTCAGCGAGACGTTCGAGTCGTACCGGTACTCGCTGTATCCGGTTGACCCGCCAGAGGAGTCGGAAGGCGGTGATGGCGACGAGGCTGAAGGGGAGGATGGTGGCCTGCCGGAGGACCCCGTCATCGTCGTGCCGGGCAATTCCGGGTTCAGGTGGGTGGTCAAGGGGACGGTCAACCCAGTCATGACGGTAGGGGGGAAGAAGCAGGACGGGGAGTCGACGATTGAGATTATCGAGAGCTTGCCGAACGGGGATAAGACGAGGGTCATGTTCAAGATCCAGAGGACTTGAGGGAAAGGAATGGGTGGTTGCTTGGTGGGAATAAGTTTTGGGTTTTGTGCTTTGCTTGGGTTGTCGGGGGTTTTGGCACCAGCTTGTCGGTCATGGAGACTTTTTACAGTAGTCGATAGTAATGGTTGAATATGAAAGTTCCTTGTTGAAGTTAGGCCTCGGAATACCCGCCCTATGGGTATTTTGGGGACATTGTTCGAAAGTTTGGGTAGTACGAAGTACCCACGGGCGAATTTTTCGGACCCATGGGTCGCAGCTTTAAAATGGTAAGTAACCCGGGGGTACCGTACCCGTGGGTTACCCAACTTACACTAGCCTGGCGCGCATGTGGTAGCTGGTGCAAGGGTGCGACTAGAGGTCGCGAAAAGGGTGCCTGCATCTCCCTCTCTCCGAAGACATTTTACGATTGTGCCCTGTCTAGCAATACGAAACTGATTCGTACGTGATGGGGTCGTCGAAAACACATGCGACAATCTCCGCGAAGAGAGCAACGGTCGTATTGTCTGAGGATGGCGAGCCATCGTTTAAGGGGTCGTACAGCACCGCCGTGTCTTGGGAGGAGCGGTCGGGTCGAAACTTTATTAGACGAAAGGACCCAGGTTCCAAGACAGGGTAGCGGTATGGATGGATGGTGCACTCCATTTGCAGATGAGATATGGAGAGCCGGATCAATGAAACAATTGAACAGTTGAACATATGTAGTGATGCCACAAACCCAGAGATAGATTTGATACCGTTGCTGATTTCTGCACAGCGGACTTGACTGAGATCGCCGCTTACGTCAGACTCATCAATTCAGCTCTCTTGTGGCAGGGGGAGCTAAACAATTATCGCTGCCCGCGCACAATGCATAGGCGATTAACAAACGACGTGACCATCTTGTTGCCTAGTGGTGCACGATAATACAGTTACCGCAAAGTCGATGGAAATCATCGAAGCATTCCAGATAGCGGGCCGTGATCCAAGGTAAGCGGTCGTCTTCGCAATGATAAGGCGTCCTAAGATGGGATAGCTGAATGTGCTGGGCTGGATCGAGGCTCCAAGAGGATCGCGAAGGTTACTATCGCCAGGCTGCGAAGGATATAGCTCCCGAGGGCGAGACAGAGCATGAAGTATAAAAATGCTATTTTCAACAACGCAGAAGATTGAGTTGAAATACAGCTAGGAGCGAAATGGGTTTCCTCTGTGCCGAACTCTAAAGCCCGAAACCTGAAAGTTGGAACGGACAGCCTCAGCTCCAACTCGGCAGCAGCCAGACAACGCAGGAAACATGAAATCGAACGCCACGTTTTCTACTTTCGACTGCGCACCATCAGATCTCCCTCAGACCCATCAAACCTCCATCTGACCTTCATCAGACCTCCACATCACAATGGCTCCAAACGTCGCGCTGTCCACTCATGATCTGATTGCAAATATGATTAAAAGTGCAATGTAAGTTCGACGGTGGAAAAACAGACACTTACAGAGACGATATTGCCGGAATGACCCGCTGTTCTTCAGCATGGTGCGCCGCATCCGCTCAAACCCGCTACTCTTTGGGTCTGCCAAAGCCCCATCTGACGGTGCCGGCGGACCCAAGACTATCAGTTCCTCCCACGTCATGTCAAAAAGTCTTGTGGCTTTGGTGAGGATCAACTGGGCGGCGTTTGCAGATCGAATTGCTCGATTTGCCTGATAATATTGCATGTTACATTGCCAGGTTGAGGTTCCAGAGCCTGAGACTAATACGTCGAGCCTGATCCTCGGCGCCGATGTGCAAAGAGGATGAATCCCAGGCGATTATAAAAACCCATTCTATTACCCTAGGGAATGCCAGAAATCTCAGAAATCTACCTATCCGTGGTCCTGCCTCCCCCCAATCCCGACAAAACCACAAACTCAAACCACACAACAAACACAAACCACAGAACACAATGGTCTCTGGAACATCCTTTTACGGGGTCGTCATGACCCTCCTCCTACCAACACTCGGTCTTCCTCAAGCCGAAGAAGTTTTTATCCCCTCGGTTTGCAACCCCTTGATGCCCCAGGACATCTACAACGCATGGAGCGTGCTTAAAAGCGCCTGCGTCTGCTCGGCGAACGCACAGCGGGAAAGTTGCTACGAGCGCACCTTGCCCGTGAACGACTTCGAAGGGTACTTTCTTTGCGAGATACGCAACTGTCAGAACCTTAATCTTTGCGAGCTCGTAGTACCCTGCGCGCAAACGTTGCCCCCCGGCCTCAGCATAGACGACTGCGCCACCACAGTCCAAGACTATCCCGATCTCTCGACTAAATCTTGGCTCTATGATCCGGTTGGCGACACGGATGCGCTGGGCTGCGTGATTGACGCGGCTGTTGACATGTCGGACGTCACGGAACTCCAGTATCTGAATGGTCTTGTTCAGATATGGCAGGATCTTATTTCAAGTACAACGCAGATTGTTGTTGGCTCGACTCCATGACCTGTTTATGCTATGCATGGGGAGCGAAGATGTGTTGGTTTGGCCAGGAACATTTCACTTAGCAGCACCAGTCAAAATTTGCCAAAGTATTGCAACCATTGGAGTTCGATGAGGCCATGATAACCCAATTCCCTTCTAGGCACCTTTCCATCGCCATATTTATACACTCGATAAGTATTAAATCTCTCTGCTTAATAAATACCATATGGCTAGTCAGGAAGATTTTCTGCTTCAAAAAAGAACGGGACTTCATAGCAATGTATCTGGTTCTCATACTAAGCATCATTCCACCTAAACATAGCCAACTGGGCGTCAACGTACGGGAACCAGGGCCGATAGGAGGAGGCAGAGAAGCTAGACGTACAGACGATGAGAGACTCGCAAGGTGAAGCTTAGGGATGATCATCCCAATACACTCAGTAGCCTAGCTAACTTGGCATCAACGCTTCGGAACTGGAGCTGATGGGAGGAGGCTGAAAAGCTGGAGATGCAGGTGATGGAGACTTGCAACGTCAAGTTTAGGGTTGGCCGTCCCTCCACGCTTGCTAGCATGGCTAACCTCACTTTTACTTGGTATTTGATGAACGAATTATGAAGTGGGACATTTGAGATTCGCACTCGGCCGACTCAGATGGATATAATAAAATCTTCGATCCCCGATATATCTAGAGATATATCAACACTCCACGGCTTCTTCGGTTGGTAGACTCTTTATAGACCCGATACGATCATGGACACGGTACATACGGCCATAGCTCGCAGAATATTGAGGGTCCCGTCCGCTCCCCTGTACACAAGCTGCGAAGCGCCGGACTAGTAGTTGGGTCGGTGACGACCAGCGAATCCCCGGTGTTGTATGTTTCTTTTTGTCCTTTTTTTTTTCTTTTTTACTCTTTTGGAGCCGCATGCTACGTGGACAGAGAGAGGTAAGGAAGGCCATGGCCGTGGGACTTATTCACTTATAAGAAGCGTTGTAAGCATAAGGGGGACGATACGACAGAGGTCTGGGAATAGAAGCTTCAACAGGGAGAGGGGTAAGAAGAACAGAAAGGATCCAAGCGTGTTTGAATGTCTCAAATCTATACCAATCTTCTCCTTGTTTCTCAGCTGGCCGTTGGCTTAGTTCGGACATAACGGAAAGAGAGAATGTCGAATCCCAGGCCTTATGGGACAGAGCTGTTAATGAGATAAATTGTATATTAGTGATCGAATGATGACTGAAAAAAGAACTGAAAACTAGAAGCTAGAAGTCATTACAACAGCTGAGCTGATTAAACGATGAAGACTTGTTAAACTTGTAAGTGGAAGAAGGAAAAGAAATAGAAAGAGACAAAGTCATATCTCAGTGGTATGGAACAGTGGAGCTCCGACTCTGACGTCCGGTGGTGGCCTCACGCCTCATCTTTTAACGCTCCAACACAATCACAAACAACACCAAGCAAGCGTTACGGAGCACTCACGCAGCAGCCGTCCAGCCCCCTCTCATGCCGAGTTCAGCTGTCGTGGAACAATCCGCTTATAGCCTTGAGCTTTCTGCTGCCCCATCCATGTAACCATCGAAACCTCGACTCCGGTTCCTGCCCGTCACTCCTTCCTGGTTCTCTCTCAAAACTCTCGGATCCATCCACCTGCTTGCTCCGCAATGAAAAGGCCAGCATTCGACAGGGTTCAAGTGGAACGAAGTCGTCCCCAATCACCTTTACCCATTCTTCTCCGTATATCTTCATGCTTTTGAGCTCCTTGATAATCTTGAAGATGTCAACACCCTCATCCGAATCGCTCGACTCTATCCTGTCGCTCGCCTCGATAGTCTTTTCCAAGAGCTGAAAACGCTCTTGATACTCAACCTCTTGCATTTCTAGATCGCTGGCGAGAGAAAAATCCTGTCGGCACTTCGCCTGGTTGATTTCATATTTGAGATAGGCGAGGGTACTGTCATTGTATACAGATCCCAGGGCATTTTGGTGCAGATAATATCCGAAGCGCACGCGAGCGTCCTTGACCTGCTCTTCCTCCTTCTTGATGTCGTCAATCTTAGCAGCCGCGAGCTCCATCTTCGCCTTCACTTTCGCCTTGAAGTCCGTAATGTTCGAGATCTGTTGAAGGACCTCCGGATCCTCGATCATCTTTTCTCCGGGTTCCAACTCGTACGTGATGCGCAGGTGTTCCTGCCAGGGATGGCCGCACTCGTTGCAGGGGTTGGCGGGGAAGAAGAAATAATACCATTTGCAGAATGCACGGCAGTTCCCCAGTTTCTCATGTCCTATTCTCGCTTCCGGAGCGTCGATGTCGCAGCCCACATGGCAGGATCTCCCGTATCGCATCTCTTTGGAGCCGTCGTCCCACTCCCGCTCATCGGGCTGGCTGCACTCAGTGTTTGAGCATACAAGTTTCGGCTGTGGCAGGTCGCGTCGTACTGGTACAGTTATCTTAATCTTTACCTTTTCAACAAGGCTCTTGTCTTCTCCGTCGAGCTCTTCAAGCCTTGACTTGATAGTCTCGAGTTCCTTCTGCGAATTGTTCATCTCGGTCGCGAAATGTGCGAGGGGCTTCGTCAATTGCTCAACCATGTTCTTGGCTCTGTTCAGTTCCACCGTCTTCTTGACTTCGTGGGACGGAAGGCTCATGACTGTTTGGATCAAACGATCGACTTCGTCGGCTGACTTTTTCCACATGTTGTCATATTGTGGCTTTTCTGGAAGTCGGTCGTTGTTTGTTTTGTAGGCAGCAAGATACCTGAAGCCGCCCGAGTCGAAGAAGAATTGGTTCCCAGGTCCCAGGTTAATACGAGTGCTAACGCGCTTCAGAGTTTCTCGAAGAGGAACATCAGTATTCCCGGGTCTGAAATGGGTCAGATTAGAGTTGGTATATCCGAACAGGATATTCTTCGCAGCGTCTCGGTGTAGGTAACTAAGGAGCTCGCTGATACAGTAGCTGAAGTGAGTAGTCCTTCGTGAAGCGTTGGGTTGGACGAGAATCAGGATGGCGCTTATCCTCTCGACGGTCTGCAAAGCGGCGAGAATGGATTTTACGATTTCTTTATCACGTTTCATGCCCAGGGGGTCGCCGATGCCAGGTGTATCGATGAGACGTATGCTCCTTTCGTCTAGATCGAGGCTGTAGATTGTCGGCTTCAAAGTGGCTGCCTGACCTGTTGTCGAGTAGTTCTCGTACGAGCTCTCGTTTCCTAATACCACAACCGATTGCTTGTATTCGTCGCTGCAGTAAGTAAATGAAGAAGGTACCCTGAACTGAAGCGGATCGGGATCGCTCAGGGCGGCGTCTAGCGTCGGGAATTGGATGTAATTGAAAAAGGCATTCACAAAGGTTGATTTGCCCACTCCTGTTTCTCCCACGAGCAGCACGTTGTAAGCCTCTTGATCGGGAAGATTCTCTAGAAGATCATGTAGCTTCTTGTCGTCAAAAGTGGCAAATCGGGGACCATGCGCGAGACGCGGGCACTTGAAAACGGCATGCGAATAATGAAACCGCCCGCACCGGCAATAGAGATGGCCATCATTTTCTCCGGGTCCGTAGAAGAAGTCCTCCTTGCACTCCAGGCACGCCCATGGGGACAACGCCCTGTCGCGGCAGTATGGGCCCGGACAATAAACCTTGACGATGCGTGCACTGAGAGGACGACTTTGGCTCGGCGAGCGGTCAATGTTCTCTGCGCCTTTGCATCTTATAGCGCACCGGTCTCCAAAGGATTTTTGATCCTCAACGACATCTTCGATCAGAACCTCGTCCCCTCGACGGCGCTCCAGTCTAGCCTTGGTCAGAGGGCGGGATTCGCCAGCATCATAGTCTATCACCATCACATCATAGTCCTTCTCCTCCAGGAGCTGTAAAACTATCGGCAGAATGTTTTTGAAATCCGGGGACTGGCGTGTCTCCTCATTGTAATGGAGAACGAACAAGTCACCGCCGCTCTTAAGGATGCTAGCAAGTTGGAAAGCATCAGGGTCCCTGTCTGTGTACGCAACTCCCATGCCCTTGAGCATGATGGCCAGCTGTATCTTATCTTTGAACTTATCAAGGAATTCCGGATACTCCTTCGGATGTTTGGAATCGAAGAAATCGTCAAAGTGCTCACTGAGGCGGTACACATCATCTTCGGACCCTGATCGAATACCGCCGACAATCTCGCGGAAACCGTTCCTGAATTTCACCTCTCTTCGCTTTGTCAATGCTGCCTTGCTCTTGGCTTCTTTGAGATGACGCCTGGGAACGCAGTACTGGTGGTCTCCCAGAAAAGTCTCATAGTCACGGAATTCTCTCGAGATGCTGGTTAGCTCCTCCATGAGGTTGATGCAGTCTCTAATACGCTCCGCATCGAGATGATGAACAACCGGAGACAATACCAATTGGTGATTGAATTCCCTGGCAATATCCCTGATGGATCTGAGCGTGAGGGTAATGGGAATGCCTTTTCCGCCCTCCATCGCCCTGATCGAGGCAGGAACCTTTTGAAGAAGGGCCAGAACTGCATCATAATCCGTGGGAAGACCACCCGTGGGATCAGAAACGTCGGCGAACACTTCGAACTCGAGCTCGGTGGCGACTGCAGTGAGCTCCGACTCCTTCTGAAACTGTCCGCTGACGTGCGCTTCTCCGATTCCGTTGATGATTCTCCTCAACAACGCCTGTCCTTCCTTCACATCGCTTCCGGGCTTTGTAACCTCCATCCCACCATTCGGCTGGTAATCTGTCCCAACTCCGAGACCCGACCCCAACCGATTCATGCTATTCACCTTGGTTGTGGCTGTTTTGGCTGTAATCAGAGTCTCGGCACCCCAGCGGATACCACAAATAACATGAGTCGCTCCCTCCGTCTCGAGGGCGTTGAGATTCAAATATCCCTCCAAAGCGCGACTGCCCAGGTTCAGAAACTCATCGTGCGCCACATTGGTACAAACGACCGACGCCTGTTGGGCTCGAGAATCTTGCCTCTCGGGCGAGAGGTAATTGACCCTCCAACCTCCCTTCAACATCCCGCAGAGAATACTCGCACCCAACTCTGCGGATACATCGAGGCTGGAATATCTCTCCTCGATTGAGGAGGTGGAGGAGATCTTGAAGTGTATGTCACGTCGCTCATGACTTTCGACAGCCCCTGGAGGAGGCGGGTTGGTCCTCAAGATAGATACGGCAAGGATGTCGTCCGAGTTGGCGTTGTATAGCCTTCCGAGACTGGCTGAACGGCCGAGAGCAAGTCGTGTATTCTCCTCGTTAAGGGTTTTCAGAGCACGCATGTTGGACGATTGGTGTAGGCGCGGGCAAGGCTGGGGAGAGGGGAGAAAAAAGAAAAAAAAGTGCCACTACGTAGGAGCTTTCCAACAGTCAAGGGTTGGAAAGGCCGTGTTGAGCAATTGCTAATCTTGGAACTTGGACTGAAATGACTTGATGTTTGACTAACAAAAGAAAGGCTGCGTAGAAACGAAGTGAACGAAATGAAAAGGACGATGGAGCATCGATATACTCCCAAGCAAGCTTAAAGGCTGGGATGGCTGAGTTAAGATAAGTGCGAGTGCGGCAATGGCGGGGATAACGATAAAAGGTCCAGGTCAGGCTATCAGGTCAACATGGAGCGTCCATAGGATTCCTGTAATGTGGGAGGCCAGACTGCCTGAATAGCCAGCTAGGTTTGATGGGTTGCGGAGAAAGACAAATGCCACAGCCAGCGCAGAGACGCAGAGGCATCGAGACGCATCAATACTGAATACGAATCGATTAATGTGACGGATCACCCTCATCAGCTCCACCAGCAGTAAGATCAATGATATTGGCCATGTAGAGGTCGCAATTGCAAGCCGAGAAGGAGTTGTGGCGAATCATTCTCTTGGGATTTAACATATCCCATGAGCAGCCTGCTGCATTTGTGGTTACGCTCCCTGCGGGAGGCCCATCACTTCGGATCCCCGCAGAAGGCTCCCGGCGAGACTAGCAACGATGCCACTGAGAATTGGGCATCAAAGAGATCAGCCACGGCTTTCCCAGAGGACACTCTAAACTGTAGGCAGTTCTGAGATGCATGTCGGGTACTGAAGCAAGTGGGAGAAGCGAGACTTGACCCAACGAGTCATGTAGGTTGGTTGGCCATAGTATTGGTCTTCGAACCCCGCTCAGTAGTTCATCCGCTCGACTACCCGGAGTGAAAGGCTCGTGGGCCTCCTACTCTAATACTATTTCAGAACTAAACTTGGCCAGGGTTTCTTCTCGTCTATTCCTCGAGAGTGTTCGCTTGAGAAACATGGAGCTTTGGACGCAGGACCTAGATAAAGTATTCTCGTGAAATTTATATCGTCCGAGTCCCGATCCCGCGGCTCTCGAAGATATAAGGCGCGTATCCGGAGACACATCAGGGCGACTTGCCTCGATGCTTGGGGTGGCTCGCGATCGGCAGTCTCGAGAGAAACTATCATGGAAGGCTAGGAGGTAACATGAACGTAGTCGAGAAGTCTGAACACGAGTAGCACCGGGTGTCCGGGGTGGATTAAAAGACAGCAGAGAGGGACGGCCAGGCAGTTCATGGTGGGATTGTGCTGGCGTGAACGAAGCCCACATCGAAGGACACCAAAAGCATTGAGACATAAGAGGAGGAGGATCCCTCGTGGGAAGTGAGTGGGTAGGTCACCTGACGTTGGTTGTGTTGCCTGGCTCCATCTCAATATAATCGTCTGCTATAGCAATGAGCAGTTGCTGCTATCTACGCCCTCTATTCCGAGAGACTGACGGGATATGGGAGTACTTGACATGCAGCAATCGATTTATCAAACTCACCCTAAGCTACATTCCCGCCTATCGTCCCCGCTCACCAATATTTGTATTAAGAATGATGTTCTTATAGAGCAGACACCGAGCATGGCTCGCAGAAAAGTGAGGGACGACCAGCGAATGCCGGTGTTGCATGTGTTGTTTTTATCACTCTTTCATTTCCCCCCCCCTCGCCTTTTCTTCTTCTTTTGTGCAACTTCGTTTTACTATCCTTTATTTTTCATTTTATTTATTTATTTAGTTTATAAGACCAAATCTTCCAGGCAAGCTGTCGTAAAGTACTTCGTAATTAGGTTATTCCTCGGCTGGGTTAAGATCTTTCTCAGCTCTGCAAGCATTCTCTCGTCCCCGCGTGGCTAGTCTCATGCTGCCCGAATTGTTGCAGAAATCGCCATTCTATGCTGGCTCCGGCCTTCAGCGGTCATCTCGGCGCCGCACTCGGCCCGCCAGTGCCCTGCAGCGGCCCTGCGCCACGACAGTACCTCGGTCCGGGAACGCCTGCTCAGGTAGGATGGGAAAAGTACCACGCTCGAAAGTTCCTACCAGCAGCAGGTAGTCGGGTGTAGTTTGTAGTAGCTAATGCTGTATCTTTGTTTTCTGGCAAGCCAAATGGCCACTCCCGGCCAAAATGTTGTTTCAAAAATCGAGCCGTGGGTCACAAGTAGCAGAGAGGATTGGAATGGAGGGGAGGTTTGGAGTACGTATCCCCTTCGTGAGGTCAACGAGGCGGGAGGGAGCACACCGAGGATTGGACTCGATTCCGGATGTATGAAGCAGGGGTTAGTCCTGTCGTGTTGATACCCAGTTCATGAAGAGCAAGGCTCGAAGTTGGCTGCCAGATTCGGGCCTGATGATGGCTGGATGTGCCCGTCCTCAGTCGCTAAGATGCCTTCCGCCGTTGAGGTCTTGGTAAAGGCCAAGCAATAGACCATCTGTTGATCTGATCCACCTGCTCTTGAATTGGTCTCGGCTTGACCAATCGATGATAGGGAAAAATAATAATAATAGTAATAAATCAACCGCACAAGGCCAAGGATCGTGTCATTTCATACGGTGGTACGTCGGGGAACTGATGAATAGGCTCCCTCCCTCGTCCACCACCGCGATCGAAGTCCTCGCGGTTGATGCACTTTGACCGCCAGAATTCGAAGGCTTCTTCCTCTATTAGAGCGGGACAACCGGTGGCGTAGATGCCGCCTTGCGGTAGGCCGGGTGCGTAAACAACGGGCCAGGTAGGTATAGCACAGATCTCCTATTAAAAAATGCGTCGGTACTGGCTCATTTAATGGCGCTAGTTTTGCAGAGTATTTACCTCTTTCTCAGACATGGAAACAGTTTCTCTAGCTAATACGGCGTTTACCTCTGGTAAGCTCTTTTTGTAAAACAAAAGGTAGAGCCTGAAAAGATGAAGCTTCTATGAATGATGAGTATGTTCAAGTCAAATTAAGTGGATAACGAATATATACTACGGGGACTCCATCCCCATCTCAATCCCATCTTATAATTCTCAGCCGCCGCCTTAAAGAGAGTGCCATCCCCCCCAATATTCATCGGTATCATACCCATCCCGAAAAGAACTCCGTGCTCGAAAGGCAAAAAGGAAAGAGAAAACACCAAAGCAAACCTCACTCATCAACACTCAACCACCTTCAAATGGCATCCCCCCTCCTCGCGTCCTCCGCCGTCAACCTATACCTCCTCGGCAAACTCTCACTCGACCTCCCAAACCCAGGGTGCTGCAACACCGGCGCCTCTACCCTCCCACCATACGCCCCGCCGCCATAAAGATCCTCCTCCTCAAACCCATCCGTAGCCCTCTCCTTCCCCTTCGCAGGCGACGGAATCTCAAGACTACTATCATCCCCGCCTAGCGCAAGCCCGATCGTATGCGTCTGCTGTCCGTGACTTTGACCGTGCTGCGGCGGCGGCGAGAGAGACCCGCCAGGAGGCCAGGGGACTTGCGGCGTGCTTTCGCTCGCACTCACAGGACTGCTAAACTGCGACGAATAAGGCGAAAAGTACTTCGGGAAGCCCTTCTCCGTCGTAGCGCTCAACGGGGAATCATCCCATCCCCTCAAAGGCTTCTGACTCATGGGCGTATCATCAAAAAGGCCCCTCGCAGCCGCAGCACTCGCAGCATTCCCTGCTCCACTCCCCGAAGCTCCTGAAGATCCGCCCAACTGCCCCGCCCAGCTCTTATGAGCGTTCGCAGCAGCACTACCGCCCGGCGTGGGGGAGAAGAAACCGCCCCCGGACCCGGCCGATTCGATCTGCCGGAGGTAAGCGCGACGCTTTCGCTTCCCGAGGCAGACGACGAGGAAGCCAGCTAGGACGAGCAGGAATGCTAGGGAGCCGAGGGCGACGCCGACTTTGGCGCCGAGGCCGAAGGAGCCTTCCTTGAAGTAATCGGGGGAGAGGGTGGGGATGGCGGTTGGGTTTGTGGCGTTGACGATGTCGGTGGAGAAGATCTCGCCTTTGATGCCGACTGCTTTTCCGGGGAGGGGTTGTTGTTCGCAGGCGGCGCTGAGGACGGTGAGGACTATGAAAGTGTTAGAAAAGATCAGATTCTTCTCTTGGGAATAAATTGGAGACTTACAGTTTCGGAGGAAGTGGTGCTGGCCGCCAATGGATAGACAGGAAAGACACTTGGGCATTTGTTGTGGTTGCCAGGCAGCGCAGTAGTCGTAAGTCGACGCGTTGGCTGCGAGGTTCTCGAAGGTCACGGCTTGTTCAAGAGGTTCGCAGGCGGTTCTATCAATCTCGTTAGCAAGCGCTGCGGCTGCAAAAGTCTCGCGTAAGTTTCGTGGGTTCAACTCACGAGGTAAGGCACGGATTCGCTTCGGCGTGTTTGTCCGGCCATCCGTAGAGACAAGTTGCAGTCGCATACCGGACGTTGTCTGCGTCATGTTAGAATCTATCCATTCTCTCTCCTCCCTTTCTTTACCACTTCTCTTCTCCATAAGAAAACGGCGCAAGAAACTCACAAATCATCCACTGCAAATCCGACTCCTTCCCATTCGTCCCCTCCGTCACGTACGTACTCCTCGCCTCGCACGTCACGCAATTCTTAAACACCATGCCATCACCGCTCGAATATGCGCCCTCGTCGCATACGATATTGTCGGACGAGGTCTGGTCGAGGACGTTGCCGCATTTCGCGGAGCAAGGGGAACCCGTGGCGACGCGGATGGCGGTGACGACGGAGGTCTGGATGGTGAGCGCCGCGAGGGCGACGACTCTTGATGTCCTCATTGCGATATCTCTTTGTGTTGTGATCCCGTGTTCTTCTTTTTCGATCCCTCCACTGCGTTTCCCTTTTTACTGGTGAGCCTCGGGGACGGGTCGAAATTGGCGTTTCTGTTTGCCAGTTCGGGGGGCCAAATTCTCCTTGTAAGAGTGGTTGCACAAATGCGGTCAAGCCAAGTGCGGAGATTCGAGAAGGTCTTCCGGAAGGCGAGAGTATACAGGAATAAGAGCCCAGCTCTCTGCTCCTGTATCTATGCCCAGGTCCTTTTTATTTTCTGCAAAACCCGCGATATCGAAAACGGGGAAGAAAAAAAAAGAAGGAGAAGGAGGAGCGGAGAGAAGACCGGAGAGGAGAAGAAGGTTGGTATCGGCAGGGGTGGTCCCGTCAACCAACAGCGGAGTGCCGGCTAAGGGAGTTCGGAGGAACAAGGAAAAGGAAAGGAAAAGAAATCTACGAAGCGAACCTGCAGAAAGTGTTGTGGAACGTTGAAGAGCTTGCGTCAGGTCGCAGATATATATCAGCCTTTCAACTTAACGGGACATTCGGCAATGGGAGGCGGGAGGGGGTTCGAGTCCTCTTCTCTTGGCCTGTCCTCGGGAATGGCGTTGTCGAGGGGGAAATGAGAGCCAGGGTGGACTCGGAAAGCCACAGAGGTAAGGCCGGCTTGATCTTGATATTTTACTCCGTGTATGGACGGGAGAAAGGGTAAGGGGGGCCAAGATGCGTGAGAATGGGGTAGAGGAAGAGATGGGTCCCCTTCTTTTCGCGCCGGAGTGGACTTGGTGATGGGGATTGAGGGGGAGGAGAAAAACGATATCACACACATAAGACGAGCAAGAAACGTCGAAGAAGCGCTCTCGCAGAAGGAAACATTCGATTTCGACAGGAGCGCTCAAGGTAACGGTTTCTCGAAAGAGTGTAGTGTACAACACATTGTGTAAATTACTTCATCTGTGAGCACAACAGCGAAAAAGTATGTCCTCTCTGTCGGTCTTACTAGAGTATTACCGCATATCTTCGCATTCTTCCTCCCGCGTGTCACCACTACGAAGTACTTGGATGCACTACTACAATGTAGGTGCAAAATGCAGGTGCCTTTGCGCCCATTCACCCATTGGACTGGACCTCCCAGTACGCGCCCGTAAGCCCAGAACGGCGAAATGCCAAGACGTGCTCGAGAAAGAAACGAGGTGGGAAACCACGGTGAAGGCAACAAAGGAAAAAAAGAGCCCGCCCAGCACCTGCAGATCCCGTCACCTCGCACGGAACGGTGATTGGTTCGCGGCTGGGGACACGGGCAGAGCAGCAACAAGGTACAGCGGGCGGTGCGTGATAGCAAAGAGAAAAGGTGTGTGTGGGTATTAAGGTGTGGGAGGTGTGATTTTCCCGGACCGTCCTCCTTCGAGGATGTCGTTGGACGGGTGCGAATGAGAGTGTGTGCAGGGATTTGCATACCTGCCGATCCGTGGTTGGTCTGAGACCCCAAAGCTGGGGGGGTCCGGTTCGTGAGGACTCGAAGTGGTGCTCGTCTGTGAGTGGTCAGGGCTGGCGAGCACTTTGAGGTGATGGGCGGCATGGGGTCGGGCCAATGAGGGCGGGAGGGTTGCCGATGCATGGTTGCATTTTGGCAGACGGACCGGGGTGGTTGAGGTGATGAGCAAGGACCAGGCGATAGCGACAGGCACGATACCTTCGTAGTTGAGTATATTGGCAGCTGCGCTGGGTCCCCCCCGCCTCTGCAAGGCAAGTCGGCACACATCTCCACCTCTTGCGGACCCCATTTGAGGCCTTTCGCCAGCCATGAAGCCATTATTGGGGGTCGAAAAAGCGGTCGACCGGGGGCCCATGATCCCTTGAAGATGGCGCCGTACCTTGAAGGTGTTGGCCTCGACCAGTTGCTAGCTCGGGTTGAGCATCGAATTTCGATGGTCGAGTCCGGCTCCGATTGGGCATTGAGCTGCTGGTTAACCTCGTGCTGTTTAGTTATTCCATTGCTAGTGGGTCTCGTCCATCTTGAGTGATTCGATCTTCCCGAAAGACTCGAGCTTATTGTTCCCAAAGACGAAAGAGGGCGAGAATTGGGGGCCATTTGGAGGCCGGCCGTTGGAGGCCATTGTTTCCAGCCCACTCGTGTTGGGGGCCAAAGACAAAAGGACAGAAAGTGTTCCTGTATGGTTGGGACTGTTGGATCGGCATGGCATCGATGACATCAATCGTTCGATTTTTGCATCGAGAACGAATTCCGTCTTGCTTTTTCGTTTCTTTGTTTCTTTGTTTCTTTCCTTTCTCAATCTGTCCTTTGTTCGCTGTTCTCTATGTCCGCGTCCTCCTCACGGATCTGGAAAGCCGCCTGCACGTAAGCGCCCGCCACTTGCAGTCGAGGGACCAATCTAACTTGGATTTCAATGTTCCCTTTTGTACAGAAAAGTAGTTCGTATAAGTACTTAATATGGTGAGATACAAAGTAATACATTATTGATGCGCACTCGGGCAAGCTGCGAAGTACCTTTCCTCCTCGCAAATGCGCTCTGCTCCTTCACCATCATCTCCTTCCTCAAAACTCCCCATTCGGACATCTCGACTTCCTCTTGTGCAAATCCATCGTGGCCCTTTCCCAAAACGTTCCCCAGAAAGCGGGAAGTCGCAAGCAAGTAACCGCTGCAGGGAAATTGCGATCGGGTCTCTCAAGATGGCCTCGCCGTTCATCGTCCATCCGAACTTCGTAGCGTCTAGTGATATTAGTGATGGGCTCTCGACAGAGTGAAAATAGTCCCGAAGTAAAACTAAGCATCGAAGAGCCCAGTGGCAGCACTTCGCAGCCTTCTCTCTCACCTCAATCACACACTCGCATCTTTCCAAGCGCCCAGCCCCAAGGTCCCTTTTTGTTCCCTCTTTGCTGGCCACTGCATGAGTTGAATACTACTTCTCCGGGCGCCTGTCCAGTCTCCACCCACTTCCCGATCCCGAACATCCCTCCGGTCAATTTCACAACCTCTCGGCATCTCGGGTTCCTGGCATGGAGGCGACACCCCCGTGAGCAAGGGATGTTTCGAAACGACGAACAAAGTGGGCGCATGGCTGACTCTGCCTCAGTTGAACCATTCCAACCTTCTGCTGCATGTTGATCTTCACCACCAGTAACTATTTCCAGACACGGGGACTCGTTCCAGACGAGTCACGATGCAAGGGAGAAGGAAGAGAGCAGCCACACATCCATCCCTCCTTTCTTGTCCGCTTTGAGGAAGAGGAGGAAGCCTTATAGGTCCAATTCAAAAAGCGAGATGCATACTTCGTAAGGAGGCGGTGCTCTCATGGAAAGCTGATGCTGAGATGTGGCTTTTCGTATTAGATAGTTCATCCTGATCTGCTGGACGTCCCGACGACCATTTTTCTTTATGAATAAGAAAAATCCGCGTTTGATGTTTTTTTTTTTTCCCCTTCATCCAGGCTTGTGATTTATGATTTAATGGGAAAGCAAAACTACTTTGTCGTATTGGTTGTTCGACGGTGTTTCATTGAGAAACGATACGTCTAGAAAAGGGAAACGAAGAGAAAGAATGCGAGTCCAACTCCTACCATCCAAATGATCATTGTAGAAAACACCACAGTAAACATACCAATCCACCCTTTTAAGGTAGAATCCCTAAATACATCATATCCATACATACATGCATACATACATCATCTCGCTTTTACATTAACCCCTTGTCCAAAAACCCAATTCCATAGTCCAAAAGAAACGCCCTATTACCAATAAACACTCGTCGGCCTCACAATAACCACAGCAGGCTTTTCCATCCCCTTCACAGACGGCGGCACGATCCTCATCCTCGGCGCCATAGGATCCCTCTCCCTCTCTTCTTCCCGTTCACCGTTCACTTTTGCTTTATCGTGCTTCTCCAATGAAGTCGTGATATCCGCTATGTTGACGGTAAAATGCTTCGGCGACTCGTGGTTATTGTTGTCACCGGTGCCATGGATACCCCCCTGTTTGTTGGGGACCTCTTGTGCCGCGGATTCCTCCGGTTTTGCGGGCTGTTCCAGTTTTGCTGGCTCTTCCAGTTTTGCTGGCTCTTCCAATTTTGTTGGATCCTCTTGCCTTTCTGGATCCTCCTTCTTGGGCTCCTCATGCACAGTGACAGCTCCTTCGATGTCAACCTTGATGGGGATATCCTCCGAATGCACCGCACCCTTCGCCTCAGCATGATAGACGGTAGGTGCGAGTAATATCAGACCCTCATTCGCTTCTGCAGTAGCCGTGCCCGGCTTCCCCTCGGTAGACAGCGATCGCTCCGACGTCCCCTGCATATGAACATCCTCTCTCACCTCTCCCCACGTCGAAACCTTCATCTCATCCGGACTCCCCTGGGTTTGACTACTATCTACTCTAGAACGTCCCTTATCGCTCAGAACGCTCTGCCCACAATGGTGACAAACACTCGAAGCGCTCGCCGGAACGTGAACTGCCGCAGGCGTAGGCGGAGCAACAGCCGGCGTAGCCCTACCCCTCTCAAACTCCGCTAGAGAAACAGACGGCGCCCTCGGCTCCGTCGGCGATCCGCTCGGCACTAGCGGCAAACTTTCCGGCAACGTCTCGAACCAATACGACAGAATCGAAGAATTCGGCCGCCTCGAGACGGGACTATCCTTGAACCGCGCGTCGAGCTTCGCCTGCGTCAGCCCTCCGTCGCCCTCGTCTTCGGGTACGGCCGGCGTCGACCCCGTTTTCAGCTTAAGTCCCTTTTCCCTTTGCAATCTTGATGAAGATCTATGGTTACGGGAATCTCCGTCTTTTGGCTTGGATGATCGCCGTGATGACTTACGATGGGCATGGGAGGCGAGGACTTCAGGCGTCGCGCGGCCGAGGGCCGAATCGTGTGGGCTGAACAGGGCATTCGCTATGCTTGACGGCTCGACCGCGCTTACGACAATAGCCGAGTCTGGGAGCTTCGATCGGCGTTCGTGGCCGTCGCGTGATGTAAGATCGCCATTTGGGCGTTTGTGAATAGGTGTCCGAGAAGATCTATGGATGGGGGTTGTTACTTTGGCAGAATCGGTCTTGTGCCACGTTGTTCGTGAGGGTGTTTCGGGGATTGTGAGCTTCGGCGGAGCCATCTTCCCAATTCTGGAAGACTCGTACGTGAAATTTGAGCCGGCACCCGAAGATGCGGCTCGAGGGAGGGTAGAAGCTACCTCTGCTGGGACGATGGTAGTCTCATGTGCTGAGCTGGGTACTTTCTCCTTTCCCTTTCCCTTGGGGTCGATAGCTCCAATGGATTTCGCTACTTGGGTCGCTACCCAATCGGCTGTCAGGTCTTCCGAGGGCCTGCGGCGAGGACCGGCCACTTCCTCGTACTCCCGCTTATGGTTGGTAGAGACGGTTGTGCTATGCACAGAGGCACCGTCTGTCTCGACCGTAAGAGGCCGGATTGAACCACCTTGTTGAGTCAAAACAAGTTTGGCGATCGGGGGCTGGTTTGTATCAGCAACAAGGAGCTTCTTGTCGCCGCGTCCGAGAATTCCGTAAATGTTCACCTCGCCGTCCTTGATGCCGATAACGGCGCTGGTGCCGGCGTACAAAGCATCAGCTTCTGAACCACATCGGTTGGCGAAGACGATGATGATTTCGTCATTGGATTCGGCGCGGATAATGGGCTCCATGCGCATAGCCCAATATGTCAGGGTGTTCATGTCGGGCTCGTGAGGGAGGGCGCCGAACTCTCTCTCATTTTCTACAGTGAGCCATGCCATGGACACAATGACAAGGTTCGCGTCGGAGTCGAGGACGTGATATGCAAATTCGAACTTGTCCCATGGCTCCTGGAATTTGTAGGGACTATTGGTTTGTTAATAAGGTCGCGCTAAAACGTTCACATTACACTCCGCGAGCGGGAGTGGAGGAATGGAAAACACTGACTTTATATCCATGCAGATGCCCATCGCCGTTTGACCCAGCCCCGTGACATGATCCCCAAAGAAGCCATCCCCTTCAAGCGCCCAAGTTTCGTCGGTGTAGTACAGATGGGTCTTCCTGAAATGGGCAACATCGTCGCCGTCCGGACCTATCATGATGGCGGAGTTGAAGTACTCGGGAGATGTGGGCCACTTGTGGGTAACGTCAGCCTTTTCCGGGTACCCGACGACAACGTGGCAGTTATGCTTCAGGGCGGTGGTGCGAGCCCAGAGCGCTGATATGCCGGCGCCGGTGGGCTCGAGGTAGGAGTGAATCTCGGAGAGGGACTTGAAGTTGTAGCCTGTTCATTGAGAATCGTGAGCACGTGGAGGAGTTCAATGAGCGCCAAGTATGGCCGATGTCTGTTAATCACGCCCCCGCAATGCGATCGAAGGGTATTCCACTCATCGAGACAAAAAGGACAGCCTTGGACCTCCGTCGCCAGCCTCATCAAAAGAGTGGGGTATTCGTGCGCTTACCAGAAAAGGCCATCTCGGGCAAGACGATTAGATCCAGATTCTCGGGATTCGCCCGACTCAAGACCCTATCGGCCCTCGTCAAGTTGTTGTTGACGTCGCCCACTTGGGGGTTAAACTGAAGGCACGCGATCCTCATCTTGAACAGCGGGAGGTCTCGTGAACCAATGCCCGTCTCCTTCTTTGCCGTCGGCCTCGTTTCTTGTTCGCTTTTTGCGCCTGACTGGTCGGCGCCGGGTTCGACCTTCCCCTCAACGGGTTCGCAGAGGCAGCCCAGAAAACCGTCCCTTTTTCGCGTCCAGACACTAAAGCGCAAAAGAGCGCTGCTAGTATCGGCGAAAGTCGAGCAGATCCAGGAGGTGAATGGTGTGGATAGTTGTCACAATATGATGATGGGGATGGTGAGAGGTGGGTTGAACTTGGCGTTGGTTGATAGAAGGGGTACATGCGGAGATGTAGATATTTGGGGGCCAAACGAACGATGGCTTAGATCCAGCAATATCCAGCTGTATTTGAGGCGGGGCGGAGGGGGGGGATAAGAACATGGAACATTCAGGGTAGAGGGCACAGTGTACAAGTACTTCAACCAAGAACCTTGGCGTGATCGTTAGCGGCTTCACGCGGAGTCTCACACATGTCGCGCCAGTCAGGGACTTCGGGTCTGACGCTGCGGGTTCCTTCTTTCAGAAGAAGCTAGAGGATAAGCAATCAAATCTATGTACAAGTACCAGCAGTGTTGCAACTATCCAAGGTACGAGGTACCTCATGTGGCGGGGAAACGAAGACGTTTCGTCGTTTGGCTTGATGTTGTCAGACGAGACCAGGCCTGTCTGGCCCCCTCGAACAATGGGATGAGGATGTCCAAACATCTCTGCTCGTACGATGCAAAGAAAACCAATTCATGGCCGTTGGTTGGTTTCGTTTGCACAACGCTTACACTACAAAAGCGCGGCTACCCCTCGGCAGAAGTGTTTGCAGAGATCCTGACGGCGGTCAATGGATGGGCCGACTCGCATAATCGTCGTGGCCAACTTGAGGGCCGGATGGGACCGCAGCATTCCAACATTAAGTACGAAGGTTTTATATAAAAGACAGAAAAAAAAATGATGAGGATACAGTGGTGGAAAAGTTTGGCAAAGCGTTCACGATCAAAGGGAAAGTTGCTCCATGCAGGTTCTTGCATCTTTGCAGCCCCTCCTCAACTCATCACTCCATCTTCACAGGAAGATGCAGTCGTTGCGTCTTGGTCCCCTGGCAGAAACCGACGAAAGTGGGCCCATCCAGCACTTTGACCACCCAAGAAACCCTTGATCCTTGCCGTGCCTCATGCGCCCAGAAATAGTGACAAGAAACACATTGCATCGCCAAAACACCGAGCCAATGAATTCCTCCCATTAGCCGCCACAACGCAGTTTCCCCCGCAGATGGACACCCTCATCACTTCCCACAGATTCTTCATCTTCCAGCGACCTCACTTTTCCCGTTGTCTCGACTGCCTCCGGATAAGTTGCACCTCTGCCATTGGGCGTGCCAGACGATCAATCTGCAGGACCATGTGTGCTGGGGACCAACACTGACCGTGCAGGGCCTGGCCCAATCGGCTCGGGCCACTTGTTATGGTCTTTCGCTCTTCAGGCGGGAATTTTTGTTTGTGTTTGCTCCAAGGAACAATATTCCACCGATTGCAAACGCTGGTGGTTTGCGTCCTCGCGGCTGTGCTCTCCTGGTAAGCGAGATAACACACCGACGCAAACATCCTTACCTTGAAAAGGGCCGAAGAGCCAATTCCGACACATTCCCATGCAACATCCGCGACCGTTATGAGGAGTAATATAATAATTCGAGTCTGTTCCAACTCGCTTTCTTTTTTTTGGTTCTTTGCCCCTTGATTTCCATCGAAGAGTAAAAGCCATTCGTGTCGTCGGTCACAAGGAAAGAGGAGAGCCAGGGCTATTTCCATCACTTAGACCGTGAGATTAGCGCTCTCGACTTTAGTTTGTAAAGGATTCGGATACTTGGAAGGAATCTGAGCAAGCACAGCATTCGCTCTTACAAGCAGAGTCCCGTTACCGGTTTATATTCCTTCGTGTATTACGTGGGAATCGACTCTTCGCTTAAGGAAAGCCTCAGGCCGATATTGGCTCATTCTAGAAATAGGTTCTGTCTCAAAGTGACTTGGGATCGAATGTATATATCTGATGTCCTACTCACAAAACTGAAGGCTGTGATGAAGACGACGAAGTGAATCTCTCCTAAAATACACGTATATATATACACCACCACTCCGGCATATTCCATTGATTCGATGATCTCTCAGTTGGTGCCTAGACTACCCCTACCATGGCATCTACACAATGCGAGTTGTTCGGCACCGAAGCTCCAGTTAACGACATGGAAGTGCTCTATCCAGCTCATTCCGGACGCAAATCGTGAATGAGGAACTAAAAAGCCCAGCTTCTAGCTGTTCCGAGAAGACTTTACCAGAGATCTAGATGAGTACGTTTAACTCACCGAACTATGCTTTGCCCGGTACAGGGAGCTAATGCCAACCTGAGGCCCATTTCCTTCTCATCGTCATGGTAAGGTAAGCACTGAGACGATCGAACGACGGTGGAATATCTCCCAAAACATCCCCACTGGCATCAACAAGTGTTACATATAATCTGCAAGTAAATTGATTCACCGAGTTACGGCATCTAAAAGTCATAGAATAGTAACCCGTCCACACCTTCCACCCTGATCACTATGGCCGAGCCTGACTCCTCCTTTGTGAAAACCGACATCTACCAGATGAACCCGGAAATTGAAATCTACTAGACCTGGCACCATCCTGCTGTCACAGAAACTCTGGCGCATATAATCATTCCTCCCTTCTGGTCTCCGTCTTGCTGGGGCCGCAACTGCCGAAAAGCTCAGCTCTCTTGTTGACCTTGTCCCATCCGAACCAAGCATGGCGATCACTTGCCGGACTGTGGGTTAATTGGTGTTAGCTATGGACTAAGAAGAAGAGGGTACAATACTAGCATATACACCAGAGGGAAACGGGCAGGATGTGAGTGACGACATACTTGATAACAGTCATCACGGCGCTATCTCTATCATCGTCGTAGCCCCATGAGACATACCAATCGCTGTTGGTGCACTTTTCGTGGAAGAAGCTCTCGTTCCGGGCATCCTTTCCCTTGGGGAATGTCAGATGAATGTTGCAGGGCGTAACACCACGCTCTTCAGCGAGCAGCAGGAAGGCTAAGTCAAGCACGTTCGTTCCAACATCGTCTCGAATCCCTATCAAACCAAGTAGTCAAATTAGAGCTCTAGTTTCACCAATTCCATACTCAAGGCGGTTAAAGCCAAAGCCCGGAAGACATTAGTCGACGTACTTCGGATCGGAGAGAAGACCTTCCACTTCTTGGCATACTCAAGCTCCTTGTTCGTTTCATTGCCCTGCCGGTTCTGGGTCCAAGGCTGTCCTCCCTTCTCCGGTGGAGTGAGGGGGTAAACTTCTGACGTTTTCGTCTTTGCTTCGGCGCCGTCCTTGATCTCATCGTCCTCGAAATCAAAGTAGGAAAGAAGGCCTTCCTTTGGTTTAACGACCGACAAATAATTGTGGTGCCCTGCTTCGTTATGGTCAAGGGAGATGTTGTACTTGTCCGTGTCGGTGCATTTGACGCCCTCGAAAGTTAGGTTGGAGGCAGGAATCTGGGGCAGCATGGAGACGACGTGGAAGCTACAGGGAAAGAGCTTGTTTGTCTCTTCGTTGATGAAGAAGCTGTAGTCGCAGGACGAGGTCTTTTTGTCGCATTTGCGTTTGAGATTGAGGAGAGACCAGTTTGCCTGGTCCAGGGGGAAGCAGGCCTCGATGAAGAGGATGTAAAAGAGGATGAAATACAGACCGACAGCCATCTTGGGAGCCATCTTGTTGCTGTTGAAGGAGAAACCGACACCAGAGTTGGTAAGTTGTCCGGAAAATACCTAGGATAGCGTAAATCAAGAAAGGTGAGGGATAACTGAATCAAGACTAGGTTCGTGGTCCATGGTTGATGGGTCTCGTCGGGGTCCTCAGTCCTCTTTTGAGGGGGGGACGGTTGTGAGTTTATCTTCTGGAAGGCACGAACGAATTGATAGCAAGAGGAAATAACAACCCATCTCTCTGCTCCTACCCGTCGCCTAGAAGTTTGTGGCTATCCGAATGTCGCACCTGCCGAAGCAAACATTGTCTCTACGTTCATCCGGCTATGCTCCGGTCCTTCTGCGGATACGGAAGGAACGGACCACCGAAGTACGGCAGGAGTGATGGGAGTGTCAACTGTACTTTTATTTGAGGTCAAGAGGCCCCAGCGAAATGGGTTTAGGAGGGTGAGGGAGCCCGTCCGAGTTGAGGATGATGAGAAGAGTCTGGTGCAGACCACTTTATCCATTAGGCTAGAGCCGCAACATCTCTGTCAAGCTTATAAAAGGATGTTTGCTCAGGCCCCATCGTGTTAATGGGGAGTGGCATTCACGCTGTACATGGTTCCGAGGACTTAGGCCATCGTGATTCCCGTCACACAACACGAGAGAGAGGCTTAGGGATGGCCCATCAACGAGATGATAGACGTCCAACACGAGAGCCTCCCCGAAACAAAAAAAAAAAAAAAAAAAAAAAAAAAAAAAAGAAAAAAAAAGAGAGGGAAAGAAGATCTTAAGAGGGAGAGGAACAAAAGAAAGTAAGGAAAACGCGGAAAGGAAGGGGGGAAGGTCGTTGCTGAAGTGGCTCTCCATCGATGTTCGAATGCCTGCGTCCTCGGTACGCAGGCTCCGGTGTTGTCCCGCCAGAACCTATCTTGTGCGCCCAAGATTCGAACCCACGGTAGCCACGGGCTTTCCATCGGCAGCGCCAACTGACCCTGAAGTCCTGGCCAACTTCTGTGATGGAATAGGTTGGCCTAAGACCAACGTTGGCCGTTGATTGTTGGGTGCTTGGACGGGTTGCTCCTTTCTTCGGGAAGGAAAGACGAAATCATGATTAGGATAACAGGCAAAGAGGCCGCAGTTACGGACCTAGACAGGACTTGGCTAGGTTGGTTTGGCAAACGCTCATCTTTTCCACCTCTAGCTATGGAAGTCTGGCCGGAACCCTGCTCATCCGAACGAGATGCACTTCCGACCATCCACCTGGACCTGGACTCGTCATGGCTGGGCGTAACAATGACTACCGATGTGATAACTGCAAGTCTCATCCGCAGATCACGACAAGTGATATATTGACGCTACTGAAAACTTTCTAACAATAGGTCAAACTAACCTCTTGTGTAGTTTTCTTCGGTCCAAGGGGACAAGCCGTAGTACTCGGCCCATCAACCCTGGTATAAGTCAACGTCAAGAACGTGAAGCCGAGTGGAGAGGGCTGGAAAATTTGCTCTTTGACATTTGGGGGCCAAATGAGCTCCTTAAATTAGAAAACATAGGAGACTATCATCCTTGACTTGGATGTGATGAATGCAGTTGGTGATGAGAGTTGAGGTCTACTACTCCATAGACGAGGGGACCATGATTGGGCTCGGCACTTCACCGAGGATCCACTATGGCCTGATGAACACTTCGAACATTGATAGCTTAAAAATACCTCTTGTGGAGTATCGCGATTGGGGAAATGACACCAGACAGTGTGACGTCTCTTTGCTCTATCGCCTTGGCATATTGCCAAGTCTTGCTGGGATCAACATCCATAGATGCTACAAAGTACGATGTAGAAGTTCTCTATGTCTTGTCGGGGTGAGGAGACGGGAGTTTATCTGTCAATTGATTGTCCGTACACACCAGCATATGAAGTATATGAAATTAATGATTAGAATCTAAAGCCTCATCGAAGGCTTCGATACAGCAAGATATTCGTCCCACAACATCAAGTCCTTTCCTCATCGACATCGATTGATATGATCTGAGACCACGATGAAGATGCCTGGCGTTACTCCACATCTATGCAAGTCTGTTTATGGTTATTCGAAAGCGACAAGATACCACAGCAGAGCTATTTTTGGATCAGTGGTAGGAGAAAAAACTTCCTATGTCCTGCATGGAGCTAGAACATGGTTGGGCGGTTGATGCAGCCACCATCACATTGTGTTGGAAACTTTTTGACTTTGGCGCATGAGGACGCGTGGCCCAACTTCTCGAAAGGGGGTTGGAGAGATTGTCCGGCTGATGATTCTAATACTACGAGGCGAGCAATGAAGGACAAGAGGCCATGGCTGCTTCGAAAACGAAATATCAAATCGGAGTGATTTTCAAGGGTAGTGGGATGGCCAGCGAAGGAAAGAAGAAGCTGCGGGAGTACAGCGGCCGCAGTTATTCAGAAGCACACAATCAGGCTTCTGATTATGTATCCGACGAAGCCTTATAATTGCGGTCGGGTTGATTTGATGCCTTACTGTTATGAACATGAGCTTCTACAGGTGGTGGATTTCAGCGCAGAATTGATGCAAGTCAGTCTGACATGTTGATGGCCGTAGCCGAACGCTGTGTGGACTGCGATTGACACCAAGCGATTCCGTGCTCTATTCGCTGCTAATAAACAACAGCGGCGGTCCTGTTTAAGCATGGCCTTTGCTATTATCCGGTATCCACCTTCGCACATTGATTGGGATTGAAGAAAGAATGCACGATATGGAACACATTAACTGTCGGGGAGGAACAAAGGCTCGGGATGTTCTTCTCAACTTGGGCCCATGAGGATCTAGACCCTCGGCTCAAGCCGGGCATATCTTTACTTCATAAGCAGTACTACCTACGAAGTAATGCTTCAATGTTCGCACTTTGGAATACTTTGTTTGGTTCGGGGAGGCTGGCTATGTCCAGGCGACATTTGCCCCTTCCAATCTCCCTTCGCATCGGTTGTGTATCTAATCTTGTGCAGTACGAAGTAAAATGGACTTGGCTAGGATTAACATCGAATGCTACTGCTACTGCTACTTCGTACATCTGGGTTGTCTCCAAACCCCGACAACCTCGCTAGCAATGACTACTTGTACAATCCACGCCGGCCGCCGCAAAACTTAACCGATGCGCTCTTTCCATCGATGGATCCACGGTTCACCAGCGGAGAGGGAAGGAGCCGTCGCCCAGGACGCAGCGCTCCTCAAATCGGCGAGGAAGGAGGAGGTGGTGGGGCCGCCGAGAGCGAGGAGACCAACCACATCTACGATTGTCCCGTCCCAACTATCCCTGGAATGGAGCCCCAAAATCATTGGTCTGCCCGGCGCGTGGAAGAAAGCCTCCAGGGTCACTTTGGCGCCCAGAGCGAGAAAAGATGGCGCTGATTGGGCCGAATCGATGGAAGGGCGATTCTCACTGCTGGGCCAAGACTTGCCAAGCATGCAACGTTTGGATGGTTGGCTGATGCAAGCCAGCCATTTTATCAGATTTTGATCGATTGCTGGCATTGGCATGTTCCATGATCCTCAACTCTCAATACCACTCTCGGGAAGGACTTTCTGCACCCGCACACGGCTACGGTGGATCGAAGTACCACCGCCAGAGCTTCCCCCGGCAGTCTCATGCTGACCCACAAACTGCGAGAGCTGGGATGTCCCTGGGGGGCCCGCCGAATTGGCCTTCGCTAGCCCCGTGCTTCTTGTTTCTATTCTGAGAAACAGCCATTCTGGCAACCGACCAATGCTCGGGCGCGAGGTCGGCCAGAGTCCACTTGACCTCCATTCCTGGCGACTATTCTCCCTTCGTTCTCACCTATCCACGTCTCTCCGCTCGCCGTCGACGCGCCCAGGGGTCTGCGGCCCGCTATTTGGCCTCCCCTCCCAATCCCAATTCCCTGTGTAATCTATTCCGGGACACATGGGTAAAATTGCCACGCAGGTTGCTCTTTAGCCAGTCTAGTGTGTTCGTACTATGGCAAATGAGTTAGGGAGTTACCTCGCTTCGGACGTCTAGATCCTTCGCCTGAGATTCTGGTCGATCGAATGGACTTACAGCCGATGGACGAAGCGCGGGGGAATCCCACCGTTTCGATGCGCCGGTCCACCTCCACCATCCTTCTGCCGGCCACTGGCTTTTTCTTTTTCTATTTCCAATTTCCCATTTTGCCAGTCCATGTACGAAGTACAAAGCAGATCTCTTATAAGACTTGCATGCAGTATCTCCCATTACCCTACTTGGCCGATGGTACTCTAAACTACATCCCGTTGATATATGAATCTTATGCTGCCCCCCCCAATCTTTTGTGGCTTAGATCTTCTTTGATGGTTTCTCTCCCTTTATGGTTTCCCCTCTTTCTCTTTAAATCAGACAGATATCTTCAATATTCCGACATCTCATTGAATGAGATTGAAGTGAGATTCCCTTGGCAAATCTAGACATCCGCGAAGATCGCCCGACCCGCAACCGATAACGAGCTTCGCTGAGTCGACTGGTCGACTGGTCGCCGGCCGCCCTCGCCCACTTAGAAGGAAGTGGAAGGAGACGCATTTTGGCCATGCTTGAGATCGAGGTCTTATAGTCTTTCTCTCATCTCTCCCTCTCATCCTCGCCCGCGAACTCTCTTCTCGAGAATCCCCTTCCCGAATCCTTTTCCTTTTTGACTCTTTCCACCCGTTTCTCTCCCCTCAATCCACGCACACAATGGCTTCCTTTCGTCTTTCCTCAACTCTTTTCCTTTCCTTTCTCTTCCTCTTCTTCTCTCTCCGCCCCGTTCTCAGTCTTGAGGTGACACCAGGATCGTCATGCGCCTCCCTCTGCATGGACGAGGAAAATGGAGATCCCTTCTCGCCTGATTCGTCCAGTACGAACGCTACAGATATTGTGTGCCAAGACAGCAAATACTCGAACACCGACACAGGAATCAAGTACAAGGCCTGCCTAGAATGTCTGCAGAAGAGTCAAAAGACCAACGGCACCGAAAGCGATATCTTCTGGCTTATTCACAACCTCAGATACGCTCTTGGCACGTGTCTCTACGGTTTCGAGGACCAGAGCAAGGTGATCAGCTCACCTTGTGTTATCAACTGGGCTTGTGAGCCTCTCAAGGATGCAATTCTTGATGGACAACTCGATCCTAAATCCGATACTTTCGGATACTGCACTGCCTCGAACAGCGCATTCTTTGGCAAGACCTTGAAATCCTGTGTCGCCTGCCTCAAGTCGAGCGATGACGAGACCTACTTGGGTAACTGTAAGTTTGTCTCTAGACTCAAGCCGAGTTCTATAGAATTTTCACTGACACCCTTCTCCTTCTGATAGTCATGGTCGCGTTACAAGTAGGCTGCACCCAGAAGCCGGCTGCCGGAGCCATTCTGGGAATCAGCGGATCTCCGTTCACTCGTGCCGCGCTTGAAGTGACGGATGGCAAGAGCGATGAGAACGAGGACCCCGGTGCCTCGCCCAACAGCCTCACCACCGGTACCATCGTCGGTATCGCCGTTGGTGTTGCGCTATTTGTGTTCGGAGGGCTCGCCCTCTGGTTCGTGTATCGTAGGAAGAAGCGAAGTACGTTGAAGGACCAGGACCAGAATGGAGGGGCAGAAGACCCTAACTCGCGGAGTAGCTCGCGAACTATGATCTCCCACGCCCAGCCATGGGCCGCTCCCGACCACAAGAAGTCGAGTTCCGTGTCGTCGAGCCGAGCCTCTAACTACGCCGATCCTTACGCCGAAAAGGATGAGGGTGCCAGAAATAAGCGAACGATAAACAACAACCACCACACTCAGCAGTACTCTCAGTACTCCCACAACTATAATCACAGCCGGTCGTTTAGTGGCCACAGTTCTTCAATCCCGACGCATCCCGCCTATAATCCCATGTCCCGCGATGGACGCTCCTCCGCCACCCCTTCCCCGCAACCGAATCGAAACCACCCCGGTGCCTATAATCTTAATACCTCCTCGAACCACCCCCTCCGAAACCAAGTTCAGAACTTTTCACGAACGCACTCACGAGAACCGTCGGCCGACTCCAGGGCCTCGACCCCCCAACCGACTCACCCAACCGAACAAGCCGCTGCTACCCTTCCCGAAGGCTTTACCATGCCTCCCCCACCCCCTCGCGCCGCACAGGTGCCTTCCATAGCAATTCCATCTCTGGGACGCGCTCGCGGTCCTAAGAAGTATACCCCTCCTACCCTGACTCTCGAGCCTGCCACCCCTGACGAGGCGTCATCATCCTCGCAGCCAAGGTATCTCAAGGTGGACGCATCTCTTGATACGAGAGACGCAGCCTAAGAAAGGCCGCAACCGAGAGTACTCCACATCTTCAATGAGAACAACACGGCTACCGCTCCGCTACACGAATCAACCGTGTTGAGAGCTTGCTCTATGGATAAAAAGAAAGGATGAACAGGACTACGCGAACTTCACATGTTATGGAATTTATATATATGGGGGCACTTGGTAACGACTGGGCAGTCTGGTTACTCGCCAGGGAGCATATGTTTTACTTCTGTTTCTACATTTTCATGAACGGCTGGTTTCGGAGCATTGGCAAACAGGGCAATTGGGTCAGTGGGTCATTAACCTACATGTCTTGGTTAAAAGGGATGGCATTTAGGATATACAGGAGTCAATTGGTTTGGGACATTGTTTGGTTTTTAATGGGACATGGTATGATGGGATGGGATGCGTCTGGGATGGTATATATAGGGATATATTTTGTTACTTCTGAATTACGTACTTGTGAATTTAGATTTTGAAACGATATTTGGATGTCTTCTTGTGTTGTTGTGCAAAGGTGATCGGGGAGTGCTTTCAGAGAGTTAGGATTCCGCCCTCAAACGAAACTACCTATTTGATGCTAAGTTGGCATCCATGCCAGGGTAATAGGACGATGGGAGTTTCGACAATGCACCATATACTCACAGGTCAAGCAAGAAGACAGGATAGAGTTGCAAAATTGGTATCATTGTGTAAAGACTATGCCGTTCCGTGATCCGTCCGATACACACCGAGCAGTCTGTTCTCAAGACTGCTCACTGCTCAAAAGAAAAAAGTCATTCATGACGTTGGTTTACACTACTCATACACGCCCAACCCGTCTCTTCAACCCAACCTCCTACCAGGACCCCTCGACTTCCACGACTCAGGCAACGGACCCCTGTCAGCCCCCGTACTCGACCCAGTGCTTGGCTGCGCCCCACTACTCGGCGTATACACAGCGCCATAGTCCCTCCTCAATACCCTCGGGGTATCAATCAAATACGAAACCCAACCAGGCGTGGGCAAAAGGACCCTACCGCCGGCGAACTCGGGCCAAAGACGGCGACCAAAGTCCCAGGCGTGGGCGATGAGCAGGCCGATGATCTGCAGGGGGATGATGTAGAGGTTACCCATGATGAAGGAGAAGACGATCATGAGGTAGGGGACGAGCTGGGCGGGGACGGTGAAGAAGATGAAGGAGGCCATGCGGCCGCGTTGGTCTTGGTGGACGGTGTAGCAGAGGGACATGATGAGGCCGGAGATGAAGGCTGGGTAGGGACCGGAGAGGAGGGGGGTGTAGCGCCAGGCTAGTTCGGTTACGGCCTTTGATATCGGAGCATGTTAGATTTCCAAGAAACTAAGTCTGATCGCGAAGAGGAACAAAAAAGGCAAAAAGAAAAAGAAGGTTGGAAAGGTAAAGAAATGTAGGGTGCTGAAAAACCACCCGGACCGGTAATAGGAACCAGCCGAGCCATCCATATAGACATCCCACCATGCCCACATCCAGACCAAAACTCCTGTTTGCGAATGATGTGGAGCGGCCTAGATGCAGGGGTGATCTTCCTCATTTTCAGGAACCGCTATAGCTGTGGGATGACCACTATGCGGGCAGATATAGAGGGACACAGAAAGAAGCAATGGCAACAGGAACATGTATATATAAAAAGAAAAAGAGTTCGGACATACCACCATAGTCGTCGAGACGAAGATGAGGTACCACACAAGGTCCTCGCGTCTTGGGAAGCGTGAATTACCCCTCTCCAACTCCGAGAGATACATGTAGAGGAAGTACGGGTCGAGGATGATCCCGAATTGAGGGTTCGTGATGAGGAACGAGGTTATGAACCTCCATACTTCCGGGGGGAACTTGGTGATGTAGCCCGTATCCCAGAAGACGCGCCACATCCCGACGAAGCCCGTGTAGCACAAGACCGACAGGACGAACGAAGCCGTGGAGATGTTCCTGCAAAACAAGAAGCAATTGTTAGTCTTCTTAGAGTGTTCCTGGAAGCTAATAGCCTTTGGGGAGCTTCGTACCTGGCGAGCGGAGGTAATCGCCGCCACTGGTCCACGAGCTGTTCGCCCGAGCCTGTTTGAGACGACATCTTTGACTGAATTTCCCCACTAGGGCAAAATTTTTCAACAGGTCAATTGGAAGAGGTGTTGAGCCAGTGTCAAATTGGTGTTGGATCCCGATTGTGTGTCTGAGAAACAGACAAGGGTAGGTTGGGAATAAGTAAGAAGAAGAATTAATGTCTGCGCAGGTTGCAGCGCTGACGTTGCTGGTTTATTTCACATTGTTGGTGTTGGTGATTCGTGTTCTTTTGGAAATCGTGCTATTAAAAGGGAACAGAAGGAACAAGCTGGAAGGCTCCTGCACTCCCAAATTTAAAGGCAGGAACGAGCTTCCAAATGTGGGGTGGGTGGGTTATTCTGCCGCTGATTTGCCGGGGACCTCACCTGAGCTTTGAGCATTTCCGAGGGAACCTTGATGCTGGGATCGCCACAGCGAGGTAGATTCTTCGTTTTTGGCTGTAAGCTATTTTTTTCACTCTTTTCTTTTGTGAATATTCGTTTTAAGTCTATAGTTTCTTTTGATTCTATCCTGAGTCTCTGACTTGAGGTCCTGACGAGCACCTCACGCGACACCCCCCAGTGCCGTTCTTACATCATCAGTTACATCTCCCCAGCAACGGGAGAACCTTCCCTCGGATCCGAGATCGTGAGAACTCGGCTACCCAAAATGCCTTCTTGGAGTACTACGAGGTCGGAAGAGGCTGCCGAGGCCGCGCGGGAAGCCGGTCGTGGCTCAATATCGGGAGCCCTGAAATGGGGGGCTGCCGCTGCGGTGCTCGCGGGCATTGGCCAAACTGCCTACCCTCTTTACAGGGGATTGACGATCCAATTCAAAGTGTAACGGCATTTCCCCCAGAAGCAACAGGTGTGTATATCTGTTTTGGTAACATGCGGCCAACACATATCCTAGGTACCTGCAATTATCAGCCATGATCGTGGGAGGAATGATCGAGGCGGACAACCGGATGAGGATGTACGAAAACAGAATCAGGCTCCAACGTCGGATAGCGCGTGACCAGGCCAAATGGGAGAGGTATGAGCAGGAATTCCTCGAGGAAAAGAGCTCGAAATGATCAATGTGCGTCGGTACGCTATTCTTATTCCCCGACGGAAGACTCGGCGGGAGTCAACTGTTTCTTTCATGTATCATAGACATCAATCCGGTTCGGCTCGGGTATGCCGACCTATTCATGACGAGTAAATCCCACTTCTTTAGAGCTCTCATTTTCCACTCCCATTCTCGTTCCAGGGGACTGTTATCTTTTCCTTCCCTGTCTTTGTTCCCCAACTTTTTATTTGATCCTTCAAATAAGCCATTACTCCTGATTTTGCCCCCTCACTTTGTTGGAATCTCAAATCGCTTGGGGTCCATGTTCAACTTGCAAAGCCGTGCCACACAGCCACTAAGTTGCAATAACGTCTGCACGCCCTCCAGAATCTTCATATGCGTGAAGCCAATCTCCTTGATAAACTCCAACTTCGAGTGTTCGCTGAGGGTCGGAATCGTCTTTGTAACTTTGAACGTGGTGCTGATTATATCGTGACTCGAGTATCCGAGGTCCCAGAGTTCCCGTAACGTATCCAGCGCCGCATCGACGTTCCCCTCGTAGCACGCCTTGAGCATGGCCTGCACCTTTATAGGGTGCGGCGAGTCCACAACCTTGAACACGTTATCTCCTGACACGAACCCGAAACCAGCGTACGTAGACTGCAAGTTATTAATCGCCTGACGCATATCTCCCTCGGCGCTAAACACGAGCGCCGCCAGTCCGTCGTCACTGTACTCAACCTTTTCCGCCTCGATGATCTGCATCAGCCTCTTCACCACCTGCGCGTCCGTTAACCGCGAGTAGCGAAGAATAGCGCAGCGGGATTGCAGGGGCTCGATAATCTTGTTAGATTGGTTGCACGCGAAGGCGAATCGCGTCGTGTTGGAGTAGATTTCCATGGTTCGGCGGAGGGCCTGTTGCGCGCCCGAAGTCATGCTGTCGGCTTCGTCGAGGATGACGAGCTTGTGGCGGCCGGGCGGGAGGGTGACTTTCTTTTGGGCGAAGCCCTTGATTCGGTTGCGCACGACGTCGATGCCTCTTTCGTCACTGGCGTTGAGTTCTAGTACGGCCTCCTTATAGGCGTCTCCGAGTAATTGCCGCGCGAGACAGTGGATACTTGTCGTCTTGCCGATACCTGGCATTCCAGAGATGATGACGTGGGGCATGTTGCCTTCTCGAGCGATGATTTTGAGGCGTTCTATCGTTTCTGTGTTGCCTACAACATCATCGAGGAAGATGGGTCTGTACTTTTCAACCCTGCGTCACGGTCCGTCAGCACACATTTCCGGAGCCTCCCCTAAATTACCGGCCGAGCAGGAAAAGTACACCATACCAAGGAAGTTCGTAGGTAGGGTTCCCGTTGGCCGCACGAGCAAGGGCTGCCTTAGACGCGGACGTCGACGACTCGCCGACGTCTGCCGGCTTTGAATTGGACATTTCGAGAAGAATGGCACTGTTGACACGTATCTGATTCCGAAGCGGGGAAAGGAGGAGATTATCTGTTGAGATATCGAGATGTCGAGATGGGTTCGTGAATTTGAGGCTGGTGGGATAATCTCACCTCGATACCTCTCTACGCGGTGGTCGATTTGACGTGAAGGAGCGCGTCTCAAATATTTTAGTGGGTCAACGCACTAAAGCCTAATCGAAATGTTCTGCATAAGTCGGGCAGCGTCAATTATGCCCGGCATACCCGGAGAATTATCGGCAAAAATCTACTGGCCAGGGTCCTGCGTCAGTGTTTCCAGGTGGTGCCAGGGCAGCGACAGAGCTCATGAGATTCCTAGACAAAAGGGTGTTACGTAGCCTTTGAAGGAAATGCGACCGAGACACGAAAGCCATACGAAGTCAGGAATCGATATCTGTCTGCCTGTTTTTCCGTTTTACAATCCAACTTAAATCCTTCCACAACCCAATATCTTCATCACCATTTCCAGCCCTTTGCGCAGAGCGCAGACTGCAGCATCATTGAGCCACCTAAATTCCTAACACCAAACCCTCAGACCGTCGTGTGCCATAACCGTTTATCTCTTCCCAATGACGGCTTCCACGGAAACTTAAAGCAAATACCTCCCTCGAACCTCGACCATCCATCATAAGACGCAGTAGTCTTACCCATCTCCTCTCCAACATAACTTCCCCCCTCCCCCCAAACCTCGATGCCCCATGCCTCACCGCGCCGGTTACGCTCCGCCGAAGCCTCCGGACTCCCCGGCGGATGATTCCGACTCCGACCTCGATCTCGACCTCGAAGAGCTCGACCCGACGACCTCCTCGACCCATCGAAGCCCCGACCGTCTGCACCCCGATAGCTCGACGACCCCCGAGAGGAAATCTCCCGGTATAGCCCTTCGAAATCTCCGAATGAGTGGGTTGCGCCGATCCGGAAGGAGGGGAGCCGGGAGGTACGGTGAGCTCGGGGAAAACAGAGACGGAGTGGGAGAGCATGGAGAGGCGATCCTGGGAGACGGTGGTGGGGCTGGACGTAGGTATTCTGAGGGATCTGGCGACGATGCCCCGTTACTAGCGGAGCGCTCCCCGCGATCCCGCCGGCGGTCTTTTACCCATAATATAGGGTCGGCGATTCGGATACCGAGTTTCATGTCGTCCTCGTCGAATCGCGGCGATTCGGATGATGAGGATAGCCAAGACGAAGACGACCCCTCGGCGTCGCGGCACGTCGCCGTAGGATCGACGCAGACGACGAAGTTCCCCCCGAATATCGTCTCCAACGCGAAATATACCGCTCTCACCTTCTTACCGATAACTCTCTACAATGAATTCTCCTTCTTCTTCAACATGTACTTTTTACTCGTCGCCTTGTCGCAAGCGATACCCGCCCTCCGAATCGGATACCTTTCTACCTACATTGCACCGCTGGCGTTTGTACTAATGATAACGATGGGCAAGGAGGCCTGGGACGACATTGGCCGGAGGCGCAGGGATAATGAGGCCAATGCGGAGGAGTATACCGTTCTCCATTTCGGGTACCCTGGAGAGATGCGGGGTGCTAGCGTACGGAGCCGAAAGAGACTACGGTCTGAGATGATTCGGAAGCCGGGGAAGCGACCACTCTCCCCTCGGGATCGGCTGTCTGACATACAAGAGGAGGAAGAGGAACTTGAGGGTTCTGGCCAGCCGTCTCATCCGTCTTCCACTGTGCAGGAGATCAGCCGCAAGTCTCGAGATTTGAAGGTTGGTGACGTTCTCAAGCTCAGTAAAGGACAGAGAGTTCCTGCCGATGTGGTCATTTTGAAGTGCTACACGGCCGATCTCGCCAAGGCTTCTCCGGAGGACGAGGACGAAGACGGGAGGGGAGATGACGGGGTCGCAGAGGCTGAAAATCTCCTTGTGGACACAGGTTCCGAGGATCAAAAAGCTGGAGATGGCTCCGCATCCGTGAGCGCTGATGCTGAAGACTCAGATGATAGTTCCACGGGCGAAACTTTTATTCGAACCGATCAACTTGATGGCGAAACCGACTGGAAGCTGCGGCTCGCATCGCCCTTGACCCAGAATCTTGCTACGGAGGAGTTTGTCCGCCTACGGGTGACCGGTGGCAAGCCCGACAAGAAGGTCAACGAGTTTCTAGGAACAGTAGAGTTAATGGGCAGCCGGGAAGAGGCTCAGGATCACCATGCCAAACTTCAGAACAATGCTGGAGATCACTCAACCTCGGCTCCCCTGTCTCTTGATAACACAGCGTGGGCGAATACCGTCATTGCTTCGCAGGGTACGACCCTGGCTGTGATCATGTATACCGGCCCCCAGACCCGCTCGGCACTTTCCACGGCCCCATCACGTTCCAAGACTGGCCTTTTGGAATACGAAATCAACTCTCTTACCAAGATCCTCTGCGCATTGACTCTAACCCTCTCCATCGTTCTTGTCGCCTTGGAAGGTTTCAACAATACCGAAGGAAACAGATGGTACATCAAGATCATGCGTTTCCTCGTCCTCTTCTCGACCATTGTCCCAATAAGCTTGAGAGTCAACCTTGACATCGGAAAGAGCGCGTACTCATGGTTCATCCAGCGGGATCCGGGCATCCCCGGCGCCGTCGTGCGAACGAGTACGATCCCCGAGGATCTGGGGCGTATCGAGTATCTTCTCAGCGACAAGACTGGCACACTCACGCAAAACGAAATGGAGATGAAGAAGATTCACGTCGGCACGGTTTCGTATGCCAACGATGCGATGGACGAAGTCGCATCTTACATTTCGCAAGGTTTCCACATCCAGCCGACTCTCGACCCTTCCTCTAAGACTGCCCTCATCACGCCCTCTGCGTCTTATTCGGCTTCTGGAAATGTCGGGGGTGCCACGAGGACCCGACGTGAGATTGGATCTCGTGTCCGGGATGTCGTTCTCGCCCTCGCGCTGTGCCACAATGTTACTCCTACTATGGAGGAGGAGGATGGAAAGATGGTCACTTCTTACCAAGCTTCGTCGCCTGATGAAATTGCCATTGTTCGATGGACGGAATCTGTGGGCCTCCGACTTGCGCACCGCGACAGGAAGGGCATGATCCTCGAATCGACTGGCACGCGCAGACGGGTCGTGCAAGTTAGGATTCTTGATATTTTCCCTTTCACCTCCGAAGGCAAGCGCATGGGTATCATTGTGCAATTCTACGAGCACGCCTCGCACAAGACCCCCGATTTGTCGAGCGGAGAGATCTGGTTCTACCAAAAGGGTGCCGATACGGTCATGGGATCCATCGTGGCGGCAAACGACTGGCTCGACGAAGAGACAGCAAACATGGCTCGCGAAGGTCTCCGCACTCTCGTCGTCGGCCGGAAGCGTCTCTCGTACCAGCAGTACCAAGAATTTTCCTCGGCTTACCAAGAGGCAGCTCTGCTGATTTCGGGCCGCGACGCGGGCATGCAAAGGGTTGTCTCGCAGTACCTCGAACGCGATCTCGAGCTCCTCGGTGTCACCGGCGTCGAAGACAAGCTGCAACGCGACGTCAAGCCCTCTCTCGAACTCCTACGGAACGCCGGCATCAAGATCTGGATGCTCACAGGTGACAAGGTCGAAACGGCGCGCTGCGTCGCCGTCAGCTCGAAGCTCGTCGCCCGCGGTCAGTATATCTATACGGTGGCGAAGCTGAGCCGAAAGGACGGCGCGCAGGAACATCTCGACTTCCTCCGCAGCAAGCCGGACTCGTGCCTCCTCATCGACGGCGAGAGCCTCGCGCTGTACCTCACGCATTTCCGCATCGAGTTCATCTCCGTCGCCGTGCGTCTGCCCACGGTCGTAGCGTGCCGCTGCTCCCCAACGCAAAAGGCCGAGATTGCGAAGCTCATCAAGGAGTATACCAAGAAGCGCGTGTGTTGTATCGGCGATGGTGGGAACGACGTTTCGATGATCCAGGCCGCTGATGTTGGTGTTGGTATTGTGGGTAAGGAGGGGAGGCAGGCATCACTTGCTGCGGACTTTTCGATTGAACAGTTTTGTCATTTGACGAAGTTGCTGGTGTGGCATGGGCGGAATAGCTATAAGCGGAGTGCGAAGCTAGCGCAGTTTGTTATACATCGTGGGCTTATCATTGCTGTGTGTCAGACGATGTACAGCATTGCCATGAACTTTGAGCCTGAGGGTTTGTACAAGGTAAGTTTACTTTATCCTTCTTACTACTGACTCTGTCGACCTAAAGCATACTAACCCAAACCTCCCAGGACTGGCTCCTCGTCGGCTACGCTACAATCTACACCGCCGCCCCCGTCTTCTCCCTTGTCCTCGACAAAGACGTCGACGAAAACCTCGCCAACCTCTATCCAGAGCTCTACAAGGAACTCACAGAAGGCCGCTCCCTCTCCTACCGCACCTTCTTCATCTGGGTCTTCGTGTCCATCTACCAAGGCAGCATCATCCAGGGCCTCTCGCAGATCCTCACCGAGGTGGACGGCGACCGCATGCGGGCCGTCAGCTACACGGTGCTGGTGCTCAACGAGCTGCTGATGGTGGCGATCGAGATTACGACGTGGCATCCTGTTATGGTGGCCTGTATTTTGGGGACGTTTTTGATGTATGCTGGGTCGGTGCCGTTTTTGGGGGATTATTTTGATTTGGCGTTTGTGATTACTTGGTATGTGCTTCTTCTTCTTCTCTTCTTGTCATTTCGTCTCGGGGAACTCTGGCACTAACGATTTGTGTTATTAGGGGCTTCTTGTGGAGGGTCCTCGCCATTGGAGCTATCTCGCTGGTGCCGCCGTATGCGGTCAAGGTGATAAGCCGGACGATGAAGCCACCTTCGTATAGGAAGGTGCAGAACAGATAGTCGGGCTGTGTTTGCTTGTCTGTCGCGGGTGTAGATGGCATTTTGGTTATTATGAAGGCGTTTCTAGGTTGGGTGTGCGATAGATTCTTCTTCTTGTCCTTAGCCCTTTCCTTGGACCTCTATTTTCTTTCTCTTTCCTGGTTCTATTCACTTGAGCGTTCTAGGTTTGGGTTACGTGACGAATGCGGAGGCTGAATGTACTCAGAGGGTCGACGGTGGTAATACAAGTTGCATTATGTTTTACAAGTGTGATCTTTTGTCTATCGAAGGTCTAAAATAGCTGTACATGGTTGTCTATCAGGTTTGTTCAGAGGAACTAGGGAAAGCCGAGGACTAGCCACGGCTGCTTCGCGTCATCATACTTCGCATTCAAATCACCGAGTATCCCGCCCTGTCTGAACAGCGCACCGCTGGCATGTCTCTGGGCTTCTCCGGCAAATTTGTCGACGAAGCCTTCAGGGCCACATACAAAGATTGGGCGATGCAAGTTCGCAACACCAGCTCGTACGCCTTCACTCGCCGCCGGGGAAGGCGAAGAATGCTCTTCCGTCTCGCACAAGGCCGCGATAGGAGCGGGCAACGCACACGGATAGACGGGTGAAGCGACGCCTCTCTTCGGCCACGCCCTCGAAGAAATCCTCAAGGCATCCTTCAACTCGGTCTCGGTTATGGCAGTGCCCTCGTCGTCGATGGCGACTGCGATGGATATCTTGGCGCCATAAGCTCGTTTCATGTCCGAAAGCCTCTTCGCGATATCCGTAACTCCCTCCAACTCCTCACCCTCCCCGAGCCTCGCCAATTCCGCTGGACCGCGGACGGTCTGAATATCAGACCTCGACCGGACGGCCCAGAGGATACGAACCCTCGTATCTGGATGCACGCGCCCCGGTCTGCTCAGCACAGAATGCGCAATCTGCATAGCCGTCGCGATGCCCGTACCGCCCGCCACGCAAAGTACATCCTCAGCGCTCTCCGCCTCAACATGCTGAAACGTGTAGCCCTTGTCGCCGAGACGGAGCTCAACAGTGTCGCCCTGTTCCATCTTGCCGAGATAATTCGAGACCTCGCCCCTAGGAATCCTGCGGACGAAGAAGCGTAGGAGGCCGTCATCGGGTTGTCCAGGAGGGGGCGGTAAGGGCGTGTATTCTCGCTGGATTTGAATCTGCGGCTGTTTCACTTGGACGGACCATTGGAAGTCCCACCAGGAGCCGTCTGGGGTGAGGTAGGGGAGAGAGGACGGGGATGTTTGGGGGCGGAGGGTGATGATGAAGGAGGTTGGGGAGACGGGGTACTTGGAGAGGACGGTGTAGGGGACGAAGTTTGTTGTGTTGAGGGTTGATTGCTTGGTAGGGGGTCGGAAGAGCCAGAAGGTTAGGGCTGTGGCCGAGGCGGCGAGGAGGAAGAGTTTGGGGAGCCGGGATGATTTGGTGGGTGGCGTAGGTGAGGTGCTGTAAGATCTTGAGGAGGTGGGACTTGCTCTAGAGTGAAGTCTTGCAACACTCGGCTTGGAGAGATATGGCCGGGCTGCTGATGAAGAGGGTGTGTATAGTCCAGGCTGGTTCGTCCTCGCAATGGACCTTGTGATGAGACGAAGCTGCTTCATAGTTGCAGATAGTAGAGCTCCGCTCAATTATTGATTTGAGATTCGGAGATTGAAAGGAGCCAGAACATTCAGAAAATACAATAGAATTTCCGTTATAAATTCATCATGACGGCAGGCTAGGGATATAAAGTTGTAAGTAGTAAATGTGAAATGGAAGCAAGGCGAGGCTGAGGGTGAAGGAAAATGAAGGTGAAGTTGGTGTTGGTGATGAATTTTGAGGGTTGATTAGGTAAGCAGAGGAGAATCCGCTTTCGATCTGATTCCCCAGTTGCAACTTCTCGTTTTCGACTATATGATGCTAACAACTTCTCCTCATCTTCTCCCCCGATGTTGTTGGAGCCCTTTATTTCGAGAATCCACCCTTCGGGTAAGCGTATCTAAGTGCCGTGGTAGTGCCGTGGTGATGGATGCTAGCTCCACCCCAACTCGAAGAGCTGGTAGAATCTGAAGCGGCGATGCTCTCAGCGACTCAGCTTCCGTGTGACACAAACCTCCGATATATATCAAAGGTCCTCCAGGCGTCACAACATCTGTCGATTTCTCGCAGTCGATTATTAACTTCAAGTAATGCTATATCCGGCTGCTAGGAATTATTCCGGGATCGCAACCATTGATCGAACACTGGCCTCTCACAACATTCAGCTTAGGTTAAGGAGTCGGTGACCCGCGGGGCACCATTGCAAGATTGGGATGGTCGATTGAATACCGCTTGTTTCACACATTGATGAGCCACGAAATTTCCTGCAATTGACGATGGATTCCATTAATTTTCCACTTCGCCCTCCTCCCGAGCCTCTGCGTGTAAACAGCAGTGTGCATATCATTACATGATTGAAGACAGTGAAGGCTCCCGCCTTATTATTACTGAGAAAGCCTCCTCCTCAAAATCGGTGCCTGCTACACCACCCACAGCCCCGCCAAGAGAGGCAGAACAGCTGAAAAAGCTTTGTGAGGAGGAGCATTTCACAGAATACCCAGAGAACCAGGAAGGGGGGCTAGATGATCAAGAAGAATCCGTGTTGGTGACTCTAGCGCCGGTGATTTTTTTTCTACGGATCCCTGAGAGCATATTGGGGACTACCTATACTGTGTGGAGGCATCGGTCGTGGTACTGAAATTGCCAGATGTAGGCCAGAAAGTCCTGTTGAAAAGGCAGTGTTTCAGGTCAGGTCTGAGGGGAGCCGCCAAGGCTTGGTACTTAGCCCTCTCAAAGGAGACTCGATCGGATTGGCAGAAGACTATCGAAGCGGTACAGAGGAAGTATGGTGAGGCTGCTCAGGTGGCCCGGAACCTAGCAGTTGCGGCCGCAACTACCGCACTCCGAAGACGAGAGAGTGAGTCCTTGAGTGCATATCTGGGTCGGGCCTAGCGGCTCTATCAGAAGTGTCTAGAGGTATACCCATATATTGGCATCGAACCTCCTAACGAACATAGTTGATAGGGAGGTCGATCGGGATGTGAGAACTACTGCTCGAATCATCCCAAAGAGTCAGGAGAAATTTGAGCAGGGCCGTTGAACTAAAAGCTAATACTCTCGATCTTCATTAAAACACACAATATCCAAATGATCAAATAAGGAGAAACTAGCGCCGACCTCGCCGTTGACCAGATGACTCCCCACCCACCAAGAGTATCCCGTCGATACCGTATGTTCGCCTATAGAGTTCGTTGATCTGTTCCAGAATCTGCACCGGACACAGCGCCTTATACCGCCTCCCCCACTCCTGGACCCTCTCTAGCGAGACCGGTTCGTCCCGGTTACTGGTCCTGATGTACTGATGCAGGTACGCCACGGCATCCGAGGCATCATAGGCGCGACCCGTACCCTGGGTGATGCGGCTCACTTTCTTGATGAAGGCGTAGTTCCACGGGGCCGCCACAACCTTCAGCCCAGGCCTGTCGAACAGGATGGCATTCTGGTCGACGGCCGCCCGGACGAGGTAGTCTATGTTCTCCACCACCCCGGGCATCCTAGCCGTTGCGTTGTTGAGCCAGTCCGCGCTCAAAGTAACTGAGCTTCTCTCGACGGCGTACCGCCCCGCCGATCTCAAGGTCTCGAGGCGTGGATTCTGCAGGAGGCGGCAGAAGAAGTCCACGTCGTGCGTGGTGGCTCGCGACTGGAGAAGAATGGTGTTGACGGCTCCGCCGACGGCAACGAGGGTTACGTTTTCCCCTTTCTGGTGTAGGTATTGGGCGACGTAGTCCAGAGCCTTGATCAGGTTCTGCCGCGTGAGTTCGTGTTGCTCGTGCTGTACCCACAGCCCGCGTTCGTCTCGTTCCGGCGCGGGGACCTGCCCCGGCGGCGTCACGGGACCGCTGATGGCTTGGAGTGGGACTGCCGGCTGTCCGCGGTGGGGACGCGGTCCCGTAGGTGGAGCATCTTCGGAGTTCGACCCAAAACACATGATGAAAGCGAGGGTTTGAGGGAATGTACGAAGTAGAGGATGTGAGAAGAGAGTAACTAGTTCGAATAGTCTTCTAAGAACAGTAAACTGCTGAGGCTTGGAGAAATGCTAAGACGCCCGGTTCGTTTTTCCATATTTGCATTGGCAGTTTAGGTTCCTCTATATATGCCCGGAATACCTCCATCAATTGATCCATTGGCCACGACGGCGCTTATAATGCACACCTCTCCTTCTTCTGCTGCTTAAATGAACCTCGTATCTTGCCGGTGCGGGAGGTAGGAAGGAAGCGCTTAGAATCAGGAACATGCTGGCATTTCCAGTCAATCTCTCGAAGGGGAGGTGGCTTGGAACAAACAAGAATAATCAAGGGACTCTGGGGACCGAAACTACATTGGTGTGCTATTCTTGGCTCATTGGGCCGTTTTTAACCTGGGGTCCGACATCGAGCGGTTCGGTGATCGTAGTTTACCGCGTGTAAGTCGGACATCCAAATGTTCTTGTGCTAAGAATAATTACGTCGTGTGGGCCGTTTCAGGGTCGCCTGTTGGTTCGAGAAATTTGGCATCCTCCAATCTAGCTCGCCCGTTTCAGCGCGGCTCCCCGCAGATGCAGGTGACACGACGCAGCCCAGCGCCTGGTTACACTATATTTGGGTCGTAAACCGCCCTCCATCACAAGAGCACAAGAGCCGTTGATTCCACGTTTCCTTTACGACACAAAAAAATTGAGGGCCAGGCCATCGACCCACCTACCAAGCATCATGCCAGTCAACACGATAAGTAGTCCATTTGTCGGACATGCACGAAAGAAGAGCGTGGCAGAGAAGCTGGCCACCAGGCTCTACGACCTCGCCCGCCGCGTCGACGACCGACCCGCAGGCCAGCCGACAACAGCCCATCCCGGCGCGACGCCAATCGTCGTCGTCTGCATCTCTGACACGCACAACACCAAACTGTCCGATCTCCCCATGGGCGACATCCTCGTGCATGCCGGAGACCTCTCGCAATTCGGCACCTTCGCCGAGATCCAGGACCAATTATCGTGGCTCGCTTCCCAGCCTCACCCGCACAAGATCGTGATCGCGGGTAACCACGACTTGCTGCTAGACGTCGATTTCGTGGCGACGCATCCTGATCGGGAGTTAGACCGGCCGGGCAAGGGCCGCGGTGATCTCGAGTGGGGGGACGTGCAGTACTTGGAGCACGAGGCTGTAGATCTCATGGTGGATGATAGATGGATTCGGGTTTTCGGCAGCCCTTGGACTCCTCGGTGCGGAAGCTGGGCGTTCCAATACGAAAATGGGAATACCCCGTGGGAAGGCGCAGTACCGGATGGGACGGACATCGTGGTGGTACATGGGCCGCCAAAGGCTCATCTTGATGACGGCGGCAAAGGATGCGAGGCGCTGCTCAAGGAATTGTGGAGGGCGAGACCGAGAGTGGTGGTGTGCGGGCACATTCATGCAGGGAGAGGGGAGAAGCGCTTACATTTTGATAGGGTCGACGGGTGGTATGAGGACGCCATACTTGGGAGGAAGTGGGCGTGGGTGTCTGTTGGTTGCTTGGCCGTTTGGGTCTTTTTGATGGCCGTTTCAAGATTGCTAGGGTCAGGCCGAAGGATGGCGAAGGACGGAGGGCGGCAAACGCAGCTGGTTAATGCAGCGGTTGTAGGGGCCCGTAATGGTGGTAAAATGAATGTAGTGACCGCGGTCATATAGATAGATGACCGTCATTGGATGGATAGACAATCCGAAAGCTTGCCGTCTTGGCAAGTTGAAGAGTACGAGACTACTTTCGTACGCAGGCAGGTATCCATTCTTTGAGAGCGCTGTTTCATTTCATCAAACTCTTGATCAATGATCCGCATTCCTTGGTAGCACCAATGGCGCAAAGTACTTCCTTTGTACCCGGATCAGGATTGCCAGGCCTTAATACCTCAGTAAATTGAACCGATGAAAGCGGCTCTCACGTTTGGGTTTGGTGGATAAACCACGGCAAATCGCCCTAGGGACTTTGGCCCCAGCACTGGGGGTCCTGGCTTTAAACATGGGAAGCTGCGCTCTGTCTGTCGCATCGTTCTTTACTAGCGCCCGGATCCACAATTACTGTTGTACAAAGGTATTCGCTTTATCCACCAATTCAAACACGACGAACTTCGCACTTCTCAATGATGCTTCTCTGGCTTAAACATCAAAAGGCAAGGCTATGGCCTCCTTGCGCCCGCAAGAAAAGTCAGGCCAAACTCCCCGACGTTGCTCAGAACGTACAAGACGACGAGCTCCTCTTCCCCTCCTGGCCCCCTCCTGACCCCTGCGAGCTCATCTCGCGCCGCGACTTCTACCTCGAACGCCTCCGCCGCCGCAAGTATCGCGCACCCGAAGGCGTCTTCACCGACACGCCTCTCTACGCGCTTTACCGCCTCTACGAATGGCTCCTCCTCGATCACACTGTCAACCTCCGCAACGAGCTCGAGCTCTTCTGGTGGGCGCGCTGGCCCGTCTCTTCCATCCCCGACCCGGGAGACCAGGGCAGCAACCCTGAGCGCTACGCCGTCCTCTCCTGCATCCCGGCCTTGCTCGTCGAGAGCTTCAACGAGCGCATCAGGTTGGGCTTGCGCCGTGAGGAGCCCAATTCCATTCTCTCGCTCGAGGAGCAGTTGGCTTGGGCTGCGTCGCCGGAGAAGTTCGAGACCGTGCCAGAGTGGACGAAGAATGTCCCGCCCCTCGAGAACGTGTTGCACATTCCCCTTTCCGGGGTCATGGTTCCGCCGCTGGCAGGGATGGATGATCCGGATGCAGACCCGGCCTTCAAGGAGAAGAATATTCTGATGCGAAAGCCCCATATTCACTTTATATGAGCTCGGTTGCGCATTCGCCTCTAGTGCTGGAGGTTTCGTGTTACTTCAGCTTGGCTCAAAGGATTACACTGCACAACTATTGAACGTGGCCTCTCTACCAAAAGAAGAGGGTACCTCCTTCGCCAACGCCACCCACCTCAACGATCTTGAATCTAACTGATCGGTTGGCTTGGTCCATTTAAAGGCACGCTCAACGTCTCCTGCTCTTTCGTTCGGCGAAACGTCGCAAGCAGCTGTCCTCGCATTTTTAGATCTTAGCAGACGAATGACTCCTTTTTGACCTTGGACGTGGCGAGATTCGGAGTATCACAAACTTGGATCATTGGTTGCCAACCAAGCCAGGAGAATCTCTGTCCAAGCAAACTTCTCTCCTCAATGACCTTGAAGTGTGTCGATCTTGGTATCGGGGAATATCACGAGACGTCTAATCATCCAGACAGTGCCTACCATAATCTTGTTTGAGACCCCAGCACCCAACATTCTCTACCTCGTCCCTTGACAGCCCATCCCTCGGAGTTGTTCTCGCCCAAGCTTCTCAGGTATTTACGAGGAAATGGGTTATCCTGTTCTACCAAAAAAAAAAAAAAAAATGGAAATGGAAATACTGGCAAAAAAAGAAAACATGCAACACCAGGGATTCGCTTGTCGTCACCGACCAAACTACTAATCTGGCCCTCACAGGCTTATCTAGGGAAGAGCGGACGGGGTTCCGAGTTCTCCTGCGGGTATGGTCGCATGTATTCGTCTTCTGGCCGAGAAGGACTTATGAGGGATTGGGTGAGAATGCTTCTCTTGGAGTTCTTGGTCTACAACCCGTCCCATCTCTGCCGGGTCTCTTCTAGGAGCTGAATCGGACCGCAACCTATGGCTGTGTGTCATGACTCGAATCCGACGACGGGAGACCTTATCAAGTGATTACCAGAGAGCATTGGAAACGACAAGAAGGGTATAGGCAGTCTACATTCTCCTCTAGGAAGTAGTAAATGCACCTCCCGAATCTTGGTAGACAGATAGCGCATCCAACACCCTCGTAATGAACGCAGAGCATCTTCCCGTTGCAATGATCGGAGATACAGAAGCTCAAAATGCGAGTGAGCCTACGTCTGTAGACCTGGAAGTTAGTTCCGTCCTGTAAGGCCAGACTCGTGCGCTATCTTCACCTTGATATTGCCTCCGTATCGTCCAAGATCAACAAGGAAGTCGCGACACACCCTCCCGTAAGACCTCCCAAAAACGGAAGGATCCCCAAACTACAAACTCACGGCTCACACCTCATAACAAAAAAAATCGTCGAAAGCTTCCGGGTCGGTCATTACCCAGCGGTGCGAGCTCGCATTCGTGGCCCGGTTCGCCGGAGGTTATCAGTTCGAACCCGCAAGGGTGAAAAACAATTTAACTCGAGCACAAGCTGTAGGGATTGAAACCGGGCGGATGTGTCGGGACAACTGCCCTCCGGCCCTAATTCTTTTATTTATTTATTTATTTTTTATTATTATTTTTATATTGAATTAATGTCGACGACCAGGATGGGGGAGATAGTATCTTGGGGAGTGGCGATTAAGAGTTTCGAGATGAAGCTTGCTGAGGATATCACAAACTGACGCGAATTAGATGCGATGAGCTTGACCAAGACTGTTCTATACTACGAAGTATGCTCAGAAAAACACAGAGATTATACATACGAATTCAACTCTTACACGCTTCACCTTCATCACTCACGGTCCTGCAGTTCTCCTGCCAACCTGGCCCTCAACATATCCTGCAAAAACCCAATAAGCTCCCTCGTCGAAACCTGCAACCTCGCCGACTTCCTCCCCTTCCGCCCCTCCATCATAAACACCTCCCCAATAATCTTCTGCGAAAGCGTCTCGATATCCCTCCCATTCGACCAATCCCTCGTGGCGCTCAACTTGGCCAGCAACCTCTGCACCTTACTCTTATCCTCGCTGCTCGGCGCCGTCCTATCCCTGATGGTAATGTCCATCTTTCCCAGGAGCTGGCCGAGGAAGAGGAGGCACTGCGCGGGGCTTAGTTGAGGGAAGATAACCTCTGTGGCAAATCTGCCGCGGAGGCCCCTGTTGGATTTCATGAGCAGGTCCATGTCCTCGCTGTAGCCCGCTAGGATGATCACCATCTTACGCATGTACCGCGGTTTCGTGAGGCTGTCCACCAGCTCGCCCACAGCTTCTTCTTCGAAGGAACTGCCGCTCGAGACTCCTCTGGTACCGGAACCGAGACGGTACGCTTCGTCGATGAAGAGGACTTTTCCCAGGGCCTTCTCCATGATGGCTTGTACTTGGGGCCCCGTGTGGCCTAGGTATTGTCCGATGAGGTCGGTGGCTGAACACTCGATGACCTCGGCGCTAGCGAGGAATCCCATGTCGTAGAAGATTTGACCAATCTTTCGGGCCGTGGACGTCTTGCCCGTTCCGGGTGGACCCTTGAAGACGAATGTGAAGGGTATGTTTGGTCGTGGGTCTCTGCCATGGAGTCTCATACCCGCCGCGATCTGCTGATAGCCCCGGAACTGTTGGACAACTTGGTCGAAGCCTACGAACTCTTTGAATAAGTCTTCGCAGCTTGCGCCGGCGCCGGATGCTCGTTTCCAGTTGGGGTCGAGGTCTTCAGGTTCCAGGACTACGTGGTCGCCGAGTTCGAAAGGATCAAGCTCGATGTCAGGAGGATTGTCCTCAGACTCTCGCGCTTTGGGTTCCCCTGCTTTCTTCGCTGGGTTCTCCTCGGATCCATCGGCTTCGGGGGGTTCAACCTTTACTTCCAAGGGGCCGATGACGTCCTTTTCATTTCCTGCCACCTCTCCATTAGTCTCCATTGTCGCTGCCTCCATTTTAGCCTCAGCACGCTGCTTCACGATCCGCTCTCTGTATCCAGACCTCGCCCGATTTACCAAATTCTCAACGTCCCGCCCATTTCCAAAATTTGGCCTATCCCTCGCTCTACCAAGGATTTGTGATGCAACCTCCCGCGCCACGGGCGTCGCTTCCGTCTCCTGCTCTTGGAGCGTCTTATCAAAAATGTCCATTAAGTGTGGCAGGCTATAATCCTCCAACACAAACGCTTCTTCGGGCGGAAACCGGCTACGAAGGCCCCGGTTACCCTTGAAGAACATATCGTGCATCTGCTCTGGGTATCCGACCATTATAATCGAACGATCCTGGTTGGGTTTGGCGGATGTTTTGGCGACAATCGTATCCAAGATCTCAAACCGGTTCGTGTCGACTTTAGATGACGACCGGTCTACATTGTCGCTCGGGCAGAGGGTATGCGCGTCATCGATAATGAGGACCTTGCCCTGCGTTTCTTCGAGGATCTCCTTCGTGTTTGCCTGCGGACCGCCGATCCATTTCGAATTAAAATCGCTCGGGTCTTTCGCGACCACTTCTTTCTTTGAAACGAGATTGAGGTCGCAAATGATGCGTCCGAAGAGGTGGGCAACGGTGGTTTTGCCCGTACCCGGTGGCCCGATAATGACTCTGTTGAGATGCGTCTCGATCAACTTCTTCCCCCTCATTTCGAGCCTGTAGTTGACTCTCGCGCGGTCCATCAGCTCCTCGACTGCCTTCTTGATATTTTCCATTCCCACCATCGCCTGAAGTTCTCTGTACGCCTCGCTCGTCTTTCGAAGATCCGGCGGCGGCTTTCCCAGCAAATCCTCCTTGGTGAGGTACCTGTCATCAGGCTCCTCGCCTTCTTTACTCCCGTTCTTCTCCCACACCAGACGCTCTTCGTAGAGCCGGTCGGCCTGGCGATCGCAGGCCTCGACGAACGCATCTTTGATGGCCCAAAAGTTTCGAAAGTCCTCCTGGTCCCGACCCCGCCCGATCCTCCGTGCCAAGATTTCCGTGTAAAAGCCGCCGACGCCGCCCTCCACCTCGAGGTTTCGCTTCTTGAAGAGGAGTTTGAGAAGGGCGTGGATTTCTGCATCGGTGAAGTTGTCTAGATTGATGGTGCGGGTTGTGCAGTGCGATTTGGACACGTGGATATCGTCGTCGCTCCAGTCGTACAAATCGTCCTTGAATGCTCTGAAGTGCTCCCTGATGGAATCCTTTCCTAATGTAGAGTATTGACTTTTTGCTCTGATTCACTCCATAGGTTCCTTCTTCTTCTTACCTGTTCCGTCGCCTCCATTCACATTTATGTCTATAGATTTGCCATGCAGCTTTTCTCCCCTCCTCTGAGAAGCCTCGATGGAAGCCTTCATCGAAAGGAACTGCGCCTTTGCCCTCTCGACGCCCACCATGCACATGATTCGGTCGAGGCCCCTGTTTGCCCGCCAGATGTTGGGTTTCTGACGAAGCCATTCTAGGCGAGCCGCTGAATTGTCGTCGACCTCTTCTGGGGTGTCATCGTAGCTTTTTGATGAAGAGGGATCGGAGTCGGTTCCTTCGTTATCGGAGTTGTCATCGGAGTCATCGTCGTCTGTATCCCCATCCTCTTCCTCCACGCTCTCATTATCTTTCTCGTCCTCATCCTCGCTCTTCTCCTTCTTCTCCTCCTTCTCTTCCTTCTCTTCCTCCTCACTTGGTTCTCCTTCGTTTTTCTCGTCCCTGGTGTGTTTTATCTCCTCTGGCTGTACCTCCCAGGTGCTCTCCTCCCTGTCCTCTTCGGTCTTAATACTCTTGGCAGCCTCCAGCCCCTCATCGTCTGTTGCCTTTCGAGGCTGTTTGTTTAATTCATCCGAAGCATCACCCCCAGAACTGGTTCCTGATGGAGTCTCGCCTTCCTCGACATTGGTTTGGGGAGAGGTAGATTCGTGAACCTTGGTTTCTATAGGAGCTGTCGAGTCCTCTGTGTCGACCTCGTTGAGTGATGCTTCTGGTGTAGTCTGAGGAGCTCCAGTATCGACAACGACAAAATCCTCGGCCTCGTCTGCTTTCTCATCACCACGAACAAGCTCAGAAGTCCCCGTCCGTGATGATTTTTCTTCCAAATGTTCCTCTGATAAAGTCTCATTCCCAGTTGGATGGCCCCCAGTTTCTAACACAACCGCAGAGTCTTCCCTCAAAGACGCCGATCCGACATCTCTCTTGTTAGTTCTTTCGTCCTCGGTCGTCATCGTCAACGGCGTCACAATTTCTTGCCCAACAAAATTAACCACCGCCAACAGGAAAAGAGGAAAAAATAAGGAGGAAGCATAAACCCGCCGACGAAGAGGTCACCCAAGCTCCTGAAGTCGGCCCTTCCGCTCTCTACAAGTATCCTCGTTCTTCGTAAGGCTGAGTGAAGGATCACCGCCCCCCTGTCATAGCCATCCTGGATCTTCATCCCTGTTCCACAGGCAACTTTGGCACCGGGTCTTATCCCTAACTCGGACCCCCTGGTTTCCGCCCACCATCCCCACTGATCCTTCCACGGTGGCAGGTCCCCTTTTTCTCCATTTCATTAGGCTCTGACGCTGTGGCGCTCATGAGTACTATTGAACTGCCAAGGAAGCGGCCCGTTGTCAACGGCTGGATTTTACACAAAGCGCCTAATGTAACGGGAAAGTGACGTTCCCTGCACCATCGATTGGTCTTACAGGCATCAACGGATCCTGCGGGACTGTGATCGATGCCCAAAGCGAAACGGAGGGTCTTGTGGCTGCTTACCTCGCGTTTCATGGGCACACAACAACGCGACGAAAATGAATGGTTCTCTTCGTAATGGAGAAGTTCAGTAATTACCCCGGACGGGGAGATCACGGCCTACATTTTAGGAATCGTGAACTTAAGGCTCGAGAAGAAACGCGGCGGATCTTTGGTCGCTCTATTCTCCACGACATTCTTTTATGAAAACTAACATGGGGCCAAAAGCAAGAGAAAAAAAAAAAAAAAAAAATGTGAAGAAATCTTACACAAACACCACGTTCCTCGCATCATACACACCCATAACCCTCTTCCACTTCATCTGCTTCGACCCCAAAAGATGCAACCTCGTACACCTCCCCTCCCCACTCCTCTCCATAGCCAACTTCTGCGTGCGATTCAAGTCCTCACAAACAAGATACTCCTCCTCACGCTCAGCCATATGATTAACAACGCGCAACTGCGTCCCGCGCCTCGCATCAAGACACACGAGGGCATGACCGCGCGGCGTAACAACCTTTAGAGGCGTCAAGCCGCTCATGAGCATCGTAGTCGTGCTAATAGGCCGATCGATCGAGAAACCCGAGTCCTTCGACCGGCGTCTAAAGATTGAATTGTACGGACCCCGCGTAAAGAGGATTCCTCCGCCACTTTCATCGTGGAGGAGCTTCGCGATGATCAACTGGTCTCGGATGCCGGTGACGGCTTCGAGTTCCGAAACAGAGCGGCAGCGTACGCGACAGTGCAGGAAATCGCTCCAGCTCCACTCCGAGACAAGGACGCTCTTACAAATAAGGATGAGGAAAGCGGCGAGGACCCATGCGTACGTGGCAATGTTGAACGGGTCGACGCCTTTGATACGATTGCCGACGGTGAAGCCTATGGCGAGACCACCGCCCGCTAGGAGAAGGGAGAGGGCCGCCGTGCTGATCACATAGAAGGTGCACGGGACAATGACGGACGTTTCGTCGACGACCCATTCTTCCTCCATCCATTGCGTGAGTTTTCCGAATTTGCGGGATACGTCTGAGGGCGTGTGGCCTTCGTTGGATCTGTCAATGAGTCTGCACCGGTCAAAGGTGCCGTTCTCGAAGGCGGCTGAGAGGCGCATTACGCCCTCGGATCGGGTGTAGGCTTCCATTTTGTCAGTGAATAAGCGGAAGAAGGCCTTGAAATTCGTTTCTCTGTACGGACGGGCGAGATCCTCGTCGACGCCGGCGTAGGACAGTAGCATGATACTTCGGAAATCGGTCAAATCGGCCAATAAGCACGGGTTTGTTGCCGCTAGCGCAACCATGACGGTGATGATGTCGTCCATGTACTCCAGTTCAAGCGAGGCCAACGGGGTTCGATCGTGATCGGGGTCACATTTCGACGAGTCGGAGTCCAAGACTTGGTATTTCCACTCGATAAAGGTCTTGACCTTGCGTTCAGTGACGGCGTTGGACGGGTCGCCTGTTTTGCGAAGTTGTTTCAGGTTCCGCACCGTTGCCTCGAGAATATGAAAGGCGCAGTCGGCGGTGTTGAGATTGTCGAGGTCGGACGTTGCGCAGTATTCCATGTCGCGGTCCTGATAAAGCAGCGTCTTTGCGATGCCCCCCAGGTTAGCAGGAAGCCAAAAGAAGTATTGCAAGAAAAAAGAAAGACTCACCTTGAAACCCTGGAAACCAGTCTCATAGACCAACCCGCAAATCTCGTACGCCGTAGGCGGGAGTCCCGAACGATTAAGAAATCTCAAAGACACCGCGATATACCTCCACGCCGAGCTCACCCCCGATCTGTACTTATTCTGCCTAATGCAGTACGCCGCCATCTCGGCTTCCGCTTGAGAAGTAAGGCCGTCCCTCGCATTCGCCTCAATGACTCTCAAAGCCTCTTCGCACTCCTCTTCCTCATCAATGATACTCTCCGCCGCCCTCGGATCCACGACCCTGCTCTGGTCGAGCACAGACTCTCCATTCTGCGCAGCCACGCGGGCGTTCGACGGAAGATCGAGAAGCAGCAGCTTAATCTTCGCCACGCGCCTCACGAGGGCCCCGAGGACGGTGGCCTGGAAGAATTTGCCCGCGCCGATTTGCGACATTAATCGCGCGAGCACCGCCGTGATGTAATTGATCAAGTCGAAGAGGGCATTCTGCTCCCGGGCGCGCTTCTCTGCCTCTTCAGGACTAATTGTACCGTCTTCTTCCTCGTCGCCGTCAGTGGCTGCGCCGGCGACTTGGGCTTGCTGGATTAACTTTTGTAACTTGGCGCGATTGGAAATGTTTCTGCAGTATCGCACGTTGATGCATTCGTTATCAAGCACGCAGAGCGAGAGGGCCGTGAGCATCTTCTCGGCCAAGTTGGAGAGAGTCCTATATCCCGACTCATCTCCAACCGTAAAGTAGTCTCTATTCTCGAAGCGAATAGACACGTCGGGATTGCAAACGTAGTAGTGAAGGCGCACGGCTTCGTCTCGCCAAAGTTTCTGAGATATTGCTTCGTGGTCTGTTATGCAATACTCCTCCAGGCTGTCAAACTGGGGGTAAACAAGCTGGTCGTCCTCGTCAGGAAGGTCGAGGGAGAGAATGTCCTCGACGGTGCATGATGCCGGTGACCCACGTGGCTGCGCTGCTGTAGCGTCTTCTTCGGGAGCTCTCCTCGGAATAGCAGGGTGAACAAGCTGGTTCCTAGCTCGATCTCTAAGCTGGGTAAAGGGCCGGCGTAGTCTGCGATCTATGCGCTGGCTCGTGGAGGACCAAGATGTTCGCCGAGAGAGCATAGAATGGTGATGCTCTAGGTCCCCTGTGGTCCGACTTGAGCGAAGCGAAGGGCGAACAGTCCTTGAGAATGTTGGATAGCGCGTCTGGTCGAGAGGAGCGATGAATTCGGCATTCTCGGATACTTGTGTATTGGAATCATTCTTTTCCGACATCTCGTCAATACTCTTTGCTGGTCTCTCCGCCATCGTAGCAGCAGGTTCCGACCGGAGCACTTCGTAGGAAACAATCAACCTAAATCCGCTCAGAGGCGACGCAGCCAAAGATCATCTCGAACACGACTCCCCTATCATACAGAAAGAACATCCCGTCCGAATAAAACCCCGCGAACTTTGGACCGTGGGAGGCCGCGAGGATGAAAGATCCCTCCCTGGGATTCTTGCGGAGGACCAGGCTGCGTGTGGCGGTTGTGATCCTTCAATCCTTTTCTCTGGTTAACCGCCCCCAATCTCACCCTGCCCAAGCCACCACCCATGCTTGTTTCAAGCTTCATGCAGGCTGATCCCAGATCAGCAAAATGGGTTGCCGAGTTATCCAGTGATATCAGGCAGTGCGAGCCAATATTCCCAATCAGCGAAACGAGGAGTCCAAATTGGCACCAGGCAATTCAGAAGATGGCACCGCTCCCGGTCGCAAGCTTCCCTCCCTCTTGCAGGATGGGCAATGCTATTATTCCCTCTTCAGAGGCTGGAGAGGCGACCTCGACAGCAACTCAATGATATATCCCTCCCCACGAATTAAATCAATTCAACGATCCCTTCATTTTTGGCCTCAGATGAGTAAGATAACTACAAACACAAATACAAATCAATCAATGTCTTTTAACTGCAATCCCTGCCGTTATTCCGATTATCTGAAGGCCGTCAATCCTCAATGGGTTCACCAGACTCAGCTAGTCATTGAAGCGCCGCCAGATGCTGCATCGTCAGAACCCAACGGCGAGACAGCGCCAGCTCAATTCGCTTTGATCATTGGTAATGGCCCGTCGGTAGGGGTGCCTGGAAATGCCCAAGGCGATCCAGTAGTGGAATCCCCGACTGCTATAGACGGCATCGACGAAGGAGATGACGCAGACACCGAAGGAGGCCATCCCTTCAGAAAACCAAGAGTTAGTCGGCGCGCTACCGGAGGATCGGTGAAGCACGGAGGACGAAGACGCCACGAATCCGCGGAAGCGAAAGGGTCAAAAGGGTCAAAGGGCTCGAAAGATGTGTACCTCCGAGTCAATGAAATGGTCGACGAATACGCCTCAGAAGCCGAGATGAGCGGCCTGGACGATTACTACCGCGAAGAGAACCGGCGTGCGAAGCGGACGCCATCTTGGGGGCTCGAGGAGCGGTCTCACTCCTGGTCAAGACGGCCGGCGGCACAGTCGATGCGCCCCGGCTCGGATTCTGACGATAGTGATGGGAACTTGGGTGGTGGTGGCGGGAGGATGGAAGTTTATGACAGTGATTTAGAATCCGTCGTGTCGGATGTGGGCAAGGCGGCACATGCTAAGAAGATGAGGAGATTCAAGGCCCTTGCGAAGGATAGGTTCGAAAAGATGCTCCTCGACTGCATCGTCAATACAGGTAGGTGCCGTCTTTTGTTTCCCTCCCTGTTCGCTAAAACGCACTAACTCCGCGTGGCAATAGAAAACATCAAGGACAACTACGAAGACATGTTCATCGACCAAACCACCATCGACAAGCTCGAACACATCACAAGGATGTCCCTCCTAAGACCCCTAGCCTTCAGCCGCGGCGTTCTCGCCGGGAACAAAGTCACAGGAGCAGTCCTATACGGACCCCCCGGAACAGGCAAGAGTCTCCTCGCCAAGGGCCTTGCCCGCAAATCCGGCTTCAACATGATCCTAGCCTCGACAGCCGAGCTGTGGCAAAAATGTCATGGCGACGATGAAAAGGTCATCAAGGCGCTCTTTTCAATGGGGCGAAAACTCCACCCTGCCATCGTCTTCATCGACGAGGCGGATGGCCTGCTTGGCTCTCGTAAGGCCGGCGAGAAGAGGCACATTCGCGCTATGCTAAATCAGTTCCTTATGGAATGGGATGGATTGAATAGCGGGAAGAACTCGCCATTCATCCTGCTGGCGACGAATAGGCCGTTTGATCTCGATCCGGCCGTTCTCCGACGGGCACCCGTGCGCATCCATCTCGATATCCCGACCACAGCCCAGCGTTTTGGGATTTTGAATCTGCTCCTTAAGGATGAAACGCTCGGCCCCGACGTCTCCATCGATAGGCTCGCGAAGATGACGACGCGGTATACTGGGTCTGACCTCAAGAATATGTGCGTGACGGCGGCGACGGAATGCGTTAGTGAGCAAGATGAAGATTCAGCCAAAAGGGTGCTGAGGCTACGGCACTTCCAAGCAGCCATGATAAGCATCAAGGCGACCGGTCTTAGCAAGACGGTGGAGAATGAGTTTAGGAACTTTGAGAGGGGAGCGAACCAGGGAGCGCGGCGGCAGGAGGAAGAGTAGAGCAGGGACGTAGGGTTAGCATTTTCATATAACATCTAATTCCAGAGTCCAATATCCACGATATCCATCAACAACCCAATTTTCTTTTAAGTCTGACTGGGGTCGAAAGTTGGCTGGGGCGATTCAATCCTTCTCTCGTTGGTTAGTCGGGTCGTGTCTCCATCTTAGAGGCCCAGCAGCTCATCCCATTTGGGCGTCTAGATCCCATCTTTTACCCAGCCGTCCTTGGCTCTTTGATCCACGGCATTTGCCTCTTGCCTTTTTCCATTTCATCGACATCGGATAGCTATCCCTGAGCCAGGCTGGGCGGCATTCGTTCTTGGAGGTGCCTTGTTCTACCGAGCCATTCCGTTATTGCGCGTGGAGTCGGCCTGAAGAGCATTTGACAGCCTATGTCTGGACGAGACGCAGAGGGCCATCAAACAGAGATGCCATATCGGAAGTAATTTCAATTTAAGAGCTAATATTCTTGGGCATTGTAGATCCAACCGTCCAAATCGTCGGTTCCAGTTGAAGCCATCATGAGGCACGTGACGCTGGATTTAAGTGCCAGTTGCTGTGGAGCCAGGCGCCTTCCCCCACCAAACAATCCCAAGTAAAACGCGCTGCGAACCAAAGAAACGCGGCGAGCTTCAAATGTTCTTGCACAGCTTGAACCTGAGCCCTTCTTGAACGTAAAGACGGTGTTTTTTTTTTTTTTTTTTTCTTTATCCACCACTCACCACGATCACCGAGTTTGATTAACATCGCCAAGTACAACATGGTACTAGAAAACCTGCGATAATACCCGCCCTGGACACACATTAACATCGAATCCGAAGCTCGGGCAGCACCCATTCAACCACCTTTTGGCACAGCAGGGCCGACATCGAAATGGAACAGTACCTCCGAGAATGGAGGCAAGATGCACTAAATAAAGCCCAATATGAATCTGCCATCTTTATTGGCGATAAGTTACTCGCCTTGACAGGTACGAAACAATCTGCGACCCTCTAGGTTCCCCCCAAAAAAGGACGGAGTCAACCTAACCGAGCGCACCCCAACTTAGGTGATGATAACGATGCTTTCTGGCTCGCCCAGGTGCACTTTGCTACGGGCAACTACACGCGAGCGCAAACATTCCTCTCGAAACAAGATCTCATCGCCCGAAACCCGTCATGCCGCTACCTCGCCGGCCACTGCCTCATCAAGCAGAATCGCTTCACCGAAGCCCTCGAGGTGCTCGGCGAGCGCAACCCAACCCACCTAATCAACAATGCCAGTAATAAGCGCAAGATGGCGAACCCGAGCGCGCATACCCGAGCGGCTTCGGCCTCGAACCACGGAAAGAATGCCACGAGCGCTAAAGACCGAGCAGCCCACCACCTGCAGGTCCACGACGGTGGGCGGCGGCCGCACAACGTATCCGTTTCCGTATCTGTATCCGTATCCGACGAAGAAGCTGCCAACAGGCGCTACGAGGCGGCCATGTGCTACTTGCGTGGAGTGTGCTATGCGAAGCAGAATGCCTTTGATCGCGCCAAGGAGTGTTACAAGGACGCCGTGTCTATCGACGTGCAGTGCTTCGAGGCCTTTCAGCAGCTGATGCAAAACTCTCTCATGTCGCCGGACGAGGAGTGGCAATTCCTCGAGACGCTCGACTTTGACTCCATAAGGGCCCCCGGCGACGTGTCGTCGTCGCAGGAAGCGGCCGAGTTTACCAAGATGCTGTACACGACGAGACTGTCCAAGTACCGCAATCCCGCCGAGTTTACGACGGCCTACGAGTCGCTCTCTACGCATTACCGCCTCGCCTCCAACCCCGATCTCCTCCTCGCACGCGCGGATCTGCTTTTTACGCAATGTCGGTACCGCGACGCTCTCGAAATCACCGAGTCGATCCTCAAAAATGACAAATACAACTTCTCCGCCTACCCGCTCCACCTCGCGTGTCTGTACGAGCTCAAAATGAAAAATGTGCTCTTCCTCATTGCCCACGACCTCGCCGACACGCATCCCGAGGAGCCCTGCACCTGGCTCGCCGTGGGCATTTACTACTTCGCCATCGACAAGATCGCCGAGGCCCGCCGATACTTTAGCAAGGCTAGCACCATGGACGTGCACTTTGGACCGGCATGGATCGGCTTCGCGCATACCTTCGCGGCTGAGGGCGAGCACGACCAAGCCATCCCCGCCTACTCGACGGCCGCGCGTCTCTTCATGGGCACGCACCTGCCCCAAGTCTTCCTAGGCATGCAGAACCACGCGCTCAACAACATGACGCTCGCCGAAGAATTCCTCAAGACGGCCTACGGCCTCTGCAAGACCGACCCCCTCCTCCTTAACGAAATGGGCGTGGTGAAATACCACCAAGACCGCCCCAAGGAAGCCGTAGTCTGGTTCGAGCGCGCCCTTAAAGTCGCCGAAGAAATCAACAGCGAACCCTCGGCGTGGCTCGCGGCCCGCACGAACCTCGCCCACGCGTACCGCCGTCTGGGTTTCTTCAACCGCGCGCTGGCCGAGTTCGACGAGGTTCTCCGCCTGGGCGGCAAGGACGCCGCCGTGTTCTCGGCGAAAGGGCTCGTGTACCTCGAGCAGGGGAGGCCGGAGGAGGCCGTGGGTGCGCTGCACGAGGCGCTGGCTATTCATCCGCAGGATGGCATAGCTACCGAGTTGTTGAATAAGGCTCTCGATGAGACGGCGGCGCTGGATGCGGCGAGGGAGGAGGTTGCGGAGGATTTGGGGGTGTTTGAGCAGGAGTTGGCGCAGAGGAAGGGGAGGGCAAGTGAGCGGTTGAGGGCAGTAGCGTCGGGGGGTGCGCGTGCTGGTGGAAGTAGAAGTGGTGGTGCGGGCGGAAAGGGGAAGAGTAGGGCGGTGGGGGAGGGGATATTGGTTCATGAATCGTTTGTGGAGGTGGATGAGTTGGAGGAGAGGGAGGCGTCGATGATGGAGATGACTGATGATGAGTAGATGGACAGAACTGTGGGAGTATGCTGTGTATAGAAGGAGTTCTTTTTTTTTCGTTTGGCATGGATGGGATGGGAGTTTTATATGGGTATGGATGGGATAATTTGCATTATGGAGCATTCCTTCAGCTTGAATGGTATCATGGAAGAGGTAGTGCATTAAAGGATAAACAGACTTTCTCTCTCTGTACATATGCTTGTCTTTCTCTCAATTCCTGAGCCTCGGTATCGGACAGGACTCACAGAAGACGTTTCCCCCATTAGAACCAGAACCCGTTTACTTCTCTTTACTCGCCTTTCCCGTTTACACTCCCAGCCGAGGACGTCAGTAGATAATGATAGAACAGAATGAAGCAGGAAGCTGTTTCCTGAACTGAGAATAATAGCCTACCGAGCTTGCCGCCAATGCTCTTCTGCTTTCTTCCTGGCCCTAATACCGGGACACGGAGGGAGCTACGCATCCAACGAAGAACAACGAAGAACATCGCCAGCTGATAGCTTCCCGGAGTTCTTCATGTCCTATGATTTATTCCCACTACCAACGGATCAATATCCCACCTCCTCCGTCGAGCTCTTCGATGAGCTGGGGTCAGGTAACCCGAAGGGATGGAATTGTTCCTGGCCACGCAGAGTCAGCTTGGAAAACTCTTCGAGGATACAGCCTACTTCGTAGTCGGGGCGGGCCGAGTTAAGTTGTCATCGAAGAACTAATCCCAAACCACGATCTGCTCCAGTTCACCGCACATTTAAAACCCAGGACAATTAACAACTCTTCTTTCGAATCAATGGAAAGCAGAGGGCTATGTATCAGTCGAAAATCAAAACTGCTCGCCAATAACAACAGCCGGTAAGATGGCCGAGTGGTCTAAGGCGCCAGGTTCAGGTTAACCTGAACTAGTAATTCCTGGTCCAGGTAACTGGGCGTGGGTTCGAATCCCACTCTTATCAGCAATTGATTTTTTGCCGGCTCAGAAGCCGCCCATCTTGTCTATGTCCCCCCTTCCCCGGTCTGTAAATCGAGACGCGAGACCACGGTCTTAGCGGGTGTCCGGGTCACTGAAGGCGAAGGAACCGAACGAGGGACAGAGATGCAGAAGGTGGGAAAGCATTGCCTGACCCAACGTCCCGGGGCGCTTTCCGGGTGTGTCGTGCCGTGTTTCTTGGTGCGCCAACGGAGCCCGGCACCGACTTGACCTGAGGCAGACAGCAATAAATGCTCGAGGGACAAATTTTTTACTCCCCTTGTTATGTTTTTAAATTTCAGGAACAATTATTTAATTAATTTAGAAAATTTGGAAGCAATTATATTTAGAGAATTTCGTGAATAAAGCAGTAAAATATTTGCTAGTTAAATAATTAGATGAATTTTTTTCTTAAAATACTTCATATTTCCTACCTCAGCCACCTCATCTCAAAAATCTTCAAGCCTCAAAGCCACTCACCGAGCCTCAACTCCCTCTGAACAGCCTCTTCAACACGACAACACCTCCTCCCCTCAACCCTCACGATGACAGACATCTTCTACCACAACAAACAACACGCCCCAATCCCTTCCCTCCAAACCCATCCCCACGCAATCCTAACAACCCACCTCCAACTCCGCGTCCTCCCCCTAGCCTCCCTCATCACCTCCTCCCTCCTCCCCCTCTCGCGCCTGCTCCTCCGTCGCCTCAACCCTTCCCTCGCAAAGACCCTCCCCCCTCTCACCCTCTCAGCGACGCTCCTCCTCACGGGCCGGTACGTGACCTATTCCCTCCCCGCGTCGCTGGCGCTCCAGGAAGCCTATCTCTGGACCTTGTCGCGCGAGGAGAAGCAGCGCTGGGCGTGGGAAGTTCTAGGTGATAGGCGAAAGAGGGAGCTGGATCGATGTGTGTACGGGTACGGGATTGCGGCGGTGCTGCTTTTGCCGTGGGAAAGGTCCGTTGGGGCTTTGAGGGTTGTGGGGGGGTTTGGGGTGGGGAGTGTTGTGGGGGTTGGGGCGTGGGGGGTCTGGAGGGGGGTTTGGCCCTGGGTGAGGGAGGGCGTTTTCTGGAGGGCGTTGACGGGGGAGAGCGGGAGTGGAGAGAAGGAGAGTGTGGAGGAACAGGCTTGAGGGGGAGAGGTCCTGCTGGGGCGTGCTGGATGGGATCGAGTGGTCCGGAGGAGAGTTTAGCGAGCGGAGGCTTGCGATGTGGACACGGCCGGGGCAGATATTGCCCGAGCAATACAACCTTCTTCTTCGAGACGGCACTATTCTTGTTTTCTCCCCCTTCTTCCCGGACGACCAACAGAAACCTTCGGCAGCCCTTCTAGAAGCCCCGGAAGAAATAGACGAGCCCTGTTCGAATGACACCCTCCATCGGATCGGTTCCAGAGACGTCTTCCGCTAAGCCATCCATGTGGGAGAAGGAAAATGGCCATCTGCCGGCATATTATGCGTTGCCTAGACGTTATGCTGGCGCCGGGGGAATGATATCGCCGAGAGGGAAGCTCATCTGCGGGGTCCTACATAATTGCTACATATCTGCCCTCCTTCCATCAGGCCAACATCATCCTCAACCTCGCGCCATACATTCTCCATGGGGAATAGGGCTATGCTGCCCCCCACGAATGTTCTAAACTTAGAAATCACGGAATGGCCGAAACTTAATATCGACTTCATCCTCGACCACCACCTCCCCTTGATACAAGGTGTGTTGCGGCGCCCTCTCGGACCTCAAAATCTACTGCACACACCCTCCTTTTCACTCCCACCTCCCCTTTTCATCTCTCGCCAAAAAAAGATGGAGACACTTACCGAGCCGCTACCGGCATCACCCTCCCACGAACCGGGTTTCTCCCTTCAGCGAACACCCTTACCCTCTCAATATATGCCTTACCACGTCGCCAATTCTCGCCTGCCGGTCCTTCGCACATACAGCGACAATGCTACCTTAGTACTCACACCCATCCTCCTCATCTATACTTAGAAACGGCTCTCTAGCCTCCTCCCTTGGCAAATGCCGTGATACCCCGACCTACCAAACTTTTCTTTCCCTTAGCCACAGCCGCTATTAACATCGTCACGAGATACCCATTGCATTTCAGGAGCAAAGCATGTTCATGGTTCATCATCACCCCATATTATTGATTCCCTTCATATCCAGGCCGGAAAACACCAAGAAAGAGAAATAGAGATAGCGAGATAGCGACAGAATTCCAACCCAAGTCGTGCGGGTATTCCCCATCATTGCATGTGCTAATAGTACAGATGTGTGTGTGTGTGTGTCGTTCCTAAATCCAGAGGCAAAAGAAGAAAGAAAACCATGCCCACATAGAGTCCCATACTTTTTTTCCCGCCCAGTCCCATCATCAAGAGTTACATGGAGAAACAGTGAGATCGAGCAAAACAGGAAAAAGAAGGAAAAAACAAAAAATCGACCCGTACACCCCCTTACGAAGTAAACAAACGGCGTAAATCGCTAGGCCACCAGGAGATAGACAAAAGCCGAAAAGCAAAAGGAAAATCACCCACGAGACGAAGACGGAAAGGGGAAACGTGAGAAGATGCAGAGGAAACAGGAAAGATGCCACGGGAGGGCAAAAGGAACAAAAACAAGAAAAGGCAAGAAAACAAACCAGCGCTCTAAAACATGATCCATTCAACTTCACCTCCCCGACCACCGATACACTTCGTCCAGTTAAACGCACCCATCTTCCCCGCATCCCCGTTCTTCTTATCGCCACCCGCATCCTCCGCCCACAAAGTCTCTAGAATCTCTAAAGCTGCCAGGTTGTTCATGTATCCCGACCGGCCCATGATGTCACGGCACTTGGCCCGCACAATATTTCGCTGAAGATCGTTGACACACTCGGACCCGGCCACGAAGAGCGGCCAGAGGAGGAACTTCTCCGCGGGGCTACCCACGTCGAGACTGGTGGCGTAGTAGACGACCTGGCTAACGAGGTTCTGGAAGTTGGCGCTCGAGCTCGGCGAGGTTGGATTGGCAAGCCTCTCTGTATAGAGGAGGGCTGCGTAGCGGAAGGCTTCAGATAGGCAGCCGAGGTCACGTAGTTGCGCGGGCATCGTCTCGCTCGGGAGCATCGCCTGGAGCTGCATGGCGTCGAATTCCCAGGATTGGAGCGCCTGCCTGACTTCCTTCCATTCCTGCCAGAAGCTGGCACGGTTGTCGTCGAAGCTGCTCGGCGAGGTAACTAACGTATTCAATAACTCTTCATCCTCAAGGCTAGAAGAATCGAAGTTGCCGTTGCTGTCGAATCGATGCGAGGAAGAAGAAGAGGAGGAGGAACCGTACGCTTCCATGAGTTGCCGAGCGTGTACCTTTCTAAGGTTGCTCTTATAAGAGTGGCCAAGCGGCAACGAGAAGGGCGAGTGTGGTTGCGCGTCGGTGGGTGAGCTCCGAGCACTGCTCGAGCTGTGGTTGTATCCGAACACATTCATAGTGTTGCCGGACATGAATGGTGAGACGGGCTGTTGCCTCTGGCCTTCGTTGTGCTGTTGAGTCTGGATGAGTCTGTTCTGTGAAAGCAGGTTGAGCCGGGCCAGCCTGCTGATCGTCTTGAAAAGCCCCCGTTCGCAACCGACAAGGTTTTCCGCCCCCGCAGGGAGCAAGGGAATGTCGTGAAACCTGCTGTACATACTTCCGCCAAGCTGCGTTTCTCTGTCGTTGATACTAGCGGAAATGGCATCAAAGTAAGTGAAGATGGCCTCCATCCATGCCGTCTCACCAGAAGGCGCGACGTGCTGAGCTTGCCTCATGGCTAATATCTTCTTGACACCAGCAAACTGAGTGTGGAATCTGGCAATCCCTGATTCGGCCATTCGGTAGTGACACAGTAATAATATCGTCGCCAGGACGGAGTCGTGGGTGGCTTTCGCCGGGTCGTTAAGTTGTTGATTCAATAGGTTGACGGCCAAGTTTCGATGTTGATGCTCCTCCGTCAGCGCCTGGTCGGTAGAGCCGCCAATGCCTTCTCCAACGGCCTTTTCAGCCATGAGTTTTTCCGACAACTCCCGCGTCCCCTGTCCTAGGCTAAGACGTCGTTTCATGCGAAGATTGCAGGCCGAGAGGGCGCAGATGGCGTGCTGAAGGCTCTGGCTCGAGACGGCGAGTCGCAGGATGTGATCTCGGTAGGGATTCTGGGGGCTGTCGATAAAGACCATGGATGGAGCCATGGTGTTCTTGTAATAATCCATGAAGAAAGGCATCTTGGCGATGAGCTCGGAGCTCACATGTACATTGCATGGTTCGTATACGGTTGGCCATTGGCTACTGGTAGAGTCCCAGTCCCCATTGGATCGCGGCGAGATGATGTCTTGATCTGACGGTGATGGCCATACGGGGCCTGTCGAGCCGCAGCTTGTGCTGAGGGTGTCGAGTTCGGGTACGCCTGAAACGCCATCGTGTTAGGGTCGTTGCTGCTCAGACTTTGGAAATGGCATGTTGGCCCCAAATCGGAAAGCAGGTTCGCCTTACTCAGGTTGTCACACTCGCGCATGAGTCTCTGGCTCAGCTGAGTCTCGAAAGAATCTGCGTGTGACGGATAGCTAGAGGAATGATCTGAAGAGGCGTAGACGAGGCTGGGGCAAGACGTGGGAGGTGGCTGTGGCTGCTGATGCTGGTGTTGTTGGTGGTGCTGGTCCATCATGACAATGGGGAGCGGGCTTCGGGCGACGGGAGAGTTTTGGGTTGTGCAGCTGTCATACATGAGGGTAGGGCTGTGGATGTAAGGGATATCATCGACGCGAGGGAAGGAGTGTGCCATGGGCGAGAGGTAGCCGTCGCTCGTCGAGTCGAGGGAAGGGGAAAGGCGCGGGTCGGGGGTAATGGCGTGAGGTGCAAGATGATGATGAGGGCTCAGCTTCCTGTACTCGGCGCCCTCGGGGATCGACATGGCACTCGCGAACTGCAGATTGTCCCAATGGCCTTGGATCGCTGGGGAAGACGAACTGAGATTGCTGTCCGACGGAGTCGACACAGCCAGATACCCGCAGTTGTATAGGGAGGCTGGAGGCGGCGATACGGAAGCATGGCGTTCGGTGGGTGAGGCCGTGATTCCGTGCTCGGCGTGACTGGTGATCCGCCTTGGGGAGGTTGATATCTGTCCGGTCCACTGCGGACCCGTTGCGGCGGAGCTCGATCGAGATCTCTGAGGAGACTTCTTTTGAGTTCCACCACTGACCGGCGGCGACTTGGCAATGGGCAGAGACAGCCCTCTCAGCTTTCCACGGCTTGCGACGCCGACACCCCAGGTCAACTGGGTCTTGTATCCGGAGCACTCCTGGCCGACCTCTAGGCATTGGGAGCAGTAAGGGCGGCTCCGGTCACACTTGAGGTTCTTCTTAGAGCACGAGAAGCAGTCATCAGCGGCACCACCAGCGGCAGCGCGTCTTCTCCTCTTCCGGGCAACGGCGGCATCCTTGGATGGGGGTTGTTGTTGTTGAGCCATGGGGACGGTCATGGTGTCGAGACAGAAAGGGAGCGGTAGTGGAACAAGGCGTAGAAAAGTTCTTTAAAAGATGATTGAGAAGTGAAGTTGCTGGAGCAAACGAAGTTATATATATAAAGCTAGGCGTCAAGACGGGAAACGAAAATGTCATAAAAGAAACCGTGCCATGGGGGAAAATGTACGTAGTCGAGGTCGATCACAACGCTTCATACGGGGAATCGCTTGTTATAGAAAGATGTATGTATGTATGTATGTAAAGTGTAAAGACTAAGGAGGTAGGTTGACCAAGATTGGGATCTAGATCGGGATGGGGAAGCAACTCTGATCAGCAAGCTCAAGATGTAAGAATTGTAACTATCGACGAGGCCCAAAGAAGAAGGGGAACCTTGTTTCTTATGTTCTTTTCTGATGCGAAGTGCTAAGGAAGCGTTGCTATTTTGTAGGACCGAAGCTCAACAGGCAATCAGCAATCAGCAACCGACAGCGTCCCCATACTCCTACAGACCTTTCATGTAACTCCCCTTCATTAGTAGAGAGGAGTCGACACTACCGGAATACGACTAGTAGCAGGAATCCTGGATCTTGTGGACGACTAGGGGGATGGGTGGGGGTGTACTACATCGAGTACGATGGCAAGGTTGGAGAGGAACTGTCCGGCTAGGGATTAAAGGGTGTGTGGTGTGGGCGTGTGAAGTTGAGGTAATGGAGGGGGTGTGTCGGTGGGCGGGAGAGACGAATATCTCGACGAGAGGGTGTGGGAGGAGAAAAAAGCTAGACCAGACCAGACCAGACCAGACCTGGGAGGAGACCAGGCCAGGGTCCAGGGTATTGGTCTCTCTCTCTTTTTTTTTTTTTTTTTTTTTTTTTTTGTCCCTATTTTTTTTTTCTTGTTTTTCCTCGTTCCTTTCTTCTTTTTCATCTTCCTAACTCCTTTCGACATGACGGGGCTGCAGTGTACTTGTCGATATGATCCCTGGGATCTCAGGTCGAAATGATGCTTGGCACTTGTCCGGCGAGTAAGAGAAGCAAGAGAAGGCTAGGGTCCTCTGCTCTGTACGAAATATAGTAATGTACTACCTCTACCGCTTCATACTTCAAAGCGGAGGAAGGGCTTCGCCAGCTGTTCTGGCATTGTCATGGGCGCAAGAATGGTGGATGGTGCAGGGCAGGCAACCCGACACAGACAATGTCCCAGCACTTTGCCCCCGATCCTGGTAGACAGAAGTGCCGATAGATATTGGGGTTAAACCGCAAACGACAAAAAGAACGAGTGCATTGGGTGGTGATGCTACTCACGAGGGTTTACCCCAATGCACGAGTGTTTCCAACATTTGCTCTACTCGCCTGATTATTTGAGGCAGAGCCCATGAGCCTATGAGGCATACAGAAGGCGTAGGCGTTTGATCCAGTCGAGGTGAGGGGGGCGGGAAATAAGGCCAGGCCTCTCCTGCTTTACTGCTTCCAGCACTCGACATAGAAGCGGATCAGATGTACCTTGCCAAGAGATGGAAGAGCATCAAACCGTTTCTTTCTTTCGAACGCAGTAAGATTTCGCACTTGCTTGCAAGACTAACGCCTAACTGACTGGTCGGAAATAAGATAGGGCAGCTTGGTGAGTAGGTGTACTTCCTAAGGAGATACTCCTGGCCAAGCCAAGGTACTTGGTAGACGGCCGTTGGGGCTTGAACCAGGAACGGTGTTGTTCCCCGAAGTTTTCTGTCCTGCCGATGGAAAGGCCAGAGCGTATGAAGCAATCTTTCTCCGTCCGTTACTTGGAGAGAGATGGTTTGCCGAGGGTACAGCTGGATTTCCTCGGTGGCGTGTGCTGGGACGGAGATGGTTCTATTAAGGATGACGGAGGAGGGAACAGCAATTAGAAAGGTGCAGAGTCGACTGGGAGAAGCTAGAGGCGGAGGCGCGCAGAGGCAACTTTCAGCAGGGGAGGGGCAAAAAAAGGTTCCAATGTTCCAACGTCTGTGTGTTTAATGTCTTTCTCTTTTCTCTGCTCGGAATAGTGTACAAAGATACTTCGCCGGCTCATGCCTGCCCCATGTCATGTTCTCTTGCAGCGAGGAACATCAAATGCAGCAATTGGTGCAGCCCGTTCGATGTACTTCGTACACCTCGAGGTACTCGACTTGGGGTAACCCAAGATTTTAACGTCACAGCACAGAGTTGAAGAGTTCTGGAGATACACTTGTACGGCTGCCAATGTCGCTTTGTATTACTGGAGTGTACTTCGTACTTTCCTCCTAGGAGGGCACTAATCTCATCACCGGGCCTGGCTAACAACACCTCAACTGTGCCCAAAGGCTAATTCCTCGACCTACAGAATGTGGCGCGCCAAGATGGTTTGGTACGGAGTTACACTCACCAGTGTGAGACCACAGGGCAAGGGCGGCCTGGTCAGGGTCACCACTGGACGGAAAGCATGAAGAGCACACGCCTGGAGTTGGCTTGTTCGTACTTCGTCGTAACGTATTTCGTACAAGGCACACACATTCTAGAAGGACCTTCGAAGCACACCTCTAAACTTTAACTCTTACGCCCAGCCATCGTCAGCTGGGCAAGCCATTCAAATCCTCAAACTGCTCAAACTAGTGTAGCTCCTGCCACGTTAAGGCAAGGGATCGATCGGTACCTCAGCGCAATCATGTATTGGCGCAGATGCGAGGGCTGCCGCCCGGCCCTCGAGACATTGAAGCCTATCACTGAAGTCTGTTCTTTTCTTCGTTACAAAGAAGCACATCGCTCCTTCGTACGTGTCCACAGGTACGGGCAAGGACGGGGCAAGTACGGACGGGGTACCCTATCGGCCAGGGCAAGGGCAAGGCGCTGGGCGTTGCGGAAAAGGAAAGGGCCAATGCGGACGAAAGAGACTACGAACAATGGACAGAGAGAAGAGGGAATACTGGAAAGCGCGATGCATCAAATCTGAAGAGCCAGCATGTGCATCGCTGGCTCCGTTTTCGAGGCACCTCTGCGGTAATACTCCAGTCGTCGCTCTATTCGCAAACTAATAAGCCACCATGACCTTTACTTCTTATAAATCTTTCAACGCCACCTCTACGTTTGTTCCGCCACCCTTCGAGACAGTCCAATCTAGAAGGAGTAAATTGGGCAGAAATTGAGTTTGGGGAAGACGAGCCTCAACTGTTTTGTAGTGCAACTTGTCGATGTCTACGAAGTACACCCGAGAAACTGGTGAAAAATGTCCTCCAAAGAGCAATGACCAGCTCGGCCCAATTGATCTTGACCCGGCTCTATCCGCTCCAGCCCGACCAGGCCAGGCCAGAGATGCACTCTCATCCTCTATCCCCTCCATTTGTCAAGCAGGCGTCAATGCTGTCGAGGTCTGCTCCTTCATTGTTCTGACGGCGATCCATTACTCGATTGATCATCGATGTTGCACGTTTTGGCTGAACGCCAACGACAGTTTTCCATCTTGGTAACAGCTCGTGTGCTGCCCGTCTCTCCAGAGTACCGTCTGCCGCCTTTCGAGTGGATTGATTGATTAATTGATGGATCCATTAATGATGGATCAATGATACCAAACCCTGGCCTGGCTATCCACTGCGCCGGGCCTTCTCTTCGGGGTGGTACTGCGCCAGGTTAGACTGCCCGAGAGCACTTTGCAACGCCCTGACTTGTTAGTGCCTGTGAGGTACCTTCCTCGCCGTCGGTACTTATGCCCTCAGCGTTTACAGTATGCAAGAGAAAGTACCGTCTTCTTCTCGGGTGCTTTGTAAATGGGAAATGGGTCTCGCACCAGTATCTCTCCTTGACCTTGAACAGCGATAGACTGGACGGGCTTGGCAAGGCGAGCGCGTCGCAGTGTAATATTACTTCGTAGCTTCAATTGACCAGAATCGATCAATGATGTTCCTCTGTGCTCTTACCCCAGTTTGATAGCGTGTTTCCGTTCAGGTTCTTTTGCAAGTCGCCAAGTACCCCACTCTCTGTCGTATGCTTGTATATGCGAGTCGCCATTCCAGTATCGATGTGTGGGACTTTTTGCCCTTGAACCGAACCATCGATGCAATGTTACACCCCTCATCACTGGTGGTGGTTCTTGGTGGCTATGTTAACCCAACCATAATTTCATGGATCATCCGCCTGTCTTTCTCCTCATCCATCAAATCCTGTTGCGAGAGTGGGAGAGAGCGGGAGAGGAGGAGGCGGGGATCGGATCGGATCAGGCGCAAATACTCCTTTGCCAATATCAATACACTCTGAACATTCGGGACGGTCCTTCTGTCAATCACCAGACGGCGTTAGTGCGAGCTTGCCCGCCTTCTTTGGGCGACGAGCAGGACGTAGGAACCATGAAGTACCCGCATTTTGCTGACTTGGCCAGCCCAGGCCAGCCCAGAGCTACTGGCATACTAGCACAATTGTAACCGCTCGTTCCTGGGTGGAGTCCTCAGACTCTGCAAGTCCGAATCTCCAGGCTTCTCTTTCTTTTCCGTTCCTGCTTATCCCTAACAAAAACCCACATACCAGGTTTAGTGTCTCGAGAGATACGAAGTACAACCCTAAAGTCAACTTCTTGCGAGATTGTGCCCTGTCCCGTCTCGTCCCATGGCCCTGTTCAGTGCTCGGTCGGGCTTGGTGCGACCTGGAACAAAGGGTCCTGGACATTTCGATCGAGTTGCCCGCATCCGCACTCCCTTTGAGACGAGATAATGATGGAATCCCTGACTCGACCTGCGGGGACCCGATACCCTCTGTCGAGTAAGAAACCGAATGATTTGAATTCGAATGGGGAATAGAATCTCTAGACTTTAATCGGATGGTAATCTTACTACAGTGAGTAAGTGGTGTAGGCGAACAATGGTGGGGGGGACTCCAAAAATCCCCGTCATTTCAGCCACCCGCCATGCCGTGATTTCGTTCACCTCATCCGACATCTAGTTTACATGTATTGGTCGTCGGGTTTCTTTTTCCTCACCCCACGACCTATTAAGAATCAACTTCTAGTTTACCATCCGACGAGAGACACACATAAACTAGTTCGTGTCGCACGTGCTGCCTCGGGACCTCCCACGCTCAGATTCACTGGGATGCGCCGGTGGCTGCGAGAGAGAGCTCATGTGAGACATCGCAGCCAGTAGTGGCCGTTGGCTGACCGAATCACTGCTCTGTCGAGTTATTTTCGGACGCAAAATATATTACCCTCTGTGGCACAAGCACCCACTAAGGGAGACGTGGTTACCTCCTCTTCCTGGGGCTTCACAAGATGGGAGGAGGGTAGGGTATGAATAAGATGACCCGACTTCCGAATGATAACAAGTATAGAGCTCTTATTTCCTTGATCAAAATGTATACAAAAATGATCTCAACTCTACGGGAGTGTGTGGTGTGGTAACTGTCTGTAATACTCGGTACGTCCTACAGTGTAAGTAGATGGGGTGCTGTGGGAACATCAGTATCTGAGCAAGCTCTCCGCCCAGATGCTCTCATGTCGTGCTTGTCTCTCGTCTCCGCTCCTGCCAAGTTCGCCTCTTAGTACCACCGCTTGGCGGGATTTCACTGCATGCTGCTCTCCTGCAGGTGTTGATTTAATCTATCGGGTCGACATGATTTGGTCCTACGGACCCTCCTCTGACTGAATCTTCAATTTTGTGGGGGGATAAGAAAGAAGAAGGAAAAAAACCCCGGTCACTGTTCATTCTGTTCCCTGGAACCAGCCTGGGGGACCTTTTCTTATCCCACCCATCCCTACTTCGATGTTCGGACTCAATGTGCGATCGAGGTGAGGTGACACTCGCGCGTATTGTAGTGTAAATGCTATCCACGCTGACCTGCACCAAGTCGCATCCCGACTGCATGCACCTGCAGTCACTACAACGACAACGACATTAGGAAGGGTCATTGGAGGGGGTCATCCGTAACTTGTGCTGTGGGTGCCTTGATGTGCCTTGACAACACGGGAAAGCAATAGTCAAACAAAAAGACCCCGACTTTGGAGAACCCCGGTTCCCAATTGAGTTTAAGATCCCGTTGTACTCGACAACGGCAGGATACGCCATCATCACGCGGGATATCTGTTGCAGCCAGATGTAGACTCTCTCCAATCGATACTTGCAGCAGTAGTCCAAGGCGAGACTTTTTGACTTCTGTTGTCAAGATGCACGGTAATTAGCTGCCAGAGATTCAAATGTCCGCAAGTCTAAGCCTCCCCATCGAACAAACGTTCCTGCCTTCTCTGCGAGGTTATCGAAACTCCGAAGGGTAGGCGCGAAAGACATGCCATGATTACGAAGTTGACAGGCCGACAGAGCAGCTTATCACATGCAAAACCCGACCGAGATATTTCGTCGGGAAAGGGAAGTCGCCAAGTTCGTGAAGTTCCATTGTCATCATCTCCAATCTCCAAAATCCCCGAGCGGGTTCAGCCACAATCCGTCTTTCACCAATCCTTTGCTTCCATCAAGCGGTCCCTGTCCATTTTTTTCTTCCAACTAGCCACTCCACTCCGATATCCATCCCACTTCGCTTGATACAAGGGGTGCAATTACGAAGCAGAGTTGGCAAACAATATCAAATGCGGCGGATTTGATTGAAATCCTGCACTGCCAGCAAACAAGCCAGCCCACCAGATCTGTCGCCTGTCGGCCCCGATGAAGCTTTGATCTTAACCGACACAAGAGGCTTATGGGAGTGCCAACTGCTAACACCCCACGCAATTCCTCGCATTTGGGGGGGAGCAACCCTCAAGGCTGGGACGGGGGGGCTTGTCGCGACCAATCGATGCGGTTTGCCTCATTTGTCGAACCTGGCCACCAAAACGGCTACACGTTTCGGAAGTCGCTTTTTATTTTCTCTTCCCTTTGCTTTTTTTGCTTCCCTTTACGAACAGTCGAGTCGTGTGAATGGCTACCGAATAAACCCAGCAAGCCAGAGTCCCTCCTCTGCCTCAATCTGCCGGTATGTCGATCTCGGCGAAACCCTTTTCCCCCTTGCCTTCTCCCTCCGCTCCAACCATAAAACGGCCCATCCCTGCGAAGTAGCGTCATTCTCAACCAAGCTCTCCGCTGTGGCTGGCCACTAGAATGTCGACAAGCGGCTTCCATGCAGCCTTCCACAAGGTTTCCATTGCTCCCCCGCCCCCTTCCCACTCCTTCCATCCAACCCCCGCCGCCCAATCCCACCACACGCCAGCCATCCATCTCAGCTCCTCCATTCGGGCCCTCCGACAAGGCCTGACTATCGTGGTGGGCAGACTAGGAAGCCTGGAATATTTTATTCTGCGAGGCGGATGGACTTATCGAGGACGCAGCGGACCGATTTTGTGTGCTCCGACATGAGCCCGGCCAAGCTGATTTTTTTTTTATCCTTCTCTTCTTTGCACTGCGCTTGATCACTAGCGCCTAGTGCATGCGAAGCTAACTTGTAAGTACGATCTAAGAATTGCATCGATGTCAACCGCCCTGTTCCCGTTAAGGATCGTGAAGCGACACTGTTTACGATAAGCCAAGGACTCGCGAAGGATGACATAAATCGCCCGCACGAAGGAGCCCGGAAATAAGCCTGCAGTCATTACAGTGTCGGGCTGGGTGGTTCGGAATTTTGGTTTGGATGCACTATCTCCAAATTAACCGGCCTTGGGGTTGCTATTTCTGAACCTTCGTCCAATCTTGAGAACACCATAGGTTTCTAAATCTAGACGAACTCGCAATTTCAAAACGAATGTCCTCATTGAGTACTCGGTATCTTGGGAGAGTCCTGAACACCTGGACACTGTTCTGAAACCGGGTCGTCTACGGCAAGAGAGAACATCGTTCAGCATGGCAGCATGGCAAGGCAACCTTCATGATGGGTCTGCCTAGAGATTGCCAGCTGCGTGGGCGCGTGCAGAGCCTGATGGTGGCGTTGAGTCGGTCGCTGGGTAAGGCAGCGCCTAGACTGTCCGGCGGTATTACGAGGCTTTTCCACCGAGATCATCTTGGCAATTGACTTTGATCTTCGAGATTCGAGAGAGAAAAAAAAAAAAAAAAAATTCCATTCTATCAGTGCTAGTTTAGTTTTTCTTATCGCCAGCATGAACAACGCATGGCGGCGGGTTCCGCCATCTCGAAGAACCTCCCTTGTCAGGGCCAGGTGATTTTCGCTCCCGCTAACCAAAACAAGGGTTTTCATCGAACTTTTCCATCCAGGTTCTTTAACGGGCGACTAGGGCCTGATGACAATTTGTCTCCTTCCATGGTGCACGAATGAGACGACTGCCCACGTCCACGACTCCAATCGACCGAGGCAGAGGAGGAAGATGAGCCGTGAGACATTTTCCCACCCTCGCTGTGTCGGACATTTTTCTTGTCTTCTCTTCTCGACACACCCCAAGCCATCGATTTTATTTTCCTCTCACGTAGAAATGTCCCCTTGTACAATTACACAACCCCGGGTTTGAAGTTGCTGCAAGCCACAGGGCGACGTGGAATAGAGCACGGAGGCTGCGGAATCTAAACGAACAGAGTTTCAGTGGGGGATTTGGGGGCTGGCGGGGCGGTCAGAAGATGGTCCGCCTGGCGCACTTTCAGCAGCAGGACCTGGCCAGACCTCTCTCTGTGTGGCGCCGCAGCTGCGAGACGAAGATGGAGGGGACAGGCCAACAACCTGGGACCGACGAAGGATCAGATATTGATCAAATCGTGCAATTTCAATCTTGCCAACTCTTGGGGCGTGTGGGAATTTCGTAAGCATGGATGGGATCAATCATCAAACCCTCTTCTCAACTCACACACCGAGGGGACCTGCTCTTCTCGGTGGCCCCGCTGCAAGTCGTCTGCAGGTTTAGTCCTGGTTCCATGCGGGGCCGGCGCAGGACAAGCTCTTTGCCTGGGTTGGTGCATGTTGGCGTCGCAAAGATGTGGTGAGTACGAAGTGGTACGGACCGACATCCACACGCTCTTGACAACCTTGACCCCCACTTACACACCAAGTTCAAAAAATCACCTGCAGGTCGCTACACGATGCTACTCCTACTCCTAGTCGGCAGAAGCTGTCAAGAGTCGTGCAGCTAAACGACTACGAAGAATCCAATGATTATCTAGATTACACTGCGTTGAAATGGGTGGCGTCCGTATTAGCCTGCGGCGCATCCGTGGTTGTGTTACTGGGCTTCGGCGACGCCTCCTCCCCCATCAAGAAGCCGTGCAGGCAGTATTTTTTCTCTCAGCACAGCACAGCAAAGAATTTTTCTCCCCCCTCTAAACCAAGGATATTTTCTTCGTGGAAGCCGATGATCTATGCAGGCGAGAAAAAAAACCACCGAATCTTGTAGCACAAATGATTCGAGAAAATGTGCCGCTCGGGCTGTTATTCCAAAGAGGATCAGATCGACAAAGCCAAGTTTAGAATCTCCCTTTTCATCACCGACCGGGGCGGTGATTTGCCAGGGGCGGCGGAACGGGGGGAGGGGGTGGTTTGGCCCAACCCGCACTCGGATCCTTTCGAGCTAGAGCCAGCAAAGATGCCAGCACATGCCGAGTGAGCGCCGAGCACTAACAATTGCGATGCGGTTATCTCGGAAAATGGCAGCATCATCACATCACCAACCTCAACGAGTTGGCCTCCTATCTTTTGGACGAGCTTGTATCCAGCCTTTCATTCCTCTATCTCTCCTATATGCCCACTACGAGGTAGAGAGATGTTTGCGTATATTTTTTTTTTTTCTTTTTCCGTTTGCGCCAACTGATGGTGCAGATAGCAGATATTAACACTCCTTCTTGTGGCTAAAGAAAGCGCTGTCACCCGGGCACAGGAGTCAAAACTGGGTAGCGAGGAAGGGTCCCGTGCCGTGTCTGCGTGGAAGGAGGATTTAATATATTAAGATTTGTGTTCAATGTTTCCCTGGGGCGAGATTCAGCTACGGTTGGTTGAGATGCGTGCATGCAGGCGATTTTAATATCGAAGAGGTCGCGAGTTGCCCGTCTTGCGGGCGGTTTTTGAGAGTTATCGGACGAATCGTGAGAGTTCACCTGGATGAGGTGCCAACAACACCCACCTAGGATTACGTCTCGATGTCGAGATGTAGGTCAGGAAAGGCTGAGCGTCTTTGAGAGAGAAAATAACAACGTCTCCGTTTGGGCAGGAGGTCGAGAAGTGCGTGCTTCTCGAGGCATATCTCACAATGGCCGTGCAGTCTGTCTCTCAGATTACTTGGACACCATCTTCTTGCTTTGCACTTTGCTCAACTTTTTTCTTTTCTATCTCTCTTCTTTCCTTCTTATTTCGATTTTCTTCTGTTTCACGAAGACGAGGAGAGAAACCGGGAAATGAAAGGACTCTCTCGCCTTTAGATACACTCCTCCCCTCCCCTCGAAGCTGGAACGCATATGCAGCTCGATTAATTGCATCTTCCTCACCGACGGCGCAGAGACGATCCACCCACACTCGGCTACTAAGAATAAACCAAGGCAGACTCTGGGATTTCTATAACACACTGTTTGGTCAGGACGCCCTATGCAGAGGCAAAATATATTGCCTTTGCATGGCGAGTGAGCCTCACGTGGGTCGTGGGGATAACGCCGATTGTTTCGTGATGCTGACTGGTGATCTGTGTGTTATTCTTTTGCAACCAACCCAAAACTGGAATTTTGATAAGAAGAGTGGATTCTTTTTCGATATTGAAGATCGATTGGTCTGGAAAAGAAGATTGATTATCTTTTGGGAAGTAAGAATTACTCTATCTTTTTGGTCGGCCCTTTCACATACTTGTATCAAAACCGCTGATATGAGTGGGGACGATGTGGTTCCCAGCAGTGGAGATTCTGCAAGTTTTTTTTTTTTGCTTTTTTCTTTTCTCTCCCCGTTTCTAATGCAGCCTCAGTGCTCTATCGAAGATCCTCTGCGTGATAAGCATAAGGCTGGGGCAGTTTTGGAACGATAATGGTGGCACCGCTTACGCTTCGGGCAGATCGCGCCATCGAAGTGTTTGGCCTTGCCTGCCTGTCGAAGCTACATGCCACACTCTAACAACACTATTTTTATGTTGTAAACTACTAAAGATTGATAGCAAGGCTCTCTGAGAACGCCCATTGTGTTTCAGTATTGGGCTTGTGCCTGGCTTAGAAGGGCTTACACCAACTTCGTAAGATGGGGATGGCTTCATGCGAAGGAATAGTGTACATTAGAGGATGCTCTTTCCTCCTCCCACTTACTTCGTACTTCGGATTTGGTACCTACTTCGTACTGCACTACCTTCTCTTCGACTCTCGAGCAGTCCTTTTTGTGGGGTCGTCCGCTTTGAGTTACTTTGATCTACGGCACGTCTTGTTTTTCGGCTTCTAGCGCCCGAGTAGAATCGAGTATTCTTCTCTTCTCTTTTCTTTTTGTGGATCTTAAGTGGCTCCTCTCACCTGCTAGCGTCATGGACTATCATCATCGCCGTCACCTTGCCTTTCTGCCATGGCCCTTGACCTTGGAGACTACACTATGGAGAATGCGATCCACTCTTGCGCATCCCCACAGAGCTACTGGGTCGAGATGGACCTTAGACCCTATCGACGAAGTATGAAGTAGTGTAAAAGTATGAGTCGTGCAGCTCACCAGGGCTAGTAAACAGAAGGAAAGAAGAGAAAGAGGGAAAGAAGGAAAGAGGGAAAAAAGCAAATCGCATCAAAATTCCGCTCCTACCCTCCATCCAAACCGGCCGGCTCCCGGAGAAAGGGACGCAGTGCCATTGGGCATCGAACATGGAGAACCTGCATAGAAACCTTCTCTTTCCGGATTTGAACCTGGGGGATATTACTATTTCCCCTCGACTATAATTCCAATCGAGCTGTCCAAGTTTAGTGTGAAAGTACTTCGTGGTGAGATGGAGTGCAGTGTGGCATATACATCAGACCCCCATCGAACGGGTAGTATCGCCCTTCCCTGCAGGACCTTTTTTAGGGCCTTTTTTTTTTTCCTTCTTTTTCTTGATCTCCTCTCTTTAACCTTTTTCTTTTCTTCTTTTCGCAGAAAAGAAAACGCGGGAGAGACGATAAACAGGTCTAAGCCTCAATGATTATGCAAGACAGGGAAAGTTTACCCTGTAAAATGAGACCATCTGGGTTGTATCGAGGAGAGGGGGGGAGGGAAACCCGGTAGGGGTCCCCCATAAGAGTAGGAGCCAAGATTGCTACTCTGTACGGGAGTCGAAAGACTTTCGGCTTCTTTTCCTTCTGCAGACTGCAGAAGCAAGGTGGAAAACGGCTAAGAAGGTTCTTTCGCTTCCTTCGTACCTCTCTGGCGTGTACAAGGCCACTACACCGCGGAGTACAACAAGGATGCAGATTACGAAGGAAGAGGGAAAGGAATCTGAAAGAGGGTGGGGTGGTACTCGAGATGGGCCGCTAGTCTGTTCTTGGGACGAGGAGGGGCGGTAAGTAGCGGTTTATGGACCTTCTGGACGTTTTCTACGAGACAGGGGGCCGGATTGTAACGGGACTTGGGATGGGAGTGGTGAGGAGAGGTGGAGCAGGGATATGGGAGTTGGGGTCGGGGTTTGGAGCTGGGGGGCTGGGGTTGGGGTTGGCGGATTCGCAGGTCTTCCACTCAGATCTGGTGCGATGTGAGGAGTATGGTGATGATGAGTTGATGTCGTGTCTGCCAGTCAATGGGGAACTTGTTTTTTTCTGCCGGGAAGACTGGGGGGGTTGTCAATTCTGGGGTAATAGTAAATCTACTAGTCTTATCTTTTGTTGTGCGAATGCCCTCATTTCGTTTGTTGCTGTGGTTCGAGTGCGAGTGGATGATGGCCTGAGTCTACGAAGTACACGATGAGCAGGGACGTACCGTGTATAAGACGGCCGAATATCCGATACGCGATGCGGGTCAATCGATGTAGCGGCTCTTCCGGCTCCGAGTCGACAGATTTACTTGTCGAATTTGATGCCTCGAAGAAGGATTGCGCTAATGGACTGTTGGATGTCAATACCACTGAAAGGGATTAACTCAACGCCTGTTGTGTCATGCCAAAGTCGCCAGAAGTCGCCAAAGTCAAGATTTAATCTTGGAAAGGCCCGGCACTGACGAGCCCAAGATCTGATCTAGTTGATCGAAGTGGCGTCATGCATTTTCTGCTAGTCCAGCCAAGGTATATTCGGTGTCACGATGCCTTGTGAAGAACAACCTAGCCTTTTTCTTTTTCTTTTTTACTTTCCCCCCACCCCCCTCCATTATTCCTCATGCCGGACAAGCCTCCTTCGTAGTGTAGAACTTTACTTGCGGGCGAGCAAGATTAGCTTCTTCTTTTCGTCTTCTAGCTCCTGAGGTAATTTCATCCTTCTTCTCCTAAAGATGGAGTAGAATGTAGCCCTCCAATCATCTTACCCACGAAGCATTCTTCTAAATTTGCCCTGTTCATTACCCTCTTATTTTTTCCCTTTTCGTGGAAAGGGTTTAGAGGCGGGGGTTTCAGCGAAGCGGAATGAAGATTGAATTGATGTCGATCTCGACCTCGGAATAGGAAATAGGCTTGACAAATCCTTGGCTTCTCCAGTCGTGCCAGTTGTACTCCTTGTCCTACATCATACTACTAATCTAGCATGTATGAGGTATTCTGTGCCTAGTCCAAGCAGGGTGCTATGCGGGCGTGTTTTTCGGTTCAGAGAGGCTCATCTTACCCCTCGGAACACTTCCGAAGTATGCTGCGAGTTCCGGCCGGGCTGATGCGGGAAAGCCACCGAGACAAGAAGAGATTTTGGCGTATACTAATCACGGTCAATCTGGGGGTATGTAGTATTTGTTTTTCACAGACATGGAGCTCCGTCTGAGCGCATCTTCACACACACATTAGCGCACTATTACCGAGTCTGAAGGAGCGGCTAGAGTTGTAGAACTCTTGACACGAAATACGCAAGAGGCATACCAGGAACAGTTTGAATGCACTAAGTGTGTAATTCGCGCGAACACGGCTTCCTGCTGTACCGACGTGGCACCCAAGCTGCACTCAATCACGATCAATAGTGCCGTCGCATAGCCTTCTTTTCCCCAGATTCTTCTAGTTTCCGAGTTCCTTTTAGCGCCCCAGCATGTCAAACCATATTCCATCTCGATCTCCCAAACTACCAAACAAACAGCCGATTCACGGGCAAGTGCGGCAAACGCTCATTTGCCACCAGAGTTTTTAACTTCGTAAAGACCAAAGAAAGCGACACAGCCCTAGAAGGCAGTCCGTTCGATTTCGGGCATAGGATCGTGCCAGAAAAAGCACGAGTTATTCTGTTTAAAGTGACAACAAGACAGCTTCGCATGGGGGGTACGGGCGTGGGAAGACCATCACGCGCACTGTACGCTTTCGAGGCCCTTATTTCCTCCCCCCTTTCCCTCTCCTTTCCCCAGTTCTAGTTTACGATGCGAATCGCACATTTTTAGTCAAAAGCAGCCGATCCCAGACGGACGGGCTAGCCATGCCAAGCCCGCTTCGCCAAGTGTCTCGAGGGGGAAAACCTCCTTCTTCTCTCGGACTAAGCACTCCGCTTTTTTCGCGGAAGGATTTCAGACAAAAAGGCGGGGGAGAGGAGGATGGGAGATGGAGTTCAATGTTGTTTTTTGCGGAGCCGGCATGGTGCATGGGAGGTGAGGCCCACGTCTCCACGTTCGCGATGGTAATCTTACGAAGGATGGTGTCTGGATATTGTGGTACGGTACGTGTACTGAGTGAGTACTGCCAAGTTAATTAGTGCATTGGTGGTTTCCTGTCGTGTTTCTTTTCTGTGAGTTGAGAGTTGAGCTTCCACCGGAAGCGGGAGGTCTCACCGCGATACTCTTGACTGGGAGGCGACTTGGGCTTGTGTGGATCCGATGAATAATAGAGTTGTGGGGTTCTGGTTTAGTAATATCCTGTGTTGTCCTTCAATTGTTTGTTGTCTGATGCGAGGGAGGATTGATTATGCGGGCTGCCTCAGGCCCGCTTACCCCAGAATATTCAAAGCCTTGATGCAAGAATTGCTTTTCTACCTTCACGGCAATTCCCCCCCCTGTTTGCAGTGCCTCTGAGCCTCGAGAAGATTGTTCTCTTCTTTTTGTTTGTTTTGTGTTGTATATTTTCATTTATCTTATTTCTGATTTAAGTTTTGTATATTTTCTTTTATTTTATTTTCTGATTTAAGTTTTTCTTTTCATTTCCGCCCTCTTCTTCGGGCCGAGCGTCACGCATCATGAGTATTTCTCGGACTTGGACCAGTAGAATCATCCAGTTCGAGGGTCCGATTTCCGGGTTTCGCCATTGAGCACTAGCCAGGCGAGGCGAGGCTAGCTGGGGGCTTAGTTAGGTTCTGAGGAGGGCTCAGATAAGGCATATTAGAATCTAGCCGTTGATAAATTGTTCACCAAGGAGCTAACGACACCCTGTGAGATACCTGCCCGCCGACGATCCCCTTCTCGAGGTCCGGGGCAGAAGGGCAATTCCGTCAATCTATGTGCAGGGACCGATCAAAGCTCTAGATCTCAGCTTTCCGCGCGCTGCTTTTCCGCTTCAGCGTTTCTTTAGACCAGGCGCAGGCCACTGTGAGCATTCCCCGTGAAACGGAGCCTAGACGGACGTAGACTCCAGTGTAAGAGCTGAGTACTCCGAAGTATACACTGGGCTAAAGGGCCGAGTCACAGAGAGAGCTGATTGTTCCGAGAAGGAGATGAGGACAAAAAACAACAAGAAAGAAGAAAACGAAAAAGGAAAGGGAAGGGCAGGACCAAGGACTCGGTGAGCGTTTACGACTGCCGAAATGAGGCGAGTGCGAAACGGCCAGCGCTCAAACGACAAACATTCAAGATGTACGCCTGGAGCTCGTCCAGGCGGCCTGTGTTTCGCAGAAGCTGAATATCGCCGAAACTCTGCAAGTAGATGCGCCGCGCTGCGCCGCGCAGGGGAGGAATAGAAGAAGGCTGACCGAGCGTCAATTGCACGTTAAGTCTGCATCGTAAAAGCAGGGCTGTCTCTTACTCCTCCTTGGTTAATGAGGATTACAAACAAAGTGAGCTGCTCCACCCACGGTGGCGAGACAAAATCGGGGCGTTGGAGGTTTATGGAACGTTGCAGCTTGGATTTATCTGCGAGGTCTCGGCCGTACCTTGTCGCTTCGCGGGAGGACTACGGAGCTTCTGAATGGAGCGTGCGGTGCATCAGCAGAGCACTGAGGATTTCTGCACTGTTTTTGGACGTTGGGGCACTGATGTGCCATGTTTGATACTGGTCGAGAGCCGAATTGGCCTGGCCAACCCGGTTAGACTCGTTCTGAGCCGGATGTCGCTGGAGGGTGAGACTGGGGTTGCTTGTGCTTTACTTCGTACGCATCAGTATCGTGTAGTGTACTTCGTATGCGTAAACTACATTGATCTCATCCTCCGCACCCGCATGGGCAGGCCTAGCCTCAGGGACACAGACGTTCCAGCAGCCCTGGGCGTGCAGCTTTGAGCCACTCACAGCGCTGCCTTCCAGCACTCGCAACAGGGCCTGGGCCTGGCTTGGTCCAGCCAAGGCGCTAATTTTATCTCCCAGTGGCGCTCGCCCAGGGCTAGCTCCATCGATCGAATTGATCGAACCAGCATCAATCTGATTGATGCCTCTCTCTCTCATGACGCTAAGTCCCCATCCACTTGACGCTATTCCCATCCCATCGCATTTCCCGCTTCTCTAAACTCAACGTCTCCAGCATCCCCAGCATCTCCAGGTCGCAATCGCCAAATGACCTGCCAATTGCAAAACTCTGGGCTTCCCACCAGCTCCCCTCTCCAGGCTCACCTGGCTACTCCCTAGCATAGTGTAGTGTAGGCTACGCTAGCCTAGCCCCGCACAAGAGTTAATTGAGGAGCTGGCTAAAGGTACTGTTGACTGCATCGTCGTTTGATTCTCGTCAATAATCTCCCCTCCCATCCCAATTCAATGGCAGGCGTCGCCTTTCTCTCGATCCACATCGGTGCTTCGTCGCCATCAATGGCAACTCGTCCAGCAATGGATACCCTTGCCTCGGCTGTCCCCTGACCCCGGAGCCAATGGCGCGCTGTTGCAGAGTCAAACTATCCGACGGCGGTGTCATTCTCGCCGAACCAAGAAATCATTGACATCGATGCAACCATCCAGACACGCCAGTGTTTTAAGAGGGCATCGAGGCTCCCCGCCTTGGGCCTTAGGTAATCAATCATCACTCATGGATCAGTGGCTTGGCATCGATGCCTTTGCCGTTTGCTCCTGGTTCCTCGATCAATGATGATGCTCACTCGGTCTGCCCGCACACGCCCATCACATCATCTTCAAAAGATTGGGGGAATCAAGATGCAGAAGACCGAAAGGCGGCCGTTCGGCGGTATTCTGCCTTGTCACAGTCGTAGACAAGCGCAAGTATAGGTCATGTTGAGTAGCTGTAGCCTCTACCCTAGACTTACTTCCTGCGAAGTAGAATTCTCCGTACCTCCTCTTTGCCTGGACATGGTAGCCAGGCAGATGCAAGACGCCACTTCGATAATCATTGATCTACGAGGACGCATAGCATACGCACCAGCTAAGACCCCTAAACGTTGAGTTTATGCTCCTTCGTCCTATTGGGTCCGTGGTAATAAGAGTGAACCCGAGTAAACCTCGAGGCCACACACGTAACCACACACGCAACACGGACATCGTGCCGAGTCCAAGTGGAATCCGGCGTCTTAGCGCATATGCCGGCAAGTCCCATTGTGAGCTTATTACACCGAGATCGTGCTTCCGCCAATTCTTCCGCCCATACCCCTCCTTTGAACTTGCACAGGCACGCCGTCTAATCGGTAGTGCCGTGGGGCAAAAGAAAAAGAAAAGGAAAAAATTAATACTCATAAAAAGAAAGAAGAAAAATGGAAAAAAAAAAAAAAGGTACAAAGTAGCAGTACTAACGGAACTAGCTCACAGCCCAGGAGAAAGAAGGGGGAACTGGAGACTAATTTCAACGGAGAAGTACAACTCTGGCATTTGATTCTCTACCTGTGAGACGATGATTGCTACCTGACCCATAGACAAGGGAAATCCGCCGAGCGTTTCTGGGGCGGCGCTAGGAGGGCTAGGAGGGGCCTTTGCGGGGTGGGAGACTGGTCTCCGGAGAAGTCTAAGATGCTGGGAGTTTCTGGCACCCCCCTCCCCTATTTCCGCGCGGAAAGTTAAGGATGGGGTTGAAATGAGATAGCGGGTCTCTTTTTTCAACTTTGTTGGTTCAGGGAGAGGAACAGAGAGGCTCTGAGGTCCCCCTTCTTTGGTTCCGTGGGATTCGGAGACGGCTCGGAAGGTGGCACCTCTTTGGGTTGCACGGTGAAGATCCTAGGAGCCGGGACTCGGCAGCTGTTGGTTCTTGGGTGTGAGCCTGTGAAGCGTACTCCGTACGTTCCAGCATACGAGCGCGATGGCGTGACCTGGATATGTAGTATACTCTCTTTCCACCCCCTCTACGTATCTTCGTCACGGCTTGTCCTGTTGGGAATGGCGTATGATACCCCCTTTCGGAGGTCGATATTGCTTCACCAGGGCATGACGGTCTTCGAGGAATACAGTCCGAGTTCTCGGACATCTTAGAGCCTTTGGGTCCTTTGGGTCAGCAGTCTGTGCCTCAATTTATTCAACGCGATGGATTTGCTGCGCCTTTCGTGGCTTGGGCCCTGAGCGTGCTCCGCGTCCGGAGGTTGGCTGCTGTTGTGCAAGAGTTCAAGCGGTGGTGTTTGCATCTCCCTCGCTGGATCCCTGGGCGCATTGGCGAGCGAGGCTATATGGGAATGGGGATTTCTTGGATTATCCTGACGCGAGAGGAGGAATCTATATGGTCATGGGACGTGCAGGGGCTTCTCTTCTACTGGAAAATTCTGTTTCCACGGCGTGGCTACGAGTCAAGACACCGTCATCATTCTTATGACTTATGGTGAGTTTGTTGGTTCGTCGATGAGGCTGTGCCTCAAAGGCTGGTTACCTAAGGTTCATTGTTCAGACGTCTCTCGCTGCCTAGCTATGCATATTCGGGTTATTCCACCGGAGCTTATCCTAGCCGGCTGGAGGGGGAGAGTGTCCCCTCTAGAGAGATTGTGGAAGAACCCCAGAGTGGAAACTGGCGATGATAGTATTCATCTTGCCATTGACCGTCCACTGTTCACCATTATCGGAGCCTGGCCGCGTTAGCCGTCTTGGCCAACGGATCCGAGAGCTTTGCTATCTTGAATCTGTGCAAGGCAATACAGAACAGACGTCCAACTGCTTAGATTGGATGGCCGCCGACCGTCCCGGACGCGGTGGCTCTTCGTCAGAGAGGATGGAAATCCACACAACTTCGCTGTCACTTTCCCAGCGCGATGGTGATAACCATGGACCATGGGGGCCACGACGCGTTTGTCTACATGATGCAGAGGATTCAATATCCGATGCAGAAATGTGCTATGAATAGTCACCAGACCTAGGTAGGCGTGGGATTAGAGAGATTATACTCTCCACATCATCTGCATCGAGATATCTGAGCGAGGGTGGGCAATATAGCGTCCGACTTATCGTAACCCGGTTTCAAAGAGTTTAGGTCGGCGAGCATGTAGAGATACCATACTTCACAGCCCCGATGCAGATGAAAGTTCTAGAACTTGAACATATCTTTTCTCCCTTCAATCTGACCCTCATGACCTGCGAGAGGAAGGCAAAGGCAGGACAGACAGCCTCGTCAGCGCGTCTCATGATGGCATCATATCGAAAACCCTGCCTCGACGTTGAAATCACGAACCAGCTCGCCATCGCCCAAAAAGTCAAGTCAAAAGAGAGGGAGACTGCCCCAAAGCCACACAAGCCTCGTTCCATTTTCTTTACTAACCGAACCCAGCAGGTCTGATCCTATTTTCAGTTCAGTGGGGGGCCCAGGATAAGAGAGTTGATGGTTGATGGAAGCGGAGAGGGGGGGCGCTTACACTGCAGAAGCGATATTGTTTTATATGAAGCGCCACACCAGCTCAAACATATTTTCTTTCCTCATTTTTCCTTTGGTGAGCACGCTGTTTCTTTCGTCTATGGCGATTTGGCTCATGAGGAATATGCTCTCGGACTGGGATATGGGGCGCCCACCCTCCTGCTCAATTACTGGTTTTGGGTAATCGATGAAAGGGAAAGAATGGTCCGCGAAATGCATGCGAAAGAGAACGACGTAATCTCGCAAGGTGCTTTGACACTACGATCTGATGATCTTGCGTGCTAGAAGGAGAGGAGGTTGTGGAAGATAGAGAAGGTGTATCGATCCATCGTGATGGCGGTGCAGAATAACGACAAAGAGAGAGAGAGAGAGAAAAAGGGGGAAACATAACACACGCCCTCCTCCTAATCTTACAAACAACGCTTCTCGTGATCCGCATGTCCGCAGGATAAGCGAGCTCGGACATATGCATCCACTTCAAGCTCCTCGTGTGACTCGCCATGTCCTCCCACCTAGCTCTCAAGATCTCCATACAGAAGTTACATACATGTGTGGGAATATCGGAGAATGTACAGGGTTGAGAGAGGAGGGTATTCAATCAAAAGTGGACGATGGCTTTGTGGCTTTGTGCGCTCAACTTGACAGAAAATGGTCATCTGCCGAAGCGAGCTGCACAAGTACCGAGGCGTAGAAAGAACCCGCTCATGTGCCGAGCGTGTAAATTATCGAGTGTGCATTCTCTATGAACGAGCTAAACCGAGATGATCTCGTGGAGATTGGGGGGGCGAGAAAGAATAGCAAAGGAAGAATGGTGTTTGGGATATACAGAATATTGTGCCCAGTCGACGGAGCTTGGACGAGGCCCGGAGAATTGGAGGCGGCCGGCGCGGATCGGACACGGGAGCGCGAAAAACGGGAGGGAACGTCACGGGGACTAGAAGGACGATTTGAATCGAATGTTGCAGACCAAGGGGAGTCCATATAAGGTACAATGTGTAAGCTTACGCTTAAGGATCTTTGGAGATGAGGGTGAGATTGTGAAGAGGTCTACACGCATGTCAGCGACGGGGATTGCGACCGGAGCGTGGGAAGGTCGTCGCTGTGATGATGTCCGAGGCTGTTCTGGTCTGGGCTTCATCGAGCGCGATGCCGTGTGAAAGTGCGGTGCTGATAGGATCGAAGCGGAGTGGGATCTTCTAATCTCACTCTCGCTGAGATTCACTCCTCCTGCTCGGGACCAGAGTGGGTAGATGGAACTGCTCTCCGACGGCATTCAGAGGTCGTGATCGAAGACTAGGCAGAGCCGATAAAGGTCTGGGTGACGTGGACATGAACCTGCCAAGGTGGTAAGTTTCACCGCAGGCGACCCAACACTGGTCGGGGAGAGAACGGACGGGGGAGGCCCGATGCTATCTCCGTCCTCTCAAGTTCAAACCCTCTCTTCTGAAATTTCATCTGCCTCGTCGGGAGGAACTCTGTCAATTCTTCTACAGGGGAGAAAAGTAAACATATTCTCATACACTCGCATTACTATCACAATCTGGCACCACTCCCTGCACCCCCGGCGTCCTCCCTCCCGTACCCTCACGCCTTCTCCGCAAGCGCATCAAGAATCGGCTGCTCCAACGACTCAGGCTTCGTCGTCGACGCCCACCGTCCCTTAATCGTCCCGTCCCTCCCAATAAGGAACTTCTCAAAGTTCCACTTGACCCTCTTGATGCCCATGAGCCCGGGCTTCTCGTTCGTGAGCCACTTGTACAGGGGGTCGGCGTGGTCACCGTTGACGTCGATCTTCTTCATGATGGGAAAGGTCACGCCGTAGTTGACCTGGCAGAAGCTTTGGATCTCGTCGTCGGTTCCGGGCTCCTGGCCGCCGAACTGGTTGCAGGGGAAGCCGAGGATGACGAAGTCGTCGGGGTTCTTTTGCTTGATCTCGTTCCAGACTTTTTCGAGTCCGGCGTACTGGGGTGTGAAGCCGCATTTGGAGGCGGTGTTGACGACGAGGACGACTTTGCCTTTGTAGTCGGCGAGAGGGACTTCTTGGCCGCGTTCTACGTAATTGGTTAGTTAGCTGCTAACTTAATTGTTTTAATTTGTCTGCATTTTTATTTGCTTTTTTGTTGTCTTCTTCTGCAATCGGGCATTGCAGTGCACAGAAATGCGCCACTACCGCCGTCATACTTCGTACAAAACGGGGTGCAGGGGTGGAAAGAGAGGGGCAACGTTGCGTAGTGCAGTCAAGGATACAGGGAGGAAAGGAGGACTAACTGTCCAAGGGTTTAAAGTCGTAGAAAGCCGTCGCGGAAGCCATGGTGCTAAGCGGGTGGCTTGGAGATCTTGTTACTAGTCGAAACGGAGCAGATGGCGAAGCGCTAGACGTCGGAATGCGTCGCTTCTTGATCGCGGGGCAATTTCTGATCTGAGGTGAACAAGAGTGGTGTCGATAAAGCGGGTGGTTTGATAGAAGAGGGGGTATACGGCTGGGCCAAGTTGGAGTAGTAGGTTGAAGTCTGGTGAGGGGGAAAAGCTGTCGGTGCTGACGTCGCAAGAGCATTTGTCGGGATGGCATGAGGCGAGACGAGGAGGGATCCCCGCCCGTTTTAAGCGATTGATGAAGCTAATTGATCGAGCACGCCGGATACAACCATTAAGGTGGGACAGAGCTTCAGAAGCTCGGCACAGCGAGCATCCGACGCGGAGAGCTTGACCACTTGACACTTGATACTCAAATGTCCCCCTCCAACTTCTCTTTCCTTCGGACTGCTGGGTTCCCCCGATTCGATTTGGAAGCACTGCGGGGTCCGAGTCAGTCCAAAAGAAATGACGAATTCGTCCGAGGGCTGGATCAAGGAGATAACACGCGGAGCTAGGAAGCCCTTCTGGGGAGATTCTCCCGAGGTGGAGAGCTGCCGTGACAAATACCGTTCGAAGTGGTTTTTGTTTCCTCGGTCGACGGGGAAGACAGTCGGACTCTAAGTCGTGCTTGATGTCTCCTTGCCCAAATTTTGTCGATGGCCTCAGCTGGTGAGGATCTGCGTGATCCTGGCTGACCTGTGGTCCGTTCAGGAACAGGGCCGAAACAGTTTCTTGTTACTCAACCACGCCGATGCTTGTTGCACATTGCACAATGCAGCTTGTCGCAGCCAGTGACAAATTGTCAATTACGCCTCGGTACATCAACCTGTAAGCTGCACTTGTACCAAGGTACTTTTCAATGCGTCATTGGGACTTGGGATCATAGATGGCGACGTCATCCCATCACGCAAACAACTGAAGCAGGTCCAGTCCATCCAAGTCACCACGCACCGCTCTTTCCTCATTGAGGCGCTCAGTACGAGCCAAACGTTGCTTTTGACCCGGTGCGAGTCGCTCTTTCCCATTACTATCTGCAGACTTGTACAAAACGGTGTACTCCGTAGGTTTGATGTTTTGGGATTCTAGGAATTGGTACCATGTCCAACGAGCAAAGTGTATAGAGGTACTTTGCTACTTGGAGGCTTCCACGACACATGGATGTACTATTACCCCTCTTGATTGTCATTTCCCCTTGCGTAGCTAAGCACAGGTACCCCGTACACAGACGCACTCGAAGCTTGGCCAAGAAGGAACATTGTCGTTCAATCCTGGATGGTTTGGACAATTGACAATTGACAATTGATTGTCACGGATGGCTTCGTTTGCGACCTTTCATCTTGCTCAACCGCCGTAGTTCAGCCCCATCCGTATGTCAATTGTTTGCTTGGCTTGCTCTCTAGCGACAAGTTCGATTTTGATTGCCAGCTTCCAACCAAGGTCCTCGACCCCGCAATTCTTCGCGACATCGTCAGCTCTCCCCAGCCGAAGCAATGACCGCCCAAGAGAAGCGTAACATCATCATAATAGGTACACCCAGAACCCGAATTCCACCCTGAAATCCCAGTCTCTCTACCGGATATTAATCCGAAAACAATCCACTCGCCCAGGAGGTGGCATCATCGGCTGCACAACCGCCTACTTCCTCTCCCACCATCCCCTCTACTCCCCGACAACCCACCGCATCACCCTCCTCGAAGCTACCGACATCGCCTCCGCCGCTTCGGGAAAAGCCGGTGGCCTCCTCGCTCTATGGGCCTATCCGGACTCCCTCGTGCCCCTCTCCTTCCGTCTCCACGCCGAGCTCGCCGCCCGCTACGACGGCCCTCGCAGATGGGGTTACCGCCGCCTCAAGTGTGGTTCCATATCCGCGACCGTGTCGTCCGAGAAGATCGCTAGCTTCACAGATAAGAGTCCTCGCGGAAGTGTCTCGACGGAAGCGACCGCAATTGGGGCCGGGACAGGAGACGAGAAGGATTGGCAAAAGCTACCGAAGCAGGATGAGCATGCGGCGCGGTTGTTGGAGGAAGCGGGCGTTCCACCGGATTTGAACTGGGTTGACCCCGAAACCTTGGAGGGCTATGCCGAGATGGGCGGGCCGGGGACGACGGACACGGCGCAGGTGCATCCGTTGGAGTTTACAACGGCGATGGCCGAATTGGCTGCCGAGAAAGGAGTGGAAATCCGGACTGGGGCCTTGGTCACGCTGATCAAGACCACCAAGACGGCTGTCGAGAGGATAGAGTATATCGATAGGAAAACGGGCGAGACACATACGATTGAGGACTTCACAGACGTCGTGGTTTGCGCGGGACCGTGGACGGGGAAGCTCCTACCGAAGACGAGAGTTGAGGGCCTACGCGCCCATAGCGTCGTCTTCGAAGCAGATGTCACGCCCTACGCCGTCTTCACCGACATTGTGCTGCCCTCCGACTACGTACCACCCCACAGAGCAAGGAAGGGTCAAAAGCGAAGACACAAGGGCAGCGTAGACCCCGAAGTCTATGCACGACCCAACAACGAAGTCTACGCATGCGGTAAATCGAATCTCTCTCTTCCCGCTCCCCTCTTCCTCCCGTTCAAGGCCCCATTAACTAATACCACAGCGTGTCCTGTTCCAGGCGAGCCCGACACCACCATCCCCCTCCCCGAAACTGCCGACCTCGTCCAAACGGACCCATCCCAATGCGATGACCTCATCTCATACCTCTCGACAATCAGCCCCGCCCTCCGCGCCGCCCCCATCAAGGCCCGACAGGCCTGCTACATCCCCCGTCACATGCGCTTCGGAGACGAGCGGGGTCCCCTCGTCGGTCCTACCTCCATGAAGGGGTTATGGGTCGCCGCGGGCCATACGTGTTGGGGGATACAGAACGGTCCCGCGACGGGGTGCTTGATGGCCGAGTGGATTCTGGAGGGGAGGGTGAGGAGTGCTGATGTTGTGAAGTTGGATCCGAGGACGTTTAAGGTTTGATTGAGGGGGTTTTTCTTGGGGGAGTGTGGTGAGTGAGACTTTGTAATGAGTTACGTCTCGATAATAATGATGATGATATATAGAGTGTAAAATTGATTTCTCGTACCATCTACCACCTACCACCTACGACCAAATTCCGCCCCCCTGGTCGGGTGAGGAGTTATTTTCCACCTTGCATGTACGTCGTACTTACAATAGCACAATGAAGTGACACATCGAGGCCCCGAAAAGCGTTAAATCCAGATATACATACCTTAAAGACGTGTTTCTCCTCGACCATCATCATCTAAACTATAATGTGCATTTGGTTCATATCTAGCCCTTCCAGGAATCGAATGACAGACGGAAAAGAAAAAAGAAAAGAGAAGAACACTTGATGGATCGACGACAATCTGGTAGCTCCCCGTTTTCGAAATTTACCAAAACAAAGGGCATAATGAGCGATTTTGAGTCCACCCCCAAGGAGGATCCTTCTGCGAGCAAGTCTGAGAAACAAAACAATGCTTTAGAAAATAACAAAATACCACCGAGAAGAAAAGAAATAAATCGAGAAGATGGAAAAATGCATAAAAAGTTGTGCAAGAAAGAACCTGAAGAAGCACCTTGAGCATTTATGAAGGAGCCAAAATCTGGCTAAAAGGAGCGAGTGTGGGTGGGTGTGTGTAAGAGAGCGAAGACACCATCTTCCTCCACATCTTCTGATACTTCTCCAACTTATACCCCCAGCCGACGGAGTTAAAAATCCTTTCTACTCAAAACACCTCCTTAATTTTCAGGCGTTATAACGACTTCTCGATAGCCAAAACCTCCTTCACACCCTCCTCAATAGCAGCCACCCGCGCAGCCTCAAGCCTCTTAAGCGGCCGACGCGGAAACCCGCCGTACCCAAAATAGCTCTGGATGGCCTGCTTGGTCCCCGCAATGGCCGACTTGGTGAGGACGTAGTCTCCGCGACTGAGGATCTTTTGGAGCGCAATGGCCTCGTCTGTCTTACCCTCAACATAGAGATTCCAAACGCGAACGCACACTTTGGGCATGACGTTGGCGCCGCCGGCGATGATGCCGCTTCCGCCGCTCACGAGTGTCTGGACGGTGAAGTCGCACATGCCACCGAAGGCCATGTAACCGGAGCCTTCGGACGTCGGCGTTTTGGCATCGGTCGCAAGAGCCACACGGGATAGCTTGCCCGTGTTGCCGCAGGTAAACTTGGTACCGATGATGTTGGGGTGCTTTGCGAGCTTGATGAGGAGGTCGCTGTCCATGTCGATGCCTGCCACTGCGCCGGGGTAGTTATAGAGGATAAGCGGCAGCGGGCTCTCGTCGGCGACGCCCGTGAAGTAGTCGTAGACCGCCGTCTCGTCCATCAGGGCGCGGAAGTAGCTGGGTGGGAGCAGGAGGCAGTAGTCGGCGCCGGCGGCATGCGTCACCTTGCAGAGCTCAATGGTGCCCTTGACGCTTCCCTCTGTGGCGCCTACGATGATGGGCGTCGACTCGAATCCGGCCTCATCGAGAGCCTCGCGCGTGGCCTTCGTGACTAAAACCTTCTCCTCGCGTGTGCAGTGTATGGCCTCTCCGTTGGATCCCATGGTAACCAGGCCAGCTAAGCCGTCGGTTACAAGGCGAACAGCGTGCCTCTTGACTGTGGGGATATCAACCTCTTCGGTCTCTGGGTCAAAGAAGGTCATGGTAGGTGCGTAGATGCCGCACGGAAGCGGGCGACGGGCCGTTGTGTGGCCATTGGAGGAGGAACCATTGCCAGCAGTCATCGTCATAGGTATGCTTGCTTCAGTTCCGGTGGGGGACTGTTGGAGGGAGAGAGAATGAGCCTAAAGGTAAAAAGATACGGATAACAGACGCAATGTTCGCCTTGGACGGAGGATAGGTAGAGGAGAGACAAAAGAAAACAGAAAACTAGCTTACAACTGTTCGATGGCAGGCAAATGTCATACGACAGCAAGATAATCACGTCCGAAAGAAACGTTACGAGCAAATAGGTAACACTTTGCTATGTTTAAACAATACCAATGATCTGTTTATGGGGGCCCAGAGTAGATCGTAAAACTCAGAAGAGTTGGGAGGTGAAGAGCATGAGCTAGGCGGCGGGAGCACTCGAGCAATATATACTCCGGGGCCTGGAAGCTTTCTGCCATCGGAAACGGGACCGAGTGCAAGGGCGCGGAAGAGGCATGGGGAAGAAGCTTGGATCCGTTGCAAGAGCAGCTAGCTCGAGAGCCAACCAGTTTTGGGGTCGGTTCGAATATAAGCGAAAGACATGTACGTCGTCAACTTACGGTAGTCTCAGAGCTAAGACAAGTAGCCGTACCGCGAGCCAGTCGCTACATTTAGAAGCGACGTGGATGGTAGGGTGTGTGCTTGACCAGGATCAACCTTCCTGCTGGCATGTCATGACGGCACCTGCGGCAGGCTGTAATTGGATTTCTTGTCATATAACGGGCTAATATATAGTACAGCCGGAGCGAAGAAATCACGCACCCACAAGTAAGGGGAAGGGCATGTTAGGAAGGTGGCGGTGGTGATCCATTAGTTGTGGACCACCGAGATGCTACGGAGTGCCTGTTCCGTCGAGTTTCGCCTGGGCCAGAAGTAGGGAGTGAGAAAGCAGTTAGACATCTTCCTCCTTAGAGAAACAAGGGAGAAGGTTGAGAGTTCTCGTCTTGGGGAGTAGAATTAGGAAAAGGGAAGGGTGGAGCCGCAGGGCTGGCAGCTTTCATGGCAGCATGGCGATTTGAATCTGGGACATCCCTTCTTCCTACATCAGTAATGTGATGAAGAATAGACCTTGGTTCATCAGCCCTTGGGGTTCATCAAGTACTTGGCCTCCATCTAGGTGGGGATGGGGGATACAAGTACGAGCCGCGGGTGTAAATGGGCAAAAAGGGAGAATGAGGTAACTAGCGACGGGCAAATAACCCGGCAGAACCAAAGCCAGAAAGTTCCATATGTGCCGGGATGGATACCAGAGCTTTTTTTTTTTTTTTTTTTTTTTTTTCTTTGTGGCTTACAAGAAATTGGACTGGCCACATGGTCGTGGTGGTGTGAAGGGTAGGGAGGGGGGTCTCTTTTCTCTTCAATTTGCTGTGCAATACACACTTGTAGATGCCGGCTGTAGAGGTATGTAGGCAAGGTCGGGACGGGACCAACATCAATGCATGTGGGAAACTTGGAGGACAGGTATTTGGGATGGATTTCTGGGGACAGGCGTTTGTCGGCCAGGGTTCAGGGAGGAATTAGGCGATGTGTTTGTCACAACATTCCCCCACGCTGTGCCATCTTTTACCTGATGTCAAGTGGGATGAGGTGAATTGCATGCAGTACGCCAAAGGGCAAACATAATAATAATAAAAAGAATAAAAAAAAAAAAATCAAAGGAAGGAAAAACGTCTGTGTCCTCTCTCCACCGAGCTTGGGTCGGGTTTGGGCGGGGACCCCGAAAATGGGGGTGGTATAAAGGCTGGCTCGGATTCCGGGGTGGGAAGATGGGGTTGGCTGCAGACTGTGAATGACCGGAGCTGGATGTGAGAAGTGAGCGCGAGGCAGACGTTTGGGGTAGGACGGGTTCGACGTAGCATCCAAGCCATTGCAGTTTCGAGGTCGTATTAGCCAGGCGAACACGATGAGACGGCAGAATACAAGTCGCCCAAGCCACTCGAGAGGAAGTCGGACTCGACTTTAGCTGCGCCATCAGTTGTTTCTGTCATCCGCGATCTGAGAGGTACGCAGTACACAAGTCTGGTGTAGCATCTACTCTAAGCCGGGCCGCTGTGTATCGGGCTATGAAGAGTAAGGAACTAAGAACAGGTCAGATAATGTGTGCCACTTACACGAGGGCCTGGGCTGCCGGGTGCGGGGCTGAGGGGAAACAGGCCAAGCACCAGCCTAGAAATATCATATTGTCAAGTTGTGCTTAGGATGAATGTGAGACCGCCGGTCATGTCGTCTGTGTCGTGGTTGACGTTGTGTGGATCATGTCCGTGGGCCGACCGAATCCTATGCAAATCACCCGCTCGTTTTGACCCTGCTAACCAGATTCAGGCGGCATGAGGCAAAATATTACCTTGGTGGGTTGTGGCGCGCTCTCAGGATGTCGGCAGAGAAATAATTACATGTTTCTGATTTTGTAACGACAGAAGATAGACTGATGTCGGGCAACTACCTCCGGGAGGAAGCAGCATTGGCATGCTTCGAGTCGGCGAAGTTGGAGGCAATATTTGAAGTTCGTGGATGCACACGGGTAGTAGCGTCGATGGGCTTCATGATCAAATGATCGATAATCACGGGTTTTTTGAGACCTCCCGGAGAGCTGCATACGGCTGAGGGTATTGGGGATGGTGAAACCCATTGATGTGGAAGGAACATGGAAGCTTGAAATCCGGGGAGAGGTGCGGACAGGATCGCCGGATTCGTGGTTCAAGATCGATGGAGCACAAAGGCACAAAGGCACAGAGGCAGGATGAGCAAATGTCCAAGTCTCTTACTGTACGCATTGACGAGATTGAGAGCTACAGAATATATTTCTACGAGCTAGACAGCGACAGTACGAGGATCAATTCCCTCTATTGGAGTGCTCCTGTCTCGAAGGAAGTCAAATCTTTTCTGGCCGCTCTTGCATCTGATCTTTAAAACTGACATTGAGTATCCTCGAGGTGGATCCCGATCTTGCCACTATCGAAGTACCGAAGACCACAATAGCGGGTCTGGGGTCCTTTCGAGAGGGTGTGCCACGTACTGGCTTCAATGCTCCTTTCTCATAAGGAAGCCAGCATCCGCACTTCTGGCGGCTTCACTACTTCGTGCTTCATATGCCCATTTCATTCCTCGTCAAGATAACAGGTGCAGCCTCGAACGCTAGACAGCACGAGGGTCAATCGACGTCAATGTGCCACTAGTTTAGGTTTTAGCGTGGGGAACCACAGCCATGGCGCCGAGACGCTACATTCCGTGCGCCACCACCCATATTTCCATGCAGTCGACGGATCATGCCTGCTCAGTTGGATCAAATTACTGGACGTCTGATCGAAGTCTGGACGTCCTTGCAGAACAACAGGCAGTCGCGATTCGAAGGAGAATTATTTTTCCTCCAATCGAAAGAAAGATCACCTCAGAGGTACTTGACCCTTCGAGATTATAGTAATAATTACGTACGCAACTTCCTCCGGAGGAAAGAGCGCAGCTGCCTCTGCTCGGTGAGGTATCTGGCCTCGGAAGGCCAACGACGAAAAGGCTGAAGAAAAGGTAGTAGCGCTGCATTGGCTAGACGGCAATTCGAGCCCCTCAGGACAGGCCATCAATCTGTTCCGCTACGGCTTTCTTGTCGATTCCAAGTGAGGATCTGCGATGCAGTACAGGCGGGCAGGGCATTCGCCCGCGGTTTTAATTAGTGCATGTATCCATCCGTAGATACCTTGGAGTGCCTGCGGCTGCTGTCTGAGGCGAACCCGCTGAGAGGTGAAGTACTCAACAGAGTTGTAGATCTAACACACGCACGGCAAGCCAAGGGAGCCAACGGTAGTGGAAGCTCCTGCCTGCATCAAGGTCGGCGCCCCTTTTCAATTTAGCCTGTTCACTCCTTAATAAGAACAGCAGGAGCCATCGAAATCCTGGTCAATATACTGTACTCTGTATGGGGTCTAGAGGGGTCCACGCGGGGAAGACCAGGCGCAATATATCCCGATTCTCACGGCTCGCGTTGACCTTCCAACATGGGATTCATCGTCCAGACGGGAAGGAAGAGATAATATAGGATTTGATCCATGGATGTTTCGTTTTTGTGTCGCCGTGCACGGAAGGGGCGAAGGTGCGGATCCTGAACCTCGGCGCTCCAACTGTTCATTGTTCTTGTGTCGTCGCTGAGATCCGACGGGCTATTCTCCCGCGGATCCTCCGTCTTTCCCATTCGGTATTCGGTCTGTAATCAGACGCTCCCGTCCTGGGGCTGACCTTCCTCACTCGATTAGATCCAGACACACATGACCGACAGACCAAAGCTCGGGGATCCTTGTCATAATTTTTTTTTGGATCATTGGAGCCGAGAGTGGGATGTCCTCGAGACGACCGAGGTTGTCCACAATAAGACGGAAACCACCCCAATTCAATATTTGGTGATACCTGCTGAGGCGTTGACCTGGAGCAGAACACGCTAAATCAACTGCAGGCGTGTAGCGGGGTACTGACATTTTGGCTAAGTAACGTGGGGGCGGGGTTGCCGCCAAAACGCCTCAAGCGTGCTGTGTTGGATCATGTACTCCGTATTTGGTTGGGATTCGGCCAATCTTTCAGCACGAAACCCCAAGAAGTAGCGGGGTTCTTACATCGTCCAATGTAGTTTACTTATTCCCCGATCTGCAGGCTCTTTGTTCCTCATCCCCGCGAACCGACCTCAGCCCAATTAGCAATGCCATTGTCTGATGGCCGGCCCTTTTAGCCGTCAGCAGGACTCTTCGTGAATCTGGCTCTTGCCCGGCCTGCCCTCTGGGTGAAGGAACGCTCCGAGTGTTGGCAGTCTCACAGACAATCCTCCATGTTGCATCTGCTATGCGGAGCGAGATATTGCCCAGCCATTGATTATTCACCCATTACCAATTCGAATACACTTTGATGTTTACAGGCTACTTGCCCCCAAAAAATTAACTATGTTCCCCACGGCCATGACAACTTGTGACAGACTTGGCATCGCCCATTGCTGTCTCCTACGAAGCCCACATCCTGCAAGCCTTCGAACTTGAGCCGATTATATATATCGGCCTTAACTTTCAAAGTCTTCACAAGAATGAGGATCCTAGTAATGTAAGCGGCGACATCGAACTTGAAAGACCAACTGTCAAACACCACAAAACATCCAGACAAGATTCCTCTGTCCGCTGCCCCGATTACCTATGGAGGGACATCTCCGGAGACTGGTGCGAGTCGATGAAAGGCCTGGAATCATCTGACCACCACTCGTCCTATCAACGAAGTGTAGTTCTGGGCCCTGGTTCAGGTGTTATGCAGGTCAACTCGGGAAGCTGCATCAGGGACTAGCATCGACTCTGCGATGCCAGCAAGTGTGCGCTACGACTGGCCGAGAGGTGATCCAAAAATGTGAACGTGGATTGATTCACATTGGAAGCCTGGTTCTCTGGGATTGCTATGCTCCAGTATCATTCAGGCCGAATGCTAAGTCGTGTGCCCTACGTCACACTAGATACAAACCCGGCTGACTGAAGTTGAAGACGCCCTGCTGTGGCTGACTAGAAGGTCTGAAATACTCTGGGGCGAGACCCAATACGTCGATCATTGAGTTTTTCGGGCGTTGGAATGTAACCAGGCCTATTTTATCTTCCCAACGTCTAACTCGCCTAAATAGCGAGCACGTGGCCAGAATAATCAAGTCCGAGGAGCATTTCCTTTCTCGTGTTGGATGGCGCACCCGTGAATGCGAGCAGCGGTGTTAGCGACCAGTGACAAAGATTGGATGGCATGGTTATTTTCGAAGGTAAAAGAAAAAAAAGCGACGTGGTGAACGCCAGCCCTCGAGTGTTGGACGCCGCCATCGCCACCGCCGGCGGGGTGAAGCGGGCATGCCGGCGTCGTCCGATTTGCTGCCGAAGCCGAAATCGCGGGGCATACCTCCCTGCTGCGAAGTTATTGTTACCAGTTTTTGTTCGGGGAGATAATGGCCTCGTCTACGCTGACGGCCTGAAGGAGGAATTGACAAGCTGGAAACGCACCGCTACGACCTTCGCTGGCCAAGTTTCTACTAAATCCAAGGCGGAAATTAAAATCAACAAGTAGTCATTACTGACCCAGTTTGTAGCATGGCGCCAGGTAATGTTAAAACGTTTCTTGTTAAGAGATGTCATTCAACGAAAGGTATGGTATAGGGCGCTGTCAAGGATCGGCCACCCTGCAAGGCTGGAACGATGTTGAGGCCATTTACTTCGTAGAGGAACGAGTCATGGGAGGCAGCGAGCTTGAAGCTCCGGAGCTTCTCGACAATGACCGAACACGGGCAGTGAATCAAGGTTTCACTCCCGAGGATCTGCTTGATGTAAATCAAAATGGCCGATCGTATCTAGGGTGACTAGAGGTCCTGTCTCCATTCCGCAGTACATCATTGGCGCGTCGAAGCTCCAAACAACAAGGTGCCCGCGAGCTGCGGGGTCGGAGTGCTAGAAACCCTCACTCGTGATTCTCCAATAGGATCGGCTTTGCTTCATCCTCGAAGGCTTGAGTGGGAAACTGCGCGAGGATGGAGAATTCTTTTCTATTCTCTACCCACTTTAATTGCCAGGGTTCCGCAATATGACTTCGATAGGCTCGGCCTGCGGTTGGAAATGGCATCGACGTGCTCCTATTGTCGCCAGCTCACCGTTACTGGGCGTCTCTACCACCATCCAGACGTCCTGTCCCTGATAGGATCAGCGAAGCGATGTGCCATGTGCGGATTCATCGTGCGCCAATATGACGGTGTTGATGGCCTCGCCGAAGCTACAGCTCTCGCGAGAAGCGGATCTTATAGCAAACTGCTCCTTGTTGGTGACGGAGTCCCCTGGCACCTGAGGGAGAACGCCGCAGTCTATTCGGCCGAGATCACATCCAAGGCTCGGGTGTTCAGCTCTAAATCATTTATGGTCACAACGGAGAAGACACCCTACTCTGACAGGGCTATCTGGATGGGCGAGGGACAGCTCGATTTCGACAGGAGACTTCCAACGATAAAGCAGTGGATTCGAGAATGTGAAGAAGGTCACCAGGAATGCTCTTTTCAGATAGACTCCACTATTCTGCCAACACGGCTGATCGATGTTGGTACCGCAGATGGTAGCCATCGTCCCCGCCTAGTTCTATCATCCGACCTTCTGTCGTCGGGTAATACTACCCAGGTTCAATATACTGCTTTGAGCCATCGATGGGGAACAACATATATGCCCCTCCGAACGCTCAAGGAAAACGTCAACGACCATTTACAACTGCTGCCGATCGATTCCCTACCACAGACGTTCCGGGACGCCGTCCTCATCAGCCAAAAACTCAACATCCCCTACCTCTGGATCGACTCCATCTGCATCATCCAAGACGACCCGAAGGACTGGCAGCACGAAGCCGCACAAATGGCAGCCATCTACGCGAATGCCTACATCACTCTCGCCGCTGCTTCGGCAGAGGACAGCACGGAAGGATGCGTGCCCGAGCCGCTGGCTCCATCTACCCGCTTTGAAGCCCTAGATCCCACGACGCCGGAAGAAAGCGGAGGTACTTGCCTCGCCTTCGCCCGCCCCCTGGACCGCCCATCGGTGGACCACGACTACGTCGCGCACTCGGTCCTAAGCTCCCGCGGCTGGATCCTGCAGGAGATGATCCTCTCGCGGCGCGTCGTGTACCTATCCAAAACGGACCAGATGTACTGGCAGTGCCGTAGTCTATACCAGTCCGAGGACGGGACGCTGGACGCGCGGGGTCGTGCCGAAGCCCCTGCGTCAGAGCCTGGAGTCGCCATGGAGAGGGCGGAACGGGAGGTAGACGGCCCTGGGGGCGTCTCAACGGGCTTTCTCAAGCTGCGAGCCCCTATCCGTACCCCGCTCAACGAAGTCGTCACTTGGCTGACGTGGATGAACGAATACTCTAATAGACAGCTGACGAATCCGTCGGACAGGTTACCGGCGCTAGCGGGTCTGGTACGGTACTTCGCGGCACGGACTGGGGATGAGCCGCTGGTGGGTCTGTGGCGGCGACACGCCGTGCCATTTCTAATGTGGGGCATCTCGGATGAGTCGACGAGACGGGCGCGGCGGAAGGGATTGCCGAGTTGGTCCTGGCTGGCCGTAGATGCAGAAGCGTACACGCTCACGTTTGACCTCGGGGACTTGGGCAACCGAGCGGTCGGCCTCTGGGGTCCCCGTCTGGAGCACGTGAGCGTCGTCTGGGTCGGCGAGCCATATACGTCGCAACTGGTCGAGGCGTGTCTGATGATCCGCGGCAGGGTGCTCCCGCGCGTGTTCCAGAGGGGGCGCAGGCGGCTGGTCCCTCGCGAGGGCACGAAGGGCAAGAGGTTCGACGAGTGGCTGGAACGCGTGGCCGTAGAGCGAGGCCAGCCGGTCCCCACGGAGGCACAGCGGGCGTACCTGCCTGAGCCGGACCCGGATTTTGACGCGAGTTTTGACATTGAGGGAGAAGAGAAGTGGGAGGATGGTGCGGAATTTCTGTGTTTATACGTGACGTCGATTCAGCAGGCTTTGGACTGTTGCCTCTTACTCGCGCCTGTGGAGGGGGAGGGGGAAGTGTACCGGAGAGTTGGCATTGCGACGCATTACCAGGCGAACCCGTCGACATATGTAGCAGCCGAGGAACGGATCATACACTTGGTGTAGGCACATGCGTCTCTCCACCGAAGTCATTGCCACTGCCCCAATAACCAGAAACCTGCAGGGCGACGAGTCTCCGGTTGTGATATCGCCCGAAGAGCTATAAGTGTCGCGCTCTCTCGTCTTTGCGTAGTCCTTTGTTTTTCTTCAGTGCTTTCGGGTCTACCCCTAACTGCTCCAGGGTAAGCGAGTCTTCGGTCGCCCCTCATCTTCGAGCGGCGTGCTGTCCACTCCACCAGCCTCGCCTTCTTCGTTAATACTACATAGGATATAAGAGCTTTTTAAAATATATAAATTTCATTATAAGATAGATTAGTGTTTAAATACTCTCAAGAGGTAACGATACAGGAGTACTATACATCTCTAAAAGTTGTTTTCCAATTCTATCATTCAACCTAATCATAATAGTCGAGGTTTTCTAAAGCTCTAAAACAAAAAAAAGGATATCCTTGCTCAAATAAGAGATTACCGCTCCTCGGGAAGTTCGTTTGCAAAGTTGTAGATGCTAAGATGGGGCGGCACATTAGTATAAACAACTCCAGCATATTAATCATTGTCGACAAACCTGATATCCTCTCGGTAATCTGGGCTAGCAGTGTTCACAGGCCCGCTGTTCGCCACCACCGCCGAGTCCTCCGCCGGCTCCGTCGCGCCAACTATCGTCAAGCCGGCCGCGGCGGCTTTCCGCTTCTTTCCTCCTTGCCGCAGCGCGCTCAGGCGCTCGAAGTAGCCCTCTGGCACGCCCGTCACGTACTTGCCATTAAACACGCCGACCTCGAAGTCGTCCACCCCGCTGTCCTTCTCGGCCGCATCCAGACAGGCCGTCTTTAGGCCGTCTAGGCTCAGGTAGACGAGATGGTCGACTTGGATGTAGTCCGCGATTTCGTCTGTTGTCCGGCCATAGGCGGCAAGTTCTGTAGTAAGTTAGAATAGGAAGTCCTGCTATTTAGACTAAAATGAGGGTATCTCACCCTGCGGATCAGCCAGATCAATGCCGTACTACTCAAGTTAGTATAATGTAATACTGAAAATATACAATGCGGAGAGTCCACTTACAATATGCCGATTCGCAATCTCTGGTGAGCAGCTGGCGAAAATGACCTTTTTTGCCTTGCACTCTCGGACCATTTGCACCTACACAATCCAAATACGGTTAAAATTTGCCTGGTGTTAGACCCCAAGGACAGTGACACAAGAGGACGCACGATTTCTCGAGAAGTGGTGCTAATAAGACATTGTTAGCAATGAGCACTTCCACTATGAATTTTCGTTTTGCACGAACCCTCGAACAAGGCTGTCATCAACAACCAAAACATTACGCCCTTCAAATTCGCACTCGATGGGCGAGAGCTTCCTGCGGACGCTCTTTTTCCGCAGTCCTTGGTTAGGAACTAGGGCGCAAAATGTTCAGTTAGCCCTCCGTCGAACTCCAGGCCGGCACGCGAGGGGAATTCAAAGAGACTCACGGATAAACGTCCGGAAAACGTATCTATCACATGTTGTTAGCTGCAGAAGCCCAGATGCATGTGATAGGACATGCTGTGTGCGGCGAGTGACGAAGCTCAGTGGGGTAGAAAACGCCCAAGCTCCAGGGGTTCACCCCAGGACCAGGGTCGGAGTGACGCCGCCCAATAGGCTGCGTTTGGCCTGGGACAAACAAGGCGCAGGGAGGTTAGATTCGAAAAATTACTCACCGATTTTTCACAAATGCATTCGAGTACGGCTTCTTCAGTTGCGCAGCGAGAGCCGCCGCTGAAGTGTTGCTCGTCTGTTTTCATCAGGTTCCTCCGTCAGCCAACCATCGCAAATCTCGGGATGCAGGTAATAGTATACCTCAGGGACCGGAACAACTAAAAATAATGAAGTTAGTACAATCTCAGCATACGGCACGAAAAATATTTATGACATACCAACATCAATCTCGTCGATAACCTTGTCGCCCAAAACCTGCCTCATCTGCTTCGCTAGCTCGATTCCCATGTTCTGTCGGCTACGATACACGGAAATGCCATCCATGACCGAGTCCTCCCTAGCGAAGTAAACATATTCCAGAAGGTCAGGGCTATAGGTCCTCTGCTCGACGACTTGCCGGAAGATGGGTGCGCATCCCTTTTGGATAAAGACGGCCTCGCCCGGCTTGATGTTGCGGATATTTTTAAAGCCGAGCTGCTTCAGAGCAACGGACTCGGAGGCCATAAAGTAGTCGGTGGCTCCTTCTAATGTAAGAGAGGGCCGGGATCCGATGCAAAGAGGTCGAATGCCGTTCGCATCTCTGGCAGACAGTTAGACAGAGCCGCCACGGGCCCCACACCCTCACCCCCATCGGACTCACCGGAACCCGAGAATACCAAAACCAGCAATCATCGCAGTGCAAGCAAAGGCTCCCTTGCACTTCTCGTATACGGCTCGGAGGGCGGTGAAGATGTCTTCGGTATTAGCGCGAGACTTGCCGAGTTCGGTGAGCGCATGGGCATATATGTTGAGTCTAAAAGATCGAGGTCAGGAAATGCGCTTGCTTATTGTTAGATCACAGTCACTCGGAAACCCACAGAAGCTCTGAGTCGGAATCGGAATTAATGTGTCGGTGCGCCTCGACGTCGAGAAACTCGCGGAGTTCCTCGATATTGATAAGGTTTCCATTGACGCTCATGCAGATGCCAAATGGTGTGTTCACTTCGAGGGTCAGCTGAATTTGCCAAACGGTTCAATGGGGCTCGTTCGTCGGTGTACCGTAAAAGGGTTGCGCCTCGGATCTGTGATGCGCGGGCATAGTCAGCGAATGCGCGAGGTTTTGATGGTCCTGAGCTCTCCAGGTGGTACATACGCAGAGGAGGTTCCGGCAGTCGGGTATCTGAGGTGGCCGATACCGAGGTTTCCGGGCAAGCGTTGAAGGCGGGCTCCATCGCTCATGACTCTAAACTCGGCCGGGTTCGTTAGCTGCGGATTCGATGGTTATTTCGGAGGTCGTTACGCACTTCGAGACTAAACCGTTTCCTTTCGCCTGGTATACTCGTCCGCCCTGGGATACAGTGATGCCCGCGGCATCCTGACCACGCTGCTCGATTGTTAGCGCGCTAAAGCCGGGGGTATGTATTGTGGTACAGCTGCGGTGCGGTGGTACGGACATGTTGAAGGTAATACAACGACTCATGGCTGTTATAAAGATATATTAGAGAACTGCCTATCACAGGGTTATACCAAAACTAAACCGACATGTCGATGGCGGCCGTGGTGGCCTTTTGATCGCCGAGCTATATCGAGGGTGCTATTGTCAGCAGCAGTCTTCCGAAATCGTGGGTCGCGGGGCAGGAGGGACGGACAATAAGAGCGGTAATGCCACACATTGTGAGCTTCGGTCGGTGCCGTGTCGAGTACGAGCGGCTCGAGGAATGAATACGTTTCGTTCTTGTCGGTCAATCGAATCCCAATGCGCGCAGTTCCTGCGGCAAAAGAAAAAAAAAAAAAAGAAAAAAAAGTTGCAACAATGAGCGATTGGCACTTCGGCGGTGATCGAAGGTCATGTGACTATACTCCCCCGCCAAAATTTAATCCCGCGATGAAAATTATTGTCAAGTGCCCCACCAAATCCAGTCGGACTTAATTCAAATCGTTGGAACTAATCCCCGACCCCGCCTGTGATGTAACCGAATGTCAGCTGCCCCGCGGTATTTTGTGAAGAAATGAGGACTCTGTCAAGAGATGGAGACGCCAAAGACCTAAGTTAAATGTCCCGGCTGCTTTGATTGTGAGGCCGCGGATGATTCAGAGGTGACCAATAAGCTCGTGAGCTAATAATGAAGACTCGACCGAGACCCATTATCGCTCATGGGGTAATGACTCGCGTTCATGCTTTTTGGAGAATGTCAAAAATAATGACTTAATTGATTAGAACAGTCAGAGACAGTCAGACTTCACTTTCGCAAGCTTTAAAACCTCGACGTCAGACTGTCAGACATTGAATCTGACTCAGTTAGCTACTACCCTCTCTCTCCGTCCACCCTCCGCTCGAATAAAGCAAGCTGTTTATTTTAACACTGTTGGAAAGGAGTCTTGGCCGATTGGACTGGGGAGGGACGGGTTGCCGCGTGTAAGTGAGTCTCATCTCAAGGACGTTTGTTGCCGTTAAGATGGCTCGCGGCGGCCAGGAACGGCTCCGAGTGGGGCGGACGCCGGAACAAACGTCGACACCTGTAAGCATCTGGGCCGATTTCGCCATCCGACTTATAAATTTACACACACCGATGAAGCCGATTTCGATCACATTCACGCCCTTTGTTCTACATCACATCTGCAGGACAACAAAGGACGCAACATCTCTCCTCGGACGAGAAAACATTTACGCTTCTCGAGGGGAGAGATACCCTCCATAGAGCCCTGGAGTTAATTTATCCCCAATTGATCTCCCCAACGCTCTCAATTCGTAGACAAAAGTCACCGTCAAAAACATGACGGTGCCGGAAAACACCGGGTCTTCACCCCTCCCCGCCGCCACCGAAACCACCCCTCTCCTCGCGGACCCGGACCAGCCCAAAACCGTGACAGAAGATGAAATCACCATCGTCGCCGACGAGCTGCCCACGGCGCGTCTAGCCGTCATCATGGGCACCGTGTGGATAGGCGTATTCGTCGGCGCCATCGATTCCACCATCTTCGCCACGCTATCGGGCCCCATCTCCAGCGAATTCAAGAGCCTCTCGGTATTTTCCTGGCTGGCGACTGCGTATCTCATCGCCAATGCGGCGTGCCAGCCCATTTCGGGAAGGTTGACGGACATTTTCGGACGCGGACCGGGTTTGGTTTTTAGCAATATCTTCTTCGCGGCGGGGAATTTGATCTGTGGGCTTGCACGGGATAAGTACTCCATGATTTTCGGGAGGGTTATTGCGGGCATCGGGGGCGGAGGGCTCATGTCCATTTCTACCTTTATCGGCTCGGATCTCGTGCCTCTGAGGAAGAGGGGTGTTGTTCAGGGGATTGGGAACATCTGCTACGGTTCCGGTGCCATGTTGGGCGGTGTCTACGGCGGATTCGTGAATGACCACACCTCCCTGGGTTGGCGACTCGCCTTCTTCTCCCTCGTCCCACCCGCCGTCGTCTCGGCCGTTCTCGTGGGCATCCTCGTCAAGGTACCCCCTAAGGTGTCCAACAAGTCATATATTTCCCGCATCGATTTCACCGGTGCCTTCCTAACTGTCGGCTTCCTTGTGTCCCTTCTCCTCGGTCTCAATGCGGGGGGGAACTACGTTTCTTGGCGTCACCCCTTACCCATTACAGCCATCTCCGTCTCAGTCGTTCTCTTCGCCGGCTTCTGGTTCTGGGAAAGCCGCGCCCGCCAGCCCATCATCCCCGTGCGCCTCCTCCTCAATAGAACCGTGCTGGCGGCCTGCGTCGCCAACCTCGTCTGCTCCATGGCGCTGTACATGGCTCTTTTCTATGTGCCGCTCTACCTGCAAGTTCGGGGCTACACCGCCACCGATGCCGGACTCGCCCTCCTCGCTTCCCCCGTGGGCACGTCCGTCTTTTCCATCTCATCGGGTCTCATCATGAAGCGGACGGGGAAATACCAAAAGTTGGCCATTATCGTCCTATCCATATTTACAGCGGGTATGGCTGTGCTCACCACCCTCGATGAGAACTCTCCCCTGAGACTCGTTCCGACCACCTTTTTCTTTACGGGAGGGAGCTACGGAGGCATGTTAACGATTACGTTGCTCGCTTGCATCGCGGCGGTGGATCACTCTCAACAAGCCGTGATTACGTCTGCTACCTGTAAGTCCACATTTTCCAACCGTGCCTTTATATACGGTCTACGTATGACATGAGAAGCTAACAACAAGTCAAAACCAAGACCTCGCACGAAGCCTGGGCAGCACCATAGGCGTGACCATCGCCTCAGCCATCTACCAAAACATCCTCAAGGAGCGGCTCTGGGAACGCTTCGGTGACAGGCCGGGCGCAGAGGATATAATCGGGCGGATCCGCGATGATCTCGGCGAAATCGGCAAGCTTCCACCGGGATGGTATGAAGGGGTGATAAGGTCATTTATGGAGGCCTTTCGGGGGGTGTGGCTTGCGATGTTGGCTCTTGCGTAAGTCATAGACAATTTTTCAGAAACTCCTCCCTTTTTCCCCCCATCGGTTAGTTTTTATGGAATCATGCTGATATTTGTATTAGAATTGTGGGCCTGATAAGCGTATCTCTGATGAAACAGTATACGCTTCACTCGACCCTCTCGCGATCTTGACCGTCTTCGCCAGTTAACTCCACAAAGGAGCTGAGGTGAAATGGATCGTTGATGCGCGAACCCATTTCACTATCGAGCTGGTCCCCAAAAGAATTGCCTCTGTCTGTCTTCATTTGTTGCGCGTAGTGGCATTAATGAATGATGAGATACGAGCTGTTTACTGCGTATAGAAATATATATACACTCTTCAACCGAACATAGTTGGAGAGACGGGCCGTCCCTGGGGGTCCCCCTTTTCTCCCTAGGACCATGAAAATGTGTTTCTGGGGAGATTTGACTTGAGGAGACCCTCGCCTTAGTCCCGCCATTGTTTCTCGTTCCTGCGATACATCTCGCTAGAATATACAATGTGTGCACGATAAGAAAAGACTAGGGATAGATTTTATACTTAGATATCTCGGAATAGTTTATAGGAGCTTAAAAAATTGAACATATGTATGCTTTTCAACGGATTCACCTCTTCATCTTAGAAAGCCCAAACCTTGGACGCAGCCCGCGTTCGTTCATGCTTTTGAGAAAAACATACAGCACAAACGGTCCAACCGCATCGTCGGTAGAAGAGAAACCGCACAGGCGGTACTATACGTCATGTTAGCAAATCGGCAACACAACGAATATCGAGACAGAACTTTAATGACAGATTATCTTTTACTATCAACCCCATCTTATATACGATAGGTCTGACCCGATATCCTTAACCTCTAGCACTCAACATCAAGTTCCGGTGATACGTCGAGACTCGGAAAGATCTAACCGGAGCAGAGAGAACTTGGCCGTCTGGATTATAAAATCAGAAGTCAGGTCACTCGTCCAAAAATCCTACTATCACCCCCCGAACCACACTTCACCCATTAACCCTAACCCTACTTTCTTCATGGGTTCACATTTAGAGGGTGATAGCCCTAGCCCAGAGCCATAACTTCCTTACTTCCTAGGGATGCCTTATGTATCCTTGGGTGATTGTCGATGCTATTCAGAGCTTGCTTTCTATCTTTCCCGGTTTCTGAATATTGCTGCCCTTGCACCGCATCCACTTAATACTAGTCTTGTCGTGTGGGAAAGTCTTGGGGTGATCCCCTGGTTACACCTTCAAATAATCTCTCTCTGTGTGTAGTATTCCTGAACGTTGAATAATGGAAAAGTGCTCGATCTAACAATGCGATCGCTCATGGACTAAGGATGTCTACCACATTGTTCTGGGAGGTTCCGCTGAGGCGACAAGGCAGAGGTTTTGACCCATTTTGTACGTTGAAATCAAATATTATTGATGTGCCCAAAAACGGGCGAAAAGATTAGTATCGAGCAAAGCCATTTCAGCCGTTTGGCTGAATGAGGAGCCAGTTACGTCGTCGTCGTACGCAGTACGTGGACGGGATGGCTGTGCTGCTGCATGAAACTGCATGTTTCTTGGACGGGGATGGCCGCAAATGAATTTTTTATCGTCATCCTCTCTGCACAGCATCCACAAACGGCCGCCATGTCCACGTAATTTTTCTGAATTCTCCCCCGAGGGATTCGTGAAAAACACACGCAAGCCGAAAGAGGGGCAAAGGCGAGGCGTCAAGGGCAGGACTGCCTCAGCCTGGGTAAAACAGAGAGTTGAAGTCTTGACAGGCATAAAATGGGCCTACTGTAAATTGGGCAGACTGGGGAATTTGATATGCCTAGCAGTACCTGTACAAGTACGGCTCTGTTTATTGAAGCGTTTTGACATGAAAGGCAATATTGACTCTGGTCTAAACTAAGATGAACAGAAAAGTCAATGGCCAGGTCAGGCCTCAGCTCTTTGGAGAGCGCCGTGCCTGAGGTGGCGCAGCTTGTTTCGACCCACTGGAAAGACTTGGAGATGGAATCTCGTCGAGTCAGCTATGGTGCTGTGCCTCGATTTGCTGCTGCCTCCATGAAGAGAGAGGAATAAGGTCCATGTACTCGGTACACACGCGAGCATTGCCTCTTTATAGTGTAGCCCGGTGCAGATACATGAGGGAGGATCAATGACAATTACGTGCAGTCGACGGTTGCCAATCCCAAGGCACAAAATCGAGTCTCCCAGGGCGATACGCGGGATAGTGTACAGTGGACATTCCAAGAAAAATGCAGCGGGTTTCCGGAACGGCCAGGCTTTAGCAGCTCGCGTGGCTTGGACACGCTAAACAGCCACTTCGTCACTTGGCCTGGTGATCATTACTCTAATCCGCATAACCTTTTGTGGGTAATGAGGTTGCCTGGGGCTGGCTGTGCACTAAGGGCGTCCGGGATGTCTGTTTTCCGCGCAAGTTGGTGGATCGATACGGCAATACAGAGAATACTGAGAGCATATCAATCTGACCCAGGATGAATATTGATAGGAGAGACTGGGGATAACAACAATGAATATTGAACGTCACAGTCCGCCATTGGCAGAAGAAAAAAAAAATGTACCAAGGGGGACAGGCTTATGTTACTGTAGTCGAGACATGGGCGGGCAAACTGCAGACGAATAAGGGGGCTCAGACACGCCCCAGCAACCAAACCCGAAAATCCAGAGGAGCCGCAGCGCAGCCTGGGCGGGTAATACTGGTAAACTACGAAGTAGAGGATGGACAAGGGGGCCAGCGCTGGAATTGGGAACCTGGTGTCTCAGGTACCCAATTCATATCAGGCTCATACAAAAGATACCCAAACCACATCGGAATTGGGACCACGATCCCATCCCCGCCGTTGCACCGTCGCTGGGGGCTTTCCTGTTTTAAGGCTCGCCTCGTGTCTGTCTGTCCAGTCCGAATCGAGCATTACGAACCTGAAGTAAACTACAAAGTTGTACGAAGTATCCCGCAAGCCTCTCTCGCTCTGGTTGCCCGGTCCCAGTTCCTAGTTCGTTCCCTTTCCCCATCATCACCAAATCCACCCGACCTCATCAGCCGCTTTCCTGCCCACGTTTGGTCTTTGTTTCTTTTCTCTCTTCCTTCCTTCCTCATTGTTTAGCCAGCGCGACTTCGTTCTTTTTCCTCTCCTTCCTCGTCCCACAAAGCAATCAATTTCTTCTTTCACTTTGACCTCATCGAGCTTGGCGCGTGGCATTGCTGGCTTTCGTTTCCCTTCTCCTTTAATCTTTTTTTCGTGTATCGAATTGGTTCCGTTTTTTTCGACCACGCCAAACCCCATCCATCCCCGAATACGACAAATCGAGCGCATCTTCTGTCACCCTCGATCGGAATTCTGACACGAACAAATCTCCCGCGAAATCGTCTAGGGGACCAAAATCAGAGATAGAGACAGGGAGAAAAATATCATCATCACCCACGTCGCAACAGCAATCTAGTTTCGAGAAAGAGACGTAACGCCGGCTTCCTCACTCCGCCTATCATGGTGTCCCTAAGCAACTTCAACCCCGACAGGGTCCCATCGGCAAAACTGGCCGTCCACGGCCTCCAGATTCTCCTCGTCTTCGTCGCCTGGTGTCTCGAAATTGCTGTCTTCCGCGACAAAGATGCTAACATTAACGGCCAAAATGGATGGGTCTTCGGTGTAGTACGTCTTGGGCCCGACCCGCCCCCCCTCGGGAGTCTTATCCAGAAAACGCCCGCTCTAACTGTCTTGTCTACAGTGCTTCCTCAGCATCCCTGCCTGGGTATTCCTCCTCATGACCCCCCGATGGGAACGAACCCGCCACCTCGCCGATCCCCGAGCCATGCTCATGATCGACGTCCTCTTCACCATCATCTGGCTCTCCGCTTTCGCCGCCCAAGCTGCCTACAATGGCGCCGGTCGCTGCGGCGGCGCCTGCGGTCCTAGCAAGGCCATCGTTGGTCTTGGCGTCATCGTCACGTACGCAAACCTTCCCATCCCATCCATATTCATGTAAATTATATCAAGTTAACATTCTCCCTCTCAACAGCCTCCTCTGGATCCTCGCCGTCGTCATCAGCTTCTTCACCTACCACCACTGGAAACTCGACGGCTACCTCCCCGGCTACGACCACCGTAAGCTCCCCAACTCCAACAACATCGACCCCGATAAGGCCGCCTTCTCCATGGCCCCCCACGACGAGGAAGCCTACGCCCCCGTCAACATGGACGAGCGCGACCCCGGCCGCAACGACGACTACGCTAGTGGCGCGTACGGAGGCGCCCCCTACGGATCCAACGTCGGCGGCCGCACCGATCCTTACGACGATGACGAGACGCGGTACGATGGGTCCAACGTCGGGAGCATGAGCGGTCGTCATTCTGCGAGGCCGAGCGCGCTTTTCGAGGCGGACACGAGTTATGCTTCGCCTCACCATCCGTCGTCGAGCATTGGCGGCTATGGTACGCCTACGCCTGATCCGTACGAGCAGCAGACTGGGCCTGTTAAGTTCCCGGCCGGTAACTACGATCGGGTTCACTGAGGGAGGTAGCATAAAACTCTAGGTTTTTGTTTTTGCTTTCCCCTCCCTTCGCTGCTGTCGGAGATCATCGTCGACGATGGAACTGCAGCCCCATTAGGGTTGCTTCTATTTTTACGGTTGGAAAGCAAGTGTATATGGTATAGAATGGAGAGGCGAGAGGTCTGTAGAGGAGTCACGCATCATGCTCTGTTTGTGTTTATCTGCCTCGTCTTTTTGCTTTGATAGGGCTTCGATTGTTGGATTCTGGTGTTGGGGCGTCAAGTTTATATTTTCTGTTTCCGTGTTTAAAAGAGAGGCGAACAATCAGTCATAAGATACCAAATAAAGGATAAATAGTTTTCACCAGCTCTTCGAGGTTTCCCATCCCAGCTTTTTGTAATAACTCCTAAAAGCATAGTGACTTTTTCCCCCTTCCCCCTTCCATGATTCCAAGGTAAGTCCAGTGAAAAAGAACAGAAAGAAATTCCAAACCGAAAATGCATATTTGCTTCATAACCTCGACAATTCTTGCTCACAAACATAATAACCGGGCGCCCTCCTTTCCCTCGCGAACCATGCCCTTCAATCCCTCCCCTCCTTCCATATCCGTATCCGCCGCCTGATATCCGCCTCCGTCTGCTGCATAGGATTCAACCTCCTATCCCTCGCCATCGCCCCCGTATTCTCCTCCCCATACCTCTCCACCAACCTCTCGATCCACTCCCTCTCCCTCTCACTCTGGTGCCTCGGCTTCTTAACGACAGGCTGCGCAGCGAGTTCCTCCAGCTCCCTCACAACCTGCGTCTTCTTCATCTCTCGCTTCTCCTCCTCCGTATCCTCGATGCCGCCCCATTCATCGCCATCTTCTTCTTCGTCTTCCTCGGAGTCGTCGTCGAATTCGTTCAGCGGGTCATTGAGCGGATTTTTCTTGGCCGATGATCCGATTACGCGGATGATCCTGCCGGTGGCATCTCGCTCGACTTTGACCTCGCTGATCACGGCGGCTTCGATGGATTGGATCGCTAGCGGTGTCTTGGGCTGGCGCGGGGGTTGGGAGGCGGTGGACGGGACGAGGGAGGAGGATGTGGAGGTGCGGGCTTCGCGGAGGCGGGTGGCTTCGGAGAGGGAGAGCTCGGTGCCGCCGGTGGGACCCTTTAAGCGGGCGACGAGGCCGAGGCGGCGGTAGTTTTGGGAGAGTGTTTCCTTCTTGTTCCTGTTTACAAAAAAAAAAAAAGAAAGGAAAATAACGTTAGCGTTTCCGAATCTTGGGAGAGGGTGATTTGAGGGCCGGGAGGTGAGTTTTGCATACCAGTTCTTCGCAATGATACTGTTCCCTAGCGGGTTCAGCAGCTTCTTTTTCCGCTGGGGCTGTCTGATGGGTTGCTTCCCTGAGCGGTTCTTCTTCTTTTGTAAATCTCGACCCATTTTGGTTTTTGTTTCCCCCTTTCGCTCTCTGTCTGGATTCGATCGGAGAGTGCAGGATTGATGTTCGAGGTGGATTGGTTTTGATGAGGGCAGAAAAAGTTAGGCGGTGGGACAAAAAAAAAAAAAATTTCAAAACGGGAATTAGCCAGCCTTGGCTTGGTGGGGCATTTCGTAATTGGATCGGTTTTGTGCTCTAGCGCAAGGCTGTGAGATATGGTGAAACACTCTCCAGAGAATGAGAATGCTGGTGTAGATACGGAAGCCCAGAGCGAATTTGTAACTTTTAAAAACTTTCGACCTCGACCCCTCAAATTTTTACTAGAACTACCCCAACCCGTACAGATTTAGAACATTTAGCATAGCTTCAATAAAATAATATTTCTTTTACTATTATTTTTCCTTTTTCCCTTCCATCTTCTAGAGCATTCTCGGAGTCTTCGCCATGGTGGACTCGGGATGTTGCTTCACTATCTATAGCGACGCGTTCTGTCTCTTGGGAACCAGAATGAACCGGATAGGGCGTTTGCTCCGTCGCTCCTACTTCCCCTAACTTCTCCCACAGGTCCTGGTTCAACTGGACTTAAGTCTCGGGAGTCAAGTTCGACAATGTGGATTTTAGATCACGTATTTCCCTAATTACTCGCCAGTCACTGGTTAGTTAACCTAGGAACGCACAAGAGGTTCAAAAACTCACATGTGGAGCAAAATCATCTGCTGATATAGGATTTGAGAGCGTAGTAAGTTTCGTTGTTGAACCATGTCCATCACCTCATTACGAACCCTATACCAGCGAAACAACGTAGGGGTAACACCAGCTAGTACTACAAACTTGATCGCCCATACGAGCGCCATTAACTCAGGAGCAGAGCTTATCCAGATGTCAAAGATAGACTGGCAGCTGGACAACTTTCGTAGGAGACCGCCTTCGCGTCGTCGATTAAATTGTGTCTCGTTATTATCATGCTCCAGATCCATGGCTCTTGCTACAGGCGGGATTTTAAAACCGCTGGCTTTAGCACATTTACTCATAATGGTAATCTCGATTCGATACAAATCCATAAGGTGCTTCCTCATCCGCGCGACTTCAGGACGATTGTCTCCTTCGACCAAAATATTTCCCATTGTTTCTTCAGCGGTACCAATAGTGGAGTTCATAATCGTCGAAATTTCGTCGTATCCGTTTTTAAGGACCTTATACCGAACGTACACGGATGCAATGATCGCCGCGATAAATGTGAGAATTCCAGTAATACTGGCGGTGATGGAGAGCGGGCTGTCCTCCATGGCGAGTAGGTACTTGATATTGCTACCGTAGGTGAAGTTGGCGTTAAGTGTATTGCCGACGGCGACGATGCTGGGCGGGGAGCAGGTCAGTCTGACGTCCAAGATCTTCGGAGCGTCAACTTACTAGACTACGGGTCGCACCCTCTGCAACACTTTCCAGACCTTTGGGATTTAAACCGACAGGTGCAGTGGCTGTGGTAGAGGCAATCGCCGCCTGCCTGGTGGTTGTGTCGACTCGCTCTTCCCGCGCAGGCCGTCCACGAAGATGATTTTGGACCGTTATGGACCTGACATAACTTGGGTTGGGCTCCCAGTGGTGCCTTGCTGCCTGATTTCAGGCTTGTTGCATTCTGGCGACGAATTGCCATCCACAGCACCTTGATTGCTTTCGTGACTGAATGGCGAGAACATAGTCCCCGTCTGCAAAACACTGATTTAGCTACACGGAGTAAAAATTAGCCCCCCTGCAGAAAACTTTACTCACTAAAATGTGGACGTTAAGCCTCTGTAAACAGCAAGTTTATGGCTTTGTTAGGTATTGCTCCGTCAGTACCTCCCCGCTACAGTTGTATCCCGCAAAGCCACCCAAGCCACAGGTATACCCCACAATCCTTAAAAAAGTTAACTAAAAATCGGCGACGCCCATTTCGCCTTCCACTGTATTCCCAGTATTCGTAGTATTCCCAGTATTCCTAGTATTCCCAGTATTCGTAGTATTCCCAGTATTCGTAGTATTCCCATTATTCGTAGTATTCCCGGTATTCCTAGTATTCCTATTCCTAGTATTCGCAGTATTCGCAGTATTCGCAGTATTCGCAGTATTCGCGGTATTGAATGATATTTCTCAGTATTGAATAATACTGAAGTTTATTTAACTAGAAGTGTAAGTATCTGTACGGATAGTGTGTGCGTATGGAGGGGTCGAGGTCGAAAATTTTCGAGGGTTACAAATTCGCTACAGGCTTCCGTAGGTAGAGATCTCGCTGCGACACAGCAATGGACGAAAGGATATCTGTCTCTTCAATCGACCTTATGATAGTAGCTTTTTGCGCTGAGGCGTGAAGTACCGCCATCGAGGGATTCTGAGGACTGATTTTATATGGGCTGCTCTCTAGGTTGACAAGCCCATGGTAACTGCGCGTTTTTAGAGTGTGGGGGAGAAAGAGGCAGAGACGGTCCACGTCAATGTGTCATTTCTTATCCTTTTATTCTGAACTACCGATCATAATCAACGATAACAACGCCATCCCACTCCCACTACCGTCATTTCCAGCTGCTCATTACATGGAATCCGTTCCCTCCCAATCACCTCCCAATCCCAATCATTACAATCATCTAGACAGCATTCCTATAAACCTGTTGCCCCTGATTCCTAAACATAATCGTATCCTTCCTCTGCATAATCAACAATGTCCTATTAAGCGCCTGCTCACTAAACCCCTTCCCCTCCACCATCTCCCTCCTCAGCGTCGCCAAGCTCGTGCTCCACCCGATCGGCAACCTCCTCTTCAGCTCCCCCTCGAGCCTGTGCACCTCCTCATTGAGCTCCTTGCTGCCCTGGTTGCTGCCCTGGTTGACGGCGTCCATGGTCGAGCAGAGGAAGAGCCGGATGGCTTCGTCGACGTGGGCTTCTGTCGCGATGGGGGAGAGGGTGAGTTTGGCGAGGGCTTCGGTGATGCGCACGATGGCTTCGAGCTGACGGACGGTGATGGGGATGGAGGAGCGGAGGTTGGTTTCTTTTTCGGCGGACTTGACTTGGCGCCGGATGGAGACGAAGTGGGATGAGAGCTTCTCGGCGGCTTCGGCGCTGAGACGAGGTGCACAACGTCTAAAGGGAGCCATTGGGTTAGTTCTAAGTTTGAGTCGTGGGGAAATGTAGAGGTCGGCTAAGTGGGATATAATAAACTTACGACTTGCAGTAGCTCACGTAGCGCTTCATCTTGTCAACAGGAATCTCCGCTTCAGCAGTCTCTTCGACGCGCTGGCCGCCCATCTGAATACCCATGACGTGCTTGGCAATCTTCTCGTCCCTCGCTCGTGTGTGCTCATCCTTGACGATAAAGATCATATCAAAACGAGACAAGATCGTCGTCTGGAAATCGATATTCTCTCCAGGAGACTTCATGTCGTCGTACCGGCCGAAAATTGGATTAGCCGCCGCGAGCACCGACGTCCTCGCGTTGAGAATAGTCGTGATACCAGCCTTCGCGATGGAAATGGTCTGTTGTTCCATAGCCTCGTGGATGGCCACACGATCTTCGTCTCGCATCTTGTCGAACTCGTCGATACAGACGACTCCGCCGTCAGCGAGAACCATGGCTCCGCCTTCGAGATAGAATTCTCGCGTGGATTGGTCACGCTGGACGGAAGCCGTCAAACCGGCCGCTGACGAACCCTTGCCGGACGTGTAGATGGAAATGGGCGCCACCCGCTCGACGAACTTGAGGAGTTGGGACTTTGCTGTACCGGGGTCACCGAGGAGAAGAACGTTGATGTCGCCTCTGAGCTTCATGCCATCTGGCAAAATCTTCTTCGAGCCACCCATGAGAAGGCATAGGATGGCCTTCTTGATGTCCCGGTTTCCATAGATCGACGGCGCAATGCAGTCCGTGAGAACTTCGTAGATATCCTTCCGCCGGCTGAGCTCCAAGAATTCCTGTTCCTCCTCCTCGGAAAACACAGCGCTTCCCTTGGCAGTCTGATCGAGATCGGTCTGGATGCCGACTGCCCTAAGGTATGGTGTCCGAATGGCGACGGCGCCACTGGTCGCGTTGGTCTTGGATCCCTTGTTCTGGTAGATCGAGAAGATGCCAGTGATGGTGCAGCGGGAGCCAGGTACGACGCGGTTGGTAAGGTACCTGTCGGCGGAGATGAGGACGTGTCTGGGGAGCTCTCCCACGGGGACTTGGTCGGGGGCCTCCTGGAGTTTGATAATTTGCTGATCGACGAATTGAGACCGCTCGTGGATGACGAAGTAAGGGTCCATGGGGCATTTAGGGGTTGGGTCGTTTGGAACGCGTTTTCTCTCGCAAAGTCTCGGTAGAGTCACACCGGTAAAGCCGCCGAGGACTGGTATTGTTTGCGAGTGTTGGCAAGTCCGGCACTGGGCGACGATAAGGGTTGCCTTGGAGGACATGACAGATGCGCCGATGACGATTCCTGGTACTCTGACTAGCCTCGAGATGGTCATAGAGTCGAGATTTCGAATTGAGGTATTGTCTGCGTCGGAGTGAAGGAGGAGTTGATGTTCGGGAAGCTCAACCTTGCCCTCGAGGGGGAAGATGATGCGCATCGAGCACTTCTTAAGCGCCGCCTCGAACTGGAAATTGCGTGTTAGAAAGAAGAGGGGAATACTCCCACGAAAATCTCTATTCTGAAGGACATACCAGAGGAATAATATCGCCCGGTTCATTGGTGAGCTTGTGCGCAAGCTCTTCATTGTAGTTGATGAGGTCATTGATGTCGACGTCGCAGTAGTACCGCTTCAATAGGGCATTCTCGCGCAATTGATCTCTACACCGCTATTAGCACCCGTCGGTCCGGCGACGCTGTATATCGAAGAGGTTCCTACCTGTATATGAACCGGTTGTCGAGTCTGAAGTTGAGGATGAAATTTTCGAGCTGTGCCTGGATCTGGAGAGGGGTGTCTTCAGTACTCTCGTTGAAATTGGCGGCGAAGACGTGGGTCGAGAAGACCGACTGGCGATCCATGGTGAAGATTTGGCCACTAATATAAGGGCGCTCGTCGATATCCTTTAACTGGGAGAGGAAATACAGAGGTCTAATGAGGACGTTGACTGCGAAGATCGAAAGTTGGCCAGGTGTTAATGTGGGGTGGGAGTGACAACGCTGCGATGAAAATGGCTGCTGGAGGGGAAAGGAAAAGCCCAACGCGAAAACGCGTCTAGATTGCAAAAAAAAGGACGCGCCTTCCCGCACACGAGTTTAAGTGGTTGCAGATCCACGCTCCCGGTCCAAGCGTCAAATTCCCCTGAAGCTTCCATTGTCACATCCAAAGTCCCCAAGTACCGATCGATAAGCTTATCATCACGTGCTTTCGGATAATTACTGGCGGAACTACGCAAGCAAGCCTCGAGTGTAGCACAATTGCAGCTAGTTGCATTGCATTGCGAAGGCGCCACAGCATCTTCGCAGGGTTCTGAGATTGAAGGGAGGCTTGGCTGGGCTGAGGACGACGTGTACCTAGTCTGGAGTGCTGACTAGCATCGAAATATCCCAACGAAACAGCGATTCCAGATCCTCGAAGTTTTGCGGACGAGGGCATTGAACGACCTACGAACTCATAAGTCGCTGAAACCGTTCAATAACCCTTCCCAGCGCATCCGCCTCGCCCTTTCCGTGCACCCCCCCGAGAGATGTCTCCACGATAGCCGCTTTCGACCCAGCCGTCAATCTAACCGTTGTCGGCTTCCTCTTCCTCCCGCCACCTCCTTCGCTCGACCTTGCCATACCGGACTATGGCTTCCTCCGGATCGGGGCAGCGGCCCACAGATCGATCATCGAACCCGGGACACAGCCGTTCTGATAGCTCCTTTCCAAGGTGGGAGATAGAGCTTGAACTGTTAGATATGGACTAACCGCTAACTATGATCAGCAGACATGGCCAAACCCATACACCAAAACCCAGACGGGGTTCGAATGCTAGTTCCATCCATTCCACGGCCGGATCCATAGGGGGCCTGTTGGACCCATCGTCCGGCTCATGGTCCCATCCTGTCCTCGAGCTCGGGCAAAATGGTATGTCTTCAACACACTCTCGGAACGCGCCCCTAAGCGGGCCGTCGCATTACTGACCATGCTTCCCCAATCAGCCATATCAACTCTTCTACAACCCCCGATCGTACGAACTGGCCTGCGAGCGCATCTCACCCCACCTCCGTCCAGCGGGCACAAGCCTCCGACCGCCAAGGATATTCCTCCAGTGACTTTGACGAATATACAGCAAATCGATGTGAGCGAATTCAAGCCGTACTTGACGCAAATGGGTGCGCTATACGAGCAGCTTCAGAGAGCGAAGGAGAGCGAAGATGATACCCGAAGCGCCCATAAAGGTTCCAGACCGGATGATGGCATCGACTTCAATAACGACCCTCGTTTCAAACCTGGGGGTTCTAGGGCCCCGGCGTCGCGCAAATCCTCTATATCTTCTATTGCGAGTTTAGGATCTATCGATTCGAGCGGCACTCATACAAGGCGGGGAGGATCCAGTCGCAAGACGGGGCACAACCCACCGCCTCTCTCTACTATCCCCACGGTATACTTTGAAGAGGACTTCCACCTAGAGAATCCAAGAACCTTTGATGTTGTTAGTGAAAGGTCTGAAGTTGTGCCCCAAACGCAGAAGAACTCAGACAAGGACGTCGGGAATGGTGCGGCGCCAGCTCCTCGAAAGGCCCTTGCGACGAATGCTATATTACAAGAGAAGCTCTCCTGGTACATGGACACTGTCGAAGTCCATCTAATTAGCTCGATATCAACGGCGTCTACCACCTTTTTCACGGCCCTTGGCTCCCTCAGAGAACTACACACCGAAGCCGCCGACTCTGTCGAAAGGATTAAAACCTTGCGCAAAGACCTTGTGGCTCTCGACGAAGAAATCGTTACCAAGGGACTCGAGTTATCGAAGAAGCGTCGAAAGCGCGAGAACCTGCAGCAATTGAGCGACGCGATACTACAGCTGAAATACATTGTCGATGGCGTCGGGCGATGTGAGGCGTTGGTAGAGCAGGGCGATGTCGAGGAAGCACTCACCGAGATTGACGGCCTAGAAAAACTAATGATCGGGGAACGAGACGATTCAATACCCACTATGAAGAATTCGCCTATTGCGCATATTCAGCTGCGCGACCTGACAGGGGCGAGTGCACTTCAAGGGGTACACAACGACTTAGACACGCTCAGGTTCAGGATTGGAAAGGTCTTCGGATTGAAGCTGCAGGAACTGCTCATGAACGACCTACGTAAGCATGTCGATACCGTGTCTATTCGGGAGGTCCTACAAAGGTGGGGAAGTGCAGCTGTGAGGGCGCGAGGCGGGCATGTCAAAGAGCCTTCAGTGTTCCCTGCCTATCTCGGGTCGACGGATCAGCTACGCGCCGCTCTTTTGCCAAACATTATCGGCTTACACCGAGCGAACCATATCGCGACGGCCATCACAGCATACCGCGAATCAGTCTTGCGAGAGATCCGCACCATTGTCCGACGGCCACTTCCAAGCTCCAATGATGATGATGCGGACTCCATGATGTCGGCTTCTACTATGAGTGGCGGGGGTCGGAGTCGGACCAACCAGGAGAAGTCGGCCATTTTGGCGAGGAATCTACGCGCCCTCGACGCTGAAGACGGAGAGGAGCTCCTAGCTAGGATTTACGTGGGCGTCTCGGAGACCCTTAGGAGAGTGACGACGCAAACCAAGGTTCTGCTCGACATTGCGAGCGAAGTTGGCGATCCCCAGGGTACCGCGAATGCCAAGTCGCCATCGGTGCGGTCGCCAATCGCCAGCCCGAATCTCGGCCGCATTCAGCAAGACCTCTCAGGCTTCGAAATCCAGGAAGAGCTTCACAAGGCGCTGGATCTGGGTAACTTGCTTGGGCAGGCGGTCGATGGCGGACACGACAAGATTATCCGGATTCTACGGGTGCGGTCGGAGCAGAGCGTCAACCTCGAGCTTACGCAATTCCTGCGGTACTTTACGCTTAATCTCTTTTTCGCAAACGAGTGTGAGTCCATTTCTGGGCGGAGCGGTACCGCGCTTAAAACACTGGTCAACAACCAAATCAAGGAGTTTGTCAAAGCGCATGGTGCCAGGGAGATCCAAATCCTCGCGGAAGGTATGGGGCCTGATACCTGGAACGCCAAGGACTTTGGCGACAAGGAGAACAGGATATTAGAAGAGATCTTGCAGTCGAGCACGCGCGATCCCGAGTCATGGGGAAAGCCGAGCAGGATATGGTTGCCTCCTACGGTGGATGAGGAACTTAACGGCGCAGATGATAAGCCATCCGATACGAACGGGACCAAGGAGAAGGCGCGCAGCGCCACTATCGACTCGGAGACGTTCCTACTCCCCAACTCGGCGCTACTCTGTCTCGACGGCATCTCCCACTTCCTCCGCCTTATGAGTGGCATCCCGTCCATGACGGCGGACATCGCGACGTCTCTCATCGCCTACCTTCACATGTTCAACTCGCGGTGCACGCAGCTCATCCTCGGAGCGGGCGCCACCAAGTCGGCCGGCCTCAAGAACATCACGGCGAAGCATCTTTCACTCGCATCACAATCTCTATCCTTTCTCGCGACGCTCATCCCGTACATCCGCGAGTTCGTCAGGCGACACGCCGGGTCGGGCCCCAGCGCGGCGAACCTCATGGGCGAGTTCGACAAGGTGCGTAGGCTGCTGCAGGAGCACCAGGATAGCATCTACCAGAAGCTCGTGGACATCATGAACAGCCGGGCCGTGGCGCACTGCAAGTCGATAAGGGCGATGGACTGGGGGTCGTCGACGGCGAGCACGCCGGTGCACGCGTACGCTGAGACGGTGACGAAGGAGACGGCGACGCTGCATCGGGCGTTGACGAAGCATTTGCCTGAGCAGTCGATTCGGTTGGTTATGGTGCCGGTGTTTACGAGCTATAAAGACCAGTTTGGGAAGGCGTTTCAGGGAGCGGATCCCAAGACGGAAGCTGGTCGTGAGAGGTAAGATGTCGACGTTCCCAGTTTTCCTCTCTTTCTTTTTCCGCCTTGCACGTCTCTCTTCCCTTTGGTTTTCTTCACATTTTGGTGGTCTAAGTCTCTTACGGAGGTATGATACTAACGCTTTATCTAGTATGCTTCGTGATATCGAGCACCTATCCGCGAGACTCAATAAGCTCGAGGGCTTCGGGGACTTGGACACGTATCTCACCAAGATTGTGAAGGGCAAGGATATCAAGGTGGAAGTGAAGCCAGAGGCACCAAAGGTCGAAGAGAGGAAGAGCGGCGAGAAGAACGGCGAGAGTGCGAATAACGGAAACAGTAAGGTGTCGGAAGAGAAGAATGATAGCGAAAAGAGGGACGAGGGAAAGTCGGAGGATCCAAAGCCAGCTTAGGTTCGAAGATGTAAACGGGGAATACACGAACGTTTACGATTGGGAAGAGGGTACTTTTTTGTTCGTTCGTTCGTTTTCCATTGGGGGGAGTTTTGAGATATCTTAGAAAGGGCGTGTTTTTAGGAATGAAGCGAAAGACGTCGATGGCTACCTACGAAGCATATGGGGAGCCCCCTTTTCCTGGTCAAGCTTCTATTGATCCCCTGGACATGGGGAGAGAGGGAGAGAGAGAGTGTGTGTGTCTGTGTGTGTGTCCACGAACTTCAAAAGGTGAGAGCCTCCAGAACTGCCCCCAAATAGTCGGATGCACAACCAACCTCCCTTTGCTTCCCTTTCCACATCAACTTACAATCCCCTGTTGAGCGGAGTGAGAGGGTAATACAAGTCCCTTTCCGAACGCCGGCTTAGAATCGGAGTTGTATCTCGAAGGATCTCCGTTTGAACGCCCCTAATCTCATCGCTAGTGTTGGACTGTCTTTCCTACCCATATAAGTGAAAAGCGAAAGATAAAATTGAGATAAAGAATACGATAACTCGTACTAGAAAATGACTTGTCTGAGTAAGGAAGACGACTGATCGCCAAAAGCCGAATACGCTCCCTGAACCTGTCAAAACATTCATTGATGATATATATTTCTTTTTCTTTCCCTCCCTCAATCCCAGCTAGAGATGGGCCCTCCCCTTTTATCTTTTATATGTGTAAATGACACTGGGTTCTTAGCTCCGCGGCTCTTCCCCATGACCCCCGGTAACTTTCGTCGCCGGCCGGGTGCCTTTAGTCCTGCACAACTATTTCCATTGATGGGACACAACAACCTGTCGGATTGCAGTCTTGTATATTCTATATATGTTCTGTAATGTGGGCAAATTTAGTTCTTGTAGTGTATAGGAATAGGAGTTCGGACCAATGTTTATTCGTCTCCGTGATCACTCGTAAAACCGAACCATGTCCGGACATGTCTTCTAACACAACCCGTCCATCCAGTCCATACTTTGTTTTTCCCCTTTTCACAACAATCCAAGACGAGTGGCCACAACGGCAGCCATGTTCGCCCTCAGCCCACACCCTCCAGCTATCTTAGGTTGCTCCCTCACAGACTTTTCCCACCTCATACCAAAACACTTACGCCCAGGAAGCCCAGAGCGTCAATTCTGGCAAGCATGGCATTATACCTAATCCCTCTGCCATTTTTGCTGTACATCAGAAGAGTACCAGCATGATAAGTGCTGGGGCTGGACTATCGTCCGCACCTCCTATGATGATGATGAGGAGTTCGCTCGAGCTGTTGCTGCTATTCAAAGACTAGCCTTAATTCGCCTCGAAGACAAATGCTACGAAAGCAGGACAAGGGGGAAGCCAGATAATGATGATGCGAACGCTGTAATAGAGAAACTCGATTAAGTGCCAGGCTACGCTCCATCCAACTATATTCAACAGGCTTGGAGTATGATGGTTAGCTCTGCTCGAGATGCTCTGCCCAAGGGAGAGCCATTTACACCTGACTGGGTCATCACGCACGAGTTGATACGGCGTTACCATCATATCATCCTACAGGACCGCAAGGCTTTAGGTGGAGCTAGCGCATCTAAGGCTTGGGAGTACACACATGCCCTGAAGCAGGAGCTGTATGGAGAAGTGGTTCGAGCATATTGAGATTGCTCTAGTTCCCGTTGGGAGCTAATGAATGTACGGAGTAGAGAGAGAGAAAGAAGAAGGGCACTATGGCCTTGTCTTGCCCTCAAAATAACCAGCGAGATAATGTACGAAGTTGTGTTAAACTGTGTAGTACTCCTCTCCGTCTCTTCAAGGAACAGTGACCCGGAAAAAGAAGCTGCCAACACCGGCCCCGTATCCCCCCTTTCCCCCCGCTTTGCACTTTCTCTAGATTTTTTATGACTAGAGAAATGCGTGTTAGCAAATCGCAAACTTCATACTAGGAGGCACGGCCCAACTGCGCGGAGCGTCTGGCCAGATCCGGGGTCACGGGCAACTCCATCCTAGATCTGGGATCAACTCCACCTAGGGTCAGCAAGGCCCAGATCCAGCATCGAGGATAACTCCGTCACCTGGTGTCGGGATCAATGCTTGTTCTATCCCGCCCTGTGGCTGCTAGAAAGGCGAGCATCCCATTTTCTCAAGCTTCCGTCTTCGGCATCTTTGACTCAAGTCCAGGCATGGAGAGACGGAGACGGCAAGGAATCGGGCTTCGATGACACCAGTGGACAGTAGCCTTCTCGGACATTTTTACGGGATTTCTTTCCTTGTTTAGATAAGTCCCCCGAGCCCAGCGGCCTCGGTCTACATGACATCAGTTCCGAGATCCTTATTCCTGAAAAAACGGAGGTTCTCCGCGGTGTTCCTGTAGGCCCGGCGCTGGGGGGCAGCACTGGATTAAACCGCCTTTGGACAGTGGAAACAGTGGAACCAGTGGCAACAGGGCTTTTTTCCCTAGGACCACTTGCCCCTTTCCCCTGCGTGGGAGGAGGCAAGCTTTGCTAGACCAGGAACACAGCGCTAAAACCATCTTAGCGCTTGGCTTTTTTCCGTCTTGATTTTCTCCCTCGTTTTAGTAGAAGAGAATCTACTGAGGAGGTGAGGTTCGGAAAAGGTAGGGACAATCCAGGGTCCGGAACGATCTCGCTTCGAGGCAATTTTTTTCCGGTTTCCGGGATAAAGTAGACTTCTACTATTCCCCTGTGCCTTTTTTGGGAGATAGGTTGATATTGACCTTGTTTTCCCGGTGTACGGGTGTAAAAATTAGACACGGCACGGGCTTCTTGTGTGACGAGCGGTGAACAGGACTGATATGGATAATATGGGATTAATCAAGTAGAAGATGGGATGAAAGCGGTGCATATTGGGATCGTTATCATGTGCAATTCTTATGTCTTGGACGAATTTATTTACAATATGAACATCTGGCGAGTCGGGATCTTGGAGCCGGAGAGCCCGGATGCTTGTTCTATTCGAGGAGTTAATGTTCACCAAGATATTCGATGCCAGCTTCCCTGAAGATAGGAATTGTATTGCCGCAAGATACAGTTTGGATGGGCATATCCAAATTTATATATACAAAGAACAGAAGGGGTATGTAACAAACGCCCAAAAACGCATGCTCAAATAATCCAAGCATCATCCCAAAGAAGAGAATAAAGAAGTAGTGGCAGAAGGACGGGACGAGCTTCCATCGAAAGCAACGCATGTCTAAAGAGTGTTGTCTGCATCCTTGGCAGAAGTCATGTAAGGATCGTAAAGTGTAAAACTCATCAGTGTTTTTTCCCATCCGTTGGCGCCGTGCTGCGGAATCCTAGGTCCAAGTCATGTCCAAGAGATCCTACTTGTGTTGTTGATCTTCGATTTTGGTATCAAGTGTTTGTTGATTGGCAGGTCTTGGTTCATCGTTTACCACTTGCCAAGCACGAATCTGCGCTCAACATTGCCTTCCTCCTCCTCACGCTTGCTATATCCAGACCCGCCGAGAGTGCAGACGAGGTCCGTCTCGGGAGTCGTCTTAGTCTGGACATCATCAGGGAGGTAATAAGCATTATTGCAAGGGAAGACCTTGCAACCCGAGGTAGGCGAGTTGGAGCTCTTGGGCCACAGCTCCTTGACACCGACGTGGTCGTTGGCGTTGACGATGGCAGAAACGTCAAAGTAGGTAAGACCGTTCCAGCCCTGGAAGGCCACCTCGCCGAGCATACCGGGGATGCGAGAGGAGCCGTCGGAAACGGAGTACCAGTTGCCGATCCAGCCTTGAGGGAACTCGGCCGTCACGGTGGCGTGGCCCTCGACGTTGACGTCGGGAAGGGTCGGGCAGCCGGCATTGGGGGTGAAGACGATGGTGCGGTGGGTGCTGTCTTGGGAGATGAAGGTGACGGTGTTGGCGGCGACGGCGACGGCCGAGGCGAACATGCCGAGGATGACGCTGGAGAACTGCATTTTGATGGGACTTTGGGCTTGTGGGGCTCTTGTCTTTTCTATGGTTCTTCTTATATATAGAAGGAATTTGGAAGCTCTCGGCTGCGTTGATATGTACTTTGTTCAAGGAATGTAAAAGGCCGACTCAGTCGGGGAATGTTGTGGCTGCTACTTAGAAGGAGCGGGGCAGCTTGTCGAAAGGAAAGGACAGTGGGAATGGAGGGAGAGGATCGCGGAGATCTCCAACGAAAAAAAGGAACGTTTGGGATGTTTGAGGGTGTTTGGGTGGAAAAGCAAGAAATCCCGAGAAAAGAGGGAGAAACCCACTCAGGACCTTTATACAAGAAGCGGGTCACAAAGAAGCCATCTTGGAGGGTGGGGCAGGTGGTGATACATGCAAGGGCATGAGGGCGGTAAGGAGAGGAGAGGAGAGGAGAGGAGTCCTATGCAAGCTTTGGACAAATAGGACCCCGTCCCTGAAGCCGGGAACCCATCGGAGTCCAACTGGTGCAGACCCTGTGTGCCCACTCCGGTCCCCCGTCGTTGAAGTGATTGGCTCCCTTCCAGAACAGGGCCGCGCTGTTTCTCTTCCTGACCGAAGATTGGCTCCGTCTCTGCGGACGAAGAAGAAATGTGCTCACATACTCCGTAGCCTCCTTCGTGAAGGGTTTGCAGGGTTTGCTAGTGAGCAGACCCTTAACCCAAGAAATACACTATATCGCACGTCGGGCCAGACGGACTCATCTAGCATCCATCCCGGCCAAGCCGTGCTGGAGGAAAAAAAGAAAAAAATCACGTCGGTTAGTTTTCCATCAAAAAGAAAAAAGAACCAGGGGCCTCAGCTGAGCGGTTCTGGAAACGGGGATCTGGTCAGGGCGAACTCCCAACCAGCTGGAATCTGCCCAGATCAGGCATGGTTGAGGCCATTAAAGGAGACCGGTTGGCCACGCTATGCCCGGAAAGGTAAATGAAACCATGCCAGCACCGCGGGCCACGCCAGCCATGCCAGGAACCAGGGGCGAATCGATCGCTAATTGGCAACAGCAGCCCGGCAAGAAGGAGGGGTCGAACACGGTGAACACCATTTGTGAGGGTTCGGAAAGGATTGCCTGTCCAAGTCCACAGTCATGTACTTTCGTCCATACTGAAGATGAGAAATGGGGAGAGGAATTGTTTCTGGGAGCGGAAGAGTTGGACTTGTGCAAAAGAGGAAAACCACCGGACTTGGGTAATGGCGAGCAATTTCGGGAGGAGAATTTCCTCGAGAAGCTCTGCCGGCCCCTCTCCTCACAAGCGATGTTACACTGCCATCTGATCTAGGCCAGTTCTCCCGGGACGATCCCCCAACTCTGTCCAACATGCTTGAAGTCGAAGTAGGACATACCACTTCCAACCCTCCACCACCTCGGGCCAGACGCCTTTTCGCTCCGATCAAAGAGGGTGTGAAGCCCTATCCCGTTTCCGTTGGGTACTCCGTACATCTGGATAAAATAGACAACACAGGCACCGATAATCAATACAGGGTTCTAGCGAGGCAGACGGGGCCTACACCATTGTCCTTGCTCCGACCCTGCGAATAGGAACGTCTGGATTGAGGAATGTGGAGAGGAAAAGGCGCTCTTCCCCTTCTCCTCAACATATGTACACTACGTGGACATCGCCACAGTTTCCACTGTGGATCCTGAACGACGCTTGCGCAGGACCCAATGCGAGCATTTTCAGTCCGTTGACAATGCTTCTTCCTCTGGAATGCTGGGTCTTGTTTTCAAATCATCCCGTCGGAGGAACTTTGAAAACGAAGCTTTCATCCCTTCGACACCGGGAGTGGCCTAACGCTGCTGGGGGGGGATGAAAAAGGAAATGATGAAAAGAAAAAAAAATGTAGAGAAAAAAGAATGGAAGAAGAGAAGAGGACGAGGAAGAAGCCAATCCACGCCGGCTTGCGACGAAGTGGTGACAGCCAAAACTATGTTGTTTCGCATGGACATTGACTGATTTGACCCATTTGACTGATCCAGGGACTACGCAGCTTTCTACCCCTCCATGCTGAAGGCTCTCCCCCTCTTCGGAAATTCTGGGCAGCATGTTGTGAACATCCCACCCTCCTAGATGATGGTGCTTTGTGGCAACTCGCACCTTTCCACGTGTCGGCATGTGTGAGGGTTGTGGCTGCATGCGAAAAATTTTCATCCCATCTTCCCCATTTTCTCTCCGGCCGGTCCGAGTCTCTCCAAGGCGAACAGGCGAATAGTAGGCGCCCTCTTGAAGTCGGGCGAAGAGCGAGGCGTTCAAACCCCCTTCTTGATGGGGGCTTGACACGTTCCCTGGAGGCTCTGGCGTTAGAGCCTAACGCATCCAAGCTTTTTGGAGCAAACCGCAAATCGGTGGAGGGGACGAACGGGCGAGAGAGCGGAGTGGGTTATGTTCGGTTTGCTTCTTTTCCGCCCTCCGCAAGGTCAGATGAGGCCGTTGAGACAATGACTGCCGATTGCCGTCTTGAGCGCATGCAGGTACCGCATCGGATCTCAACGCTTGCAATCAATTACAATAAGTTGGGTGCGGTCATCAGGCACGCCTCAATCTATACAGAAAGCCTGTTATTGCATGGTATTATGAACCGTCCCTGGAGTCCTTCCCCGGTGTATGGATCAATTGGACGGTTCTTTACCGGGACAAGACCGACTGTAATTATCTATAATTGTCAACGGCTTTGTTCAACCACGCGAGATGATAAGCTCATCACTCAACATGGGAACGCGGACGAGAGGGCCACTAACTGTGGAAGACAAGCGTAAGTACCAACAAGACATAATTACGTCCTGAACCAAGCAAAAATAGATTCCAGGCTGAAGCCTCACCATTGGATCGTGCATGTCTTTCCTGGATCACACGTGGAAGTCAGGCAGTTATGATGCGGGGAGACCCTTCTGGTCTGGTGGTCTCGACATGCTCTTTCCCCTCTCCTCTCATCGTCTATTGTTCCTTGCACCTACCGGCCCTTTCCGATCAATCTCCTTCCTGTAGCCCAGAGCCGTTTGTTCCGAGTTTGACACCGCTTTTATTTTTGTCCGGCGCCATCTTACTCATAGAGAGTGAAGACGCGTTATCTGCAGGATGAAGACAAGACGTGTGTTTGTCTCACTTTTAGAGACACCTCACCGAGCTGAGACAGTAGCAAGGCTTAGAGCCTATGATGGAGTTTACTTCGTTGAGAATTTTCGCACCCCCCGGGTCATTTCAACGGAAGCATCCAAACTTGAAGATGGGCATCACTCTATAAGTTGGCGATTGAAGGTTAGACCCAGTAGAAATTCGAGAATAGTTTGTCCGATTCATCGAACGACGTGGCATGTTATGGCCTGTCATGACCTGGATCACCTTGATTGACACGGATCTACATCGCAGAACTCCGTGATGCACACCGGCCCCGGGTCTCGTCCGTGGTCTGGGGCATCTCCGATCGCACATCCGTCTGCTTGAAAGGCTCTCTCATCTTCGGTCCCCGGCAGCTCGACTGAGCTGTGCCCGACTAGGCAAGACCCAAATTTCCCACCTAGAGCATACAACACTGCCCTACCCGCGCAACCTGGCGCAAATAAGTATCGTGGACAGCGTTTTTTGGGAAATGAGCAGTTGGATTTAGGCTGCTCGCGGCGGCTTGATAACTGTCCCTCAAACGCGAACCCCTGCACGCGTTCGCCGAGGCTGTGCCGGGGTCGGTTGATCACCAGACGGCTGGATACGCTTAATGCGAATAAAGTTGTTTCAGACACTGCAAGGATCACCACCAGGTAGACAGAGCCCATGCAAAAATCAATGTGAACCCGGAAACAAAACGGGGATCGACATCAATCAGCCTAAAGGATGGAGATAATCATCCTTGAAGATGGCTTTCAATTCTCCGAATGCGGTCGGCAATGTAATCACCGTTGGTCCTCGCCCAGCAAGGCGAGACAATGGGAGAGCAAAAGCTCACGAACCACTGTCACCTCACAGGGCTGGAGCGGTGCCAGGGATGTTCCACTGATCAGCATGAAACTGCGTCATAGCTCTGGCGGCTCGGCGATCGTGGTCTTGACTTCGAAGGGCTGCCAACCAAGATGTCAATTCTATCCCAAAGATCAATCCTAGCTTAGTTCGTGTAAGCTAGTGCGATCCAGTTTTCTACCCACGAACAGATCCATCCAAAGTTCAGTCGGAAGGAAGAAAAGAAAATCAAGATCAGACAAGGGGAATATCTCCAGCAATTCTTGGTCGGGCGGTTCCGCTTCGCCAGAGGCCCCCTCCGTCGAGCTCCGTCTGCCCCAAGCTCCTCCTCGGAATCCTTCACACGCACCCGTCCCGGAAAAGGAGAAATGAGAGGGTTGGGCAGACCTGGCGGGGCATCGAATTGGTGACGGCGAGCTGTGCACTCCACAACACTAGCCGAACAATGCACCCACTTGGGCCAGGAACAGATCGGTCTAACAAGACTTCGTGATGTTTGCAAGACGAATGGGATTGTCCTGCCAGCGCCGTGGGTCCTTGGTGCATCTCGTCCCCCGCCGTCGCCTGGCTGTGGGCCCATCGCTCGGGGTTGGATCTGTGGCAAAACCAAGCTTGAGCAAACACTTCCGCAGTAGCTAGCGACGATGGACGAAGTGGTTTAGTGTCGATAGAGTGTGCGCAGTACGAAGTACGAAGTACCTCTGATCGATCTTGCTCACGCATGAGGCGGGCTCAATCAGCGGCTCTCACATGACAAGCACATGGTCGTTGAGCACCTGGAACCTTCCTTTTTCAACAATCGCAGTTCTTTGGTTCTTTCCTGGTTCTTCGTGTTTTAGTCACTTACATCATCGATGAGACTTGGACTTACTTCGCAGTACACAGGTACTCATACACAGGTACTCAGTACACTCACACGAGAATTGGACCAGCAAATGAACAAGAGGGAGCATCGGACGTCACATCTGCCTGCTGTACCTACTGAGGGTAAAGGCTAAGCGGTGTACTTGACGTCGGAGGGGCTCCCCAAGGCACCTCAAAGGCAAGCGCCATGGGAGAAAAGCAGCTGGTGCCCAGCCCGCATGTTTTGTTTCCCCAAGCCCAATAACCTCGGTCAGAAGAAACCTTGTCTGCGATTGGCTTCTCCCTTTTTTTGACAGCCAAAGGAGACCCTTTTTTTAAATCTGCAGGTTTGCAATTTCGTGGTCACAAACTTTCGCTGCCAAACAGCGAACTCTGGAGCAAATTCCCATTTGGGAATATGGAGGAATGAACAATCTGGTTTCCATGGACACACGCACACATTGCGCGCAGCGCGGGGGGCTGGGCCTGACGGTGCCAGGACCTTTTTGGTTACCTTCATCCCATGAGCCCTGAACGGGGAGAATTATCGTGCCGACACCCGGACCGTATCTCAGCTGCAAGGAAGAATACGACGGGAGGGCCAGTCCCAGTTCGTTGATTTCTCATCTGATCCCGAGCCAGGTTTCCTGGTTTCTCGTACAACGATACTACCGGATGCCACCCCGACACGAACAGTGAGCCTATTTTTGGGAGCGCCGAGGAACCGACCAACCATCCGAAAAACAAGGCTACGCCGAATCCGGGCCCAGCGTTGCACTTTCAATAACACTTCTGCTCTCTTAATCTGCGCTTGGCCCGAAAGACGTATGGTTCAGTTAACAGGCTGGATGACATACGAAGTCGTGGACTTACAATTACTGTCCGGGCCTGCCTGGCCTCCATAGCTCAGGGCGTGTGGTCGGCTCAGCCCAATCCTTGTCTCATCACTATTATTACTTCGTACGACAAGATACGAGACGCTTCGGTGTGTGTGCGTGTGTGGATGCTATTCCGATCCCATGATTTACAAGTAATGCCCCGTTGCTTCAACATGACAAGACTTTGTGCGCTATGTGGTTTGAGGTGAGGCTCTCCCATCGCTCGCTTGACGATTATTGATACGAACAATGTCACCAGAAACCCGGAATCGCGGAATTTGGAGGGTCGCGTAAACTACCAAATGAAATTGTTTAGAGCCGCAGCCGCAGCCGACTGGTGACGTTTGTGCGGTATTTGGGAAGGTTGGGGGAAAAGTGTGGGAAGGTGCGTGAGAAGGTGTGGTGGGCATCACATTTTTTGGAATGGTTGGTCGGGTTGTGGGTTGTGCCTGACCAATTGACCAAAGCCAAACATCACCATGATGGATTATCGACCGAGACGGAAATAGATCACTCGTCCATCCGCGAGGAACGTGGCATCCCATCCATGCGATTGGGACAGAGAAGAAGAGAAAAATCAAGAATTCCCCCTCCGACGGACTCTATTGAAATGGCTGGGTCCACTCTTCACATTCTTTGGCATGATGATGATTTCATCATGGAAAAAAGAAAAAGACAGAACCTCTGCTCGCCAGCACCAAATTGAGTTGGTTGGTTCTCTCTCCTCGAACCCATCCAATCAGGGTCTGGTCGTTTTCAATGACATCACACAAGGCCCGAGCAAGCCATGCTCAGGTTGCCAGGCTAGCATTTTACGTCTCCGTCTCAACCGAGAGATCCAGGTCGTATTTGATCTTGGGTTCGACTACTTCGTAGATTAGTTTCTCTTCTGATGGTGCCGCTGAACTTCTCAAAACCCCGATGACATCGGCGCTAGGAACGTTCTGATCTAGCGCAGTGTCCACCACTGCTAAACTGCGGACAGTCATGCACTGGCCCGTTTTCTCCACGGAATTTCCGGCTGTCAAAGTGCACACATGCACCAACATGGTAAGCTGTGGATGTTTTCCCTCTCGTATTGATCCCCATCACTACCCACCATCATCCCACACCATGCCCTGGCTAGAGAGGCTAGAACTGCGGGTCTCGCTTTCACCGTCACTGCTCCCCCCTCCCCAGCATGACCAGGCATTTTCCCTTTTCTTGTTCGTTTACATTCCCGTATTTCGTAGTGTACTTGATACGAGGAGTAAAAAAAGAGGTGCTAAAAGTAGCCAAGCGGGACATGGTCCAAGACCGGCATGTTAGTAGGTACATCCTTGTCCTTCAGGTAGAGGTGTCGTGCGTGTCTGTCTCTCCCATCATCTTCTCCAACTAGATAATAATACGGTACTCTCATATCAGTGAAAAACGCAGTCTATCCTCACGTACTCAGTAGAGCTCAGGGAATTGCTTGTTGACAGTGGAGAAGAGAACTGATGCTCGTCCCATTCCACCCTCGGGCTGGGACTCGAAGGGGACAAACCGGGGAAGATCTACACAAGGAACATGGCGTGAGGGGGGTTCTCGGGGGTCCCTTTCGTCGGCTCCGGTTTTTCCTTCTTCCTGTTTTTTTCGCTTGTGGAGTAAAAAGAAACCGTCTGATAACGGAGTGAATCGGCAGGGAACAAAGGGCCCTGGAAAGACAAGACGTCAAGAGGATGAGTAAACCAAACGCTGGTCTAAATGGGGAAATGGTGGACATGGTCAAGGCATACGAAGTGTGGTGATGTGGATTTAGATGTGGATGCTCCATGTGGATGTGGGGGGCGTGTGTGCTGTCATTGCACCACAACAGCATCCTTCTGCACACTCCCCCCCTCTTCTCACACTTCCAACCTCTCTGCTGATCATTAAGGACTAGTGTAGGGACTGCGTTAGCAACGCTGGTCGCTGAGTGCATGGATGAGAGCTCTGGGCACCGCGGAACGAGGGTCCCAGCTGCTCGGTCGTTTTGCCTTCCCTATCGCCGCTTATACACTATGTAGCTCACATCCCCTCCGTCTTCCTTCCGTCTTCATTATATAAAAAGGCTCATGGACTCCCTCCAACCTTATCCCTTCTTTCCTTCCTAACCATCTTTATCATCAACGAGAACCAATCGTTTCATCCCTCTAGGGACTTACATCTCTCGCTTTCCCCCCCTTTTTATATGCTTTCGACCTTCGACTTTCGTTAGCAGATACTGAAACCACACATTCGTTCACAATGAGGCTCGCTCATTTGCTTCCTGTCGCCGGCCTCATCGCGGCCGGCCTCAGCATCGACACCCCCGTCAACGTGAGGGCCGTCCGTCCTCGTGGCGGCTACGGTGACGGCCCCGGAGGATTCGGCTACGGCGGCCACGGCGGAGACGACGGCTGGGGTAACGGCGGCGGAAAGGGTGGTCACGGTGGTGGTGGCCATGGCGGCGGCGGCCACCATGAGCCCGAGCCCGAGGAGCCTTGTGAGACTAGCGAGGTTCCTCCCCCGGAAACCACCCCCTGTGAGGAGGAGACCACTGAGGTCCCTCCCCCCGAGACGACTCCTTGCGAGGAGACGACTGAAGTCCCCCCTCCCGAGACCACACCTTGTGAGGAGGAATCCACCACCGAGGTTCCGCCCCCGGAGACGACCCCCTGCGAGGAAACTACCACTGAGGTTCCCCCTCCCGAGACCACTCCTTGCGAGGAAGAGTCCACCGCCGAGGTTCCTCCCCCCGAAACCACACCTTGTGAAGAAGAATCGACCACTGAAGTTCCCCCTCCCGAGACTACACCCTGCGAAGAAGAGTCCACTACTGAAGTTCCTCCTCCCGAGACTACTCCCTGTGAAGAAGAGTCTACTACTGAAGTTCCTCCTCCTGAGACCACACCCTGCGAAGAGGAGAGCACCACAGAGGTCCCTCCTCCCGAAACTACTCCTTGTGAGGAAGAGAGCACTACTGAGGTGCCCCCTCCTGAGACCACTCCTTGCGAGGAAGAGTCCACCACCGAGGTTCCTCCCCCTGAGACTACCCCCTGTGAGGAAGAGTCGACGACTGAAGTTCCTCCTCCCGAAACTACCCCATGTGAGGAGGAGTCCACCACCGAAGTACCCCCTCCTGAGACGACTCCTTGTGAAGAAGAATCGACCACTGAAGTTCCCCCTCCCGAAACTACCCCATGTGAGGAAGAGTCCACTACTGAAGTCCCTCCCCCTGAAACCACACCCTGTGAAGAAGAATCGACAACTGAAGTTCCTCCTCCCGAGACTACTCCCTGTGAAGAAGAGAGCACGACTGAGGTGCCTCCTCCTGAGACCACGCCTTGCGAGGAGACCACCACTGAGGTCCCTCCTCCTGAGACTACGCCTTGCGAGGAGACCACCACTGAAGTTCCTCCTCCCGAGACTACCCCCTGTGAGGAAACTACTACTGAGGTGCCCCCTCCCGAGACCACGCCCTGTGAAGAGACTACCACCGAGGCCCCTCCCCCGGAGAGCACTCCTTGTGAAGAGTCTAGCGAGGTTCCTCCCCCTCCTGAGTCCACCCCCTGCGAAGAGACTAGCGAGGTTCCCCCTCCCCCTGAGTCGACTCCTTGTGAGGAGACTTCGGAAGTTCCTCCTCCTCCCGAATCTACTCCCTGCGAAGAGACTTCTGAGGTTCCCCCTCCTCCCGAATCTACTCCTTGTGAAGAGACTTCCGAAGTTCCTCCCCCTCCGGAGTCCACTCCCTGTGAAGAAACCACCGAAGTTCCTCCTCCTCCCGCCGAGACTTCCAAGGTCCCTCCCCCTCCGGGAACTGAGGTTCCCCCTCCCGCTGAGACCACTCTCAAGCCCACAACCAAGGTGCCCACGCCTCCCGAGCCGACTCCAGAGCAGCCCACCACCGTCCCTCCCACGGCGGCTGGTGCCAACAACGCTGTCAGCGGTTTCGCCGCTGCTGCCGTCGCCCTCGCTGCCCTCTTCCTCATGTAAGTGGAGCAGCAGCAAGAGGTACAGAGATATCTCCTACGGAATTCCGAAGACTGTCATCCTCACCCGCATCACATACTAGCGGGTGAGTTGAGGCACAAACTAGGGCTAGGCTATTTTGCATTGGTGTCAAGGGTTTATAGACTGGGCATTTTTTGGATATGACCACTTTTCGGGTTTTAATTTTTTTGCTTTTTTTGGACCGGGAAAAATAACTGGGTTGGCATGACTGGAAGAAGAACATATTTTTACAGGATTCACGACTTTCCTTTAGAGACGCCCTTCTATTCACCCTTTTTGGCATTATTTTCTACTTCTTCGGGGATGAGCAGTTTGGAGACCAGCATATTTTTGTTACGATGAGAAGTCGGTCGGGATAGGGAATATGGAAGGATTTATTTGGATGGATACAGGTAGAATAGTAATCAATAGTATATTTATTGTTTAGTTTTTACATTTTTTACTTTCTCCAGAACTCTTTTGTGACCCCTGGTGATGATGGATATTGGGATTTTCACTGCTGCGAGCAATAATACGAGAATGATTTGAGGCATTTGCTCATTCTCGAGTCATCGTTACCCGGTTCGGCCCTAAAGCTTGGCGGCGATCATGAGGTGGCGTCGTAGCAAGCCCAAGGTTGGGAGAGACGCAATGTAACGATGCCAGGGGGGAGGGGGGGTGTGAGTTGAGTGTGCGGGACGAGTTCGGCTCCGTTCCTCTCGGTTTTCTGATCAAAGATTGCCCGATCATTGATGCTGTGCTTGGAAGGATTACAATACATGGTCTACATGGTCAGGGCTGCATGCTCATCTGCACCCAACGCACAATGGACTTGGCTCTATTAGCGAGTTAGAAGCCTGGGGAATGTAGCAGGCACGTGTGGTTGGTGAGGGTTTGGTTGCCAGGGACATCGGATACGAGAAAGCAGCACGAGCACAAAAGATTGGGGAACCCTGATCGATAGGAACGTGGGAAGACGAGGTTGGTGAGCGGGCGTGGGATCGATACGCAAGGGTCGTTTGTGCGGTGGAGTACTCGGAATGGCATGGAATGGAATATTTTACTGTTTTCGCATGGCATTTCTCTCTCGACCAGTTCCTGTTGCTGCTGTGTGGGAATCGACGAGGCATTATCTTGGAGGCGAGGATAAGCATGAGGACGCATCTGCAAGGTGTTTGCTGGCGAAGGAGGTACATGCATACACTATGTCATTGATCCCCGATATTCTGTCTTCGTGGAGTCAACCTTTGGGCTAGAGCGGCGGTCCTGCATTGGTTTGGGGGCAGAAATGGGCTCGATGCAGCTCCAGTTCACAAATCAGCCAGTGGGCTTGAAAGCTTGTAGGCTTGAAGGAGGGGGAAGTCCCTTGGCCAGCTTTTGCTCGGCTGCGGCTTGAATTGAGTTTTGACTAGGAAGAAGGTTCACTAGGTTCTCATGCTAGCTGGTAGCTACGCCCTGCTTTGTGCAGTGGCTCGTCGACGATCCAGCTGGATTGAGCTCGGGAGGTTGGGTTCGTGCTACGTCGTAGCCGTGGTGAAGCTCATCGAGATAAGACCATCATGTCGAGATAACGTCACTTTCCAACAATCGGCAAGAGCGATCGCCAGCAGCCCAGGACCAACACAATGCAGCGTCGAGACCCGCAGACATCTCTCTGCCAACCTCTCGACTGTTGACCTTTGCTGCTCGATGCGGGTTAGCGTCGCTGCAAGGTGCATTTTCTGACTTCGTATTGCTGAGCTCGAGGTTTGGGCTGATTGGGTAGCGTCCGGATGGGGTCTCCGCGCCTGGCTCCGAATCGGGAATCGGGAACGCCACGGTCATGATACGTCATGATAGACTCACTAAGTTGAAGATAGATTAGAAACATCAAGACGGACAAGGAGAGTTACGGTGCCCATTATCGTCATTGTTTGGCAGGGAATCCCCGGTTTGCGGCGTCATTTGATAATCCTATCGCCGTGGAGTGAGAGTAATCACATTATCGAGATCCTGCAAGTGTCTCAAATGCTCACGTAGAACATAAGTTAGCAGTGCTCACTACTCTTCCACTTACACCGCCCATCTTTTTTGGTTCATCATGGCTCTCGGCATCTTCAGCTTCTTAAAACGACAATAACCTATTAAACGCAGATCAGAACTGAGCGGGACGCGGGTCTCAATCGAGATCTAGGTCCTCTTTTAAATTTTTTAATATTTTCCTTTGAAATGTTTTCTTCCGTTGCCAAGGGATCTTCCTAGCTAGTGTCCGGACTTGGTGATCTGGTAGTGGCTCGAGACTGCAAAGAGTTGCCCTTTTCACAGGATTCATTTTATTTCGTCTTATTAGTTTACTTCGTCCTAGTTTAGCTATGCCCAGCCCAGACAAGCACCCGATACCTCCCTCTTACCCTCGGTCACTCCGCGCTTCCCTGCTTGCTCGAGGGAGGATAGGATTGGGGTTGGGTGTGGGCAGATGAGCCAAACCTCGTATTTCCCCGGTCTGGAGCCCAGCGTTGAACCGAGAGGAGTGAGAGGCATGACCAGCCCATGTACAGAGCGGAGTATGCGTACGCATAGTGTACTCGTACTCCTCTTTCCTGCAATCCTCTGCAGCTCTCAATAAGTCGGGATATCGGCACACCACAACTGGCCGGGTCCTCAACTTCTCTTCTCGTGATAGGCGATCGAGTACTCCGTACTGGGTTTTCCATCTCGACCTGAGAGAAAGCAGTCCGAGGGCCTGATGGCGATGATGCGGGGAGACCCTTCTGGTCTGGTGGTCTCGACATGCTCTTTCCCCTCTCCTCTCATCGTCTATTGTTCCTTGCACCTACCGGCCCTTTCCGATCAATCTCCTGCTCCCATAACAAGCAGATAAAACAATTTACTCCATACTTCTTAGATTACTATCGTTTCTAATCTATTACGATCCCCACCAGAGTGATCACGATCGTCCTATTCAATCAACTCGTCAACACCACCCGCAGCAGCCCACCTCTCGCACTCCCTCCGACGCTCCGCAACCCACTCTTCCGACTCAGCGGGGAACAGATACCACTCCCCTCCGCCCTCCATGTCCTTAAACACCTGTTCAAGCTCGGCAACAGTTCCGTACTCCCCGTTCCAACATCGGGAGATGATTCCGTCCTCGGTCGAATCAGATAATCGAGGAAACTCCTTCCGTTGAAACATCTTCATCAACGTCGGAACATCGTATTCTTCCCGGGCATACGGATAGTGCCCACGTGTGAGGCTGTAAAAGATCGAGCCGATTGCGAAGTTCTCGGTATAAGGGCCGGCCAAACCGTATCCTCTCCCTTTCCCTTCTTCCTTGCTCAGGAGCCGGCCAAACGGCTCGGTCGCCACGGGCAGTTGGTTGCCCACTGGGAGCGATGAGCCCAAATCGTGAATTCTTAGGTTACCGTTCTGGTCAATGAGTAGATTGTCCGGGCGAAGGTCCCCGTGGGCGTAGCCCTGCTTTTCCATAAAGGCCGCTCCTCCACATAGCTGGCCCATCCAACGTACTGTCTTTCGTTGGACGTAACTATAGATCTTTGAACTGATCACGTCGCGGAGGTCCCGAACCGCACGCAGCATGAACGTTGCCGAAGGAGTTTGATATATGCACGGGATTATGTACGGACTCTTTCGATCGAGAATCTTGAACATCTTTTGCTCATTAGCGAATTCCTCTTCGGCGTCTTCGATCTTGCGGCGAGGTATCTTGACGACGACCAGGTCGCTCAGTTTATAGATGAGGCCGTAGGCACCCATGCCGAGTAATCTTGCCTTGAAGACATGACCATTCAACGGAATAATGGCGTCCGAATTGGTCTGCGTCGGTATTGGCATTCCAAGGAGGTCAGAATGAAGTATGAAACAGGTAGTGGAAAGTAAGTTATGCTTAGCAATTGATAGGGAATCGACGCTCTCAATGCTGGCGCCTTGGTAGGCTTCCGTCCTTGTTCAATTGTCTTGTCTTGGTTGGTTTACCAGTAAACCAAGTCAGCAAGCTGCTTAGGTCAGCCTACCAGGCCGCCGTCAAACCATCAAACCATCACAGCTTCCTTTATCCGTTGTTATCGTTCTCATCACTGGAGACGAAGGACAGCAATTAAAACAGCTTGGAGCATGCGGTGAATTGAAGAAAAGCATGTGGATATTCCATGCTCATACTAATAATGCTGTCTATGAGACGTCTATCCAGACTCCGTTATCATCCTGCCGCCAGTTTCCAGAATCCTTACAATCCTCGCAAGGCGCCCTTTTCCTCGTAGATCCCAAGACAGCCTGACGGGGCCTTTTCCCACAGGACTTATCAGGCGAGGCCTCCGCCGCAGAGCAATGGGTCTTGCGGATCTCCACCTCGATTATTTCCTCATGGCCGCAAAGAAAGTATCGCTTGCCGGCACCCCACTCGGTGCACCCGTCCTCGCTGCAGTGTGGTATCAGTGGAGACGTAAGGACCGTGAGGTTGTCCTTGGAAGATTACGAGAATTACATACCATGTCTCGGACATAATTGCGAAGTTTTTTTCCGGAGTTTGAAGACGGCCTGGCAGGCAGTAGGTTGGCAGGCCGGCAGGTGTGGTTCTGCCTTATCGTATCAGTTTATGTTTGGGCGCGCGCGCGGGCAAACAGAGGGAACGATCACATCGGTACAGACAAGCTTGGTCTAAAGGGAGGCTGCACATTCTTGGAAAAGGTTCCTGGGAGTAAGTGAGGCCGGAAATGTTGCCAGCGCTGTGCTTTGAAAGACTGAAGTAGCCTCCTCACAATATCGAGAGCTATCAATATATATAACGCGCACCTAGCAGCCCTGTGTTTTTTGGGGCACAATCGTGCGGGGAAGTCGGTAAACATCTATGATGTTTTGGTATTTTCCAGGGTGGATGCTGGACTGGCTGTCTGCTCCTTTCAGCATGTCTCGACTGGACTCTCTCCGTAGGGCGAGTCCAACGCATCGAGTGAATGCATAATGTTGCGCTGCTGCGAGTTGTTAACGTGGGTGACCAATCTCATCTACTGCTTCGAGGAAAGGGGGGGATACGGGATAGGCAGCAGCTGCGTGGGCACCAACACTCGGTTGATGAGTGGTTGGTGATGAGAATTGGTTTTCTTCCACTTCATTTGCGTCGAACCGTCTTTCCGCGTTGTCTGCCTGGAGGACCAGAATTGAGAAAGATCAACAAATAATTTTTCAGGGAATGGAATGCGACTAGCACTGGTGTTCGGACATGATTCAACATTGCGGGCAAACTGGATTCGTCCGTGTACCATATTGAGCGACCCGACCTGGCACTCGATCGTCGTGAAAGTCGACAAATGTACCATCGGAGCCGAATTTCGTCTCGCCTGCCCAAGATGTAATTCCGATATTCTTAATAGGTCGCAGATGGAACTGGATGGGTCGTAGAAAACGCGGCGGCGGAAAAAAGCAGTAGAAAAGCGCCAGTTTGAGACTTGAGCACCAAGGACTGACCACAGTTTGCCTGCCCACTAAGTCAAGACCAGTGTCATATTCATTCCTCATGTCTAATCCTCATAACACTCGAAACCCATAATGCAATCTCCGGTAATAACTCCATATGATACACCGACTCTCCCAACCCCCATCACACCCCTTCAACATCCATCCTCGCCCTCACCTCCCTCAACAACGCCTTCGCCTCCTCCACCTCCACCCCGTCCTCACACAACTCCGTCGCCAACCGATTCGCCGTAACATAATCCTCCATATCAAGCGCATATCTCGCCAGCCACATCCTCGCCTTACTCGTCGCCGCCGTGACACCCGTGCCGCCCTCGTGATCCCCGGCCCCAACAGCGGCGCTCTCGCCCCCTCTGCCGTCGTCCGAAGGAGGAGGCGAGTCGTTGTGTATGGTGATCGACTCTTGGAAACGCATGTCGTCGGAGGATTGGACTCCGCCATCTTCCTGTGCGAGGCAGAGCTCCATGTAAGACTTGGCCTCGTCGATTTCGCCGAGCCGATTATACATGTTGGCAATCTGCAGCAACGTCTCGGGATCCATGTGTCCCGTCGTATTCCGTCCACCTAGCAACTCGCCGCCGCTGCCAAAGCTGCTCCCCACGTCGTAGTATGCATCGGCCAGCAGCGCGCGCTTAAGCGCCTTGATACCATCTCGGTCGCGATCCATCTTCTCAAGACACGAGCCGACGGCCAACCACATCTTGCCGTCCCAGGGCCGTAAGCCTGCCGCCTTCTTGTAGTACCATAGAGCGTAGGTGTGCATTTCGAGCATCTCGTATGTCTGACCAAGACCGTACCAGGCCCGATAATCCCGACGGTTGACGTCCACGGCTCGGCGATACGACTCGATCGCGGCGTGCGTATTCTTCAACTCGACGTACTCATGGCCCATGAGCGTCCAGGCTGACAAGCACGTACGATCGAGCGTGAGGGCACGGCGGAAGTACTGCACGGCCTTTTCGTGCATAGATAAAAGGCTGTAGTAGTTCCCGATGACGACGCACGATTCGGGCCGGAACTTGTCGACGTTGGAACAGAGGTGGGCCAGGAAGGCGAGTTTTGGTCGCATGTTCATTACGTAGAGGATGTTGGAGTAGTGGTCGAGGGAGTCGAGGCGGTAAGGGTGGAGAGAGAGGAGGCGGCTGAAGTGCTGCTCGGCGGCGACGAAGTCTTTGGCGTGGTAGGAGAGGAGGGCGTTGCAGGTGAGGAGGAAGGAGGAGGTGGGGAAGATGCTGAGGAGTTGGTCGAGGGAGTTGGCGAGGGAGGGGCCTTGTTGGAAGAGTTCGAGGGAGGTGTGGAGGTGGAACATGAAGGAGACGATGTTGTGTGGGAGGTGCTTGGCGATGCGGTTGAGCTGCAGGTGGTCAGTCGCTGATGGTGATGTAGAGGAATCGGTTCGTAGACTTACATCTTCCACTCGAGATATTAATGAGGCCATCTCGAGCCAGCAGCCCCAGTTCATGGGGAAGAGGTGCACGCTCCGTACCAGATACTCCATAGCCTTTTCGTTGTTCTTTTCCTTTGCAAGCACCATTCCGTAGCTAGACCTCAGGGCCATACGTCAGCGGGTTGGTTTATGGGTGACAGGAGTAGCAGAGTGCGTCGGCATCACTTACAGATATTCGAGCCAGCCCTGACTTCCCACCGCCTCCTCATCGCCCACACTCCTCTCCTCAAACCACGCATTAAGACACTTGCTCACAAGAAGCAACTGCTTATTCCCCACTGTCCCCACATCATGCGGCCCCATCACCATCTCCGCATCCTCATCTTTCCTCTTCTCGCCCGATATCACCTTGGCATAGAGCGCAAGGAACAGACTCTTCTGGCTTATCTTCGGCAGCGCCGCAGTCTTGCTCGACTCAGCTGCTGCCGTCGCCGCCGTCGCACTCGGTTTTAGCTTGCCCTTTCCCTTGGGAGTTCCCGATGCTGGTTCGGCTTTGGATTCCACGATGCCCGAGAGCATGGACTCGGGAAGGAAGACGGCGGCGCATCGGTCGTATTCGCGGCAGTCGAATAGAGATTTTGCGAAGAGGTATTTGTTGAATTCTTGCGCTTCTAGACGTGCTTCTTCGGGGTCGGGATTCGGGCCGGATATGGAGGCGGACTGGGCGGTTATTGTGTCTTGGGAGGAGGGTTGTTGGCCTGTGGATTCGGGGATGGAGTTGAGGAGCTCAGCAGCCCTGCAAGAAGCTTAGCATTAGGAGCTTGGGGAGCGACAGTCGATTGGGGTTATTGAAATGAACCTGGACGCACCATTTCGCGGATTGGTAGAGACAGCGCTCGAAACATTTGACTACAGCGTCCTGCAGAGCTGCCCGCAATTGGAAGACTTCATTGTCGCTGAGGGACATGGCTCAGGCATGTGGGTGACCTTCTGGTGTGTCTAGAGATTGGGTTGGGATACTGTTGAGTGGTATGTGGGAGCCTCTTCCGAAGTTATGGTTCTTGAGAAGAGATGCAGCCACGGTGGTTGGCGGAGAAGCCGTGCTGATGATTGTGAGCTGTGGTTGTGAAGCTCTTCAGTCGCGTCGACGCGGCGGTTGTGAATTCTTGGGAGCTCAAGATCTCAATCAATACCTTTGTACTTCGTACCTCAGTACAGTAATACAAGTACATAGGTACATAGGTACACAGGTACGATGCCACTAGGGCGGGCAGTGGAGGGGCACAGCACGTGCTCCGGAGTGCTATGTCACGTGATCTCAACCCTACATACTACACGCCTTTAACACTCCAGGAGAACTAAGAACTTACAGTTTCCGCAAGCTGGCACGGCGACATTTTCACTCCAGGCAGTAGGCAGACCAAAATCATGTGGGGGAGTAATCCTATCTATCACATGGCCTACATCCACGGAAAAGGCGCCTGGTGAGAGGATCCAACCTTACACTGAGAACCCACTAGGGTGCGACGGGATGCTCCGAGCAGGCAGGATGAACACGGAGCATACGGGGTTGGTGGGCCTCCCGCGTCTAACCCCTCCGGGCCACCACCAATCCGGGCGAGAGTGGGCATCCCGCTTGCATCGGCAGACTGATGGATTGGCAGATTCCTTTCGTGGCGTTTTGCATCCCTTGGAATGATCAACGTAAATAGCGGAAAGACATTCGCGATCCACATTTTTGGGCAGTTAACTATTACGGCCCGATCTTCCTTGCCCAAGTAAACGCGCCAAGCCGCTCTGCAGGCATCCTTTGAGTGGTTGATGTCATCCCTAGCTTTTTTAGAGCTCGAGCGAGCAGCCTGATAATAAAACATTGTCCACATTGCCGACCGCCGACAGCGCCACTGCGCGATCCGTGATCAGAGATTGTTCCCAACGTCAACCTCGATCCCAGCAACCGCTTGCAAAGCTAACCTACCGGACAGTCTAATCTATGGACCGCCTTTTGCAGTGTAGCTGATGGATGACTCTTGATAGAAGCGAAATACATCCTCGACTGCTCAACCATAATCTGAATCGTTCTTCCACCCCCCTGAACAGTTCCGACATATCCAAGCTGGTACACTGGCAATTCACATCAGATTCGCGGCCCGACATCCTCCAAATACATCTGGGCTGCAGAACATTAAGCAGCCCCTGGTGTTTAGCAAAATAGCCTAATGGACGGATCTCATCGCGAGTTTGATCCTGACGGTGATGTCCTTCTAATTTTACGGAATCCGAATGCACCCTTTGCCGACTGGAGCGAGCAGGAGAAACTTAGTTTTACACCCTCTTTTGGCTTAGGAAAAAGGAAGAAGAGCAGGAAGGGCAAGAGAGGCAAGGCGCAGGTATGACATTTCTTAAGCTGCCACCACTATTTGTTACGCCGAGGCTGAAATGCTGTCGTTGAGCCGCTCTCCGATCCGCTCCCCGATCCGCTCCCCGATCCGGTAGACGTGGAAGAACCGTCACCGAAAGAGGCGCTCGACCGGCCTATAGAAACGCCAGCCACAGAAGATACACTCGAAGAAGACACTGGCGTAGCCATCGGAGAGGTACGACTACGCGTCTCATCACGGCACTTGACCTTGGCCTCAGCCTACTTTAGAAACCTTCTCACCTGCGCCTGGAAGGAAGCGACTACCAGTGCAGATGGCTGCCGATACATATACTTTGAACACTGGGACGAGGAAGCCCTTACGATCCTCATGCACGTCGTCCATGGCCAAACTCGAAGTGTGCCTAGAACTGTCAGCCTTGAGATGCTGGCGAAGATTGCCCTTCTAGTCGACTATTACAAGTGCCATGAAGTTATTGAAGTCTTCTCCGATATGTGGATCCAGAAACTCAGGAACCAACTTCCGGCGCACTTTGATAGAGATCTCGTTCTCTGGGTTTTCATCTCCTATGTCTTCATCCAAGACGATATCTTCAAGGAGGTGACTAGAACAGCGATAGAGCAGAGTCCAGGAGAAGTTTCATCCCTGAGTCTTCCAATTCCATCCGTCATCGGCAAGTAATCTAGCAGAGACTTTTCGGTACAGAGACTAACCTTTAACAGAGGAACTCAATTGTCGTCGCATTGAATTAACCGACCGGATCCTCACCCAGCTTCGCTCCCTTTTGTTGCATTTTCGTGATAACCACATGGGGTGCTCGTTTGAATGTTCATCTATACTTCTAGGCGCTCTTACGAAGGAGATGCACGCGAATGGTCTCCCACCAGTTTTTGGATCTGTTAGCGCTACGGAACGTAGCCTTGCAGACACGATCAACATGGTGCGCCAGTTTCAATCTCCTGAGTGGGGTAGGAGGAATCCTTTCGGCTCAGGTTGGATACAGCACTCCTGCACATTATCATCATTTGTCGAAGAGAGAGTAATCAAGTATGTCAAGGTAGAAGGATTAAGTTTATCTAGTTTTCTGAGGCGTGGCATTCTTAGAAGAAGTGAGCAAGGGGTCTGATACTCACTATAATGCAGTAGCATTATAAAGCGCTGAGTTCCACTTCATCAGCTCCGCTCGTCTTAAGGTCCTGATCTGGAGTTTTTGATTCTCTCTAAGTTTATTATTATTGCTAGGAGTAGTATTTTCAGTGTATGTTCCTAATCCAACCATCGAGATGGTTGTTTTGGCGACTGTTAACCCACCGCGAAAGGTGGAAAACCACCTGCGGCAGGTTCTGCCCTTCCGAGGGAGGAGAGAGGGGTATTCCCACGGGATTAGCAGTGGGGAGAATCCCCATCATGCCAACATGTGTGGGGACATTTCGTTGCCCCTCACAATTGACCGCTTAGGGTGTTCTCAGTCCTCTACGTTAATTTTAGGGACCTTCTAAGTATGTTTTAGGCCTCTCTAAAGTACCCTGGTCAAAATGTCTGGAGCACTGGTTTGATGCAAGATTGCGATCCTGCTGGGGTGTAAAGCCGCAGACGTTGCGTGAAGAACCGTGATATAAGTCCGAGGAGGACCTCGGTAACAAAGTATATACGAAAAACTGAAAAAAAAAAAAAAAAAAAAAAAAAAAAAAAAAACTCGAGCTATTCTCGAGCTATTCTCGGGCTGGTATATCGTGTATAGGTTGTTCAAATACTCAAAAGGAGAGCTATGGAAAAATAAAAATAACACTGCCGAAGGCCAGGGCAGTTACATGGTGATATTTGAAGGGGGCATCAACTCTAATCACGTGAATAATCCCCCTGTTTTTGAGGGCGGTTCCATACATCGTAAGAAGTCACCAAAAAACTGCGGCCAGAATTCCGTGCAGGTGGCTCCGTCTGCTGCCCCATGATCTTTCCCAGGAACTCTTATTTCAAATAATCCCCCAGTTGTGTTCCCAAGCTTATCTCTCAACACGCATTTCGAGAACAATTAAGCTGGTGCTTTAGTAGCTATATTAATATTTAACTACTAAACTATTTACTTAATTTAAATAAGTTATTATTTAATATATTACTAAATTACTTATTTTAAATTATTAAAATATTAATTAAGTTTTTTTATTTTTTTTTTATATTAATAATTTATAAAATCCTTAGCTATTAAGACGGAGCAGTGCAGCCTGCCCGAAACACTACAAGAAACAAGAAAGGAAACAAGGAACAAATGGTGGTCAGATAGTCAAGAATGGTTCCTGCAAGAAGCTGCTGCAATTCCGCCTGTAGGAATGGAAGTAGGACGTCGGAAATGGTTGATCAACGGAAATAGGGCCGTATCACAACCAAAGGAGGCTTCCAAATAGGGAGAAGCCAAAGATCATACTAGTGTTAAATAGGAGACATATCTATATGTAAAATAATAGAAGAACTGTCCGGAAATAGGGCCGGACCAGATTCGACACTTGGTCCATCCATCCCATCCCATTCCTATTTTAAGCTCGTCCTAAGTTTCGCAGTTTTGCAGTTTCGCAATAAAGACGAGTAGATGTTTTATAGGCAATGAGCCAATGCGCTGAGGGACTCGGTCCGGCATTGAATGCATGAATCCAAGTCGCCGTGTGCGATGCAAGATTACCCGCCATATTGCCAAGGCACTACTTCAAGATGGACAGTTTTAAATCCCTCACTCAAGTGGGCATACATGGAGAAAACTTGGGAAGGAAAGAAGAAATGGATTGAGAAGGTGAAATCTCGTGTCGCCCTACTGTGCCGCGTCAAGGAACAATAATGTTTCCCCGTCTCTGCTGGTTCAGTCCCCAAAGGAGGACTGCACCTTTTGCGCTGTAAGTCTGTGACCACCTTTTCCCCATCGCAGTGCTCATTCTGTAATTAGCACTGTGACAAGGCTCTCTTAGATGTTGATGTTCTACGGGATCCGTCGTAGAAGGTAAGCCGTGAACGCACCTGTGTTATACGGACTCCTCTTCCTCGTGAGTTCTGCTTATCCTTTGTACCTTTCTTGGGTCTAGTTGCTTAAAATATAATAAGACACGCCTTATGACTGTGTCCGTTTTTCTCTACGAAGGAAACATATAAACGCTCTGGTGCAAGCACCACCGCTGTAGTTTAACTTGAAATGGAAAAAAGGGAGTCGGCGGGAGGTCTGGTGTCGCTCGCCACACCATCACCGCTGAGGGGGGATCACGGGGCGGGACATAATTGGCCTGAAAATCATGGTGGGCGAGATAAGGCACCGACGGCTCAAAGGCCTGGACTCATTTCTTTTTGATTCCGTATTCCGTGGGGTCTTCTTCACTTTCGATCATCATTTACCCTTTACCCATCATCCACCATCCCGAATACCCCCCTCTTGCTAGAAGTTACCCTCATCTCAATGGAGCGCGCCGATCCCATAGAGTTCCAGTCCAATAAGCCTTCCGCTCCCCCCGGACAAGCTTCTGGGGTTGTTCAGGAGCCGACTGGTTCACAGATTCCCCTTTCTTCTATCATAGGCGACGGATCCCAGGGGCAAACTGCGATTGTAAGTAAATCCCAAAAGCTCTTCTGCTCCTGGGCTGGGGTCGAACTGACTCGTAGAACGCTTTACAGTCCAATCCTGACTCGGAAACGAATCGAGCCTCGACGCTACAAACTCGGCTTACCAGACCTGACCTGTCAATTTCGAGAGACCTATGGGACGTGGCATACGATGCTCTCCAAGAGTCACACCCACTACTCTTGAATGAATATGAAAAGATCTTGTCCTCTAGGCTACGGGGTCCAGAAGATGATGCTAGAGGAGAGCAACCGATCAACTTGATCGACCGCACTGATAACGATAGAAGACGGCAACAGATGATCGATGTTATAAGGCTAGGAATACAGAAATTGGAAGAAACTCTAAAAACGGCTCTAGAAACCAACCACGGCAAATTCATCGCCCGAATGAAGGATGACATCCGCTCTGCGATACAGGATACGCCTGAGGTCGCCATTCCATGGGTTGGATGTGTCTTGGTCTTAAACGTGGGTGTTTGTGTGTTGGAAAATTCTTGATAATTAATTGCTAAGCTCAAGCAGGAGTTACCACGGCGAGGGTGGACGGAGTGGACGAGAAACCCTGACCAACGCAGAGGTGCCTCTCAAATGCTAGACCTCTGCTCTACCATGAACTTCTTTTGCGATTTGCCTAAAGTTCTTCTTCAAAATGGCTTGGCGGAATATAACGACCGCTTCTCCCAGGCGCTGAGAACAGATATCCGCGAGTTGATTCTAAATCAATACCGGGCAATCTTGTTATTCCAAATCCAGCTCCTCTACTCTTGCTACCGGACAAGCGGATTCCAACTCGCAGACCTCGGCAATATATCCGCGGATTGGGGTCCAGTAGCCCTCGCGAGGGAAAGCCTAACCCATGGCCAGCGCGACTTGCTGCCCCATTCTGTTGGACTTGCTGCTGTCGGGGTTTGCGGAATTTGCGACAAAATCCGCGAACTGTTGCTGTTGGCTATCTTAACGTTGGGGGTACGGACCGCTCACCTACATTTAAGCCAAGGCGGTGGCAATGACGATGACACAAAGGCAACCGATTCAACGTTTATAGACGCTCTCTCAGAGTTTGTCGAACAGTTCATAAGCTCTCATCCTCCGGCAATGGACAAGACCCTCTTCGAGATACACTGGAGCTTTTCCAGCTCCAGGAGGCTGAGACCACCAACATCGGTCATTACTACAACGTGCTTAAGGGTGGCTGCCAACATCATCGGCCTCGAGAGTTTATTGCGCCAGATACAGCAGCACTACGCCTCAACGGAGATCAGTGCTGAGATTGCTGAGATCACTGAAACACTGCTCCAAAGTCTGCTGCCGCAAGGCAAGCAAGCGGTGCGGGAATACTTCCGGATCTATATCAGAGAAAGAACGTCAATGGCATACACTCTAGACCCCGTCATTAAGGACACTTCAGTGACGACGGAAGTTAACAGCCCTTGTCGGGGAGGGCCGGCTGCCTTGTCGGCAGATGCCACACAACCCGATGCGGCCAAACACAATGTTATAGGGCTAGTCATAGCTGTAGACGGCGACGGTATGACTGCGGCAGACGGTAGGGATTTCATCAATATTTTTGGGCCGGGGGACTGGAACCAACGTCTCGAGGCTGTGGATAATCGGCGGGTGGTAAATCACCCCAACGTCCCGGCTAGCGATCAGTTTTCGCTGCCTCACCCCATTGTTGCCCGTGCGTTTGTACCAGAGGCATGCATTCATAGCCATAGGCCTCTAAAATTGCCACTCTCGACGAGAGTGCTGATTATGGAGCATGACCATCAGGTGTGGACTCCTAGCCTGATGCAACTGACGACTGAGGAAATTGACTTGTCAGACGGTTCATCTGCGCCGGAATATCTCGCCTTTTCATACTCATGGGGGGATCAGAAACCTTCTGTTCCCGTATTTTGCGACGGAAAGCTGTTATTCGTCACCAAGAACTGCCAAAGGCTTCTTCACAATTTTCACCGGCTCCATAGTGTCTCCACACGCGAATCTCAAGACCCTGTCACTTGGCGCGTATGGATCGACCAAATTTGCATTGACCAGACTTCGAAAGAGGAGAAGAGCCGACAAGTCTCTATCATGGACAAAATCTACAAGCGGGCGGGAAAGGTGCTCGTCGACCCTGGACAATGCGACCTACCAACTCGGAGACTCGTTCATCAACTTAGTAGGATCCCAGGTCGTGAAGACCCACATAGCAAAATGAAGTGTTTTGATGGTGAAATTCTCGGTGAAGATTCCACCTCATCGTCGAATGGTAAGTTACAGGGCATAACTTGTTGGGAAACGACTGGCTAAGCAGTATGGTAGTAGAAATGACCGACGAGGAATGTTCATCAATGTCTCAAATACCCTGGACAAAGGAATTCGCCGACCATGTCTTTGGCGAGCAGAAGAGGTTGTCGTCAAATGACCGAATCTACCGAAGTCAAGTTACTAGGCTTCTCGGAAATTTTCTGTCCAAGTCTTGGTTCACCCGAACGTGGACGATTCAAGAGATCGTCCTGTCGGGTCTGGGAAGGCAATTCATAGTCATGTCTGGAGGCGATTCCATCACATGCTGTTATTTTACTGTATTTGCTTATGTCGTATGGAGCCTTGGAACTAAATTCAGACTTGCAGCTCTGAAGATACCATATCAAGCAGCTATGTATCCGATTTGGATCCAGTCCATGTTGGGTAAAGAGGATGATTTTCAGCTACGCCTATCCCCCCTACTTCTCGGTCCCCGGTGGAGAGAATGCCTAGAACCTCGTGATAGGATATTCGCCCTCTACGGAACACTCCGAGACCACTTCCCGGACTTTCCGAAACCCAACTACAAAAAGTCCGTTGTTGACGTCTATACCGAAGCGGCGGCTTTCTGCTTGAATGTTGATCGAGAAAAGGCCAAAAACTTGGATCTCCTCTATGCTGCCCCAAGATCGGCCTATGGTCAGCGAATCGATGGACTCCCATCATGGGTACCTGACTTTAGCCAGCCATCCGTGTATGCTCACCGCACCGACAGAAATGCCCCGAAACCGGAGGGGTTCGATTTCCCCGGAGAGGGTGGTTCTAAGTTTCACTTCAGCGCGAGCGGTACTTCGTCTCCATGCTGCCACATAGCGCTTGACCAAAAAATCCTCAGATTATCAGGCAAGTTTGTCCGAAGCATTAAGGCGGTAGGATGGGCTGCGCCGCCAAGGGATCACGATGATGGTGCCGCAAGGCTTTTGTTTGGAAACGCTGTTAACCATACACTACTTCAATGGGCTCTCATGATCGACTCCACAGGAATGCCATGGCGCGGGGTATTGTACAGGTACCAACGGGTCGTCCATGAATGGGCGAAGCATGATCGTATTTCTCGGTCACAAAGATACGGTCTGGTGACAGGACTCCACCAGCTATTGGTCGAACTTCATGAGTCTTCTGTGCCCTTCAACCCTTATCTTGGAGAGCTTTTGGCTAAGGATCACGTAGAGATCACACCTCTAGGAGGAGTATCCTGGCCAATCGCCGCGGAACATAGCCTGGTCATGGACAGCGACAATCAGATTGGGCTTGTAATGGGTGATATAGAGGAAGGTGACAAAATAACACTGATATCTGGTATGGAAATCCCAGTTATTCTACGAGAAGCGGGGAACGGGAGGTGGACACTCACAGGATACGGTTATTTTTATGGATTGATGGAGGGTCAGCAGTGGGATGATCAAGCGAATCTCGTAGATATTGACATCATTTAGCCGCCGTGCGACCACTAAAATATAAACTTGTCTTGTCTCGGCTTACGCAAATGCAGGGAAAGGTCGCCATTATACCTCTTCTCCATAATGTCGCAATATAACCCTATCTGCTGTAACGTCAAAAGAGGTGATTGCTCTGGATGAGATGTATAGCGCAAATCTCGTGGGTTCCTTTCCTGTACTAGTGGTTCCAGATTAGTGGTTACAGGCTGCTTACTGGTGCTGGCTATGACAGTATTGATCGAGGTTTGGAGCGCCACATATTGTCACCAAGGTTCAGTACTGATGAATGGATCAACCCAAGATCCGGTAAAAAGGCCAGCAGTACAGCATAGTGATGATAGTAACAGCTAACTCTAGGGTCAGGTCAGCATACCTATACCAGGAGGCAGTAAGAAGAGGGAATGGGTAGAGTTGATGTTAGATTTAGACCACTACACCAAAAATGAGCGACATGCCACTCTATAGTGATTAGTCATAAATCTATTATTTCAACAGTTGACTTGTTCTAGATCGCCCAAAGTGTAGTAATCTGGATCGTTAGAAGGAGACCGCTGGCGAATCTATACCAACATCCTATAGCCTCTCTCTAGATCTTCAATTTCAAATCCATCTTCCGGAAAGTCTTACATATCTATCTAGAAGCTAGAGAGCTCCTATTTACAGAATTTCTTCTATTGTAACCACATCCGAACCAGTAATTTTGGTTCTTCGAGTTCCATCACGTGATATACCAGCCAGGCCAACGGAAGCTAGCCAGCCGCCAGACGTTGGGGCCGGATGGGAACGACTGCGCCGTGAGATGTGACAATTGACCTCAGACCTGAGAAGTAGATATTATGGAGGGAGCTTTACGAAGTACCTCAACGCTGTTTTCTGGTGGGACAAGAGAGTGAATTGAGCCATATACCGTTTCAGTCTGCCTCCCAAGCGAGACGAATATTTTCCTAATGGACGAAATGGACGAATCAAGGTGCCCCGCCACACCGCTTGAACTGCAACGCTGCCCCTGAGCGAACTAACGCGATGGCGACCGTTTTTTGGTCCCGATGATTGCCCCTCCTTCTCAATTCCTCGTCGTCCCTTGCTCCTGCCCCGCTTCCCAATCTTCCCAATCTTCCCAAATCGGACCCTGCGCTCCCCGAGAAATTGTCGAGGCAATTCAACAAGGAAATTCAAGGGTCCAATTTCGCCATTCTCCACCCCTCTCAACGTCCATCTTGAGCCTCCTCCCCAGTCCAGTTGACGTGCTCTCTTCTGTTGTCACCACACCGACGAAAGTAAACCCACCACCAGCCCCGATCCAGATCCCCGGAAAGACAAAATGGCGCGCAAGACGAATCTCAAGGAATTCGAGGACGTGTTCCCCAAGCTGGAGAAGGTCCTCCTCGAGCAGGCTGCGAGCTACAACCTCCCCAAGGCGCACCTAGAATGGTATCAAAAGGTAAACCACCAATTCCTCCCAATTGAACCCGAGAGACGAAAAAAAAGCTAACACCCTCCCCCCCTCTCCCTCAGTCCCTCCAAACCAACACCGTCGGCGGCAAATGCAACCGCGGCATGTCCGTCCCCGACTCGACCTCCCTCCTCCTCGAAAAGCCCCTCACCGAAGACCAATACTTCCAAGCCGCCACTCTAGGCTGGATGACTGAGCTCCTGCAGGCCTTCTTCCTCGTGTCCGACGACATCATGGACAGCTCCATCACCCGCCGCGGCAAGCCCTGCTGGTACCGCCAAGAGGGCGTCGGCCTCATCGCCATCAACGACGCCTTCATGCTCGAGACCGCCATCTACTCGCTCCTGAAGAAGTATTTCCGCCAGCACCCGCGGTACATTGAGCTCGTCGAGCTGTTCCACGACATTACCTTCAAGACGGAGATGGGCCAGCTGGCGGACCTGCTCACCGCCCCCGAGGATAACGTCAACCTCGACAACTTCTCGCTCGAGAAGCACTCGTTCATCGTCATCTACAAGACGGCGTGGTACTCGTTCTACCTCCCCGTCGCGCTGGCCCTGTACCTCCTCGACATCGCCACCCCCAAGAACCTCAAGCAGGCCGAGGACATCCTGATCCCCCTGGGCGAATACTTCCAGGTCCAGGACGACTACCTCGACAACTTCGGCCTCCCCGAGCACATTGGCAAGATCGGCACCGACATCATGGATAACAAGTGCTCGTGGCTCGTCAACGTCGCCCTCGAGATCGCCACCCCCGAGCAGCGCCGCATCCTCGAGGAGAACTACGGCCGCAAGGATGTCGAGAAGGAGGCTGTCGTGAAGAAGTTGTTCGATGACCTGAACCTGAAGCAGAGGTACGAGGAGTTTGAGGAGAAGAGGGCCAAGGAGATTAGGGAGTTGATTGATCGTGTGGATGAGAGTGAGGGCCTGAAGAAGTCAGTGTTTACGGCGTTCCTGGACAAGATTTACAAGAGGTCGAAGTAATTATTGCGGAAACTGAAAAGAAATTGTTTCGTTTTGAGGGGAGGGGGGAAACTTGCTTTTTGTTTGGCATACGACCAGGGCATTCGATTCGAGCAACGTTGAAGGGAGGGAATGGTACAAAATGTAAAGGAAGTAGTTTAATAAGATAAGTGGCCCACAGCTATCGGAGGGCAACTGTCTAGTATGAGATAATGAAGAAATTGAAGAGGGAAAAAAAAGGTGCCGAATATGGCGTATGCGAAGTGAAGATGTCGTAGACATGCGAGATGGAAAAGTCATGAGCCAAACCACCACCGGCTCTCTAAGCCAGCCATGTCTTATGCTTGCTCATCACCCACCAAAACCATATTTCCCTTCCTCGTGAGATAATTCTCTATCCTTTCCGTTCATCTTAAAATCCGAAACCGACCCTTGCCGACCCGATCCTCACTCTACTCCAAAAGGGAAAAGAAGAAAAAAAAAAAAAGCAACAAACAAGTGCCTCTCTTCCTCTTTATCTCACAGTCCCACTCCGCCCCCTACTCGTCCCCGCCTGCCTCGCCTCAATCTTCCCGACCAACGTACCTCCCACCATCCCCGGCAAAGGTGGCACCGCCGGCTCCTCCTCGTACCGATTATACCTGCCGTGATACCTCGACGAGGTCGAAGCAACGGACTGGCTCCTCGCCAGGGCGCCCAGTAACGTCTCGTTTCCCTGCGGCGATCTTGCATAGTGATGGAACTGTTGCTGTTGTTGTTGTTGTTGGTGCTGATGGTGTTGTCCCGCGGCGTTATGGGAAGAAGATGCGCTCGATGAAGGGGCTCGCGCGCGCGTGGAGGAACGAGGCGAAGATGGGACGTCGTACTTGTTCGCCGGACGGCCCGTGGCTAGGTCCACGAGAGGCACGCCGACGGGGGCGCGGACGCCTTGGCCTCCTCGTTGGGTCCTCCAAGACGTCGCTGGTTCTTCCCCATTTTCGCTGAAATCAAGGAGCGGTTTCGGCATGGGTGGTTGCTGCTGTTGATAGTGGTGGTCGGAGGGCGCGCGGTTCGTCGTGCGGATGGATGTGGGGCTGCCTGGCCGCCGCAGACTACGTTGACGATGAATTTCCGCCGCCGCCGTAGACCGCGCGGTCGAAGGGCGGTACCGCGAGTCGGATCGGCGCAAGGGATCGGAGTGTTGTTCCTGGGCGGAGGGAATGCTGTTGAGGAGACTGGGTCCTTCGGTGAAGGGGCCCTCGGAGGATTTGCGACGGCGTTGAGTTTCGGTGCGGCGCAGGCTTTCGAGCTTCCGCTCTTCGTACTTTTCGCCTAGGAGACCCTTGGAGTCGAAGTCGGGCTCCTGATCGAGGTTGACGAGTCCGTTTGCGTTGGCGTTGGCGTTGGGCCCTGAGTAGTTTGACGCGGACCGGCCGCGTACGCTTCCTTTGGACAAACGCTTTCGTTCCCTGGAAGGTGAATTGGGGGTTTGCTGCTGCTGCTGCTGCTGCTGCTGCTGCGTGGGCTGCGTAGGATCGTCATACGCTTTATCGAAGATATCCATATCCATGAGCGGCTTGAACGAACCAATAGCATACGGCGAGTTATCCATCGACTGTCTCGGCCTGCCCGTCGACGCCTTCCTCGCAAGACCCCCTCCGCCGCTCGCATCCCTCGTGGGCGGTCGCCCCGTATCAATCTTGCGATTGACGAGATACCAACTCCTCCACCCGTGGACCTGCTCCTTGAACAACCGCGCCGTCCTCTCGTCATCGGTGCAGAAGAAATGCACAAAATTCTCCCCCGTGGGGAAGACGTTGGACTTTTGCTGGCTCTTGACGGCGTAGCAGTATTTCTTGGGCGGCTTGAGCACTTTCCGAAGCTGGTGCTCCGTGGGAGTGTACAGGTCGAAATCGGACAGGTGGCACAGAGACACCGAGTCCTTGTCCGAGGGCTTCGCGCCGGGCTTCTTCGCCGCGTACATCTGTCCGCTGTCGAGGAGCGTGACAATGCGCTTCACCCACTTCCCTACGCGCGGACAACAGTATAACTGCAGCGTGAAGGCGTAGGGTGCGTCGTAAGTCCTCGGCACGGCGTCGATCTCGAGCTGCTCATCGTTATCGGGAACGGGATCGGGATTTTTGGAATTGGTGGTGTTTGTGATGCCAGCGGGGAGAACGACAAGGGCGTTGAGGTTGTCGCGGTCCCACGAGTTCATCACATCGCGGACGAGCTCGTAGCGGCGGAGTCGTCGCTCTAGGCCGTATTGGAGGTAGGATTCGACGACGATGCTGGTGTCTGGGCGGATTTTGTGGGTGATGAGGTTGGCGGCGGAGTGGAGGATGTCGACGGGTGTGGTGTCCGTTTTTACGGGGAGGGTGATGGAGGAGTTCATGCAACGGACGACGACACGCTGGGAAGGATTAGCAACGAATACAAAACTACGAAACTATTCTGCTCTAAAGAGAAAACAAGCAGAAGGAGAGAGGGGAATGCAAGGGAGGACAAACTCTTTCGCCGGCATTGCTTGCGCTCACAGGGGCATCAATCTGGGGGACGATGCCTTTCCCACCAGCGGCGATATAATTCGCAGGAGCCATATTCGTCCGACTCGCCTGGGGCGATGTAGGCAAAGAAGCAGGAGAAGGCGGCAGGCTCGAAGCCGAATTCTGATCAGCCTTCCGACTTCTCGAAAGAAAAGCAAAAATGGGACTCCTCGTTTTCGACTTGGGCGATGCGAGCGGTGATGTGGTGTGTTCCTGGTGATGGTGGTTGTTGTGATACCTCCGAATCTCTGGCTGCGATCCGCCAAAGCTCGTGGGAGCATCGACCCAGCGCGTGGTCGAGGTGGTCATCTTGTTGTCGGCGACAGCGACGGTGGCTGGCTTGCTCGTGCTCGTGCTCGTGCTCTGGGAGGGATAATTGGAGCGGATGGTTTCCGTCGTCCGTTCGCGAAAGGACTTGCCCGAATCTCTAGTGCGCACGGTTAGAGTCCTCTTTAGCTCCTCGTTGTCGTCGTTGTCGTTGTCGTTATCGTGGTCGTCGTGATTGCTGGGGTCAATCTCATAAAAGTGGTGATGATTTTTTGCGACAATGTTTTCGTTTCCATTTCTGTAATAGAGAGGTTCTGCAGATCGCGTGACGAAGGAGTTTAAATTGGCGGATCGCGGACCAAGGGGTAATAAAGCTGACGACGCTGACGCTGGGAAAGGCAGTGGTGGAACAGGGGGCGGGAGTAGTGGTTCTCCTGCGTGGGATGGATCTCGCGTCGATGGTGCCGATCCTGACCCCAGCGCATCGGCATGCCTTGGCCTTGGCTTCAGGTGGTTGGGATTAATATTACTGGACGTGTCGACGACGCTGGTTTCTCCGCTGGAATCCGTGCCCGCGAAGCTGGCTGACCGCCGTCTGTATCGCGATGGCGCCTTTTGCAAGCTGGGAGTGATGCGAGCGGTGTCGGTGTGGGCGGCGCTAGGGTCGGCGTTGGCGGCGGTGGGCGAAGAATAAGAAGAGGCGGCGGTGGAGGAGACGGGCACAGAAGAGTCTGAAGACGGGACGATTTCTTGCGTTTGTGCTCGTGTTTGTGCTTGTGCTTGTGCTTGTGGAACCATTGCATGCATGGGGCCGTGGGTCAGAGTTGGACTCTGGGCATCGCTGAAATGAGATGGAGCGGCATTGGCATGGATGTTGGCGTTGGCATTGGCGTTGGCATTGGTGTTGGCGCTGGAACTGGTATTGGAATTGGCATTCTTATTCTGGTGGCGACGTGATCGGTATCGAGAGAAATAGGCGGGAGCTGAAGCGGCAGGGGCGATGGAGCCCGGCGCTGGTGCGATCGCAGTCGCAGTCGCAGTCGTGCCCATGTTTGTCGTCGCTGTCGCTGCCGCCGTCGCCGTCAGCTCGGAATTACTTCTCGTACCTGCGTCTTCCATTTTCGCAAATTCCATCCAGCCGTTATCCCCCCGCTATTTTATTCCCTCCTTCACAAGCCCTGTAACAAAAGGAATCGAATTGATTGATTGAATTCGAATGTCGATTATTTTAGTTCGACGATGTGACGCTGTTAAGATTAAAACTTGCAGCAGGATCTTCCAGAATCCACAATCCCCCATCAAGATGCCGGAATGATGGCGCCACCGCTGGGTCCTTGGGACTCGACTCCTTTTTCGGGTTTAGCGAGGACGATGGGAGAATGAGAAGATCGGAAGAAATGGACTGGGAGGCTTGGGGAGGATTTGCGCTAAGGTTCAAAGTAAGGTTTCAAGGGAGGAACAGGAATAGAACCACGATCAATGATCGAGGATCGTCATCGATCGAAGTCGAAGCCGAAGTCGAAGCTGAAATCGAAATCGAAAGCCGTCAAACTGACGTCAGCGAGCTAAGAAAGATCGGACGGACCCTGAACTTTGAATTTCTTTGCGCTTTGGCTGTGGTTTGCTGGCGCCGAGTTCAGGTGGGCGAAGGCGATGTCTCGATTGGTTCGGGCACAGCACGGAGATGGACGATTGATGCAATCGCACAGCAGCACAACACGTATGGCCTGCATAGACTTCAGCTGGACAGGCAAAAGTTGACGAAGAGATCTGATCTGCGATTTTGTTTTCTCTCTCTCTCTCTCTCTCTCTCTCTCTCTCTTCTCTTTGTGCCCTTTTTGGACGGCGGCGATCGGAGACGGGACAACGCGATGCGTTGACTTGGAGATATCTTCCGAGACAATAACAAGCTCGCGCGGAGATTTGGTAGATGGTATGTCTTGGATCTATCGAGATTGGACGGATGAAGAAAGAGGAGAATAGAGCCGCTCTTAAGACCTTTTCTATTAAAGAAAAAACAAAAAAGAACAATCGAACAGGATCAATAGGCTTGCCAAGGCGGGCGGGAGATACTGGATAGGGAAACCCGAAGCAGATTGAATCGGATCAATCTGTATCGTCCGCCACTAAGAAGAGGGAATCTCGACGTCGCTAGCTGTCGGTGGCGATCTAGTGAAGAGTAGTGCGCTGCAATGCTGCAGTTGCGCATCAAATCGGCGAAAGCACGATGATTCTCCTCGGCGCCGCCGTGATACTTGTAGCCTTTTGTCGAATCCAGCACGGGGACGAACCGCTGGCTAACACGGCACGGAGGCTCTGGCTGCTCACTGGCTTCTCATACCGAAGGTAGTGACTTGAGGATATTCTGGCCTATGCAAACAGTGTTCCAGAGGCCTCGTTGTTCGTTCCAGGACAGGGAGCTTCTTTATTTTTCAGCTGCGGACTCGATGATGACGACGATATTTTTGGCGTCTCCGGTTCTAGGCTTGCATAGCAATTGTCCACCTCGACGTGAGGAGAAGAGCGAAGACGGAAGACGGCTTTCTTTTTATTCAATGTTTCGCAGCTTGTTTTTTTCTTCAGGAGGCTCGTGTCTCATCACATCTCGCTTTGCCTCGAAGAATGAGACGAAGTATGAGGTAAAGTAATGACTTGGATATGCGCACGCGACAAACAATCCGCACATATATATTCGAGTACCGATAATTTCAATAATTGCCACTTTTACTTGTCCCCCTTCTGCTAATCACAATGCCGCGTGTGTTCCCTCGTCTCCGAGAAAAAAAGAGATTGATGCGACGAAACAGAATGCGCATAAACAACGCTTAGATTGCTGTCTCTCTTCGAAACCATGGTTGGCTGCCATTCCTCCTGGTCTGGTTCCACGAATATGGGGCTGGGGTCTAGTGGTTTGGCAGGACATCCTTGAATTTAGAAATTTCATTGATCAATGGATTCATTAATAGGATCGAAGGACTAAGGGTCCGACGTCGCTGAAAATTGTCTTTGAGAGACTGTGTGTGTGTGTGAAAACTGAGATGTTGTCTTGGTGATATCTGTTCCATCATCATGAACAAACACGACATCCAAGATTGAACTCTCTCCTTCAGTTTTGTCACCTCTGAGACATCGCCACGTGCTGTGGCCTAGACAATGGACTAATATGGATCCCATCGTCATCGACAACGCAGGCAACAGACCATCCCTTTCGTCATTTGGATCTGGATCTGGAACACCTTTCCTCCCCCAGCATCAACATCATCTCTACTTCCTAAACGTCAACTCCCTCCTCCACCAATGCTCAAACTCCACCGTCCGCACATCAATCCCCAACTCCTTCAACGCCCTCGTGTTCAAATGGCAATCGTACGGCCGCTGAACGCTCGCCGACGAATCATTCCCCTCGTCGTTCCGTATCACGTTTTCCGTCGAGATCCCCATGATGCGTCCGAAGAGTTGGCACATGCCATATTTCGTCGTTTTATCCTCGCTCGAGAAGTGGAGGATGCGCGGTAATGTCGACTTGTCCTGCGTATCGAGGTATTTCGTCGCAACGTCTGTTCATCAAAGGTAAGCCCACTCTTCTGAAAGACACGGCGGTCCTGAGAGAAGAGTGAAGAAATAAACCTACCGGCCACAACCCGCGCCACATCCTCCGTATTGGTCGGATACCTCACCGCCCAATTATCCATCCTCACCTTCTCACCCCCTCTCGCCGCCCCCCAAACCGCATTCAGCAAAACATTCACCGCACTCTCCTCCGGCACCTCCGCCTCCCCGTACAACACCGGCACCCTCAGCACCACGCCCCACCCCCGCTTCCCCGCCCTCTCGAACTCCTCCAACATGGCCCGTTCTCCGCCGAGCTTGGTTTCGCCGTAGAGGTTCGTCGGTGAGGGCTCCGCGTCGACATCGTATGGGGCCTCGCCGGGGCGGCCGGGGAAGACGTAGTCGGTCGAGATGTAGATCATGAGGATGGAGCGGGCGGCGCAGAGGCGGGCGAGGGTGCGTGTGGCGGTGATGTTGAGGGCTTTTGTCCCCTCGGGATCTTTGTCGACTTTGTCGGGGAAGCGATTTGCTGCGCCTGAGGGGAGTTTGTGAGCTTCATTTTCTGGAGCAAGAACGGAGGGGGTCCAAGGTCGTGAGTAGCATACTGTGGACAATGACTTGCGGCCTGATATAAGAAGAAAATAGAATTTAGCACCTTGTGCGGTTGCTTGGTCTGATGGGAAAAAGAAAAGAAGGAGGGCCTCGTACTTTACTTCATCGAGAGCTGCCTCAACCTCGCCCACCTTCTGAAGATCAACGCGCAACACAGAAACCCCATCTGCACGACTCAGCCCAGTCCCCTTGACACTCCAATTCCTACCCGGGTCCTCAAACCCCCGGACAAGCTGCCTCCCTAGCAGGCCAGTAGCGCCTGTCACGAAAGCCGTCCGCGTCATGGCCTGAAACTGTGACCAGCTCAGATGAGAATCCCGTTGCACTCAAGCTGGAGTGAGAGTTACAATGTTTCGAACGGGGCGAATTCGATGATGGGTACGGAGAGGTACGCTTATTCGAGCTTGATGTTAGTGTCGCTCAAAGCTTGCAACGCTGATCCCCTCTGGTGTTCCTTGTGTCGTCATGGACGGATTGAATGCCCCGCGCCAAGTTGACGGACCCAGTTTGAGGGGTGGTTTCCCCATTATGAGATACCCTCGTTACATGCATACGAAACCTCATGATGTTCCTCGCACTGGAACAAGCTTTGGACTTGGTCGGCTTGATGGGGGCAACACATCTCTGACACTGCCACTTCAAGGGGCAATTCGAAAAGATTGACGTAACATAATTCAATTCTATATGACCCCTAGCTAGGTCAAAATGCTTCAGCTAAATGAAGAACACAGGCAGCAAGAACAGCGCAACGCTTTCTATACAACCCTCACAGTAAAGTCCTCCCCAATCGCCGCACCAACCCTACCCACAATTGCAAACGACGCCTTACCCCCCTTCCCCTTGAAATACTGTACGGGCGCCTTCCAAGTCTTGCCGCGCGACTCGACCTCGACCTCCTTCTTATCCCACGAGGCCGGGGCGCCGACGATGACAATCTTGTCGACGGCGACGTCCTTCATTTGCTTCATCCAGGTACCCGGCTTAACGGTGCTCTTGGCCTCGCCGTCACCGTCGACGGAGGTGATGGATGTTCCGTCGAGCGCGAACTTGCGATAGATGTACTGACCCTTCTCGTAGTCGAACGAATCTCCATCGTCGACGTAGAGCTCTCCCTCAGCGGCGCCCGCCTTGGAAACGGACACAACGAGCGTGTAGTCGTCGAACCTCATGAGGGAGCTGGACCGTCGAGGCCGGTCGCGGCGCGGGAAGATGTGTCCGCCCCTCATGAAAAGAGGAATACTCTCCAGCGGCGCGTCAACGGTGACGGTCTTGCCCTTCTGCGTGGGAATGACGTCGTAGGTGAAGTAGTCGTAGTAGACCTCGTCGTCGGGGATGTAGACGTCGGCCGTGACCTTATCCTTCTCGACGACGGGCTTGACGAGCAGACCCGTGCTGCCGAGGAAGATCTGGTCGTCGATGGCGAAGCCGCCTTCCTCGGTGGGGTGGGTCCAATACATGGGACGCACGATGGGGCTTCCGTCGCGGTGGGCGTGGAAGAAGGCCGTGTACCACGCGGGCAGAAGGCTGTAGCGGAGTCGGAGAGCGGAAGAAATGATGGTGTTGTAGTGCTCTCCGGTCAAGTACGGCTCGCGGCGGCGAGAGTCGATGTGGGCGTGCGCGCGGAAGAAGGGGTAGAAGGCGCCCGACTGGTACCATCGCGTGAGGAGATCCTTATCAGGGTTGCCGAAGAAGCCGCCGACATCAGCACCAGAGAAGGGGAAGCCCGCGATACCTTGGCTGAGAATCATGGGAATGGCCGCGCCGAGATGTTCCCAGGAGGCCTGGTTGTCGCCCGTCCACATGGCGCCGAATCGCTGAGAGCCGGCGTAGAAAGAGCGCGTGAGGACGAAGGGTCGGCGGAGCTCGCCGGACTTGCGCGAAAGAAGGGCTTGGTAGGTAGCGTTGTGAAGCGTCATTCCCATGAGATTGTGCACGTCGCGGTGCTCCCAGTTGCCGTGGTGAAGGTTATCCTTGGGCATGGTCGTCTCGGGTCCGTTAAATACGGACGGCTCGTTCATGTCGTTCCAGATGAAAGTGTTCTCGCGGGTGCCCTTGAACTTGTCGTACTTGAACAGGCTCTTCCACCAGTCAATTGCCTTGGGGTTGAAACTGTCGATCCAGTGCGAGGAGCCGGGCCAGCACCATCCGTCGAAAATATTGCCCTCCTTGTTCTTGACGGCAAGATCCTTGTCTTTGAGCTCCGACACGACGTGATAGTCGTTGGTGTTCTTGATATGGGGGTCGATAATGGTCACGAGCTTGCGACCCTGCTTTTCAAGCGTCTCGCCCATGCCAATTGGATCGACAAACCTGTCCTTGTCGAATGTAAAGTATTTCTTGTCATCAGTGTACTCGATATCGAGCCAGATAACGTCGTAGGGCATGCGAGCCTTGTCCATCTTGCGATTGACGTCCTTGACATCGTCGTCGGAGACGTAGTTCCATCGACACTGATGATAGCCGAGGGCAAACTCCTGAGGCATGGCAGTAGTACCCGTCAGCTCGCTGTAGACCTTGGAAATGTCCTTGGGAGTGGGGCCGAGGAAGACAAAGACGTCCAAGAGCCCGCTCTCGGAGATCCAGTGGGTGTTGGTATTGGTCTTGGCCTCCGCACCCAGAGCGTTGGGGTTCGTCGCGTCCTTGGACTTGGTGACATCGACCCAGGTCTCGGCGGCGTTTAGCCAAAACACGGCGACGGTGGAGTCCATGTTGTGGGCGTGCATCAGCGGGATCGATCCGTAGAGGGTCATGGGGCTGTCGAGAATGTACTCGAACACATCGAGGTTGTACATCCTGTACGGCTCAGAATAATGGCCATCCTCGCGGCCGCGGGTCTCCTTGAGGGACAGGGAAGTGGCATGAGAAGGGATGCCGAAGACATGGCTGTAGCCTAAAAAGGTAATGTCGAGGGCTACGCTCTCGGGTCCCTTGGCCTTGGAATCGGTATTTCCACCAAATGTCTCTTCCCACCAGGTGCTTTCTTCGTCGCTCTCAGGTTCCGCGTCCTTGTTCTCCTCGCCTTCCTTCTTCTCCGGCTCAGGCTTGTCAACCTTTGGTCGCCAGTGCTCGACGTTCATCCAGCCCTTGTCATTGAATTTGATGTGGGAGACGCCGTCGCGCTTAAAGTCGATGGAAAAGGGCGAGAAGTTGACGTGCGCCTCGTGTTTTGACCCTCCGTATTGAATGACCATGCCATTCGAATCTTGGGAAGTTACCTTGGCGTCCTTGTCGAGGGTCAAACCACCGACAATGGCAAGCTTCTCGACCTCATTGAACCGCTCCTTGCGAGCTTGGCTGTCATGGCGAAGCACAATGTCATTCTTCTGGCGCTTCTCTTCATCGACTACGACACGAGCGACACCGGACTCGAGGAAGGAAACGGTAAGCGGTAGGCGGATGGATTCGGCGCCGTCGGCGAGGGACTTGAGAATGGTGCCCTGGAGCTGGCCGTCCTTGAAGGAGACGGAATCAGCATTGAGGTTGTAGGGCGCGGCCCAGGTCGAGCCCGCAGCAGCGGCGGAGTCTGCGTATTCTCTGTTTCGTTTACAGAAGCCGGATTGATGGCATTTCTTGAAGTCGTTCTCCTTGACGGTTACTGCATATCAGAGGGCGGGGGGGTGCTGTCAGTACGACGACGCTCTTGCGCCTAGGAAGCTCACGGGGATAGAGAGGATGGAGGGAGATGGGAAAAGGCAACTTACAGACGGGAATGAACAAGCAACTGAATGCGACTAAAAGATAGACAAGGCTTGTCCATGTCCGTGGCATGGCACGGGCACGAGGGGAAGACCACATGGTCAGGAGGCGCCTCCAGTAGGCGAGAGACAGGACACGCTGGCTGTCCAAAGACGAAAGGAAAGGAATAAACACTTAGAAAAAGAATCACCAGGATGCAAAAGACATCGGAGGATGTACGAAGACCCGGCCTTCTCAGGAATCGTCAGAGGGGGCTCAATCCGTCGCAGATGGGCTGAATGAGAGGTCTTGCAGGAAGACAGGACACCAAATCCAAGTCAATGTTTTGATGCTTCGAGATGGATCTAGATCTGGGAAAGGCTGAGCTGGCCCCTTGGGAAAGCTCTCAATTGGGTTTAGCGTATCGGCACAATCTAATTGTGGGTGTCGGGTAAAGTCTCCCGGGGAGGGGCACCGCAATTAGGCAATACACTCGATAAATGGGTACCCATCGCTATTCCGGGGCTATTCTAGTCCTGTTTTGATGCATACGAAGTAAACAGGGAGTCAAGATGATGATGACGTCTCTCAGGCAAGGAAGGAACTCGAAGACGCAAGGAATGCAGGGAGAAGAGGTGCTCGGGCGGTGTTATTGCAGCGGAGTCCAAGAAAGACAAAAAGTAGACTAGCTTACCTTGGTCGTTCCAAGAATAGAGGATAATTTGACAGTGTAGTTTGCCCGTCTTACGAAATGTCTTGTCTCATTCCACTGACGCTGGTCGGGACAAGACCCCTAACGCTCGACAAGTAATACGAAGTACGAAGCCAACCTGCGTTGTCCACTGAAAAGACCACTCCCCAGTTCATCATGGAGCTAACTGAAAGCAGACTGAGTGCTGCGGGCGATGATTGACACTTAACATAAAGTTAACCAACAACTTGCCCTGACGATCAGTTGATCCCGTCAGCTTGAGGACAGCCTGATCTAGGAAACCTGCGGCTGAACGGCGGTTCTACGATCAAGGCCATCCGTCTTCGACGCCGAAGAGGTGGAACCGAAATGGATTAATTGCCCTCATAAAACCGATCATTGATGTTGGTGCTGTTCATCGTGGTGTCTGCCCAGAATCTCCAGAATCCTGCATTTTGGTTGCAGCCGGTCGATGGAGCTCAGTGGGCCCTGCCAGTTGGTCGACACAATTGAAGCCCACTAATTTCCTGGCCCCGTTCTATAATCTGCACGTTCGGACAGGCGTTCAATAGTGTACAGTAGTATACAAAGCAGTGTAGTGCAGCTTGACTGTGACAAGTTCGAAGTACCTTTGTATCGTGGTATTTGACAGCGGCGGAGTTCTTCCAAGTTCTTTCCATCTATAAATATCACACAGTCGAACAGACAAAATTGGCTGCACAAAACCAATGGAATCACGCCAATATCAGACAGGCCCCCAACTTCAGATGCAACATTACCCGATCATGGCGCCCCAATCAACCCTTCAAGTCTGCCTACTTAGGCTACTTTTTTCAATGGGTCAAAGGGTTAGCCAGACCCGCCTGGCTGGCTGGCGATCCAGCAGCTCCTGTGCCAACCCCGTACCGCTTCCCCAGACTTGATCTTCGACGTTAGTATTAGCCTGGCGTGCAAGAAGGCCCCCGGCACAATGGCCAGACGGGCTAAAACCGTGTCATCTCATCTATTTCATCTCCGACTGAAGACATGGCCTCGGATGGTGTGGGCCACGTTCTTCCTTGGACGGAACGGTTGGGCGCACCATGCGTCAAATATTAGCTTGGATCGAGGCAAGGCTGCGCAGAGGCTATCCGTTTGTAGCATTGGTCTTGCAGCTTCGTGCATTCTCGTTGCAGGGGTGTGTTGCTGCGCCTTGTCCATTCTAACCTGAACTCGGAACTCGAACACCGACCTCTGGCCCCGCCAGACCTTTCTTCAATGCTGTCACGATTTTTGTAATCTACCCACGTTTCCATTTCTCCTCTCGTCGGGTTAATTTTTATGTGCTGTCTTCTTGACCTCGATCGTCTCGTTTGTATGGCGGATGCTCTCCTTTGATTGCCTCCCGTGCTGCCATTGATCCTGGTGCTCTCCACCTCGAGCTCTTTGTCGCACATGTATACTTCATAGTGTGTTTGTCCTACTCGATCTAGATCCTCGCCCGACCGATCTCCCAACTTCGACCGACGTCTCTCCGGCCATGTCCAACCTCCCCCCAGGCTGGGATATCGACTACGATGGCAACCGCTGGTTCTATCGTTACAAGCCCACCGGGTTGGTCCAGTTTACCTTCCCCAAGGAAGGCGACGAGTTCCCCCAGTATATCGATGCCGCCGCCCCAGCACCCACCCTTGCGCCCGAAGAGAGGCTCGAAAGTCAACAGCAAATAAGGAGAAAAGCGACGACGCAAGGCGCGACCGGTGTCGCTGGGAGCTCATATGGAAATAATCGGGCACCAGTAATGAGCGCCACTGGCGGGCCAGTGAGCACCGCTTGGGATGATAATTTCGACGACGACGATGACGACGGCACGGCGTACTTCCAGCCCGAGAGCCTCATGTACCTAGGTCCGGGAACATATACTGATATTAGCCCGTTGGTAGACGAAGAGGAGGCCGAGGCATCTGTGCTTAAGGGGAAGAAACCACAAGAGAAGGCCACGCCTGAAGCTGACAAGGGACTTGCGGCGTCTCCTCCGGTGAGCTCTGTCGCGACGCCATCTGTTTCTAAGGGCACCCCCGTTATCGAACCGTCCGAAGCTTCAACGCCGTCACCGCCCGAAAAGCCCGAAGTCCCGACAACCCACGCCGTCTTTATCGTCGACGCTGACATCGTTCTCCCTCCTACCACCACCCACGATGTTCAACCGAAGGAGCAGGACCCAGCATCCGCCGACATCCCCCCGCCCGACAACCGCGACCTCCCACACGAGCTTCCTGAGACCACTCCGTTCGACCCTGTTGGCAAACTAGCGGAAATGCCTACCGAGATGACCGCCATGGCCCACATTGAGCTCCATCCTGATCCCGTTGAGATGGCCGATAATACTGTCCTTGCACCGATTGAAACTTTCTTGGCCCAGGCTGGCGTTGCAGAGCTTCCCGCCCAAAGCCCAACGGCTGCGAGGAACGCCGCTCCTGAACCGCCCCGTCCGAGGCGGGTAGAGACCGCACCTGTCCAGAGAGTCTATCCCTTCCAGCCAAGAGACGATGATGACCCGAATAGACCACCAACGCCGCTACGGCCTTCGGCTCCCGTTCAAGGATCAACCTCGCAACCCCCAATCCAACAAGGCGCTGATCAACCGCGTGCATTTACGCCTTTCCACCTCTCATCCCCGGCTCCCGTTCAGACGCCCAGTCCCCCAGTACCTTCATCGGTAGTCCAGGGAAATCCGCCGCCGACTGTTCCGACTCCTAGACCTTCTGCTCAACCCCAAGCTACTATTGTTACCGCCACCCAATCCGGTGTTCCACAGCAGCAGTTTAAAATCAGTCGCAAGCCCACTAATGCGGGATCTCAACCTCCGAAATTTAAGCCCTGGGCTCCTGGTATGACACCACCTACCTCCCGGGTAGGAACGCCGATGGAGGCCCAAGCAACGACCCAAGTAACGACACATAGGATCCCGGTCACTAGCAGCCAGGATGAAGTACCAATTGTGATGACCTCGCAGCCATCGCAACCAGTCACTCAAGCGGACGCACCTGCCGTTCTAACCCCTCCTGTAGCTCCGCCAAAGGTGCCTCTCGACGCTGACCAAGACACGCCTCAGGGCAACCAACATCTTGTTCGACAGTCTGTCCTGCAGCCTCCTAACCCGCCGAGAGAATCAGTCGGTGGAGCACCGCCCGTGCCAGCGAAAGACAATGTCCCAGCTCCCCCAACTACAGCCGCCCTTCCTCGACCTCCCGCCATCGCGGGCATGCCCTCGGTTCTTCGACCTGGCAGACAACCTGCGCCGCGTCAAGTCGACCCTCGCCAGACACCCGGCCAGCGCCCGATGTCTTTCCACCGGGGTGTTAGTCCTCAGCAGCTTGTAATGACAGGGCAGGGTCCTCAGGGACACTCTCACCTACACCACCCGATGCAAATTGGCCAGATACAGCCGCCAGGAGGGTTTGGACGAGGTCTAAGTCCACCCGTGGACCCACGTACAGGAATACAGCGAGCGGAGACGATGCCCGCCCAAGCACCTCAAATTGAAGGGCATGCGCAGCACCAGGCATTTACACAACAACCCCAGGGTGCACCTGCTTTCAAAAGCGGGCCGGTTTTGAATAATAACCAACAGCAACAGCTCCAGCTCGCACATGGTCCAGCGCTAGGACAAGCACCTGGACAAGGCATACCAATCGGCCACGCCCAGAGGCTCCAGCAACGTCCTCACTCCAATTCGCTGCCGAGCTCCCACCCACCTTCTGGCCAACCCGGGCCCGGATCTCCTCAGCTTCTACCCCGGGGAGTAACTCCCCACATGGTAGCTCAGCAGGGCGGATGTATTCCCTCGCTACCTGCCCACGTGCTTGCAAATCAGCATGCAATGATAGCTCACCCTCATCCGCCTGTCCCTGGTGCGCAACAAAGCCCATCAGTCCCCACGACTTTGGCTCCCGGACGCCCTCCTGTTCAAACCGCGGCTGGCCCACAAATACGGACTGCGCCTGTCCTTCAGCAACAGGTGAACCAACAAGGTGCTCCTGCGGGCAGTCAGGCCCAGATACCCTCCACTATTATCACTCCTCCTGCCTTCCCACCGCATTTACAACAAGCCCCCAGGGCTGTAACCCCCGGAAGCGGAATCCCGCCGACTCAGGCTTCTGGCGGTGCGTATCCTGGACATCCCCTTCCGACGCCGAGCCCGCCCTCCCTAACCGGCGTGTCACCTAGCTCTGCACAACGGGCTCTAACACCAGCTACGTTGTCCGCCGGATCGTCTCCCTCGCCACACTTCGAAGCCCAAGGTCAGGGCCAATTGGCTTCTAGAGTAGCCCCGGGTATCCAGGCGCCTAAGAATGGGAGTCCCGCGGGTCCTAACGGAACACCCATAACTAATCAGCAAGGGGCGCCCCAAACGGACTCTTACTTTCCACCGCAACCACAGCCCAATCCCGGGCCTCGTGGACCGTTCCAGCAGCGCTTAGCGGTACAGGATAGCACTGACAGACGACGATCGTTGCCGCCGGAGCAGATGATGCAGTTGTTAAGGGGCCAGGGTAATCAGGGCCAACCTCTCCAGCCCGGTCCCCAGCCGCTAACTGGTAGGACGGTTTCTGGTACTCTGCCACCAGCTCAGAACATTCCTCGGCGATCACAATCCGTGTCCGTGGGAGCCGCCCAAGCGTATCGAGCTACTCAAACCCCACCGCGGGGTCCGACTCCAGTGCAGCCTGTGACCCCACAGCAGCATCAGGCAAGCCCTCCCCGACCTGCTAAGGAGCCGATAGAACGGAAGATCCCCGCTGTTGCTGCCCCAACCCCACCTGCCCAGAACGGTCCCGCGCAATCTTCGCAACCTGCCTCCGCTCAAGTTGGCCCTGTTCAAGCCGCTCCTACTCAAGGAACGCCAGGCCAGGATTCACCCCTAGGTCACCAGCTTCATTCTATTCGGGAACATCCTGAGCAGGAAGATGCCCGCGGAAAGCTAAGAGCTGCGTCTCCTTTGTCACAGCCGTCCGGAAACCACCGGTTGTCGTTACCTGTGCAGTTGCGTGGTCCTGCTACTCCTGACGGACAAGCTCGCCCAGCTGGAACGGCGCCTCAAGCTCAAGGACTGCCTCAAGTGCACCCTCAAGTAGGGCTGCAAGGGCCGTCCCAGGCTACGGCCCAAGGAGTGCTCCAACCTTCTTTCCAGGCAGTACCGCAAGCGCCAACGCAACCTGGACAACCTCACCCAGCTCAGCAGATCCCGGGACAGTTCCAGCAACCACTGCCTCAAGGCCAGCACGGAGCCCTACAGCACGGGCAACAAACCGGTGGACCAGGAATGTTCGCCCAACCCCCTGCACTGTTCCCTAACGCAATGCCCCAGAGTATGGCCAGCCCCCCAGCAACACCGACAGTTCCAGGACCACAGGGCAAGGAAAAGTCGAAGTGGTACTCGAAGTTCCTAAAGTCTGGTAAGACCTTGCAGAAGACGCCGCCACCGCAGCCGCAGATGCCTCCTCCCCAGCCCACGGGATGGATGCAGAGTAGTATGGGCCCCCAGGCATTCATGTACCAACCACCAAGACATCCTCAGCAGTTCGCTAAATCCGCGGGCTTGCCCCAGCTGGTTCCTGGTCCAGGGTTCCAGCAGATGCCGCCCCAACAGTTCATGTATGTTCCCGGCCCCGTTCCAGGCCAGATGGTGCAGATACCTTCTGCATTACCGTACCCAGGAATACCCGCTGGAAATCAGGGCCCTCAGGCTGGAGCTCCCGGCGGTGCTGTAAATGCCGGACCGCCCGCTGCGCCTGCACCCCCTGGGAGCCCGCAAAGTGCTCAGATAGCCCCTCCATCTCCGGACTCTGTACGACAGAGGGCGCATTCTACGTCGAACTCCGTTGGGTCCGCCACGACCCATACCGCCCAGGTCCAACCCCAGAGGCAAAATACCGAATCCGACAGAGGGTCAATCTCGACCATGGACGTCTCCGAAGCTCAGGCACAGCCTGTCATGAAGCCGCAGATTGTCCAGGTGTCTAGAGTGCCGGTTGCGCAGAGTCAACAAGCACCGAGCCTGCACCAGCCGGGTCCCAGTGCGCCTCAACCTCTGCCCAAAGATTCAGATCCACGCCCGCCTCAGGTCCTAGTGCAGAATCCCGCGGCACCAGTCGTCAGCACCCAAGCTCCTCCAAACCAAACGGCGCCAGCCTCCAGCGCTCCCGGAGCTCCTGCTCCGGCTGTTGCCGTGAACAGACACGATAGCCTACGACCAGCACCACTATTCGCGGGCCGTAGATCTGCGAGCCCTCCCACCAGCGCGTTACCCTCACCCTCGGTACGGGAAAGTATGGTCTCCGAGATTAGCTCGGCAGACTCGACAGACAGCCGGCGCGTGAGCGTACTTTCGACTTCATCAGGCCCGGCGGGCGCAGCCGCGCAGAGGAACGCGGAGTTTAGGGCTAAGATGGCGAAGAAGCCTGTTGCGGATTATTCTGGAGGCGGATGGGGAGATCAGAGCTGGAGTTGATCAGCTTGCGGGCTTTCTGATGATCTTTCACTTCCTTCTTAACATTCTTTTCTTTCTCCTCTTATTCATGACGTCTTGGCACCCTCGACCGTTTCGGGTCGGTTCATGATCTGTTTTCACTCTACATATTATACCCATTTCTTAGATCAGATAAGCCTTGAATAATTCCTTTTACTCGATATTCGAGACGTCCATCCTAAGGCTTCGTCCATAGGATGTAGCTCCATTTATTTAGAAAACCAGAACTCCTGTGATAAGAATAACCCTCTTTGCGCAGGTTGAAGAGCTGAACTGCAAGACATTAATGATGCTTCACCTAGACGCAGGTTATACAAAAGGACCGTAACCGAACCGGAGCGCAGTACCGTCAGCTTTCACGTCTCCCCTCAAACGAGACGAATATCATCGAAATATCCTCTATCATGTTGGAGTCCACACTTCACCAGAGATAACCTCTTTCCAACCACAGAAACCGCAGATACCCAGTCAACCCTCCGCATTTTTTCACCCTCTTAAGCTTCCCACGCGCCCTTCAAGTCCCAATTGTCGATTCTGTTTTTTTCTTCATCGCCAACAGGGTTAAAGGGTAAGGTTGTTGCCGCTGTTATGAAATCCCCGGAACTTCGGTCACTCAAACGTGCACAGGAACCCCCTCGGCCACATTTCTTATGCCGCAGTCTGCGCCATGGCTTGCTCGGTCCCGTGGCGTCTATTTCAAGATTGACCTCCTTGTCAGCCACAAACCTCCCATTACTTTTCGCTTTGAAAAGGGACATATTTCGGACTTACTTCTCCTTTTTGCGGGTAAAGGTCTTGTACATGCCAAGAAGGAAGTTGATGAGGAAACAGATGCCTGCAATGAAGGTGAAAGCAAGAAGAGTACGCCATAGGTTGCACCGAAAACCGTGCCAAGCAGCGCCCCAGAAAGTCCGGTGCCAGGTACCTCTACAGCCACGACTCAACTATTATGCTCTTGCGTTAGTTCCAGTACACTTTCTGTCTGCCAAGAAGCCCATGGGGAAGTGAGAGATCAGTCGTACGTTTGTCAACAGAGCAAAGGCCACCATCCACATGACGAAGAAGGCAAAGTCCAGCGGGAACGCCCAGAATGTGAACATGAACGGCAGCAACAGGAGGAGAGCCAGGGGTATGCTGAGAGTCGCCAGGGAAATGACGTAGATGAGCTTTCTGCCATAGTGTCTGTGGAGGCGGTGGAGCCTCCAGAACATGCGTCCTAGAATACCTAGGACAATGACGGAGGAGATGAAGGCTCCTAGACGGGCGAGGAAGGAGAGGATTCGGGCGGCACCGCTGAAGAGACCCATGTTGACGCTTTTCTTTCCGTCTTTCCTTGACTCCTTTTTCTTTTCTTTCTGTCCTACTTCCGTTGGGAATGGTTGCCTTGGGGCAAGGACCTCGGTGATTTGTTATCTGTTGCGGTTTGGGTTGTGAGTTCAACAAATTTACGCCGTGAGGCGAGGCATCGACGTGTGATTTTCGTTATTGAGACTCAAGGGAAGGAGGAGAGAACAATTCTTCGAACCAGAAGGGAATGTCCCTGAAGTCCAGGGTTTATAAGTCTGAAGCTTCGGCAAAGCTTCCCTGCATATAAGGGCTTTGTCGAGTGGGAAACGAACAAAGGCCGTCACCTCTACTCTAATAGATACTCCTGCTCAGGACCATCCTCACGAAATTCATGATTTCCCATCTTCACCCTTCGAAGTATGACGTGAACTTTCGCCGCGAAAACATATAATTTTCTCGATCGACATGGCTTGCCTCCGGAGGTTAGTGAGAGTCGCGTAAACCTTGTTCCGTTCTATACAGTAATATCGAGAAGCATTTTGTGAAAATACCTAGCAATATACACCTCCTTCGAGCTTGCTTATGGCTGCGGCTTTTAGCTTTAAGAATATCCCGTTGCAAAGGAGCTATGTCCCGTATGTGTTATACTCTTGCGTCTGGGTCGACAGACTGTAGCCGAGATGTGTACGCGTTCTCCTCGCCCTAGATATCAACGTGAGGCTTAGGCGGAAGCAAGTACCAGTGAAGATGTTTCATATCGGAAACCGGTGCTCAAAAGTACTGCCAAATGATATGGGTTCTAAAATCATGAGACCTGTCAATGTCAAACTTTGCACCGGGCACTTGACACCCGCTTGACAGGCCCCTTAGAAAAGGGGGTGGGGGAGGAAGGAAATGGGCCGGGAAGTCTGACGACATGTAAACAAATTTACTTTCTGCATTTTCCAACTTTCTTATATCCCATTGATTGCAACAAGAGCTGTTCGCGGAGAATATCACGACCGAGTCGCATGATAATGGTGACTTAAAGACGCGCATGTCAAGCAGCACGTCAAACGCTATTCACAAAGCCTAAAATACAGCTCGGTTCCAGGTCGGGATTCCACGAGGCGGATTTCCCACCCGTCGCCCGTGTATATGTCGACGAACCGGGATGGGAGGGGAACCTGCCGCGAGGGCGCTGAATTCAAATTCCCTGTGGAAGACGGCTTCGTCTTAGCGGCTTCAAACACAGTTCTTCCTCGGAATTTAGTCTAGCGAGAGCCAAAGCGTCATCCGGCACACTCACACCAATGTCCCTATATCTAGGACTTGGGAGAAGCATAGCTCTATTAAGTCAGGGCCAATGGTGCTCGTAAGATCGAGATGTCGGAACACCACAGTCTTATGAATGGCCAGGACTAGACACACCTATATAGTAACTTGGGTCGTAAAGGGCCTCGCGATTGATATGCCTATAGTTATTCCTGTGCGCCGGAGAAAGTGAGGTGTCGTTGAGATACTCAAAATTACTATCGCATCGCCTTTTCTTATGGAAAATATATTTCCAACCGGTCAACGGGGGCGACATGAGAAAATATGGGTTCTTAAACGAGGGTATAAATGGTGAGAAACAAGTGGATCATTCAACTATAGCAAGCCAGTCTCTCAACTCTCCGTATGTAGCTAATGAAAGGGTACATTTTCACGTTGAATTAAATGAATAGCTCGTGTGTCTCATCTAATTATATTTCAAATTCGGGGGAAATCATGTAAATGAACTCTATAGTATGCCGGGCTCTTCATCGTCCTCAAAGAATAGCAACTTCGGCTACGAGATGGGAACCCATTCTGGACCGAGATCACTAGCAGTGGCCTTTTATTTGTTCCCGAAGTCTAAAAAACCAAGCATAGACACGTTCTAGAGATACAGCTCAATGTCGATATCTTCGCGCTGTGCTGTCACTTTAATGTTGGTCTCTTCTGCTGTTGCTGTTTTGAGAAGAGTAGCGCCCTGAGTTTTATCTGGTCAAAGTGGAAACCCAAAGTCTCGCGACACACTTCCAGATACTGCCCGGGTATTTGGTAGGGAGCAGTTAAGGAACTCAAATCACAAACACAATGCTCGCCATGGCGGGGCCGGCTACGTGCACCTCTCAAGCCCATGCCCTGTGTTAAATCAACTCTTGGTCAAAGGCAATATTAATCGTACAATCTTCAGCCGTGTCTGGGGTGATCTGAGCTTGTACTACCGAAGTCGACTTTACGTGGTTTCTATTGAGCGGGGATACTATTTGGCCTTAAGATTATTGAGTCCTAGGGATCGGATATTTCATAGCCATGTAATGCAGACAGAGATAGATACGATATATTCCCCGACTTATTTTCTTGTTGGTGGGTTCGTTGAATATTACATTCCTCGTTTCTAACCATGGCTACCATGTGTCGCGCCTCTTTTCAGTTCTAAGTTACTTGTCACCTCAAGGAACAATGAAAGTCCTGTGACACTGCCCGGCTGTCTCAATATATCGACAAGACACACGCCTAGTCCTCCATAACCGCGTGACTGCGTGCTAAATACATTGGCCCCAGTCGAGTATATTCGATGTTTTACGTAGGTAGCTAACCCTTGTAATTCCGTCTTTACACCCGACTAGGACATTATGCAACACCACTCCGGGAGCTGCACTTCCCTAGAGAGCAAGCTTATTCTCGCTCGGTCTGGACATGCCATACACCGCTGTGGGATATCCACTATGAACGGCAGCCTGCCGTGCGTCTGCGCCAACAACTCACAACATTCCGCATCCGAAAAGTTTAATTCGCCATACCCTACCACGGACGGACTCCTTTGAGCGGGGGCATCAGTTGCTGAGTAGGCCGTGAAAAGTTTCACATGGTTATAGGCGTTGCTGGACTGATCGATTTGGAGGACAGGGGGCTCCGGCGACTGAGAAGAGGTGGATGGAAATTGTTGGCAGGGGCCATCAGGCCTAACAGGAGGCAGGTGAGAATGTACATCGCGGACGACTGGTTTCTCAGATGGTACTAGCAAAGAGAGAGAGACAGATAGAGGAGCCGAGTATTGTTGACTTGGCCAAGAAAGGACACCAAATTCCACGCCGAAACGGAATCCGATGACTTCAAGAAAATCCGAGGGCTTGAACGGGCCGAGAGATGTGGATAGTTGTTCAGATAAGCATGGAGGGACCAACGTCGCATCTTATATTCAATATATGCAATAGGACCCTCCTTTCTGCAAGGAGGTTACGTCCTTTGATTTCACTGATCAACACACAATTTAGGATGAACTTCTACCACGCCCTGGCTGGCATTCTGACCTGACGGCTTCCTCGCTGAAAGCCGACAGATATTTTAGGCTTGCAACAGAGAGACGGTCAGCTATACCTTGAGGGATAGACTCGTCTTGCATATAATTGAGGGCCGCATGAGGACATAATCAACTGAGCATGGCCATGCGTAGCTTGAACCATCCAGGGCATGATTCCTGCCTCCTGGGCTTGAGGATCGTGTAGGACACTCTATTCAAACACCCGGCCCGTACCCCCGGGCTCTCTAGGTTCATATCCTGCCTTCAAAATGATCGGAAATCCCCTGGCATCAATAATATTATCCGATTCTAAAACGGATTGACAAAAGTCTCGACCGGTTCAGCGGAGCTCGCTTCGTCGTCATCCTAAGTCGCAACTGAGTCGTCGTTCACGAATCTGCCGAAGATTCGCCGCGGTCAGCAATCCTTCTTGTCGCGCCTCTCCTCGTCAAGTCGTAAGATCTCAGAAGCTCTCTTCATTAACAAACGCTAATTGCTCGACCATGAAATCGGCATCAAAAGAGCTGTAGCGACAGCAATCCAACCACCCACCATGCTCTTCTGCCGTATCACCCGCGCCCTCCGTCCACGCCTCCATCTCCCGTCAGCACCCTTCAGAACCTCCCGGCCCTCCTCGACAACGCCAAACACACGTGCCTCGAAAATCCTCTCGAAGCTCCCTCCCTCTCTACAAAAATACACGACCCGCCTCCGGAACGCGCCCGTATCCCACGTCGTCGCCTTTCTCATCCTGCACGAGATCACGGCCATCGTCCCACTCTTCGGCTTGTTCGGCGTGTTCCACTATACTCAGTATGCGCCGGTGGGGTATATTACAGATCACTGGGGTGGGTATGTGAATGATGGCGTGGCTCGGTTCGAGAGATATTTTAAGAGGAAAGGGTGGTTTGGGTTTGGGGATGAAGCGGTCGATGCAAGTGGCTCGGAATCGAGGGGGGATACGAAGAAGCTTATCACGGATTGGGAGAATGCGGATGGGAGATACAAGTTACTGGCTGATGTAGCGTTGGCGTGGGCTATTACGAAGGCGATCCTGCCGCTGAGGATATTGGCGAGTTTGTGGGCGACGCCGTGGTTTGCGGGCGTTCTCGTCCGTGGCCGAAGAATATTTACGAGGAAAATATAACTTCTGCCAAATTCTAAGAATAAGCGAATACCAGTTCGACCTTACTAGAGATTCACCCATCTTCATGATGTCGGTGTAGCATGACATTCCAAAGACACTTTTCTTTTGGTGGTCTACCTTGCGTGCTCTGTACTTTATTGTTCATATTACTTTTCCCAAATCATCAAGACATGGCTCCAATGGCACACAATGGTGCAATTTAGGCCTTCTCGTAGATCCAGTCGAACTGGGCAGTCTTCCAGCTGACGAGCTCACCCTCCTTGAACCAGAGAGCAATCTCCTTCTTGGCGTTCTCGACGCTGTCGGAGCCGTGGCAGACGTTGCGGCCGACGTCGATGGCGAAGTCACCACGGATGGTGCCGGGGGCGGAGGCGAGGGGGTTGGTGGCACCGAGGATGGCTGTGGTAGAGAAAGGACTTGGTTAGCGTTTCACAGTACCTGGAAAAGGTATTCCTGGTGTTATGGAAGGAATTGTCTCCTTACTTCGGCCGGTCTTGACGGCATCACGGCCCTCCCAGACCATGGCGCAGATGGGGCCGCTAAGCATGTCTAGTGCGTGTCAGCTGATATGTTCGAAATGTTCGAAGAGATTATCGACGAGTATTAGGGATTCGGGTTATATCGGATGCGTACACTGAACGAGACCGGGGAAGAAGGGCTTCTCCTTGAGGTCGGCGTCTGGAAATAGATTGGTTAGCAAGCCAGATGTTCCTTGCTGTTGACGGAGGGGAGGGTTTGATCTACTCACAGTGGGTCTCAAGGTGCTCCTTGGAGGGGCTCACAAGCTTGATGGCGACGAGCTTGAAGCTGGGAGTCTGTCAGTGTCTTGCTTCGGTGGATCGAGATGGCCTGTTGTAGATAGCTTACCCTCGGTTCTCGAAGCGGGAGATGATGGGGCCAATGAGTCCACGCTGCACCAATTAGTATCGACGGAGTCAATGGATCAATGGATATTTCAGATAACATACCTGGACACCATCGGGCTTGATGGCAATGAAGCTGTGAAAAAAAAAAAAGGAGCATTAGATCGGCCCATTGACACCGGACTCGCCCAACGCGGGGTAACCGAAAGCAAGAAAAAAAAAAAAAAGTAAAAGCTTCGGAACTACTCACGTCTGCTCGGCGGAAGACATGTTTGCGGGTGGTTTTGGAGAAAGGGTAGGAGTTTGAAAAGAGGTGACTGTTGTGGTGACGGTATGGATGGGAGGTGATGGGCTTGACCGAGAAGAAACAAGAGGGGAAAGTAAAAGTCCAAGGAGGAGGAAGACAATAGCAAGGGAGACGACGAAAATTGGCGGGGTCAAATTTTGAAAGGTCGTGTGGAGTGGTTGCTCGGGGCTGCTGCCAGTCCTTGCTTGCTGTGCAGCTGGCGGGGTTCGTGTTTTGGTGGGGTCCTCTTGCTTGTGCTGCTTATCGCTTTGGGCTTCGACCTTGTTGGGCATTGGCGTGGGCTGCTCCTGGGAGCTTGACTGGTCCAGCTCAGCCATTATCGAATCAGTCTCTGCAATTGAGTGAGGGGCGGTCGTGGCTTGACCCTCAAGGTGTGGCCACACTGGGAGTTGAGGACAATGGAGTGTCAACGGGTGTGACGCCACTGTAACCAGCTGTAGACACTTCGACTCTGAACACGTTGAGAATGACTCTCACTCGTCACCCTCCCCCTGAAGGTAGTTGTCGTAAACTCTCTCGTAGACTCCTCTCCGCGATTTAGAATTGTCAGAGATCCTGATATTAGGGATAATCCGTAAGCTGGGGTTCACTGAAGGGCTGCAACTCCATCCCCATCATCAGGTATCGAGGGACAAGTTCTGGATTCAAGTGACCCCTCGGAATAAATGAGACTGTTACAGTGCGAATTATGTATTTCACACTCAATCTGTGTAGGGTTCGATTTCTCGTTTCTTGTCCCTCCTGCCGAAACGACCCAGGCAACGCCGGACGTCAATGTCAGCCATCCTGGACACTCAACCTTCGCTGCTTGGCATGGATTGGGCCCGGATGCGTAAATATTTCAGCTTCCTGAGCGCCCCTTCTACAGACAAGTCCAGATTCGCATCCTCATGCACATGCGTGATTGAGCAAAGTGCAGCCCATCTCATCTTGTTGACTTCCAAAGAAACCAGTCCCGCCGAGGAATCTCGATCGGGTGATGATCAGATCGTTCTCAAGCGCCACAGCTAGCTATTTCTGGACCACACACCCAATGGCAGCTCTGTAGGGCTGAGACTCATCGTGTCGACTGAAATAGACTTAGGCGAGCGAGGGTTAATGTTCCGAGAACGCCTCGGGCACCTTGTTCGGAATGACAGCTCCATTTGCAAACCCTGATCCCAGCCATGGCCTCAATTAAGGCAAACCAAGAGAAGAAGAAGAAAATTTTTCGACACATCGGAAGGGCATCAGAGGCACCGTTGACATCTATAAATAGACGGCAGGCCTTGCGCACCTCGCCACAGCGGTGAGCAATACCCAAAAGATAAGGTCCAAGACGGAGCGAGTATCAATTGATGGTGTTGAGGATTCCATTTTAGGGGATCCACCTCTATCTACCCCTGGACTTCTCCTTTTCAGTGCAGTGATGGATCCCAGCCGATCAATTGGGTCCGCCGAGCATGGGAGCTTTTTTAGTGCGTTAGGTTAGCAGCATTAGCACGTTTCTGACCCTCGTGGTCGAGCCCGACATTGAGGATCCTCGACCGAGACATGAACTGTTTGCATGTGGATGAACATGGTGGGCATCAAATGCCAACTATGTACCTGGTAGTGGGGGGACGTAGTCTGTTGTCTACATTGCTTGAACAGGGGCGGCAACAATCCATCATGTTCGGCGCCATGGGAAAGAGCACAGGACATGCAAAAGAAACGTCAGTTAGTCGCGGCCACCACCGCTAAACTTGCCTCCAGGCTATCCCTACATTTCTGGACAGTATTTTCTCACCCCCTCTCTTTCTCCTTTGAAAGTGAAGGTGTAAGTAAGGGTAAGAGAACTGTGGTACACCATGGACATACTGAGGTACAATCAGCAGATATCCAGGCACGGTGCAGTCAGGTACGGGTGAACCAGGTGAGTCATGACGTCAATGGCTCGAAGCTCTAAGTCGAACATTGTTCGTGGACACGCACGAGCACTGTTTCTTGCGCAATTGACCTTCCAACAATTATGCACGGCAAAGTACGTATCAAGTTAGACCCAAGGGAAGGCGAGGAAAAAAAGAGAAAACTCGTGGAAAGGAAGGAGAATTCTTCCGTTGGGCAAAAATCTTCTCAAACTTAAAAACGTTAAAACAAAAGTGTAAATAAGGTTTTCAGGAATTCAATTTGGCAGGGATCTCTGAGTTGCATGATGAGAATCCACGAGAATCCGTGACTACTGTAACTAACATGCCAGTACGAGGTACCTTCCCAGTTGGACATGACAAAAAATTCTGTTATCGCCACTGCCCTTGCCTCCGTTCGGATTCTCATCCACATGGATTCTCCGACGTTGAGGTACTTCGACCACCTCCGAGTCCTCTTACTCGTTGCAATCGAGTGGTTCGGTGGAGCCGTCGACTGCTGCTGCCCACCATTATCCACGCAACCATCATCCACTAGAGCGTCTCAAGGCCGTGGGCCCTGGGCGACTCGTGAGGATCAATTGTGCATGTATCCTAGCTACATGTGAACAACAATGGACCAAATGTTGCAATTGTGAGCACACCCGTTAACGCCAGGTCCCCTGCTTCCCACCTCCTATCAATGACTCCATCAATCATTGCTCCGTACCGCCAGAGCTTTCCCAGACCTTCTTACCGTCCCTCTCCCCTCCACCAGCGGGCCCACGCAGTAGCCAATTGCAGACGAGGACTGCACCATCTGTTTTTATCAACCCGAACTACCTCCGTGTCCAGGTTTTGGTGCGTCACATCGCACCATCGACACAACGGGTTACTTGCCATGCTCATCAAGCTCTAGGTCCCTAGACACGTATCTTGTAGATATAGTGTAAACTACTAGTAGAATCCTTGACGTACCTGTCCCTGTCCCGAGCCGTAAAGCCCCACCGTTACGCCCGTGGTAAAAGAAGCAGTCAACCCGGGATGCCGCCGCCCGTTCTTATCTAACCGGTTCGGCGAACATTCTGCAGTGCTCCTCTCACCCCCTCCTCGAATCGAATCCAGGAACGCCCCCACTCTACAGAGTTCCGCTGTTGCTATTAGACATTTGAATTGGAGAAGCGTCTTTGATATCCCTCAAATAAGACCAGGAAGGAGCAACAGACAGGTCCGCTCCTTGGGATTATTAAAGCATTGTCTACGTACCTGTACCTTTTTAACCTTCCTTCCTTCCTCCTTCGAGGCCAGGTCCCTGGAAAAGTCTCTCCTTCCATTACCCTCAAACTTTTAACTCACTCCCCAGTTGTTACTTCCGTCAAGACCACTCATTCCTGGCCTCTCCCTGCCGCCGAGTCGAGTCACGCCAAGTCGTGTTCTCTCCTGATTCCCTTCTCTCTGACCTCGCTTCGATACCAAACCAATCCACCCTAATCGAAAGGAGACTGTATCGTATTCTGAACGAACACCGAGCATCATTGCATTCCGCATCATCAAATCATTAATCGAACAGCATCGCTCCGACATTCGTCTCTGGTACCGATAGCCATCTGCATATCTTTTGAGGCTTTCTGCCCTCTTTTCCATTCTCCGGCTCTATCCCATCAGTCTCGAGCAAGGCTTGTCCCGTCCATTCCGACCAATACTGGGCAATTAGTCTTCTGCCTCGAGAAGTTGCAGACACCCGGTCTCCAAATCCCCAGCCTTTGTATCATTCCCCTGATGGCTTAAACAATTCCCAAGAAGAGGCCGGCTACTGGATAGCTTCCATTGCTTTGTTACCCGCGAGGTTGCACATATCCTCACCCGGAACCCCTTGAACGGCAGCCGACTCGAAATCCGACTATTATCACGCCTTCGTCCGTGCCGCGCCGGGCTGTGCCAACCCGTCTCGTTTCAATATGCATCCGCCAGGGCACCACCATCACCCATCCGATATTCCTGAAAATCCCTTCAACGAAAAGTACCCATCGACACCCGCCACAACCTTTCTCCCTCCCCAGAACGGGAATGGGCCGGTCTCGCCTGTCGGTACCCGCGATCAAGATACCCTGCTTTTCGATGAAGTAGAGCTTCAGCGAGCAGAGAGACTAGTCTCCACCCGCGAACACGAATTGACGATTAAAGGAACCAAGCTCGGATCCAAGCTCGGAACCAAGCTTCGAACTCAGGAATCCGATGATGTTGACGATAGCTTCGCGCCTCCCGAGACTCGGACACGAAACGAGCCTAAGAAGGGCGATTCGCCCGTCTACCGTTTCTGGCTGTCCCTTAAGAAGTTTCCTCGCTTCGTTCGTTACTTCCTTTACCTTCTTCCAGGCGCCGCGATCCTCCTCACCCCCGTCCTCATCGGCCATTTTGTATCGCCAGGTTCGAATGCCGTCGGCGGAGAGGGCGGCGTGTATCTAATGTGGTTCGGAATCTGGTTGGAAATAGTCTGGTGCACGCTGTGGGTCACACGCATGATTACAAGCATCATGCCATGGCTCTTCAACGGCTTCGCCGTCATGTTCGCGTCCAACACTCCTAAGAAGTGGAAGGACATTGGACGCCGCCTCGAGCTGCACACGTCCCTGTTCTTATGGATGCTGGCTGTCCTCGTCTCCTTCCAACCAACCCTGAATAAGCACAGGGTCCCGATGCCGGACGGTAGCCCGCTACCCGATCTCGTATGGGTTAAGGTCGTCAACAAGATCATCATCGCTCTCTTCGTGCTTGCCGCTCTCAACTTTGTCGAGAAAATCCTCATTCAATGGATTGCCACTTCCTTCCATCAGCGAACCTACGCGAACCGCCAAGAAAACAACAAGGCAGCCATTCAAGTGCTCGCGAGGCTGTATGAGTATTCGAAGAACAAGATGCCCGATCTGGAGGATACAGAGCCGGGTAGCGGTGCTCGAACTCCGATGCAGGCCTTTTCGGCGAATGCCCGGCAAGCTTGGTTCAAGGTTGGAGTCTTCGCCAACAAGCTGGGCAGAGACTTCATCGGCAGAAAGGTCCATGTCAACCACCCTCGGAAAGTAGTTCAAGAGCTCCTCCGCGAATCCAAGTCAGCACACGTCCTTGCGCGAATCATCTACCGCGCCTTGCGAGCCGAACACCGGGAAAATGTCTTGCTCGAGGACATGCAGCTCGTGTTTCCCGATCCCGAGGAAGCCGATAATGCCTTCGCCATCTTTGATAGGGACTTGAATGGGGATATTTCGATGGACGAATTTGAGGGAGTCTGCAACGAGATCCACCTCGAGCGCAAGGCTATCGCCGCGTCGATAAAGGATCTGGACTCCGTCATTAAGAAGCTGGATAATGTCTTCATGTTTATCAGCTTTGTGATTGCCGCCATTGTCTTTATCTCGATAATTTCGGGCTCGGCTGCCGCCGCATTGGGTTCGGCCGGCGCCACACTTCTCGGTCTCGCGTGGATGCTCCAGGCTACGGCACAAGAGTTCCTCCAGTCCATCATTTTCGTTTTCGTCAAGCATCCCTTCGATGTTGGAGACCGCGTTACCGTGTACGGCAACACTGGAGCTCTGGGTCGCGGCGACGACTACTACGTCACTGCTATTTCGCTCCTCTACACGGAATTCAAGAAGATGGAGGGCCACATTGTGCAGGCACCGAACTCGACCCTTAATGCTCTCTTCATTCTCAACCATCGCCGGAGCAATGGATTGGCTGACCCGATCGAGCTCAAGATTCGGTTCGGAACGACGGAGGAGCAAATCGAAGATCTCAAGGCGAGGATGCTGGAGTTCTGCCTGGAGAACAAGAGAGATTATCACGCGCGCATATTGACCGAGGTTAGGACACTCGATGAGTTGCGGTCGGCGACGATGAACTTCATCTTCTTCCACAAGAGTAGTTACCAGAACGAGCTGTTGCGATTGTCGCGACACAATAGGTTCGCGACGGAATTGATGCGACAGATGCTGGAGGTTGGCATCCAGGGACCGTACAGGAACGAGCCTGGTGGTAGCCGCGAGTACCCCATGTACTGGCAGGGTATGGCCCCGCCCGCTTACAGCGGACATGACAATCACACCAACACCAATGGCCGCATTGACACCGCAGACCACCAACCTTCCCACCAACCACATCCGTACGGCGGATTGGGAATGGAGGAGCTTGGGCGAAAGATGTCGACGGCGACGGGGCTTACACGGCTGCGCACCGGACCACGGGTGGCAGAACTGTCGGAGGAGCCGTATACCGACTTCCAAGACGTTTATTCCAACCGCAGAGAGTCCAATGTGAACCGAGGCCGTTCGCTTCGCGATAGCGTCCACGAAAGACGCAGCAACGACATCAACTCGTTGGCAAGCCCGACGTTAGATCGGACGGGCACGGTCCACAGCAACGGCACCGGAAGGCGATTGTGGGGACGCCACAGGCAGGGGTCAAGGCCACCTCCGCCGCCACCCCCAGGGTCGACTTCCGAGATTGTCTAGGACTTTTCGGATTTTTTTTTTTTTTCTCTTTCGAGTTTATTTTTCTTCTGTCTAGACTCTTGCATCGTTATTTGCGCTTGAACATGGATAGAACCAAGGATTAGGCGTTAGGCAGGTTTTGACTGTTTTTCTTCAGTCCAGCCCCGGCAATGATAAAAGGGGGGCTGGGGGCGCATGGATTGTAATGACCGAATAGATAGATTATTGTTAACGAAGAAGCATTTTGTGTTTCGTGCGAGGAAAAGAAACCACGCCACACTACAAGTCGGTTTGCGCGTGACCTGTCGTGGTTCTGTAGGCAAGTAAGTCGATGGAGGCGGCGAAGTGTCGCTGCAGAGCGGCAGCTGGCGAAAAGTGTGACAGACACCTATCCCTCGATCTAGCTCCGGAGCATGCGATGTTACCTATTGAGAACATGTGTTGGACTGGTGCAAGTTCTAACAATTTATATCCTGGTAACCAGTTGCTGTCTAATAATCAACAGAAAACCTCAAGTCAGGCAGCTCCCCACCGCAGATGGTGTGTCAGTGTATTCGAGGGTGATCGAGATAGATCCTTGATACTACCGAGGAGTCCACCAGAAGCCCACCAACTCCAGACTCCTATCCCATTATATATTCCTTCTCTTATCTCCAAAAAGGAGCGCCCAGTTAAATGAATGTGATTTGGCAAAACTATGACAGAGAACTCTCCCGCCATCCACAATGGGACGGACATCCCAAGCCAAGGAGCGAAATCGGAGCCCTTCTCGCTTCCAGGCGAAGCCTAAGCCTAGACCTTGAGGGAAGACCTAACCTCCTTATACTCGTCCAAAATCCTCGCGGCCCGCTCATTGCTCCTCGGCCTAATATCAATAGGAAACGGCAACGGCTCCAGAATAACATTCGAATTCGTAGCCTGGGTATCGAACTCGACGACTTTACCCGTGCAGGCGCACACCTTGCGTCCGAGGTCGAAGCCCCAGCAGACACCGGCGCCGGCGACGAAGAGCTCGTCGTCGACGAGGGTCTGGCCGAGGCAGGTGCGGCGGCCCCAGCCGAAGGTGTGCATGGCTTTGCCGTCGCGGAAGTTGGGGTATTTGGTGAGGGGTTCTTGGTAGGTTGGCCAGGAGGGGGAGAGCCAGCGTTCGGGGCGGTAGGTTTCGGGGTCGGGGTATTGGGAGGGGACGCGGTTGATGTTCCTAGGGCGGGATTAAATATTAGCGTGAGACAGGAGTGAGTGAGTGAACGGAAGGAGAATGTTACCATTCGCAGGCGAGGACGATGGTGCCTTTTTCGATTTTGACGCCCATGAATTCGGAGTCCTTTTCGCATTGATGGGGGACACCTAGAAAATGATGTTAGCTTGTTGGAACGAGGGTCGTTCGGCTGAAAAGTTTTACGTACCGAGAGGGACACCGGATCGCCAGCGGAGAGTCTCCTTGAGGCAAGCTCGAACAGTGGGTAAATCTGGGAAGTCGTTGATGTTGGGAATCCTATCCCCGCAGACGCGGTCAATCTCCTCCTGACACTTCTTGAGCCACTCGGGATGCAGAGCCATACACATGAGGAAGAACTGCATCGGGCCAGAGATGGTAACGACGCCAACCAGGCACTGGAACCCAAGCATGCAGCTCGCCGTCTCCTCGTCCGTAGGACTCATTTCGATCTCCGTATTCCCAGCCTCCTTCAACTGCTCAAAGTACCGATAAGTCCAAGTATCCTCCGGCAGCTCACCGCGCAAATACCTAGCCCTAGCACTTCTCAGCAGCGAAAGCCACCAAGCCTTGAGATTCCTCTCGCGCTGAACCTCGAACTTGCGCCAGGGGTTATACCGCACAAAGTCACTGATGTGCCACAGCGGCGTGACGGTGTTGACGACGGGGCCCGACACGGACATCTGCGTGAGGGTCTCGATGGCCTGGTCGCCGTTGGTCTTGCCCTGGCTGGCGTCGTCCCAGGCGAGGCGGCTCATGATGCGGCCGGTGAGCTCGCGGACGTTGGTGTGGAATTTTTCGGGGTCGAGGACGAGGGTGGTGAGGAAGCGTTTTACTTCTTTTTCGATGTGGCCGTAGAAGTGGTTGCTGTGGGCGTTGATCATGGCGGAGTGCACCCATTTGCGTTGGTACTTCCACATGTCTTGAAGAAGAAAGTGGTTACCCCGTCAGTTCGTGGATCTACTTAGGAGTAGGATTCAATTGAACTTACCATGTCGGTCCATGAGGGCCGAGTAGACGGGCCCAGCCTTGTGGTTGATCAAAGCTCGGATCTGCGGTCGCCCAGCAAAGTTGTTCCCCTTCTTGACAAGGAGCTCCGTCGCCATCTGCTCATCAGAGATGATGACGAACTTTTGCCCCAGCATACTCGTTTGGTAAATGGGACCGAACTCATCGGCCCACTCCTTAAACTTGAGCCATAGTCCGAAGCGAGGAAGATCGTGGACTCGGCCAATGATGGGATACTGCTTAGGCCCGGGAAACTTGCCATCCTTGATGGACTTTGCGTCTCCGCGGTCGAGTTTGGAGAAACGCTTGAGGGCGCCGAAGACGATGCCTGGTATGACGAGGAGGCCGATGTAGATGAGGATTAGGGGAAGACCTTGGGAGGTTGGGACCTCCTCCGCTGTGGTGTTTTTTGGGTGGATGACAGGGGATTGTTGTTCTGTGAAGGCCTCCATTTTGGATGCGGGTAGGGGATGAGCCCTTTACTTTTTCTTGAACGAAAAAAGTGTTTTTAGGAGCCAGGGAGGACACTTGACAGGCAATGCATGGAATGGAATAGCTACAAGGGGAAGAGAAAGAGAGGAGGGAACAGGTCTGGGTTTAGGAACGGGGACGGGAGAGATATGTACGAGCTAGATGTACCGAGGGTAGTACCTGACGCTGAGGACCGGAGACAGGTACCTCAAGAAATAAAGATCCGAATCGTACGAGTCGACACGGAGTATCTATTATTACTCCAGGGAGAAAGTTTTCTGTTCTCTGGGGTCCAGGTCGGGGTTGGATGTCCGTTTTCAAAGCCGAGCCTTGAACTGAGCCCCAGCTGACTGCTGCAAACCTGGCGTTCTTTGTGTGAGAGAACGGAAAGGGGCCGCAAGTTCCCCAACTACACATCCAAAAGGGGGAAGATGTATCTCCTCGGCACTCTGGGATGATGTCTGGTATTTATCGTGCGAGAGCCACGGCGGGTTTCGTTGCTTTTTCTGGCAGAAGTCGATTGTTGTTTTAGTCAATCGTGCGGTGCTTGACCGAGTAGTACTTCCTACTACCTGAGTGATACAGGCAGAGGGCAAAGCATCGGGATTAATACCGCCTGTGATGGATTTCCTGTAACTCTTCTAGACGGAGATGGTATAATCGCGAGACCGAGATGTCACAGCGGAGGGTTGCTGGAAAGGCAAATTGCGAGACCCAAGACCCAAGGTTGCTGCCAGGTTTGAACGTCTCTGCATGTTTTGCTCCACAGATTTGGGTGTGCACATAGAAAATGCGACAATTCCTCCACTCTCACTCGAATGAACCCATCTTGTCCGGCGCAGTCGCCACGAATCGATCCACTCTGTCTTCATTCAACTACATAAATCGAGCCAGTAAACTGATGCATGGAATGAAATGTCGAAAGGTCCAAGGTGAGAGAATTCCTGTTGTCCGGCCGGCGGACACAAACAGAGCAGGGCTGAATGGTGCCTTCCGGTGGCACACATCCCTATTTTTGGAATCATACTGCATCGAAAGGGAACAATGAAACAAGGAATAAAGTACAAATGTGCACCTCTGAACAGCGCACAAGTATGGCTTGCCCGTAATGTACAACCCGAGTATTTTCTGCGGAAATCCCCCGACGCGGACTGGGGAGCCGCCACCACGGACGTGGCCCGTGGGGATGTCCGGTGAGATACAGGGATTGCTGTCTTGGACTGCAATAATGCTTATTGTGCATGTAGAGATGAGAAGGATATTATTGGATTGTGTGTCTTGCGGATATTGAGATGAATTAATTAGGGAACTGAGACAGCATGACTCAAATGCATCTCGATGTCGTCCCACGGAATGGGGCGTGGATGGGGAGTTTAAGACTGGCCTAAAGGGATTTTGCAAACTTAAGAACGAGGACTGAGTATATAGTCATTTATGATAGAGGATAAATATTAAGTTGGCAGGGTAGGTGGTTCCGCTCGGGGTTCGAAATAGCAAAGATCATATTGACGTTGGGATCCGTGGCTCTGGGACGCTCGGGTCCGACAATCGCGGTAGCGTTGATCCGTCTGGATTGCGTTGTTTGGACCCACACCCCACGGGCATTGGATGCTCTCGGGGATCGGCCTCTCACTTTCCGAAGAAATGGCCGAGAATCCGGTAACACTAAATCAAATAGCTCGCTGCGCCGCGAATTTGGATCGCGGTTCTAACCCAGGAACCCAGGAATACTGTGATCTAGCCAGTCCTTAGGGTACATGCTGAGGACATTGATGGTTCTCTTTACTTAGATTTCGGGAAATTAAGCTACTTCATAGCACTACAGAGCGCGGGAATGAGAGTGGTGTCTTAAAAGATGCTGCCAACTGGTTTGTAGGTTGATTTGAGGTGCCACTGGCGGCGGAAAGAAGTCGACGCGAGATTCACCTAGGCCAATTAAATAAAGTTGCCCTGGCTAATTTCACCCTCATACCTGCGTGGTCCTGCCATACGAAAAGCCATAACCAATCCACCTCAGACTAAATCTCACTGTACAGCATCTCGCACTTATCAACCTTCCAACTCAGAACATCTTCTGTAAAGTCGTTGGCCTGTATACCGCAGCCGCTCACGTCTCCAATAGCCGAGCCTGGAGAACATTCGTCATCGTTGTAGAAGGTGAGACAGCAGCTGTCGCTTGCCTCGTCGTTCAGGTACTCCTCAGAGGTATAGCCAAAGTAGAAGCTATAGCCTTCGGGCAGTTTGTCGATCACAGCAGTATTCACCACACCAACGGTATCCAGCGGTTGAGAGGTATCCACCACTTTCACGCAGCCTGTGTTGGCCGTCATCTTGCCTCCATTATCCACGACAAGATAGTTTGGACTCCTGGCGTGAAGAGTAACGGCATGCTGAGTGTACACAAGGTCCCCGCCTTCGGCAACGCCGGAGAGTGGTGTCCGAGAGCGAAATACCCAAACTCTATGAGGCGGGGGTCCCAGCCGATCGCCATTCTCATCTAGATCGAAGTGCGGAACGTTCTCGGAAGGGCTATCTGGTACTCTGTTGATGAGGCAAGAACTTGCATCCATACACACAGATCTCTCGCCCGTTGGGAGCTTGGCGCAAGCGTATCCAACGTCACAGTCCCGATGAGACTCGTAGTATTCGCCGTTTGGTCCAAGCGCAGAAGATTGATATTGGACACAGAACCCGGAGAACATATTGCCGCTGGCGCCTGTACAGCTTCCTGCGTTAATGCCGACGCCGCATTTCTGGAAGTATGGAAATAAGCCAGTCGCATCACACGCATCGGCGACGCAGCTCCCGTGGATACATGTCCCGGACTTGCACTATAAAGGTGTGTCAGCCCTAGCATTTCAAGTATTCCGAGCTTGATATTTTACCTTGATCCCGCATTTGCCGCAATTGCCAGGATCGGTTAGCCGGAAATCACTGTTGTCAGCACACGAGGGCGGGCAAAACAAGGACGAGATCTTATTCAGTCCAGGCGCCGGCTTAAGTCCCAGTTCGAGTAGAGTAGCAGGTCGACCGCAAACGTCGCGAAAAATGTTGCCAGGGTTGTAAGTCTTGCGGATTTTGAGCCCTGCATGAGGGCCGCCACTATCCTGTCGTTCGTCCTTTTCTTGACCGCACCGAAAAGACGGTCCTTCCAAGTAAGGCTCTGCAGCTTACCGACGGCAGCTTTGCAGAGCGCGTCATCGAAAGATGTTAACCTTGAGTTCTTCGACGAAGCTTTCCCTTTGGATCCACATAGGACTATCCTTGTCAATGTGCTCGGCGGCTCTGCGGGTGTACATCTTTTGTAGCTCGTAAATAATGTCCATCAGGTTGATGGTGTCTTTAACTTTAATGGTTTCGCCCAGTCGATTTCCGCCGCAACAGCGCGTTTTTCCGGGCGCGGGATCGAGACTGGTTCTCCCCGGGCTGGGGTTGTAGATTGATCAATAGCATGTGTTCCAGAGACAAGGTCCGTAAAGACAATGAACGCGATCAGAAAGACTGAAACCGGACTGACACGCAGCTGTCTGGCACTGCTGATGGTAGCGGGTTGCGATGGCCCAGCCGTTGAGGTACCAGTTGAGTCGGTTATAGTCTGACCAGTGGGTGTAGAAGAATCGGTCTGCCCACCTGTATTTCCGTCCGCCAAGACTCCGCAAGTATCTTTATCAACCATAACAGGAGAACTGGCATCTGCAGAGGACATTGATATTTCACAGTCTTCAGAGGTGGTGTGCTCTCTGAAAGACACATTCTCATCGCTGATAATCCATTCTGCTGTAGAGACGATATCTGGGGTGCCTTTGCATTCCACGCCGTTGGAGCATGACAAGGTGTCGCCGTTCATGACACAAGTGGTGGTCGGGAAATCATAGAGTAGGTCACAGCCTTCCCCTCGGCACGTGAAGCTGAACGAGAAAGACTCGTCTCCTGGGCATATCGCAAAAGTGCTGTTCCAAATAGCCGCTGCCATCCCGGCCCGAGGCGTTTCCCGGCGCGGGTGGTCGACTAGGGCGGGAGTGATTTCTCCTCGTCGGTTCTTCGCAGAATCGTGGCCGGCGAGCTCTGCGTTTCCCAGAAGAGGGAGGATCATGACCAGGAGGGTAACTGGGCCATTAGGCTGCATCTTGCCGAGCAAGCGTGAAGCTGAAAGAATATTTGTATGAGCCGTTTACGAGCGAGAGTAAGGCTAAAAAGGATAGTGTTACGAGATGTTTGGGAAGAATATCAAAAGGAGTTGGACAATGTCGAGGTCAAGATCCATTTTATATACGATGAGCAGCACTTTAAGATTTTGTTTTCTAGTACGAAGGATCCAGTAGATAGTTTACGGATCCTCATCACAATCTTTTCGTGGAACGCCTCAGCTCGTATCCATATCAACTACGTGCGCCGAAGTGCGTCAATGTCCCGAGCCCCATTAAGAGGATGAAGGTCTAAACGTTGGGTTGCCGTCATATCGCGTTGAAATCAGCTGAAGGTCCATATCTGGACCAAAACGAGTGGGAGTGCTCCATATCCGTCCGTCGTGAAAGATGGTAAATAATGAATTACAATAACTGCGAACGGGAGAGTGACGGGTGGATTGAATGGGCTTTCGAATGAATGTTTCAACACACAGGTGCACTTGGCTTGGTTTATTGAATGCTAGAATACCGGGTGGTTCGGGGATCCGTTTGCTTGGCAAGATCACAGGCTGGCCCCCGGCCCTGGGCTAAGTCAATTTTGATCCCGAACTGGGCTTTCATGTTAAATATTACGGGACGGCTAGAAAAGAGATGCCGATCGCGTGTGGAGTCTTAGAGAACACTCCCAACTAGTGTATAGGTTTCAACATGGGTCGATGATATTTGGGGTCTAGACTGAAATTCGCCCTGTCTTCTTCGGCAATCCATTCTCGCCAACACGCAGTTCCGCCTCTGGGTCCTCACACAGCCTCATCACACCTCGCCGACAAGTCCTGGATAGGTCTGTACGAACGCCTCCTCAGTGGGGAACAGCTTAAGGTTGTGCCTTCTCTTTTGCCGGATCCTTTCAGCCATCATATATTTAAATTCCTCTTCCCCAAACTTCTCTTCGTTGGTATACCCTCGTTCCCTGCTGGCCGGGTTGAAAGGATATTGCGGCAAGTGGACTTCGATTATCGGACTGACTGATACTTCGGTCCTGAAATAATTATAGCTTAGGGACAGATCACATACGGCAAAGCTCAACTTAGAAGCAAGGGGAACTAAGAAGCATGAACCATCCCAGTTATACGTCGGTGTCTTAACCTCTCGAGAATCAGGTGGGCCAGTGTCCACGAGAAAAAACCATCGGACTCCATCGCAGTCGAACCGCCCTCAAGACTGGATCCGGTCCTGGGTATTATCGAGGTTCCTACTCCATATACGCTGCCAAACTAGGTTTGCTATGGTTTGCGACCGTAGTTTAAGGTCTCCTGGGATTTGTTGTGGCTATGATTCACGTGCCCATGATGCCTCGGTGAAGCGGTGAAGTAGTGGATGGTCAATGTGAGTTGAGACGCTGATTAACGAAATATTGCCTGCTTGAACCTGGACCCCTGAATTGATTTGCACGAACACCATAATTCATTAGCTACGCGTCCCCTCCATCAGCAACTAACCACCCGCCCGCCTCTCACATGTGAACCCAACTCATAGTTGGAGACAACTTGAGATGCAGAGATGCAAAAGAGCGGGATTATGGCTCCGTCTCGCGACCGGCGGCTCAGGGAATTCATGCCATATAGTTGCTTTCTCTGATTTCTTATCTCTTTTCCACGCCTTCCGGTCATCCTAGCCTGCGTTCATTCCGTTGCTTCGGCAGCCTAGATAATAGTATTAAACACTATATAGTTCTCGGACCCGTTTCGTGTTTTCCCTTCCGGAAGCATTACATGGCTGATTCTGGCATTGAAAGGAGTGATACGTAAAACAAACCGAGCTATAAAGACTGAGAGATCCCCAAATAGGCTCTAAGCCGCCTTATGATGTTATCACCCACAGTCAGGGAATCCCGAGCAGGCGCTGGCTGGCTGGGCTGACGGGAGACTGGGACAGGGCTATGAGGCGGGGGAATCATTATCACGACCGAGAAACTTCACAAGTGTGTGCGACATCAACCCCGCAATCCCGGCCCAGTGATGCAATACTACGAACTCGTACAGATGATAATAAGTAATCCTCATGGACTTCCTGCAGTCTGAAGCGGCAGTTGCTAACTTTATTACTGCATAAACACACTTCCTTGACCGTTTCCGTGACTACCTCCTAGCGCACAGCAAAACCAGGGCGCTAGGCTACTCCAGCTACTCGTCATGATCGTCGTTACCAACGGACGCCTTCCATGGGGTGGCACCGGAAAGGTGACTCTTCCAGAATGCTTCCAGGTCCTATACCGCCTTGTTAACTAAAACCCGCATCGCCCACAATATCGAAACCGCACTTACCTCGAATACATAGGGACATCCGCTGATGGGTGCTTGTTGCGTCTCATCATCCCTCTCGAACCCCACTTCGAACGAGATCGATTTCGTTTTCGGCTCCGCGCACTCGAAAGCCACCACAGTTTCGGGGTTGCCTGAAGTCGATCGCTTCCAACAGGGAGTGACATTGATAGTGATTTCACCGCCAACCCTGACGACGAATATTTTCGTCTGTTCCTCCAACAAACTCCAGGATCTCGCCCCATCAAGCCCCACGGCCTGCGCATCGCCGTCTTCCGTCGTCCGAATGCGGCAACCTATTGACCCGCTAATAAACACGGCTGTACGGTTAGCTGTGGAGTACTCAATGTTGCTGAGCCGGAAATAGAACAAGGAAGCCTTGAGCCTCGTAGCGACCTCTAACAGCGAGTCCTTGTTCTCAACTCCCATGACCGCTTCATGGAAACGCAAAGTCCTCCAATCCGGGGTAAAGCTGTAAGTGCGTGCCCACTCCTTCAGCGCATTGATGGTATTCGTGGAGTTGTCGTCCAGATCGTAGCGCTCCTGGCCTAAATGGACGTTCAGGCGCCGAGCCTTCTGCCTCTGCCTCTCGTCCCACGAATTCCAGCACTGCCAAAACCTCTGCTCCCCATTCACCGAGCTGAAGTAGTTCTTGGCGAGCTTGCCCACCCAGCCAGGTACGTAAGAGATGTTGGGGATGGTGTTATCGCGGTAAGACTGACCCGACCCAATCGAGAGGAGCGTGTCGACCCGCACATTTTCGGACCACAAGTTGCGGGCTTCCAGCCTGGCGATGTCAACCGGGTTATTATCCTGCAGGCCGCCGTCGATGAGTAGGTCTCCGTCCTGCGCACTGCGGAATGGTGTGAAGTAGTAGGGTGCCGCGGAAGTAGCCCTGGCGCTGTTCAGATTATGGTGTTAGTGTTAGTCGAAGGTGGGACGTAATTGGGGTCAGTACTTACGCCTCCCAGGTGGGTCGACGTGATTCAAGATGACGCTTCCCATCGCCAGCGTCGTAATTGGCAATGTAGTGGGTTACTCCGTTCCGGTTAGTCGTGACGGCGACCCGTGGGAGGTGCGACAGGCATCCAGATTCCCGCGGACGAAGGCCAAAGAGGGTCGTGGTGGCCGGAAACGCTCGCTTCAATGCCTCTTCGAGTGGCTCAGGCTCGTATATGGATTGAAGTTTCCGCCTGTAGTACCAGCCGAAAAAGAAGCTGTCAATCCCACTCCTCTTCATGAAACTCTTCTGGCTGAGGTCGTCAACTTTCGAGACCGCAGTATCGATGTCCCAGCCATGCACGCCCAGACCGAGGGCGATGAGGCCACCTAATCGAACCATGAACATCCTAACCCCTCTTCGCTGCATGGAGTCTACTTACCTGCGCTAGTGCCGACAATGAGATCGAAGAAGTGTCTGATAGGAATCTCCAGACCTATCGTTTTCTCGAGTCGCTGGAGTATAAGTACCTCAAGGATCCCGCGCACCCCGCCTCCATCTAGCGATAAGATCCGAATGCCCGCCAATGGGGGCACCTGCTGAATCACAACGGGCCACGCATCTTCCGGCTCGTTCATGCCGCAGATAGGGCAGCTCCAGTGCATTGCGACGGCGGACGGTTCCGCTGAGAGTTGGGGGTCCTGGAGTTGCTCAATACAGACATGGCACAGGTAGTGGCCACAGGGCATGCGATATTCTGGCCTCCTGAACAAGCACGGGATGCATGGCAGGTTGTCGACGTAGGGCCTGTCCCTGTCGGAGGCTGTAGCCCAGAAGTCTGGCCGCGGCGCCGTCTGAAGGGTCTCTTTATGCCTCTGCATGGCCCAGACTTTGCGGTCGCCTGTGGAAGCGAATTGATTACAGGAAGACGTGAACTCGCGCGTGCTTTTTTCGATGGCCCTGACGAACTCTCCTGGCGTGTAATCTCCGAACTCAAACATGCCAGGCCGAATCAGCGTCGTGTTGCTAGGACCTCGGTCCAGTTGGTGGCCGCCCTCGTGCCCCGACCTCGTGTTCAAGCAGCGGGCCCCGGTCAGAGGGTCTCTATACGCGCATGTGAGGTACCTGTAGAAGAGCGCTCTCGCCGCGACTGTGCAGTCCTCCCGAATGGCCTTGGTGAAAACGGCATCTGGGGTCGGTGCTATATCTTTGCTTCCTGTCAACGCATGCACATCGCATCTGTCCACCAGTGCAGCCCACCTACCATAGCCGTTACTTCTCAGTCTCTCGATTACCAACGACTGTGCGATGAGGGACGCACAATAGGCAAAGCCTTCCTGCATCCCTCCAGAAAATGTGATCCTGCAAAATCGCACGAGGTAGTGTCTGAAGGTCGGCGGAGTCGGCACCTCCTGCTGAGTGTGATTAAAATTGAACGGACCACTCCTGCTGGTTACGAGGTGCTGAAAGGCACGATCAAAGACTATGCTCATCTGATGAGAGTCCAGTCGGATCCAATTATGCTCCCGGCGGCGATGAACATTCCACGATGCCTGCTGGAGACAACGTGAAATTTCGCCGACCTTGCTCCACACGTCTGACGCTGTTGTTAGCCTTTTGCCGCCGTCGTCGGTCTGTGGCATGGAGTATATATGAAACTCGGAGAAGTGGACGTTAAGGAGCTCTCGCATAGTCTTGGCACCACACTGTTGCACCGTCGTTAGCTGCGTCTTGTTCGTGTTGCCGAGGATGCCACCCCTGCAAAACTCACGTTTTCTGCTAGTATCTTCATCCTTCTGTCGCTGAATAGTTCATTCTCTCCTATCATCAGGAAGGCCTCTGTCAAGTTTTTTCCCTTACTCCTGGCCCATTCCAGCATGGTGCTGTCCATGTTTATCACTATAAGTGCGGCAGGTCGGGCGTATCGGTTGACTGTGTTCCCTGCGCCTATCTGGCTCCACTCGAGCAGCCGGGCGACCACGCTTGGCAGGGTTTTGGTGTTCTTGACTACCATGCAGATGACGTCGCTGACTATGTAGAGAAACCGGGGGTAGACGTCTTCCACCGCATGCTTGCGGTCTACAGACTGTGCATGCTGTCCTTGAAAGGTGTAGAGTCTAGACCCTTTGGATTGTTGCCAGAGACTCTGGTAGTCGGCCGCAAGCGGCTGACCACCACCGAAGCCTTCACAGTCGGCGTAGAACAGTGGAGACTCCGTCCCAAAAGTGCCAGGATCCGGGTAAAGATTGACTTCCCCTGTTGTGGGCCTTGCGGGCTCTTTGGGGTCTGCAGGTGTCGGGGCTTGTGTCCGTTCCAGGTCGCCTTTGGCTGTCAATGAGATAAGAGCTCTAACTGCATCCGGTCGAGTTAGAAAATAGCGGCCAAACATATCACTAGGGGATCGACAAGCTAGACACACTCATTGTTGACTTCCCGGATCCCGTCTTGCCCACGAAAGTAACAATCCTTGGGAATTGTCTCCTGGGGCTATCCTCGCGGAGATGCCGCGACTGGTCGACTAGAAGCGAGAACCTAGGAGTCTCGATAATGTGTCGGAAATTTTTCGCCTCCAGTGCCATCTTCCCTTCACCATGTCTCCCTCTTCCATGGGTATCCCGTGGGTCGTCGTATTCCGCGCTAGCATCGCTTCCCTTGCGCTCAAAGTAGAACCCGAACCATTTGGCGCTTTCGTCCGTGGCAAAAGCAGCCTTCCAGTTGGCAATTAGGCTGGGATACTCGCCTCGTATCCAGGCTATTGGCGACCACTCCTTGTTGGGGTTCTCGCCGTGGGCTTTCTTCCGGTGAGCCACGAGACACTCCGCGCAGAAGACCTTCCCGCACGCACATTTCGGATGGACGCCGGAGGCGTTACACAATAAGCAGGAGTCGCTCATACTTCGCGTTTCCTCCGGCAATCTGGCCGCAACCTCTGAGTAGTTTTTGGAGGCAAGGTTATTCCGGTGTACGGCAACGTGCTGGTGTCAGGAGTGGCACAAGCCGGGGATGAGGGGCAGCCGGTTGTTCTTACGATGGTTTTTCTTACGATATAGAGTTTTTCAATACCAAGGTATGCAAGGGTGCCCAAGGTTACACACGGCGCCCGTTGGGCTACATTCCATGAACTCCTCGTTTCTCATCACGTCCGAACGTAGTTGATAATCTCATGCGCCAGACTGTAGTAAAACGACAATCAGTCATCCTGCGAGGCATCCGCAGACTCTGGATACTTCGACACGCATATTTATAAGCGAGCCGCGGACCTTGCAGCTATTCCGAACGCATGACGTTATATCTACAGTTGAGCTATACACTCACCGCTGAGAAGTACCTTCGCACAACCAACAAACGCATTACGCTGTCGAAAAACTAAGCTTCAAGAATGCCCGACTCCAGAGCGGTGGGCTTTTCGTTCCAAGCCGATGTCGTGAATACAGCTTCGTTGGCCCATCTTCTTACCGGCCGTGTCCTGAAGGCCATGAGCGACGGTGGGGTAGACGTGTACGCTGTCACGGTATCGATGTGCCTGGGTAATCTCATTCCCATCCAGCCATCCCTCGAGAGTGCTGTTTTTCAACATATCAGGTCGCTCAAGAGCTGCCAGGGTATTGTGGCCAAGGCACTGAGTATTGGCTGGGGCCATTCGCTTATCCCATGCGAGATGTCTCGGACTAAGGCCGGTACATCATTGCTACTCCTGGTCGGAGCACTTGCTACCGGCTCTAACGCCTTCTCCGCCGCTCACTGCTTATCCGAGTTGCTGACTCTCTCGGGGTGCGAGCCCGGGAGCGTTCCCAATATCGATGTCCTGAAGAACATGATTACATACCTAGCACCCTTTGTCCAAGAACTTGGATTTTGCAAAGTGCTCGACCATGTTACTACGACGTGCCAGAAACAGATTCTCCAGTCCAACAAGGACGAGGCAGGCCTCGTTGCCTGTGGCGATAGCCCTGTCCTGGCCGGAGTAATCCATCAACTTTGCCTCACTGCGAAGAGAGAGGAGTCGATATATCTCATCGTCAGACAAAGGGGAGCATGGATTGCAAGTTTCGCAAGTTACCTCTTAGGACTATCAGTTGAAGTTCTCCTGGAAGACACCGTGCTGTGGGCGTCAGCGGGGAGCAGCGGGAAAGTATCACTACAGCTCGCTCCTGGCTTCACGAGCTCCGGTGCGGTACAGCTGCACGGCCGCCATACCCTGACTCTTGTTCCAGAACCATCGGACCCGGCTGGAAGGACGCCTCTGGTTATATACTATGACCCGGCGATGGCTCTTGACGCTGAGCTGAGCCAGATTCCTGAAATCCCAGCCTCCCGTTATGCAGGAATCCAGACAGCAATTGCACGACTGTGTCTTGCCGTGCTCGAGAAGCTGTGCGTCGCGAAGCCTACCCCTGGACTAGATTCTACGCAGTCTTCTACCCTACCATCAACCAGGAATAGGCTCCTGAGCTCACAGCCCACAATTAGGCTTCTCTCTGTCTTTGGCATCCCTGACCAACTCATCGAGATAGGGAAGAAGGATTTCAGAACATACGAGTCTAGAAACTGGGATTATGAAGATGACTCTGGAGCCAACGGACTTTACTATCTGGATTCGGACCAGAAATCTTGGTTAAAATCAGTCTGCCCCAGCGCCGCCTGCATCCACTTGGTGGGATCATTGGAAGTAGCTGGCTGTCTTTGTGCTCGCGTCGGTCACATTATTGGCGGCTTTGCTTCCACGATTATAGCGTTGGGTCAGTGCGTGGCTGATGTCAAGGATCTGCGGCTCCGTGCCGATGTTCTTAACGGGTCGGTCATAACTGAATGGTCGCGAGAACTCCTTCTAAGTGCGAGCGTGATACATGACCTTATCGGGCACCTAGGCCAACTTGTAACCTGGAGCCTCTCTGACGTTGACGGCACGATCGAACGATCTTCCCAAGGGGACAACCTTGTTCTTGGCGTCAGTGCGGACGCTCATACCATTACTTACACAGCTCTCCTCGGTGACGAAGCTTTCGATGATCATGGACGCCTGCTCACGATCACCTCGGGGCGGGCTACAGTCGACGGTCTGTTCAGGAATTACCTTATTGAGAGAAAGATCGGTTTCAGCAGCAGTAGCGAAGATACGCCGTCCCTCCTTGCCCATGGCTCTTTAATTGAACCACACTACTACCCCGGGCGCCTTCGGGTATGGATAGAGACTGGAGTCATTGATGAGGGAATTCTCGTTGGTGCCTTTCTGGGGCATAGCGAACAGAGCACGCGAATATCTCTAGTGAGGTGCGCCGAGTCTATGAAATACATCGTCGTGCCGAGGTGTGAACACCCGAAGTCCCAGCCGTATCGGGTTCCCCATTCCCAACATCAATCAGATACCGGCCAGTCGCCACAACACTTGATATCACCATTCAGCTACGGGCCCGCTAATGACTCCGGGATCATGATTTTCCCTCTAACAGGCAATCGTTTGCAGCAGCTTATTCAATGCGGTACTTTAGGCCTGTACCTTCGAAGACAGAGAAGATCGGTAATACTCCAAATGCATTCCTGCATCTCTTGCGCCGTCCGAATGAGACCCGAGCCTTCTTGTGTTATTCTAGGAGGCTAATTAATGATTGCACGAATGGTAAACGGCCAGCAATGACAACGGGGACCCGGACGGATCCAACCGGGTTTGGAATGAACGCCTCTCTCCACCGAACGGGGCACTTGACTTGTTTTTATTGAATGTTAAGACGAATCCCTCAGGTTTCTACTATCTTGAGAGTTCGTCTATTGGCTATCTGTCCCTAGGAATGCCCTCCTGCGCTGGCTAGGGGACCAGAGGATGCTCTTGAGTGCGACATACTACTGGGAGGATTGGGGCGTTCTGTAGCACCTCAATGCCTTCGTGGATCAATGCTGGAGCCGAGGTTTCTACGCAAGCCTGAGACTTGCGCGGTACCAGGCTCTGGGCTTGGCACAGGAGGGTTAGATCACAACCGGTTCGTTCAACCCTGGACTGAAAAGTGGGACACTGGCTACATTAGAACACTTGATACTAGCCATGCAGCAAAGGATCTAATTAACAGACACTGGATAGGGAGAATGGTCCTCGGTCAGGTTGTTGCTTTAGCGCTCGATGTAACGAAACCTTCCATGGTCTATCATAGAATAGTTGATATCACTTCGACTGCCAGCCATCCTAAAATTACATCCCAAGGTGGCTAATTCACGTTCGACACATGATTGAACAATTCTTCTTCGTTGCTACCGATCGGAGCTATCGTCCCCCCAAGAGTCCCGTGGTCGATCTTCACATTGATGTGATTTAGTATAGTCGTAGATTGGATACGCATAACTCACAAGCTACGAGGCCGCATAATAAATTCCGGAGTTTCAGGTGCCGATGTGCCGGCCCGAGGCTCGTGAGTGCGGGCCGTGCAACACTGGATCCATCTCGACGCCTGGGACGTATCAATGTTCTTGATGCTATAGAGGACGCGCGGGCCGGGATTCACCTCACTCACAAACGAGCTGTCATACTGGTAGTACTCTATTTTCTCCTGATATGGCTGTGAGACGCCGGTGGGAGAGGAGCCGGTGATGTCCTGTCCCAAGTACCTGTTGCGCGGTAGCTGCACGGATTGGGCGGCAACATCGGCGAGATGGGCGAGATGGGAAGCATGAGCACTGTTCGCCCGTATGGGGCATAGTCGTGAATTGCTTGGCTTTGTCCTTTAACACGCTGTTACATTTTACGGTGCTGGGGTCGTCGTCGTCAGCAAACTCCCCGCTGAGAGGGGCGTCGGCCGAAGAAAATTGATATCATGATATAAGGCGGCTGGGGGATATTCCCGGGATACTTTTTTTTTTTTTTTTGGGGGGGGGGGGAAAGCCGTGGGGTGACGACTTCGAAAACTTCAAGAAGCCAGCCGAGGGCATTAAGACTACAGTAGGGAGAAGTGTATTGGTGTGTTCACATTGAAAAGGTTGGGGGGTGGCTGTTCAACGAAGGCGGTGTACACTATCGCTTCTTTTAGGGATACTTTAATGCAGAGGCAAGTATCTTGGGCCATCTTAAGTCGGAAACTAACAAAGATCTCTACTGCGCAAGCTTTTATATTCCTTCTTGGTAGACAAATTCACCTAAGATCGATGGGCTGGAGCAGTTGTAAAGGGTAACATACCAACCTCTGGTTGAAATTGGCTACAGGGGGAGAATCTGGAAATATTCCGATTGGGATTGCCAAAATCGCTACTTTAACTTGGATGCCGGAGAGGTTCTCTTATAATGAAAACGTCATAACGTGCTATATATACCTAGCACCAGGACAATTGAGATTCCAATACTCATCAAATTGGACTCTCCATTCTTCTTCAAATCCATAAGATTATCGAATGCACAAATTAGGAGTGCCGTAACTAAGCTGCGACCTCGGTGGCCGGAAAGGAGCCTGCCGGATGAAACCTCTTAACATCATTCAAGCTACTTCTCATCTACCAAAACTTGACCTGATGGGGGTAAGAGCACTTGTGTCATGGCTCTCCTCGGATTCATCCACTTTGGTATTATCGTCTCCCAGAGTTGTCCTAATAGGCGTAAGGGCGCCTGTATCGTGGTTCTCCAGCGGTTCATCGACTCCAATATTGTCACCGTTAACCTTGGCGGCTGAAGCATTTTGATCAAGCCCCCCATCACGAGGCACAGAAGAGCTGGAATCTGGATGGTGTTTCTTGAAGGAACGTTATTCGACAAAGCTGGGCGATCTAGAGTTTGAGCGGTGGATGCACGCTAATGGCTAGTCTTCTGTGAGCTACTACCTTGTACGTGTCTTGCCAGCGTCTTACCTGATGGCTTTATAGAGGCTTTGGAAGAGAGCCCTGGTCCGGTTGATGGTTAGAACGAGCCAATAGACAAACCAAGAGCGGATAAGGTATCCAGAGGCTTTCAATTGCCGTGCAATAAGTTTGAAAGTGGTCCTTAGTACCGATTGCCAATAGCTGAACTCGTAGGTGTATTCTTGATACGCCTATCTCAGGCTGACGGTGATCATATTTATCATGATATTTAGCGACGGGAGTAGAGGATTTGTACTCGTCCTCTTTTTATATCCGACGAATTCACATCTAGCTTCACGTAAGTTGTATGGCCAGTTTGCCTCATCAAAGGCAATAGATACCATATAATACCTGCGTCGATACCCACAGACGTGTCTATCACCTCCCCGAAGCATCGAGCTGTGGCTGGTGGCTGAGAGGGGCGAAGTCTAGGACCCAAACACTTGTGAGAGGAGAGAGACGGGGCGAAGAATATCTTGATTACTAATTACTGCTCTCCTTCCCGACTGAAATGGATCAGTGTAGCCTCGTTGTTGATGAAAGTCAAGATGGCAAACGATGGTTGGAGAACCAACTGGTAGGCTCTCGACCAGAAGTAAGTGAAGGGATACATTATAATGCCTTTTCATGGAAATAGACTCGGGGTAAAGAACGGAGTGGTCATGGTAGAAAGAATGTAAACCCTTCGAACGTTTATTGTTTATTTGGCGTCCTAAACTCCGCCGGCGGCACGAGTAAACTCTTATTCTCGAGAATAGTCTCATCTTAGAAGCCCAGCCCAAAACCGCAACGGGCTTTTCACCTGCACAACGTTCTTAGTAAACGTAGAACACAGCCGTCTCATCATCGCTCTGGCGAAGCTTCCTATTCCGCCTAATCATAATCGCCTTAGCCAACCACGCCAAAGCAGCAGTCGCAGCGCTAAACGCAGCACTGCTCATCATGGCAATCATGTACCTCGGCCCGTCGCTCTTGGGCCACAAGTAAGGTGTCCACACGAAACTGACGTTCATGACGGTTGTCACTATACTGATAGCGACGGCCTTTTTCTCCTTCGTCTGCCCACACACGCTGCCGCACCATCCGAGGATAAGGCTGTTCACTCCGTACGTCCCAATGGTGAAAATCACCATGGCGACGTAGCGGCCCGGCAGGTTCGGGGCCAGCGGGGCGGCGATGAATCCGATGATCGCTACGGCCTTGGATATCGTGATGTGCCACGTCCGTTCGTTGAAGTATCCGGAAGACCAAGACACCGCGATGGTAATGGCTCCTGCGATAAGGTAAGGCGGGCATGTAAGAACCAGAGTTATGGTTTGCGAGAGGCCAAGAGTCTCGACGACGGTGGGGAACTAGAGAGGCATCGTCTTAGCATCTAATCTCGCAACAAAAAAAAAAGGAGGGGAAATTACGGTATGAAGCACTTACAAAGTTCTTGAACCCATTTGCGGCAAGATGCATGTGGGCCATCAAAGCGAAGATCCACACCATCGGGTCTTGAACGGCTTGCATGAGACCAGCCTTGGTACTAGTCTGGCCCTGGTTGGCGACGGTATCAAGCTCGATTCGATTGTAAGCGAGATCCCTTTCCTCCTGGGTAAGCCACTTGGTAGTCAAAGGGAAATCAGGAAGCACAAAGTATCCGATAAGGGCAATGCCAAAGGTGACGGTGCCTTGGAGTATGAACAGCCACTGCCAGCCAGCAAGGCCTAGATGATCATCCATGCCGTGGAAAACGCCAGCGGCTATCAACCCGGCGAAAGCTGTGGCGAGGACATTGCCAGTGTAGAGGATGGCGATGCGGGTGGCAACCTCCTTCCGGTTGTAGAAGATGGAGAGAATGTAGACGGCACCGGGGTAATACGGCGCTTCGGTCACGCCAAGGAAAAATCGAGTGACAAGGAGAGTGGTGTAGTTATGGGCCAAGGCTGTCAGTGCGCTAACCGTTGCCCACAACATCATCATAATGCCCTTGTGTTGGAATACATGTCAGAGTGTGTCCTCATCCACGACATGCTCAATGATGCTATGAGGGTAGAATTGTCGACATACCATGTATCTGCTCGGTCGAGTTCGAGTGAGGAACATATTGGACGGAATTTGACCAAGAATATAACCGACGAACAGAATCGAGACACATGTTTGGTACTCTGATTTGGCGTTAGACACATACTTTCGGACACTCAAGTGTTTCATTGTAAGGAGTCATACGGGTGCTGGTTAAATTCAAGTCTTTTTCTAGATCGTCGAGGCGAGCAAGAGCAATAGCATTGCGGTCAAGGTAGTTGAGCCAATACATGCTCCAGAGCATTGGCTGGAATCTCTGGTTAGCCGAACCGATTGTGGGACAGTTGGCACGAGGAAGAGGGCTTACCATAATCCATCTATCTAGCTTCTTCACAAGGGCAATTTCCTTGGGGTCTGTTTTAGCATGAGCACCTGAATAGTCGACCTTGTCAACCGTAGGAACTGCCTTCTCCGGCTCGTCATGGACAGTTTCCGTTCTGAAGATCTGCGGGTCCTGTCTCGCCTCGACGGCTTTAGGTTCTACCTGGTTGGACATGATGGGCAAGCCCCGGAGGAGGGATTAAACACAATCTGGCTGTTGGGGAGTTGGTGAAACGGCCAAGTGCCACTGATATGTAAAATGCGGTCTAGACACTATGCAAGACAGGGCGTTCTGTCGGTCTCTTTCGCTGGGCCGATGCTGGTAATTATATATCTACTAAATCTAATCTCAGTATAATGTCTCACGTCGGTGAATTTGTCGATCAGCGAGATCGGTCATACGCATCTGCCGTACAGTCTCATACCTCCGTTGCGGTGAGCTCATGTACTCCGGAAGAGGCAGCTCATTTGCTTCCTTTCCGCCGTGATTGGCCCAAGACCAGGAAACCAGCCTTGCGTTTAGCTGATGCCAAGGCCAGTGAGACCTTTCCCCGCATCCCACCTCATACATACCATCGGGGTACTACCCGCACTTGCATGGTACAGAATCAGCCCAATTGGTACAAGTAAGACAAGGAAGAAGTATAATAGCGCCGAGAGGCTCATGCAATGCAACAGGATTGCGAATTGACCAGGATATCGAGAACATTGCTTTACTTGGAGTAGAATCTCGCTCTGCCCCCTTGATGCCAAAACGAATAACGTTGGGCTTTTGCCATTAACGCTGCCCGCAGAAGTGAGAGATCCTGCGAGAATTTTCCCCAGCTTCTCTGGTGTATATTTCAGAACGGTACCGTTGGAGCCATACAATGATACATACAGCGCATAAGCAGTATCTCCGGGTGAGAAGATGTGGGCAAACTCTGTAAAAAAAAGAAAGGAGAAAAGAAAAAAATTACAGGGGCCGAAGGGCAACGGTAACATTAGACAGTAAATTGCGGAGAAAGTTCGGAGTAATGAAAGAGGGAGTAATCGACGTACTTTGTCCCAGACTTGTCTGGCACCGGGAGACTTCAGGATGTAATGTCGGCGAACGTGCTGGGCAGTTTGTTCTCTCATTGTTGCTTTTGTGCCCAACCACAGCTACTTTTAGGACCAGGGAATTACGTCTTATCACTAATTTTGCCATATTCCTCGGGTGAGAGGAAAAAAAAAAAATAAACACATGATGGGCTAACAAAAATTCCAAGCTTGCTGCCATCCTGCACAGGGCGTGATACTTTGCTTTTGGGGGAAGATTTTCTAGCTCTGCAGTTGACCGACGATCCTTTTCGTGGTGGGTATTCTTTGGGTATTCATTGGGTTAGGATTGCCAACAAGAGCCTAGTGGCGTTACATGCGGTGGACCATGGTAGTGCCCTGGTATTCGTACCCCACGAAACCTGAGCCGCCAGACCAGCTCTTCCTGGTCGATCCTTTCGGACGTTGTGCACCTGGACCAGCCACATTCCATATCAGGATCAAACCTCCGCTTGACAGGGGGAGTGGTAAACTTCCCTGACCGACATCTGGAAGTCTGCTCTTATTACCACCGTACTTCGTAAACCCAAGTGGGACGAGGTAATCCCGGGATCCTCCCCCGACAAGCTCCGGGTCTTTTTTCTTGGTTTTCAGGCCTGGACTCAAGAACTCCCGTGGGGAAGAGGGAGGACGTACCACTAGGTATTGGCACCTTGAAAAATTCCTCAATAACAAAGGAGGCAGCAACACCAGCGGCATTCGTACCTCGTGGTCCTACCCCGCATCTTGATCGTGGAGTTTGGATCTTTTGTTTACTACGTACGATCTCTACTAAACTTATATCAGTGCGTGGCATGCATGTAGTATGTAGTTTAAGTGAGATTTCGGAGAAAATCCCCTTGCGCACTAATTTCCCACTACCGGGTACTCCAATGTTCTAGAAGCATCAGTTCGTGCCGTGCCTCATACCGAATATATAGTAGATTTTGGATGGCAACTCGGTCAAAGGTGTTTGCTGTCCGATGCTCAGTCACTTCCGTGTTGATTGTATATGCCGCATGGGCTCATGTCTTACGATCAACGACTCTTTTATCTGAATTCTAGTCTGATTGATACTGGGAGCTGGGGATAATGCCCTCATCTCCGCAGAATTGCAAGGTCACTTTCTAGAGGTGGGATCGGGATCTATGCTAGCCAGTCCCTAGAAGGAAGGAGAACAAGAGAGGCATTTCTATCCACTTATGACAGGTTCATTCCCAGCCTTGATGTTGCATTTTCCACCATTTGCCAAGCCCTACAAGTGGTACTGATCCTCGTTTCTGCACAAAGGCGAGGGCCAACAAGACAGTCTTGGCCGCAACAAGGACATGCGTGCGGAGGAAATCGGATCAAATCTGATTTCGGTAGTGGTTTGATAGAGCTTCAATAATGTCAGTGTATCCCTGGCAGAAAAACGCCATCCCGTAACTTTACCGTGCGATGGGACATCGTCTCCAACTTTCGGGAGTTGAGGAGGAAGATTGGGGCGGCTCTCCAATTTGTAGGCCGGCAAATACTTCGCACTACGCGTGCGACGTGCTCGAACCATGTCTTAAGGCTTAGCTTTATTACACCCTTGGTAGTCCCACCTTCTGATGACCCTGAAATATAATGTTAAAAAAGCTTCCAATACATTTCCGTTCGATTCTTCCTCTCGCAGGTGCTCGGTCTGAGACGAGATGCTTTCAAGGCTGAATCTCCTCTGGAGGGTTCTTCTGGCTGTTTCAGAGTAAGAACAAGAAGACAGGTAGGAATGTTATTAAGCATATCTCTCGCGCGAATCTTCGGTGCTGGTGTCTCACCAGGCAATAATATCAACGTAACAAAGAACTGGAAGGACGTGAAATGGAAGGATCCGATAGTATTCGAAGAGTCCTAGATACCTGATCTAGGAGCCTCCCAAATATTGCAATATCAAGAGGTGTTCGGCATGTGGGGGAGTACCACCGCCCCCGGGCGTAGATCCCCTCAACGGGGCCTGCAGTAGTCGTCTTAGTAGACCCGTATTATAAGCTGCCTCAGTCATGCCCATGTGCCCCATCCATCATTTCACAAGACATGAGACCTCCACCGGCTGGTGATGTTTACTAGTGCCAAGACAACATTGATGAGACCTTCTCCAATAATGTGGGTTCATCGGCGCGGGGCACAACATCCCCAGCAACGCCTAATATAACGCCCCCGCCCGAGGGATTCGACATTGGTCTTCAACTAGGACGGCATCGGAGTTACCCTGTCCGTCGTGTCCGAATCTTAATATTGCCATTAGCTGGGCGTCCTGCAACAGTGTCACATCGTGCTCACTGTCCCTACACATCTCGGATGATGTCGGGCCCTTAGGTCGAGACTTTCGTAAGCTCGTCTTTGTACAGAATGAAGCTCGGGATATTTCGTGATGCTGTAAAGTCCCAGTCTGTTGTTTTCTGTCAGTCACGTATGTAGATCATCCTACGCCTCAGGCCCCGGCCTCCGCGCTGCTTCTGAGCATGGCACAAACATGCCACCCCTCAGGAATGTCCTCATTAGAGGAGCGAGAGGCCTCCTCAGGAAGCTTATCGCCACAGCAGTACTGTTATCGGACCGGCGGAAGAGCAGGAAACCAGGTGCTTGAGCATTTCTGTGTTCATGGCGCCCAAAAGGGGGGGGAAGGAGGGTGCGAATGTTTGAGGGTAGCACAGATATGGCCGCACTACTGCGGCCGCACATGGCATGGGGCTCCGCATCAAACTTCATTCTCGGACATCCTATCTGTACCGTGGGATACACGTGGGCCTCTAGGGTATTCTTATGTCTTACGTCCCTCCTTGGTGGAGTACTCCGAGGTCTCTAACATCTCTATTGTGAGCTGGTTTTGCTCGGGAGGTTGGGTGAAAAGTTTGGGTAGGATAAAGCAGACACATATGGACACACCCATCTCGCTCTAATAAAATCGTCGGTATCTGTCTTTGTCTGTCCAGTTCCGCCACCGCAATTCGAGTGTGTAAGTGAAAGGTAGAACGGACCGGGAGCGCAAGAGAGTAAGTTTTGACCGAGATATGCTCCATGTTATCGCGCTGTTAACCGGTATTAAATTTGACTCCAATAAAACAAGGTAGGGCACGTGAAATCCCTGTAATATCTACTCTACCGCCTTCCAACTAGGTTCAAGTTCAGCCATCATCAGAGTGAGCTGCTGAGCCTCCCTCATTATGCTCTGATACTTCCTCTCCAGCTCATTCACCTTAATCTGCTCAGCGGTTCCGTATGTCCCGGTCGCACTATCCCAGTATTTCGTCGGGGTAGACCAACTATCGAACTGGATGTTGTTGCCGTTGTCCCTTATCCTCCAAACCGACTGCCACATCATAACATTCTGCGCTTCGGCCAGTAGATTCTTGTGTTTTTGCGACAGGGCCTGCAGCGGCGCCCCGTACTGATCGTAGATGGCTCTTCTGGACTTCGCAAAGTCGAGGAAACTTGCAAGATCACCCTTCTGAGATGCCTTCGCCCACTCGTCACACGTGCGGTTAGTGCCCAGGTGGCACGGTATCGGTTCAGTCCGCGTCTCGCCATGGAGCACGCCCTGACTTGCCAAAGATGTGCCCACGACATCCCCATGCCAGCACGTAGGGCAGATTGTACAGTCGTCCCATCCATACCAGGCCCCATCCGGCCTCCCTGCCATTCCCGGGCATTCGGGAAGACTTGCCACATTTCTTGCAAACTCGTCAAACATGCTAAAACTTCCTTTCTCAAGCGCCTCGAACAACTTATTAACTAGCGCGATATAGCGCCGGTTCCTCCCGACGGCGTACAAGCTGCAGTACTGCCGCGCCTCCGTCTTGGGCGGCTGGTCGATACTCTGGAAGTACCCGCCCATACCCCACGTCTCGATAATGCCGGCATAGCAGGCGCCGCATACGGCAAAGTCGTTGGCATCGCCGCGAAGCGTGTACCATGTCGAATTAGGCACGTCGAAGAGCATGCAGGGCGGTTCATTGGTCAACTTCCGCGCGGCGGTCAAGAATACGGGGAATCCTTCGCTGGTGTACTTTGCGGCGTTGAGGGCGAAAAAGGTTGCATTGTGCCGGGTAAAGTAGCACGTCCATTTGTCACCGAACTGGGGAGGTGGGAGGCTCACCTCCTTAAACTGCGAGCCGAAGGATTGGTGCGCCACCCAGCCCACGTAGCATGATTCGCATATGGTGAAGTTTTCGATCGGGCAGACCGTGGTGAACATGCGTGGCGGGGATTCGGGATATTCCCAGTCTCTCTTGCAGGGTGGGAGTTCTCCGCGGCGGTTCATGGACGAGGCAAAGCCGGGCCAGCCATTAGGGTCGGAGGAGAAGTGCTTTAGGGTGTCGCGGCGACCGTCGTCTCCGAGGGTGCACATTGGGCTACAGGATGAGGGAGGTGCGGTGCTAACCTCGAACTTGACAGTGAACTTGGAAGCCAGTAGATAGTCTTCGTAGCATGCGCCGCAGAAGCGACCATCTGGTATCAACCCGTCGGAAGCAGCGTACCACTGGTGCTGCTTCCCCACTTTGTCTGATTCATATCCCACACACTCCGGGATTAGAGCTCGGGACCTCACGAACGCCCTCAGGGGCTCAATGGTTCCTTCTCTCAAGACCTGGGGCCAGAAGACATCAATAATTCGCGGGAGAGCGAAACGGCATTTAGTTTCGATTCCACGCGGCATCGTAACTTTTTCAAACTCGTGGGCGAGCGGCGAATTTTGCACGTGATCGACATAGCATCTGCCGCACGCAGTGAGCCACTTCTCGGTTCGGTCCTGGTACCAGACCGTCTCGTACATGGTGGCGACTGGACACCATGGCGGAATCTCGCTTGGGGGTCCTTCCAAGGACCTGACGGCGGGAGTTGCAGGAGCATCGCTGGATTGCGATGCTGAAGGCTCGATGGACGGAGTTTCAGTACTCGGGGTGGGCTGCATTGCAGATGGGCCCACAGATGTCCCAACTGGACTGGCATCGGACTTTGTCGCCGAAGGGCGAGCCGACGCGCTCGCTTGACTGTCATACGCCGGATACGTCTGCATTGGTTGTGACGACACTGTCTGATACTCCTGATGCGTCTGCGATGGTTGCGACGGTGCAGTCTGATGCGTCTGATACGTTTGCGTTGGCTGAGACGGTGCTGCCTGATGCGTCTGATACTTTTCCGTTGGTTGAGACGATGCTGTCTGATGTGCCTGATACGCCTGATGCGTCTGCATTGATTGCGGCAGTGCCGCCTGATACGTCTGATATGTCTGCGTTGGTTGAGACGATGCTGTTTGATGTGTCTGATACGCTTGATGCGCCTGGTGCGTCTGCGTTGGTTGTGAAGATGCGGTGTGGGAATGTTTGGACAGTGCCGCCTGGCCAGCGATGGCGAGGCTACCAAGTTTGGAGACTACAGATGACAATAGATCTCCACCCGTCGTGGCAGCCATTTTAGGTGGTGGAGGCGGCTGTGGGACCGCCTGTACGGGAACTGCATGGACTGGGACTGCCTGGACTGGGACTGCCTGCACCGGTTGAGGGATACCTTGAGGCGGCGGTTGTACCTGATTAGGCTGCGGCGTTTCTGGCGTTGAGGGATAGGTATACGCAGTATAAGTAGCAGGCAATGATGGAGACTGTCCGGCATATGGAGAAGAGCTAGGTACAGCTTGCTTGGGTTGGGGAGGAGCCAGTTGCTGCCCTACCTGGTGATATCCTGGCTGTGGATATCCGGGCGTTAAATAAGTAGATGTATAGGACGTTGTTGGATGGGCCGTGTATTGAGTTTCCTGATAGGTTGACACCGGGCCATTCTGCGGTGGCTCATTTACAGCAACGGGTGCGGGGTGAGGGGCATAGTATCCTGGGGCAGGCGGTGGTTGGTAGTTTGGAGCTGGGGCATTCTGATATCCACCAGTGGAGGCATATTGGGCAGGCTGGTATCCTGCGGCCGGTGTGCTCTGGGGGGCTTGGGGGACTTGGTAATACCCAGTACTGGCTCCGGGTTGAGAGGATTGGTATCCCGTGGCTGGCCCATACTGAGGCACTGGGGCTGGGGGCGGGTATTTCTGAGACGTTGCATAAGGAGTGTATGGAGAATATTGAGGCTGTTGCACTGGCACCGAGCCATACTGAGGGGCAGGAGGTGCTGACTGAGTCCCATATTGAGGAGCGGGATATGCTGCCCCAGTGCTGTATTGAGAGCCTGGAGTCCCTCCATACTGCGAAGTCGTGGGCGGCGGAGGATGCGTCTGCGAGTTTCCAGTCCCGTCACGGTCGGAACTTGATTGGGCATACATTTTTACCTTGGGGGGCCAGGATTTCTCAAAGACAAAAACGACACTCATCGGCAGCTTAAACTTTAGAGTTAAAACACCCAAGAAGTGTCACTTGGCAGATCTGGGGTTCGACCCCCCTTTCTACTTGTAAGTTGGACCCCTAACCCCTGATCTCGATCGCGCTTGTACCTTTTGGGATAACGTCGCGAGCTGAGGGCGTGCGGCTGAAGACCGTTAATGCAAGCTACAAATAGTCTGCTCGTCCGTGATAGGCCCCGTGGGATCGGTGTAACCCCTCGCTTCGAAGACTTCCATTTTTGTTCCATCGATAACGCAGGTGACAGCAGTCAATCCACTTCCAAATTTCCAATTAATACATAATAGGCTACTTCGTCGACCAGAGAGACCATAGCTCAAAGGCTAACTCTTTGAGCCACACTCTGCGGAAAAACATCAGATGATAAGGCAGAATCGGAGGGCACGGACAAATATTACTTCCTGCTAAAGAAAAGAGAAGAGGGGAGGCAGAATTGCAAGCGACGCAACGGCCGATTATTCTTATCCTGTCATTGTCCCTTCATATCAATATTCACGCGAATGGTTGCAGCTTGCAACGGATGCTGAGTCGAAGGATGGCTTTGCCGATGCACGCCGACGATGTCGACGGACGGTACTAGTTTCTCGGGTCATTTTAGGTCCCTAAATGACTGCATAGTTGTTCTTTGTATCGACTCGGGAGAGCCCGGACCGAGGCACTCGAATATCGCCTCCTACCATTTACATTACAAGGTAGTATTGAAGACGCGTGCAAACAGAATGGAGAGCACACATGTGAGAAAACAACAACGACATTATTCGCCATGTGGATACACATCGATGATGCCCCTTAGATTATATGAGTCTGCTATCAAATACCTCGCCATCAACGTAGTTTATCATCTTCTTGACCCAGTCCAGCTTGGTTCTGCCCTGCCCAAATGACATGCCCTTTGTAAGGACCTCCCGGTAATTATCGCCAGGATTTACCTTTCCAAGGACCCAGGGCCTCCTTGTTTCCACTCTATCCGGAACTGGGATACTACGGCCAACTACGGCCTCCATACCCTGCCAGGCGAAGGTAACGGCCTCCTTAGCACCCGCCGGGATCCCAGCCTCATCAAGCATGCGGATCTTCACACCGGGAAGGTTCTCACGCATGTAGTCCGTAATATTGGGGTTAAACGCCCCCCCGCCGCACATGAAGACCTCCTCGACCTGCTTGCCCTTGGGGCCATACCGACGCCAATGATCGACAATGGCCTGCGAAGTAATCCGGGTGACCGTGGCGACAACATCGTCAGCAGACATGCCCAGAGCCTCAGCTTCAGAGATAAGCTTGTCTGCGAGTGTGTCGCGGAAGACCTCTCTACCGGTCGTCTTGGGAGGATCCCAGGAGAAGTAAGGGACCGAGGCAATGAACTTGTCGACAAGTTCTTGGTTGACCTTTCCGCGCTTGCCCATGACGCCGTCTTTGTCGTATTCTTGCTCCCCATTCGTGTAGTGACGTACCACCGCATCGATCAGGCAGTTCCCGGGGCCGGTGTCAAAGTCGTAGGCAAACTCCGGCCCCTCCGGGGGGATGAAGCACACATTGGCGATGCCGCCAATATTCTGGCAGGCTCTAAGCTTTGTGGGGTCGTGGAGAAGGAGAGCATCGAAGAAGGCAATGAGGGGGGCGCCCTGCCGACCGGCCGACTGATCGGAGACCCTGAAGTCAGTGACGGTTGTGACTCCCGTCCGGGCGGCAATGATGGTACCCTCGGCCATGGTCAAAGCTGACCTGGGAATTCCCGGAGCGGGCATGCTCTCCAACCAAATGGTCTGACCATGGGAACCGATTACATCGATGGTTTTGACGTCAACCCCATGCTGTTTGCAGAACTTGATGGCGGCGTCTGCAAAGATCTCGCCCAGCAATACGTTGACCTCCGAAAGCTCGGACGCCGATGTCTTGTCATGGTAAATGATGTTGAGCACTCTCTTTTTGAGTTCGAGGTCCATGGGCACTTCGCCGTACTTGAGAAGTTCAAAGTGCATAGGAGCCTCTGGAGCCTCCTGGCGGAAACGGCAAAGCACAATGTCTACTCCGTCCTGTTTCCCCAAGTTTAGAAAAACCATAGCTATAGAATTGAACACGTTTACGGAGTAGAACTTACCATTGATGTACCACTGTTCATGCCTAGTGCCAAAATATCGAGGGGTTTCCCGTGGCCGGTGCCATTGGAGATGGCAGCTCCGTTTAATGTCATGATCAACGTCTGAGTATTGTACAGATGATAATCAAATCAATATCGCGATTAGGGGTCGTTCGGAATTAAGTAGAGTAAGTAGGGTAGAATGAGGGAAGTTAAAGAAAGTTGTATCTATGATTTTTGACAGCACGGTGGAACATATCCCTGGTTCCTCTGCGGATCGGGAATCCAGGCCGTCTTTTGGGCGACCGTCTTATATGCACGAATTCATGACTTCCTCTCGCCCCGCTGGAGTGTTCCAGCCCATTTTAACATGGGTAACCGGTCTCTTGGCATCCGCGTCACACGAGGCACAACCAGTGGCATGGGATAGGCTACCAAGGCAAACCGCTTACTGCTCCGCGTTCCTTTCCGCCGTATCCATTTCCATATGAGGGACGGAAAACCATTGCCTCGGTGTCGACGTTGAGGATAAACGCTTACACGGTTATTCGGTGACTTGCAGAAAGCCTAAGCGGCTACGCGGTTATGCTAGGGTGGCAATACCCACTTCGAATCTCCGAATGGGGACGGGGATCGGCCCATGGCCCAATCACGGCTTAACATGGAACACACCGAACAAACTTCTTTCTCCTGAGGATTACCAAAAAATGCAGCCACCGAACCCCATTGGGAAGTGGAGTACCCCATACCCCAGCTCCATTTCAGAAACATCTTTTCGGCAGCGAGAAAATCCGGGGGTGGGCTCATATCCCGCTCTGGGATTTCATGCATGTCTCTAGAACAAGGCTTGACGACCACAGGCTTGACACGGATGCAAGATCTTCATCGGCTGGTGGTGTGAGCCGGCTATATATTGAGGATTCTTCCACCCTCTCACGCCTCAAAAAGCTCGAGTCTCCGATGTCTCACTTCGTCTCAACTTCATGAAGAGTTGGCTCATCGTCCCTCGTCCGAAGCAATCATCATATTCCTCGTTATACGTTTCTCTCTCACAAATTTCATTGGCTTTAGTCCTTAGAGGAAGTCCCTCGGTTTAACGCCAATCCCCTCCGCGACGGCGGCGCGTAATATGCAATGGGGTATACCACGATCTGGAAGGGCTGGTCGCCCAAACAACTCAATCTTGCGATCCAGATCTTTTCCCTTGTTAGTATCTTCTTCGAAGGTTACGACCAGGGTGTCATGGGGGGTGTCAACGCCGCTCCTTACTATGTCACCGAAGTAGGCATTGGCGACCCTGATGGTACTGTGACCGATACAGTCCATCAAGGAGGTATTGTCTCCGTCTACTATCTTGGATGTATATTCGGATCCTTTGCTGGCGGTTGGGCCGCTGACAGAATCGGTCGTGTCAATGGGTGGGTCTTCTCGCCCTACGTCCTGTCCACCTAGAAATGACCACTTCTTCTAACCCGCCTTACTACCCAGTCTCTTCATCGGAACTCTGTTCGCAATGGTTGGTGGTGCTCTCCAGGCTGCTGCTCAGTCTAGTGACTTCATCATTGTCGCTCGTGTTGTGACCGGTATTGGTACTGGTGCGTTGACAGGTATCACACCTGTTCTAATCTCGGAAACGTCTACAGCGAATCATCGAGGTATGTGCATAGAATTTTTCCCACTCACATCGACTCGGTTTATATCTAGAGCTAACCTCAAATCTTCAGGTGGCTATCTGGGTTACGTCTTCATCGCCAACTACCTCGGTATTTCCGTCGCCTACTGGCTCTCATTCGGCCTTGCCTTCGTTAACAACGGATACTCCGATGTGAGGTGGCGGTTCCTCCTCGCTTTCCAGTGTTTCCCTGCTATCCTCCTCTTCCTTGGCATCAAGATGCTTCCCGATACCCCTCGCTACCTCGCCTCTGTCGGTAGGTACGACGAGGCCCGCGAGGTCCTTGAGCATGTCCGAGGCCGCTACGATGAGGAAGTCGAGCGCGAGTTCCTCGAAATCAAGGCTGTCGCCGAGAATAGTAGCCTCAGTAGCCCTCTCGAGTTCGTCAAGATCCTGATCGGTCGCGGTGGTAAGGCGGGGGAGAACTTGGGCCAGCGTGCCTGGCTCTGCCTTTTCCTTCAGATTATGGCTTCCTGGACCGGAATTACCGCCGTCACTGCATACTCGCCTGTTCTCCTCTCTGCTGCAGGGTATCCCGCGCTTACCCAAAACGGTTTGGCCGGCGGTCTCAACACCGTAGGAATCATTGGAACCATTATCAGTGCTCAGATCGTCGACCGGCTCGGTCGTCGCAAGTGCTTGATGGGCGGATCGCTGGCTCTTTTTGCGGTCAACCTGATTGCTGGTGCCGTTTACGAGGCATCCCGCAGTCAGCCGGAGAAGGCCACACAGTATGCTCCTGCCGCGGTCACCATGCTCTTCCTATTCAACATTTGCTACGCAGCTACATGGGGAACGGTCGCCTTTTTGATTCCTACCGAGATTTGGTCGTCGGAGATGCGTGCCCAGGGAAATGGCTTCGGTATCACCGGGTGGGCCATCGGTGTAGGTATGACAGTGCTGGTTAACCCCATCATGTTTGATGTGCTGGAGAACCGAACGTACTTCCTCTTTGCCGGCCTAAACCTGCTCTGGATTCCTGTCGTGTTTTTGTGTAAGTTAATACCTTTCAACGCTCACCGCGTATAGCAGCACTCTAACCAATTTGGATATTAGTCTATCCCGAAACCGCAAACCGTTCCCTCGAGTCCATCGATGCCCTGTTTAGCGCCAACAGCTTCTTCAACTGGAACATGGAGCACAACTACAGGGAGCACGGTGATGTTTTGGCTGAGCATGCGCATAGCCAGATGGGCGTGGCTCCGAAGGTGTCGTCTAGCGACGACATTTCTAACCAGGGTGCCTTTCCTACGCAGTCCGAAAAGTTGTCAGTCTGAGATTACAATCCACTTCGCAGAAGCTGCAGGGTATGATCGATTGATAGCTGCTAATTAAGCAGCAGTCCTGCGACACGCGCGCTGGAGCCAGTTGATACCACCTCGGGTATCGATGTATGCCAGCCACATACGCAATATAATAACAGTTAATACCCTTCTTCCAATGATCTGAGCGAAGAGTAGCTCGAACCGCTCCATGGAATATATATGTATATACTATATCTGCCTACGACGGTTCCTCGTAGTCTCGTAAACTAGAACACTAGATAATAGGATAAGAACCTCCCGTCATGGCTTCAATCAAGTAATCAAGTACCGCTGGTCGCGGCACTTAACGCATCTTTTGCTGCCGGATCACCCGGCCGTACGCCGGCCAACCCTGACAGCACGTAAACTGCAATTGCTTCGATTAATTCATGCTCATGGTTCGGGGCGAATAGGCTCTCCAATCTATCGAGCCTAACCCTGCTGATATAGAAACTAGCCTCGACGCCAGGGACATCTCGCCTCCCACGTCGGTCCGCGTCGACACAAGAGAGCTCCAGCCATCTGCCGCCTCACCAGCGGCCTCCTTCACAGAGTCAGCTCTCGGAACGGCTTTGATGGATTTTGTCGATACCATCGTTGCAGCGGACCAGGAAGACGATGCAAATAAATCCAACCGTAGTTCAAGGGAAGGACTTGCCAACATAACCTAGACCGAACTTTCTATCCATCAATGTTACCACGAACCAATATGCCACCGCCGAGTACTAATCTCAGCATAATCAATGCACATATCACAACCCTCTTTAAAAACAGCTGTGAGATACGTTCCAACATATGGCCTGCCCTTTATAGAGCAGATTTAGAACCCGCACTGATACATACGACCATAGCTCGCAGAATATTGAGGGTCCCGTCCGCTCCCCTGTACACAAGCTGCGAAGCGCCAGACTAGTAGTTGGGTCGGTGACGACCAGCGAATCCCTGGTGTTGTATGTTTTCTTTTAGCTCCTTTAGTCCTTCTTTTTTGTTCCTTCTTCTTCTGCTCTACATTGTTACCAGACGTATGGGGATAGCTGGAGAAGATTGAGAGTTTAACGAAGCGTGCTAGAGTCTAGGGTTAAGCAAGACTAAGAAAACTCAGGAGGGAGTTGTCAAGGAGTAAAGCTGTCTGTCGTAGGTCGTTGTCAGGGCCGCTTAGACGCGAGAGATTGCATCCATTTATTCATTCATGTTGATCTCGGGCTTCAGATGTCGTCACATTGATCTCCTTTTTATCAAGTCAGCGACAAGAGGAACTATCCAAGGTTCCCCAGGCTAATCCTTCATTCATATAATTTGGGAATACCACCCATCAGAACGCCGGGTCGAGCGGATGTTCTGCGGTGTCCAGTAACACCACCCCGAGGGCTAAGGTTTAGCCTCCACGCAGACGTAGATGAAAAGTGAGAGGGCCTTGCTCCTATGATTAGAACTTGTTGGAGAAGAGCAAGACACACATGGATGGCGGGATTGTTCATGTCAAACTGCATGACCCGTCAGAGCCGGATGAGAGACGGAGAGCCTTCATGTCACACACGACTAGGGACGGCGTGATCCGGGCCGCGACGAGGGTGTAGAAAGAAATGGAATATCAACTGCATCCCACCTTTATATAAAGAGATCGCGATAATACCCAGATTTACTCTCAGTACAGAGTAATGTGAGACATAGCTTACATTCTTTTACTATTATAATACATCCCAAGAGACTCTGACACCTGCCAACCTCTACAACTAGAAGAGAGATAATCTAGCCGGACCTCGCTGGCCAGAGACTTATGGTTTACACAATCTCCCTACTCTTCGCGTAGGGTTCGTTGTCTGAAGGTACGAGGTTTCGTTCACTTCCTTCACGGCTATTGATATTCTTTCCGTCGTTGTCCTCCCTGACCTCGAAGGTGTGCTCCACGTAAATACCCTTGTTACCTCGGATTGCCGAGCTGGTGACTGCTGATGCATGCGTCGCGGTATTGGCATGTCGTTTGAACGACTCCAGGGCGTGGCTATCTTGATGCTGGGCATATCCAGTGCCGGATCGGTTACCAGAACGGCCAGTTAAGCCAAGTAGCTTAGGGAAGATCTTAGACACGAGCGGCTTCAGGGCCGGAACAGATGCGCAGATAATAGCGAGATTGATCTCGATGTTCTGGAACCACCCGTCAGAAAACATACGCACACGCGCGCGCGGGGCACAAATCCAAGATTGGGTGAGCCTCTTGTCAGAAGGAAAGGAAACTCACACTCCATAGGGCGATATCGACTCCGTCAACTATTCGATACATTATGGTCAGCCTGGCACGGCGAAAGACACTTAAACGGGGAGAACCGCTACGGACTAACATACAGGAGGTATCTGGCGACGTTGAAATATCGAGTAGCGAGCGCAGCCGGACGATCGAGGTAATGCAGACGCTAGACGCAGACCATTAGCCAATGCTCTTTAAGAGAAATTAAATCTTGATGGTGGAATAAGGCAATAGCCTAGGCATACAAGGCGCCAAATGCGAAAACAACCATGAGTATGATCTTTTGTCGAAGTGGGATCTGGAGCCTCTTGATGAGAGGCATGGGTATTGCAATGATAATGATGTCGGTGGTGATGTTTAGCGCGGCGTTGGAAAACCAGAAGGCCAGCCTATTCATGCACGAACCCTCTCCTTCTCCCCAAAAGAACTTGACGGGCACACACATGAATACAGAGCCTAAGACGGTCCACATTCCGTACACGACCAAAACAGGTAGCAAGACCCTGCAAATCTTCTTGACCGTGGGCACGTCGAATACTCGCTTGTACTGGAAGACGATGGACAATTTGCACAACACCAACGATAAGTTGTACACCGGGATTGTCGCCCAAAGACACTGGAACGACGTTCTATTATTAGTTCGTTGACTCGATCTCGATGTTTGTCTTCGGCGGCGTGGTCAATACCTGGAAGAACTTGACCTGGAACTCAGGGGCGATATCTGCAAGGTGCAATCCCAAACCGTACTTAATTTCTGCGCGCCAGTTAGATGCCGTCGTCAGCAAGAATACCTTCCAAGCGGGTGTCGTTCGGGGACTTCGTACGAAGCATCTCGACGATTAGAAATCCGATCGAAGCTGCCTGTCAAAATAAGCTATGTTAACCTTGTCGATCGTCATCAAAACTTGCCAATTCTGGACGCTTTAGGGCAGCAACATCCTGGAGGTAAAAGGTTTCACAGTCTTATCTTAACCTCTCCCGGACATACCATTGAGCCAATGATCAGGTAATCCTCAGCGCCGATGATTCGAACGATCATGATTCTCGCGCAAAGCCGTGCTATCACCGTGAGGAAAGCGAGGCCCACGAAAAAGCTGCTCAAGACGAGCACGAGCTGGACTTCCGGGGGGCCGAACATGATGCCTTGAATTTGTCGCCGTGCTCAGTCGGTTGGTTCCGCAGGATGAAGTAATAAGTTCTGGGAGAGGACAGTTCGAGCCCGATTCTCTTCTTCACAGAACAGATTGACGTGTAACGAGCCATGGGCCTATGATATCAAATCGAAAAAGCTTGGAGGACGTGATAGAAACCTACTAAACGGGACATTGTGCGGAAAAGGAATTCAACCCTGCACAAGTAAAACAAGCCACTGGACTGGGTTGCGACAAAAGGTCGCGCTCCATCACGCTCAGTGCTTACCGGAAAAGTAGCCGAAAAAGGAGGTCCCGAAGCTCTGGAACGGAGCCCAATGCAATTCATGCTATGTAAAAGGTTCCTATTAAATTCGTTTTTCAAGGGGTTCTTTCGGACCCGATGTGGTCGATCAACCTCTCAGTTACGACTAAGAAAGTTTCCATGAGGCCCCCTACCGTCGCAAGATGTTCTGGGTCACGGCTGAGGATACCCTGGAGGCTGGGTACGCCAAACCAAGCTGAACGACCGTGTGGGGGGAAATCGGTGGCATCTGCGCTACCCTCCTTGATTTCTTTCCTCCCCTTTTTCATATTCATTCCACGCAACCTGCAGGAACCCCCACTGAAGGGCAATCTTGAGCTTCGAGCACAGCAATGTATAATTCTCATTGCCAGGGCCAACCCCGGCACGACACCCCCTGTGGCAAGCGGCGCGCACGTCAGTGCAAAGATTTTGGCTCAGTCGCTGGGGAACCAACTGGACAGAGGAAGCCAGTCCTACTGATACATAGGATCAATACAAACTAGCCACAGCCAACTTCGTAAGCTCACTCGTATTCATAATGTCACATTACCAATAGCATATTCCTCATTTAGTCCCCACGTTGGGATGTTCGTCTGCGTGGTACTGTCCACCCATCCCGAATCCCGATGCTCGGAGACAATTTACAGGCTCCCGACACGCCAGAGAAATAACTACAAAGTCCTTGCCGAAATGCCATCGTCGATCGGCCAATGATAACGCACGGGGGAAATGGTTTATTTTCCGGGTTTCTGTACTAGTACAAGTACGATACGTGTATGCAAGACCCATGGTCTGGACGTATCGCATAATAATGTCCTCATCCAACCTACAAGTACTAAGTGCATGCGGCTGAACAAAACCCGGGGTTCCAGACAAGGGGAGCCGGCCGAAGGATCAACACAGAGCCGCCACCAACCCACCAGCATGCCTACTCTCATCTAGGTTACACCACCGGGATCCTTCCGATTCTACCGAGGTACACTACGAAGTACAATACTTGTATCCTCTTCCCCGGATTGAGAAAGTTTACTATTGCCAGTAACACGTTCCCCAACAGAGTAGCATTAATCTGAGAAAATAGCAGTCTTTTTGACACCTACCCGTCTGGTGGGTTAAGGGGTATGTACAAGCGGCGAGCGCGGGCTCCGGCACCTTGGAATGTGCGCCAAGTTTGCGATGTACCCTCGGATGATGCCACTAGTCCGATTTGCCCACACACCACCCATGTCAAAATAGGTTGGAAAAAGATTTAATTGTACTTCGTACGTTTCTCGTACTTCGTACTTCGTCTAAATAAAGAAGAACAAAAAAGAAAAAGAAAGAAAAAACTGATGTCAAAATTAAGATCGAAATTACGTCGAATAAAAGGTGCAAGGAGTAATTAGAGCCAATAATTGACGGATAATTATGACCTCCTATGCTACCATTCATGCTTATGCTACTCGTAGATTGGTTGAGTATTAACTCGGTTGTCTATGTATGTATGCACTCGACGAGAGCTCCGCAAGATGATGGCCAGCCTGACTGCTATAATTCCCAGCTTAGTTCCTGTACAGCTCCTCCTCTTTCTCGGCGGGGGCGTCGATGTGGTTGTTGAACTCCTTTTTGGGGTCGACTAAGAACACGGCACCTAATATGGAAGGCAACGGAGAACAAAAGGTTAGCCTCGCTGCCAGACACGAGAGAGATGGATCTGATAATGCTCCTTACCAACGGCTGCAACGACCGTAAACGCTCCCGCAGCCGTCCACACCCATCGGAAGGCGACGCTGTACGTTTGTAGAAGAGCTCCAGCTCCAGCCTGGATGATGGACGGTGAGACACCGGGGACAGCCATCAGGGCGGTGTTGTCCTGAGTCGAGAGGGCCGCTATAAACGATCCGAGAGAGGATTCGGGCAGACCAAGTGGAACTACAGCCGAGGCGATGTTAGGTCCCAGATGGTTGCTCAACTCGCCCGTAAGGATAGCATTATCTATTATTATTGCCACAGGCAGATACGCGTGCAAGGTTAGCCAACATAATATTTAGGGGAGAGAAAATAATAAAAGGAGTGATATCTTACAGATGGCGAGACCGACGGAACCGCCAAGCGACCGCATGCCGATCATCAATCCGCTGGTGATGGCGATAAGCTCGCGCGGGGTGGAAAGCTGCGCCACCGTAACTAGCGCGCAGAGACAGATACCAAGCCCGAGACCGAGGAAGACGGGGTAGCCCCAGACATTCCGAGAGCTGGTTGCGGACGGCGTAGCGGTGGCCATCAAGACGAAAAATATGATCATCGAGACGAAGGCGACAACGGTGGGCCAGCGTACGTTCTTGGTGGTGGAACAGTATAGACCTGCGAGGACGGCGCTTAGGCCGTAGACGATCATGTTGATGCCATAGCGCAGGCCGGTGCGCAGCGAGTCGGTTTCATAGAGGACGCTAACCTCGAAAGCGAAGTAGTTGTTGGCGGCGAAGAAGACGAGCCCCTCGACGAAGACGCACAGCAGCGCTAGCGGAAAGTTGCGGTTGCCGAACAAGCCGTGGTGGAGCATGCCATCGCGCTTGAACCAAGTCTCGTAGACGATCAAGCCAACTATCAGGGCTACGCCGATCGCGAAGGTGGCGGATGGGTGCGGGTCTGACCACGAGTACGGGTTTTGCGACCACGAAAGACCCATGCAAAAGAGCACGAGACCGGAGGAAAGCAAAAAGTAGCCGGCCCAGTCCAGCTTGGCTAGCTTCTCGGCGTTGCTAAAGTTGAGTTGATTGGGCGTCTTTGGGGGGTTGTACAGAATGGTGGTGAATGCGGTGGCGACGAAATAGATGGCCGTCGTCATGTACCAGTAGTTCCTGAAGCCCGAAACATTGTGGTTTCTGGTCATGGCGCCACCGACGAGGAGACCAACGAGACCGCCAAGGGCTGCCGACAGATTGGTCACGGCCTGCGCCCATGGGCGGTACCTTCGAGGCAGGACCTCAGACGCGACGGCATGGAGGAGCGGTTGGGCGCCGTACGAGATGCCCGTGACGGTGAAGCCAGCGATGGCCATACCGATGCTATTGGCGCGTGCCACCACTATGGACCCGATAACGCCGCATTGGGTGAGCAGGATCAGGAACCATCTGCGACCCCAGTAGTCGGCAGCCTGCGACACGATTGGTGATAGGACTACGGTCAGAATGGCGATGGTCGATGTCAGCCATACGCTCTCGGAGCTGCCCCCTATGGCGGCAATAATATTCTGTGTTTGCTGTATCGTATCCCACCACGCGTTAGTCCCGAGAAGAGTGCCCCCAAATCCGAGGATGTAGCAGTAACAGTAGTATATTGGGACAGTGATTATCACTTACAGCACCGGCGCCGACGACATTGACAAGCTGAGCGAAGTAGATGAAGCACACCGCAAAGACAGTCAGGAACGTCTTGGCGTGTAGATGGGGGACTGGCTCGTCATCGATCGAGTCGGTTGCCTGCTTGTTGTTTCCCTCATCGCTCGCGGATGATGTTATAGGCTTGGTCGCGTCTACAACTTTCTCCTCATCTGATCGAGGCATTCCAACAGATCCCATGTTGTCGATGGCCGAATGTGCAGCGTCAATGGTGATGGTGATATGTGAAGGACTATCTCCAGAGACAAACACACTACAGCAAGGTAACGAAGGAAGGAAAGTAAGCCAGACCAGCAAATTTGAACCTCTCAGTTGCTGCTAGGGTGGTAGTCAAGAGGCTGGTTGGACGCACAGTGGCTATCCTGTCCTCAGGCCATCCAGGCCTAGTCTAGGGACGATTAGAGTCGATGCACGAAGTACTGGTAGCTGATGCGTCCATGGTCGCCCGAATGATCCTGAGTAAATGTGCAATCTTAGGCTCCGTCAGGGGAGCCCCGGACGTTCTCCTCTTCGGACCCATCCCTGCAGGCGGTAATACTATGCACTTGTAGAATCCTGAAAGCATCCGCTTCTGTCAGTCCCAAGTTGCTAGCCAACGGGTCGCAACCGGTACCAACCCCAGGCAGGCGCAGAAAAGAAATAAAAGGTAGGTGGGGGCCGCGGCTGTTATGGAGACCAGCTCGATCCTACCCTACAACCCTGGTTTCCGCGTAAAAGCAAGATTTCTCCCCGTGCTTGAAGCCCCCTCTTCTTATCACCCTGGCAGTTGTGGCAGCGCCAAGCGATGACAGCCCCTGCTTCCTAGTTGGATCTAGACCACTGCCAGGGTATACACGTACACTACTTCTTCCCCTCCTTCCTCCGGCATACGTCCCCCGGGCCGAGCCCTCCAAACTTTGTTGATTTAGTCCCTTGGCGAGTACCACCCACTTCCCGACCCGTGCGAAGTAGTTTGTACAGTCTGCAACGTGGTTCGAGAAGGCCGTTCACCCACTGACGGCTTAATGCGCGTCCATGTGAAAGTATTCCTGCCTTCTTCGCATACGATTTCACCAACCAGGGCGTTATCCAGTGACAGCTTTAACTCGACCGGGGCGGTGGGGCTATTACTTAGCGTCCGCGACCTCCATGCATCAACTTCAAACGTCAGGTCGCAGCGGACGCCGGTGGCGTCAATAGTTCCCTCGACCTGCATTTGCCCCTGGAGCGATATTGGCTCACAGTCGCACTCAGCGAATCGCTTCACAGAGTGCTTCGTACTTACGCAACATGGCCAGGGGTTTCTAACCACTTCCCGGAATAAGCCCCCGAGCAATGTCGTATTTTGCAATATTTACCTTGGTACCACGAGAGGAACGGAGGATTCAGCCATCTCTGTAGCTTGTCAGTCCACGTCCACTTCCAGAGAGAAATTTTTGTTGGTCTGTCAAGGGTTGGGAATACCATGCTTTGAGCATTACAATACCTGATTGGGTCTCCGTATTCTCTGTTTATATCACCAACTTTAACAGAAGTAGCAATACCCTTGACATACCTTGAGAAGTTGTGATCTCTCTGATGAACGGTTAACAAAGAATACCCTGATGGGGGTGCATAAGTAGTTACAAGAAGGAAGTAGGTATGGTTGGACGAGGTGAATTCGCAACACCCGTTTTGGCTCCTACACCCAGTCCGAAATTTCGTCCCCTCTTTCTCCGTTTCGCGGTCTCGGAATCCTTCCACGCATCCACACACACTTTCCTTCACCTAATCATTGTTGCCACTGTACTAACGAAACAAGCAAACCTACATCGCGGCAACACACACCCATGGCGTTGAATATCTTGATAGCCGGCGGAGGTATCGCAGGCTTTTCGGCGGCGATTGCACTGCGCCGCGCCGGTCACGCCGTTCGGGTTTACGAACGGTCTTCTCTGAACAACGAAGTCGGGGCCGCCATCCACGTTCCCCCGAATGCATCACGGGCCCTCTTGGCCTGGGGCTTGGACCCTGTGGGCGCAAAGTTCGTCACGACCAAGTCGAGCTACCGCGCCTACGCAAAGACTTTGGAGCGATTCCACGAGGGCACGACTGAAGCTGAGATTCCTATCCAGTGCGGTGCCCCTTGGTATTTGGCACACCGTGTCGATCTTCATGAAGAGCTCAAACGGCTGGCAACCGAGCCCGACGGACAAGGTAGCCCTGTTACCGTGCTCCTAAAGTCCGAGGTGGTGAAATATGTCAGTGAAAGAAGTAGCACAAGAAATAAAAAAAGAATTAAATATAAAATAAAGAACCAGTCGATTAACAGCTAACTTGTTGGAATTGGATTTTAGAATCCTGATGAACCTTCGATAACACTCGCAAATGGCGACAATATAAAGGGCGATATCGTCATCGCGGCAGATGGCGTCCATACCGTCGCCGTTGAGGCGGTATTGGGAAGACCGAACCCCCCAGAGCCGTCCAAGGACATGTACAACTTCTGCTACCGGTTCCTCATCCCGGTCTCAGATGTCGAGTCGGACCCCTCAACCAGGTTCTTCAACGAAGGAGACGACGGTCGTATGAAATTCTTCGTCGGCGATTTGAAGAGGATAGTGTCCTACCCTTGCCGGAAGTGAGTCCTGCTCTGCCTCCCTCTTCACCCTCGGAGCGGGGGGATCCCATAAGAACGTACTGACGTAGACCCAGCAACGAGGTACACAATTTTGTCGCCATATTCCACCAGGAAGATGTGGAAATGATGAAGAAAGAGGGTTGGTGATGCAGGCTCACGCGTACATAGCCGGGCTGTACGTGCATATGGTTCTAATGTTGACCTCTTTGTAGACTGGCAAGCTTCAGTGGACAAGTCGAAGCTTCTGGAGAGATATTCAGACGTCCACCCTGACCTTTTTGCCGTCATTAGGTAGGCAAGACACCACCAGCCTTCATCTTTCTTCAACCCTCTTCTCTTGCGCGCTGCAGGCATCTTACCGGTTTTTTACAGCAAGGCAACTGAAGTGAAGCAGTGGGCGCTTCTGTTCCGGCAGCCGATCCCTAGCTGGACGAAGGGTAATTTGGCGCTGGCCGGCGACGCGGCACATCCTATGCTTCCTCGTGAGTACTCGTTGATAAAGTCGTTTCCGGACACGATCTAACCTCGCGCAGATCAGGGGCAAGGTGGTGCTCAAGGCATTGAAGATGGGGTCGTTCTTGGCATGGTTCTCGTGGGCGCCAGCCGTGAGAACGTGGCCGAGAGGCTGAAGCTCTACGAGAAGATCAGAAAGAACAGAGCTAGCCTCATGCAGATTTTCAGCAATGCTGGACAGGACGAGCCTGAGTTGATCCGGAAAGACGCATCTAGATTTATGCCCATCGAAAAGGTCCCAAGTAAGTCGAGGCCAGAAAGACGGATAAACCCGAACATGGCATTGCGCTCTTTACTAATGCCAATTCAAGCAAACCCCGAAGAATATTTCAATCACAATTTCGGATACGATGTGGTCCAGGACACTCTCAACCATCTGAAAGATCTCGACCCATCGTTCGAACTACCTGAGATGTTCTTTCAAAAGAAGCCGGGAAGGGGCATGTACCCTTAGGTCCATTCTTCAAGTAGTCTCGCTTCTTCAGAGTTTTGGCAGGGCCGTTTAGTTGCTGTGCGTAACGCGAGTATTTCCGAATTCGATGGCGAACATGGACGGAATGCCCGCCAGTGAGAACGGCCACACGCACGCTGGGGCACTCCCGAACGGCTGGGATATTTGCAAATGTGGCCACGAAGCAGAAACCTGTATATTCATGGGTACGTGTCTACCGTTTGGGACATGGCCGTGGCGGTCCAGATTCTGGCGCTGCAGTTGCATGTGCACTCCTGTAATTAAGATAGGGGAGGCATGGGTGAGCGTTTGTTATAATAAATCTTTTTAAAATGTGAGATTTGGGCCAAGATCCGGGATGACCTGCTTGACCATCCTACAGCTAGAGTTTCTAGTCGCTGCCTACGACCATATTATGCTGATCGAGTGTGCCGACTACGAAAAGTGGAAAACTAGAGACACCGCCAAGCCCAAAACGACAGACAAAAACGGAAGGCGGATGCTAATATCGATATCTATGATACCGTCCAGTGGGAGCGTTTTAGTGGAGTTAGCCTAGAAAGGGCCGGACATTAAGACGCGATGTCTCCATGGGTTGAATACCATTGCGTTATTGGGATCGTCATCACATCCAGAACTACAAATGGGGCTCCAAGGGCGCCAAGTACTGTAAGGTTCTTTGCTTGGCCGCCCATGCTGTTCATGACTGGGTCAAGGCAGTAACTAAGCTGTGCTAGATAATACTGTAACGGTTGAAGTATCCTGGCTCACGTAATGTTCGGTTCTCTGTAAACACCATCAACTAAATAGACTTGATTAGCCTCAAGGTATAGCCGCATGAAGGGCCTTTCGTCAACCTAAGACATCCTGACGAAGAACCCCTACCCTTTAAATCCTTAACCATGGTCGATCTTCTGATGGCTCTATCGATGTTGAATTGGAGCTGAGAGTAGCCTGTCGACTGGCAGCGAGCCTACTGGCTATCACAAACGGGAAAGAAGGGGGCAGCCGTTCTGACGGAGGAGCGCCTATATCTTTCTCCTCTTTCCTCCTCGTATCTACCTTATATCGGGATCGTTGCCAGAAGAAGTTTGGGGACATGTGTGACCATGACAAATTCGCATCAGCAGGCCGAAACATGAGCTCTCTGGCTCTCTTCTTGCTCTCTCCTCAAAAACTTCACCATGCTGGTTGGCACATCTTAGTTGAGTTGTGGTGTGCGAGATCCGCTTCCCGTCAAATAAATGGCTGTTCCGTGTCAGCCAGTATCATTAAAGGCCAGTTCCAGTCCTGCAAGAGCTCGTCCGGCAGCTGGAACAGTGGAGATAAATTGTCAATGACGTCTCCATCAACGTTGGCAGCCGGAAGCTCTCCAGGGTCGGCTTCCTGCGTGGTGGCCGAGGTTGGAATCTCTCTTCGGGATGCCATATACACGTCGATTCTCTCAACAAGCTCCCTCAGATGTTTCCCCGCTCCTGTGCGTCTTCGAAGGAACGCTTCCAGGCTTTCAAGGAGCGAGGCCATGGAGAGGAGAATACCACGGACCCGTTGATAGGATGTTTCAGAGAGGGGGCCTTCCATGACCGAGCCGAGAATATTGCCGATACTGGCAATATGGTAGATAAGTGGGGTGCTGATAGCCCGCTGGAATGACTTGGGCACATGGTGAAAGATGGTCAGGATGTCTTCGGCAACGGCGCACTTCTTTTCCATGTCGGCATCTATTTCGAGAGAAAATAGGACCATGCGGAGCAGTGCAAGTGTCGCTTGGATATTAGCAGCTTGAAAGCCGTAGATGTCTGTGCTTATATTCCCCGTGGCCGGTCGGAGTTCCTTAAATATCGATGGCAGAGATAGGTAGAGGCCATCGACCCTTTCAAGAATATTCCCATTGCCTGAACCTACGATTCCAGCAGGGGAGCTTCCACTAATACCATCTCGAACACAAAATAGGTTAAACTTGGAATTCCGCGTGCGTAATCGGGTTAGAGCGTGCTCTAGGATTCGATACAGGTCTGTAGTAAAGTTCCAACCGACAATCCAGTCAGAGTCTCCAGTCTGGGGAGTGCTGGAGATACCTTGGGGATAGTCCACGTGAGCGTGAGCTTCTTGGAAATGGAAGCACCCTCCCCAAACAGTAGACAAGTAAATGTCAAGCGTGTATATGGACCAGTACTGCACCCGAGAAAAGCGTGAGTCAACAAAAAGAGCTCCATACAATAGGGAGATTACCTACCAATCGCCTCATTTCCTCCATAGCCAGGGCAGAAAGGCCCTCGGGCCAATGTGTCTCATCATGCCACTGTCGAATAGCCATGATTGTGAAGTAAGTACCAATATACTTGCGCATTTGGTCAATCTTCCCATCCTGGATACTCGTCAAAGCTAGCAACGCGGCACCGCGCACGTAGTTGAAGTCATGGGCATCGATAGGATCGCTGGGAAGAGCTTCCTCCGCCGCCGCAAAGAAATCTTCAGAAGGAAGAACGAGCAGATCGGGGGAGTGGCGACCGGGGGAGACGAGGGCACCATCCCTCACACGGGAGGATGCGAGGGCGCACGCGGCCATGACCGAGCAGAAAAAGGCGCGATTACGTGTGTGTTCGCCGGCGGCCACGGCTAATTCGAGGGATTCTCGATCGAATAAGGGAAATCTAGAAACCTGAGTTAGGGTTGAAAAGGATAAAAGGGTTCACGGATAGAGTTACAATAACTAACATTGGATACACTGTTTCGAAATATACACTCAAGACGGGCGCCAGCAAAGGTGTTGATGCCCTCGCAAAGGACTTCCACCCACGACCTAATGAAAGGGTGTTGTCTGCACCGTTCCACACACCACCGAAGCTTCCACGACGGGACTGGACGGGTGGGATGGCGGCAGGGGTTGGCCTGGGCACATCATTGTTGGTAGATGGGAGGCTAGAATGGTTGGCGGTGCTGGGTTGCTGGTGGTGTCCAGGCCAAACATGGGAGCTCCTCGATAAGCCAAGACGTGAAACTGATTGGCCAGCCAAGGTACGGCCGCGTCTTAATGGTCGCTCATAGACGCAGGCCAGGTCGAAATCTACGCAGTTTTGACACCTATCAGGCTCCCGATCGCTCGGCCGGCACTTTATCCTACGCTTGTGGCAGTAGTCACCTGCAAGGCAAGGCGGAATAGTTAGCACTATGGACCAGGCCACTACATAAGGCGGGAGAAGAATGGACAGGGTGGAACGCGACATGCAGGTGAGCGGGGAAGGGGAAGGGGATGCCGGATGAGCAACATTTTAAGTGGCTACACGGTACCGAGCGGGTCGGGAGTCAGGAACAGATGTGGGGGATACATACAAGCCCGGGAGGCTCGGAGACGACGGGGGCGGGAACCGGACATGGGGCAGCGGACAAGGGTACTTCGCCGGCGTCACCTCCAATCGTGGCCCGGCCGGACTCTGAAGATGGACAAGTCTGATGTTTGCCAGCAATATCGAGTCATTCCATTTTCCAGGGTGTCCGCTGTTGGCGAGGAGCCGAGAAGCAACCCAAATGAAACAGTCACTCGACTAAACTAGGGCAGAATGAGGGATAGCGTTATGAGATATTTTTCCTGAGTATTTCCGGTCTCGGCAGACCCGCAACATCGCTAGGTTCGCGGGAATCGCGGCCCAGCAGTCTGCTCCTCAGTTCCCACACCCATTCACTTCGAAGGCTTCCATATTCGCTCTGTCTGTCATGGGGCTGGCCAATTTCCAATTCGGGAAGAATGGGCTAGATTTGAGAAATCATATCCGAAAGCTAACTCTCCGAACCCTAACTTGTAAGCCTAAAAAATGACCACAGATGACGAGGCAGAATATTATAGGGCATGGGTAATACTCCCCTCTAGGAGATGGATGGAAATGGGTAAAATTGCCAACGCTGCAAGTTAGAGGATGTCCCTGCCGAGTGTCGACACAAGTTGATGAAGTTCTACTAGATTCGAGTGATGACGGACGGAATGGACATCGTACTTCACCACCCATTTTTTGTCACCCTCATCGAACATATAGATATATTAAATCGGGCGCATGTAGTTAACTAACCCACTGTAGCTGGACTCCGCCGAGCTTCCGAATGCGTGAACATCGCATCAGGTCATTTCATCAAACAATTAACCTCCTTCGGAAGAATTGACACGCGAAGACAGGCTAGAGAAGAAAATCAGTCAACATCGAGAGAGACCTATCAAGACAGGGAAAAAAGAAAAGAAGGAAAAGAAAAAAAAACATACAACACCAGGGATTCGCTGGTCGTCACCGACCCAACTACTAGTCTGGCGCTTCGCAGCTTGTGTATAGGGGAGCGGACGGGACCCTCAATATTCTGCGAGCTATGGTCGTATGTATTAGTGTGAGTTCTGGATCTGCTCTATTAAGGCTAGGGAAAACAGCGACCAAGATTTTGAAGGTTTTAGCATTGGCTCTTGAGGTGTGTGCAACATCACCCTTCCTGGGCAGATTACCGCAAAACGCCCGGAATATATATCGAGATTGAAATCATGAGCCTAAGTAACTAGGAGCTTGGAGGAGGGGAAAAATGGGGAAAAAACAAAATAAGATATCTGAGCGAGTTATTTCCACCTTCGTATGAAGGACTTCCGCAGGACCCTCTTAGCCGCCAGTGTCTGGAATGAGCTTACAAGCCTTTCTGCCTTACATATTGGGCACGAAAAGTAACAGCGATTTGGGCGATGTCAGACGGCACCGTCGTGGTCATGTCTTTGACCTGCACGACGTCAACCCACACTGCATTTTTACGCGACGGGCCCAAGGATTCTGAGCATATGGGGCGCCTTAGCCGTGGATGTTTGCGTTGCCGGCAGCGCCGTGTTCGCTGCGATGAGGGACGGCCATCCTGTCGCCGCTGCATCCACCGTAACGAGGTCTGTGAGGGGTATCGCGACGAATCGTCCCTCATCTTCCGCCATGAGACGGCCAAGGTGGTCGAGCATTGGGAAGCAACAAACACGACGGCGGTCACTCTTTCAAGTTCGCCGGATTCCTCGCATCCTTCAGTTCGGAAGCGCAGCAAATCTGTCGGTGAGAGCCGGGCTCCTCGAGGGGAGCTGTCTTCCATCATGAAGCCAAGCGCGAACCACCATCCTCCTCTAGGTCTTGGGGAAGCTTCAGAAATTAAGCTAAGGAATTGCCATCCCTGGCTAAAAGGGCGGCTACCGGTGCGATTCCAACCGCCAGTGGAAGAGCAGTGCGTAGAACAATTCATGGAAAAGTATATCATCTACCCTCGTAATCAGGCGCCCTCTCCTGGTTTCCTTGAGCATCTGCCTTCCATGTTTAAGGAGGTCAATGTTGAGGGCCGATGTGCTTTACGCTGGGCAGTCCTGGCTGCGGCGTATGCAGACGTGTCGAGAGATCAAGACGGCAATGCAGTTGCGTGCAAGGCACTGCAATGTTATGGGAGGGCACTCAGCGCCTTAGGAGAGTCGCTCTCGGCACCGGGTAAAGTGCCAGATGATTACGATCTCATGACGGTGGTTGTGCTAGATATTTTCGAGGTCAGTGTCTACGATTCGAGATACTTCCATGACTCGTTCACACTGATACATTCTTCAGACATTATATGCACCCGAAGATATCAGAAAAGGATCCCACGTACAAGGAATGGTTCAGATACTGCGTTTGCGGGGCAGTGATTTATTCTACAGCTCTCGCGGGTGGAGTCTATTTCGGCTTGCACATCACAGAATCGTAAGAACTCAAACTTTCCTATTTACCTGTCACCTCGTACTAACATCGTGAAGCAAAAGCAACGTCTAGCGTTTAATCTACCGCAAACCGATGAGACATCAGACTGGCTCGGTCAGTTAAATGATAGCGAGGCTTATGTCCGCCTTGAAAAGAATACCCACGACATTAGTGAGACGTGCAAGCGTGCGAGGTCCTTGCTGGCGCTTGTCAGTGCAGGAGGGCTGCCAACATCAATCCTTGTGGACATGATCAAGGAATTGCATTCCTTGGACCAGGCAGCCGTGAGTTGGCGGCAGACATCTCAGTGGTCTTTCACCACCTTGGAGGTTTCGGAACGACAGGATCTTTCGCCGGCTGCACGGGGTATTACGGATAGGATCCAGCTTCACTCGGATGTGTGGATGGCCTACGAGTGGAACTACCATAGGACAGCGCGTATCATCTTCCTTCAGCAACTCCTTCAATGCTCAAAAGCCGCTCTAGAGACCCTAGACTTAGCCGAGGTCGAAAAGCAGACGCTAAATAATACAGTGACCGAGTGTATTTTAACGATTCAATGGTTAGCCGACGAGTTCCTGGCAACCGTTCCTCAGTCTTTTGGCGATGTCAATCACATAGGTCAACCCCATGATGGCAAAGACGGCCCGCCTCGTTGCCGCGCCATTGGGGGATACTTGCTTCTCTGGCCAACTCGTACCGCCAAGGATGAAAAGTCTGCTACAAGTATGGAACAAAAGGAACGCGCGCAGAGGGTGTTTGAAAGGATTCGCGAATATACTGGAATGAAAGACCTTCTAGGCGACAAGAGCGCTATCTGAGAGAGTGAGAGAGAGAGAGAGAAATACGCAGAAGTAATTGTTCAAACATTGAAACGTGCATATCTGGGTCCAGAAGACAAGATCGGAAATGAACGGTTCTGCGCAGATCATCCTATCCTATCTTCTCGGTGCAATTTCATCCAGCTTCGTGCCGTCCGCCAGCTTAACCTTCTCCGCACCAACCGTTACAAACCCGATCCGGCATGTCTCATCCGTCCTGTTAATCCACTGATGATTCACACCGCCCTGGACGATGAACTCGCCTGCTTTGACCGTCTTCTCCTCACCGCTATCTAGTTTTATGACGATCTCGCCGCTGATCACGATGGCGTAGTCCAGACTCAGCGTCCGGTGCATAGGGACGGTGAAGTTGGGTGCGATGTTGCTGATGCAGAAGGTGATGCCATTAGGCGGGCAACGGGGTATCGTGTTCGGGTAGTTCTGCGCACGCTCGGTGTTGTTGACTGGTACCATGTTGCGCCTGTCGAATACCGCGAAGGACGAGCCTGTTGGGCCCATGGGGTGGAACAGTGGTACTTCGCTGTCAGAGGCGAAGATGGCTGTTCCAGCTGCGTTGTGTGTCGTGACAACTACACGCGGGTTGGAATTGGGTGAGGGCATGGCGAGAGTGGTAGGAACGACAGTGTTAGGGGTGTTGGAAGGCATTCAAGAAGCCGGGCGTAAAGACTTAATAAGGCAGTGGTAGAAGTGCTTGAAGAGGATGATGATGACTTTCTGTGAGAGTTGTTAGTTTTCCTGAGTGGAAATCATCATCTCTCCATCGAGAATTTAATCACCCTTATATACACGAAAACTGAATCTATGCAATAAGAAATCCGCAGCTCGCGCAACCTACCGAAAGGAGATTTCATGGCGAAGGTCGCGGTGTCATCTGAATCGGGAAACTTGGACGAAGCATCGGGGTGGGGGCTTCTCAAATCCCAATCCAGTCAGACACGGCATGCCAGTCCTGCGTGTCAGAGTCTCGCGCCACTAACTAAAAATGGAAACTTGCACGATGTTGTATTGCAGACTGTCAATGGTTTCGGTCTTGGGGCGGAGCGTCATAACTACCAATGTCCACTCTATCCCGTTCGGTCTCAACATAAATGGACTGGTCTCGAAGCACTCCGTTAACGGCTCCGGTTCAGACGCATCTGGACGCTCCAAAAACTCTCCTACCATACCTTGCTATGTAGGCCTTGAGTCGTCAGAGTCATTCTTCGAAATTCCACTGAGCACTGTCCAGGTGCTTCGACAGTGTTTATCATCTTATGCCGTTGGTGAGTAGCTCCTTGAAGGCAGATACAATGTAGTTTGAGGGCATGATGGGAATATCCAGTAAACTGCATTGGTGCAACATAACTTAAACTCTATTTTTACCTGTTTAATATCATCCTGTCAATCTCAAACTATACGCTCGTGGTGACATCTTCTAAGATCTAGAAGAAGGCAGACCAGATTCTAAGCGCCTTTCTTTCCTTTCCCCTAAGCACCGCTGAAGACCAAGAGGCTTTGAATGCTGATTCCACCAAACCCTCGCTGGCGTAGCAATTCCCGGCCACGGTGAGCAGGGAACTCGGCTACGACCATGACGCTGATATCTGCGGCACGGACGCCGGCCTTTTTGAGGAGCTCCAGAACCCCGCACAGAGTCTCCCCTGTAGAAAGGACATCGTCCACCACGACCACCGAATCACCCCCATGGAGCAAATCCTGCTCGATCTCGATCCGCTTCTCTCCCGCACCGTTTAATGTCAAGGATGAGATATACGACGGTGATTTTCCGACAGAAATGGTGGGTGGGGGGAGCTTGCCGGCTTCGCGAATTATCGCCAAGGGCACACCGACTTTCAGGGACAACGCGGACGCATAGACAAGGCCGCCAGTCTCGGGACATGGTATTGCGCTGACTTTGGCCCAGTTACCGATGAAATGCTTTTGCAGGAGAGACGTGCATAGGTCCAACCCGCCCGGCTGCTGGGAGATGCCGAGTACGTGGCGGAACTCGACGCCTTGGCGTGGGAAGTCGGATACGCGGCGCGCCATGTTGGCAAGTTGCTGCAGGTCTTCGTGGCAGAAGGGAAGCAGATGGTGTTCAGCGAATTTTTTGGCTGCTTCATTTCCGGTCGTATCGTTATTGAAGACGAGGCTGGGACGGTAGTCAAAATCGGTTGAGTCCGTCTTGCCATTGTTGCTCTCCTTGTTGCCATCATCTCCGTGGACACCGCCGCTGGGGCATCCTCGGCGAACCCGCAGTGTACCTTCGCTTGCTTGGACGCGAACCTCGAGTAACCTGAAGGCCGGCACTGAAGGCGACAAGGTTGCGATCGGTGCCTCGTCCCTCATCCCAGTGATGAACAGAACATCCACATCTTCGGCGCTAGACACAACCTTCAAAAAGTGCTCCTCGGGCAGCCGAGGTCGCTGTTTCACCTGGTTCTGGAAAAATGTTGTCAATGCTGGCCGGTGCTGCTCCTTGTAGGCGCGATCCCAAATCAGACGGTTGAAGTCGGCGCCAGTGGCCGCTGCGTATTCTCGCTTGGCCACATCGCTAATTCTGACTGAACGTGCCGCGAGGTTGTGGTTGGTAAACTCGGAGACCCAGATATCGGCAGAGTAGTCCTTGCCAACGCCGCTATCCCCCGTAACGAGAACGATGAGTTTGTGTTCCGTCGCCCTTTTTGTCAGCGGGCAGGCATAAGCCAGCACATTGCACGGATCCAAGCTTTGTTTAAGATAGGAAAGCCGTGGCAAATTGGGTCCGAAAGCCTTGGTCGCCAGCACAGTGTCCCTCGGGTCGGGCCCAAGATCGGCGCCGTAAGCCCCGGTACTTAAGGGTAACAACTTCGCGACAACATCGTAAACCCACTGGACAGCGGCGCGTGCGGTTTCGGTACCATCTCTGTCGCGGGGCCAGACGCCAGTTATCACACAGGCAAACTCCCAATCTCGACAGCCAAAGGCAGTGGCATCGGCTACAACGTCGCCGATGGCTCCGCCACCATGTAGGAGGTGGAGGTAACAGAGCGGTGAAGGGCGAGACTCGACGGCTGCCACCAATCGATCCGCGACGCCAACCCCTCCGATGTTCTTCAGGAATAAACATCGCTTAAACGAGGAGGTTTTACCGCCAGCATGACCGCCGTGCATTCCGGACACATACATCTCGGCCTCGAATACACCGATACTGTCCACAATCTTAGAGTCGTGTTCTGGACCCAAAATTGCGGCGTCTATAGACGTGGGAGCTGCGAAGGTCTGGTTGGTCGTGGACGATTCGAACATGGTCACGCCAAGCTGCAGCTGGCCAGCCTCCCAGTATAGATACGCATCTGCAGAACAGTTGCGAGGGAGCCTCCGAGCGAAGCGTTCGGAAAAGTCGCGAAGCTTGAGCCGCGCCTCGAGGTGTCCACTCAATGGGACAACCCAATTTCGAGTCAAATAAGACGGAACCGGGTAGGCCCTGAAAGTGACGCTAATCACGATGCCGAAGTTGGTGCCGGCTCCTTTCATCGCCCAGAGGAAATCTTCTTCGTTTTCTGGGCGAAAGGAGCCGGCCGGCTGGTATTGGCTTGGTACTTGGCCAATGCAGAGGACCTGGCCGGACTTTACGCTGACCATAACAGCGCCAACGACGGCATCACAAGCGAGTCCATGTTGCCTAGCGAGATGGCCGATACCGCCTTGCAAATACAGTCCGGCGCCGACACTTGGGCGAGCCCCCAAAGGCACCGTCAAGTTAGCCTCCATGGCCTTGCGGATGATATCCCCAGTTTTGCAGCCGGCCTCAGCAACGACCCAAGCAGCAGAATCTCCTCCGTCTACCTCATCTGCTGTGAGAATATGTACTTTGTCAAAGACTTCCATGTCGATCGCGGTCACGTTGGGCCAGAGGCAGTGGCCGCTGTGACCCCCGCCAATGACAGTCAGGCCAAACCCGTGCTTCAGAGCCCACTGAACGCACTGCTGGACATGTCCGATCTCTGAGGGTCGAATAATCGAGGCGGGGCGGTGGAGGCGAGCCTCCCGGTTTTTAATCGCCCTGTCTCCGTTCGCGAATGGAACCCGCGCTGCCAGCTTCGGCAACGCAGTCGCATCTCGCGTGAACGCGACCATGATGTCGGGCGAGCTGAAAAAGAGACGGTCTGGGTTGGCTTCCTCGCGGCGGCCCAAGGTGCGGCACACCTTGCGCCACTTGGCTCGGATAGCGTTGCCCTCGTCCTCATCCTGCACGGAGAACCCCGCGATGAAAGGAGCAAAACTGTCCAGTACGTCATCTTGATCTCGCACGCGAAGAACTCCGGTAGGGAAAGAAGCTGTTCGATGGCAGACCAAGCCCTCGAGGTTTAGGGTCCCACCACGATGGAAAACCACCACTATCCCGCCTTGTGGCTGTTCAACAAGCATTTCCAACGCGCGTTCGATGAACTTGCGTTTGGGCTTCATACCGTACATGCTGTGGCAGAAGAGGATGACGTTGTACTTTTCATCATCATCACTTAAACATGCGTTGGAACCGCTGTTGTCCAGATCGAAGGGAGTTCGACGGATGTTGGGGGGGATTTCAAGACAAGGCAGTGGGGATTCCGTTTCGGAGGTAGAAGAGAACGATTCTTCCAATCTCGTCGCAAACAAGCCATTAGGCTCGAACGCAGTGTATCTCTTGACTTTTTGTCTCAGGTGATGAGGTAAATGTCCAAGTACACTCTTGGGACCAGGTCCGATTTCGAGTGCGGAGATTTGCGACTTGAGAAGAAGGGCAAACAGCCCAGAGAGCTGAGATGTGATGAAGCCTTCGTACACGGAACCCCGCACCAAGATGTCAAAGCCAGCGCTATATTGCATATCAGACAAGGGCTGCTGGATGGATGGCCCTGTCGCTGTGACGATCTGCCTGAGGGCACACTTGAGGGAGTCTAGGGTGGCCATTTTAGTTCGGCGTGAAAGAGCGAGAGAGAGGGAGCATTGCGTTTGGTGTAGCGACAATGCTTATGTAGATGGCCGGGCATGGGAATGGAGTTGGCCTGCTGCATATCGGCACCGCGTATCTGATTTGCTGTTGGTGGGTAGAAGCATCGAGGAGTCGTTGCCCCCAGGGAAAAAGCAAAGTTGCAGCAAACAGCGGTTAGTGACCTTTCCGATATTTCTGTAATAATTACGCAATAATAGAGGGCATCTCTTCTACAGTTTCGATAGCAACCCAGCGTTCTTCAAATCTAGCCACCTTCACGTCGATGGACCTGACAAGACTATCGGGCCGGCACTGAAAGATATGTAAAGTCGGCTGGAGTTACTGGAATGCTCCTAACATTCAAATTTGGTGGTATGAAACCCTAGGATGGATTTCCTTTTCAATCGATCGCGAGAAGAAATACGAGGTTGTTATTTTCCGTTCGGGGGGAGAACACCCCTCCCAAGCCGGGAGCCAAGACGGGAGGGCTGTGGAATACGACTAGTTGTACGACGTAGTCAATCTCGCATCACCAATACGCGAGACGTGCAGTAGTTTTCTTGTCTTGAGTACCTTCCACCTAAGTCTCCTCCTGCCACAATATGTCCATCATCTCGTTCACCCCATTAGGACTCTCCCTATCCTGCATATGATCCAGTGCGCTGGTCGCAGAATTCCCTCAAGCGGCTGGATCAGTGCAGCTCCGTAACATGGCTTCATGTCGATAAACCCCTGTCAAATTCTGCCACTACACACGACCGTCACACAGAGCTAGTCTCATGGTCAACGTGTACATGCATTTGGTATGGCTGGATACCACCGGCTGTGACATGAGATTGTGCTTTAATTTCTCATCCGTGTCCCTTGAAAACCGCGGCGTGTCTTCGGCGACGATGGTAGCGGACGGTACAGTGATATCCAATAAATCCTGTATGTATTTGCTTTTACAATCGCACACACCGTCTCCTCCGCTCTCTCCTCCTGCTACAAGAACGTTGAAGCTATGGTCGAGCAGTCGCTTTGGCTAGCCACTCCTGAATCCCTTTCGCTGCCACGTGCGGCACATTCTTATATCTCTCCGCATTGTACGTTTCCTCTACGGCCCGCGCGAGACGCTGGGCCTTAGCAATCATGATCCTCTTAGCGCCAGCCCAATGTACCTGTTCCACAAACGCATCTGCCTCGCTAGCCAGCTCCCGCCTCTTCTTCCGAATAGCAGGATCATCGGCCCTCTCCGCCTTGCAGAGCGCGCAATCCCTGCATTCGAAGCCCCAAGTGTCCATCAAGGCCGCCCGCCTCGCGTCGTAATCGCTCGATAAGTGGTAGCTATGGAAGATTTCCTGGCCGGCGGCGATGGGTTTAGTGGCGCGGATGATCATTAGGTCGCCGACGAATTCCCTCGTAGCGTTGGGGAGGCAGGAGTGATTGATGTAAGCGGCCCAGACCCAGAGACCGGTGCTCACGCCTCCCGGGCCGTTGGCAGCGCCATATAGACCACTGCCTAGACTGAAAGCATTGCGAGACACGATATCGTGTGCTCGGAAAGCATCGACGACTGGGCCATCTTCAGTCTCAAGCACACATTTGCTGTGGCCTCGATAATCCCCGTAGAGATCCATCACCCTTTCGACCTGGGAAGGATTGTTGAGAAGCTTTTGCACGAGCATTCGAGTCAGACCGACGGGTGACAGCCTGATTCTGTCATCGCGCACGTCGTATGTCATTGCTGATAAAGCTTCGCTTTCATGACCCCAAGCCACGCAGAAGGCTTTCTCACACAGGACTATGTCTCCGGGAGCGATATCATGGGTTGCAAACAGCCCACGGCCCCGACCGGGGCTATCCTTGACCTCGGTGTTGCGCGTGAAAGTCGCAGCGTCAGCGCCGGGACGACTCCGAGAGAGGCCCGCCCTGATCTTGTCCAGGTTATATACCCCAGTCTCTTGCTCGTGGATACGCATGGCAACCCTTCGCAGATTGACACTTGCATTTTTCTCATCCGGAGTGAGCTTCAACTGCGCCTCAAAGAGGCCCTTGGCCTCTTGGTACTCGCCGAGGTTGTACGCGGCAGTACCGGCGCGGGAGTAGGCCTTGCTGTCGAGTTCTCTGGACTTCTCGTCATCTCCTCCAATAAGGGACGCTTTTGCGTCGGCCTTTGCTTCGTCCAGTCGGTTCAGGAGGAGGTTGACGAGAGCTCGGTTGCGGGAAATGTCCCGGGCGAGGTCGGGATTTCTTTCGGACACGAGAAGTTGCTTGGCGATCTTCAGACCTTGGGTGTATTTTGCATGGGACAGGCCCAAATCCTGTTTTCTGAGCGCAGCGTTGCCCTCATCTTTGCATGTTATTGCCAACTTCTCAGCAGCGGATGCTTCCGTATCCGCCTCTTCGCTATGGCCGTTCACTTGGTTGGGAACTATTCCGTCCCTACAAACGATCAGATCCGATGGATGGTCGATGCGAAGAGTGGCTTGGCCCTGATCAGACAGAGTGAAGTAAGGTTCCTTGATGAGGAAAGTCGACGATGATTCAAGCACCTCCTTGCCGTCTTTCATCTTGTGTAGGTATATCTCCAGGCGCTCCGTTTCCTCACCCTCTACGTCCTGTACAACGGTCCATGACCTGGCCGCGTGCGTGACCACCAGACTCACCCTCTTTATGGTGAGCCGACGACCACGGTGATGGGTATCCATCTGGAGATCCGCGAGTTTCATTGGCCGGAGTTCTCGCAGCGGGACGATACTAGGGGCGTACACCTGCCCTACGCCAAGGGCCGGCAGTTTATCGCCCTGAGGTTTCCCCGCCAGTCCACCCATGATGCTCATCTCTGCCAAGAGAGACGCTCCATTGGCCTCGCTGATGGCACCTTGCGCATCTTCGGGTGGCTCGCGCGCATGGCCCGCAAGCTCCGAACATCTCTTCAGTCTATCCTTGACGGTGTTCCTGATGCGCTCTGCCTCCTGTTTGGTGAAAAAGACTGTGTTTCCATCGGTCCGAGATGCCATTGTCCTGCGCGAAGTTCTTTATGTTCTGACCGTGATGCATCACGAGTCAAGCCAGTACAGCGCTTGTTTTCTGACGTTCCGTGTCGGGGTTGGTGCTTTCAGTCTGAAGAGAGTGAAGAAACGCAGTTTTACCAGACCAAAGCCAAATCTGGTGGGGGAGGGAGACTGGACGGTAAGCGGGACATCGAAACCCTCCCCCCAGGACGCTTACGTCAAGCTTCCCGAGTCATCTTCATCTCGAGGGCTGACTTGCAGAATAGGGCTAAGTTTCCCATTTACACCCCTTGATTGGGCGTGTTTGTGTCAATCATATTCATCACGTGATGGTACGCGATCCGGATACGGCTGCGTTCCGGCCGGTTGAGAAACGCCGGCGGAAACGCTACGGAGGCCAAGACCGACGTAACCGCAGAAAAGCCCTTAGCGGCACTGAAAAATCTTCGTTCTTGGCGAAACATGAGGGCTCCAGTTGCCGGTTACTATCGAAGGACCCCTCCCTCCCGAAGAGTTTCCCCCAACACATCTGTATGATTCTACCAGCTGCGGTAACAATGTCATGGTGGCGCTGCTGAAGGAGGGCGGGGTGACCGGTGCATCTCCGAAAAGTTTTGGTTCTTCTCCGTCCGGATGATGCAGACGGCATTCTCGAAGCTGCCATGATTCATATCGGAGTCCACCAGCTAGGAACGCCACCTTCGGGGGGCACGATTATTACTGAGATGGTAAAAAAATTGAACCTCTTTTGGAGGAAATCCAGCCCCGGTCCACCGAGTATCCTCATAGTGACTTCCGAGTCTCAGAATACATTGAGTCTTGCTGATTTTTACATTACATGTAATTTTGTCCACCTGGACTGGATTAATAATCCCGCCCCGTGAGCGGTGAGATGGCGAGAAAAGAGGTGTGCTTTGATCGCAAACTCAGCTTCAAACATCTCAAACTTGAACAAGGACTACTACTCACTACTCCCGGATTAAAGTCAAGTTAGAAGTCTTTTCCTATGCCGATGCCTTCGCTTGACACCCCGCAAACACGCAGCGGCGCCAAGGCAAAGCGATGCCAGCAATGCATCACACGCAAGAAGAAATGTGATCTGACAGCACCCAAGTGCGGTCGTTGCAATCGGTATTAATAAATGCCCTTCATAAGATCCACAACAACGGATACTTACTCTAGAAAAGGGTCGGGTTAAAGTGCAGTTTCGAGCTATTGCCATCAATAAACGAAAGGCAGGCACCACGGAGTACGTTGGCGGCTGTCCGGCCCCAAGATCGCCGGTTCACCGCGCAGTCCGTGTTCCATTTCGATGGCCGATCCATTATAACCTTTGCACGCTCTGCGGTCGACAATTTAGCCGATAGCATTGGGCCATACCTTGAAGGATTCAACAAATGGCTTCCAGTCGTTGACGCCTCAGACTTAGAAGCACGTTGTCGAAATGCCGACCCTTCCGGAGATGAGACACTTCCCACTTTGGTACTGGCCTGCGTTCTTTTATCTCGAGTTTCAACACTGAATCCAGATGACATCGATACGCACGGAATTCATCAACTTTATTTGATGCTGACAACCTCACATACATCTCTTCTCTCTCGAGGAGAAGTTACAAGCCTATGCCTCCTCCAGTCCAAGATCTTATTGGCCTTATACGAGCATTTGCAGGATAATCGTATAGCCGTTCTTGGAACATTGGCATCAGCTGCTGCCATGGCAGAAGATATGGGCCTTTTTCGTTGGCATTGCCGGACAAAGCCGGAGGCGATATCTATTGATACAGCAGAATACAGAGTAGTCTGTTGTCTCTATGTGTTGGAAAGGTAAAGATAACAACCCCTCGAGTCTCGACCTGTGTCAGGCTGAGCTGATCTCTAACTATATTCGGATATTTAGGATCATTCGCGCAGCCTATCATGAAAATGGAAATGAGAAGACACCCGTCGGCTTGTCTTGTCCAAGACCCTGCCTTAATCGAATGCTATCCGACGAGAAAGGGGGACTGACGAGACTAGTTTCTGCCAAGTGCGCGGAGTGTGATGACGACAACCAGGCTACTCCGGTTTCTCTGAACTCGGGCTATCCGTCTTTGCTGGTCCGCTTGGTCCAAGCCGCATTGCTTCTCGAGATAGCCATGGAGAAATCTCCCCGGTCTTCGAAGACAGAAACGCCCAGGGATCAACCTCTTCTGGAGACAGAAATCAGTAAGCTGGCTTCTGATTTACATGCCGACCGCTGTCGAGGGGCCCAGGTAAACTGTTCTGTCCTAGGACTTTGCGTGAGGTAGGGTCAGCTTCCATACGACTTCGAATGCTAAGGACTAAAAGATGCTAAACGGACCATCCAGCTGCATCCTGATCTTGCATAGCTGCCCTAACTCGGTTGATGCCCCCGTCAACTGGGATCATGTCGCCGCAGGGTTGAGGATGGTGTTCGACAGACTCAATATTGTGCCGGCCTTCCAGTACGAATTCTCGAGGATCATCTCTCTGTGGGAGCTTCATTGCTTTTACCTTGCCGCAAGGACGTACCGAGAGTCGAGAGAGAATCTCGAGCAGCTTATCGACAGCGAAATTGCACATCACGGCTTAGGAGTAATAATGACGACACTTCAAGACTACAGCGTCTGCTGGAAAACTGCAGGTAATAGGCGCAAACAAAAGGGGATATTCAAGTAACTGATCATTGACGTATACTTCTGTAGGCAATCTACTCATGAAGCTTCAATAGAGAGCTTGTTCTGTTCGGTACTACACTCGCTATTTAGGATTGAAAATCAATCCACGATATGATACTCCATCCGCCACATAATTAAATACCACATTTAGACCCCCGCCGATATCAACTCAAGTCTCCACCGAGCGCAGCAACTCGCGACACCCCGCCAGAACCTCTTCGCTCTTCTTCCCCCAGAATTCGAAAGTCTCAACGCTGATCGCCCCGGACAGAGCTTGGAATAGCGCCGGGCTCGTATTATCCTTTTTCTCGTCGCGCCCGGGAAATTCGAGCCTTGGGCTCACATCGACAACCCTCATGCGGCTCCCCGCTCCGAGAATCTGACGTAGCTGCGAGCTTGCCTGAACGCCGCCGAAGATTCCGTAGGTCACGATCATGACTGGCTTTCCAGTCCATGCATGGAAGAGGAAGTCGATGGCATTTTTCAATGCGCCAGGTACACCGGACAGGTACTCGGGAGAGGTGAGGATGTAAGCGTCGTACTTGGAAATCTCTTGGTTCCAGGCCCTGGCCGCTGGATTGGTGAATTGGTTCAAGTCTCGCACCATCATGGGATGAGTAGGCTCATCAAAAGGAGGAAGGGGAAACGATGCGATATCGACAGTGGCAACTTCGAAATTTTGGAGGGATTGGTCCGATTTGATGAGGTCCAGGACCCATTTAGCAATGGAGGGTCCGACGCGGTTCGGCCTCGTGGACCCCGAAATGATGGCAAGCTTCTTAATATGCGACATGATGGAGAGGGTATGCGAAACACTTGGATGAGCTGAGGATTAAGATAATATGAATTGCGAGGAGGATTGATATTTCCACTGCTTCCTTTTATATTTGGCATCCTCCTATCCTCCGATACTCCCGGTGGGAGCTGATGTGCACTATTACTTCGTCGTCCTGCAAAGTCGCATGTCGGGTCGCACATCGCATCAAAGACGCAGTCATCGCATTCGGGTGGTCGCCGCATGCACGGTCGCATGCATGGTCGCAGTGGGCCTTCACTAGTGGCAGTCAGGCAACCAAGAGCCCGATGAAGGCTAGCGCCAGATGAGAGGGGCCCAAAGGCGCGAAGCTCAACGACGACACACCCACCAAACAGCGATGATCCAAAAGGTGCTTCTACAAAGCGGACCGAAGACAAAGTTCCCCAATGCAGGCGAGAGGTTGAACAGCCCAATCCCGCTCCATTCCGAATTAGCTCTCTCGCTTCGCCGTCGGGTAGTGGCCCCCTTTGCAAGTAGGATCGGTTTTAATCTTGGTATTGGGGCTGGTCGACACGTGTCTGTCTCTGGCTACTTCCTCGCAAGAACTTCTTCCCATGACACAGGAATGGCTACTCGTATGACTAGCGAAGAAGGGGATTGGTTCTTCTCCTGGTCGCACAACAAAGTCGTTAATCTGGCCGAATCTAGCACTACTCCACTCCACATGTCACGGGCTGACCGCTTTCCGGACCCGAGGCGGTCAGGCGTAGCGGAAAATGTAAACCACAGAGTAATAAGGACCAATAACCTATCCAGCCGTCTTGAATCCTAAGATGTGTCCACACTGCTCCACCAAAGCGCCAAGTTTCGTTCACCTCATCCGTCCATATCGTTTACAGTGCAGTCGGTGGGTCGGGGCACGCTCTTTTCAGCCTCTTCCTCAACATCGAGGTCAGTATCGTAATGGACAAGGCAAAGGTAAGCAGCGGGCGGCCGACCAAAGCTACTTGATTTACCTCCCCTGTATCTGGAATGGCTCGTTTCGAGCCAATTCAAGGAGATTTATTATACGTCGCTTATATATGGTGTGCTGAATTTCTCAAGACTTGTAAAAAAAAAAAAAAGAAAAGTCTGTTGAATACTAATCTTTTATAGTCCCTCTCCTAGGTAGTACATCCAATTTCAGAAACGATCCCCTTAAAAGCGGTACAGTTATCAGCATAATAAATGCCCCTATTAACTTCGGCTTTCACTCTATGACTGGATATAACCCTCACTCCACTCCGAAGTTTCACTCCTTAGTAGACACCGTGTTCGACCTCCATGGTATCCTGCCAGTCTTTGGACATGACTCTGGTGCAAAATCCAATACAATCGCGTCCCTAGGAATCCAAGGATATAAAACGTCGGCTATAAACCGAGTGTTGTCCAATGATATGAAATTGCTCAGAAACTTCAGGACAATCGTTAGGAACCAAGCATAGCGCAACAGAAACCCCGATATCCTTGTGCACCGGATTGCACGGGACTGCCGTTCTTGCTGATAGGCTGCAAACACATTCACCAGTTCATCAGTGCTCGGAGTCGGATTCGCTAAGACGAGGGCTTTTAAACGATTAACAAGTGAGGCGACCGATTCGATGGCGTTATTGCAGCCAAGGCCGACGTTCGGTAGCATTTTATGCGCTGCGTCGCCGACTAAGACCACACGACCATTAAACCACTTCTCCATTACTCCTTCCTCTAGGTCGACGAGTGTCGCTCTGGTCCTGGATTTCCAAAGGTCTCCAAACCGAACTTTGTCATCCTCGACCACCGAGAAATCTTCACATGCCTTGGCAAGCTCTGCTATGTCGGCATTCGTATAACTATTTCGTTCTCTTGTCGTTCTCGGTAGACGTTGGTAAAGGAACCAACACACTGTATCATCCGACGTTAGCAGCTGGGATGAGTTTGCGCCCTTTGTTCGTTCAGTCATCTCTCCGGGAACCAATCCGGAAATTAAACGTCCCCAACCGAATATGCACCTAAAAGTGGTGGAGAAGCCCTCCGGCAGCGTCGCCAGGGTATCATGAGGGTCGCCGAACAGTAACCTGCGTGTTATACTGTGGACCCCGTCTGCACCGATAAGGATGTCCCCTGAATATTCGGACCCGTCATCGCAAGCGACTCGGATAGATGATGGGGTTTGTGAGAGGGACGTAATAGTCTTTCCAGTGAGAATATACTCTGAAGCGTGCGGCAAGCGTGAATATAAGAGCTCAATCAACTGCATGCGTTCGAAAAGCATGAAGGGATGTCCGTGGCTGATACATTCACTTATTAGTACTGCAATATCTAGGCTGACCCGCAGATTTCGCCATTTGCAGCATTCCCTCACTCGGGACGGGACTTACTTCTCCTCAACCTGTTTGAATAAATCCACGGCAAGGAGGAGTTCACTGTCCTTCCCGAGTCGTACACTCCGTTTCATCTTGGGCGCCATCTGCCGCGCCGAGGCGAGCAAGCCGTTTCCCAGCTGGTCGAGAACCCGAACGCTATGCGGCCAGAGACCAAGACAAGCACCCGAGGCTTCGACAACCGCCTTTCTGCGCTCAATAACGACAAAATCATCGATACCTGCAAGCACAAGAGCATGAGCGAGAACTAACCCCGCAGGGCCAGCTCCAACAATGATGATCCGCATGGTCAATCGACGAATAGTTGTAACCGGCATTTTCGTTTTCTAGACCGAAATCAAAAGGTGGCCATGGCGGCATTGTTATTTGTACATATCGCCTCTGATGGACACTGCCGTCAGCCTTACCGCAGTCATCAGAAATCCAAAATAATGCTGACTCGGAACATGTTGTTTGCACGATGAGTGATTCAGATGTAATAGGCGCCATTGCTGCCCATACAGGACTAGCGGATGGGTGAATATGATGACATTTACAGAGGTAGAATCTTGTGAAAATAACATGGATATACGTGCTGCCGATCCTCTGTAATAGCTAGGCTGAACATGCTGCGGTAAATTGTCACCCGCGACTCGCTATTGGGCAACTCCCGCCTGTGCTCCGATACGCTCTATCCTGGTGCCCTCCACTACTAGGGACGATTCTGGACCTACATTACAGTCGCATTGACGACCTGCTGATCCAGATTCTGGATCACCCGAGGTTAGGATACTGTAGGCCCAGTGTGTCAACCGGTTGCGTAAAACGTCTTAGTTCAGTTTTGAGGAACCCGGTACTCGCATTCACATGTCTCGACGCCGATCGTGTCGTCAAGGCAGTGATTTTGGTTTTACTATAGCCTTGAGAAATGTAGATCATCCTGCTTGACCTCATGTCGAAAACAGCGTTTCTATTTAAAAAAAGGAAAAAAAAATTATTTGCGAATCCTTACCCCGTCAGTGATTTCATGAGGGTCATGAGTTAGAACAATACATAGAGTGAACACTTAAGTTTAACTCCAAGCCTCATTATCAACTGTCGACCTCTAAGCATTCTGGGCAGCCAAACTCACCACCCAGACCTTCATTCCATGCCACACAAAGCTTCACAGGGTCGAGAGGATCACATTTCGCGAAAATTGACCCTGATTCGCGATATCATCCTTGGGTTCAGCAGTTATCAGTTAGAGCTGGCCATCGCACAACAACCTTTCAACGTGGACTCCCTGGATGAGCTTGGACACACCCCTCTTCACTGGGCTGCGTTAAGAGGCGACATCAAGGCCGCCCGAATGCTTCTCAATGGGGGTGCCAAAGTGGACACAATCAGCCAAGATAGCTTCGTTGCTCTTGGCCGCTATATCAGCCTCGGGAAGCGTCATTAAGTTTCTTATCGAGCACGACGCCGATCCAAACGCTCGCACTGCTGCAAGGTTGACTCCTCTTCTTTTCGTAGTTACGACTCGCCTCTACGAGTGGTCGGTAGAGTCTCTTCTCAAGGGAGGCGATGACGTAAATGCTCGAACATGCGAAGGGGAGCAGCCGTTAAACATACTCGTCAAGTCGGCTACTTATAGAGGCATACCAAACAAACCCGAGACTTGTGTTCGTATGTTGCTAGCAGATGGCGCCGACGTGAACCTCGCCTATCGATTGAAACGCCCACCAATCCTCCACGCATTAAGATCACCGAGGGGTTTCTCTCTCTTCAAGTTTTTGTACTCCAGGGGCGCGAAAGTCGACGTCGTTGACTCTGACGGTAACTCGATCCTACACTATCTTGCCCTTTACGGGACCTTAAAACAGATTCGGTATCTGGGAAATAGGCTCGAAAATGTAGATCCGGGCCTACTAAATAATGAGAACCGCTCCCCACTCTCTTGTTTCGAGTGGAGAAAGATGGCAGAGAAAGGCGATCTGGCCCCAGGCATCACGCCGCCAGGTGCGAGTGAAGTTGCCGCTTTTTAGGCTCTCATAGTAGAACTAAAGGAGCGAAATTGGGCAACTGATCGATTCTTGGCGACAAAGGAGAAGTTGGATGCGGGATGCATCTCACTTGGAGCTTCGGCGGAGGATCCAGAAAGACAGGCATGGGACCCTTTTTTTTCTAGTCAGATGAAGAAGACATGAACTCACAAAGAAGTCCTTTGTGTATTTTGGCAAGGAAAAGGTAAACCGCCCTTGGGCCGGAGAGCATAGTCCAAGAAAAAGGATGATTCGGAATATCACTTTGATTTTCAGCTTATAAGGGAATTGGGTCGATGCCATTAATACCCGGGCTGCTTCTTGCATTCCCTATTTACACAGCAGATCGACCCATTACCCTTATCCAGAGAGCCCTTTATGTTATGGTAGCTAGGCAGGATACCACTGCAGGAAGCGCCAATCTCCGCCACCACCGAAACAAATTTTCAGGTGGCTTTGTCCGACTTTTACTGTCTTTTATTCAGAGTAGTAGATCATATTACGAAAGCCAAGTACTCCGTCTCTTGCTCGCTGCCCAAGTGGGCATGCTACGCATGCACTCGGGTGACGACAGCCCTATGATAAAACTAATGATCGCGACTATTAACTGACAGCCTGGGCTACTATACATTGCGACGTCCGCAGGTTTATGGCCAGTCCGGGATTCAAGTTAGACCGCATCCGTCCGCCATAAGGATCACTGTGGATGTTTAGTTGTATGAAGTCACCGTCTTGATTCGAGTCCGCGCCGATGAGATGCAGATCGCTGTTTCTGGGTCCCGAAGTGGTTTGCCGGATCCTAGTGTTTTCCCAACTGTTGCAAGAAGGTAGTTTGGTCTCTAAGCCTTAATCATCACGTAGGCTCCTTTTCCTCGTCCATGTCATGAGTTGCTGTCCTTGGCACCTTACCTGAGCTCCCTTCATTGATCTTTGTGATGCAGATTGCACTGTCGAAGATAGGGATGACTTTGGGTGGTGGAAGGAGTGGCTGGTTAAGTAGAAAAGGGCATATCGTTATGCGGCCCCTTTACGGAACCACGCTCTACTCTGTGGTTTACGCGGTATCGCCCGATCAAGCCGGAACACTCCAATGAAGATACTAGAAATGCTCTCCTTAATCAAATCTAAGGGGAAGACTAAGAAGGTCGACTATAATGTACTGATGTAATCGATATCATTTAGAGGAGATATATTAGGCATGACAAGCTCGACGCTCGTATAAAGAAGATCAATTATCAAGCGAAGAAGTTGTTGTTACATGTTTCCCATTGCCAGTTGCAATTTCCAGCCTTCGTCAGCCACATCCTCACTAGGGACAACCGTACCGACGACACTACTACAAAGAGAAACCCCCTCATTCATCATATCCTCTCTCAAGAAGCTTCACGCATACTACAGCTGCCCCAGCTGCCAACCCTCCAAGGGCCGCCATCTGAGTCCCTTCCCACAAGCAGCGGCCAACCCTATCCCGCCTCAAGCCAGTTGATAACAACCTCTTCCCAAAGCCAAACAAGAATAGAGCTAGCATACACAGGAGTGTACTCCACAAGAGGCCCTGCCCAACATGTTCAACAAAAAAGTATGGGATAAGTGGTAATAACCCACCCAGAATATATCCCAAAGCAATCGACAAGCCAGTCAAGACAGGCGACCAAGGATATTGATCAACCTCATCGATTCCTAATAAGAGGATCCTGGAGAGTATAGGAGGATGGCTTAAAATATGGGTTGTGACAGCATCCTGGACTGGGTTGGGGAGTTTTAAAGGTTCGAGGTACTCCTGGAGTGCTCTGAGGGCAATAGGTGAAGAGAGGTTGTTGAAAAGCTTCCCTGACCTTGCAACGTCATTATTGTCGTCATCTGAGAGAAGACCTTTTTCAAGATCCTCCACATCAGTGTCATCTTGGGTGAGCTCGGCATATTGTGTAAGTTTGTCTTTAGCATCAAGGGCCTCTCCCCTTGATGCAAGGTATCCTCCTACACCCATGCTAAGACACCCAGCACAGACTTCTGCAAGTCCAGTATAGATGACTACCTCTGTCTTGCCGAGAGAGGATACACCTGCTGTGAGGGCAAAGGGCACAGTGAGACCATCTGCGAACCCCAGTGTAAGGTCGGCCAGGAAGCGACTGCGTGAATATGCCATGGCGAAGTGACAGTGTGGTTGGTCAAGACCTATGGAGGAATAATTAGAATAGAATTGATTTAGGAAAGGTGTATTAAAGATAGGCTCCTACAGTTGAATTTGGGAACTTAATTTTTGTATTTTCTTTCTTTCTTCTTTTCCTTTTGGTGGAGAATATTGAGATACGGTAATGGAGCGTCTGGGGGACCGGCTTAAGATATACGAGATGTATATAAGATAGTGTTTGTTTTTTTTTTTTTTTTTTTTTTTTTTTTTTTTTATTAGAAAGAGAGAATAGCACCGCACATTATCGTCAGTACCCTGCTTTGAGGGCTGCAGGTGGAAATATTTCCTATCCAGGACGTTTGACGAGCGAGCTTGAAATGTTTACAATACCTCGGCTGTGATTGATCAATTCGAACCCAGAGACTGACCAGTCCTGTGATGAATGCGTGCACCGCTCTTGGACAGGCGTCATTTCAGACTCAGTCATGCATCTGCAAGTGATTGAAACACTCAAGCCCATTCAAGCCAACTGCGGTTGAGCTTGGCCCACGTTGGGTAGCTTGATCGGCAAGAATGCGACCCCACGGGGAGCCGAAGAGTCCGGCCAAGCTCTTTTTCGCTTCACCGACGCGAGGGTGGAATCTGGGCGGCTTGGCGGCTGCCAGCCTGCATGGAATGATGTCGAGACTGAATGATTGGATGAGATGCATCGATCTCTGGGAAGCATCTTTGACGCTGAGGAGCTAAGAACGGATTAACTCCCCCTTCTGCCGCGTTCCTCTCGGTGACCGATTTGAGACCCTTGTTCCTGTCCTTAACCTCAGCCCTTGGCTTGTCAGCCATAGCGTCGTATCCGTATTTCTTCGATGTTCCAGACTTTTTCGTTGCCACTCTTGATAATGTTAACTGCGTGTGCCATCCACAATGACAATACGACGCCGTTTGCAGGTTGACGAAAGAGTCTTGACAAAAGTGTCAGGCTCCAAGCATCCAGATTCAACTCTCATTGACCACGATGTTGAGCATTTCACTCTGACTGGCCGCTGCTCGCAGTCCCATGAATTCCATAACCACCCAGATAAAGAGTGGGTTATGCTTGAGCTCTGCAGGACTTGCTCCCCAAATGCTCGTAATGGTCGCCAAGATGATGATAGGAAAGTTCCAATATTGATACTGCAACGCTGCCCTCGGGGTCCGAATTCCTTCCCATTCCAAAAGGCCCCGAGGAGCCATGTGATCGACCCCCCCAAAAACCGCCGAATAAACTTGGAAATGACCGACAACTGTCGAGTCGAAAATGCCTCTGCGGACAAATGGATTGCAGTTCTCTAAGACGCGGGGAGGATGCAAGTTGGAGTAACTTTTCGGTAGGCTGGTGGTAATACTATGATGTCTCCATAACCCTGTATATATAGACCCACTCGAACCTGGCCTCACTCATTCCTGAGACGCCTATCTCATAGACTACTTGATGTCTCTGCAATTGGCCCGTACTATAGTTGCATTTTAATCTCGAAGAGTCAACCATCACGATGCGTCCCTCCCTCGTTGCGTTGTTGGGGAGCTTTGCTGTGGTGAATGCTATGGCTCTGCCCTCTGAGGCGCTCACTCCCAGAAGTTTCGTTCCTGGGAAAACTTTCGACAGATTTGTTCAGATTTGGCTTGAGAATCAAGACTTCTTGTTGGCTATTCTCAACTGTAAGTAATATCCTGCTCGGGCTGCAGACACTATGGTAGAAGACGAATGGCTGACTCCGCAAACCCAATAGCGGACCTGATCCACCTTGCCACTAAAGGGCGACTCTTGACCAACTACAAGGCGATTACCCATCCATCCCAGGTAAGATTTTCGGAGCCCTCGATTAGCAGATTAAAACTAAATCGCCTAAATGTATTTAGCCCAACTATGTTGCTGCCATCGGAGGAAGCACCAATGGTGTGAACTCCAACGACGAGTACAACCTTGACCCTAGTGTCAAAACGGTGATCGATCTCCTTGAGGCCGGCGGGATCAGCTGGGCCACGTACCAGGAAGATCTGCCTTACTCGGGATTCACTGGATCGAGCCACGAACAATATCGCCGCAAACATAAGTACGTCAGACTACTTACAATTTGGTTATTTAGTGTGTATATCCTAACATGTTCCGTTCTGTAGCCCTGTTATGTGCTACCAATCAATCACGGGTAATCCTAGCCGCCTCGAAAAGTCTAAGAACTTTACTTCGTTCTTCGATGATCTCAATAACGATGTGCTCCCTCAGTGGATATTTATTACCCCTGATATGAGTATGTAATACTAAAACACTCTGTTTTCATCAGCTTTTTTTTTCTTTCTTTTCTACTATTTGAAGAGATTTAATTCGCTAATCCAACGTTCTCTCAATTGTAGACAACGATGGCCACGATACTGGCCTTGCCTACGGTGCTAAATGGGCTCGCAACTGGATCACCCCTCTGCTCGACAATCCCAAATTCAATACCGACCGCACTCTCATCATCCTGACCTACGATGAAGGTGTCCTAGGTAACACGGTTTATGCCGTTCTCCTCGGAGGTGCCCTGTCCTCGAAGAAGATTCCCTCGGTTGACAACACGAAGTACAACCACTACAGTCTCATCAAGACCGTCGAGGAGAACTGGGGCCTTGGCAACCTCGGTAAAGGCGACGTCAGTGCCACGGCCTTCTTCTAGTGCCAGAGGTCGAGATGCGGGGAAACGTAAGAGCTGTTGTAGACACCCGAGCTTTTGCATATGATGGGACAAAAGACTCGAGGTCCAGGGGTATAAAACGTCAGCAAGAATGTGGAAACCTAGACTGCCTGCTACTTCCCTTCGATTTACTACATCTTCTCTAGCACTACTTTAGTTTCTGGCAGAGCTCCTTGAAGTCCTTACTCTGTCTTTGCAGCCTTGTTTTTCTGGTACATGTTAATTAAAATTACGAAATTGGTTTCTCCGTGGTTGCCTCCGTGTGCGCCGGGATTAGTATATCGGGACTTTCAATTTACAATAATAGGATATTAAGATGCCTGTATCCGCCGTAGAAAGCCTTTATATGTGTCTTTAATTATTCTCAATTGCAATACTTGGAGGTTTAGGCCACTCGGAACTACTTACCTGTCGTTCGCTGTTATGGGCTTGTTCATCCCAAAGCGGCGACATTAATACGGCAGAAAACGGCCTGCTCTCTGGTTTAAGAGGGACGATGGCGCGGGGCGGGGCAACTAGGAGATTGATGGGGCCCAGTGCTATATGAGAGGGGGCTGGACTGAAAGGTGTGAAGTTCAATCACGGTGCACATACATGATCTGAAAGATGTCCTTTGACAAAGAAGGCCTAAGATAAAGTTCCCCAAAGTTCGTGAGGGCCTGAATAGCCTGTCCCCACTCTATTCCGGGATCCCTCTGTATTCATGGCCTTCCTTGCACATGACCCCTTATTTTGGGCTCATGTGTCAAGTTACTCCATAACAACTTCTTGCCATGACATTCCGGGGAATGGCAGTCAGCTCCATCACTAACTGTATTTCTGTGTCCACCAAGGGGAGCGACCCGTCGTCAATTTGGAAACCTCGGCCTTTGCAGTCGCCGCCATTAGAGGGTGGCTTGGGGGAGCTTGCACTTGGAAATGAATTGAGAAGCGACAACGGTCGGATCTATGTGGTGTGTTGAGACTCATGGCAAGGAAAAGTCCCCTCCCTTTCTCAGCCCGGCGTTCGAATCAGGCCGTATCCATTCCGCAAGTATCGATGTTAAATTACCTCACCACAATTTGTGCGCCAGCAACTCCAGAGTCTCCGTGGCATAAGAACCTGCATCTCAATTTGATTTTTGGGTCTAGTTCTAACTCCGAAATTAAAAGGGAGTCGAATGCCTGGCGCCGGCCATTGTCAACATTCCATGCCTCTGGGTCCTGCATGACAAAGGTCTACATACGCAAGCCACGACCCGCCCGTGTAAAATCACCCATCCCGAGATCCGGGATTCATTTTTAAGCAATATTTTGCCCATCGTTATAGGTATCCTAAAAGCCCAAACTACATCGTGCCATCTGCCTCTCAACATGGTGGAGACGAATCGAGATAACTCCAGACATCAAGAAACGAGGTGCCTCTATGGCCTGGTTGTCCCGAAACCACGTCGGGTTGGTGGCCTTGACTAAACGTCGACAGCAGAGCCGGCTCAAACGAAAGATCCATATTGGCTTCCAGCAAGAACGCGTTGAAGTTCTCGGTCCGCGGAACCGGGGCGGTTTTTACCTCGACAAACTTACTGGCCACCTCGAACAGGGGTTTGAAAAGCCTGAGATGTTGCGAGATGGTAGGCATGGACTGGCGAATCGCCTCTATCGACTCAATCACGACGCCGAGCAACTCAAGATCCGCGAGGTTATACGTCTCGACCACGTTGCATAGGAGCACAATGAATGGCGCAAAGGGAGACATAAGGAGGGCCCTGACAACAACAGAAGTGATACAATATTAGTTCACTAGCTGGACGATCAAGGTACAGTTGGATAAGCTATGTGCACCACTCACCAATTGTAGTGCAGCTCCAGGAATCTGCTCTCGTGCTGGACCAACCCGTTCGTAACCACTTGGTGTTCTAGTAGGGCTCGCCTGGCGACGGAGATGCACTCAGCAGAAAATGTAGACGCAGATCCAGCTGTGAGCAGAAGAGTGCGATAAATCAAGCACTTGAGTGCAAGCTGCGAAACTCGATCGCCTTGCAATAACAGGCCGAAAATCTCATCCCCAGAGGCATTCCTTACATCCTTGTCGAAGTCAGGCTGCAGGAACAGCCTATTCGTCAGCTTCAGTCTTCTCCAAGAAAGCTAGGGATTCCATGCAGGCAAAAAGGGGTGTACGTACTTTGATATCGCAGCCGTCATTCAGGAGAGCATCAAGTTCTTGGGCTAAACCAACAGCAGTATCATGCCTGGCTTCTGGCGTTTGCCGGAGGGCTGCCGAGCTGTATAGCTTGTCGTAGACTAAGCCCTGTATTCTTGCAAAGCTTATCTAATAGGGCGGTAACTTATTGGGTGCGGAGTTTACCCTCCTCATCATGGCTTTATGGTCCGGAGGCATCTCTTTATCCCGTCTCATGGAAGCGCAACCGAGGCGGAGGGAGAGCATCTTATCGTTCACGTAAATGACGGCGAAGAGTCGAACCCTTCTCCGCGCCGCGTCTAAGCTTTCGAGGTCTTGCATAGTGGTCTTGTGGAACCCAAGAGCCTGGCTCATACGGGCAGCCGTGCAGTTGAAGTTCCAAGCCAGGGTCGGCCTGCACGTTTCAACGTAATACTCGGCCTAATATATTAGAAAGGAACGTCGTCAGCAGATGCACAGTTTATGTGTCTTCAGATAGGATGCACTCCGGGCAATCATGCTCACTCACCGCTAACGCCAGCGCCAAGACATAGTCATAAGTGCATGGCATGTGGAAAGGAAGCCCGGCAAGCAGCGTTTCCATGTTTTTTCCGGCACACTTCCCCCTGTATTTTGCACTCAGCCCTCATCGCTTGGTTTTCAGCTACAGGAGCACATTCTAAAAAGAGAATGTACAGCCCTGAGAAAAAAAAATGATTTGTTCGGCAGTGGTAGGATAACTCGAAGAATAGACATTGAAAAAGTAGCCCTGGAAGTGTTCCATGGACTCGAACTCCATCGCCCAGACATATCGGATTCGAGAGTGTTCTGCATGATACCCGCGTTAGAACGTTGTGGTGATGCTTGATTTAGGAAGCAATTCCTTATTCTAGGGTGCCATCCGAACCGTTGGCCATTCGTAGACAGGCGAGCCCAATTTGTGCAGGGGGCATAGAAAGCGCTGAAACCCCTGTATGCCGGTTCGAGAGGCCCGCATTGGGCAGCTGATCACGGGGTGACTCTGCCTCGCGGGGGGGAGTCTCTACATTCCGTTGCAGATTGCACAAGGCTGTGGCGGCCTTGGGAGGAATGGGCACTGAACGATCTATATTGACAGCCGTCTGAAGGAATCTGGTCGCGAAGGCAGTATGAGCTGATAGAGTTGATTCCCCTTCATACTCCGGCTCGGGTGATTTGCCATCTCTCAATGCCGAGGCTGTCAAAGAGGAAACAGGCGTCGCCTCCATCGCGTCATATGCCGATTGAAGGTTGGCGGGTGAACTTTGAGGGGTCAGAAGAGGACGGTCATTGTTGATAAACTTGCATATCGTGCCAAGCCTTTTGCAAATCTCGTCCATTTTGTCGTCGCTGGGTCTGTCCGTCTGCTGTCAATACTCGGCAAGGCCAGATACAGGGAGGGAGAGAAATGGCCTCGACAACCTACAGCATAGCCTTGATTCGCAAACATCGAGGCATAGATTGCTAAGGAGATACGCGTCTCCTCCCCCTGCCGGACACATGGAATTTCTTGGCTGATGATGAAATTTTCCCAATATAAGAGGAGGGCCGATTCTTCTTTGTTATTCAACCTTGGAGCAGTCGTGGTGCATCCATTTTTTTTTCTACTTTAGAAGTTTAACCATTCCTCTTTCCCTCGCATTCTCGCCCCTCGTTACACGTTCTTTATTTCTTTGTCTATCTAGTTTCCTACGAATAGCATTCGACGTTTTATCGGTCGCACTGCCGGCACTTGCCAAGGCCATCATCAACCGTACCACCCCGCGGCTTACACCAGCGGCGAGATGGCAAACCCCAGGCTCTCCGGCGGACCACCCAATAGAGATAGAGAAATTGAGAGACGAGCGGTCTGTTGAACAGCTGTCCAAGAAAGAGGCACCGGACAAGGTGGAAGACCATGGGGGGTTTCTCGTACGTCGTCCCGACTTCTGTCTGAAGTTCTGATATTGCGAATTGAATATTGACATAGATATTGTTGCTGCCAGAGGGTCTTCAAGTATGGCCAACATGCCGACTATGTTCTTGAGGCAGTCGGAGTCTCAGCCGCCATTGCCTCTGGTGTCGCCCTGGCCTTGGTTAACCTAGTCATGGGCCAGTTCATGAATGTGCTCTCCGGCGCAAGCCTAAGCGAGGGGGTACCACCGAATTTCATGTCCGAGGTCACAAAGTATTCGTAAGTTGAATATCATGTCCTGACGGGCCCCAAATCTCTGGCTCTGGTGCGGTGCGGTTCTAGAATTCGATCGCGAGACTAATTTGGAAAATCCACTAGGTTGTACTATGTCTACATTGCCATCGCCACAATTCGCCTTAACGTACATCTACTCAACCATGTTCAGTTGGGTTTCCTACAACATCACGTATGCCGGAACGTTCTTTATCGCCGTTGGTGTTTTCCAGGCTTCTCCGATTATCATGGTAGGTTCAATATCATCATCTTGAGACAGAGAGAGAGACGGAGAGAGATGGCATTCATATTTATCAACGATCAGCCATGCTAACGTGATGTTTCCAGGGGTGGATTTCGAATAACCTTGCGCCTCACTATGTCAGGGCAACTGGAGTTGGAGTTGTGCTCACTCTAGCTAATTGGTCCGCCTTTATCGGTACCTTCATCATAGGCAGGCACTTCAACATCTTGCTGCTTTGGCTTTGAAAAGAATGTTTGTCTCTGTTTGCTTACGTAGTGCGTATGCAACTGTCAGCACTAAGCTCCTTCGGGGCTTAGGTGAACCATAAGTGGCATCCTAGGATTCCTGACCCGGCCGATCCCTGCTCTTCCTCTTTGAAACAGGTACTTATTATAAAGCCGTTGGCCCCTGTCTCCAAGAAACGAGCTGACTTCGACGAAACATTTCCTAGCTTGATAAACTCTCCCAATGGCTTTTGGCAGCATTGGTACGCCTTGGATAGCAGGCTGCGGCTTCGTGGCCCTGCTAGGATACTCTATTGTTAAACTCCTGGCGCACCGTCGATTTTATCGAGACAAGGTACGAGCGACACTGCGCGCCTGGCCTTGATCGACTCAACAATCACACTTGAGACAACTCTACTAATAATTATTGGTTCCTTAGCCCTGCCCGCCTCACTCCCTACTATGGGGCCACCTTCGGCTCATGGGCGAGACGTTAGCAAAGTTCCCGCCGAATATGTATCTCCAAGCCGTTCTCACGCAGCTTAAGGAAGAGCACAACCTCCCCGACATCTGGTACCTAGATCTCTGGCCCATGGGTCCGGAATTTATCATCGTTACTTCACCAGACGCTGCCGCGATCCCAACTACAGTCACCGCCTTCCCGCAATGCCGCCTGGTCAAGAATCATTTCTCCACCAGTCTCGGCGAATCTTTTATCGAGGTCACGAACGGGAAGGAATGGAAGGATCTCCACCACATGCTCGCCCCAGGGCTCACGCCTGCCGCTGTTCGGTCCTATCACGATATCATTATCGAAGAGGCCGTGGCACTCCGCAACCGATTTCGAAGACTCGCAACATCAGAAAAGGTAATCGACTTCGGTCTTGAATTCGGTAAATTCCCGTTCGAAGTCGTCGCCCGAGTCTTTTTCGGCGAGAGAATCGGCACCCAACATGACAACCCGGGGCTGTACGCCCGCGTGAGATCTCTCGCCGACATCCTTGGCCGGAAGAGTGGCCCTAAGGACCCTTTCACGGCCCTCCGAATTCGATTTCAAGAATGGAAGGTTATCCGACACCTGTGGAGGGATATCTTGCCTTATATCGAGCGCCGCTTCGAGGCGCTCCACCAAGAAAAAGTCATTCCTAATCGCACCACCGCAACGAACCTCGTGGATCGAATGCTCGCTCCCCACGCACAAAATAGCCAGCCACTTAGCAATTCCGCCATAACCCCAATAGTTCACAAGTGCGTCTATGCTAGTCACTGATGTCATATATACCCCTGCTTCTGCTGGACGACCCTGTCTTTTTTTTTTTTTCTTCTTCTTTTTTTGCTAACAAACCATCCTTAGTGCTCTCGGATTCATGGCAGCGGGATTCGGAACTACCTCAGACACGATAAGCGTAACTACAGGCCCTCCCCAATGATTCTTGCAAGATAGTGCTTACGAGGGAAACAGTACGCCTACATGTTGCTTGGCGCATTTCCCGAGACCCTTGCGAAACTCCGGGAGGAACACGATCGCGTCTTCGACAGGTCTTTCGACAAAACACTCGAACTTGTCCGGGAGAACCCGGCTCTGCTAAAAGATATGAAGTATACCGCTGCCGTCATTCACGAGACTTTGAGGCTCTTCCCAATCGGCTTCGTCGTCCGGGATCCACCTCCCGATATGTAAGTGTACTCTTGTCGTGGAGACTGCGGTTTTGCTAGCCCTTAGGCCGCGCGACCCGTGCCTGCGTTTCTAACATCCCCACCAGGAAATATTTTGAGCACAATAATAAGAAATATCCCATAAAGGGCCAGGCGATTGGAATCTGCGCCCACACCATGCACTTCAATCCCGAAATCTTCCCCGAGCCGACAAGGTTCAACCCCGACCGTTTCACGGACTCCAACCCTTCCTACTCTCGCCATGCCTACAGGCCATTCGAGAGAGGTCTACGGTCGTGCTTGGGCCAGAATCTCGCCATGGAGGAGATGAAGATTGCCTTGTTGATGACGGCGCGCTGGTTCGATTTCGAACTGACCGACCATCAGGTGGCTGAGGGATCCAAGTTTCTGCAGTCTGACCTGGAGGCAATACTGGGGATCCATGCTTACCAGACGATGAGCGTCACTGCAAGCCCCCGTGGGCCTGTCCGAATGAAAATCCGTGCCTTGTTTTAGCGTTTTCTACGATATCTCTACCTTTGCTCGTATTAGAATCATATCAGGAATGAGGCGTGGAAATGGAGAGGTCCGCCGGGGTTGTTTATCATTTGTGGCCGGGAGCTAACTCATCACGGCAGTCGTGTACAAGGCAGCCACCAGATGACACGAGACCTGGTGCGCGCCTTTACCGTGTTAATATGTCTCAGTTTAAGTTCTCGTATGCTCCTGAAATAGACTAGTCATAAGCCTACATTACAATTCAGTCTCCAGCAGAACTGCTCGACCTAAGCTGCTAGCAGCACACTTTCTATTATAAGTCCTAGGCTACTCCTCAAGCTTCCGCCCATAGACAGGCGGTCTGCCATAAATGGGGAGGAAGAGACAGTAGACCAGGTGCACTATAGAGTAACTTACACCCCATAGCAAGGATGAGACTCCCTACGCTTTTTGATCTCGTCTTTCATCTTTGCAGTTAGGGCCTAGCATTCTTCATATTTACAGCCCATAGTGTGCATTAGGACAAGGAAGACAATCCCCTAGACCAGCTAGCTCACAAAGGGATATACACATTAGTCAATCTCCTCGCACTTAAGACCTTTGCCCTTTAATCTGGCTAGGATGTTAACCTGTTGCTAGGTGGTGTTAATAAACCCACTCTCAGCTATATAGTCCCTTATATCAGAACTTTAAAGTTAGCCCCAATTCTACAAAGACTTCTTTCAGCTAGATGAAATAGGTCTTTAGTAGGAGGTGATTTAACCTTGTTTTGCTACCAATAACACCTGGAGACCACAAGGTGCTTACGTGCAAAAATTTATCTATTAGGAAGCTACAGTACAGACACCCCAGGCACACCCCCTATTGTCCCTATTAGCCCTATTGATAGAGCTCTATAGGGACGATTTGAAACTATAGATAATATGGAAGAGGACGACTCAAAAAGTTGGAAAAAAAATTATACTCTCCCTCGGGGAATCGAACCCCGGCCACCTGCGACCTGTTCAATGACAAGCAGGTATCCTGACCACTGGACCAAGGAAGATGTTCCTGATTGGTTAACGTCGGCAAGGAATCGTGGCGGTCAAGTTTAGGCCTGCAATTTTGGCGTTTGTGGGATTCTACTTGCCATGTCACAAAGCTGAATATCATAGTAGCTGAACCTGTGTGCGGGGTGGATGGAGGTGCAGACAAGGGGCAGGACAGGCTAAGGCGACCAAAATTTGGTAAGGTGGGCTGCCTGTCTGCATATTAATTCGTCCTTCTGACACTTCGCATTCTTGCCTTCCCTTAACCTTTAAAAAGAGCAGTCTCACTATTACATATTCCCAGCAGCTATGGTATTACGAACGAAGACTGAAGCGGATATAATGGGTAAGTCCAGTCCCCAAATCTTCACCACCTCTTGCGTTCTCGGGTTCTCACTCACCGCCTTGGCGTTCACTTCCCAGGTTACTACGAAGTGAGAAAAATCCGGGTCGTTGCCTAGTGTCTCCATTGCTTTTTAAGACTCACCGTAACCTACAGATTCTCTGCCAACTTTGCGGCGTCAGTTTCAACATCGGACGCCATCGAAGGCCTGATGAACCCCGTTCGGCTGCCTGGGACGGACAGGGTCCTGACACATTTCCAATTGACTCTGGTACGGCCATCCGATTGACACCTCGAGAAGAAAAAAAAAAATTGAAGCCACAATGCCAGACTAATCAAGATTGATGATTTATTAATTACAAGAAACTTGCGACGAAACGACTGGCTGCTCGCTCGTCTACCGCGGTGCACGCAATCCTTTCCTCAATCAACTGCTCTACGAGGATGACCCAGACACTGTTGAGGACTCCGAAGATAAAACCTACCAACCACCTTCAGGCTCAGAGGGTGATGGTGACCCGCTAGAGTATGATTCGGACGCATCAGGCGACTGCTCTTCTTCCCTAGATGCTGACTCCGATGGAGGCGGCGAAATTGAGGCTGGTGATGAGCGACAGTGGACTTTCACGGTATCCGGCCCTGTCCTTCCCACCCACGACACCGACTTCCTACCTCTAAGTGAAGTAAAAGGCCCTCCCATTACTGCAGGTACGCCCCTGTACGGAATGGCCGCGATTCCTCGACGCGATGTTTACGAGCACATTGCCGACCCGGGGTGCAAGTCTCCAATGGAATACTCTGGCCACCGAATCTCGGCCGAGGAAATGCGCGGCTGCACGACTGTTCAATGCCTTATTCCCAAGACAGACGACTGGGAGCCGGAAGATGGTGACTGTGACTTTGAGGCTGACTCTGCTTACCATTTGACCGGGCTCGCGTCCCACATGCCGAGTGGTGGTTGGGGGTTGATTTTCGGGCCTAGGAGACATGGAGTCGAGCACCGGGACGCAGATATTTCGGCATTCACTATAGCTGTAAGGCTTGTCCTCATTCGCCGTCCTCTCCTTTTTGTATATGTATTCTTCAGGATCTACGAGACCGCCTTAACTGAGAAGCATTACGTAGGACGCGGCAGAGATCGAAGAGATCGCCTTCCCCTTCCACCCCAGCTATTTCGAACTCTTCCGCCAGGCCTCGCTAATAATCCTAGGAAGAGTCGACGTGGATGGCCTGATGCTCCTGCGTGATCTCACGGCCAACAAAAAGAGGGAGAATATACTAGAGAGAAACCAACCCGATGTCCACGAGGCAGCAGAGCAGGTGTGGCAGTGCATCGAAGGCGCCGAATATCTCGCTGCCAACCCGATCTTGATCCAGCCCTGGAGCCCATCGTTGCCGCCGCTACGCTCTCAACGGTTCATGGGTCTTTCACTATGGATAGCAGCCCTTTTCCGTCCAAAAGGGGTAGTGAAGAGGGCGAGAGTGGGGCTACTAATATCCGAGCCAGCGGCAGCACCTCAGGCGTGGACGTATTTCTCAAGCTTCCGAAGGAGCTCATCTACGAAGTTGTCGGCTATCTCGGTTCTACGGACATTGCGTCACTGCGGCTCGCCTCACGCGCTTTTACGCATCTCCCCATCTCGCTTTGGCACAGGCTCGTAATCGAGGAGATGCCCTGGCTGTACGAAGCATGGTCGAATGCCGTGACGCCGTATCCGTGGGTGACGAAGGACGGCGTGGAGCAAGTCGAACGCGAAGAAGCCCAGTGGAAAGCGTCGAGGGAATATTCGCTGAGCCTTCATTCCCGGGCAGACGTTATCCGCCAGGACATGCCGGACATATCCCGTGAGCGGCGGGCAGACCACAGCGGACTTAGGTAGCAGGAGCCGGAGACCTCGGAGGAAGAGAGGGAGATGGAGAGGCTGCGGCCTGTGCCTCTGCCCGCTGCGGGGACGAACTGGTATGTTTTGTATAGAGAGATCACTGAGAATTGGGGAAAGTTGAAGGGGTTGCAGAATCGGGAGAGAATATGGGATTGCCTGTTGGAGATTGTTGGACGGATCAGAGGTCTCCGGGAAGATATATACTGACATGAACCCAAAAAAAAAAAAACGCCTAGAGTCCTATTTTTCGTAATCATTGCTGCCACTTCTATCAACTCTCTAGCTCCGCATTTGCTTGCCTTTAGCCGAGCATCAACTGCGGCGAACGAGCTCTTTCTCCTCATCGATCAGCAATCGAAAATCGACCCTTTTTCCGATTGTGGTAGCAAGCCCGAAAAGACCGATGGGGCCATCGACTTGCAAGGGGTCAACTTCGCTTATCCGACAAGACCCAACATTCCTGTACTGGAGGACTTCACGCTCCACATACCCGCTGGCAAAGTTACAGCGCTCGTTGTACGTTGTTCCTGGTGTAGATTGACTTGAGTCGTTGTTGTGCTCTGACTGTTGACGGAACAGGGCCCCAGCGGATCAGGAAAGAGCACCATCATCGGGCTGTTGGAGAGATGGTACAATCCGGTCTCAGGAAGCATCAAGCTCGACGGAACGGAAATCGGCGCTTTGAATTTGCGGTGGCTAAGAACGAACATGCGCCTTGTGCAGCAAGTAAGTGTTTTGGAGCCTTTATTACCACGAAGTCGCATTCCGGCACAGGCTTCCCTCACAATTCCTCTTACCGTCCAGCGGCTAACTTCTCCCTAGGAACCGGTCCTCTTCAATGGAACGGTGTTTGAAAATATTTCCGACGGTCTTGTGGGTACGCAATGGGATTTTTCCACCAGAGAAGTAAAGCTTCGGTTGGTCGAAGAGGCTGCAAAAACGGCGTTTGCCCATGGCTTTATCCAGCAGCTCCCTCTTGGCTACAACACGCGGATCGGCGAAAGGGGCGGTCTTTTATCGGGGGGCCAAAAGCAGAGGATTGCTATCGCCCGAAGCATCATCTCTCAGCCCAAGATCCTCCTTCTTGACGAAGCGACCAGTGCCCTCGACCCGCATGCCGAAGCAATCGTTCAACAGGCCCTGGACCGTGCATCCAAGGACAGGACAACAATCGTAAACGCACACAAGCTCAAGACCATCCGCGATGCTGATAACATCGTCGTCCTGTCCAAGGACAAGATCGTGGAGCAGGGCAGCCATGACGAACTTGTGGCCGCTGGCAACATCTATTCTCACCTCGTCAAAGCGCAGGACCTCTCTACATCCGCGCCAGATGATGCCACTAAAGACGGCCAGGAAGACGAGCCTCGACAAGAGGCGGAAAATATGCAGTCCTTGGCGAGGTATAATACCAGTGAGGCGCGCAATCTTGACTCCCTTAAGGATCGAGAGGACTTTTCGCTCTACAAGGGTCCAGGCCTCATAGTGTCTGTTCTCAAGCTGATCAAAATCACTTGGGATTTGCGGTACTGGTATCTTATCGTCCTTATGTCTTGCTTTGTTGGAGGTGAGTGTCATAGAGTAGGCCTGAACACAAGAAACTAGCGGACCACTGACATGATGTTTCTCAGCTGCTGTCTACCCAAGTCAGGCCGTGCTCTTAGGAAATGTTCTTGACATTTTCTCCGCCCCTGATATGTTGAAGCGCAGCAACTTTATCTCACTGATGTTTTTTGTTATGTCCCTCGACTGTCTTTTGGCCTATTTTGTCATGGGCTGGGCAACCAACGTCATCACTCAGGTGAGGAACACGCCCATGTAATAGCACTTATGACGCTCGACAATGTTCACGTTCTTGTTGGTTTCCCTGACGTAGCTAACCCGCATGGGGCAGACTCTCAACCAACGACTCCGAAACGAGATTCTTGACCACACTCTCCGGCAAGACCTCCGTTTCTTTGACAGACCCGAAAACACAGTTGGCGCTCTCAACAGTCGCTTGTCCTCTTACCTAGAGTCTATTTACGAGCTTATGGGCTTCAATATTGCCTTGATCGTGATGGCACTCATCAACGTCGTAGCTTCAAGTATCCTCGGTATTGTAACCTCATGGAAGCTTGGCCTCGTTGGTGTCTTTGCTGGTTTGTCACCCATGCTACTTGCCGGGTACACCCGTAACCGTGTTGAGACTAAAATGGACAACGATGCCGATAAGAGGTTCTCCCAGAGTGCTTCCATTGCATCAGAGAATATTTTGGCCATCCGCACAGTATCGTCACTCGCCATTGAACCCACTGTTCTAAACCGATACACCGAGGAACTCGATACAGCCATCTCGAAATCCAAGGCTCCTCTATTCCATATGATGGTTTACTTTTCTTTGACTCAATCTATCGAGTACTTCATTCCTGCCTTGGGATTCTGGTGAGACTGGACTCAAGATTCCCATACACGAATTTATCGCGGAATTACTGACATGGCATGAATAGGTGGGGTTCCAAATTGCTCTCCCAAGGAGAGCTCAACTTCTATCAATTTATTGTCTCCCTCATGGGTGTCTATTTCTCCGGCCAAGCAAACGGCTAGCTCTTCAGCTTTGCAAGTAGTAAGAATAACCCCATTCTTCACCGGGAATATTGGAACTTCCTGTCTAATGCTTACTTTATCTCCAGGCTTTACCAAGGCCACTGCCGCCGCCGGTTACTACTTCTGGATTTCGAATCTTCAACCGACAGTCCGAGAAACTAAGGGGAACCAGGAGCGTGGCCTCGGGGCTAGATGCAGCCAATACGACTTCGAGAACGTTCAATTCTCATATCCGCTGGCTCCTGACAATCGCGTGCTGAAGGGAATTTCTCTAAAGGTAAGTAATAACTTGTGAGCGATGGCAAACAGAATACATGGCTAATGTTGTGCTGCGCCTAGATCTCTCACGGTCAATTCGTTGCATTTGTGGGCGCTTCAGGTTTGTCAAACCCGAAGGTCCCTTTAATCCCCCCCCATCCCTCCTTCCCAAAAAGCCCCCAGCAAAAAAAGAAAAAAATAAATTAACTAAAACTATGGGCTGACCAAGGTAACAGGGTGTGGGAAGAGCACAATGATATCATTGCTGCAGCGGTTTTACGATCCAACGAGTGGCCAAATTATCATAGACGGCACACACGACCTGAAGACTCTCAACCCTTGGCTATACCGAAACAAAGTCGCCTTGGTGCAACAGGAGCCGACGCTGTTCCCTAGTACTATCAGGGCTAACGTTTCTATGGGAGTCGATTTCGATTTGAAGGGAGAAAACACGACCGGCACCTACGGCCTACCGACAGCCGAAGATGCTGCCCTTGAGGGGGCACTCCGTGCTGCCAACGCATGGGACTTCGTTAGTTCTCTGCCTCAGGGGCTAGATACCCCATGTGGCACCACCGGCAGCCAGATGTCTGGCGGACAGAAGCAGCGTATCGCCATTGCGCGGGCGTTGATCCGCAACCCTAGTGTCTTGCTCCTTGACGAGGCGACTAGTGCACTGGACACGGACTCGGAGAGAGTCGTCCAAGCAGCGCTCATGGAAGCCTCCGGCTCTGGAGAGCGGATCACTATTGTCGTGGCTCATCGGCTGTCGACTGTGCGCGAGGCCAATTGTATTTTTGTTTTCTATGGGGGTCGCATCGTCGAGGCCGGTTCGCATAAAGAGCTCATCAACCAAGGTGGTATGTACAAGGAAATGTGTGAGGCGCAGAGTCTGGACAGGGCTGCGTAGACATTACGATCGTCTAGGTAGACCTACCTCTGTTCCCAGCGTTTGCTCTCATACCTTTGTGTCATCTCAGATAAATATCATTTACTATAACATACATTTGTACTATCGACTCGATATATCAGTCTCTAGTCATAGACAACTAAAATAATAGAATAGATATCCTAGAGCAAACTTCTCAGTATCACGGGCTGACCTTTATGCAGGCCCGAAGGCGGTAGGACACGGCAGAGGATGATGGCAGGACGGCAGTAAGCGGCCGACCAGCGGATGACAGAAAACAGTAATAGGACTACTTATTCGGTTGAGTGGCGTGTCGACTGACTTCAGCGATGGTATACCAGGGAAAAACACGGCGAGAGGAGAATCAGCTCACTCAGGAAACGCTGCAGTACTCGAATGTGCAGATGTGCGCAAACTTAAAGAAGATAACATGGGCCTACGGCGCCTACCAACGCCACACTCCATGGGCCTCAAGGCTCAGGTTTAATCACGGGTATTTGTCCTTGTCCCGCCGTGGCGCCGGGCTGTTATGTACTCGAGCTGGGTGCAGGAAAGCTGAAAAGATCCCACGAAATTGTGCAAAAAATAAAGGAAAAGGAATCTTCTACAAGTATGAAATACACCGCCACATGTTTCCATGTTATCGTTCAGTTGCCCTGGTTTGTACTCAGCGCCGATAACTCTACCACGCCCCAAAAAGAAGGGCGCCACTAATTCGATTTCACCAGACACACCCTAGCATCTGGGATCGGAGGCTTATATATTTGGGTCCTATGGTCAACTAATTCCACAGCATTTATGGTGGCATTGATGAAAAGGAGAGTGCTGTGAGAGCTCTTAAACATATTTGGTTGTAACTATAGCCAGCACCCGCCAGAAGTCCCTTGACGCCCGTAGTCCTACACTGTTTAGTATGATTCTCGGCAGGTTTTGCAGAAAGCCATTACCAACCAGTAGTCCCTTGCCTGCCCTTTACCTGCTCATAAGGAATATCGGACGAACGCAGTGTTTCCTTTAACCGTGGGGACTGATCCGTGACCCATTTATTGACGATCCGTTAATACTGAGCCAGTGTATGTCAGGAGGGCGAGAATACGAGCAGGGCTAACCGCGGCGTTCTAAAGTTTTTGGACACTCATCATCATCGGATTCCCCACGAGCCGTTTATAACTAGGCTGAAGTACTGGATGGACGGAGGCCCCACGAAGGCTAATTACTCCATCACGCCTAAGAAGCCTAGTTCATTTGGGAGCTCGTCGCACTTCTTGCTGGATTGAAGCCACGGGATCATCTGAGGGCTGGGCAGTCAAATGGGCGCTAACGACCCGGGTCAGCTACTTATAAGTTATCAGGTGGTTGATGTTTTGTAGGATAATTAGTTGCTCTGATCGCCAATCATTCGTTCTCTGCGATGGCAGAAGGGGGTTTGAGTTTCTTCAAGGCATTGTTCCAATTTTGGATAGGCCCTGGAATTTAGAAGTCTCCTTTCTACCTAGGTTGTAAATAAGCTGCCTGACTCTCCTGGGGCAAAGTCTTCCATCGGCGATATGCAACCCTCCGCACAATTCCCGGGTGAAGCTCCTGGAATTCACGTCGAATCTCATCATAATTTTCGTCCAGGAACCGAATAAACCCCATCTCTGCCATGGGTATACCTTCCTCTACCATTTCACCCACGATATCCTCGGAGACAGAGACGATATCTTCGATCTTGGGTATGAAGTGATCCCATCCTTGTTTTGAGCCAGATACCATCCCATATAACTCTGCCCTCAGAGCTGCGACATATTCATTGTACCGTGCCAGCCACTCCGCCTCCGGAATGAGTACCTCGGTATCGAGTTGTTTTACCCTTTCTCTGAATTGATTTGCACCTCCTCGCACGTCAGCTTGACATTGCTCCTCTTGCCTCGGTTTAACATGATGCTTGATGTATTGTTGCAATTCTGCATCTCGTCGCCCAAGATACCCGGGATCACTCAGAGCATATAGAAATCCCGCCGTAAGCGCCCTTTGCTCGTCTTGTGATACCAGTAGGTCCTCTGGCCATTCACCGTAATTTATGGGGCCGCATCCCACCCTAACGGCCAGCCCAGCTTCAGGCTCGCGGAAGTTTGTCGCCAGGAGAGCCAGCGAATCATCACCAAGGACATCTAAGTTGTGAAGATTCGCGTTAACTGCTTCAATAAGCTCGTCGACACTTGATAGCTCGCGCTTCGTAGCCTGTTCAATATTGGCGCGTACAATGTCCGGAGGAGGTCGTCCCAGAAGCGCGTTGCGGTAGTAATCGGGCAATGGAAACAAGGGGAAGGTCGGTGCTTTGCATTCGTGCGCCGCATCTTCGGGAAGGCGGCACGGCCCAACAACTTGCAGAGATTCATCGAGAAGTCGATTTCTCCAGTACTCGACGTGTTTCTGTGATTCGGAATCCAGCCTGAGCCATGAAACAGCGTCTTCGCCTTGAGATAACCGCCGGTCGACAAACTCGGGAATACCAATGACTTGCAACAAATGCCCGGCGAGAGCCGAGCCGACAAGAAGAGATGTGGCCAGCGCAATGGATTTTGGGGACGTTGCCTTCATTTTGTATATCGTTTCGCCCGCAATCATCGGGAGGGTGAAAGAGAACAGAGTCAAGGATCAAAATGAATGTTACAGCGACCAATCTTGAAGGAAATTAAGTTGAGCCCCACAATGTTGGTCGGCCCTTGCCTTCAAATTGTTGCCTGCTGCGCCTCACCTTCAATAGATCCTTCTTCGTCTCATGACGGTCTTATCCTTCGTCTTTGCCTTAGATAATTTTTACTGACAGTGGCTATTTTTTTTTTTCTTTCTACTTTCGAGAGAAATCTCACTGGCTTGTAGCTTGAGCCAGAGATCATACGCGATGGGAACGGTTGGAAAGGGGGTGGTATTGCGTCTCCTGGCTTGAGAAACTGAGTGTAATGCACGTAGTAATAACATAAAAGTCTGACTTAATCTGCAGACGCAATCATCACCAGTAGTTTCGTGTGGTCAGTAGTCAAGGTTTCTAACTCTACTTACTCATACTGTTTCTAGTTTCATATATAATTCCATCCTGATCATCTTAGGATTGACAGACAAAAAGGAACCAAAGAAAGAGAGAGCAAAAAACGAACGACAAGAACAGGATTCGAACCTGTGCGGCCGAAGCCATGTGATTTCTAGTCACACCCATTAACCACTCTGGCATCTTGCCGTGGTGGACCGCCTTCTGGATGGGTAATAAATTGGGATCGCAATCCCGTTGGCAGAAGGATGGAGAACAAAAATAATGAAATTACAGGCCAAGGTAACAAGAACTAGGGAGGTGACTTCTATTTGGACGCTTCCTTGTAAACAGGGACAAGTACTTGATTTCTATCGACGAAGGTCTTAGCATTTTTGCCATCTACGGAATTGTCGGCGATGGTGGCGACATCCTCACAGCTTCTTTGACGCACCATTTATCCGGGCCCGCGGCGATGTTATAGTGGGGAATGAAGGGATGAAGGGATGAAGGGACAGATTTCTTTGGTTGGGAGGTGGCGATTTGGAAGTCCTCACCCAGCTCGGTACTCCTGCGTATAGTAGATTAGATTATCTACTCCGTAGACAGAAGATATTTTGTCTCTCTGATTCTGTTCTCGGTCTCGGAGTTAATCTTCATCTGATGTCATCGCTTCGTTTGTAAGAATTACTCAAAGACAAAATTTGGGTACGAAATACACCAAATCGCGATCTTCTCCCAGTTCGGAAACCTATTAAACCCTTTTCGGCCACTTCTGTAATATTAAAGTTCCGATCGATCCATCGAGGAGGTTAACGTTATCATGGACTAAAAAATCGAGATTTATCACCAGTTGACTAATCCTCCTTTTTTTTTTCCCTCTGCGTTGCTCGACAACCAGGCTCATCATGACACTCAGTTCTCACCATCGCCTTTGCTCAGACGGTGCACACACTCCTGGCAGTCGAAGCGCAGCCAGGCGACGAGACGACCCCTAAAGGATTTGGCTGCTCGGTTACCTGCAGCTGGCTGCAGCCCCGCGACTGCGACACCGGACCGGTAGACTATCAACATCGCCCTCCCGACCATCGGCCGATCCCTCGACAATGGCGCGACCGGAACATACGGACGACGTTGCTCCCGATGATAACACCCAACCAGTCCGTCCTCCATTAGCGACTTCTACTCCACGCACCTCACGCGCACCCTCGACCGCTTCGCTCAATACATCGGTCTACGAGGACGTTGCGGGGCAAATACGTCGTGTCCCAAGCATTCGGCTGCGACGCGGCTCGGCCACCATACCCGGCTCCGTTGGACCCAGCCTACCCGACTCCCAGCAGACGGGTATTACCGCAGCCAACGATGAAACGCTTCGAGGGCGTCCGCGTGCCGTCTCGGTGCCGGAAGTGGCCATGCGGGAGTTCGGTCGGCCCCAGCAGGCTCGCCATTCGACAGTGGCACAAACGCCAATGGCCATGCCGCGTCTGACAGAGGAAGGGCCCCGACCCAGTATGGCGGAGATTACTCGAACTCTATCATCAAGCTCTCTACCGGCCACGCAGCCGCCCGCCGGGCGATTTTCGATGACTCCGGAAGAGCCGGATGGACATGCCCTGCGTCGTCCATTCCCGGGAATGCGAAGGCTGAGCAGATTCCTGCGCCCGGGACAGAGCGTCGGTAACCTTGATACGCAGAGGAGAAGTCAGAATGGAAACGAGGACAAAGAGTTCAACGATAGCCTCATCGACTGGCTAGATGTTTTTGGTTTGTCCTCCATCTATTGCCCCGCGTCAGCAATCGTCATGCTAATTGAAAACACAGACCCCGAAATTCAGACACTATCAACTTTAACAAATGTCCAGAACTCCCTTTTCGTTCCCGATCTAGGAAACCTCATCAACCGCCGACCTACCTACGTGCTTTCAGACTACGAAGGAGGACCCCGACGGCCGGGCGCTGCCCCCCCGGGACCGGAAGCTGAGCGCGTAAAGGAGGAGGAGGAGGTAAAAGAGGAGGAGGAACGTCCACGTCTAGAACGCCTCAGCTCTATAAGCTCCCGCCTAACGGAATCGCACTATGCCGCACTACCGCACGGCACCACTCTCGACGGGTGGACCGAGGCCCAGAAACTCGAGCTGGAAGATCGCGTGCGCCACATGTTACACTCCCGCCGGTCACGTTTCAAGCGCGGTCTGAAAGGATTCGGCCAGTATGTCCGCACGCCACTCGGTTTCTTCGTTACACTATATGCCGTTCTCATTACCCTTTTCGGCCTGGCGTGGGTGCTTTTCCTCATCGGATGGATCTACGTGGGTGACAAACAGGTTTACACGATTCACATTATCGACAGCGTGCTCGTCGCCCTCTTCGCCATCGTAGGTGACGGGATGGCCCCTCTTCGAGCCATAGATACCTACCATTTGATTTTCGTTGTGCGCTACTCGCGTATGATCGAGAAGGCGAGAAAATCCAAAGCCTCGGATCTAGAGATGGCGATGACACCCCTCGAATCACCAGACGGAAAGGAAGCAAAGCCAGATATCGACATTAACAATAACGGCAATGTGCAAACAGAACCACAACGATCGATTAGCCCTACATCAGTGAGCCCTCGATCGACAAGCCCTATTACCGCTGCGAATCGATCCTCCACCAATGTCAACAGCGACACGGCAGATCCAGAGAGCGGAGATTGTGCCAAGAAAACCGGCCGGGATTATGAAGGCGAAGCACTGGCATTGACGCCCAAACAGCAAAAGAGCTTTTGTCACCATCAAAAGAAGCTGGCCAAGTCACATAGCTTCTACAAGCCGGAGGAGACATTCACACATTACGCCTTCCCCCTCAGCTATCTCATTGCCATTGTCGTTCTACTTGACTGCCACTCGTGCCTGCAAATATCCCTCGGGGCAACTACGTGGGGCATTGACTATCACACACGCCCGGTCGCCATTACGACAGTCATCTTGTGCGTCAGCATCATCTGCAATATTACGGCGGGATTGATGATCAGCATGGGTGATCGGAAGACGAGGAAGAAAGATGTCGTTGCGCTAATAGACCGGCAGAAGCTAACGGCTGCTGCTATTAAGAGAGTTGAGAAAAAGAGGAGTAGATGATGGTGTCGCCTTTCCAGCATATATCTCCATTCTATACCTATTCTCCCAATTACATATCCTAGAATCATTTCACCTTCGTTTTGTGAATTCGACAGGTTGTGATAGTTTTTGGGGAGAGCGTGGTGTTCGATGCCACGACGCGGGGTTGTGGTACGCCAATGTCGGTGAGATACCGAGGCCCCGCGTGCAGAGACCTTCATGCAGTCAATGACTGTGGTCTACATCGGGACCACGGGGCAGTTGACGGCCCGTGCCGTTCGCGGAGCGGGAGAACCGGCATCGTTCCGAGGAGAGATACGACGGCAAGGAGGGGAAAACCTGCAAAAGAGAGCTTGGCAAACGCAGGTGAGAGGACAGTATCCATCCAAGATCCCATGAGGAAGTATGGAGCGCTGCGAGGATGAAGGATTTCGGACATTAGCCCCTATTCGAAATAGCATGGCAATCCTTCCGATTACTGATCGTTAAAGGAAAGCCTCAACGTCAGCCCATTACTGAGGTATATAATGTAATTATCGCGAAGTTGCACTTGAACTACTTCGTATTGCTGACACAGGAAGCGGGGTAGACTCCTACACCAGAGACAGAGCGGGAAAACTCGACTTATTCGGAATACAATAAGAATCCTTCTGGGGAGTCGTTGAAGATCTCAACTGCCAGGTCCCTAACGACTGTATTTGCTGCAAAGAGAAACTCGGTCGCGATTGAGAGCGGTGTAGACTCATGGATTGACCTTATGATATGTAAGGTAAACTGAGAAGGAGCCATCCTTTTGGAAAAAGAAAAAAGGTGAATATAGGTGATCTCTCTTCCGCTTTCCTCGAGTGCTTTTCGAAGAGACTTTCGCTCCATCCTCATTCAAACTATCATCTATCGGCTCAAAGCCAGGCCATTCATTGATTGACCCATCAAGTCCCCGTCCAACACAATGTTCAGTATCAAGCGTATCGTCTTGGCTATCATACTGTCATGCTCCATGCAAGGAGCCTACGGTAGCCCAGTCGACCAAAGCCTTTCTGTACCAGACGGTCAAGTCACCTCATTCGATATCACAAATGCAAACACCTCGGACGTCTCAGCACTCGCGGGAGATATTAGCATACAATCCGGATGCTCCCAAGGGACCTGCCCCGATTTCGATGCTTCATTCGACATGCTTACGGCCCAGGGGTATTACTACGCACACTACCTCCGTGTCAACCACCGCGCTGATGGCTGCAACAAATGCGGCGCCTGGGAGGTGTCGAGTGATGGATGCAAGAGTTTCAACTTTTGTGGTCAAGAATGGAGCATGTGTGTCGACTATTCTAAGAAGAGAGCTCATCGGTTCATCAATGGTCAGAAGTCGTGTTTCAAAATTGTTCAGCGGGATCTGGGCAGGTGCTCATGCCAAGGACTCCCTTGCGCCCCCTTCATTCTTACACCAAGTGCCAAAGTAGCATGCACATGGTAGTGAGGTGGCGAGAAGAGGCCTTGGTAGCGGCAATTTCGAGGCTTAGTGAGAAATGGGGTGTGACATGGTTCTGGAAGAGAGATTTAGGAAGTTGTGTACTTCGAGTTCCACACTTGCGTTCCTGTTTTCCCTCTTGATGAATGATCTCGCTCTTGCCACCTTCTCGGTGCTTCAGACCGACTTTGTGGGAGAAGGAGGTGTTCTTTCTTAATTTGTATTGCAATTGATCCTGAACGGATAGTCTTTCACCCCCGTGACATAACCCATCTTTTCACATAGCTATAGGGAGAGAGGGGCGAGAAAGAAGTCGAGAAGGAGGGCAAACCCTACAATCTGATCAGACTACTGGCACTCCGCATAACACATTTTACGGCTTCAAGACACACGCCCAATGTGGAGTTCAACAAGCTAGTCGGCGGAAGAGGTTATACCGGCCTGTCGACAAAGGGGGGTGGGTCGACCCTTGTCCTCGATGACTTGGAGGTTCATGGCGGTTCAGTGGGCACCCAGGCACGTGGCTAACAAGTTCGGACTGTGACTTCTAGAGGCATCGGTGTTCTGACAGGTTCTGTTCGGCCCGGAAGACCTTGGGTCTGGGGCAATGTCGGTCGTAAGAACAGTAGTACGCGTGTTGAGGGAAAGTTCTCTCCCGCGGCCTGTCCTCCACATCTTGTCGTATAGCCGTAGAAGCGCCAAGAGAAAAATGGCATTTACAGAAAATAGTAGCGTAAAGAGGAGTGCTCCAGCCTTGTTGGGCGGGATGTTGGCATGTTGCTCGTCGCGATCATAATGAAAGAAGAGCGGCATAGATCACTAGAACGTAACTGAACTGACATAAGGGCAGAGCTTTTCATACATCATGAGACAAAACCCCCCACATCCCTGATTTTAATCCGTTTGGTCGCTGACGCGGACTTCCTCTGCGGCGGGGAATATCTCCGCGATTTCGCCGCTTAAGTCCCGTCCGCTCATCTTGCCGAAGCACCGACAAAACTGCTGCCTAGCCTCAGCAAATTAATTTACATCTATACAATCCTCCGCCGCCAAAGCTCCGTCGCAACTGGTCCACTGACAGCGGGCGATTTTCTCTCAGAACGGCAATCGATCACCTTTCGGCAGTGACGGAGCTTTCGTTTACACGCTACCTATTTCCGCCAAATCTGCAATGCGTCTAAAGCGGGGGATAGAGCGTGCATCATGCGACTTTTGCCATCGGCGGAAAATCAAATGTGACCGCGCCTCCCGTGCGGCTGAGGGCATTATGACCTGTTCGCAATGCGCTCTTCGCCAGGCGGCGTGCCTCCTCGATGACTCCGATGATATTCGGATTCAGAGACGCAGGCGAATCGGAACAACAGACATGGCCTTGGCTTCGGGCTCGCCAAAATCACGCCCCAGTCAGAGGCGCCAAGTGCGAAGGGGCGAACAGCAAACACAAACACCGGGTGCCATAGCTGTGGAGAACGAGAACGACACTTCTCATAACACGCCAGGCGGTAGACAGACTGTTGATTCATCCTCACAATCCCCCCCTCAGTTCTCTGTGGATTTTGGATCCTCATTTACTTCGCCGTCGGAGGTGATTAATGGTTCAATTTCCCTCCAGGATGAGGGTCCCGACTTTCTTTTCCTTGATTCTACCTTAGGGCTTAGCGCAGATAGTGTCTCATTCCTCGATCAGATCTTCATGAGAGACTACGAGTTGCCACTGGAAGACAATCAACTGCCACGAGTAGTTGACCAGAACCAGTCGAGCGGTGCGACAGAGCGCTATGCCGTCGATCCATCACAGGCAACACCAACAAGCGCCTCTCAGTTTGACCACGGAATGCATGAGGCACGGCGGTTGAATTTAAATCTTGACTCGGATACTTTTGAGGCAGCATTGCATGCCTACTTTGACTTTGCTGCCCTGTGTCTACCCGTCCTTCTTGAGGATGCATTCTGGGAAGACTATCGCGCTGGCAGGTGCAGCTTTGCGCTATTATTCGCCATTGCCTGCCGTGGGATACCGTTCACCACGGTTGTAAACAAATGGGACGTGCAGCAACAACTTGCCCACCAGTTTAGAGAGGCGTTCTTTGAGACCCAGAATTCAGCGACGAACCAAGGGTCAATACGCCTTGATGATCTCGAAGCATTGGCACTGATGGTTAATTTTGAGTACGACAATGCACAAAATTCGTCGGCTCAAACTCACCTTGGACATCTATTTCTAACGCATGACTCTCTGGTGTTGATGACATTGCGGTCAAGGATCCAAAGTCACTGTTCCCACGCTTCCGCCTCGGCAACCGCAACCGCATTGGCGCGGGCTGATGAACGGCGTACGTTACTATTCTGGCATGTATATGGTCTTGATGCCTTCCACAATCTTGACCATAAAAGCATATCACGTATCCAAGACGATGATGTTGACCTCACTGAAAGTCTGCCGCGACATGAGGCAGCAAGCTACCTCGATGCTATGCTCGCCTTGTCGATCATCGCACGGAAAACACTGCAGAATCTTTGCTGTGCCTCTACTAGGCGAAGAGGAGTTAAAATAGACGATATCCAATGTCTCTATTCCCAACTTGATCACTGGCGCAACAACAGCTGCCCACCACATTTACGGCGACAGAGAGCAAAAGGGTCAAATCGTGTGTTTATGAGTGGCGAGAAGAGGGCAGATAAACATGCGCTACTGCATGCTGTAGTCTTATGGCTGCTGGAACTCAACTGCTATATGCAAATTGAAAGCTGCGTCACGCAGTATGGCATCCAAGATCGATTCACGATTGAGGGCGAAATGATCACTTGCCGTGTTGGATACGAGACACTCCGCGCGGTTTACGACATTGTTGATATCTCGGTATGGGCCAAGCAGGATAGGAACCAGGGCGCCGAACTCGGGCAGAAATCTCTGGTTGATCTCGCGCCGCAGGTGGTGCGTAACATTTGTGCCGGGGCATGCACTTGGATCTGCCTACGCGGGAAAGCTACGTTCGATGGAGAGGTATTGAATGTAATCCAGTTCGATACAACGCCAGGGCAAAGAAGCGGGGAAGATGTGAACCCAAGAAAGACGACGATTGAAAACTACTTGAGGGCAGCGAAACTGCTACGAGAGGCAGCAGCGACAGCAATATCACACAAGGACACAGAACGGGTCCTTGCACGGATAGATAAGTACATCGCTTTGCTGGATGAAGGCATCCGCACACCTGATTAATTAAGGCTCGCCAGGCCGCGTTATTTCCGAAGAAGTATGACTCTGAGAAGTAGGACGTTTGTCACCTTGAACTGAACCAATAACAGAAGTAAGAAAACGTTTGGAATGCCGTTCATCGAATGTGTGAAGGATTCGTACATAAGCTCACGGGGGGTTTGTGTGTAACTTAAGATTGCGACCCAAGGGAATCGGCGAATGGCCGCACTGGATACACGAGCAAAAGCAAATCACTCGCTATTGATTGTGGATCTCCCGTAGTTGGATTCATATTGGAATCGCAGACTTGCCAGGATCTTAGCTGGAAGACTAGGACATTGTCACAAACGGAGCGCTAGGTAAATCGCCGCAAAAGTCCCGTCGTCGTCCCTTTTCTGACCGCAAGGCAACTGGCACTTGTACGCACCATGACCACCTCTCGGCGTAAATGCGCCTGTACAGCCTACAGGTAACTGATGCTTCAAGGTATAAAAACATGAACCACCTCGAGCTTTGGAAACAATCAATGAAGAGTGATAACGCCTCCTGCAAACTACCCAGACATACTTTCAAGTCTGTTTCTACCTACCTGCCAGAATGAGTTCGCTGCTTCTCGGTCCTGTTTTGCCTCGCCCATCCGGGTTGGGGACAGGAATAATGAATCCTGTCTTGATCGACCTATCAACCACGCTACATCAGACCTTTCATCTGGGCCATAGCGACTTCGGTGACTTCGTGGGCAACACGTCCTCGGTGTCAATCACCACCATGTCGACTGAGGATAGCGAGGAAATCCCTTTCTTCAACTTCCACTTCACTTCACCATTTCTCAATGAGACGGCTGGAAGCACGACGAATATCACGGAGGATTCGGTGTATCGCATTGGCAGTATATCCAAGCTCTTCACGGTATACGCGCTGCTGTTGAACTTCGGAAGGAAGCATTGGGATAATCCTGTGACGGACTACATTCCTGAGTTGCGCGAAGCGGCCCAGCCGGGGATGGAAAATCCCGTTGATCTTGTTGACTGGGAAAGCATAACTCTCGGGGCTATGGCATCACAACTTTCCGGAATTGGGCGAGATTGTGTGTAATTGCCATCATTTCCTTACCTATTTGTGCTGAAGTATATGCTGACAATTTACGAGATGCCAATGGTGACTTGGCTAGCCAGAACTTCCCCTGGGAGCAGGCGGGGCTACCCAGTCTGCCCATGGAAGATATCCCTTCCTGTGCGGGCAACGCGAGTCTACCGCCGTGCAATCGCCAAGGTGGGTTTCTGCCTCAAACCAACTTGGTTGCTTTAAGTACTCATACTCTGGTATATTAGAGTATTTCCAAGGGTTCACCCAGAGACAGGCTGTTTTTCCTCCCGATACGACTCCCGTATATTCAAATGCTGCATTTAGAATCCTGGGATACGTTCTTGAAGCACTCAGTGGCACGTCATACTCGTCGCTTTTGAGGTCGTCGGTTCTGGAGCCCCTCAATCTTAGCCAGTCAAGCTCACATCGACCGGAGGGCAAGGGACCCTGGGTTATTCCAAATGGCGATAGTGGCTGGTTCCAAGATGCCGGCGATGAGGCCCCGTGAGTGCATATCTAGCAATCTAACTCCCCAAGACTTCAGAGAAGGTAGACTGACAGGTGAAAATCAGGACTGCTGGGATGTTCTCTTCTTCTCGCGATTTAGCGGCTTTCGGTCGCGCTATCTTGGCCAGCAAGCAACTCTCAGCACTCGATACAAGAAGGTGGATGAAACCTAACTCGCACACCAGCTCTCTGGTTTTCTCAGTTGGAAGTCCTTGGGAAATATGGCGCGCGAAAACGAACATCACCGAAGGCCGCGTTGTCGATCTCTACGTCAAGTCCGGAAGCATTGGGAACTACAACTCTCTTTTAATTCTTGTCCCCGACTACGGAGTGACGGTATCTATTCTCACGGCTGGCTCGAGTAGTGGCTCCCCCATTACGATTGCTGCGGAGTTGGTCATGCAAAAGTTGCTTCCTGCTTTGGAAATGACGAGCCTCCATCAAGCATGTAAGAAACTCTGCGGGACCTACACAGCCGCCGACCCGAAGCAGAACTCGTCGCTGGTAATTGTTGCCGACGACAAGAATCCTGGTCTTCTAATCAGGCGCTGGATAAGTCATGGCGTTGATCTATACGCAACAGCGCAAGCCTTTGCGGATGAGACTGGCGGTGGTCAACTCACTGCAATTCGCCTTCAGCACACCAATCTCGAGTCTACGTCCTGGGGCAAAAAGAGACACCACGCCCGGAACACTCGAGTTTCTACATATCGGGCTATATTTGAAACCCACAATCCCGACGTTGCACACACTGGACCCCGCATCTTTGATCCTGATGCTCATCAATGGTCCACGATAGACTCTCTTATGTACGGCGAGGTGGCTGCTGATGACTTTGTCTTCTACCTGGATCATCAAGGCTTTGCAACTGCGATCGAACCACGTGTTCTCAGGGAGACTTTCCATAGGGTGTTGTAATGGCTTCTAGATTCCGGTGACTCTCGGACAAGTTCCCCGGTCTCTCTGATCGATAGAGACACCGGCCGGGAAACCTGCGATCATGCGTATCTCCCGGGTGTGAAGTTTTAGAAGGTTGGGAATGACTGGTAGACTTGGAGGCTACCAGCATGGCAGGGCAGCAGAAGGATATGATTCTTTAGTTCCGATCGTTGCATTAATACCTACTAAGGCATATGGCCGTCCTTGTGTAATTGTTCGAGAGGCGACGTGAGTATTATGCATAGTGAGCATTGATGGCTCTAAGATCACGATTAATTGGTGAAGGAAGAGCCAAGGACACGGAAAACAATAGGGAGGTCTGAAGATAGATCCCCATTCGGGAACTCTCTCAGGAGCCTGTGCTTCCCTTGAACCATGGCATGGCCAGTACTACACGAACGACCGCAGAGCCCCCCGAGTCCTCAATAAACATTCCCTGGTTGTGCTTATGCTTCGTGAAGGTCTAAATAGCGTTAGTGAGAAGCGCAACTCTAGCGTTCTTCAAGATATATATTGTGTGCATAACAACTTAACCGAAACGGCCTTACGGTCTAGTCATTTGGCGACATCATCGGGTCCCTAAAGCTTGCATGGTAAAGCTCCACTTCTCCGAGCATACGGGGCCTTCAGCTGTCCGATGCAAACTCAATCTATATTCGGACGCAATTTCGGACGCAGGAAATGAAGTAGCTTCTAAATGCTTCCAGCTGACGTAGGACTTGAGGTGGAAATATAAATACGGGCGTCTTCAGAGCCAATACTAGGAAGAAATATTAAGAAGTGTAATTCGATTACTCCCGGAATCAAGGCCGACATACCTTTACGCATCTCGGTGTTGCTTCCAACAATCCTATTGGGCTCGAGTTATGAGTTCGAAACCGACACGAAGCCCGCCATGGACCGAGTCATCAGAGAGCCCTGAGCAGTCAAACACGTAAGGGGCCAATCACGGCACAACTACGCGGATTACTACTCACCGTACAATCCCGGCAAGAATTGAGGAAACCACATCAGCGGGCATAGTCTCTAAAAGAGGCTCGTTGCCGGCTCTCAAGCCCAGAATGTCCCTCGGCTCACCAGCGCCATGATAGCCGATAGGCCTCCCGCAGATTCATTCTTCTCACAATACACCCAAAGGTGCCATGCATATGTAGATTAGATCAAAACTATCAGATCATGGTGGAGCACTAGTTCTTTCCCGTCGGGAGCTACTGAGAGGTACACTTTGGTAGGGTAAACGTCCGCATCTCAGGCCAGAGCTAGGCAGTCCTGTGGAATAGGCACTTTCGTGTCAATGGGACTGCTCACTGCTGGGAGGGATCTCTTACTTGACGATTGATCTCATCAATCCGACACTACCATTAAGATTTGTGCAGCTACTGTATTTCTTCTGGATCTCACAACTTTCGGTTTCTTGAAACGTCTGGGTGTGGGTGGCAAAGCATGATCTCGGTGACCCCGCCAGGCTAATGCACAGGGATCAGTAGGGGTAGATGGGGTCCCGAATACTAGCGTCTTCGAAACTGCTGTCTACTTGTACTTCGGACGAGGTGGTATCAATGATGGAGGTGTTCTGCAGGAGTGCTAGCGAGCACGCACAGCTACTCCGGTGGCGGCTGCTCAACGCCAAGCAGATTTTCGTGGGGCCACCTGCGGACTGAGACACTCTCTTACCGATGGGGCTCGACGGAACTTGAGCCGAATACCCGGAGAGTGGCCCTCTGTTCCTAAATTTGAAAATTACAGTGGCTACACTCGCCACAAAGCGGAGTCGTAGTCGATCTTCAATTGGCCTGGACCTGGACTTCCATTCCTTTTTTGAGCTGGAGAATCAGACTCAGGAATCGCTATTACGATGAATACGAAGGAACTACGCGAGGGGTATTTGCGAGCTGAAAGGTTACGTTGAAATAAAGTGAGGCACGAGTCATCAAGGAGGGGTCGTGCATTAGAGGGCTACAGAATAGCTGCGATGCACCCTCAAAGGAGAAGGAGCTGTGGTTAGTGAAACTAAAAAAAAAAAAAATCTCACTCCATAAGCCAAGATGGTACGTGGTCCACTCTTCCAAGGAGGGAATGTTCAAAAAGCTGATGAGCACAGTGTTTTGAGGTCCTACCCTGCATGCACGAGCCGCAGCGCCTTGTCTGATTAGTTTACGAATCTCTAAGATTGACAAAACGAGGCGTCGAATCGGGTCTTTCATGTGTCATGTTAGCTGCAGATCAAGAACGGGTTGTGGGTGTTGGGGAGCGGGAAGTGGGAACATTGAAGAGTGGCGTTCTGCGGTGGTCACCAGAGTAGGCAGGTGTTTAGATGATCCAGAACCAATCGATGGATGTCCGTGAAGAGTGTGTTTCTTCACGGCCCCAGTCACCCCAGTCACCCCAACCTTGGGGCGGCAATTTCTCTCCTCAGCTGTGCATATCTCACGGTTGACCTGCGATTTTCGGCCCCAAGACGTCGCATTTCCCCTCAACAGATCAGGTCCGGAGCACACTCTCGTATTTTCCCGTCCAATACCAGACCAGTGCCTTGGCATGACGAGACAAGATGCACCCGTTTGCATGATACACTTGAGCAAGGGGATGGAGAAATCGCCAACCTATCAGCCACGCCAAGTCGTCCAGCCCGGATGCACCGCAACGCTGTAATTCTACTTTGGATGAAAATCATCCATCCTCGCATCTCGGTTAGCTGTTCCTGCCTTTCTACACCGTCACGGTTGCTTCAAAGCAGAAGTAAGCCGGGGAGATCCAGCGCCGTCCCTCATGAGATTCAACTCGGCCTCTCGTGAGATTCAACGCGACATCTTGAGAGATTGATTGCAGATTCAATGCAGCCTCTCGATAAATTGCTCCTCCTTCATGCGTCGTCACTGAGGCCTCAAAACGGAAGTAAGTCGGCAAGATTCAACGCCGCCTCAGGCGAGATGCTTCGTGAAGTTCGTCTATAAAAGGACCCTTGAATCCCTCATCGAGAGTCTCTGATTTACCTTGATCACCAAGCTCAGCTCACCAAACACCATTGCCTCAAAGTCCAGCACCGTTGACAGCCTTTCATCTCCGTCCCTTACGTACATCTCACATTCAAGATGAAGCTCTCCACCGTCCTTCTCGCCGCTACTGCCCTCGTGGGTACCTCTTCCGCCTACAAGATCAGCGTCTACAGCAAGGACAACTACCAGGGCACTCAGAAGTCGTGGTCCAGCAACGGCTCTCATAGCGTTGGCTTCACCGTGAAGTCTTGGATCTGGGAGTCCTCTCTTGGGGATGGCTGCTGCGTTGCTTTCTGCAAGGGCAGCACCGTAAGTTTAGCATCTATTCCGCAACATGAAGAAGAAACTGACCGTATGTCTTCTTAAAGAACGTTGGCCGATACTGCGGAAGTGCCAGGAAGCCTGTCTCCAGCGCTGGCGTCAACAAGGTTGTGACTGGTTGCGGATCGGCTGTCCTCAACTGCTAAATACCACTACTTCTTGTTCCCGGCTTAGGCAAGCATATGGTTCATTGGACGGACAACTCAGAGTTACTCTTCGTGGTGTAATTGAATTTACAAGACACTTGCTTAAGAGACCGAATTTTATATATACTCAAATTTCTCCTTCTAGTCTGCATTCCGACCACTCTTAGTTGATTTCAGTGCATGATGTAGAAACGATGACCTTCGATTTAACTCTGTCCTCTGTCCTATCAGAAGCCATTTGGGCCTTTTCTAGTGCTCCTGGCCCAAAAGTCAAGGATGTTCGGCAACCCCCAGCTCGTTCTAACTCTTTGCGGTAAAGGCCAGCCCTATAGAGCTAGGGACGAACCTTCAGCAGATTACGCTACTGCACCTAAGCCGGGCTCGGTCTCTGAGTGAGAGACCGAGGAATACGAAGTGCAGGAATAATAATGAGCTGTGCTGAGTGAGAAAGCACTTAAGACAACTTAAATTATAACGCATCTCTAATAATAGCCACCCTGCGGGGTTCCTGAAATCCCCTGGAGAACTTTGAAGCCTTTAACTGCTTACTTGTCTCTGTCAATCTCGGACCATTAATCAAGGAGCGTAGTAAAATTCCTAGGCTGCGGGGACTTATTAGGGTTGATGGTCACTTTACAATCTTCTTTCTCCCGAGTATTCGGCTCGACAAGGACGTTTGACTTGCTCGAGACGATAAGCTAGGAACGTTGACCGCTATTTATAGCAGTTGGTTTAAAGGTGTCTGTACTTGCAAGATGGGGGAGCACGATTTCGAGAGGATCTTTCAAAGTAGGAATTGCGGTCACAGGGGCATGATTCTCTTCATCCACTATTTGTTCGGTCGTTCATTGAGTCGGCGCTAGCCGCGCCATGTTGAACAGCAAGTAGAAACCAGTATTGCATAAGTAGATTTACTCGCACCTCTGTCATCTCTAGAAGAGGAAAGGAGATCCGCAGCCGAGGAGTTGCGGGTAGTCGCCGATCGCCTTGGGCAGACGTTCACCGTTGAAGGTGGGTTCCCTAATGTGATTCTATCGCCGTACGTGGAAAGAAAGATTGGCTTGGCTCACAGAATTCCAGCGTCGAAATTTGCCGTTCGGTGCTCTAGGAGTTGCTACAACGGCTGCGGCAACGATGAGTTACCATCAATATGATTGATAGGCCCGTCCGGCCGATGATTCTCGGCTCCAGATGAAGCCACATGGCTTTCCGTTGCTAATGCACACACGTAGGACAACATTAAGTGGTGGATAAAAGAGCGGCTGAGGCAGGGTGCAACGGGACCGCGGACTCGCCTACGAAATGAAAGAGTGAAAGAGATTCTATTCACTGAAGCCGTTGTTCGAGGCATCGATGTATTCAATCCGTGCGAGAAATCAAAGATCGAATGTCTCCAATTCAGACAAGGTAGACCCCTCACGTGACTCACTGTCCTCGATGTTGGACCGTCGCTTCAGTGGAACCTAAATTATCAGGCAGGCAATTGGGGAATCATTAGTAATATTTGGATGTGGAAGAGGGGGTGGAAACGGAGGAATTCTTGGAATGATCATGGACACGGTTCTCAACAAGAACAGTTGAATCTATGAGGTAAAGTGATGAATGCCAGACTCTGTAGCTTTGCCTTGACAAACCTCTTCGGTACGGGACCTTGGAGGAAAAAAGAAAACTAAAGAAACAAAAGAAACCGCCTTGAATTGAAAGACCACTATGACCGCCGACATTGACGCCCATGACCAGCCCCCGTCCTACGATGACGGAGCGAGTAATGACGTCAATGCCTTGGTCTCACCAACCATCCACGTCCTCGCAGGACAGTCTATCCACACCGAGTCCGCTCATGGCGCTCCGCTCTACCTGCTAGACCGGGGCATCGCAACTCTGTCGTACGCCACGTCAGAGGTGGAGTTTATGCGGGTTGATAGGTTGGTCATGCAGGATGCCAACGACGAGCCGACGATCAAGCCGCGAACGAGGCACATTTACGATATCAAGCATATCAAAGGAGTTTATGGCACGCTAAGTTCGCTGGAGTCGAAATCCCCGCCGATCTTTATCCAGGCAACCTCGAAGAAGAACTCTGTTGGGCACTTGGGCCTGAAGAAGTCCCACATGAGATCGCATTGGAAGGTGTTGCCTGTTGATGTCTCAGGCAAGAGCAGCAAGTACGGCCAACCGGCCTTTTTCAAAGATGCTAAGCCCGTATTTGAACTTCGCCACAAACGTGGGAGGTATGAATGGGTGGATCCCGAAGGCAACGCTATTGCCGTGGAGGATGAGGGCGAAGATCAATATCGGTTCGTAGTGACAGCCACTTTGCGCCGGGAAGTTTTGGATGCACTTGTGGCCTTGTGGTGTTGCCGGCTATGGCAATATTCTGCAGAACACCAAGAACCACTTTTCACCGGCATGGATGGAGGTAAGGAGATCATTATTCTTGGCCGTGCATCTGTCGGTGGATGTCTAACGTTTCATAGTGAGAAGGAAATTTGCGCTTGCAAAGGAGCTTGACCTGCCGAAAGGATTCTTGGCTACATGATCATGAGAGAGTTGCTGTGTGAAAGCGGCCAACCTTGAATAATGAGTGAGATTCACCATGGACCGGCTGGCTTGGGGTTGGGGTGGGGTTTCGATGGGCCATGAACGGTACTGCTGGAAACAGTTCTTACAGTCAAAGGCACCTGATCAGCACTTGCAGAGCAAACAGATATCTACACTGCTCTTCCGACCCTTTATGTGACGTCCGCGATGGTGTTCCTCACCGTTACTTCATAAGCTACTCCTGATCCCTGTGACATCTTTCTCTCCCCACTGCCCAACCAGCCTTTCCAGCAGGTCGTCTTAGTAACATTGAACGCCAACTCAGTGGGCTGTAAGAGGGGCGGACGGGCTTTAGTCTAGTTGAACTTCACCTAGCGTGTACGAATAAACGGGGCACATGATTCCTACGAGGGTCTACTGAGTATGGAAGACTCCCACGTTACGGACAGTCGAGTACGAGTGGATATCGTGATGTCGATGATTGCAAAGCTGAGGCATGAATCATCGCTGTACCACACATCTGGAGCGCTAGATCATCCCGGAGACTCGTCAAGTTGCAGGATTTACGAGGCCGTCGCGAACACAGAAATGTAGAGGTCATTGTCGCCCATCAAGACGTGATTGGGGCGACGCCACACCGTGGGCTTATAATAAAAATGTGACAAGGTCGTGCTTGGCGACTAGCTTCAGAGCTGGATTTGCGCTTGTGTCTTTGAAGTCGAATCAAATTGCAGCTCGGGCCCGCTAGCAACAACGAAATTCAGATGGATATCTATAAATTACTGTCGGCGGTGAACTCTATGTAGATATAAGGCTGCTACTCCCTTGCCCTTACATGCCCGGGATGACGGAATGGATTTGGGCAGAACCACGCTAGGAGACCAATCGCCACGGTTGGGATGCCGACGCCCAAACCCACGCCGATTGCAATTCTATCCGACGCGTTGAGACCCTCCGACTCCTTCCCATTTCCCGACTCCTCATTTTTCGTTCCTCCCGCTCCTTCTCCGTCCTCGGAGTTCGATCCACCAAGACCCTCTGATTGAGGCGCCCCACTCGTCTGGGAAGGGCCAGTCGTTCGACTCGTGGAGGATGCTTGGCTTGTTTTACGAGAAGTCGTAGTCTCCGGCGGAAGGTAATTAGGCAACGTATTGTTAACTGCAGATGATATTTAGCAAGGTCTTCGATCTGGCAGGAACAAGGTGGGTTTGGCACCATACTATTAACTCCCTCTGTCAACGTCCTGTAGTACACAGGAGCCTTCGCCAATGGATCAAAAAATTGACAGACGTGCCGAGTAAGTGGCGTTGTCTCCGTATTGGATAAGTGCTCGTATACGTAGCCCCGCCCACAGCTCATGGGCAGTATTTGGTAGTTGCTAGCCACTCTTCAGCCTCTACGCATGGATTTGAAGCTAAAGCCTACCCACCAGTCATATGTCCACGTCGGATTAGGGGTCCCGATCCATGTTCCCAAGAGGTAGCCGCTCGTTCCACACGATGTTGGGAATTCGCAAGGTTGGCCACTGGAACAGCAAGCGAATAGCGACTCGCTGAGGGTCGTTACGGTGGAGTCTGACCCGCAGAACGCCGGTGTATCTGTTCGTAAGAACCAGTTCAGCACCTGAAAACCATTCAGCTAACAGGGAGTGCCATAAGACCGCCCCAATCACATAACTTACAAGTCACGTCGGAACCGGCGAAATATCCAATCAGATCTGGCCGATCGGTTAGCGGCTGGTCTCTCTTCTCCACAGCTACTGTGCTTGTAGCTGCAGGTGGTGTTACAATTGCCCCAGCAAATGCTTGGAGGATATGAAAAGCGGCAAACGCAACAACACAATGAAAGAGCATTTCCAAGTCAAAAGAGCTCCAAACCGTGAAGCGAGGAAACGTGTCTTGCCGCGTAGAGCTCTGGATTAATAATGAACCCGGCGATAGGGACCCGGGGTGCGGGGAAGTGAAGTGCCCGCCTCATTTTCAAAGTCGAGGCAAACATCCAATACCACATTTGGCTGAAGGACCTTCCAAATCGGCTCGCTTTGAGGTGCTAGGACACTGGTTTTCGGAGGAACATTACCCCGACGGGACAGCGAGTGAGGATAGGGACAATGCAGTTCTTTGCCTTGGGTGTTTACATGAGGAGAACCAAACTCTCCAGAACATCTATAATACAATTTTAAGAGAAAGGTAAGGTAATCCAGGAAGGATTGCAGGAGTGTTATGAGGAACTGACCAAGTGTTGAATGGGCCTTTACGCTATGAGAGGGGATGATGTTGTGATGCATCAGTTTCGCCAGTTGAGGGGTGCATGCCGGCCAGCCGCCTAAACTCTAAATCGACATCTTCCTGTGCTCTTGCCATTCTACGCCAGTGCGGAAAGGAGAAGATCCGAGGTGTTTTAATTATATTGACAGCCAGATAAATGACAGTGTTGATATTGCCATTTCCTCCAAGAGATGCCACTTTCCCACGCCTTTGGGATCTGTTTCTCCAAATCTGAAGAACACGCTTTCCACGCATCGAAGGGAGCCTGAATCAAAGATCCGTTTTTTTGCTTCACTACCACCACTCTCACTCCATACGCAAGGGGCCCCTCGCACCACGTTTGCCGAGCCGTCATCACTCATGGACTCCTTAAAAGCCTCCTTAAATTCCCCATACTCTCTGCCGAGCCCTCCTTCCGCATTAATTAGCGACACTTTACAACCTACGATATTGGACACCCCTTCCCGTTTGGCAAATTCGACCAAATGCACCTACCCGTAAAAGGCTTGGGGTGTCCCACGAAGCGGTTGCATACAATTTTACATGTGCAATGACGTCAAGTTTCCGTACGAGGCGGGGGCGAATCGTGCGACGATTGGGAATGTACCAAGTTTCGCTGTAGCCGGCAAGAGCTTTCTGGAGAAGAAGAAGGAACGAGTGTGGGGAGTGCCATGGACGGAATTGGCACCAACCATACCGCTTCGATATCTCGTCTTCGTTCCCTCTTTGCCTATCTTCCCCCAGATCAACGCAATGCTGTAACGGTCGGAGCCCTTGGGAGCCACGCCGCTATTACGACTCGTATTGAAGAAAGCACCTTTTTTTGCTTCCTCTTCTGTTCCCCCTCGCGTCGGTGAGCTGTGATGGTTCCCGGCTCTGACGCTGCCAACAACGGCCAAGTTGCCCAGTTGGACTGTGGGCCTCTGGCAATGGTAGCCAGGACCACTTGGCGAGACTTACCGACCTGTTTGGCTCGCTATTTTCCCTCGAACGGCAACAGACCGCTCTCTTCCGAGACCTCGCCACCCACCTTCTCTTCATGCAAGGTATTATCCTATCTCGTATCGCTACGCTCCTCTTGTCGTCTCAGCAGCCGCGGTCCTACTACGATCTAATCCGGTGTTTCTCTCCGGTGCTGAGACTTGTATACCAGCTCACACTGATCCCTGATGCCGCGGCTCGAGCAGCCGGGGGTGTCCATTGAGCGAAGGAGACTCTCCAACCATCGACAAAATGGCTAATGTGTTCGTCTACCTCCGCCCCCCAACCAAGTTACAAGGACTCGAGATTATTGACTTGCTCTGATCGGCGTAGCCTTCGCATGGTCTCTCTTCTTCATGTTCCTGTCCGGTTTTGCGCTGGTGTCCGCCGTTGGTGATGGCGCTGGGAAGCTTTGGGATTCCACTGAGAGACTCTTCGGGTCCCAGAAATGCTCGGCGAGCGGAAACCAAGTCATCTGATATTCCAACCCTTCCGTCAAATATTCTCTGGTAAGACCAACTCTCCTCCCACACGCTCGAAGTACGACTACTCGCCTAATGCTTTCTTTTCTGGGGCACAGAGGACACATTTCGGTTTCTCGAATCGGTGCCACACCGGAGTGATTTCCCCCAGCGGATCTCGAAAACTTCATCACTGCCGTACAATCCCAACCCGGCTCGAGCTCATCGTGCGAAAGACCTGGGTTGAAAGACCAACAAACCTCCGACGACACATAATCCATGTGCCCCTCTGCATAACAATTGATCGCTCGCCAAGCTCGCGTTCCCCCGTTGGCAAGGAGCAAATGAGCCAGCTGTACCAGCGGCACCAGCTGCATCAACGACTTCATCCATCCTGACGGCACGGCACCTATGGCACTTCCAGCCTCACATTTACCATCCTACCTTGTCAGTGGATACTTGTTTCTCCCCTGGTATTAATCAATTAGGGCTTTGTCTCTCCCCAAATGTTCCCGCGGCACCTGGTTCCTAGTAGGCATGTCGAAGTCAGTATGTGTTGCGAGCTGTTCCGGGGATTCTACTTTTACACTTTCGTTACTAACGGTTCCCTGGTTTTGATCACGCATTCCATTCGGATCATCGGAGCATGTATGTAAATATTAATTGATTAATCTCAAACTTTACGTGTATGAGGCGACATACCAGTCACATGTGCCTATTTTAATGCTAATGCTCTCCAAAATTCTTTACGAGGGAAACGCGAGCCTTGACTAGTATGAAATAATTTGCTCTCCGTCGTGATTTAGTAAACTCAGTAAGGGACGGTGTTTGGCCTCATTCCCGTTTTAAGTTTGACATCGATCGTGGCTATATATATCTCGTGACGGCCCCGAGAAAGGAGGTTTGCTAAACATTACCATGCCCAGACCCGTCCATGTTCACATATGAAGACTCCCGGAAATCGTTCACTTCCCCGAAAAGAGAGTAGCACACGCGAATCGAAAGCTGAAAGACCGACTGACCTTCGCTGCGGGCATGTTTGCCGCCGTCCCCATCATATTGGCGATCCCCAATACACCAACATCGCGTCGACCAATGAAGTTTGGTAAGAGGAAGAAAAATAAATCAAACACCATGGAAAAGTCTCAAGATGAATCAAACACTACCCGGGATTCGAAGTTCCAAATACCAACCGATATCGATATCGACAAGAAGCGATACAACGCCATCCTAGCGCACGTCCAAGGCCAAAAATACCTCGAGGACGTCGGTTCGGAAAACCGCCAAATTCTTACGGATCTCTTCCTCGAGCTCGTCCCCAAGGTCAACGCCCTCAGGACTGAGGAAGAGAGGGAGAGGAAGGAAATCGAGACGATTAGGGAAGCGTTCAAGAGTGAGCAGAGGGATATCGCCATGGCGAAAGCGCTGGTGAAGGGGTCAAAGTGGTATGCAGGGAGATCCTCCTTGGATGCCGCGAAGGTTATCCACAGCATCGAAGGGTTTGTGATAGGTCGGAGGATCAAGGCCAGAGAACACGCCTTGGAGAAGAGGGTGGCGGATAAGGAGAAGGCTCTGATCGATGAGTTCAAAGCCAGGAGGCTTCGACTAATTGGGAGGCCTGATGGGATTGAGTGGAATACAAGTAAACGGAAGAAGAACGATCACAGTGGCGAAGGGAAAAAAGAAATGATGTCGAGATGACACAGAAGAGAAATAATGCGAAGAGGACACACTGAAGAAGTGAAAGCATGCTACCCCGTTCCTCGGAGTAGCCAGCTTAGATGAGCAAGTCCTCACCCGGAAGGGAGTCCTCACATATATAGTAGTGCTCTTGACGTGGTTGAATGTCGTGCGTATTCCTGCTATTTTCCTCTTGCTTTTTCCTTATTCACAAAAGTCTTTAATGAAAGAAATTCTTAAAAAAAAAAAAAAAAATAATTATATTGTAGACGCCTCGAGAACGCTACTACTTTCGTCATGGATGGCTCCGTTCCATCAGGGGCTCCATTCCATGGCGCAAGAGTCATCAATTGTCTGGTCTAAATCTTTGTTGGGCGAGTGAGTTTCCTAATTCGGAAATCGAATGCGAACTGACCAGTAAGATGGCGATCCTTCCGATTTTCAGTTCCGAAACATTCCTGAGCAGACTCGACTCAGACCCACGATTTCTGTTGGTAGGGCAGCATTGGGGCACGCTTTCTTCGAATTCGGAAATGCGCGAGAAGCTCTCGGTGAGCCTCATACTTAAGATTAGAAAGGTGTAGACGATGGTAATAGCTACATGTAGACGGACCAGGGCGGATTGTTGTTCTGTTGCCAACTCGCGAGATTTTATGCTCCGCCCTTGCAGCAGTCTGGACCACGGTTTCAGTTCTGGCATTTCGTTGCACCAATCACAGGTCGAATGGATCTTGCGGGGTCTTGAACGTCGTCTGAAGGCGTTCCTCGACGTTCTCAGGAAGCTGCGAGGATCTCGCCAGGATGCTTGGCTGGTTGACGCCCAAATTTGAAGCCCCTTTTCTGTCAAACCAACCTTGATCCTAGTCGATCAATTCAATCAGTCACCAGTGTTATCGGTGCTCGCCGCTACTTCGTACTTCGTGGCCGCTTCGGCCAGATTTGAGGTAATGATATTACATAATACGTAACATTGAACTTAATGGGAATTTTCGGCTTCTACTTCGTAGATTCGGAACATAAGACCTGGACTAGTGTCGCATATTTTTCCCGAGACGAGAGACGAGGTTCCCGTCTTTTTCCATCGAAGATGACAGGATAACAACTCTTCTGAACTCCATTGTCGTCTTCAACTCTCTTAGTTGAAGCTCACATATATATCGGGCCCAATCATCATCGAACCATTTTGACTTGCAGGACGCCAGATTCTTGCCTGTTTAGACCTGTCCAGGAGGTCCCTTTCCCCTGCCCGAACTCACGTGCAACGCACCCAACGTCCACTACGAAGTAGAGTCAGTCAGTCGAACGACACAATGGCCCAAAACACCCTGCAGTTCCGCGTTGCAACCCCAGACGATGCAGCGCCACTCCAAGCCTTTGTCAAATCAGCATACCGAGGCGACACGAGCAGGCAAGGCTGGACGACAGAGGCCGACCTCGTCGCCGACGACCGCATCAACGTCGATGGGATAATAGCCAAAATCAACACTCCGGACAGCGCAATTCTAATAGCCACCGACGGAGATGGAGAAAACGCGGGCGTCCTCGTTGCGTGCTGCGAAGTCCTCAAGCGGAGTTCTGACCTCGCCTACTTCGGCATGTTTGCCGTGGACCCGCTTCGCCAGGGTCGCGGCCTCGGCCGCCAGGTGCTCGCGCACGCCGAGGAGTACTGTCGTCGGACTTGGGGTGTTCGCAAGGTGGAGATGAGTGTCATTTGGACGCGTGAGGAGCTCATCTTGTGGTACATGCGGCGCGGGTATCAGAGGACGGGGGAGTCGAGGCCGTTTCCTTACGGAGAGCTTGTTAATGGTGTTGCGCTGAGGGATGATTTGTACTTTGATATTCTCGAAAAGGAGCTTCATGCAGTTGAAGTAGAAGTTACGGCCTAGTAGAGAATCCGAGGAGTTTGAATTAGAGTGTGCCGTTGAAATATCCAAAACAGACATTTAGATGAGACTAGTAACAGGAAGAATCATTCCGCACAAGCGAAGATATTGTCCCTAACCAAGATCAAACAGCCGCATCCCCTTCTTGCCGTCTCTGCGCCGAAATTCCTTCCCGCCAGCTCCCTTTATCGCTGATTACTCTCAGTATATCTGTTGCACAACCAACTCCAACCAAGACACGAACTAGCGTTCTTGCTTATGTAAGTCGACGCCGCTTCCGCTCAGGGCAAATTCAGGACCGCTCAGGCCAGGCTCAGTTAATGTTTGCTTCTGCTCACTTCCGCTCACCACCACTCACCCGGCCCCAACGTGTCGAGGAGTAGACTCACCAAAAGTATTCAGCTTCTGAGGCGGCATGAGACTCTCATCCCACCCAAGAAAAACAGGGTAAGGGCACAGAACTGGGACCCATCTACCGCTCACACCTGCTACCCGGATCTCACGGTCCATCCCGTGTCTTTCTATCCAAACTGGGCCGCCATGGATTGTCTGCCTCGTACTTGTCAATGGCGATATTAGGAGAAGGCGCTCGGTCATGGCCTGGCTGTTAGGATCTGACATAAGGAAATCTCACGAGCATCACTAATTTGGCCGACGGCGGCATTAAGGAGGCATCAACGCAGCCCGGAGGATCCCCTAACCCTATACAAATGAAGTGATATTATGAGACGAAACATAAGCGACACGTGACTCAGCACAGGTGGCCCTTTTCTGGTCACCGGCTCAACTTCGGCTCAGTTGTTTATCAGCTCCCATCAGCGCTGGCATTGAGATCGGGCCACGTGACTGGCTCCTGCTTTGCTTTACTCAGCCAGCACCTTTAACATGTCGGCTTCTCGCCACCGAAACCCATCGACCGCTCATCAGTCCATCTCCCGTCCTCTAGCAAGCGTCATGGAATCCACCATCAAGTTCAAAAGGAGCAGTGGCAAGGCCAACTTGAGGAAAAGAAGGCCCGCATTCTCAACCGCATCGTCCAGCGACTCTGACGACAGCCCCTCATCCCAAGACGACACCAAGCCGAGAGGAACCCGTGTCAAGCGATTGAAAACAAACCCAAGTGCACAAGGGTCGACAACGACATCCTCACAGGATCTTTTCCCGACTCTCTTTGCAGCAGATCGCACTGTTCCCATAACAAACAAAAATGACGCAACCAATTCAGCAAGAGCCGTGGGGCCGGTAAAGAGGCCGACCAACGTCCGCACCACAGTGACAACGGATTTCGCCCCAGACGTTTGCAAAGACGTAAGTGGTTGATCATCTTACCTCTAAGATTATGTATACTGACTATCTCCAGTACAAACAAACCGGTTTCTGTGGCTTTGGAGATAACTGCAAATTCCTCCACAGCAGGGAAGACTACAAGCAGGGTTGGCAGCTTGATCGTGAATGGGAGGACGCCACCCGGGGGAAAAAGAAGGTACCCGGCACAGTAGTCGCAAGCATCGACGGCAAAAAGGCCAAAGAGGAAGAAGATAGCGACGAGGAAACCTCCTTGGAGAGCATACCCTTTGCTTGCATCATCTGCAAGGCGTCTTACAAGGAGCCTATCGTCACCAGGTGCGGGCATTACTTCTGCGAGTCGTGTGCACTAAAGCGATATCGGAAAGACCCGACCTGTGCTGCCTGTGGTGCAGGCACGAACGGCGTCTTCAACTCAGCCAAGAGGCTTGAGAAGCTACTAGAGAAGAAGAGAGAGCGTGCTGCAAAGCGGCGGCTAGCTGGCACCGAAGCCCGCGACGAGGTCAGCGACGAGGTCAGCGACGAGAATGAAGGCTAGCGATAGCATGTGTACATAGATCTCAGCTTTATGCGGTGCTGATATGTACTGAAAATGCTCAGGTGCAAGCGAGCCGCCAGACGACCGGAAGGAATCACGAGAAACTTTGCTGGCTGCTTGGAAGCTGCAGTTTCCATGGAAACAAACTCGTTCCAAGCGCTGGACAGTATATGGTCATGACAAAGCCATGTTCGAGGTTGTCGAAACGATGAAAAGGCTTGTCCCCCCTGGCTCGAGTTTTGAGCTTCTTTCTGTTCGGTTTCCATCCTAGACATGGATTCTGCCAAATCCGACTTATATTTTTGAAATAAAGGATGCGACAGAACCCAAAGTCTCGTGTCGTCAGGGCTTGTAGGTAGACTCCACCTCCTTCTGGTATTCGTGTCAGGTAGCGGCTCCAGCGGAGAGAGTGATTCTGCATTGCTTCGAGTTTCCTAGAACAATTCTGTTAGAAATCCCTACAAAAAGGGAGTTACTTGACATTGAGACTCTTGGTACTTACCATGACTCAGCTCAAGTTTGAGTTCCGATGGTTCCTTCCTCTTGTTTGACCGGCCAAAAAGGGGAAGTCGAGATTCTCAAACGGCTGCTGGGCTGAACTGTAATCGGCCTTTTTTTTATCAAGTTATGAGCATCAAGCAAGTGGCATAGACTGATTAGATGTGTTGAGAAGCTCTTGATTTTCTAGCTACTATAGACGACACACGGGTCTTCTTTATGGCTAGTTGAATTGCTATGGAAAAGCTAGTTGAACAGCAAGTGATAATCATAGACGTCAGCGGCGGTCTCTACGACGGGCTGGGGAACGCTGTGGCTGCTAGCTTTGAACAAAAGGTCCGAAGAAGAGCGCCGTGGCTGCTGACTGCGTAGAGAAGGCCCGACAGATGAAGCCAATTCGAACTTACATGAACAAACGCTACCGCAAAGGAATGCTCTAGGGAGGTTATCATATGTTGCTATTGAGAAGAGTCCTCAAAATGACATGGAGGTTTGCTATGTATGTAATCAGGAATTTATTTGCATACGCGGGCCCGGCCACTCATGAACTAGTATTGAAAACGAGGCGTATCCAAAATAATACGTGATCCTATTTTGTCGGTGCCCAGCAAGTAAAAACTTCGTTCCAGCATCCTAACCAAGTTCAAACGGCCCCGTCACCCTCTTGCGGTTTCGGCAACGAAATTCCTTCTCGCCACTTCCCTCTATAACCCATTAATACCCCAAGACGATCCCATCTCCTAGAACCACTTCCACTTCCTGACAAGTCAACCACGGTTCCTGATTCCCGTGAACCGGCTTCCTTGGACTTTTTCCATCGACGTCGCGGCTGGGCGTCTTCCTTGGGCACCTCCGACTGACTCCGGCCATTTCTCCAGTCATCTCTGTCTTTCTTCCGCATTGCCTGCAACCTACGTGCTTCCTCCACCTTCATCGCGAAGCGTCGCCTCGCGGCGTTGCCTTCCTCAGCCTTCTGCTTGCTGATGTATGCTTCTGTCTGCCGCCACTGGCTCTCGCTGGCCCACTTCTGGCGCAATTTGACCCAAATGCGATAGATCCAGAAGCGGGTCACGAACCAGATCATGAACCTGTGCAGTGTGGACAGAAAGAGGGCGCGCATTAGATTGCTGAAGGCGAAAACCATGACCAGAGCGGACGTGCAAATTGCCCCGGCAACTATAATCACCACATGAGATGCCATCCACTTTGCGGCTATGGGCGGGTAGATATCTTACAAATCCATTTTAGCTGTGACGAAAGCGACATGGCTTCCCTCCCTTCCTTCTCGGCCACGTCTGGGTCTAATTCGGGATTGTTCATCCCAAATACCGCAGAAATGAATGCGAGCGGGAACTAGGCAGGAGTTAGCCCTGGGCTCTGAGAGTGCGTATTGGGGATATTGTCATGCTGGACTGCTACTACATACGAAGACAATCGTCATCGTGGTGAAGATCATGATGGCTCTCCCCTGGATAACTGCTTCCTCCCCATGTCTGATGGATTGCCAGGCCTGGATGACACTCGCTTGTTGTTGTTTGAGTGTGAGAAGTTGGTCCAACTGGAGGAATGTGCATTGTTAGAATTATCTCCCGAAACGGAAAATGGTTTAGGGGCAAAACAAACACTCTGCGATGTGCTAGTAGCACTCTCCCTCAGGTTGTTGAGCTCCTCGAGGTGGTTGTCAATTTCAGAGAGGAGTTCTTTCGCCGACCTTTCGAACCATTTCAAGTTTTGTTTCTTCTCCAAAATCTTCTTTCGATCAGCGTTAGGCGGTGTTGCAGCTCCCTCGGCTCCCTCCAAAATAGCAGTAAGCCTCTCCGACTCGTTCTCAACCTCTACGCCCATGATCTCCGAGGCGTTCTTCTTGAACTTCTCCAGCATACTTTTCTGTTGCTTGACGAAATGAATCATCATGTTCAGCTCGTCAAGAATGTCTTTGATTTCCTTTTGGAGTATCCCCTCAGGCGCGATGTTGAGTAAGGGTATATGAAGCTCAGAGAGGTCAGCTTGGGTTGGCGCCGACGTCGCTTTCCGAAGTTTCTCTGCCGAATCCCACAGATGCTGGAATGCTAGCGTCTGTTTGTACGTCTGAAACACGTATCAGTTTGTGAGAAAATATCTACGCATTGCGGGCTTGAAGGTTCATCCTTACAACTCTTCCGATAGCCTCGGAGAAAAGGTCCAACACTCGCGGCTGCCGATCAAGCGTGCTTGTGCGATCGAAGAACGTTTTCGTGCATTCTGTGAGGATAATAAGGGCCAAGTCATAAATGGTTCTTATCTGGCCGTCGCGCATGGTCTCGAATCGGCTTCTGATAGACCTGTGTATTCCCGAGAGATCGTGACGATTGAAACCGTATCTCCGAGGGAAGAAGGTCAGAATGGTGTGTCCATCAAGGATCCACATCCACAACTGGTCGACCATAATGAGTCGCGAAAGTTTGCGGATGTTGTCCCGACATCTGAAACACATTATTTTCTTGACCGGATCAGTATTGCCCAGGGGTGCTTCCCCGCCGCCATCGGGCAATTTGCATTGGTATCCGCATCCAAAGGCTGCGGACCTGCAGACTTGACACCGCCGTTCTGGTTTCTTCTTTGGTACCTGCTCCTCATCAGTCGTGGCTTCATGCTTTCCCGGACATGCTTCCTTTCCCAGCCAGCGCCTTTTATGTCTTCTGGCTGAACCGCAATCGCGACACCGCTTCTTTAACTTGGTGTTATTGCGCGACTGGAGGTTCTGATCCTCGGCCTGAGAATGGATGGGCTTCCTAGCGTTGCCGTCCTTTTCATGTAAATCCCAGCAAGTCCAGCGGACCTCATCCTGATCAGTATACTCCCATCTGTGGAAGCCATCCACCTTGGCCGTCGTCTCACGGTACACGACTTGGTCTCTGTCTCGTGTCCGCGTGTTTTTGAGGGAGCAGTAGTACGCCTGGTCGAGGGTCCGGCGTGGATGCAACGGAGCGGGCCTATGGAGATACTTTTCGAACATCATGGTGTCTCGATAATTCTCCATGGTCTCCATGAGACGGGAGACGTCGTACAAAAGTTGTGCCAGTGGTTTTCTGAACTTAAGTCTACCAGTGGGGTCCCGTTTCAGCGTATTTATCGATGGATTCCGTTTACTCTGAGCCGAATGAGCTAGAACCGCTCCTGGTAGCGACTGAATGTTCCAAAGGGGAGGAGGCTTCTCTGGTGACTCTGGGCGCGATTCCCTACATGTAGCATCATCAAACATTAGCGATCCGTTCCTGTATCCTCTGGGACTGTGGAATTTTCTAACGTCAGTGTTTCCCTATTTATCCGCCGTTGTCTAGTCGCCTCCTCTTCTACCTTTACCTTTCGGTCGCGCTCTTCTGTTGTGAGGATATCAATGATTTGAGCAAAGGTGTGGCGTTTTCGGTCGGTGTCCCAATGAAGTATTGGCATCTAATAATCTGTATTAGCATTGGCAACTTCAGTAACAGAGGGCCGAGGTTACTTGCGAATAGAACCATGTTATTTGGAGTTGCCTCAGCCGTCTTCGGGTCTGTATTGTGATGATGACTGTCAGCGTCGCCTGTTGTAACCTGGCGTGGAAATAGGATCTCAGCTGGGCTTACCGGTGGACACAAGCTCGCAGATAGGGCGGAGGTGCCGTGCGTGAACGAGCGACGAGTGATGCTGTTGCCCTCTCCAAAGTTCGTGTCTTAGAAGCATCTGGGTGCGAGTTTGTTCCTGGCTGTTCCGGTTTCCTCTCCCATTCTCTACGAACTCAGGATCGGGCTCGTCGTAGAATCTCGCAATCGCTTTCTATCCATTCTGTCAATACCCACCGACCGATAATTGGGCATGTTATCCGCGGAACCGACTAACCTCAACCCACTATTATTACTGCATCGTCAGAGACTGCACATAATGTAATTTCAAGATTCGGCTCAGCCCTACTTACCTCCATATTATTCGCTGGAAAATGGAAGTATCTTAAACAAGATGCCGGCTCAGACTCTTTGCGCTTGAAATTGCAGGATAGGTAATTCGTCCAGTTTCGGCCCTCCCCCACATCTGGTTTTGAGAGCAAGTCGTAAGTCATGGCCTTCTGCGCTGGGAACTCCCCTTTCCAAACAGCTCTCCTCTGTCGCTTAATATCTTCAGAAGCCCGTGAATCCGCAATACTTCCTTGTAGGCCATCTTGGTCGGCCAACTTTACCCCTCGGTACACAACCCGATGATCTTCACCATCAACCCTCGTGAATAACGTAAGGTATGCCTTTATATCTTTGTCGGGGTCATAATCCATGGTGGCTGTCCCGGATTCGCCGGCGCTGTTGGAGCCTCCCGATTCTGCTAAAGGGGTCCTAGAGATGGAAGCAGATAGACTTCGGAAACCGTCATGACCCTGCGATTGAATCTCAGATATAAACTCTCTATGGCTGTGATTGGGAACAGTTCTCTGTCCCTGATTGAGAGCTTCTCGACGCTTCTTAAGATATTCTTCCTGCCGCTTCTTGAAATCTTCTTGCCATTTCTTGAGACTCTTCTCAACATTCGTGACTAGCGACTCCCCGTCCCACGCCCCGGGCGGAGTTGTGCCGTGTGAGCGCGACGAGGATTTTGGTATGGCAGACGATTTGATGAACTGTCGGAGTCGGCCAACACGATTCCTCTCGTCATTGATGCGGTCCTTCTGGGAGGGACTCAGTGAGTTTAAATAATTCTCGCGCTCAGTGAACCGAACGCAGGCAAAATAGTGAATGACAGGATTGATGATGCAGTCATGAGGATCAGAACTGATGCAGTGGTGCGGTTGGGACATCTTCTCCACCTAATAAGTGAAGAACTAAGAAAAAAATCCAAACAATTCCAGCGTCTGAAAAGGAAATGAAAATGACGATGGGGTGTTGGAGTTGGGCCCATGAATGGAGGTCCGACCTCGAGATAAGATATTATATATCATACAGGACGTGCCAAGGCTCTAAGTCAATCTCTACGTCCCGGATATCAGTAACACTCACAGAACCGCCGGTGGCGTTTTGTCGGTCAGGACCCCGGATTCAGCTCGTCATTTATTGGTACATGTTATCACAGCACCAGGCTCTGGAGAGAGGAGCAAGACAGAACAGGAGTTGCTGTCAAAAATGACAAAGCGAACACAGGCCCCAACAACAACTGTGCAACCAGTCGCGGCATATTTGTGCTAACGTCTTTTCCATGATCATCCAGTGCGTCAATTGAGCTGCAATGCAGCATGTCGATCACATTCAGCTTGGGGGCGGTGCTGCCAAGGGTGGATACGAACAACCCACCAATCCCGCCGCAGAAATTGGTCTTTATGGCCGAGCCTTGTCGCAGTTTCACGACTCGAAGTCAATGGTGGGGAGGAGCCTGGTCCGTTGCATCATTGTGGCTTGCATATATTGAAAGGGTGCAGGGTTAGTACCCATAAACGAGCAGAGCCTGCTCTAGTGCTCACGGTTTCCTACTCAAGCGGCGAGTGGACACTCTAAAAGGGGAAGCCATATTATTGGACCTTGCATGATGGGCCCCGAAGTGTTAAGTATACTTGGGAAATTGTTGCAAGTATACCGTCCCTCATGATCCTAGCAAGAGTGACTCGTGTCAGTCAACCGCACCGTCAGGTTTGCCTAGACGCCCGTCAAGGGAGCCCACTTGCAGCAGTCGCGGTCCAAGAACTCCGCGGACGGCTAACGGCACCCTTTGTAATGAAGTTGGGATGGCGGATACGACAACACCCCTCAGACAACCGTCACTGCAAGGTCCGTGACAACAAAGGGAAAATATGAGGTAGGAAAGAGGCTTCAAACCAGAGCTTCGTCGGAGGGAATTGCTAGATAAAACTCGGGACTGAAGTTCGGCAGATGGGGCTGAAGGCAGAGGTGGGGTTCCAGCATATCTCCGCCTGTTCAATGCATCGCGATGATGTTTCCTGGTTCCGGACCACGGCAGTCTGGTGAGATCAGGCTGTTTAATGGAGCCAATGGATTTCATGCGCAACCTACCTGTCCAGGGTTGTATCAAAGCCAAGAACATCACAATGAACTTGTACATCGGGATCCGGACCTTGACCAGTCTGGGCATCTATATTTGGTAGTGCCTGTTGTATCAGCTGTGATCACAGGCGCTAAATTCTAACCATTACTTTTGTCGCTGTCGTTAAGATGGGGCTGAAGGCGGTTTGGTTAATATATAAGTTGGGGTTGTGTCTGGAAGATATGGAATATCTTCTCCGTCGGGAATTGGACTCGGCTTCTCGTCCACGACCATCCTAAGAAGAGTATCCGCTGGATCATGGGCGACTAGTAAGGGGATTATAAATGGAACGCATGCCCCGGGGTATCAAACATGATGATGGTAAGAAGATCACCTCCAATCGCACAAAAAAAAAAACATCACTGTTTAGACTTTTCACTATACTTGAACCCCACAGAAAATCATCATGCGTTTTACCGTCTCCATCCCGCTTGTGTTGGGCACATTTGCAATGGCCCAGGAACACACGATGGGCTTCATCGGCTGCTCCATGGCCGAGAACGTCGCCCAAGGTTACGTGGCCGTCGGCGGAACCCGCATGTGGGGACCGTACGGTACTGGCGGTGCCGTCGTCCAGTCGTGGACCAACACCAACTCAGCATCATGGCAAAGCTTCGATCGACAAGCAGCCCAGAATGGCAAACCAGACACAGTTTGGGTGATGATTTGCATCTTTGCCCAAGCCAGCGCCAACTACGAAGAGGTGAAGAAACTCATCGCAAACGCCCGCGAACACGCCGCGCCGGACGCCCAGATCTACATCACCGGCCAACCTTTGTACGAAGACGGAGGCACTTGCTTCCTCGCGGGAGCCGGCGGACCCGAACACACCGATGATTTGGCGAAGCAGGCCGCCGAGGATCCAGCCTTGAATGTGACATACCCGGGCCAATTCTGGCTGAAGAGTGGAGAGGTGGCGGATACGTGCCATGCCAATACGGTTGGGCAGAGGTCCTTGGGCCAGCAGGCGCTTGATCTCTGGGGCTGATCCGGTATGGGCTGGAGCTCTTCTTGTGGCACCAAGATTGTATGGTAGATACATCAAAACTTGAATGGGGTGGTGAAACTTTGGGGGGTGTTTTCTTTCAGGTTATAATATCATGTTGATAGGTTATTAGTAGTCTGAAATCAAATGAGGCTGTTTTCTGCGACGACAATGCCTGATCTATTCTTCCTTTCACATAATTTATTACTGGTAGTAAGTCCCTATTTGACCTATTCAGCGGGGTGCCCAAAAATTAGGTGCTGGTGAGTAACTGAAGCAGTTCCCGCCTTGTGGGGGCGTCTCGGAGTGCCAAATTCATCGTAGAAGTGCAGCCAAGACTAATATTAACAGAGGGCTATGACGCGGATCTCCATCTTAGCATGCTCTGTTATGGTGTCACATATGAAGGCCACGTGGCTCTATTTATCCGTAGCACATGGCATGTAGTCAACCCGGCTACGAAGAACGGCGTTAATTTGCACCTCTTCAGGTGAGAATAAGACCATTGACTATGGGCGTGCTCCATTACGTGCGCCCATCCAATAATACCAGGAACGGGAAGAAGTCACCCCCCTGGATAAGCCACCAATACGAGTAGCAGTGATCGAGGATGTTTTGTATTCCTTCTTTAGGGAGGCCGAAGAATGATGACAATGGCCGGGGATCCCTTTGGCTAAATGTTGGACTAGAAAACTAATCACTGCCAAGCGAGAAGTCATTTCTACCAACATGCGATGGCGAGCAGTGAGTCGCAAATATACAAACGATGGCGTCGAATCGGACGCGTTGGTTTTCTTCTCTTGGGAAGCAATTCCGACACGTCCATAGGGACCGAAATCGACCTTTTCTTGGAAGGAGAATCACTCCAAGAGGCGGGATTCATATGCTGGCTGGCACAACGGAGAAGTCTGTCCCAGTGCTCATGGTACCTCTGTCACCTCCACATGGTCCGTCTCTCCAACCGAATTTAGAGGCCGACCCAGATCCCTGGATGCAGTAACCTGATAATGTAAATAATAATAATAATTCCCATGACTTTCAATCTCTAGGTGAAAAGGTCGATAGCAAAACCGCCCGTCGGAACCCCTGTCCCTTTATGGTATGGTGCCACATTAACAAAGGCCGTCGGCTCTTTGAACTCCCATTTCCCCATACTACTTGAAGGTTGCATGAATGAATGTCATGGTGGCTGACGAGGGTGGTGACCGAGTGCTGCGTGTGCATGATGCATCAGGCAGAAAATTCCGAAAGATGGGAAGACAAAGTCGGGTATTAACAGGGCCTGCCGGACAGGCCGACTAAACGCTCACCTTAATCCTCTCCAGCATCCTCGTTTCCTTTACCTCCGGTGAAGAAGATGTGGGTGTACATGTAGAATGATGGGGGACTTCGCATACACTGGACGATGTTTCATGTTTCATGTCCCCGATCGTACGTAGACCACCATGGTGATGTCCCCGATGAACTGGTGGCTCATGTCGTCGAAGTGGAGGCAGGAACAATCACTGAAGGCAAGCGGATCCCCGGCAAAGCTACGCCCAGTCTCATGTTTCAGTAATTCCTACTATTGAAATACAAGTTTAGAACAGAAAAAAGCCACATACAGCCATAACCTGGAGAAAACACGCGATCCCGTCCGCTCTCGCCTAGTTAAGCTCCAGAGTGTTAGACTAGTAGTTGGGTCGGTGACGACCAGCGAATCCCTGATGTTGTATATAGTATTCTTTTTACCCGTCTTACCTCCTTAACGTCTCTATTTCTTTGCTTCTCTTCCAACACATGTACCCCAAGCTAACAACATAGAGTTAACAGGATCTTTCCACACGTAGTGATAGACGTATTCTAAAAAACCCACGTCTTTAGCCCACACAAAAGTAGTTCCTCATTAAAAATCCATAAGAAAAGATATCATTACAATAGCGTGGCAACGAAAGATCGATCCGAGGTTACAAACTAGATCATGGCCCGCTCGGCTAGTCTTTGGTCTCTCCTGCATCTCTAGGGGAGGAATTCTCTCTTAGCTACTCGCAATTAGCAAATAATCCCTCCTAGATTCCACCTTACTTAATATCTCATCTAGCAAATCGCAGAATATTCTAACTATTACACAATATCTAACATTATCCTTATCACCAGAATCGACAGTCTAGCTAGATTGCCCAGCAACCCACCCCCCTACTAGATATCATCTAGTAGGCTAACATATTTTAATAGGAACTATAGGTAACTTTTCATCAATCAGATCAACAAGGTCACTAATAGCCAATTCTTATATATATTCAAAGTCCTTTATCCTAATATAATTAATCTAATACTATACTAGAAAGCTTAGCTTAACCTTTTATCAACCTCTATCTATTTTATTAAGAGTAAAGTATAGGTAAGGGTATTAACTTTAGCTTTAGAGCCTTTTATAGAATATTTTAACCTAGTTATTACTATAGAGGAGCTAGATTATAAATTTAAAGTTAATATAGCCTATAGACTAGATATTATAAAGTAGAAATCTAGGTTAGTTACTAGATACTATCTAAGCCTCTAGGGCCTTATACTAAATAGTACCCTACCTAGTAGCTATAAGGCTATTATAATACTCTATTACTATAGTATATTACTTTATAAGCCCTATATTAGTAATCTTAAGAATTCTTAGCTCTTCTTGAAAATCTAGACCTGTGAAGTGTAGGATGTTTTCAGGTTTTAGATCTCTATACCGAATATTAGATTGATTGCTTGTCTTCTGCGTGTAGTCACTTGGAAATTCCGGTGAATTCCGGTGTTTTGTCATTATCATATTCGTTTTCAGGGCTGGTGCTGTTCCCCCAGAAGATGTGCAGTTTATCGAGACCATCGGCTAGGCCACGGAGCTGACGGAGGGCTTGTTCGATAATGCGTACCGTGGGCACTTGCCGAGGCTTCTGTTCCCAGAAATATCGTAGGTTACCCCCTTCCGCCCATGGGAACATGAAATAGCGAAGACTTCACATATCTATTGCGGCAAGGGGATTCGTTTCGCGACTTGAACAATACGAAAGATACGATTATGCTGCTTTTGTACCAGGAAACACAACTGTCCCAGTTGCTGCCATAGTTGCCTTGAGGAAAGACTTGAAGAAGTTGATGCTTAAGTAACATGTACGCTTTTCCTCTCCTCTCCCGTTCGGCGCCATCTCTCCAAGCAGAGCTGGAGAGAGAGATAGTTTCCCTTTCGGATCGCTCACCACACAATGGCCACCTTGCAGAACTTGTCCTAACGTCCACCGCTCCTCTCTATCAAACCGCTTGTTGGCCCTGTCCACCTCTACGGAAGAATCTTGACAGCGTGGGTCGAAACCGCCAAACTGTTGTTACCCATAACGACGAGATAGGATAATCACGAAGGCAATCAAGCAATTCAAAATCCTGGACTACCGGGGTGTGGACATGTCTAAAAAGTGGCCGCGAGAGCGTGTTCTTGAACGGAGCTGCTGCATTGCATTTCGTCTGGAAACATGACGATTCCTGTTCCTGCCGTCGTTGCGGTTGGGCAAGGACCGGATGGTCCTTTTGTCACGGACCGAGCTCGTCGATGGCATCCCGCTCGCCCACATCGGAGATAAGTGCGAGGTGCCAACCCTGCCCGCATGAAAAAACGAAGCGCCTGGCATGCCAATCTACAGCGGCTGCAAACGCCAAGATCTTCGTAAAGGAGACGGTCCGGCCTCAGTTTAGCAAGCTAACGTCCTACACGACGGGGTTCAACGGGTTTGTTAATCCGCCACCTTGGGTAATCGAAGTGGATAGGAGAGAGTTGTGGGGTGTGAAGACGGCTGCTGTTCCAGAATTCATCTTTGCCATGGCGACTTAGGACCTTACAATATCACAGTTGATCCATCCACCCTTGGAAGCAACGGGTTTAATCGATTTTGAAAATGTGGGCTATTTCCCACGGGTGTGTTCAAACCCATGTACGAAGATTCGACCGAGCGTAGTAGGCTTACGAGTGCGGGAATACCATTTTCATATCCTAATACGCTTCCTTGCGGGAGTAGAATGGTTGGATCGAGAAATGTGTGAGATTCACAACTAAACTGGAGTTCTACCAACATGCCAAAGAAACGCTAAAGGCCAAGTAGAGATGGCCGAATAAGACACTATTGTTTCTGGTTCGGGCATCCAAGCTTGGGTGTGTCACTACCCAGGAGCTAATACTGTTGCAGGCATCTATGGAAAAGGGAGGGGAAGTGGGTCTGCTTGGCTGAGTAGAACCACCTCTCCCAATCAACATTCTAAAATGGATTGTCGAACCAATGCGAAGTTTTCCTATTTGAAGCTTAATTGTCCCTGTAGCTGGCAAATTGAACAAGCCATCCAAATCAGACTCCTCCAAAAAGGTCGCGAGTTATCCCTTCGCATAATTCCACTTTCTTTGCTGACTTCCGCCGTATCGGAGCTGGTACTGACAGGGGCCGGGAACGGTGCTAATTTCTTATCGGCCGAAAAGCATACCGGGTGGTCCTTGGTTGGCCTCTGAACAGTCCACGCAGTCTCCATTTATCGATGCGGTTATAAGACGTCCAGGTCAAGTCTTTCTCAATACGACAACTTTTTACGGCATCGCCGTACGTTCCGAAGACTTGCCTCCAAGCAGGTCCGTTCTCGTACAAAATTTCGAACAGCATATCGTCTCCTTTATGCCTCCTCAGTATTACGGGGTCAGCCTGGCGGGCATTATACGCGAAATCGCCGCAAAGGAGGAATCGGAGTGATGGTATGCCGTGCGGTCCAAACGCCCAGTTGGCAAAATCAACGAAGTCGGTTTCCAAGGGGTAGAGGTCTAAGTGATCTTTGACGCTTCCTTTGTTAACTGACGTTTCCATTGCCTCAGGTCGGTGTCTGCGGACGGAGGATTCATCGAACGCCCATGATGCTCGGTCATGCATATTCTCCACATCATCGGCGGATTGGCGGATGTGGAGTACTGTTAGAGAAGAACCATTAGATGTGAAGGGCGATAAAAGAGGCTTCTGTAGCAAAGAAAGTGAAGAGAAACGTTAGTCAAATGTAGCATTTTGGACAAAGTGTCATGGGCTGATGCCTTACCAAAGTACAGGGGGAACAACAAATCCCGAGGAAGTCTAGATCCAGTGTTCCAAGAGGGTTTTGTGAGGGGTCTTCGATGCGCAAATCCTCGACATCAACGCTATGGCGTTCAATTTTAGTCCTCTGATGGTAGACAAATCGCTCGATACTTCCAAGGTGGCGAGAAATGTGATTCCATAGTGGGAGAGGATTCGTGGATCCTGCCAGGAGGACACAGAGCTCGTTAAGAGCCTTGCTGGCGCTCAGAAACCGCAATAGTGTTTCTTCAGAAGCTCCGACGGTTGCGTCATCTGATTCTTGGATCTCGAGTCGCGTTAGACGGATCCCGACATTTTGCAGCAGAAGGCAGTCTAGAAATTCATCCCATCCCGGACACGCTCGTATGGTAAGAGACTCGAGAGTGCGAAGACTCAAGGCATGAGAGACAGTTGATGAGAGCGCCACGTGCGAAAGAGATAGGGAGCGGATTCTGGGAAAGAGGAGGTGAGTGGGTTTCTCGTTCAGGCATAGAACTTCCCTGGAGAAATACTCTTGCGGGTTGTACTCCTCATCGGCGTCATCGCTCATTAGAGTGCCTCTGAGTCGCCGCCAGTTGCCGAAGTCCAATTCCAGAGTCTCCATGTGACCCGAGTTCCTTTGAATAGCCGTGGAGACAGCACGCTGATGGGAACGGTTAAGTCCCCGCCAAGACAGGTGATGCAGCTCATGGAATACCGTGAGGTCTATTTCGCAGTCCACGCCAAAGTCACCGCTGTCGCAAGTATAGCATGTAACCAGGCTTAAGGATTTCAGTTGCGGTTGTTTCAAGGGAATAACCCCCGTTCTCCCGAGAATCTTGGAATCCACGCAAGAGACAAGGTCCCAGCTACGCATAGAGTGTTAGCGGCATCCGTACGAAACGGAAGGCATGAATTCCACACGTATGAATTCCACACGAAAAGCAATCTCATACCTAAAACTAGATAGTTGGCCCTCCTCAAGGCGCAAGAGGACATGCTGGGCCTTCTTCACAACGACATCAATGTGAGTTTCTCTTGTCCACGTGGAACGAGTGACACCGAGTTCCACAGAGTCGCCCTCTTCATTGACCAATGGCCATGAACCGTAACTGCAGTGTAGGTGGCTACAGATCCTTGTACAGCATGGATCGTCGGATCCAGTGCTACGAAACCCAAGGTGTCTGACATAGTCCAGACAGCTCGTCGGCAAATTTGTATATTGCATACCACCCTTTGTTGTGGATTTATCTGTTGTTATCGTCAGGGTTTTCCATAGGAACGCACTGAAGATTTTCTTGTAAGTCTTGGACACTTGAGTGAGGCTGCTCAAGTCGCTCTTCTCGCACTATGAAGTTGAAAACAAATTAGCATCCGTAGGTGTACCCTACCAAGTAGAATAAGAGAAGAAGAATGGGGATCAAACATTGTTCAGAATGAGCTCGACGAGCTCTAGTGGAAATTGTGTGAGCATGATAGAGATTGCTGATGATGATAGTCAACACTGGAATGGTGCTCGATAATGGATTGGGAAGAGTTGATGGAGATGATGGTAGGGAAAAGTTTAGGAGAGCGCGTCTACCGCAAGAATGAATCCAAATGTGAAAAGATATGAAAAGAAGGTGTGCGCTGATGAAAATAATATAGCTAATTGGGGTAAGAGGTGTGATGGAATCACTGGAGCAAGGATAATGACTTTTAGCTTGAGGAATGTGCAAGCATAGCGTGGGAGAGGTGTTTGTATAGCTTGGAATTGGAAAGTCTTTCTTTGTTTGCTATCTGATTAAGAGGCATGACAGTAGCATCCGGGAGAGAAAGACCATATGGACTATGGCGGAGCATTTGATAAATAGGTCTAAACGGGTTGGCTTGATCTAGATACTCCTTCTCAATGCGGCTCTGGTTATAAAGTCGAGGTCTTAGCCTTCAACCCTACCTGCTTCCTTTCTCCTACCCGGGCCTTGAAACCTGGGTATATCCCGCGCGCGTAAATCGGCCTGACTGAGCCTAACGATGGAAAACTGCTCTTACCTGTGGGAGAGGTTCCTCCACACAGCGTACATGTACGTTCTCCAGGGCTAAGGAATACTAGTTTGCCACTGGGTAGGCATCTGGTGCGACAGCAACTCGGAAGGCAGACCCTCTGCTCCACAGACGAGCATCATTCCAATGCCAAGTACAGCGGATATTAATTAAACTCCCTTTCACACTTCTCCTTGGGCAATACACAAGGGGCCGAGAAAATGCCAGCCAAAGCAAAGGAAGAAAAGGAATGGATGAGAGAGTGTCTCAGGCAAGTGTGCTCGGCGCTACGAGACAATACCAATATTCGATTGACAATGAATGCTACCTATGGCTACTAATCTGCGATTCTCGAATCGAAATGTGAGTGTGTGCCCTAGGCAAAAATGGCCAAGGAAGCGTCGCCAAGCACAACGATGGCAGGAGCCTTATCCCCGCCCTTGACATGAAGAACTGGAGATCCAGTAATGGCCTTGTCCCCAAACTTTTCCCACACGCCCCAAGAACTTCCATTCCAAACCTTACGGTATAGCTTGTTGTCCTGGCTCTGGCGAGCGAGCACAACCTTGTTGCCCCCAAAACCGACGGCCGCAGGCTTCGAGACGGTTGATCCGGCATCAGCCTCACGGCTCCAGCCGCTCCATCTGGCTTGTCTGTTGAAGCTGCGGAATTGAATTCCATTCTTAAAGTCACGTACGAAGAGTTCAAGTCTCTCCGGTCCAGACGAGACGGCAACCACTTCCTCGACAGTCTCCCCACCTAGACTGCCCCATCCACCAGACCAGGCGGTGCCGTTGAAGTACTGCTGATACACGACGTTGTCCAGGCCGCGAACGAAAATATCAATGCGGTTAGGGCCCCAAGAGACGGCCGTGGGCGAGTCAGGAGTCTTGCCGCCAAGAGAAGCCCAATTACTCCACTTGCTGCCGTTCCAGAACTTGGTCCAGACGGCGTTGTCCATGCCACGTCCAAAGATGTCGATCCGGCTAGGACCCCAGCTGACAGCACTGATATCGCCAATCAACTGCCCGCCAAGATCCTCGGAGTTCCACTTCTGGCCGTCATACTACTCAATGGTCAATTCCCCAGTGCAAAGTCATCAAGCAGAGTGCACTCTTCTCTCGGCAAAAAAGCAAAACTCACCCAGAGATGTCGCACCCCGCCATGGAAATGACGACCAAAGATATGATCACGACCACTTGCCAGGCTAACAGCGGTCAGGTTGCTAAAGATCTGCCCGCTGTCTGGGATCTTGTGGACGCTGTCCTTGGGCTTCCAGTCCTGCAGCTTGGGATCGCTCGTGTAATGTTGGTAGACCAAGTTATCCGAGCCGACATGGTAAATGGAGAAAAAGTCGTCCTGAGCGCCTGCTGTCACAACCGGCAGGTGAGGGGTGGATGAGGTGGTCCAGTGCTTAATAGGGGCAGTCATGTTGGAAATTGAGGATAAAACGTTTCTATTGTTCTTGGGTGCAGAAAATGGCAGTGAGTTGAAGGGAAATAGGACTATGCAAGAGGAGTCTTGATTGTGAGCTGGTCAGAACTAGATTGAACTGGCGAGGATATAGACTGGCTTTTATAGACTGGGCTTCTCTTGGTATTAGGAGGCTTGAGCTACGGAGCATCCGTATCATCTGAATTCTAAGAGGTTTCTAATTGTACACAATCTTACGAGTGATCTGGGGATTGTCGGACTTTCCCGGCCATAAACTCGAATCCCCTTTTCGAAGCAGGCGAGCCACTGACGGCTTTAACACCTCTCCGAAACGGCTGGATGCACGATGTGGCATTCAGCTGAAGTTTTCATCGTGGCTTCTTAGTTTATGTGGTTGCATCGACCATTAAAGGTCACTCATCGGCGACCAGACCCCAGAATTACTTGCTTTTGTTCAAATAAAGGTGAGGAATTGCAGAAGCATCCACCTTTGCACCATCGGCGTCTAAATGGTGCAGATCTTGGCCGGTTGATTTGCCTGTTCCTGTGCTAGCAGATGGACAGCTCGGGGATGCAGTGACGGATATCCCTTCCTTACGGAATTATCTTTCAGCAACGGGGAGGGGGCGCATTCCAGCCACTGCTACAACATCCGCAGAGCCAGATATTCTCACGAGAAATGTAAAATGCCACCATATTGGACATAAGGTTACACGGAATCGACCGCCTGGACTCGTGGGTCTGTCTCCGAGGAGACTGAAGAGGGATCGTATTGAATTCCTTGAATAAGGGCAATGTCATATCAATGGCACTCCTGCTAGTGGTGGTTCGGCAATCACGATCTTTCACCGCTGTTTCCAGCCTGCATGGATGTCAGCCTCCGGCGCCCATCTCGCGAGGAGGGGGCAACCTCAGGTAGCCACAATCACAACCACGAGGTTCAATTCAAAGCGGCCGGCATAAGGAGGCGTTTGGATGGAGGGCCTCCTCGCGTCTTGGTTGCGAATGATGCCGAATTACATTACTCATGCATACGGATTATTTGGAAAAGTTCTACTCTTGGTGGTGCTGCAACGCAGGACATTGAATAGAAATAGGAGAAAGCTAAGAGCGAGACACGTTTCTCCTCATGCCTGGTGCCATATCTAGCCGCAGTGGACGGTTCCTTCTCGTTTGGTCTGGAGGTAATGGCAGCAGAAGTTGAACTGTGCATGTGTTACCTAGGCAAGTGCAAGTGTCTTTCCTAACGCGGTCTGCGGTGCAAAGATCCAAGGGCTGGGAAGATGCGACGAGGGTTCTTCAAACTTCCCACGAGCGGGAAGGAGCGATGCGTCGCGAGTGAGAGCTTCGCCTGGAAGAGTCGCAAATAACGTTCAGTACAGTTGTCACGTCGCCTCTTGCGACTTCATCTCCACCAGCATCCCTTGGTTACCTCTTCACTCGCTCATCTCAACTCCTCCTGTTACGAGCTAATAAGAGAACCTTTCTTCTCCGATCGCAGGCCGCGTCATTTCTTCGCGATCCTCTCCCAGTCCCGTATGATGGATCATCGGCTAGCGATGGAATTATCTGTTTCCACCATCCCGGATATCCATTGAGCGCCAGCATGCTGTTCTCCCTTCCTCGAGTCGATTCTACGGGAGAATGGCGAAGAGGTCCATCACAGAACAGAATGGCTGCCTGCCATGAGCGGAGTTCTTCCCAGTTTGTCTTCTGTATCGGAGTTTGCACCTCTACGGAGTCAGTCAGCTCAGCCAGGATATTCGGGGTAGGGAGATGGGTACATTGACACCCACCCTTACTCAGAACAGAGCGTAGACTCCTGGCGGGGTTGATAGCAACAGTAGTGCGGTGGCACGGCTGCTGTGGTCAGCCGTGCCATTTCGCCGAAACCAGGCTCGGCAGAAAGTGTCAGAGACGAATAGGGGTGTAAGCCATCCTGTTTTTCGTGGAGGGTATCCTCGCCCCCGTCGAGAAGCACACGCGCTGCCTCGAGATTGCTACACCAGACGGCAACATGGAGTGGGGTACCCCACGAGTGATCTTCCTGGGGATTGGATGCAGATAAGATAGCGAGATAGGCGCGGAGTTTGACGAGGTCCCCGTCGCGCACGCGGCATGGCTAGTCTCCTAGAGGGACTTAAAGTCTGCCTGTATCTTCTGATAGTAGATTGATTCCATGATTATCTACTGAGGAGGGAAAGGTAGTAGACAGGAAGAATAGGATATAATAACATTAAAACGGACAGGATAGGCAGGGAAGGACTGCTGGTGATATGAGATCCAGCTGAATTTGAGTGGTTGCTTGGTTGCCTGGCAGCCAGACTTTGGAGGATGAGAATAGGAGGGCGCAGGTTTGTCGTGAAGAAGCCATTGTATTGCATTTGTTTCATACGCCTTTCCCCTCTCCAGCTCCATGGGTATCCTTCTCCAAGGGGCTAGATATGCAATTGGAAAGAGGCGTGCTCGGCAAGAGTGAAGCAGAGAGTGAAGAGTGAGGTTCTGGGTTACATCTATGGAAGTGAAGAACCGCCGGTTCACGTGACAATTCAATAACATCCAGCTCCTTCCACAGGACGGTACGATACCTCCACGATGCAAATACGAAATCCTAGATTTTCTGCAGCTCCCGATTCGTCTCTGGATGGTTACTCATCTCCATAGTATCATAGACTCTTTGGTCCTACTGTGTATCCAACTGCAATCTAAGGTGGTATGCTTCTCCAAGTATAATCCTGAGTCCCTGACCATTCAAACCACAAGCCCGTTGACGACTTTCCCGTTCATGGTCGAAACGGGCTTCATGTCGAATTGTCTATAGACTCCTTCCCACGCCTGGCAGTCTTTCTATAGAGATAAATAAGTAAAGAAAAGTCCGTAGTGATCTTCAAAGTCTCGTCTTGCATTAATTGACAGGCATAAGCCTTCTCACGGATCCTCTCCGAGATTTGCCGGTGAATAACATACACTACTAAGGGGTTCTCTTGACTCCGTTTCCCAGAGATCACGAATAAATATTTGAGTCTAGTTCTATAGAATGCCAGTCCGCATGTTACATGCCATTATCAAAAAGTCAAGTATCTGTCAACGATGTCTAAAAAACCAATAACTGAGGCACTTGGTCCCAAAACTATACACCTAGGCTGTAGGTAATGAAGGATGAGACCGTACTCTATCGGACCCGGGGACTTGGTCGATGCCTACTGCTTCCGGCTCATATCCCGGCAGGCATGGTGTCGAAGGTCCTGAGCGGGAAGCGTCATTCGGGTGGGAGGTGTGTGGCTGGCGGTCAACGCTGGCACGTAGTGGACCAATGAGGATGAGATGGACCGGACTGATGTGCGCCTTGTGGTCGACGATGTCCCTGTTTTCCGGGTTAGGGGAGAAAAATATGGTAAAGCTCCCTATCAGGCTTCGATATATAACTTACATGCCATGGAGATTGGGGTCACGGTGGGTCCGCAGAAAGTTGTCCAGATGTTCCAACCGTGAGATTCCGTAGGGATCATTTCCAAACCTAACAAATTGGATGGCTAAATCAACGCGATCAATTCCCCGGCAGAGCATTTCATTAACAGTTTTCACGATTGGATTCTCTACTCCACGGCCGTTTGCTGGAAAGTCCTCATCCCACACTCCATTGCTAAATATCAACAGTGTTGTTTCGCGGAAGTGTTTCTTCGTTGGTCCCATGATTCTTTGAAGCACGGCAGCGACTGCTTTCTCCATATTGCACAGTTCGGGAGCGTCAGAGGTCTCAAGTTGACGGCGTATCTTTCCCAATGGGGTCCTACCGATCCATCTTGAAAGCGTAGGTCTGACAGGGCTTTTGGGTCGAGAGGCGAAAACAATCTCGCATCCACTTGGATCTATGGGTTTGCATAGCCACAGCATCGCTTCCGCTGTGTCCAGAACGTCGCGGCCATGTGATGCTCTCATACTGGCCGAATCGTCGATAAGGATGACTATTTTGCGCCTTCCTAGCTCTCGATGGACGCACTTGCCGACAAGCGTATCTAGCGCCTTGATACCGCCGTTCTTGTGTTTTAAAATATCTTGGACGAAGACATTCGTCGTGGTGTTATCTATCCGATATAAAGATTGGTTTGATCTGTGGGTCGAGTTCAAGCAATGTCCTGATGATGAAAGCGTACGTTCCAAGCTCGACTTTGATGCGATGAGAGACTGGGCTCGCATCTCGCTTGGTACTCGTAACTGGAAAGTTCCCTGTGTCGTGGACTTCCTTGAGTTACGATGCGCCTTCGGGCTTCCGCGGTTCCTATCGTATCCGATGCCGCCCTGGTATCCATTCTGTGCGTATGCCGTATCATTGTGGACTACTGGACCGGGGTGTGAATCCTGTTTAGGTCGAGACCACTCCCTAGCGGATGGGTAATACTCATCTCGCGAATTTGTGTCTGGGAGAGTGCCCGCGACCTGACTTTCGCCGTCGTTCTCTCTGTCGGTGTATTGCGAGAGATGGAGTGATTGGAGACCACACCAACTACGAGTAGAAGCATGATGGGAGGATGGTCCACCATGACTTTGTTGTCGCCTTTTCAAATTAGAAGAATTGGCTAAGTTGAGGGGCTGCTGAGGAGCCTTCACCTCATTGCAGAGTCCAGGCTCGTGATTCCCAAAGCCCGTAGTGGCCACGTTCCTTTCCTTGTGGTCAAAGTTGAGTCTCATGGAGCCACTAGTATTAATACTTCGACGATCGCGGCCGACCTGCGGCGGTATTCTGAGGGGACCCCGAGCTGCTAGTCGTTCATCAATTATACACATAGGTACCTCTCCCGGTTGATGACAGCGGGTGGGCCGCGAGTTAGACTTCGCCGAAGTGGCCATTTCATAGATGGCGCGTGGACTCTCACCTGGGTGTGTCTTGGCTAGATCCGTGCAGGACAGGTAAATATTTCCGATTTGTTTGGGGCTTTGGCGCTCCGATTCCGGCACTAAAATGTCTCGTTCCAGTATTTCCTTCACAACGCCGGATATATAGTCGAATGACTGGGAGCAAGCGACGGCCTTGGAATGCCACTCTTTCACGCAGGGCAAGACGACCCGGCCATTGTGGAAGGCGTTTCCGTACCCAGCCGCTGCATGAGGTCGATTATGACGCCGAATATATTCCTTGCGATCATTTTCGTATCCCTTCCTGCCCCCTTCTTGAAGATTTATCCACACAAGGGCTTCGCTATTGACGGTGCCGAGTTCAAACACATTAAACTTCGTCGATTGTTTCTGCGGCGCCTCCTCGTCCAATGGAACGCATGTTAGACGTTCAGGTGCACCTATAAACAGTCAGCAAGTGGTCCTTCCTTTCCCTTTTGGTTGAGATTCGTACTATAGGTCTTGCTTCCATCGTCATACTGATACTCGCTACTGAGTCTGTCCCGAGGGTGGGATGTCGATGCGCACTCAAAGTCTGACAACTTGAGAGTGACGCCACCACCTGGATTACGGAACAATAGTATGTTTGACGGCTTTATATCGCGATGGACACTAGCAGCTCAAAACATTGTTAGGTTAGCAACGGTTACGACGGGCGGCATGGATTCAACGGACATTTTGCACGACTCTAACCTGTTAAGGGCTGAATACAAGCCAAGGACGAGCTGCTTGAAGAATTCTTCGATATCCTGAGCGGAATGAATCTCGGGGCGACCCTTAAAATGATCCTCCAAGGTCAGTCCATTAGCATATTCCAGAACGATATAGCTGAGGTTGTGTTGCTGAAATGACCCGAGCATTCTGACAATATTGTCGTGAATCTTGCGATTCCTTTGGAGCTCATTGTACATTTCGACCTCTTTTTGCCAGCCCCGAGGGTTGTCACTTCCAGAGTAGACTTTGAAAACGGCCTGATAAAGCCCCACCGATTATTAGTATTTTAGGAGGTTGAAGGATAGGAGAGTCTCTTACATGCTTGACATCAGAACAGCCCTCATCCAATTCCACAATTTCCACCCACTTGTTATCATTCTCTCCCGGTATCGTCTGCCGTTGGCGGATTGGCAAAATCTGCCTGGGGTCTATGGAACCACCTATGGATCGACTGAGAGGTCGTCTATGTCCCTCATTTCCCTGGCCAGAGCGGATGATGAGCGGGCAGAACTGCCATTGCTTGGACGTGAATTGTTCCCAAACTTCCGTAAACTTGTCTGGAGTAAATCTGCGATCAACTTTAATCGTCGTTACAGGCATATTGGCGTCGGTAATGCCCCAGTTTTGGAAGTGTTGGAGGAAATCGACATGCCCGATGAAAGCCAGCGTTGACAAGATAAGTAGGTAATTGGACCGGAGGTCAGACAAGCTGGCTGGGAAATTATATCCACTCCTCTTAAGGACATCCTCAATTGTGTCCTCTTCCCAAAATTCCCGGAGATCGGAGTATCGCATGTACCGCGCCCCAGTCTGAAAGCCGTTGAGGCCGCGTTGATAACGTCTTACGATGAACTGCCTGAAACGAGACCCCACGTCGGTTGTATAGACCGCAGTCGTCCCCGAATGGCGGGTCGAGCTCATCGCTGTAGTGGGGATTACTCGATATGAGGATGGAATATGGGTAATGATAGAGCAGATGTCGTATCTTGTTGCCGGAGAGCGTTATCATTTGGTGACGTCGTGGATCCTGACCAGTAATGGGCTCCACGCTCGGCTCCCGGCGTTGGGAGACAGGAGAGCGGAACAGTTTAATTATTCGCCCAACTGTGATGTTCACTAATGCTCGGGTTACCGAGTGGCGTTAGTCGCGTCTTTGGAACATCGGTCTATCATTGAGGAAAAGGCTAAAGACCTGCAGCTTTGTGGAACAGCGGTGGGTTGCGCAAGCGCGGACACGAAACGAACAAATGACAACGCCCTCCACAGAGAAGTGACACGGAAGTAAGGGCGGCCAGAAATGCTTTTATTCACATTCCGAGGCTGTTGGAGAAAGGGAATAGACGCGGGCAGCGCGGATGTCATGTCCAGACAAGATCGACCTTCCCAAGTCACAGAGACGGCTCCAGCCCCTATACGAATGAGGAAGTTGTCAGTCAACACCCCTGTCGACTGTGAAACTCCCTTCTCCCCGGACCAGCCGAGACCCCAAATTGGGTTGAGGAAAATATCAGAGAAAATTAAAATAAGGAACTGAAAAACGGGGCTGGAAATGGAAGGATTCCCAGACCCTTTCAAGAACATCGAGGGAGAGGGACTTCCACGTAGGACCCTTTTCTGTGACGCATTTAGCCGGATAATTTACTGCCGGTGTTCGCGAAGAGGTGCCACATCCGATGCACGGGTTGTCTTGTACAAGATGTGGTGTTCGACTTGAAAATCTTTCCAACGATGGCATAGGCCTGCATACAGCTTCATTGGTTTCCGTTTACGCGATTGAATCGGCATGTTTGCGACCTAGCCTGCCCCTCTCCCTCCTCTGGCCTATGCAATACAAGAGCGTGACGATGAATATGATGAGAACAACAACGCAAATTATGAAGAAGAAGAGGACTGGGGTTTTCAGGGCGAAGTGCGGAACAATTTGGGTATCCTCTGCATCACCCCAGCTGAACACGCCGCTCTGAATAAACGTCTGGCCACTAGTTAGAACCCGTAGGACCCTGGGCAAGGCACAAGCGAAGTCAGCTGCAGGATGTTCTTACCGCGATGAACGTTCCTGGAAGGAAGACCAATGTCACCACTGTTATCTTTTGCATGGCCCATGTATCCTTGGCTGTCTGGGACGCAAGCTCTCTCATATGACCCGTGATTGTATTGGAGTGATCAGAGTAGATTTTGGTCATCCGAAACATTTGTTGTTGTTGTACAGCGGTAAACTATCGATGAAGCTAGTTAGCTGTTCAGTCCTTTCAGAAACCTCGTTTTGGACACTCACAAGAGATCTGCCATTTTCGGCGAGAGTAGCTAGCTGTTCTAGTTGACTTGTGCGTCTTGACATCCTCTCTTCGATCCCTTCAACGGCCTTTGCAAACCGGGAAACACTCTCTTGTGCCCGGCTATGTAGCCGGCAGGGGAACTTCGGCCGTTGTACGACAATGAGATACTCTTCTTTCAGCTGGCGAATAATCACCGAGTTATCTCTAACAACTATTAACCCTTCCTGTACCTTCTCGCTAAGAATCTGGAGTTCCTGCTGGTCCCGGACCGTGCAAATGTCGAGTGAAATGAGCTGCTGCTCGGCCCTTTGGTTCGCTAGTGGATCATTCCGGCTCTCGTTTTGCTCCCGGTGGTCAAAAACGGGAATAAATGATCTCCTCGGACTTGCCAACTGTGAGAACAGTGTTTTCTGTCGAGATATCCCTTTTTCTTGTGCTAGAGGAATTAATCCCGGGGCAGTTGTTGCTGGGGGGCGCATGTAAGTCTGCTTGACATCCTTCGGGAGGCTTTCCGAAAGGGGAATTTGATCAATGGTAACGGTGCTAGCCTTTTCTATAACTTGCCGTAAGCGATCTTCCAGGTCTGATATGTACCATCGCCAGTTTGCATCGCACCAGTCAATAGCCATGTGGTGGAACTCCATAGAAGCAGGAAAAGACTCGACCGAGTCGCAAAGATTTGATAGATGCAGTGGAGAGGCCGTATCGGACCTGCCCTCCTGCAAGCTCTCCTCAACCGACTCCCGGAATCCTTTGTTCCCTTTGATGGATATCCATAGGGCTCTGCCGGTCTCCACATCGAATACGTGGTGAAGACCTAATTGGCGTACACCCCAGTTCCACCCGCGGATGGATTGGGATGGTTCTACCCCACGAAGAAGATACGTAGTTCTAATCTCACGCCCACTTCTGCCCAATGATGGTATCTGAAACGTTCTCTCATCGGAGAGTGAAATGGTATCATCAAAGTCGAAAGTTGCCACGGACCAGTCCAAAGGCTTGTAGGAGTGGTTGGACCGGAACCCAAACACGGCGTCCAAGAAGGCAGGTTGAAGTTGGTGATAAGACGCGAGAAGTGTTAGTGTATTTCTGGTGCACGCCAGGGGATCCCGTGATGAGGGGGCCTCGATGGAACTAGAGAGAAAAGTCAGACCTCGTGCCCGTGGGGGGAGAGGGGAAGGGGGAAAGGTGCCTCCCAAGCCGTGGCTGTAAATCGCAGTCGTGCGCTTCTTCACAGATAGGGCAGTAGTCTTAAGGGACATTTACACATAACGAAACTTTGGATCTTTGAGCTTTGACTCGAAGTGTTCTTGCAATTGGTCATGGTCCTCAATAAAGAATGAAGTTCGCTCTAATAAGATATTTGCGTCAGGCCTCCACAGTTTCCACAATTGCGGCAAGAAAGAAAGAGGAAAACGGGATCCTATCATACCTTCATGGCCATCCGACAGGTCTACTATGTCTATTCCATTTTCTCTTCCATCTGTGTCGAACAACTCGAACCCGGCCTGGAATGCGGATGGATGGCCGGTTAAAGCGTCCAGCACTTTTCTCAATGTCTTTAGCTTGTGTCTTGGACCGCCGTACCGGACAAGATTTTCAGGGTACGTGATGTGGTTCTGGCAGCTGTGGCGGAGCTCATCGAGCGGATCAGGTTCCATGGTGTATAATACGACAGGTATCGCGTGTGCAAACCGGCGGCAACACGTCCTTTGTACGGTCTTGAGAGCATTTATGAATCGGTGCTCTGAGGTACCGAGAGTTGTAAAGCGGAAGAAAACAGAGACTGGTCATCAATGTAGAAATATGCGAGATCGTGGTCGAGGCAAGGTTGGCAAATGTGACGCTGCTCACCCTGACTTGATCTAAAATGAAGTTATCAAGCCCTGCATTGATGGATAAATGACAAGGTAGTCACCAGCGCCCAATCGAACTCAGGCAGACTTATAAGGCGAACTGCTGCCGATTGGGCGGTGAGAATGTGCGACCAAGTTTCCTGATAGGCCTGGCTCGTCTACTGAGATTACCCCCCATCCGTTGATGAAGTGCATTTTGCATTCAATACGTCAAGCCTTCACTGCCAATAACTGTCCACAGCGCGGCAGCCATGTCCCGCCCAAATTGTTCCAAGTTGCAAACAGCGATAGCCTGCAACCCTCGCCCGATAGTGATCCGCCGGAATCTGTCCTCCCCCGAAGATCCCTACTATCTCTATCTCCACTATATCACTATCGCCGGGATCTCAGCGCCTCAATTTTCTGGCGGTCCTCCTGGATGTTCTCTTGTTGTTAGCAGATCATCCACCGAGGATTGTGGACGCGGATTCGTGCTTCAGTTAGTGAGCGCGAGGTTGTCACCTACACTGTTCAAGTATCTGGGCAGAAATACAGTGTACATCTCCCCAACTTGCTGCCTTTGGTAAATCTCATGTTCTCGCTCGCCCAGTCCTCAGTGTGGGTGCGCCACATACATCAACTGTAATATCATCGTCCCCAAAAATCTCTCGGAGTAAGTTTTGCAGACTATCATGGCGTAATCGATAGGCCGTGATATTTTCTTGAACCACCATTGTTAGGCAAAGGAACCAAAAACCACTTCCGATATATACGTTATTATTATAAGATTGTGAGATCGTGAGAATCATAGAATTAGGGACGCTTGTCGCCACGGACGTGGAGCACAAGAGTAGTTCTTTTTATTGTCGTTCGAAGCACCCCCGCTCGCATGTTTCCCAACCTCCAAAATAGAAACAAAGGGCTCTTAATCCACTTTCCCTTGTTTAGTCTTCTTTTGGAGGGGGTGGGATCCCGACTCTACTCTGCAAGTTGAGGTCTGGACTCTGGTCTTCCACAACCTGATGTGATAATCGGGTATGGATGGAAGACTGCCAAGACTTTTCTTGGCTCCAGGTAAGGGTTTCAATCGTCCTCATTAGCCCGTCCGATTTCCGCTGAGAGAGCCAAGGCAGACTTGGTTGGCTGAGTCTGCATGTGGCTGCAGAATTTGTGACGTGGATGCTAGGTGTGCTGTGCGACGATGTGCGAAGTATGAGTGGATCTTTCAGAGCTACATAGCACAGGTGCAGCAGGGAGGGTGGGACGCGACTCACGAGTAACAGCTAAATGTTCGCTCCGGGTTACAAATATAGATCGGGAAAGGGCGCCGAATCTCATCTATGACAAGTAAAGGAGTTCTCTTGTTTCCAACCCTATTTCCGACTTATTAAATAGCAAATATCTAGTAATTTCCCAAGTTTTCTTCTACAGTACGTCATCGCTTTCGGCTCACGTAATACTTGCGGCGACGTATTTCGTATACACTCCAAGGACGTTGCAATCGAGACTGCACTGAATGAATACCCGCGACATGGGTGAAATTTTATTCCCTGCTCCGACGGAACTTCGTTCACGACGTCGAGCGTTGTCGAATATAACCCTGGGAGGACCGCAGTATCGACGCTGTCTACTGGATTCAGTGATGCCGTGTGCTTAGTGAACAGGCCTAAAGGTATGCTTATCAGTATTCTATTACGAATTAACGGTATTACGAATTAGAGCAAGCTGGAAACAAGCCGTAGGAGAGGAATTCACTAATGGTGGCCGAGGCCGAAGCTGTTCTGACATATCTAAGACGGCAAAAAGGACTAGATCATCGCAGAGACAGCCCTGCAAAACTCAGTAGATATCCTTCGGGCTGTATGGCGGAGGCGAGGGCGCATTCGAGGCGTCCTGTAGCGCATATGACCCCATTTGCGACCCCTGCTGTGATGACATCGCTGGACTCTGCCAATTCATATCGTTCTGTGTCTCCTGCTGGCCCAATTCAGCCGGCGACCTGAAGGCTGAGCGAATCCTCCCAAAGTCTTTCTTGACCCTCTGGATGGCCTGGCCGCCCATGGCGGCGATCCACTTGGGATCGCTTGGATCCACGCCGGCACCGAGATCGCGATGCGACCAGAGGCGCACCTGCACGGCGCGCCACTGCGGCTGGAAGCTCAGGCAGAAATCGGTGTAGCACATGCCGCAGCACATTTTTTGCGGCTGGCGGCGGCCGGCCTCGCAGCTCCACTCGTCGCGGAACTCCTGGCCCAGCACGTTACGGAGGCTGAACTCGACGCAGACGTGGCGGTCGCCGCGGTCCTTGCGCGTCTCTCGTATCGAGCGAAAAACGTACACGCAGTGCGAGCAGGGCGCGAAGCTGCGGAACCCCTTCGACACGAACCAGTTCTTGGTGTGATAGCTCGTGTCGCCGGCTTCGTGCTGCAGGTTGATGGGAAATTCGTAGGCGTGCTCGAGGAGGAAGGTCCCGTTGGCCACGAGCGGTGTGACGGACCAGGCGATCTTGGGACGGGAGCCGCTCGTGCCGCGGCAGGTAAGGAAGTTGAGCAGTGCCGAGGGGTCCTCGCCGTCGGCGACGGCGCTCATGGCAGCGTGGATGTGGTAGAAGGAGATGGTGTAAGGTACCGAAGGATGGACGAGAGGGAGGTTGTCTAAGTTTGCCGATTCGCGTGGTAAGACGGACAAAATGACGGGTTCTGGCTCTGGGGCCCGGCCTTGGCCCTGGCTTGGCTTATTCTTGCTCCTGTCGCCGAAGATGGTCTCGAGGAAGGAGTCGGTGACAGGTTTGACGCTGGATGGCAGCGACGAGTCCCAGAACGTCGGCGTCCGCGCGGAGTTATGAGCCACGCAGCCGTCTTTAGGACCGTGGCAGCAGGGCAAGTTGCCCCCCCAAGGCTGAATGGTCTGCTTCCGCTGAGCCATCCCGGAAACGTTGTTACTCAGCGCATTTCAGATAGGTATTAATACTAACACTCGATGGAGGAGCGTTGTTGCATTTTCAGGGCGGCGATGCGACACAGGAGGGTAGAGGCAAAGTTCAGCCCACTTCAGGTACTGTCACGTCATGCTCCAACCCACGCCCCACCAAAATCCCCGGGGACCCGCCGATCCGGATATTACATAATCAGCCACGAGGTAAGGGACCGATGTGGATCAAATTTCGTCCGAAGTACGAAGTACTTCGTAGCAAACACGCCAATGTTGTGTGCCATATCACGTGATTTTCACAGGGGCATAGTGCTTACGAAGTACCGAGGTACTCCGTATAAACTGCCTCTTCCCAACTGCACCGCACTCCAACGCCCCAACCATGACAACCATCAAGCGACAACCGAATTGGGTTCACCCACCAGGAGTTGACAACGCGAGATCAATCAATTTTGACCTTCTCTTTCGCGCCTCTTATCTACATCAGCTGTTCCGGCTTGAACATTTTGACAGAATTATAGTGATATTTTGCAGGAAAAGTTGGAGTTTGTCGTGTTTCAATCAAGTAAACTTGCATATGGAGTAGAAGCAGCAAGCCAGGGGCCCGGCGCATCAATTTCGTTGGCGGCGCCTCGCTTGGGACGTCCTTCCAACAAGGAACCGGAACCACCTAAGGGCAGCTTTTTCCCATAAGAAAGGATTTTGTCAGCGGACCTCGTCAAGATTCTAAATCACCGAAATGGAGATGAGGGTTATCCAACTCACCTTAAAGTCGAACTCCTTGATGTCAACGAATCCCGCTTCTTCCATGTATTTCCGCTGCAGGCCCCGCCTAACGACAGTGAAGAGACGCGCCGTCTTCTTCTCGCCCTCGGCGAAGAACTTGCCCCATTGGCCTAGCGCTGTATGTTCCGTGACCGTGCCATCGTCACTGACTACATCCGATTCGGGCTCGAAGCTTTCCACCCAACCACCCGGTCGACAGGCTCGGAAGGCTTCCTTGTACAACGCCTCCCAATCAGGGATACTGCCAACCAGCCACCGCAAGTGGACGTAGTCAAACGAATCCGGCGCGAACGTCCAAGGCTGCGTGCAGTCTTCGATTTCGCTTCAGGGGAAGCATCATCATCGTCGTCAGTCCACGTTTCGTACACCCATAAAAGTGTCGGTTTACTAAGTCCGAGGCTGCAACTTACAACTTCAAGTTTGGGGGCACCCAACCCGGTTGGATGGGCGAAATATCCGTTCCAATAATCTCGGCGTCCGGAAACTCGTCGGCAAAATTGCTATCGGAGTTCATAGAGTCAGCCTTTACATCTCCCGTGACGACGACTGAGGTAGAAGAAAGAAAGAAAGAAAGGAAAAACTTACATTGCCCAGATTCCTGCCCCGCGGAATCAAGCTTACTTAGGGGAAATGAACAGAAGACAAAATTGTGGGAAAAAGGACTCGTTTACCGGTTCCGGTGCCAATATCGATGGCTTTCTGCAACGGCGGGAATCAGTGTGGGTTTCCGTTTCCTTCTCCAGACGTGAAATACTTGAACGTACCTTGACCTTTTCCTTTTCTAGGGGTGCTAGGTACAGTTTTCCGTCAAGGGCCACGGTGGGGGTATGATGACTGTGCGACAGTGTAAGAAGAAAGGGATCCGAGTTTTCACCAACATCAAGGGCACGCCACGTACTTGATGTCCATCGATTCGTTTTGTTGCTCATCATTCGCGCCCATATTTAGCGTTTAGCCACTGATCAGTCCGACTCTATAACTGATTTCGAGCGTGTGAAATTCAAACAGAACGAAGAGAAATCAAAAGCAAGGATCCGAGGGAAACTACGTCGGACATCAATCGCTGCGTCTACTTACCAGTATTCCGCATTGCCGATCTCGCTATGGTATCGTCGCCCTTCTATGGTCCGAAATCTCAGGATGCTGGAAGATATGGAAGCCGTCGAAGAAGGTCGAGGCTCCCGATGCCGGATTCCGCGTCATCGTCGTCGTGGGCCTGGAGAAGAAGCAAGGGAAAAAAAGGTTAAGATAACAACTTTGGAAGGGCGACCACGCAGGAAAGAAACGCGAACCTGTTGTGCCCAGTGCTCCGGGGGCAGGATTCCGCCGGGTTGTTCGCGGTGGCTTTGGTCGCTCTTGGGCCTCGTCGGGCTCTTAGGGCTGCTGCTCGCGTTCTTCGAGCTTCCTACTCTCTTGGGCTGCTAGCGTCCTTGGGGCTGGCAGCCTGTGGGGATTTATCTCCTGCCATTGCAGATGGTAAAATGGAATTCTATCTCGAATGTGGTCGCCCAAGACTGTTTTCGAGAAAGTGTGATGTTTGGGTAGGACAAACTCCGGGAAGTTCTAGGTGCCATAAAGAACGAAAGAACATAAGGAACGGGATTGGAATCCGTTCAAATGTCGAGAAACCCTTTCCTGTAGGACCTTTCTTCCCTCATCCATGTTGTCGGTTACTCCCGTCACACTTTTTCTTTTTTTTCACTCCGTCGGGGGCCGGATGCCATCCGCGTCTGCAATGTAACTCGGCTCCTCGCCAATGACACCGTTACCCTTGTCGCTTCCAGCAAGCGATCCTTGGTCGTGACGCCACCAAAAGCCAGCAAACATGGCTCGATGTGGGAAATCATGGTGGGATGGGCCACATCCTTATAGCAGAATGACCTGTCAACTCAGGTTGTGAGGGGCTCCAAACCGCATTGCTGCTCGTTCACGATTCTTGCTGCCAACACCGGTTTGATAGGCTGTCGTGGTTCCAGTCGCATCGGAACCCCCAACTCGCGAATCGTCAAAACAAGAGTCCGCTATCCGCCTTGCTTCTGCACCGTTTCCAGGTTCTATCCGACGCAGATGCGGGGGCCGGTGCATTCCACCGACTACTTGCGTATTTTCCGGCCGTTCATCACGGCTCCCGGAGAGATTATCAGTGTCATCACATTCGAGCGCAAGATCATAGGTCAAGCACTGGCCCGGATACGTGGAGGGTTTATCTCAATTCGATTTCAATTTCATACCCCCTTTTGTTTTTCTTTTTTAAACTCTTCTTTATTTGCCCTCATATTTCTGGCATCCTTTGATTATTTCGCCTAGCTAATTGCCATACCAACATAACCCAGATATCCCATCATTATTTTTTTCCAGATGCATTCATGTATACGCGATTCCGGCCCAGCCTTGACGGTCGTCAAATTGAACCCAGGACTCCGGGGGCATATCCGGAGTCCTATCGCGAACTACCTCTGTTCTCTCCATCTCCCGCCCTTTGCACTTCCAAGAAAACTCTGGTCCTATCTCAAGCACAGCGCCTATCCTGGCGGTTTCGACGGGCGCCTCCGACGCATGATCCAAAATCAGGTCTTTGAGTTCCGATGGAAGTCTGTGGAGCGGAGCGTTCCTATTCGTGGGGACGTTACCGTAGGTTGCTGCCAGAAGGATATCGAGAGCCATGTCGTTGAGCTGTGGGTCGTCATGGAAGAGAGGCTCTGGTGTCGTGCCGTGAGGGGCCAGGGTGGATATGCCGGGTATATCACAGCGCATAGCCGCCGGCTTTCGTTTCGTGCCTCTGGGGTTTGGGGGGATAGTAGGGCTCGAAATCGGCTATGGTGATGGGAGTATCATGGGTCGTTTGCGGATACGAATGAGGGGGATGCGGAAATTGCCATCCGCCTTGCTGCACAAGAGATAATCATTATCCAGATCGAAATCCCAGACCGCAATAACGTTGGTACTACCGCGCTCGTCGCGAAAAGGATCGACGGTGTCGTATTGCTGGGTCCAACGAGTCCCAATGTGAAAGTAAATCCTCTCGAATCTGGGGTCAATGAGTATCTTGCCGCGTGCTTTCCTACGATGGAGGGAGGAAACTTCTCACCCTGCCGCGATGCGTGAAGTCCTTCTGAAAACCAAGACAGAATATAATCATGAATGGTATCGTGATCACCCCTTTCCTCCTCAAGCTCACTTTCAGTCACTTCTTGGCAGTCGAAGTAGATGACTCCTGATATTCAGATATGCGTAAGAGCTTGAAAGTCAAAGAGGGCGGGGTGGGGGGTATCGAGAACTTGCCTCGTACGAGAATATTGATGAACAACCACATATTATCTGCATTACCATCGTGGATTGGATCATCTTCCCTTCAACCTTAGCCTCTTTTTTTTCTCTTCCCCACTGAGCTTCAGGCATCCGATTGGGGGTATGTAAACTTCGGCACTACACTAGCTACGATGTTGCCCAGAAAATGGAAAGAGAAAGAGCGACAGAATAACGAACGACATCGTCAGATCAGCCAAAAGGAGTCTTTTGAAACAATCACTTGAGGAAACACCGCGTGGATGGTTTAAGAATGCATATGCTCAATAGGTTATCGGGCATTGGAAGCTGCGAAGTCTAGGTGGTCTTTGAGATATTTTTCCTTGTTTATCTCGAGCCCTAAGCAAATAGCCCTTTAATCAAGTGGATCGAATGCTGCTCCGGCATGGCTGCGGTGGTAGGGTAGGGCTTCGGAAAGCAGCCGGGGATGAAGACATGGATTCCACACCCTTACCCGTCGCTTCATCAAACGTGGTGCAGCATTGGTGTGATACCTGGCGAATTGCGACACAGATGGGGAGATGTGAAGAGCTTACTACAAATGGTTCACCGGGTTTTCAATTGGTGAATTTTCGCTTCGATTGATCGATCTATCATCATAAAGGTAGCTTTGACATCCATCTTTAAATGGCCTTTCCCCGCTTTGATAACTATTGCTTGTTTCCCTACGGCTTCCTGGCTGTGACGGCGTGACTAAAGCACAAGTTAGCCTTTTTACAAACACCTTAGAGTGTTGGGTTGATGGAAATGAGAAAGAAGAAAGCCTTACATCTTCCAGTAACCATGGATGCTCGGGTCCCGTATGTCCTTCCGAACACCGGCGAGCAGGACTTCGAGTTCGGGGAGGCTCCATCCGAGACCACCCTCTTCCTTGGGACGGGTGAAAAGGGCTAGGCTGAGAGACGGGAGCGCATTGATCATATTATCCGTATTCCAGATACCTAGCATTTCGTGAGTTGTAGGGACCGGAAGTTGGAGAGGAGGAAAGAACATGTGAACCTACCGATTTGCTTATATCTCTTGTCTTTGGGCCATCGATTCGTCGGCCACTTTTCACGCACGACATTCACATCCACGAAGCCAGCTTCTGCGAGCTGCTCGGGGTAGAGGTAGGCCGAGGTGATCCCCCGTCCGACACTCTCAAAACACTCCAGGAGCAGGTCGGACCAGCGCTTCAGCGGGCCGTCGGGGGGTAGCGTGTCATCGTCGCAGAAGGTGGGGAATATGATATCTTGGAGCTCGATGATGCCGCCAGAGTTTAGGTTGCTGTAATTTGCGGGTTTATATTAGCTATCGAGGTATCGTGTGCGATGAAGTGATGGGGTATGTGGAAAGGGGCGGATTACTCAAAGCTCTGCTTGAAGAATTTGGGCCAGTTCACGATAGATCCCGTACAGAAGCGGGCAAAGATGAAGTCAAAGGGACTAGAAAAGTTCCAGTCATCTTCAAGGTCGTCGACGTAGAAGTTTACGTTTGGTGGCACGCTAATTTGTGAATCAGCATCATCAGTCGCTATTTGATTACGGTAAGCGTTCTTACAATGGAGGTTGGATGGGACTCAAGTCGATACCGGTAACCTAAAGAAGTTAATACAAGTCAAATTTGGTCCTTCTACCACTTCTTCGTCTTCACCTCATCCAATAGCTTGAGTCCACTCGCGATGACGACTTACGTGCGACTCTGGGTGCTCATCAGCTGCAGCGGATTTCGGTTAGCGCATTATACTTGCAGTACTCGGGACGTCTTTGCTCGGGAAGCTTCCTACCGAAATCGATGGACCAGATGCCGGTGCCACAGCCAACGTCCAACACCCGCTGGGGTTCTTTCTCGAAACTAGCGACGTGTAGTCCACCGAAGGTGAGTAGGAAAATGTTGTGTTGGACGTCTTTTGTCACGCGCAAAAGGAACCGGTTAGCCTGACCGGATGAAGAAGGGCGCAGAGAGCGTCACATACCGAGGCGGTCGTTTTCCACCTGCAATGGGCGGTTAGCATAAGGTTGTACAGGAGAGTGGGGAATGGATACGTACGTCGTCATTCGGAAGAACATAAGCTGCAAAGCAGGAATTAGAGTGTCAACACGCGCAGCTCGTCTATGTCACGATGTGATGCGTTGAGGTGGGCACAGAAGGATGCCACGGTTTACTTACAGCCGTCTTTGTAGGCGTGGTACGTCCTCCCATTCTCCGTCCTGTACTTCATAATGCTCGAGCGAAGCGAGGTAGTGTCGCTTCCACCCTCCTACAGAAACCCGAGAGGTCAGCGACTGATCGGCTGCGTGCGTGTGCCGTACCACAACGCCGGGACGGACCCGTACCTTGGGGTTCGTGGAAGAGATTGGGATCCTTCAACCTACTGTATCATACGTGGAGTCTCCATCACCTTCGAAATGAGCGTCGGGGTTCTGTCAAATTACCGGTCAGCGCACGGGGTCTGGTTTCGTAGAATGCGCCCAGCGCATAGAAAGCAGCGACGAGAATAAAGAGAATAAAGCAAACCTCGTCAGCCACCAACGCTTGTCCAGCGGTGGCGGCGCCCGGCTCGATCGGCGAGCTTGCGCTCTTGGGAGATTTGGCGGACTTGGGGGAGGTGGAGCCCTGCGCTGTAACTGCCGAGTCGCCCATGATGGAGAGTTGTGTCAAGTAAGTGTTCCGGCCGTGCAGCACGGATTTTTTTTCTGTTTGTGGAAGTATTTTGTGTTGTTTGTCCTGTTGGTTCCTGCTGTTTGTCCTTTTTTTCTAAGGAGGAATATGAAAGGATGTGTGATCTGTGAGATTACCTGGGTTTCGGAAGGAGAAAATGTGTGTCTATGGGGCGGGAGAAGGACTTTTCATCCAAGGTGGTGGATGGGCAGGAAGAGATACAACATGCATACACGGGTCTACGCTTTATCGGACGGGAGCGGACAAGGTTTCTGCATCGTGGCTGCAGGGATCACGCAGCCGGGGAGAACCGCCCCGAGCCACCAATACTCTTGGCGAAGAGCCTTTCAATCGAAGTCCATGGAAGTCATGGTGGTCTCTTCGTCCGAAGCATCTGGACTTGCCCTTCTTGCGAACCTGTTTTCCAAATCGATTCATATCAGTTCCCTCTGATAATGCGGAGCTTGTCGAGCTTGGACAATGGAACATTTCCAGACGCAACCGCTGTCGAAGCTTTCTGAAGGAACGCCAAGAAGACATCAAGAGTTCTCTCAGGCGAATGAGACCCCGGTCAGAAACTCGAGCCCACACCTCGGATGATCCCAACCCGTGGGGGATTTATCACGAGTAAAGAGACAAGGGGGAGGAGCGGGGTGTTGCACGTCAATGTTTGACACACACGTGTTCGTCGTACTGGTAGTAGTAGTACGTACTATTATCCTTACGCTCGATACCCATTTCGAAACATGTAGGCGACTCGTCTCGTGCTTCTCTGGTCGTCTCGGGCCTCAGAAGACATTCCGCTTTTGGGGAGTTCACCAACGAATATTTTTCGTCGACAACTCGCGTGGGGGCGAGTTGATAGGTTGCGAAAAAGAGACGTTTATGCACGGGAACGGGGCTCGGCGTCACATCGTGGCGGTCGGGGAGCAACCCTGCATAAGCCCGCCCATGCCGAATGCCCCCAAAAGAGAAGAACGAGGTCGGTCGATGATCCGTCCACGTCAGAGAAGACAGGTGCGGGGTATCGGTATTGCAGAGAAGGGAAAAGACGGATGGAATTCCGTCAGTCACACTTGATATTTCATTGTCGTACAGAGATTTGAGTGTAGCATCCTCTGTAATTCGTGCGACGAACTCCCCTCTCCTCGCTGGTGACCCATGACCATGATGCATTAATATGATGTGGACTAGCTATTATCAGCTCCTTCCGCCCTCAAGTACGGGTTCAACCCATTTTCCGACCCGTCTTAACCCTAACACCGTTAGGGTATGTGGCTATGACGCCAGACTCCCCGGCGTGTGCACCTCTGTCTCTCCCGAAGACGCGACGGAAACGAAAACAATCTAAGGACTCTAAGCCATGTGTTTCCTGGTCCATTTTCGAGTACTCGAGGTCGGGCTGGGCAAGAATATCGGAAAAGGAAGTGTAGAAGTTTCAGATCCGATCGCTAGACGTGATATCATCTATTGACGGCGACCCCAGTCGACCACGCTATCAAGCCATTGATGCCAACTCTCATCCTTCAAGATTGATCTGACTCTCGCCTCGAGCCACCCCGTATCACCCCAAAACCCCCACGACGCCTGGAACCGACACCAATCCACCAACGCCGCCTCCCTGTGTCGCACGAACTCTTCCCACGGATAGTTCCACTCTTCCTCGTCCGCGCTCCGCTCGCCGGAAAGGAGCTCGAGGCGGTACCGTTCCAGTAACTCTTTTTCTCCGCCTCCCAGTGAAAGCTCGTGCGGGTTTTCGGATCCTTCGGTGAGAATGTCGATGGGGAACGCCCAGCGTCATATTACTAGGGAAGGGACAACGGCGCGGCATCATCACATCATGGAAGGGACGCCCAGAGGCAGCATCGCCCAATGTCCCTTCCCTTCGTGCCACAGGTTTCTGGATGCCAAATGCCTTGTACTTAAATAAGCGTGCATACCGTGATGGCACCAGAGTACCTGACGACACTGAATCCACTGTACCTGTCAACCATACCGGACCAGCCGGTTTCCACAGCTGCTACCATCAATTGATGTCATACTGGTCGAGATAAAGTTGGCAGGTTCACGCTGACAATGATGCAACCAGGGCCAAGACCTTAGCCATACAGCCAATGTGGCCCGTATCCTACCCTCGATCCAAGTCAAGGCATTATTTCATGTGGGACACTCTTCGCCTACTCCTGCTTCTTCTCTTCCGACTCCCTAAAATCATAGACGACGCAGTCCGACTGATATGCGTCCCATAAAACCATAAAGTCCCCGTCGTGGTGAAGCTTCAGATGGATGTTTCGGTCGCATCTTTTGCTCCACGCCTTATTTGCGTGGTTCCGGGGATACAAATCATCACGCTTCCCCATCGTCCTGCGCGTCTTCACTTGCTCCCCGCCGCCATTGTCGATGTTGCCGGTCGTGATGACAGGCGTCCCGACCATGTAGTCGTAGCTGTCGTAGTTCACCCGTACGAACTGCTGATTCCTCGGAATCGAAGCCCACGGGACCCATATCTCCTGCTCGTGGCCAATCCGGTCCCCGCCGTCATCGATAAACGCCCCCTGGAACCCCCATCGCCTTGTAACGGTGCTGAATGTGACTGAGACTCCGTCTCGCAGCCTCCAGCTCCATCTCTATAATCGCGCTATTGCCCCGGCCGAATACGGTCTCCATCACCGACCGCATAGTTTCCGCCATGTGACAGGTGTAAGTCGCAATGTACCTAGCACCGCTGAACTCGCAGATTAAAAGCGAATCCTCATAGGATCAGTCGCGGGAACCGACGCCGGAAACGACCCAGGAACTGACGAGGCGAGGACGATGAATACCCCATCTGGGTCGTGGGGGTGGGGAAAGAAGTTGGTCAGATATTGGCTTGGATGAAACGCGGAAAACCTCGAAGAAGGCTCGACATAATGTCAAGGCGAAAAGCCGCGTAATTCCGGAGGCAAGGGGCTATAAGGGTTGATAACATGGGTGACGGAGAGGCTGGTCCCATCATGTGAGAGGACATGAACCCGCGACAGCCCGCTGTTAACGAAGGCCTTGTCGCCCCAGGTGCGAATGCTTAGACATTCATTCAAGTATACTCACTAGATTTCTCCAATGCGTACTTGCCACCGACGTTTGTTTCGAGATGATATATGAATCTTTGAGCGATGAAGTGAGCATTGTGGCCTAGAAGTAGTAGGTATATAGTAGTGTAATGCTATCCTAAAATTAGGTTTAGAAATTCATCCTTACAACTCTGCTATGCTTTTTACACTTTTGTAGACATGGCAACTATAGCTGGGGAGGCCCAAAACTGTAACCTCCTTACTTACCTTGCTCACCCTTGCTCACCCTTGCTTAGTCTTAAGCAGGAGCTGCTCAGGTCTGAAGAAGGAAATGGTAATTCTTGACAACCAGATTGGGGACGTGTATAGGCTGTCATACTATCTTGAAGCAGTATTTGGCGAATAGCATCCTCAGCCTACAGGAACAGGATAGCGCCTGTAATGATCATACATGTGATAAAGGGCTCAGCCATCTTGTTGTGTGGCTCGTTGTAGAGGGGAGAACCTAAGTCTACCTAGAGTCCTATCTAGACAAGTGGAGTTTCACACGCATTGGCAAGGCATACTTCATGGTAAGTAGACCTGGCATATGTTGTCTATGTGAGCCAAAGATAGACCCCAGGGCAGCTGTAACTATACTAGTCTCTCCTGCGTTGTATGACTTAGAGTGCCTCGGCCTTATTCTAGGCTCCTGTGTTCCTAAAAGTGGGCCTGTTTTGCGTTGCTCACCCCCATCAGCCGAGCTCAGCCCTGACAATACCAGAGCTCAGCATTGAATCTGAAAATGGATTTTGGTGTGCGCACTTTTCGTCTGTATTTCTGTTGGCATACTAAGGATAGAAAACGCTTCCGACTCTAAAATGATGCTAGATAATTACGACCGGGAGATGACTCTGGGACAACCCTGCGGTCCACAGTCGGAGTCAAGCAGCCAACCGCGGTGTATTGCCTAATACGTTCTCAGCTTCCTCATCCTCTTGAACGTTATCCGCGGATGCTATTCGCTATTTTAAGGCGCTACATCGTCCCTGTATTAGCCTCCCGTTCTCAGTTAAGTGTCCGATGGACACCCCTCGCGATGCCGACCCGAGTGGGAACGAGATGCATGTTTACAATACCGGTCATTGAGGCAGAGACTTTTGACTGACAGGAGCCCCGGTCGGATATTAGGAGCCCATAGATGAGGCACCTTCAATCTCTCCTTCTCTCCAAGTTGCAAAAAAATTAGCAAACAGGGTTGCGAGCTCCGCTGGCTAGGGACAATCTTGCTGCCTCGAAATATGTTCATTGGAGACGTACGATCCATCACCGTTCATGAAAAGGAAATCCGAGGCTAAGAGGTAAAGGCTTAAAACCGGATTGAAAGAGGGTTACGCGACGTTGACGCGTGCATAGGGGAGGATTGTCTGCTAGAGACGTCTCAGAATGGATCAGAGCAGAAATACAGACGCGAGTTGCCGAAGTGGAATCAATTCGCATTGATCAGACCCATTCTCATAATACCCCAGGAACCTGACTCGACATTTAGTATCCTGGATGGTGACCGGGGTTTATGATATATACGTTGGCAAGTTGAAGTCTACAGAAATTGGAAAAGGGATGTGGACGAAGAATCTTGCACACCCGACACCCAGCAGGTCAAACGCCTGCTCGTTATAATACAGAATTCCGCGCTCGATTTAGATGCATCTACCGCTCCTCGAAATACAGGTCATAGACCCCGTCACCCATGTCCTGATTTCGATATATCCATTGCGATGTATCCTTCTCCTTCTTCCTCTCCCGCATGCAAGACACAGATTGCAAATTCTCCTCCTTCATCATGGCCCGCAAAATCCTGGCCTCGTCAACAAGTCCACTGTCGGGGATGACGACCATGTGGGCAAAGAACAGATTGGCAAGGCCAAGCGACAACTGGATGGCCGCAGTGAGGATGAAAATAAGATTTATTAACCGCCAGTGCTCAATTTTGAGGTTCGTGCCGATTTTGGGCTCGTTACCGGGAACAATCTCCATGTCGTTTGATTCAGCGGTGACGGCAATAACGCCGATTGAAAATTGTGACAGCAGGCGAGCCATGTCTGATGTAGATCCCTTGCGAGGGAATCCAATGTAAGTCTCGGCTGGGTAAACAGCGTGCAAAATGTCGGTGCCATCTACCGTAGTCGGGTCCGTGAAACCTCGAAGCGCAATGCTGGTTGATGCGAGATCTCTCAAGTCGAGGCTTACCCTTTCTATAGGTCGGGTAGCATTAGCTACGGGTTTCACGGTGATACGGCAGGTGTAGAACCATGGTGAATCTTCTGATGATTCGAATACCGTGATTATGCTGCAGCCTTCTCCGCAAATTGTGTTTGGATCGGTCATGAAGATTGTCCTGTCTGTTCTACCTGGGATAGGGACAGTGACAATAATATCTCTAGATTCCTTTTGAATGGTGATATTCGAAACCGTGCCGTTCCCTCCTTCGATAACTGGCCAACTCTCGCAAACCGATGTCGCATTAATGCTTCGCGAAGTCGAGGTTTTGACTGGAAGGTAATCACGGTCTTCGAGTGATTGTGGAGAGGTCTCGTGGAATACGTATAGGCACAGAGCGTCCGCATCCTGGCAGAATATTGCGGGGTCTCCAGAATACCAAAGATCACCGGGCACTGGAAGCTCGTCCATACCCCTAACTTTAAGCGCCTACGACATCAACCCGTACCTATAGAATAGTCAAATTACAACGCCTAAATGAAGATCTGGGTTCGGCCGCTTCTTGATACTCACGTGTTAGCAGCGTACCGCTGGCCTTCAGCCCAACTGTCTGCCGATTTAACCAGTTCCTCGGTTGTGATGTTGGTCATTAAAGGCAACGCGACATTGCCGGGTACCAACCGTGAAGTCTGCCAGTTACTTTCCAGAGAGTACGTTAAACTCACTGAGGCAAACCCGATTTGTGAACCCTGTAGGGTGGTGATGACGGGTTAGTTGTTGACAACTCAAATGGGACGATTAGAATTCCCACGTACGATGTTCAGTAGCAGCCATATTAGGACGACTAGGATTGTGGATGCCCGCCGTGATCCTACCATCAACTTGATCAAGTGGCGCATGCTATCGCCGCCAAATATCGCCTCCACCTAACTCTCGCTGGTTAATATCCCCCTTTCTTCTTCTTCCTTGGCGAATGCGGCGACACATTTCTGCGACATACTTCATGTGTGGGACGATATCGACGGCTCAAAATCCACCATCGACAGTTCCTCGCACTCTCGTTTAAGGCGCTCATAACATTAAGGGCGAGGAGAATGAGTAGGCCCGTGGTGAATGCATTAAAATAACGTTTCGCTACCTTCGAAAGGACTGGGCGGTCTGAATACGCCGCGAGGACGACGTACACCGAAGCTATGATGGCTAGGGTGATTATCCAGCGGAAGAGCGATCGGAGAAGGACGATGCGGCGTCGGATTCTGGGGGCCGCCAGGCCTTTAGGGTACCTGTTTAGCATTAGTCTCGTTGATGGACGAGAAGGTGCATTATCGTCGACATTGGCATTAGGATATTGAGCCGGCGGTTGTGCGATGTCTACGAAGTATTAATTAGATGGCATGATCGATATCTCAAGGGTTCGTAGTTTAGCGTCATCTGTACCGGATCTAGTGGATGCCGTTGGCTTCTCCGTGCTGCCCACCGGGGACTCCGCCATTGGATGAAATGAAGGACGATGAATTCGAATTTAGAGGAGATAGGTCAAACTAAAACAAAGCTTGGAGTGAAAAACAAGGTGTTGGAGGTCAAGGTTTCCTGGGGTTAAAAGTCAACTGTTGCAGGGCTGACTTCGTCATCGTCCAGGTTGTTATGGATCAAGACTTCGGAGGCTTTACCATTTCGAGATCGCGTTCGTGGTGATCCCTACAAGGCTAGGTGCTGACTAGTCTAGATCGGAAGTTTTCTCAAGTTTATGTCGAAGGCACTCCGAGCAGGGTGTGGACTTCGTCGATTCCAAGCACCTAATTCAGGTTAGCGCTCAACAGTTGGGATACCTCGATGCTCTTGGCAGAGGAAAGACTGCTCCGACGGATGCCGCCATCGATTAGACCACAGTTCCTTTCTTCGATATCCAAATACGCTCTCTGCGGCTTAATAGACGGCGAAATACTTTGTGCGAAGTCGCAGAGTACGATCGCGCATGGCCCCTTTGATCAAAAATTGTTGCCTCTTCTGTCCATGGGAATTTCAGCAATCCCGGCCAAAACACTGAATTTGACGATTTATTGTTCTATCGAGCTCTCGGAGGTAACGAAGTCAAAACGGCACCGGCCATGATTATGACTCAGTCCTGGATTCGGCATGAGTCTGACCCCTTTTGTGGACACCAGAACGGTTTTCCTTGACCGACGTGGCGTTTTCCTCCAATCCCGTCAAGCCCTCGACGGCGCTGCCCTGAACGGCCTTGGCTCTTCGAAGGACAAACCTAGATCGGAGTCGAATAATGGGCTGGATCTATGCAACGAGGAGGTTCTGTATCTAAGATATTACAAGATCATCTACAAAACGAGCTAGAACTAATTAGGATGGAGGTAGTGTTGAACTGATACCCAGGGTTCTATATTGAAATATTATAATTCAGCCTACCGAGCGCGGCGCCAATAGTCCTCTTTTAGTGGAAGTTTAAGCCTTTTACCATGATATGACACCCGCGCGTGGAGATGCCAACCTCGGTTTCCCTCCCACGTACGCCGCTTACTAGTTCTCTACAAGAAAACCTCGAGTGAGGATGGCAAGAGCACCCTGCGCATATGAGCTATCATTCTGACGGCCGCTGGTGTTTGAAGAATTGTTTGGTGAAATCTTGCGTTTTTGGTCCTCGCATCTACCTCTGACATGCTTCAACCCCGCGCCCAGTCTCGATACGTATAAATTAGAACAGCCATAGCTGATCTCGTCGTCCAACGAAAATTAGCCGGCCGGTGCGCGCAACAAACGTGATATCCCGGCCCCTTTTCTGTTTGGCGAAGTCAGTCCCACATCGGGCGGTTCGTGCTGGAAAGATTAACTAGGACAGCCAACTTCTGGACGGCAAATTGATAGAGTAGTCGAGAGACAATAAATCTTCCCCCGGGCCAGTTACATCTCAAACCGACCCCTAAAACTGATACATAGGTTGGGTCTATAGCTCCTCGCCGGTGTGACTGTGTCACAGCGCATCCGGAGCGTCCTCCGCCAGCTCAAAGAAAACGGACACATCCTTTATTGTAACTTTTCGACTGCTGCCAATAATGGGCATCCAGTTTGTCTCCAGTATACGACGCGGATTGAGGTTCTGTATCATCGAAAACGTCCTCCCTTCTTGCATGTTCTCAAATATGAATGACAGCATAGGCTCTTTGTGAACCTTGCGCGGCGGCTCTTGGCAACGTCGAAAAAGTTGACGAGGGCAGTTAGCCCAGGGAAGCAATCTCTCAGTTTCTCTGGAGACGTTGCGCAGTTCGCCTCCATGATAGCCTTGCCATGGTGAGACTTCGATTGTATCCCAAACTTCCACTCTGGCCTCTCGCGCGGGTGCGTGCTCGTACTGCAATACCTTGTGCGTAGTGGAGAGAGGTCGACAGCCCGAGTGACTTTGACGATCGGCTCATCATCCAACGACGATACCTCTGCAAATGCAACATCAAAGAGCGATAAAACGACAATCTGAAAGTTGTTTTGTACCTGGATGAGACCCCAAGTTACAGCTTTCATGATGGCGGCGCCATCGGCAAGTAATAGCGCCAGACTCACGAGCACACCTTCGTGCCAGTACATTGTCTCCGTCGGCGACGCTCTCGGTGGGTCACCTGATCGATGGCACATGGATCTAAACTGCAGTAACGGCTCCTCATCGCCGACCCAGCGTTTATCAAGCCATCCAGCAGATTTCGGCAGGTGCTTCCTACAACAGCTGGGGGAAGAACATGTCCAAGGGTTGCACTGTTGGGCGGGAAACGAATGAAAGATGACCTGGCCGGAAGCAATCGATATCTGGGCAAAGGTCAACTCTCGGAAAGGGAACGAGTCCACATCCCACTCTGCCCCAAGTTGAAGTATATCCATCTTATATTCCAAGAACACCCCTGCTAGGACGCGCGTAAGGAATAGTTTTCGTGCTTCTCTGATATCCGTTCGCGGGGCTACGGCCTTGACATTGTAGTCGATGGACATATTAGGCTCCAGAAGTACCATAGCTGGCGAAGCAATGTGCTCATCTGGGCAGATACCCAGGGAGATGGTGGGATGCTCTAGATAGATATTATTTGCAGCAGCGCGCACCCAGAGGTTGTCCTTGTGTGGGATGTTCCCCAGCTTCCAGTGTATGACGTGATTCGACGTGAGGACTTCTTTGTCCAGGTTAATGATATAAAGATTTTCGACACCGGCTTGATGCTGACGCGGTAGTGAGCATGAACATATCAGAAACCGTTCAACCCTCGAGTAGTCTGGCTCAGACCCATGACGAAGCTCGAAGAGTTCCTGTTCAAGGGCGAGTTCTTTCCCCTTATACATGGTTCGCATTGGTTTGAGCCATCCTACAGCTGTTAGGAATTCTCCGAATTTCAATGCAACGCGTCAACTGATCAGGGCTTGGAGTCTGGGCCACAGACATACCTTGATATTGTTCAGAGTCGGAGGGGATGCTCTCGACGACTTTGGCACCGAGGCCTTCAAAGCAACTGTCGAATCGATCGAATCGATACCAGCAGGCATAGTAGCGCCCGTGGAAACGGATGACCTCGAGCCCTCGAGTATGTGGGCGACAGCGGATCAGTGGATGTTCGAGGAAGGGTTGGCTAAGGTTGAATTGGTGGTGACTTTTCGATGTTTTTGATTTCAAGTCTATTCTCAGGCACTACGTGAATAAATAACCTCCACTAGCACAGGAAGTCCCCCTTAGGAGGGAGCGACTGCACCCGTTATCACCCGTGGGTTTCATCTCAAGAAGATAATTCCTTTCAGACCACCTTTTCCCCCTTAGTTGGGGGCCCAGCCCTCGCCCATTTCGGTTGAGAGCTAGGTGGTATTCTTGACCTACTGGGTCTAAAGACATCTCTCCAGAGGGCCTGAGACGAGTGTAGATGTGTCGTCCAGTGCATCCACAACAGAGCAGGCGGGGGTATGATGGATACTATCAGCACCAGTACACCAAAGCTACGGGATAATGGAAGTTTCTTATAAGCGTTCAGCCTAGGCATTCATTCACCTCATTCTATGGGAGGTAATATAAACTCTTCACTTCCCAGGAAACATCTCTGCATGCCACCGCCCCGACAAACGACCCTCGCTACCATTTACTCCATTTCCGTAGCTCGAGTTGCACCATCAACGAGCTGGTGATCCCGGCCGCCAATGGGTTCATTGCACTCGGGGCAACGTGCAAGCTCCATCGGCATCCCGCATTCTCCGATGGCGAACTAGTCAAGATCCACTTAGCTTGTAATGCCACGAGATTATAGTTAAGGTGCAATTCAGAAGGTGAAAACTTACCGGATGTCCGTTAACACAGTTATACCAATGGCCTGAATGGGTTGCAATTCCCCTTGGCCCAGTTACCATGGCCATCTTGATCGAAGCGAGCTCCTCGGGAGTCACTTCCTCATACCGCGGGCCCTCCGTGAGCCGGATAAACTCCTCGATACTCTCCTTTATCTCGCTGTTGTCAGGAAGCATGTTGCATAGAGTCAGGGCCTCGTCTAAGCGCTCCCGAATCTCCTCTTGAGGCACCTTAGCGTCCCTGCGCTGCAGGAGAGAAATTCTGACAAGCGACAGTGTTACAGAGATAACGATCCGGGGAAGGCTGGCGAGCTTGGATTCGTCAATGAGGTGTTTACAGTCTTTCACAAAGTCGGAGACCGGGGGCTGGAACTGGTGGGCAAGTGTCTGAAGGGTGGGCGACTTTTGCACCAAGCGCGCCACGTCACGAATCATGACTTCCCGGATGTCGATCTGAATCAATTGTGCTTTGAGAGTGAGTTGTTTATCCAAAGCTGATACATAACGTTCAGTCGGTTGTTCCTGTGGACCGGGCGAGAGACGTAATCCCTCCATCCTCTCGTTGAGCGAGAGTGTCTCGTCCATCTCGCGTCGGCGAAGTACGATGGCATCGTGTAATTTCTTGGCGGGCTGGTGTTCCTCACTCATCCGCTTCCCTGTTTTACTAGCGTCATGGATTAGCTTTGTAGCACCCGAATACCTGGCTGAAAGGCGGGCTTTGCTCCAGTTAACTAAGCTGAAGATGGCGAAACTGGATGAAAGGTTGTCCCTGAGTGGTTCAACTTGTTTTTGGAGCTCGGCGAGATCACGCAGTCCTTTAGTCACGAACCGTTTCGAGGTTTCATCCATAACGGCTTTGTTGACGGCGCGGTTGTACCTCTTCGTTGAGAACTGGAGGATGGGCCGTCGGCATGCCGGGCAAGATGGCACACGTTTGGCCAAGGCACTAGGAATGTCAAGCAGCGCACTATATCGCCCGGCCGAGTCGAGGGCGTACACCTCCGACATGCCCATGAGCATATCCAAGTTTTCGCCAGTGTAGAAGTGGCCGCAGGACAAGAAGACGACAGGAGATTCCTCCAGGTCGATCTCGGAGTATACCTTGCCTTCGAGCAGGTCTACCTGTGCGTCGCCGTGATCCCCGCAGGCTTGACAGAACTCGATCCCCTGAGGACATTCTTCGCCGCAGTAGGTAGGGCATTGATGGCCACATGAGAGGAGCTTTTTGCAGCGCTCGTCGCAGGGGAGTCGGTTGCATGGAGCGGCGCAAGGCATCGTGCATGAGCCTTGATGGCTGCAAGACCAGGTGCACTTTTCGATACAAGGAACGCAGGGTGAACCGCAGACGGATGCGCAACGAGAGTGAGGACAACGGACCTTTGAAGAGGAAATAAAATGCTGTTAGTGCGACTACGCTCATTATGGGAAGGCCATTTTCGAACTCCAACTTACCTCGCATTTGTTCTCACAAGTTCCACATTCCGAGTCCTCTTGATGGCATCTCCTAGCACACCGATGGCTGCAGGCGCCGAAGGATCGGTCACAAATTTTCGCACACTCCATATGTTCAGGGACGGTAGATCCACCGTCAGTACGTCGGCACCGGCCGCACGAACCGGGACACTTGTGCCCACAAGTCAAGAGTGCATCGCATGGCGTCGGGCAGCGGAAGGAGTCCGCGGCTGCGTCCTTATAGCATTCAACCTTGATAGAGTGTCCACAGCCAGGAACTGTCTTGGCCACCCGGGTAGTACACCTGATTTTAGACGGTTCCAGGGCTTGGTGACACCGAACCTCCTTCTTGAGATGGCCACACGGGAGGACAGTATCGAAAACAGGAACCTCACAGGGGCCACACGCATCACCGCAGAGTTTGGGACAGGCGTGCTGGCAAGTTTTGCGAATGCGTGGGCAAGGCTGCGGGCAAAGGAAGGCATCATGCATGGCTTGGGAATGACACCTGGCCTGACACCGATGACCGCAGGGCTCAAGTCGGTTAACGCAGGGAAGGTTACACCCGCCTTCTGGACTCTTCCGCACGAAATCATCGGGGGTTGAACAGAGGATCTCTGTATCCCGGTGTCGAGGGCAGCATAGAGGGATCGCGTCACCGACAGCATTTGCTTCGGAGAGCTGGGAATGCACATCTGCCCACATATCAACGTGCAAGTATGTCTCGGCGTTCCCAATCAAGTACATGCCGTGTTGGGCACGGCTCAGCAGCACATTGATTCTGTTCTCGGTGCGGAGGAACCCGACTTTGCGCTTCTGATTGCTTCGGACCAAGGACACGATGATGATTTTGGCTTCCTCGCCTTGGAAGTTGTCCACAGTTGCGACGCGCAGTGTTTGGAGGAGCTGCTTTTTTTCCAGTTGCTTGTGATATTTTCCGTCACCACTGGCAAATTCCTCAGATTCATCCGTGACTTCTTCATCGTCCTGGGCGAGCTTCTCTAGATCCCGGTCGCTTACAACAATTTCAAAATCCTTGCGTAGCGCGGCCCGTAGCTTTTTCAACTGCCCAGTGTAGGGAGTTAAGAGGGCGATATCAGTATTCGAATACGCGCCCTGCCGAACAAGATGGCGGACCAGGGCTGCCGCCACCCCGACTTCCCAGTCGTTGCTGTGGGATTTGACACGGGAATCGTCGTCACGAGACTCTTCTGGATGGTTGTGCTGCAACCAGAAAAGATTATGGCGCATCCCCACAACTGGTGGGTGCTCTAGGACCTTCTCGTGATCTCTGAGATTGGGGTAAACGGTCCGAATCAATCGCGAGATCTCCGGTCTCATTCTCCGCTGGACGTCAAGTTGGGCAACCGGAGCCGGACGCATACCGGGCTCGCCCTTGGCACGTCTCTCGAACTGGCTGCGGTCCAGTTGCCACTGTAAACCCGTCGCTGTTTCGAGACTAAGAGAGTAATTGTTAATCTGGGGCCGCAGCTGACGGTGATCGCCAATCTGAATGATATGTTCGACACCCGGCATGAATGCAGAAATAATATGAGCCTCCATCACCTCAGCCGCTTCCTCACAGATGACCACCTTCGGGCGGACACGGCGAAGCATCTCAATGTTCCGAGCGAGGCCGGTGGTAGTGATACCAATAGCATCCGCACCGACCAGGACCCGGCGATTGATCTCATCGTACACGCGCTGGATAGATTCCTGACTGCGATTGGTTTGTTCGAGTGCCTCGAAAAGGCGTTCGTTCTGTTCCTCGTTAATCTTTGCGATCCAGTCATCGACGAGAATCCAACGTTCCCTGTGGGAGAGGGACTTGATATTTTGTTCGGCCCGGTGGAAGAGACCCTCCACATCCTTTACGTTGGTTTGCCTGCCCGATTCCGGCATTGACCGTGGACGTTTGCCAAGCCACGTCTTAACCCTGTCGCCTCCAACGACGACAAACCCCTCATCATCCTTAGGCGCAAGTTGGAGATATATGCGCATACTCTCTTTCTTCAGGAAGTCCTTCAATCCTTCCCAGGTTGGCCCATTCTTCAGTTGGTGGAGAGGTCGGAGCTGATAGCCAGCATTCGACTTGAGCTTCTCAAGTTGTTCATAAGTTTGGCCAAGGGTTGTATTTTCAACCGTGGTTTTCGGGTACGTCCTGCTTACGACGCGGAGGTTATGGCCTTCGAGGTCCTGCACTTGGGAGCGCCCACCGATACGGATGATTTTAGTGATGCCCTCGGCAAGGAGGTGCATCAGAAACTGGTCCAATGCGTGATTCGTATAACAACTGTGAGAACAGTCGAGTCAGCACTCTGGAGTCAGTAAACAACAATACATGGATAAGGGGAAGCCCCTCTGGATGCGCAACTTACATTACCAGTATTGGTCCTAGGCCGGCTGCTAATTTGTTGTGCAGGAGAAGCCTCACGAGCTTCACTCCCAGGTACGATTTGCCCGTACCAGGTGGCCCTTGGATCAGGGCGTACTCCCGGCAAAGCGCAGCGACAAGGCCCCTACATTGGCCATGGTCCAGACCTGTTGCTTCTTCCAGCTTGGGAAAGTCAACTTCCCCGGGGATGCTGGCGGTAGATGGAGTAATGGTCAGGCCCGGCACCTTGGAGATTGGGTCCAAGTTAAGAACGAGTTGCCTTTTACGCGCGTAGGCTGGGGGCGGTATGATGTTAGTAGTGTTACTTCCATCGGGGCCAGTAGTAGGAAGGATCCATTGCTGGAAAGGCATCTCGCCATCTCGCATCATTTGTTTGAGATTGGCCAGGATTGGTGCAAAGGTGGCTGGGATCAAGCCATTAAACTCAACCAAAACACCCTTCAGATGCTCAGTGTGGATCTTGAGGAGGACGCTGACATTGTCTTGAGTGAACGAGGCTAGCTTCGCTTGGATCTTGGGGGGATGGTCCTTGGAGACGAGGGAAATATTGTCACGACCTCCCTTGGTATTCTCCGTCTTTTTGGCAGTCACCTCGAGGAAAAGGAGCTTCTTGTCTTCTCCATGTGAGTAAACGAAAGCAACTAAAGCTTGCTCCTCGAGGCGAGAGGAGTCTTGCCACCACCTGCGCTGTTCAGCAACAGATTTTCCACCCAGTTGAGGAGGCGTCTCAAAGGAGACGGCGACCTCGAGTCCATTCCTCTCAACGAATACCTGCGCAATGCCGGCCTTGCGATAGAGACGTGCGCCAGCATCGGCTCGAATATGGGGCTTTTGGGAAGTATTGGAGATGTCTTGGCCGAGAAGGTCTCGTAAAACATCCTTCACGGGTCCGAAAATATCATGCCGTAGCAGTCTAAAGGCAGAGTCGATGTGCCGTGGGACCATGTCACCGAGGTAGTGGGGTTGGAGAAGGTTCGTCGAGGGTAGGCATTCAGCGGCGGTGCTCGTGATCTCGCCATAGGTTGGTAGGATCTGTATTTGAGAAATATCGGCAAAGTCGTTGTCATGTCTACCTCCAGGGACGACGACGTCCATCGGGTAAACGCTGCGGCCTGGTTGAGTATTGGAGGGACCTGGCGGTTGAGGGTCGGCAGTTACGAGCCGTGACCTCCCTCGTGTTATCGATCGTTTCAGAAAATTGATGCGCACGGAGGCTTCGGACGTTTTGTTCGCCGCCGGCTCGGAAGGGGCGATGAGGGCTTGTAGTATATCTAACAATTGGGGGAAACTATCGTTGAAACCACTTTTCGGCTGTCGAGCCTGCAGTGTCGAGATGGCCCGTACCATCTGCAATATCATTTCCTCGGTGGATGGGTCGGGGTTCGGAGGGCTATCTCTCAGACGCTTGCAGAGGCAACTGAAAAAGTCTATGGCTCGGTCCCCATTCGAACCGCCGAAAAAACTGTAAACAGTGCTGACGAATGAATCGATAGACATCGGGTCGAGCAGCGAGGGATGGGTGATGACTTTTAGAAAGTCATTCACGGAAGGAAAAGTCACGGCATTATCAGCGTCTTCCATTTTCATTGTGAAAGATATGAAGTCGTATCCCCTCAGTTCGTCGCTAACAAGGTCTCTCACCAAGCGATGATGCAACTCTTGGTTATCACCGTTAAGCACATCGAGAGCATTGGCCCAGAGCTGGGAAATGCGACGGCTTAAGGGCACTCCGCGTGGAGTGCCGCCGGTCCTGAGAAGGCGTTTGAAGTCGTAGTATTGTGTCTGGAGAACATCCTCGCCCCGGAGGTCCATGGCGGGATCGACTGGCCTAGAATCCTCAGTGGCCGAGGCGTGGGAGAATCTGCAGTCGGGGCCATAACGACACGAGCCAAATCTTTGGAATTGCCGGCACACATTTCTCTTCGAGAGGTTGCCATCAGGGCCGCGATGGTTATCAGGGGCGGGGACTCGGTTCCCTCCACGGCGATGGGGAGGAACCCGTCGAGAGCGACCGCTGGGGGCCATCGAGGCAGGTTGAGCACTGGTAAATGAACTAAAAGGCCCGGTTTGGTGTCAGAATGAACTGAGACAAGTAGCAGTTGAGATGTAGGTAGGAGCATAAGAGAATATAGGGAAGGCGATGGAGGGCAAAATGGGGAGTGGGAGGTAGGCGGCCCGGTATTATTATTTTGGGCGACGACGCAAATGAAGAATGCCATGACCAACAAAATACTGTTAAAAAAGCAATGCCCACCACAGATCTTTGAAATAAGGCAGCCAGGAGCATATCCAATTAACTGGTCTCTCTCTATTCCCCTCCTCGGTTTGTTCTGTAGGCATCCAGACGTCGAGTGTTGGCCTGTCGCATGGTGAGCAAACAGGCACGCCGAAAAAGGATGCCTACACCAAGAAAGTCCTCCTCACTCGCCAAGTCAGAATTTCGAAGCTCTCATTTGCCAAATGCCATCCCCCAAGCCTGGCACCAACATTTGGAGAGATGCTGTGAGACTCGGCCTGGGCCAACTGGATGGCCTTGAGGGGGCTTGGGCGGTCCGTGGGCTTGCAGCCAACACCATGTCGAGTAGTTAGTCTTCCAGTCAGGAAGGAGTGTCGGCTCGGTTATGCCAGCTTAATCCACTTTCTTTTCCCAGAGCCAGTGTCCAATGGAGCCTGGCCGTACCTCGACTCGGATAGCATCGCAGAGGCAGGAAGACCAACGCCAGCCTTCTCGGACAACTGCGATACGCATCTACTTCGACAGGCCCGCAGACCAGGCGTCGGCATTGACATAATACTTTAAAAGGCCAACCAACCAGCCAAGTAGAAGCGAGTTTATGCGGATACAGAAACCAGAAGAACATAAATCCTGCTACCAACCGATAGTCTCCCGAGCCGTCGACATCAGGTCCAGCTCAGAAGCTAGCGGGCTTTTCCCCCCCAATGACCAGAGTTCGAGTGAAGTCCGAAAGTGTATTAAGTCCAGCGAGCGCCACAAGCCCACTCAGTAGTATATTGGTGTTTTTTTCTCGGAATTGTAAGTTCCGAACCGTGGGCCTATGTATGTTAGGTAACAAACTATATTTAACTATATCCGGGAAGCCATCTCGCTTCCTCCGTAAATAAGGACAATTGAAGGGAAAAGGAAAACAGGGAATGGAGACATCTGTAGGTTACCTGATCTTACAAGCATTTTGTGGTGTGTTGCCAAGTACTTCGACTGGCGATAATGTGCAGTAGGTCTCACGAAGTACTCTCATCGCTCTGTTGCGAAGGAGAATACTTCCTGATAACATTCTACAATATGCGGAAAGTCGGGACGAATTGACTGACGACAGTATCTGTGGTAAGCATGGTAATCTGGTCTGTTTGCATCGGGCCGCTGCAGCGTGTTCTCTTGGCGCTGGCAGGTTTGAGCGACGTACAGGGCTGGGCGGAATCAGGAGACCGCACGAGTATCGAATATTCCGTCGGAGAAGGAGGGCAGTTTCATCCCGTTATCAGAAGCTTCGAGCACCGCCTTCGGGCCTTCGCGCGGACTGGGCAGTGACAGAGGCAGAGTCGAAGAGAGGTAACACTTAGAACATAGAGGGTGGCCCAGCCCTGGCCATGCCGACTCCTCGATCGGACTCTCCGTTGGGCTTCGGGCAAAATCGACAGTGAGTCAATGACGCAAGATGAAGCAATTCACGCCATCTCTGGCTCCAGCTGGCGGAGGCCGTCCACTCTGCGACCGAACAATCTGATTCCGGTTCGGACTTGGCTCCCTCATTTGATTGCGATGAAGCCACTGATTTTTGTCAATCCCTGCCCTGCGACCGCCAATACAGGTCCTGATATTTCATCCTTATCGAAAAAGCGGCGATTCTCAATTGCCCTGGTGCCATGTAAATTTGATACGATATGGATGGCGATATATCCACGGCGAAATGCAACGTGGAATATTACACAGCACCTGATAGACGGAGGCGGTCTGAGGCTATTCTCGTGCCGATGGCGATGAAAGAATGAGAAATCCGCCTACTTTTTGCGGCGGTGATGCGAGTCATCGCGGACCTGAAATGACCTTGGGTGAAATTGTTGGGCTCGGTGGTGCGCCCGGGGGGTGGTCGACTCAATTGATCCTTGACCGATTCATTATTGCCGTGCTTGGGGGGGGGGAGGGGGGAAGGGGGGGGGTTCACGGCGCTAGATACCGCTGAAGGACCCTATCGGAACAATCCGACGACCAGACCAGGCCAGCGGAACGAGGGAAGCCAGCCAGCGAGCCCAGCACTGAGGTAAAAGTCTATTCATGGCGCATTGATTGTATCGGTAGAGTACGTATCCAGCGCCCAAGCCGTCACCGAGGATTCAAATGTTTTATTCGTCCAGGCCAGGGCTCGCTTCGTGGATGTCAGCGGTCCAGGGGTTCAGTGGGGTGCCACAGGGGCTTAGTGGGGGTCAGAGTGGAGGCCTCGATACGAGTGACGCCAGTCGACGAACTCGAGTTGGAGAAATCAGCGTTCGGTGCTCGCCGCTCTGGTCTGTCCGTATTTCCGCCAGGGCGCTTCGCAGCTTGGGCTTGGCCCGGGTCCGAACCAAAAAGCACACCACCCGACTTTCCGGGCCCCACTGAACAAGAAAAATCTTTTGTCGGACAACGCGCCGTCAGTCATGATCCCCCTGGATTCTGGTCTGTTCTTACTTTCAATTCTTTCAATCATAGCCACACCGACACTGGAAGCACCTCAGACCATCACCTCGTAAAGTTTCTGGGGACCGAGCCTCACCATGCCCTGACTATTCTTGTGTACGACCGTCTTTTTTTATGCTTCACCTGTTATTATAAAAGAGCGCGAGACTGTCCCCCCATCATGACTTTTAGTTCTTCCCCAACCTCAAGCTCCACCATCATCAAGCTTAAACCAATCGACCTCATGGTTTGCTAACATCAATTCATTCACCCAAACCTCGTTTGAAACCCCACAACCCGCTTCGCACTAAAAATGAAGCCCCGCGATATTCTCGGGAACTGGTCTCCATCCCCAAGCCGGACCGAGAGCACACTCCAACTCCCCGCGCTCTCCCCGAACACCTCCGGCTCCACTACCCCACGTCTCCAGCATGTAATGGACAATGAAGTCTCCAACGGTCTCCACCGCTATCTGGACCGCATTGAAACCCACTACAAGCCCGTCAGTCAGACGCGCCTGAATTTTGAATTCTCGCGCCCCCGACTCCTGCGGGAATGCCTCGCCGAATTCACCGGCGTCGCATTTTTCGTTTTCCCCGCTCTGGCCTCCGTCGCCAACTACATCCTCAACAGGCACAACGAGATCGGCGTCGTCGCTTATGGTAGTCATTTCCAGACCGGATGCGCCTTCGCCCTCGGTATCGCTGCCGCCATTCTCACCTGCGCACCCACCTCGGGCGGCCATTTCAATCCCGCCGTCACCATCGCCATGGCGTTTTGGCAGGACTTCCCGTGGTGGAAGGTCCCGCTGTACATCATCAGCCAAATCGGCGGCGCATTTTTCGCCGGCTTGCTGATTATGGGCGCCTTTTGGCCTCAGATACAGGACCTTAACCAGACCCTTATAGACGCCGGTAAGCCTCTCGTCACGAGCGGAGCTCCGGCGTCGATTCTCTGTTCGTTCCCTGACGCGAACGGATCCCGAGATATTGGTTACCTGTTCATCATCGAGTTCTTTGCCGACGCCTTCATCGGCATCGTTATCTGGGCTGCTCTCGACCCTGCCAATCCCCTCATGACTCCCGCCTGCATTCCGATCGTCATCGGAGGCGCTTACGGCGTCATTATTTGGGGCTTCGGCGGCATTGGCCTCAGCACAAATTTGGCCAGGGACTTGGGAACCCGTATCGTTGCCGCCATCTTTTGGGGCCGCGAAGCTTTTACATACCAGTCCTATGCTCCGATCGCCCTTTTCGTCAACATCCCAGCCACACTTCTAGCGACTGCCTACTACGAATTCTTGATGCGTGATAGCCTAGCCGTAATTGGCCGTGGGCATACCACGCATAAGGACGGTAGCGCTGCATTGTATAAGCATTTGCATCGTCTTGGCGTCGTGGACGAGGAAAGCGGTTGCTCAACAGATTGTCTTGGCATCAAGCACCAGGTCTGAGATTGATCCAGATAGACTCTTCACCACATCTTCTCTAATTCTCTTCTGTTTTCTTATTTCCTTCTCCTGTCTTTTTGTTTTTTTTTTTTCTTCTATCATTTTCATTTTTATTTTCACTTCTTGCGGGCGCTAAAAAGCATATGCCATGCGCATGATGGATATCAGGATACGATTTTACGACTTTACGATTCATGGAATGGAGGTAAACGGATCGCGACGATCCGAATTTTATCATAGATAATTAATATTACTTTCTGGATATCCTTCCTCGTAAACAACCAACCTAGCGGATCCCAGTTATGAATCGCACACATTAATCAGAAAAAGTGTCGATTACTGTCAAGACCATTCAAATGGTATAGACGAAAGAAGGATGGCGATGTCCCAGTCGATCAGAGTCCGGCCCTTGTAGCCTAACATCCCTCTCCCCATTCTTCCGTTTTTTGTTCTCCCACTTGAGATACCCCATCTGCAGACAGGTAAGAAAGAATGTGATGAGAAGAGCAGCGAGACTGATCGAATGCCCGAGAGTGTAATGCGGCCTTATCGAAAGACTTGTTAGCGCCAACCTCCCCAAACAATCCACCTGCATATCTGGGTATCTGGGTATCTGGGTATCGGGGAGATGCGTACTCGTCTCTCTGAAGATAGATGAACGTGCCAATGAAAGCCGAACAATTGGCCAGGGAAATCACGACCCCCACGCCAGTCGCTCTGACGTAGTGCGGCGCAAGATTGTTCGAGACCCACCCCTAGAAAAGGAAATTCATCTGTTAGCCAGCTGGTAACCCTAAGATAATGACGTCACATCTCGCGAAATCGACCATACCATGAGAATCGGAGAGCACTGGAAGACGCCAATGCCAATAAAGAATGTGCCAGCGTATTTGACGGGGTTACTATTGGACGCTAGCAGCATGACGTAACCCGCGGCCCCGAGTATAGTGCCACCGAGGATGAATGGTCCCCTGAGCTTGACCTTGTCGGAATAGTACGTTGTTGCTATGACGGTGATGAACGCCGCGATGTTTGGTGGTACTGTGAAGAGCTGTGCTATCGTCGACTTGTAGCCCATCCCGCGGATAATCGAGGGCAAAAACAACGAGAAGCTCTGCCCAAGTGGTCAGCATTGCAAGCAAACAATCCACAACCATCCGAGACGCCGCCTTGTTCAGAGCGTGACAGAAAGGAGAACGGTTAAGTAGAAGCTCATACGTAAAGTGGCACGAGGAGGAAGAACCAGATGATAGCACAAAAGTACGTCTGGGGCGCAAGGAGAGACATTTTCACCCAGTACCAGCTAAATCGCTCTTCGTGGACATCGGTCGAAGTCGCTCCGCTGGCATCTAATCGCATGTATCGCAGGACGTATTGGCGCTCTTCGGGGGTGAGGAATTTTGAGTCCGCCGGAGTGTTGGGCATGAAGAAGAAGCACACGATGCCGAATACGACGGTAATAGCACCCTCGACTATTAATTCCAATGCAAGTCAGTTTCAGAATTTCCTCACTCAAAGCTGGAGTGAATGTTGATTAATTTGAACAGCAGGGAAACGTACTAAAAAAGATCCATGGCCATTTGTTATAACCTCCGTGCTTGATCTGCCCTAGACCTGAGGCGAGGAGACCACCGAAAGCGCCAGACAGCGGTGCTGCGCAGTAGAAAAGTCCGCAGCGTAGCATCATTTGGTGTCGCCGATAAAACATGGCCAAGTACACAATGACTCCCCCGAGAATACCGCCCTCGAAGAGGCCGAGAAGCACGCGAGCAGCCACTAGCCCGCCAAACGACTTGGTGAAACCCATGAATGTGCATATAAGACCCCAGCAGGTAATGAGAACTGGCAAGTAGATACCTGCCCTGACTTTCTTGATGATCCAATTGCTTGGGACATCCACTAGGATGTAAGGGACATAAAAGACGAGCAGTGCCACATTGAATTGTGTTCCAGTATCCATACCGAGGTCAGTTGTCAGACCGTCGATTTTGGCGTTGCCGATGTTGCTCCGATCGATGAAAGAGAATAACCTATGTACATGCAGGGCACGATGACGCCGCATACCCAGGCGTTAGCCAAGCGCTCTGGAGATATAATGAGGGAGGGCGATAGGAGGCGCCGGTTGATAAAACAGGCAACTTACCAGATTCCAAAGAGCCAAGGCACGATGTGGAGGTCAAATTTTCGATTCAATCGCTTCTCAAGTTCCAGATCCTCTTCGAAGTCTTCGTCGCCGCTCGACTCCTTCTGGTCGTACTCGATCTTTGGACGGTGTTCTACGTCCACCGCCATCGTGGAAATTCCGATACCGTGAGCAGTAAAGGCCGGATTTCCGTTTCGCCAAGTCAAGACGTTCTGACTCGTATAGGGAAATTGAGAGGGGACATGGGAAATAAGAGAGCCGCAGCTCTAGGTTTCACTTCATATTTAAATTAAACATGCAAGATCCGAACCGCTTGGCGGACCCGATGAAAACGACTGATTCAATACCACTCCCCGCATCCTTTAAGCAATGGGAGAAATTGCCGGACGTACATTTGGTCCGAAACCGTGTCGGCAGTTCTCGTCACCACCATTCGGTCCAGTAAGACGAAGGTGACAGGAAGGTTTGCACGGCCTGCAGATCTGGAGGGTATCACTGAGAGTGGCGACCAAATCGGACTGGTCACAAGCAACTGAACGGCTTGGCAAACCTGGAGAGGAACATGCAGTTTCGTTTACCACTCATTTTGATTGCATGCAATAAACCATGAGAACTAGAATTTAATCAAGAGTACATTTTCTTATAGCCTAAGGTAAAATGATTACCGTTCAATTCAGAAGCCGCTCGCTCTTGAGGGTCGCATCGTTTCATACCTGTTGACTCAAGGAATCGAACATTGCCAGTCGCCTTATGAGATCAAACTCGGAATAGCTTCACCAATCCTTGCGCCCCGCGAGGTAGCATCACAGTCACCCATGTGTACCCCGCTCTACCCCGGTTTCCCGGTAGTTATTCTCCAATTTCACTCTAACCAGCGCCGGCACTCTGCGATCCGCGCAGCGTCTACTGGATACATAGCGTCGCAGGGATGCCACATGACCAGTGACAATTCATCCACTGAAGAAAAGGCCAGCTCATCACTCGTTTTGCAGATTGGCAAGTGGAGATTGCGACGGCCCGGGACCATGGATAAGCTATTCTTCTACGTTGTGTAGTTCTGGTTCACTCGGCGACATCAGTATCATTAGCCTAACTATGTACGCATCTTTCGCGTTCTATGTCGAACCCCCATCCCTCCTCTCCTCGGTGTTAAGGGTGCATATCGAGAAAACAGCAGCAACCTCTCTATCTCCGGTATTGCCCTGAGCGTTGGCATAAAAGTTGAATTCGAATCCCCGCCGGAGATAGTAAATTCCATACGGATTCTTGTCAGGCTCGAATGTTCCAACATCGGCCTCCCTCCCCATTTCAGGATTCTGTCGATTTCGCGTGATTCGGATTTGGGTTCCCGGGGCCACGAAAGCCGGAATCAGAAGAACGTTCGAACCAAACGCGTGATTCGAGACCAACGCCGCCCCTGATCGGATTTCCCTGTTAAAACGCACAACTAGGCAAGTCTGCTCTCCCATTGAGCCGCAATACGGCGTCGCACCATCCAAGAAGCGAATGACTTCACTGTGGACATGCTTCCAAAATTTGATAAGCTCGAGTTTAACGGGAGTGTCGATTGCGTCGTTGTCGTCCGTGGCTGTGGCAGCGATGCCATCCGAGTACCTGGAGCTGAGATCGCGGAGCCAGGCTGTCGCTGTTTCCTCGTCGTTTACGTCTGGAGGTTCGACCTGCCTCCAGGCATCGCGGAGAAGTATGGTCATCCTGACAACTTCTTGTTCGTCCGCAAAACAGATGGGGCGGAAAATGGGATCTAAGGCACTCGGGTCCTCATCATCTGCCGCCCGAAGAGTCCACATCGTTGATTTGAGTGTAGGAAAAGTTAGGAATTGTTTTGAACAAAATCCCTAATTCTATCTTATAAGTGGGGGAGGAGATGGAAAGGGAGCTGAGCGGCAGGTATTGATGAAACGGGGAATCTGAAACATATATGGGAGCCGCCAGTGAATCATCTTTGTGTTGGTTGCTCGTTGGAGCCTGTCGACCCAACAGACGTCCATACCGAGGAAGCCCCCCACGGGTTTTTCCCCTCCTAAAGAGGGTTTCTCGACCGATTCCCATCTTCTGGCCGAAGTGGAACTAGTTTAAAACATCTCAGTTTGGCACTCGTACGTTTATGTGAGATGATGAATGCCCACTCTAACGAGAGCCATGCAAATCTGGCCATCTGCTATATTTTCTGATCCAGGATGTTGTCGATCTCAGGGAGTCTGAGGACCTCCACCCACACTAGTTGTGACTGAAACGAATACCTTCGTATATAAGCCACCTTCCTATCACCACTCGGTACTACCCCATTTCAATGCACGGCCACTCCAGGTACTGATGCTTACCAAGTATAGGAGATGAGACCTGGAATATTCCGAGTCGCTTTGAGATCCCACTGTATTGGATCATGACGATGACGAAAACTATTGGAGTTGCCCCGTTACCAGCCCATTAAATCTTAGTTTCAGGCTCCAATGGAACTATGGTTCAACGTCGGAGAGGTCGCCCTGGCTTTAGGAATTCTTGGCTAGTCTTAGTTCCTCGGAAAACTAGGGTTCGCTATGAGGGCGAGTAGAGATGTGATGGTGAGACAAATAAAAACCAGGTTTCATGAGCAGTGCTAACGCATCTTCAGTGGATATGTATTCCGTCGTTTGTTGATGCCGGTTCACGGCAACAATTCGTTCCCGACCTGGGCTGCTTACACCTTTTCAACCCGTTCCATGGTCAGAGCTGGGAGCCAACTGACTGGCATGCGTATGATAGCATACCACTTGTTAACTTTAATTGGGCGCTTTTATACGTTGAATCTTGGGGACTAGTTATCTCCAATGGATGTGCTTCCCATTTGGACTGCATGGCCACCAGGGTGAGCCAGATGATGTGGAATTGACCTTGCCTATGCCAGGTCGGGCATTTCGGAATGGGATAACAAAATGCCTTTGCTGCTTGGTAGTGTGCCAATACGTCCGCTTCTTAATTCTGCAGCACCGCAGCGATGACGGGCTCTAATAATGGCCAGACCGGCCTGACGATGGGAATAGTGATCGACGTCCGACCCAAGACATAATGCCCAAGATTGACCCGATCAGGCAAAATAATGACAAAGCTTAGGGATTGCTCCAATGAAAACCAAACCTCAGTCTTGGGCCATTTTGATTGAGCTGGTCCGTCGTATTCATCGCGTAGGGCTGTTTCCTTTTGCGAAATGACCAGCAATGCCTCGTTACGTATGTATGTACACCATCCGACTGATCCGAGTGCACAAAAAACCGGGATAATTCACGCGGCGAGGCACACAGGCCGATGGCGGGGGCTTCCCGGACCGTAATACGGCGGAACATTACAGAAAGGGAAATTCAGCAGTGGTTGAGCTCTGGGCTGGATATTGGAGAATTCTTCAACATCTCCAATATAAATACGGGAGAAGAGCACTTCCAACATCATGCTGATCGTTAATAGCGACATCAGCTCAATACCACCTTCTAGCCTTACAAGCATTAGTTCAAGGAAAACATGATGTTTGCAACACCAATCTACTTAACCCGTTCTCTTTTCTTTTTGTTATTGGCGACAGCAGCAGCATCCGCCAAGTTCCCCCTTGTCGATACAACATCCGGGACGGCTCAAGGGTACTATCCTGAGCCAGATGTGCGCGCCTTCTTATGTATTCCCTACGCCCAGCCTCCGGTGAAATCACTGAGATTCAGATCGCCACTGCCAATTAAGCAGAAAGCAAAGGGTGTTATTGATGCGACTCGGTTTGGCTTATCCTGCTACCAATACCGCACGGGAGTGCCTGGAGCCACTTCTCTCAGCCCGACCACAGGAGAATCGGAAGACTGCTTGACGATAAATGTGTGGACATCCGATCGGGGTCCTAGGAGTGCGAAATCGGTTTTTGTCTTCATGTATGGAGGCGCATTTGCAGAAGGGACATCTGCTATTCCCAGTATGTCTCTGGATACCCCTGGCCGGTGATCTTGTTCTACACTAACGCCTCGGTAGTGTATGATGGGCGTCATCTAGTATCCGCTCACCCAGATATCATCGTTGTGACATTTAAGTAAGTCAACTGGACCATCTTTTATCGAATATCCTCTAACCATCAGGTTACAGCTACCGCGTCAATATCTTTGGGTTTGCCAATTCGCCCGCGGTGCCCGAAAAGAATGTGGGGTTCCGGGATCAGAGGCTTGCGCTCGAGTGGCTCCGCGATAATATCGCAGCCTTTGGCGGGGATCCGAAACGAATGGTCCTCGGCGGACAATCGGCCGGTTCAATGAGCACCAGCATGTACCCCTATGCCTATCCCACCGATCCCATAGTACGTGGGCTCATTACAGAGAGCGGAGAGGCTACGAATCCTCGACCGGATGACGGTACTCGGTGGACCGCGCTCGCGGATGCTCTCGGTTGCCGATCAAGTAACTCGAAGGAAGAGCTTCGATGCATGCAAGAGGTCGACGCCTATAAGTTGAAAAGAACTCTGAGCCCCGAAGAGCTGAACCCTCTTTCTTCTCCGGCTGACATTCATCCGACTCTTGATAACGTTACCTACTTCGGAAATGACGCGTACCCGTCCCTTGGTGCCGCTGGCAAGTTTGCGAAAATTGTGAGTCGGGCTAAGCAGTAATTTCTGTCTTGAAATAAGAAATTAACCCTTAGGATAGCCTGCTCTTCGAGGTATAATGAACAACGAAGGCCGTAGTCTTACACCGTTCACGCCAGAGGGGCTGGTTAACGAGACCATCGCCGACTGGCTAACCGAAATTGCCTTTAATTGTCCAGCAGCCGGTGAAGCTAGGTAAGGCCCACCAAGACCTGTGACCTGGCCCAGCTAACTAATCCGTGCCTTTAGAGTATGGGCAGCTCATAGGATACCATCTTGGAGGTACCGATACTTTGGCGAATTTCCCTCGTTGGCGGTGTACGACTGGATGAAAGCTTACCATGGAGGTAGGCTCTCTCTCTCTCTCTGCCTCTTCTTTGCACCTTATTCCGTTCGAAATGCGAGCTAATATACCGCTAGCCGATATCCCCTTGCTCTTTGGGACCATTAACAGTGTCCACCTACGGGATTTGGAACCGTACGAACTCGAAGCCCAAAAATATTTCCAGCAAGCTCTGGTCACGTTTGTGAAAGATCCTCACGATGGCCTAAAGAATTTCGGTTGGCCAGTCTATAACCCAAATAGTAAGTTACATGGGGTGTATGAGGCTGTTGCCACACTAATTCTGGGGGGTTCGTAGCAACGAGTTTAGTCGAGTTGTTCAAAAACAACTCTCCTATAGCCACATTTACGGAGGCTTCCACCTACGATACTATTTGTTTTCAGTTCTAAGAGGGAGGAAATTTACCTCGCTACTTGGCCGACCTCATGTTAAGTCCCTTGTTGCCAACGCCCTCCACCTGAAAGAGGACGGGCAATTCTAGGTAACAATAGTAAACTGCGCGGAGAATGGGAGGAAGGTGGTTACTCGTGAGAGCCGGCGAGTTCCTCTTAACTGGGAGTGTTAAGTTGCGAGAGGAATGCATGGGCCACCCTTTGGAGTGGGCCGCAATCTGCCGCGCTCTCGATGGGAGGCGATGATTATACTCCTTTAAACGAAAAGTTGATGACAGTGTTGCCTTTTCCCCGCCCCTGAAAAGGGGAGTTCTCTGCTACAACCTACCCTCCACTGGGACTTAAGGAATGGCATCAGCAAAGCTGAAAGTGATGGCATTGCACTATCCGACTTTTCCTTCCGCTTTTAACTAAAGATGGAAGTCTTATTTCTCAAACTAGCAACCTCCTAAATATTGAGGTATTAAGGGCCCCGTACGTCTTGTTGGGGAGCTCGGAGCGACTTCCAGGAAGTTATGGTTGATGCCGCCCATTAGCCACTCATTTCCTGTTGTACCATGTGTCAGGCTGGCCCGAGTTCCTCTCAATATCAGGAATGGAGCAGATAGGAGCGTGCTACGGATATTAGTTAAGCCCCTATTCTTGTACTGGTGTTGGCTACTCTTTATAAGTTGCTAGTAATTATAGTGTCGCTAACTGCATTACTTATAGCGAGGAGTATCTCCTTGTATTTAGTCTACCCCTGCCTCGGGTCCCTGTTACCGCCAGAGGGCGTCTGGACACTGAAAATCATGACATTCCCGGATGAACCACCGAGCGCAAGACATCCTGCGATCGAAACCCCTTCATGGATATTCCAAGACGCATCATCCGGAAGGAGGAGGATTTCTCTACCTTTCCAAGTCACACGGGAAAAGTGTGTTTCCAGGCAAGGGGTCTGCTGCTGCTTGACTGGGTTGTCGAATGTAAAGGCAGTTCCGTTGATTAGAATTAGCTTCCTGTCTAAAGAAAAATGAAAAGAAGTAATTTTACCAGCAAGCCATGATCGAGAGAAGCAGCCGTCCGGTGTCCCAATGATAAAGAACCCAGGCCACGCGGCAGCGAAATGATGGCCATCCAAGACGCAGAGAGCGATTGGCCCACTATCTTCACGCAAATCTTCATAATGAGAGTCAGGCAGATCAGAGGCATACGAGCCACTCCAGAGGAGACGGGACACTGGCATACCATCATCGATACCCGTGATTTCGAACAAATAGTGTCTTATTGCTGTTTTCCTCAAGGAACTGAGGTTGGTACGGTGCCAACTGACGCAAGCCACGACCATTGATTCCTCGCCAGGCGACCAGGAAATGCTGTTCACCCTCCAACGGGTGTCCTTGGTGGTGAATAGGTCGAATGCCGAGACGAGGGACTCAAAAAATCCGCGCTCTTCCTCTGGAAGCATTATCGGGATACAATTGGCCGTGTATGGTTTATTCCAAAGGAGGAAGCCGCGGCCTTTCATCAACCCTGCGGCAAGCCTTCCGGAAGGTGAAAACGCCAAGACTCCAAAGTTGTAGTCGGGAGTTCGAAGGCTATGGAGGATAGAGCCAGACTTGACGTCAACCAGGTCGACACCAGGTGTACAATTGATCGATATTGCTAGCAAAGTGCTCTCTTGACTGAAAGCAAACCTAACAATTGGATAAATACCCCCGAGCCGTCCGGTCATCTTGAAGTGCGCGGGCGGCTCTGATGACGCTATGTTGACGAGAACAAGAACCTCGTCCAAAATGGTGATAGCTATAGAGCTATCAGGTGAAAAGGCCCACATGTGTGCGGATTCTAGGTATTTGATCGGGGTTGTTCGGCCAGTTAATCGAATCTTGCAAATCCCCGTGGCTGTCACCCACAATGCCGATTGCCCTGAAAGGCGGGTAGCGCAGATTTTGGTATCCGGGGAAAATACTATATCTTCACTACTGAAGCCGAGCCGTGCTTCAGTGTCCCTTAAGATCGGTAAATCTGCGGCATTAGCACTGCACTTGCTGCCGTTGGGGGAGGTGACTGCGTCTCTTGGGTGGCGCGAGAAGTCGAGGAGTTGGCCTAACCCCCAGATTCGAAAAGAACGTTCGTCGATCATGGCGGCGAGAAAGCCCCCGCAGACGGAAAACGCAACCGCATCGAATCTCAAGTTGCTCCGAGGCCTGGGCCAAGCGGGCAATTGGTAGGATTGTTGGCCCGGCCCATCCACAAGATATTGGCTGGAATCACCCAAAGACGAGAGTTTCTAATTATGCATTTAGCCACTAGTCTTCAATCAACCGAAAATAATCCTCTCATACCTGTAGGTCCCACAGCGAAAGGGAGTATGTAGAAGCGACAGCACCCGTTCTCCCATCAGGTGAGATCGCGCAGGCCAACCCAGGATGGCCAACCAATCGCACCATTATCGACATTGACTTGCTACTCCAGAAAGTGAGAGCATCCAAGTCCATTCCATCATTCGTGAAACGACTTAAAGTAACGAGGATATCACCACTCGGGGAGAATATTGCAGAAGCCAGGGTCTCCTTTTGGGAGAACGTCAAGTAGTGCATCGAGCAGGCTTTGGTATCCCATAGGAGGGCGCCATTGAACCCCCTCCTGTTTATCGCCAGAAACCGACCACCTGAAGAGAAGTCCAGGCTGGAGATATAGTCCTCGTCGCTGCACTTAACCTGTTGGACAAGATTTCCTGTTTCGGTTTCGTAGATCTCGAGAAAGGAAGTCTGCAGAATCTCCCCAGGATGCAGCGGGGTTAGGCCTTGACATTGATATATTTTGGCGGCTTTCTTAGAGCGAAGGGATGGAAATGGTTGAAATTCATGTAGTTCGGTGATCTGTATAGTCATGGTTTTGCCATCCGGGGTCATGGTCAATAGTCCACGTCTTTTGATGACAGAGAGTGAACGCTTTGTTCCTACTTCCCATATGTTGATAGACTCTCGTGTGGCGTCTTCAGATGCGAGTATACTGCCATTTCGGGAGATCAAGATGACCCGCTCGTGCCATGTAATATAACCAGCAGAGCTGCCGTCAGTGATATTCCACCTGGCAATTCTCCATTCTGATGCTCGGAAGATGAATTTCCCGTCTTGCGAAAAGCCCGGTGTAAACATGGGACTCGGACCATGTAGAGTCGAGGGGTTCCTCCAACGGGTGTTTATGGAGTAGAGATATGGGCCCCAGTCTTCTGATATTTCGGGAACTACTTGCAGACAGGATGATACGCGTTGTCGACAGTTCAGCCGAGTTGGTGCGCCCTTTGGCGCAAATAACATGGCCAAGAAGTAGACTTGGGTTGGATCCTCATCGATTAAAGTTTGGTAACGCACAGCGAATCGAAAGGCGTCCTGCATAAGATCTTCGAGTGACGCTTTGGCTCCCTTATCTCCGTCGGCGAGACCACCCCAGGCCCAGACCTTTGAAGAGGCATTTAACAACTCCTGAATCATTTGAATGCTCCGCGGAAGTTCCTTTAAGTAGGCCATTGCTTCCAGCCATGGGAGCAAACTGTCACAGAGAAAGGCGCCGACTAAGTGATAGTCTGTGAAACGATCGCCGGCTTTTATGACGTGCGTAACCCAGTGGCAATGGACGTATGATATATCCCATAGTCTCTGGACATCGCTCTTTGATGGCTTCCTGTTGATGATGGAGTCCATGTCAGGAAAGCTCCGGGGATGAAGAGTCGAGCATTCTTCAACAAGACATTGATGGGCGATTCGAGCATGGTCTAAGAGATGCGAGAGCGAGAGGAACGACAACTCCGCGTCTACTGCTAGCAAGTAGTCGCTGGCCGATTTATGAAAGAAGTACACCTTACCACTCTGAAGGAGCAGAAAATGGCCACACTGCTGGATGAGCTCTGCGATCGGTCCAATTCCAACCGAACTGTGGTCATAAGGATAAGATTGCCGAGGGAGACCAGCGGCAATTGCCAATTCCGCCCAGTTCAAAACACGCGTGGCAAGCAAAACAACACGAAGTATGTCCTGACGGTATGTGTTTCCGGATCTCTTGTCCATGGCCAAAGTCCGGTCTAACATGACGCGATACATTCCGTGAAGGATGCTGCCTGGGTTGTTGCTTTGTAACTCTGACAGCCGGGCCGAGATCTCCCACTCTGGCACCTGGTAAAGTTCCTTCCAGACCATACTGACGTAGAGGAAAGTGTGTTCTGCAACTTTGCGGAGGAAACTGAGTACGTCGTTTTTGGTTTTTTGGTTCCATTTAGCCATGCCGTTGACCGATTGTTCGATGAAAACCTCGACGCTCTGGGAAGCCTTTTCTTCCATGGCCAGGTCAATAATACACCTTCCAGGGTCGGTTCCGGTGATTCTCTCAAACTCGGATGAGGGCCGGCTCGTGATTAGCCACTTGACCTTAATCTGTGGGAGTTTGAACGGCTCCTTTTTTATGTATTCGAGAAGCTGCAAAACCGGGCGATCGTCACGACATTCATCTATTGCATCTATAACCAGGTACACGACTTTGGAGCCTATGCAGTTGGCAAGCATGGCTCTCAGCAGACCCCATAGTTCCCTGAGCTGGGCGCCGTTCAAGTCTTCCGGTGCCTTGTATTTGTCGCGTATCACGCCAATGAGACGGCGTTGGTTTTGAGCTAACCCACGAATGAGGCCTCGGAGTATTGCCGAAGCTGAGTTTGCTTTGTCGTCCATGTGCCGGCAAAAGAAATCACAAACAATGGCATCGCTGGATGCTGCAATTTCGGCAACAAGGCTAATTGCAAGGACCGTCTTTCCTTTACCAGGACCTCCAAAGATCCAGAGCAGGCGAGAGTCATCATTGTGAAGCCACGCATCATACGTCGCGTGGTCGAGGATCCAGTCCCAGCAAGCCGAGACTATCCTGTCGCTGACTGACTCGATAGCATTGGTTCTCGAATCATCTGGGCTGACCCGGAGTGCTTGAATAAATGCCGCATCACTTGCATCAGTATTGCCGCCGGTGATGAAGGCTATGTAAATGATTTAGCGTTTTGTGGGTAGGCTCAACATGGAGGACAACCTACTGAGATTAGTAGCCCCGTGCTGATTGCCAACCATATACCCATAGTTGGTCTGGGCGTGAACGTTCGTTGACGAGGGCGACATGTCAAATCCACTCATGGCTCTGGTCGACCCAGCCTCTATATTCAGGGGCTTCGGGTCGAATTGCTGATTAACAACGGCTCCAGTGTGACCTGAGGTACCGACACTAATGTCGAGAGGGGGGGGGGAATGAGCAGAAAAGAAAACGAAAAGAGAGATAGAAATACCAGAAAAGGGTATCGGTAAAAGGGTTGGGGACACAGCAGTTCTTTGATTCTTTGTGGGTGCGGGAATCATCACTGGAAAACAAAATCCCCAACTCCAGCCGTTTTGCTGTAACAACTATCAAATGTTTTGTGTGAGCGCTAAGCATAATATTGCATGAGCTGAACCTGCTGAATGCCTTGGCTCTGGATGACGATTGGTTCCGGCTTGCTCATGGTTGGTGGCGGAGTATGCTAGATGGTATTGGGCGAGGTGCCACCGTCTCAGTTCCAGGGCTAAAGGTACCTCGAGATATTCATGTGGTCGGGGCGCAGCACATCTTGATTGGTGTTGCCTAACATCAGCTACTTAGAGAGAAGGTGGTCGTTAACAATGCCCCCCTTCGGCGACTCGGTCGCTCCTTGGCAGAGCCTGACTAGCGGACGACGCATCAGCATAGCCTCAATGGCCTCAAGCCCAAGAGAGATAAAAAGACGGTCAGCTCGGCGCGACTTGACCTGGCCTTCTCGATTTTCCCCCTCAAATCAGACCCGCAAATTACCATACATCCTTTCCCCCCCTCTCCCCCTCCCCCACCAGCGCCATGGAAGCTCTATCTGGCATCAGCGCCCTCATCCCCATTGTTATCCAGACCTTCGACGGCATCCAGGTAGCTCGAGGCTTCGAGGACGACATAAAACTCTACCAGATTCGTCTTACCATCATCCAACTCCGACTTTCACGATGGGCCGCGGCAGTCGGACTCGGCCACGACCCAGCCGAGGGAGAACTAGCAAATGATGCGCTTGAAGCCGCAAAGTCTAAGTTTTCAGGCTCAGATGAGATTGAAACTGCCGAAGAAGTCATAGACAAGATCAGAAAGGCCCTCCAAGATGCGCAAGAGGCGTCAAGAAAACTACAGCACGAAGAGGCCTTAGACCAAGAGACTACTACTGAGGAGGAGTTATCACCGCCGCGATTTAAGCGCCTTTATCAAAAGCTCCGCACACTCACCCAAAAGAGGCTCCACCGCGCCAGCGTCCACTACAATGGAACAAAGTGGGCACTCTATAAAAAGGACCAGTGTGAGGCTCTGACGGCGCAGCTTTTGGCCCTTATCGAGCAGCTGGAGCAGCTTGTCAAACCTGCAGACCAACAACTGGATGAGCTTACCCAAGATGACTGTCACTATATGGGCGAGAGCCTACGAACCTTACTTGAAGTTGTGGGCGAGTCTGACCCGAGACTATCTTCGGCTGCAACAAAGAGCCTCGAGGAGGATAAAGTGGCCTCTAGCGTGTCTGTCTCAACAGGTACTAACTATGGGATGGTGGTGGGAGTAAACAACAAAGAGATTAAGGGTATTGTTTTTGGGTCGAATAGTACTGTGAACAACCAGTGGTAAGAACCTACATTTGTACCTAGCACCAAAGGCAGATATCAGAGCTCTGGACCGGCCCCCCAGACAGAAGGATATTTGAATAAAGGTGAAGTTCATTGGTGCTAGGGTTGAAATGGATGAACGGGACTTGAAGCTCGACCGCCTTGTTCAATATACCATCGAGTCCGCAGTTTAATAAAAATGGCCGAAGCGACACTTCGATCGAACGCGACCAGGCAAAGACAAAAAACACATCTCACATGGCCTCGTAGAAAGCAATATACGCATTGTATAGTAAATAGGTTTGGGAACTCGCATGCGCTTAGGAAATAATCCAGAGTATAATCTTGGCAACTTGAATTGACTCTACTCCGACTGCGTTCCACGAACTGGCTGTAAAGGCCGTTTACCTTGTTGGCACCGATGATTCTAAGGATGCCAAAGGCTTGTTCCATGCTTCTAATGGCCTTGTTGAGGCTTGGAAAGAAATCTACAATGTAGCCAGCTTCAGCCCATTGAAGATTGCCTCAGTTTACCTTCACCTACCATAGCTCGAAACGAGCGTCCGTATCCTTAGTTTTCATTTATGCTTTTCCTTTCGATATCGCAATGAGGAAACTGACATAAGGTTATTTTAGCCAGGGGGTGCAAGATTGAGACCTCATCTTGAGCTGAAACGAGCTGGAGCATACGATGAAAGCCGTGAGCCGTTTTATTCATATATTGCCCTCCGGCGGCAAATCCAGGGCTAGGATGGGGGGAGGAATGAGTATTCTCGGTCCCCTTCCTCCGGTTTATAAATGCCAACCCGACAATAGAAGGCTTGCCCTCAAAACGTAAGTTAATATAGCTTCACAGTAGAGTTATCTCTATTTTGGATCTCTATTGGAGTGATTGAAGCTTTCTTGATCCTCGACCGTTCTTTTCCCAGAACAAAATAATCAAGAGTAGATTGTCACGGAGTTAGCAAGTCAACTATGACGAACGAGAAGCTACCATAGCCGCAGGCTGTCTTCCTTTTCCTGCTTCGAGAACGCCAGCCTTCTGCAAAATGGAGACACAGTCCTCCACAACCTTAGCCTCGACACCTTCAGTCTTCTCCACAAACGTCACCGTCTTCAACCACTCCCGAGCGTCCTCCTCAGAGTAGTCCAAGTTTGTGCTGATGTACTTGACAGCTTCCTCCTGGTTGGCCCTGAAGTGCGCAATACCTTCGTCCAACTTCTCAAACAGATCCTGCACTCTCCGGTCAAAGGTTGAGCCGTCGTCGCTGACAAGTTTGGTTGAGGCAACGATCTTCCAGCTACTCCAGGGCGTGTAAATCTCACCGACACGGCGAATCTCACCCGAGTCATAGTACTTCTTGGACGTGAAGTGCTCCCACATGAAGAAGTCAGCCTCTCCGGAATTGACCGCATTGCGGAGGTTCTGGAAATTGTTGAGCACGACAGTAGAGGAGAAGGGTTCCGAGTTGGAAGGCGTAAGCCATCCCTGCTGGTCGGCTAGGACGTAGCCCATGACGTAGCTGCCGGATCCTATTCTCGAGACGCCGATCTTCCCGCCTTTCAACGATTCAACGGATGTGATTTCAGGACGGGAGGAACCAGTCGAGATAGCCCAGCCTGTAAACTGATTGTAAGCTATCACATCACCAATACCCAAGGGCTTAATGACTGGTTTATATGGAGTGAAACTCACACAGTGGGCTCTTGACGTAGGTTCCAACGAGCCGGTAGCCGCCATCTCCGGGGGCATCTTCCTTGCCCAGTCCAGCAATCCAGCCCTCGGTAAGCCCGATGCCGACGTCGATCTCCCCCGAGCGGATGGAAGTAATCATGTGACCCGTTCCGGACGGGAAGGGGACCAGCTCGGCATCAAGGCCGAAATGGGCCTTGGCAAAGTACAAGGGCGTCGAGAAATGCTCCGGCACATAGCCGATCTTGAGAGGGTTCTGAGCCATGGCTGTTTAGTTCTAGGTATATTGAATTGGAGTTCCGAAGTCGCAGCGTGAAGGATCAACAGGTACAATAGGAGATGAGTGTCTATAAAAGGTTTTGCTGCGTAGGGTGCGGGGGGTCATCCTGGTACAGGCAGGGGAGGGGACGATTTCGCTCATTATTGCGAACTAATCTAGATTTTCGAAGCGTGGCAAGGACAAACGGCAGTGGGCCGCGAGCTCCACAATTGACCTCACTCTAGCCGTTAGGAAGGAACAGGAGTGGACGGAATTTACACTACGCTCCAATGGGTTACTCAGGTATTTTTTGGGGAAAGGGGCCAGCCAAAAGCAAGATGGTGCCTAGCCAGACAGCCGATTATGTCACAAGTGGCGTTTCTACGAGGTGCGTTCCGTTTCTTTATCCCGTTATCGAACAGCTCATAAATGCCGCAATTCCGGAGCATCCAAGCGTCAGCTCGCCCAAGCAAGTGCCTGCCGATACCGGTTCATAGTCTTCTAAATCCTCTTAAACCAGATTTACTCCGCTCAGACGACTTATTCTTCACACGAAGACACATGGACTGCTATGGGCCAACAGCCGTCGACATCATCTTCCTTTGTAACGATGATTCAAATGTTCTTTTACACGATGATGTCAATTACGTCTGTAAAACTCTATACAGTCCCCTGGCAGGGGCGTATGAATGAGTCTTCATAGGATTCTCCCTGCGCACATTTCCCCTTCTCGTTTCCTGCACGAGAACAATTAATTGGGTGCCATGATTCATAGATCGGAAGATCGGAGCGGCTCCTGACATCGATTCACGCTCGAAGCTACTCTTCACCTTCAGTATCTTGTGGCTCATATTAATCATTCCATTTGGATTTACGAATACTGCCTGCTTAACCCATAGATAAACCGGAACAATTCTATCCTGAAAATCGCGAAGATAGTGAGAACAGAATTGATCTTCTTTTGTAAGCATCTTGACTATTTCTCCAAATACGAGGATGACAATGAGTCAATGCTACACAAATATAGGCTCGGACAGGACAGGTGATAGTCATGTCAACCCTTTGGAATTTGAGGCATTTTGACTGGCACCAACCAGAGTGTGTATTGGAGTCTCGCGCATGGTACGGCTACTAGTACCTCGAACGACGCTGAGAGCCACCCGTCGTTGTGGTTGCTTCTTGTGACCGTTTTGGGGCCTGGAAATCTTCTCCCCGACGCACCCCGCGCACAGCCGACCTGGTCAGGCCCCCATTGGAACCTGGGAGATCAGGCAGAATATTGTGCAATTCCCTGCAGAGCATTGGGATGAAGGGCTGGAGGGATTCTTAGCCGGCGAATTGGTTTGTCAGGGAGGGCATTTTCGTTCGCTGCCTAAACACCGCCAAAGGCTGAGAGTTCAATGTACCGCCCCCTTTCCACGCCTCCCAAACCTTCAATTTCAGCTGAATTAAGACGGAACCTGATCTCAACGAGCGTACAGTCTGCCGCAGATCTCTTCATCTTTAATCCTCAAGATCGGTCCGCAAATAAGCCCTTTCTAGGAGATATCCAATTCTCCACAAGATGATGGAGGCCACGGAAAGTGAGGCGTAGAAAGAATCTCGGTCAATTCCATCCATGCTTTCGCTCTCACTTTCGAGCTCTCAGTATCACCGACAGGGTCCCGACGTAGCCAGAGAAATCAATCAATGGATGACAAACGCGACGCGATCATCGCAACAAGGTTGAATGCCACTAAAGCGACCGACCAGCTCCTACTCCTGCCCCAACAGCCGAGTATACTTCCTCGTAACTACCCCAGAAAGTTCGAGCGAGTGGACCTAAAAAGTCTGTGTACCTCGCAACCCAGAGTCTTTAGACCTTCTATGGGGAATAAACTAACTCGACGATAAGAATTGGAATACAGTAACATATCATAATATCATCGGGAGGTGGTTTTTTCTTTCCCTTTTTTCCTTCCCTCACATCTGCAGGAAGCAGTGGGCCGTGATATGTCATTGGGTAGCATGGCCTAGCCTGGCTGGTCGAGCGAGCCATTGTCGTTCATTGAGGGATCTTCCCACTCTCCAGCCCAGCATACCAAAGAAATGCATGCGGGCGGGCAGGGCATCTCCGGCGTTGAGAGCTGACGGATGAAAAAATTATGCGTGCTCTTCAACTAAATTCTCGACATGTGAATACTAGTGACTTGTATGATAACAGATCTTCGGTCGACATCATATTATATTGCGCTGTTGAATAGTCCGTGAAATAGGCTGGCCAGATCGAGATTCCCCAAGCTACCAGATCGATATGGGCAGGCCTAGCCAGGACTCTGAGCATAATGCGGTCCAGCGTCGCTATCCCTCCTCGACTCGAAACTGGCCTCGAAAATCCCTCTCCACGTCAATTTCATACCGTGGTTCGCTTCATATATAAATCTCCGTGACAACTACATCCTTTTCTCTCCATCTTCTCTGATTCGACCATATCCTCCGAGGCAGGGAGTAAAGTAGGGGAGATTGCCGCTAGATTCAAAGTCCTCTTCGGAGATGGTCAAATCGTTCTCGAAGAACATGCTTTCTGGACGACGGGATAGGACTTCCGACAGATGTCCACTGTAGTTCCCAAGTAACCAGAGAACCTTGTGGAATCGACTTTAGCCGTGTTCAGGGGCGATCTCAATTCTCGGAAGTCGATAAGCGGTGCGACTTGGCCGTACTCTACAAGTTCCGTATCAGCTCTCGGCCCATTAGCTAAGCGCTTCCGTACCGACCAGACTCAAGGTCTAAACATCCTGGCTCTTCGTACTAATAAGCGGATATCTGTGTTGCCATCGACGAAGAGACGCTTCAGCGCTTTCAGACGGAGGGTCCTGAGTGCAGCTGGGTCTAAAACGGCAAGCACGGCGTGGTTCATCTCTCCGTTGCATACAAAATCGATAGATTGAAAGCAAAAGTCGATAGGCCTGAGGTACAGCTTCTCTTGCGGTAGTCCATTCACTAGATAGTGACGAAGCAATCCACGCTGTTGGCCGTGAACGGCCTCTCAAGCTCATCAAGCACGCGCAATAGCGGTCCCCTTGAATTGTTGAGCCACGCGCTAGGCCCGATCGAAGCAACCTATCGAAATCACATCTGCTGATGAATACCCTCTGGAATAGTGTTGTTTGTGGGGGACCGTGTGGAGTGCGGACCAGCACGACCCACAGAAACGGCGTGCGGAGGACAGCTGTGGTTGAATCCCCTACGCCCAGACGGGAGATCAAACTTTCCCCGTTGAAACCAACCCAATAAATCAGCCACGTCATCGGTGACATGTTTCTGATGCTGTGGCGCAACAAGCTCCGACCCCCTGCACTATCGGAGTTTGAAAATGGAGATAACATGTTGACGCCGGATTATTAATGTTAATGGAGCACAACCCATGTGGATCAGACGGTGAAGTTTCTCTGCTAAAGTGAACATGCCTGAGCTTAGCATGAGGACCATGCTCTTGTGTGATAGACGCGCGCATGGGCACCGAGCGGGTTCCTGCACATGGCTGACATGCAAACGGACGACTCGGATGGGACGGCGATGCCTTAGATAAAAATTATTATTTAACTTAAATCCGAATGTAAGCTCGCCCAAAACCCGCAAACCAGGTGATTGAGACGTCGAAGTTTATTTTTATCTCCGGCTAATTGAGTGTCACGACTGGACAATATTCCACAGAACTCAGGTATAAATTAGGGAGAAGAAGCCACTGCCTTTTTGTTAAGACATTCATGACAACTGCATCATCACCAACTGGCCACTGAACACTTCACATCACCTCTTTTACTTCCAAAAAGAAAAACGCACGAGCAGATATGGCTTTCCCAACCCCGCCAGAGCCCAAGACCGAGCTCGGTCGTTATCGAATTCTTTCCAGCACCGCTGGTGTCCGTGTATCCCCGCTTGCACTTGGGGCTATGTCCCTGGGAGAGGCATGGCAGGGTTTATTGGGTTCCATGAACGAGGAGCAATCTTACAAGCTCCTCGATGCTTTCGCAGATGCGGGGGGGAATTTCATCGACACTGCCAATGGCTACCAAAACGAGCAGTCAGAAGAATATATCGGCAGGTGGATGGCCAGCCGGAAGAACCGAGATCTCATGTTCTTGGCGACAAAATTCACGAACAATTACGTCTCGCACCGGCTGGGTTTCGGCAAGACGGTGAACTACGGAGGAAATCACAGAAAGTCGCTTTATTTATCCGTCAATGATTCTCTTCGCAAGCTCCAAACGGATTATATCGACCTTCTCTACATCCACTGGTGGGACTGGTCGACCTCCATTGAAGAAGTCATGGACGCTCTCCACATCCTTGTCCAGCAAGGCAAAGTGCTCTACCTGGGTGCCTCGGATTGTCCCGCTTGGATAGTATCCGCCGCAAACACATACGCCAAGTCTCAGGGTAAAACCCAGTTCTCCGTTTATCAGGGTCGCTGGAGCTTGATGGAACGTGACTTCGAAAGGGACATCATCCCCATGGCGCGCCATTTCGGCATGGCGCTCTGCCCGTGGGGTGTACTTGGTGGAGCTCAGCTGCAAACCACGAAACAGCTCGAGGAGCGTGCGAAAAACCACGAGGGAGGCCGCAGTGCAGGGCAGACCGAGCAAGCTCGCAAAGTCAGCGCAGCTTTGGAGAAGATTGCGGAGGAGCACGGAATCGACAGCATCCAGCAGATTGCTCTCGCCTATGTTAGACAAAAGGCCAAGAACGTCAACGTCATCCCCCTCATTGGTGGCCGGAAAGTTGAACATCTTCAGAACAACATTGCAGCGTTGAGCATCCGGTTGACTGATGAGCAAATCAGCCAGATCGAGAACATCCAAGACTTCGACATTGGCTTCCCCATGAACTTCATTTCCGGTGATCCGAGGCTCGGGTTTCAACGATCTCCTCTGCTAGAGTCTTTGGTCGGCGCCAAGATCGACTACAGCATCTGATACAGTTTCCTCGGGGGTTGAGATATACTCAATATAACAATTAATAACTCTGGGGACCCAAAATAATACATGTGTGAAATCTAGGCTCTCGTCATGCTGTCTCATTCCGTTGGGACTAACAAGGGCCCTGCATGACAAGAAATTAGAAGATCCGCAACTCCCAGTTGTAGTCCTAACTATCAACGAAGGCTGCTAAGATTTAAAAGCTGGGAGTAGAACACCTAATCACGCAAATAGAGTACAGTTTGAATAATACTAATAGAACCGTGTGTCAAGTATTTGAAAGGGTCTACCGTGTCAAGCTCAAGGCCCACTGGCTTGGATCTCTTGATAAGCTCAAACAGAGATGAAGGCAAAACAGGAACAGAATTCTCAAGGCTGCATGTCCTCGTTACCACAGTAATAAATTTAGCAAGCGCCCAGCCGGCTCTAAGATATACGACTACTGCTTTGACAGGGGCTTTGGACCCAAATATTCAGGCATCACGCGACTCGTGTTGAATTGATCAGCTCTGTGGATGTCCAACCTCGTCTATTTTCTCGGACTCTAACCTAGTCTCCGGTTCATGGCGATGGCTGAATGGAGTTTGGCATCTCTGGTGCCATCGTTAGCCCGAATATTGACTGGGTAATTCGATGCATGGATGCGTACAAGTTGCCTGCGATACTCTACAACAATGGAGCCATGCACAAACTCATCCTTCTATCTACTCCCTCTTTACCTCCCAGTCCGCCAAGAACCTCCCATGCACTTTTCGTCCCTTCAGCCCCTTGACCCTGAGAGCCCTCTCGCTTCCCGGTAGCAGATCTACCATATTGTCCTCCCACAAAGGCTCCGGGTCCTCCTCCTTCTCGCTCCCGTCGTACACGGGCTCCAACCATACGCCTTTGAGCGCCTGCTCAGAAGACACAGTGACAATACTCTCCCAGCCCTCGGAGTTCTCCGCGGCGTCGGTCACAGTCACAGATAGGTTGGTGCCGGTGGGCCAGTAGAGGTAGCGGTACGGCTCGGGCCAGTCGACGAAGCGAGCGAGCTCCTTGCCGGAACCGCTAACGAGGGTGGCTTCCAGCACGACGAGCGTGTCTTCGGTCCATGAGGGGACACTTTTCAGGGTCCGGATTTCGGTATTTCGCCCGGCCTTGAGCGAGACGGTGCGCTTGGTGGCGTCCCCGAGCTCGGTATACTGACCCGACGCAAAGTCGTACGCCCGCAGCACGAGATCGCAGACGACCTCCTCGGACGACGTGTTGTGCGCGAAGATTTCGAAGCTGGGGACGACCGACGCATTGGCCTTATCCTCGTCGACCCAGCGCGTGGCGGGTTTCCTCTCGACGCCGACGGTGACGGGGGCGAACTCGCGGCGGATGGTGTAAAAGGCGGGTTTGGGCCGGAGAAAGTAGTCGACGTACGCCCACGAGGTGACAGGGTAGATGTCATTGAATTGCCAGATGATGGCGCCGGCGCATTTCTGCTCGCCCTCGCCGTTGAACAGGCGCTTCCACGAGCGCAGGGCGTAGCCGTAGGCCTCGGACTGCATGAGCTGCGACGAGTATACGAAGTTGTCGAGCGACGTCATGTCGAAGCGAAAGTTCTCGGCGAGATAGCGCGCGATACGCGTGTGGGCGCCGTGGCCCTTGTTGTGGCAGTCGATGAGGCGCGATTGCGGGTGTCGCTCCTCGGGCCGGGCGCCGCGCGTGAAGTGGTCGACGGTGCGCTTGATGGGGAAGCCGTGCATGCCAAACTCGGACACGAAGCGGCCGCTGACGTTCTTGTACTCCTGGTACGGCAGCTGTTCGAGATGCCACACGGACCATTGGTGGATGTCGCCGACGGTAGTGTCGTTCGCCGTCCGGCCGCCCCATGGCGAATTGGCCCAGTAGGCAACGTCGGGACAGTGTTCCTTGGCGACCTTGGGGAGGACATCAAGGAATATTTTGCGTTGGGGGAAGTTGGTGTTGTCAAAGGGTCCAACGAGGTCGTCGTGGTCGTATTCAACCCTGTGGGGAGCGTCTCATTAGTATAGGACAAGGCATTGAGTGAGGCTCGGGTGGGGATCACCTACTTGTCCCAGTCATTCAACATGAAATCCTCGTTGCCGCCACAAAGGAGCGCCAAGGACGGGTGATTCCGCATCCTCTTAGTGTGAACCACGGCCTCCTTCTTCACACTCTCAATGTACTCGTCATGTATGGGCCAGTCCCCGCAGGCAAAGGCGTAGTCGTGCCACACGAGCAGTCCGTTCTCGTCGCAGGCGTCGAAGAAGTCGTCGGTCTCGTAGATGCCGCCGCCCCACACGCGGATCATGTTCAGGTTGTTGAACTTGGCGAGGCGCATCCAGTCGAAGTAACGCTCGCGCATGATGGTGGGCAACAGATTATCCGCGGGGATCCAGTCGCCGCCCTGAGTGAAGATGTCGCGGCCATTGACGCGGAACATGAAGGTAGTGCCGGGTTCATCTTTCAAAGGGGTTTGGATGAGCTCAACAGTGCGGATGCCGAAGCGTGTCGAGGTTTCATCAACCGTCTGTTGATCGGATGACACGAGAGCGACGTGGGCGGTATATAGGTTCTGATCGCCTTGGCCGCTGGGCCACCAGAGCTTAGGTGACTTGATGTCGAGTGAAACGAGGCCTTTGCCCGATGCGTCGAGGGTGGTAGTACCCGTTCCTATCTCGGAGGTGCCCTCGGTCACGGTCACCTTAGCCGAGGTCCCTTCCTTGGCGTTCACGGCTTCAATGATGGTCGTGGCAAGACTCGCCGAATGATCCCTCTTCAGGGTAGTTCGTACCTGCACGGAGTCGATCCTAGTCTCGTAGACGTCTAGGTAGACGGGCAGATAAGGCCCGGAGGTAAGCACGACCGGGCCCCAGTCCCAGCCCCAGTGACACTGTACCCACCGTCCAAAGTCAGAAGTCTTGATTCTCACTATCATGGTAAAGGTGGGCTAAGTTTGAACGTACCTGAGCCTTTCGGAGGTGCATGCGCTTCCTGTCCCGCATCATAGACTTGCGCTCGCCGTACTTGCCCTCCAAGACCTTTCCCGCCTTGACGGGGCTCTCGAACACAATGTGCAGCTCATTGGCTTCACCGGCGGGCTTGAGATGCTCCTTCACAGGCACGCGTGCGGGGATAAACATGTTGTCGCTCTTGAGAATCTCGGTGCCGTTGAGCGTGACAGTGGCGACGGTATCTAGGCCCTCGAAGACGAGATCGATGTTTCCCTGGACTTCGGGCGTGGCGAACGAGGTCCTGTATTCCCAGTCGACCTCCCCGACCCATTGTATCGCGCGCTCATTCTCACCAATTTTGTAGTCGGGGATGAGTTTGTGGGCGGCGAGCTCCATCTGCACGACGGAGGGGAAGGAGGCCACGGCCTTCCACTCCTTGAGCGAATCGGCCTGGCAGATACCGTTTGTGTCACCGGCGCGCCATTCCCATGCCGTCAGGTAGTGCTGCTTTCTGGCCATGGCTTGCTTATTTCGTCACGCAGTCGGGGTGAAAGATGAGGGAACGCGAGAGCGTAGCGACAGTGGTGAAGGAGAAGCGAAAGACAGATGAGAGAACGGGGAGGACATTTTAGAGCTGCCGTGTTGCGGTAAACACAACGTGAGCAGGGAGGGGTCCTCTAAAGTACAGAATAGGTGATGTTTATGCTAGGTTTCTCCCTGTTCGTCGTAGCAGCGTCGGGTTGGAGGGCCCGGCTTCCGGCAGGTCGAGAACCCGAGTCACAACCAAGAAGACTACAGATAGCTTGGAATCAGCCTTGAAACTCAGAGATAGCATTTGAAATTCGCCGGGACGAGAAATAGAGTCCGACGCCCCTCAACTCAAGCCCGAGCTTGAACTTGACCACGCGGGGACATGGTCGCAGAGCTGGCGCAGAATTTAGCTTGAGAATTGGAGAGGCGGGGGATCGCAAGTGGAGACATGACTTTAGCAACAAAAAGGGCCCGGGCACTGCATTACACTAGTTTGGCGGCGCATACACACCCGGAGGGTGGGGATCGGAGTGTCGGGTGCTTGCTATTTGAATATATGCAAACCCTGGAATCTGGCAGAAAGCTGTCGCTTCGGTGAACGAAGGCAAAAACGGGAGATTGCCGGGTGTCAAATCCGACGCAGGGCTCTGGAAGCAAGAGAAGGGAGGAGAGCCTTACCTGAGCATTTTCTCCCGTCTCTTATTCTCTAAGATTAAATATATTTAATATTCGGGAAGGGAGGAGGGGATTGAGGTCGAGGCGGCATTAATTGCGTTACAAACATCATTTACAACTTCGAGGTACGGGAAACAAACTGTAAGTAGTACTTATATAGGAATTCGTCAAGATTCCATTCTATCCACAGACATAGCCATCTCTTCTCATCTAAGTATACGAGATTGATCTAATTAAACGTCTTAATGGCACCAGAACACTCGCCCGATTCCAAGAGCCCCTGTAGAATCTCCAAGTCCTTGTAGCCCTGCTCCGGCGTCTGTCTTGGGTCGACCTCGCCTTTCTGAATACTCTTGGCAAACGCCACAATCTCTGGCTTGACTCCGACACTAAACTCGAAAATCTTCTTCTCCTCGGCCTTCTCACCGTCAGTCCCTTGCTTCGTAGTGGTTACTTCGACAGGCGTGAGCCGGACGGCGCCCTTAGTGGTGACCAGCTCGATGCAGAAGTCAGATTTAAACTCGGTGCCAAAAGAAACGCAGAACGTGCCACTTCGGCCACTGCCTGTAGTCAGCAGACCATGGACTGTGTCGACTGGTGGGAGCTTCTCTTGGATCAGCGACGTCCGCGCAGAGAGCTGCTTGACCTCCTGGCCCGCGGCAGCGAGGAAGGAGCGGATGCCTGCCACGAAGTGCACGCCGCCATCAAGGAGGAACCCGCCTTGGTAGTCAGGAATCTTGCGCCCTAGTTCTCAGTTAGCGACCGTTTCTCAAAGGGAATCTGTCTAGTTCTTCCTTCCTAAGACGCACAGTCTGTGTTGAAGTACTTGTCATCATCCTTGACAAGAGCGTACAAGCTGAAGCTAAACGTCACGATCTCGCCCCCGATGGCCCTAATCTGCTCTGTCGCATACGTGACCGACTCTAAGAACCTAAAATTCTCCGCGACGCCCCATATAGGCCGCGGCGCTTTGATGTCCTTGTACCATTCAATGAGCTCTCTCGCTGTTGCAAGATCCTTGGCGATGGGCTTCTCGCTGAGGACGTGCTTACCCGCAGCGATGGCCTTCTTGATCACAGAGGGCTGGCTGGGGATTGGCACGGCTACGGTAACAGCATGGATATCACTGCGGGAGAGAAGTGCGTCGAGCGTCTTGTCAGCGGAGGAGTCGTCCGAGTAGACGTCTACCTTGGCTTTGGCGCTAGAGGCGAGCGTCGAAGCTGACTTTTGGGAGCGCGAGTAGACGGCCTTGAGGGAGAAGAACTCGCACGCTTCAATGGCGGGGTAGTGCTCTGAGGTGGATTAGCAGGAGTTGAACGGAGGTTTTTAGATGATGCCTGCATACCTTCCCGGGCGAATATGCCCGCTCCGAGGATAGCAATTCCGATTGTCATTGTCGAGATCTGGGCGTGGTAATGCACTTCAAGGCGTCAACTTGACTGACTCTGGAACAAATGTTCTCTTGCACAACTCGAGATATTTTCCGTGAAATAGAGATAGTAAATAAGGGAAGAGAGCACAGAGATGAGCTTCTCCGCATGCAAGCAGTTCCTTCGACATGAATGACACCCTCCGCGAGCCTGCTTGGCTTCCCCAAGAACAGGGTCCCTGAAATCTAACCTTTATCTAGCTTCTTCTGCTAGCACCGTTTCTGTCGGATCGGCTCAACTGCTTCCTCTTCTTTTTCTCTGTAAAGGGCTACGGCCCCTAACTCCAGTCCCGGGGCTGACTGCTAAGGGCCGTGAAACACCAGACTCATGCTCGAGAAAGCTTGGAATCGCCATTCGTAAGTTCACAAGGAGCCGAGATTAACATGTTCAGTCCTTAGCTTTCAATGCTTGAGGCCGCCTGCATCATCTCAAGCGGATCCACTCATCTTGGTGGGCTTGGCATGCTGTCAAAGCTATCCCCCCGGAGTGTCGGCCTTTCGGATCGGAACCATTCCGTAAAGGTCTCCCCGCACATCCCCTTGTTGACACACCCACTTCACCCCGCAACCTACCCTCTCGCCATGTCGGGTCGGGCGGCAGCTTTATCATCATTTGCCATTTCTCGATGGCTCCCCAGATTATCGATCCGCATGGCAGTTTCCGCTCTAATATCCACCTCATATAGCTCGGTCCATCATTAGAACCGTCCACGCGGGCTCTTGGACTAGTTTACTCCGTGATGTTACCGAGTCTTAGATTAAGTAGTGCGGAGAAGCTAAGTAAGCGGCGTAAGAAGCCTCTGTGTTCAGCCAACCCCGGCGCTCAACCACTTTGTTAGAACAGCCCGTACATTGAGCAGAAACCCCCGTGCCTTGATCTTTCTAGAACTGGTTTCCCATGATCTCACCCGGCTTCCAGTAGTGCCCAGTAATGGCCTGATTTTGAGTCCTCCGTACCCACGCAAGTCTTCTCGTCACTTTATATATATCATCTGTTGCCGGTCCTTATCAATCAGTCTTCAAAATCATCTTCACAACACAATCCCCAATAATTTTAATACGGCCAAAGACTACGCATCCAAAAACCATATCATCACCTTGCCCCCTATTTTGCCAGATTCCATTCTCTTCATCCCCCTACTTTGACGATGCCCGCCGCCAGAGCCGCCCTCCAATTCCAGGAGCCGCATGTCGTGCGACTCTCCGACAAGGAACGCACTAGCGGCATCATCACTGAGGAGCATATCGCCGAGGCTATCTCTGCCTTGCACCGCGATGGCCTCGTGGTTCTCGAGAACGCTGTGGACGTGGAGCACTGTGACAAACTAAACGAAATCCTCAGCAGCGAGGCTGAGGCCATGGCCGAGCTGCCCACCACTCATTTCAACGATGTAAGCATGCTTCTTCCCCATTTCTCTAGGTGGCAGTGTTCACCAGGACCGGGCATTAACTGACTCCTAGAATTCCCCCGACGGCGCTCCCACCGGCAACATGTCTCAAGGGCCCCCTCTAACCCCTGACCTCATGTACACCGACATATGGGCCAACCAACCCGCCGCCACCGTCCTCTCCTTCATGCTGGGTCCCAAACCTCGCGTCAACTACGTTAACGGCAACACGGCTCTAGGCGGCTTCAACGGCGCGCGCCAACGCGTGCACGCCGACCTCACCTTCAACCACGCCCAGTTCCCCTTCGCCATCGTCACCAATTACTACCTCATCGACGTGTCGCCCGCCAACGGGTCCACGGAGCTCTGGCTCGGATCACATCGCGACACGAGCTTCCACGACCACCGCAACGGCCATCCTGTGGACCCGGACGCCGACAACGGCGACGGCCGCCACGGCATCTATGACAACACCCTCGAGTCCGAGTTTGGCATCCGCGACGAGCTCCTCGAGCAGCGTCGCGCCTACGCTCCGCCCGTCCAGCCCACCGTCAAGAAGGGCTCCGTCGTCCTGCGCGACCTGCGCCTCTGGCACGCAGGACTCGCCAACCCCACCCCCGACCCGCGCATCATGCTCGCCTTCGTCCACACCCCCTCATGGTACCAGTGCCCGGCAAAGGTCGTCTTGCCCGAGGCCACGAGCAGCCTCGTCGACTCGTGGGCTAACCGTGAAGTTAGTCCTGTGCAGTACTGGGCGCATTTCGTCCCAGCCGACGTGGACCACAAGACCATCAAGTTCAACCCCAACTTTAGCAGCGACAACAAGGGTTACCTCGCCATGCTGCCCAAGGACGTCTCCATGGGCTTCGTATTTAAGGCGGACGACGAATAGCTTTGGGTAGCCTTATGTTTGCAGATTGATTCTTTTTGTCCTTTGTGCGTGCGTGGTTAGGTGGGTTTCGCATGTTATTATATGACAACAGGCATATAGTGTTTTTACCAATGTGTAATTCTTCATTCGTTCAATTCCAGTTTGATTATCCCGTACGCCGAGAGTCTTCAAGCTTTGTAGTGGACTAGATATTTAGTCAACAAGGGACGTCTGCGATGTGAGATAGCCTATTCTCCCTTGAATTGACTACAGACTCAAATCAACTAGTCTCCATACTTGACCCTACCTTGTCCGATAAACTCCCACCATGATCCCGGCCTAACTCCCCAAGCGTCATGCTCTAGAAAACCTACATACCCAACTTCAAAGACTGTCCAATACCCCCTGATTACCGTAACCCGATGAACATAGCCCAGGCCCATAATACAAAACGCCGTGAGCAAGACAAGGCAGCCAAAAAAAGAAAAAAAAAAAAAAAAAAGATCGAGCTATACGAAGTCCCCGATACCTTTTGCCCTCATCAACCTCTCCATCTTCTCCACCCTAGACTTCAGCTCCGGGTTCGCCTCCCACACCCTGAGGCACTTGTACCCGATGAGGATGGCCTCGTCCATGGCCTCGGGCTGAATGCTCCGCAACCTGTCGACGCCATACGCACAGAGCAGCAGCATCGAGATGGACCCCAAGCCCGTGAGGTCCGCGAGGAGCAAGAGGTGGCGGTTCTGCATGAGCGGCTCGACGGCGTACTGGTGTAGGACGGCGAAACTAAGCGATTTGCGCGCGAGGCCCTCAATGCGGTAGGCCTCCTCCTCCTCTGGGGCGCCGGCGGCGGCTGTAGCAGGCGGGGTAGGAATCGGCAGATCGTAGGGGGGCGGTGACGTGAGCATGCGGATCACGTAGGGCCAGAATATGGTGGCCTGGATGGCGTAGTACTGGGCCCGCAAGAACACCTTGTGGGGGTCGAGGAGCGGGCGCATGTGCGGCCGCTCATCAAGATGGAACTTGATGGGGTGGGGGAGGCCGGCGTGCCAGAACGACAACTGTTGGGAAACCTCGCGTGCGACGACGGGCTCGCAGATGACGAACATCTGGTTCCAGCCCAGACAACCGCCGGGTCGCGAGAAGATGCGGCGGAACGTGATCTCGGCGAGGAACCAGTAGATGCCGGGCTCGTCGTAGTCGCTGAGCGGCAGCGGCATGTCCTCGTTGAAGCCCTGGAGGATCTGCGAGCTCCAGGGGATGTAGATCTGCAGCTCGTGCTCAATGAGGTAGCAGGTCCAGTAGGCGCGGAGGCACTGCTGGCGGTAAACGGGGTCCGCTTGTAGGCGGCTGTGCAGCTGGAGCAGGACGATGACCTTCATCGACGCCTTCTGGATGGCCTCGTGGGCCAGCAACGGGCGTAGACAGTACAATAGGTAGAATGACATAAGGATCTGACACTGCACATAACGAATAGTGTTGGTGTTCAACCTGTCGGCGTCGACGATCTGGCAGGCGGCGCGGAAGTACCCCACCCCGGGAAACATCGACGGGTCGTCCTCGAGGTGAAGGCTGTCTTGGGCAAACGACCCGACGGCAAGGATAAATAGTACCAGACAAGTGTCGAGGGACTGCGCGTCGAAGCCGGACTCGACTGTCCGCGACACGATGTCCGAGCAATCGGCCTGGTCGATGATGGGGCACCACGGTAACACATCTTTCAAGAAGAATTGCAGGAGCTGCCAACACCGCCGACGTCCGAGATCAAGCGACTCGAGCTCTACGAAGCCCCCGCGAAAGATGTCCCCGTCGTGGCAGAGCTGCAAATCGAGGAGGCGCTCAAAGTTGTCATTGCGGAGTGGCAGCAGCTCCTCGGGGCTCTCCTGGTTCGAGAGGCGAGATAGTCCGGATAGGTCAAATCCAATAGTAAAATTTGGAGCGTGAGCCGGGCGGGCGAGAGCGAGTGACTCGTCCAAGCTCCGAGGTGACGGGATCAGGTGCTGATCCTCGTCGTGGAAAATGCCCAGGGCCCCGGTGGCGAAGGAGACGTGGTCACGCGGCGACGTGACCTGTCTGAGGAGGCTCTCGATCCGTTCTAGGCGAGAAACGACATCGAGTCCATCTAATTCCTGAGGCTGATGGTTTGTTACACTTGGTCGTGCGTCGGGCAGCTCATCGGGTCTAGTCCCATATGTTAGAATCAAGGAGGGAGCGAAATATTTGTCACGAGAATAATCGTGAATTGAGCTCGCCTTGCGAGGACCAATACGGTGTTGCAAGTTACCTGCGCTCTGATTTCACCTCCACATCTTCTTTCAGATTCACGGCCTTTGGCAAGTGTGGTAGTGGGGGGAGGGGAGTTAGCATGCAGGAGAAATGGGTGAGACTAGAACGGATGACTAGACCCAAGCGGCTCGGACGGGGGTGAGGCGAGGGCAGCGTATCCCCGGACCCAAAAGTTCAGAAATCAGCGTGAGGGGGTCTGGGGGTGAAGGAAGACCGTTCCAGAGCTGTTGCTCTCGCTCCACACGCACGGGCGCACATACCTAACGTTCTGCTCGGACCGCCGGTAGACGCACTCAGCGCCAATGTCGGCACAGAACGAGCACGACGGCCTCGCAGCGTCACACTTCGTCTTCCTCGACCGACACACCTCACACGCCACGTTGACCCGCTTCTTCGGGTAGGTTGTCTTGGGTGCGCCTGATCGGCTCCGCTTCAGGAGCGGCGAACCTCCCGCTGGCCGGACATTTATGGGCGATGCTATGGCGTACTGAGTCTTCGGCGAGAACATAGCCGACCGAACTGTCCGGGGAGCGTGATTGTGCGCGAAGAGCGGCGGTCGGTAGAGGGTCTAGTTTCGCCCTATCAGGCGGTGCGGATAAGTGGGCCTGACGGACCAAGAAATCGGAAGGTAAAAAAAAAAAAAAAAAATAACGTGACGGCCCAGAACTGTTGGCGAACGAGAAGAAGAGACTGGGGAGGAGAGTCTCCTATTTATCGGAGTATCGGGTCGCCCCAAGAGGTGTGCGTGCATGGGTACAATCCGGGGTCGCTAGTTCAGGGAAGGTGGTGTGGAGACCTATGGATCCTTCTCCGCATCGCGAGTGACGCTATCTCGGCACTAATCCTCCAGTGGGTGGAGAAGCGCAAGCGAGAGCACGGCGTGAGATGCGAAGATCCAGTCGTCCATTTGGGATTGACAATGAACTAGTGGGTGGTGAAGGGTAACCATAGGCTATAGCAAACGTGCATCTGCCGTAAGGTCTCGCTATTCTCTTCGAGGCCGTCCGAGCTTGAATTGGAAAAGATACAACTGATCTACTAAACTGAGGCACGCCTCTTTTTAATGCATTGTCATCATATTCTCTTGTCCCTCTTTCCAATTACACTAGTGCAATCCCTCACAATCATCTCCACTCTTTCCCCAGATTCCGCCATCATGGATCCGAAATGTTCACCACCCATCCTCCATTCCCACACACCCCCCCAATCACTCCTCACGGCCCTAACATTGCGACGACTCTGCCAAAAAGGGAGCCACCTTTTCCAGAATCGCGATGCCAGCCTGACTTGGGACTGTGGCACTAACGGTGTGGATCCCAAGTACATGTCGTCTCCAATAATACTAGCCACTCCTTTCCAAGATCTCTGTTCCCCGCATTTTTTCAAGGCTTGGCTTATGCTTGCTAGCTGGGTGAACCCCATGCTCCCCAGATTTGATTATTACTCGCCTCTCATTGTGTCTGCCGTGGCTCAAGGCTGCAACCCAAGCGCACATGCATCCAAACCATCCCGGTATACCAAGACTAGTGCTAAAACCTTGACCGCTAAGGCGAAAGAAAGTATAGTGTCGTGTACACCGCGAGGTGTACTTCGAGTCTAATTACTGCTCCTATATATGTTCGACAGCTAGCTACGAGTCGGTTTCCTGATTTGTCCTGGCTTAAAATAATCTTAATCCCAGAGGGTGTAATTGGATTGATCGCGGAGATCCTCTGACCTTCTACTCGTATTCGTCTATAAGAACGCCGCATCGTGAATAAGGTCGACTCAAAAAATCTGAAAGTTTCCATTAGATGCCGAACCTCCGCATCTTAGACCTGACCGCAGCAAACTATTCTACAATCACCGTTATCCATTTGTCCCCGTAGTTCTTCTGAACTATTTTCAGCCATTTCTGTCTGCCCCGTACCTGGTAGACACATTCCATCATGGGCTCGAGCAACACAATCGACTGGACCCAGGTCCGTTCTGAGGACAGATGGAAGATTCTCAAGTTCCAGAAAAGGTTCTTCCTATGGGCTCTTTACACTTCCATCGGCTCAATGATGTTAGGTAAGTTTTCATACGAGACAGCAGAAGAGCGAGAGTTGTGGCCTTTAGACATGGACACTAACCACAACACCTTTGCCAGGCTTTGACTTCGGTATTGCGGGAACAGCCACGGCCTTCCCTGCCTTCCAGCAGAAGATGGGTATCCCTTGGCCTTCTCAGCCCTCCGGTTACCTGATTCCCGCCAATGTAGGCCTTTTACGATCTCACGACCCAACCCCCTATCCAATGCTGATAGCCAGGTATCCAGGTCCAAGCTGCATGGTCCGGTGTCGTCACTGCGGGCGATGCCGTTGGAATTCTTGTGGCTGGTCAACTCATGGATGGAATCGGCCGCAAGTGGGTCATCTTGATTGGTTCCATCTTGACAGCCGCGGGTATTGGAGTGCAAGTCGGAAGCAACAACTGGAAGGAGTTCCTCGCCGGCCGTCTGGTTAACTGTAAGTCCAACCCCTGTGTCGATCGATAACTGGAAAAGGAAAGGAGAGAATTCTAATCAATTAAGCTCTCTAGCTCTTGGATTTGGTATGGTGTTCATCATTTCCCCTGTCTGGATCGGTGAAAACGCCCGTCCTGAGCTCCGTGGCTTCTTCCTCTGCCTTATGAACGGCTCCATCGTCCTCGGTCAATTTGTTCTCGCGTAAGATATTCCCCCTTCCACATGTCCTATCATGTTATAAACTAAACTTTGTCACGCCCGTTAGCCTTGTCGCCTACGGAACCGATAACATCGGCGGCAAGTGGTCCTACCAGACCCTCATTGTCCTCCAGTTCACCTTTGTCGCCGCCATCCTCCTCGGGTATCCTTTCTTCCCCGAGTCTCCGTACTGGCATCTCCAGCACAACCGTGAGGAGCAGGCACGGAAGAGCTTAGGACGTATCCACGGAAAGAAGGAAAAGGCTCTCATCGACGCCGAGATCGTGCGTATCCGCGACGTCATCACCGTGAGCGAGGAGATGGCGAGGCTGGCCTCTGTCGATGGCCCTCCGGTTATCCAAATGTTCAAAGGAACAAACTTGGTAGAGTTTTGACATGTCCGATGATGGCACTAAGGGAAAATTCGCTGACCATAGGATGCCAGAAACGTACCATTATCGCCATTCTGCCCGCTGCCGCCCAGCAGCTAATCGGTGCCGCTTTCGTGCTCGGATACATCACCTATTTCCTGTCCCTGCTCGGGATTGAGGAATACTTCAAGGTCTCCGTCGCTCTTTACTGCTGCATGCTTGCTAGTAACGTCTCGGCTTTCCCACTCATCGAGACTGCCGGTCGCCGACCCCTACTACTCATGGGTATCGTTTCCCTGACCGTTATCGAACTGGTAAGCACATATCTCAAGAAGAAAATGAAGAAAAGTATTCACCCTAACACGAAAGGCTAGATCATGGGCATCATGGGTGTCATCAACAACGCCGCCTCACTCTGGGTCACCCTCGTCTGTATCTTCCTCTGGGCCATCTTTTACCAAGTCTCCATTGGGGCCGTCGGTTTCGCCATTGGCTCCGAGGTCGCCTCTCCACCTCTGCGCCCCACCACTATCTCCGCACTCGGTCTTACGCAGGCTGCAGTCGGCTGGCTCATCGGCTTCGTCTCCCCTTATATGATCAACCCGGATGCTGGAAACCTCGGCGCCAAAGTCGGCTTTGTGTTCTTCGGACTGGGCGTCCCATTGTGCATCGCCTTCTGGTTCCTCATTCCCGAGACCATGGGTCTTACCTACGAAGATGTGAGTCTTAAACGAGGTTCCTTCTACTTGAAAAGAGGAAGTGAGAGAATATTTATGCTAATATGATATTTTCTAGATGGACCACCTCTTCGGTGAAAAGGTCCCTCCCCGTCACTTCAAGCGTGAGGCTCTCCGGCGCCGCCAGGAAGCCGGAGAGGTCGCTAGCAGTGAGAACGAGAAGCGCGATGGCTCCATCCAGGCTGTCGAGACGGCTGCTTAGGCCACCCACTCACTAGCCAATATTTGACTCTTAATACCAATTTGCACCCTTTTGAGGACTATATTCGATTCGGTTTTGTAGCCTTGAGTAATTGCGGTTACTATATCCTAAGAACTCCATGGAGTCAAGCTGGTTCACAGTACATGCGACTCTGGGTGGATAAAGCTGTTTTACTCTGACGCCATTTTTATAATACAAGTTATGTCGAGCATGCACCTTTGGTTTTCCGATGTATATCACCTTGCATAATCTATAACATCATGCTGTATTCACTAAGCTCCAGTATTGCCCCAATGTCTTCCATGTCAGCCGTTCACCTCATTTAATTTTATCGTGCTCATATACGGGCCAACTCTTGCGAGGATCTCCATTCGTGAAGTATGGTTAGTGGAAGTACTAATCGCTCCACCCTATCCCACTACCAAAGGGCTAAGACGAAAACACGACGACGCCAACCGGATTTCTGAGGCCTAACAAGCATATGAACCGCAGATATTTGAAAAATACGCATAACACATCTCCCGTCTCAACTGTCAATGCCGACGCGCGCCAACGGACTGAGAGTCGGGTACAAATCAAGGTGGCAGACACGCTGTCACCTGCACAAATTCCAATACGGCGCCTCCGTTTGGTGGGCGTGCATTCTTTCCCTTGCTTCGTCAGAGGCCGATACCCAATACCCGCGGGTGTCCATACGTGCCTAAAGCGGTAGGGGAAGTAAATGAAGAAGGGGGGTGGAATCTTATTTTGCGCATGTTGATCCGATACTCCGATGGATCCGATACTGCGGCGAAATGTAACGGGCGTGTTGGAACTAAATTCGGTGCTTGAGCTCTTCGTTCGGTGCGTATACTAAACTAGCACCCCCTTTAGTGTGGGGAGAGCTCGTACATGGGCCAGCTATAGAATATCTACCATAGCTTCCTGTCGCAGCGTTGGAGGTGGCGTGCAAGAAATCTTGAGCGACATTGCCTCGTAGCGCAAAAAAGACACTGGATACGAGCTAATGGACTGGGTAGGAGACTCGGATGGGACTTCAAGGGCCCAACTGGGTAGGGTAACCGGGTGCCGGAATCCTTGCGGGCGTCTCTTCAAAGTGCACCATCTAGAGGACGCGGACCTGAGGTAGTCCCCAGCGTACAAAACAAAGTCGTTCCCAGCGCAATCATCCACGCGACTACTATAGGGTATCACTAGCCAGGCTTAGGTTTTTTGTCTGCCGCCCCTTGCAGATCTTGCCCGTTGACATTGCTTCTGTGTAGTAGCCTCCACTGCAAACATGCCTTTCCCCATCGTATACCCCAAGCAAGACGGCCCTGGCCGCCTGCTCGAGCTCTGCACGTTCCGAAAGAGTAGCCTCCCCGACAAAGAGTGGAACGAAATCTTCTACGACACGACGGGAATCTCGCTCACCTTCCCTATTTCAAGGCAATCCCTCTACGCCTCTCAGATCGAGGACCCCCAGATCGCCGTTCTCATCGCAGACTGGACCTCGGCAGAGGAGAAGGACATATTCGAGCCAAGTAAGTTACGGCTACTAAAAAGAATGGCGTATCAACGGCTGATGTGTTCCCCAACTTAGGTGAACGCTATCAGAGCATCAAGCCCGCGTTTGGCAAGCTCATCGACACGACAAACCCTTCTTTCACTTGGTACGAGCCCCGTATCATATTTTAGTTGGCTTTTTTAATGCTTTTCATCTTTCTCAACGTGAATGTAAAACTAAGTAATGCCATCACAGCCACCACCTGATCCTTCCTGGCGCGGCGAAGACACCTGCTAGCCCCTTCCTATCCGCTTCCCATATAAGGATACCCGCCAAAAAGCAAGACGCAGCCGCCGTCGCTTTTGAGGAATACCTAAGCTCTGGAACCGCCCTCGATGGCCTAGAATACCTCGTCGTGGCGCCCTCGCGCGAGGACGCCAACACGATTGTCTGTATTGTCGGGACTAGGGATCCTGAGGCCGCGAAAGCGGTTGGCGCCGTAAGTTATCCAGAATCTAAGTCCCAAGACAGTGGAGCCCTGAAAGAATGACGTTTACTAACGAGGGCCGTCTGCTCTAGACACTGGAGCACGATAAGCTTAAGGACGCACTTGATGCGCTAAAAGAATCTGGTAGCAAATACATGGCCAAGGTGATCAGCGCCAAGGACGCCAATCCGCAGGCGTTACCGGCGCCCTGAGCAATGTTTTGAGCTAGGTATTGAGCCAGGTATCTTAGCGTTTGCATATGTATATATGAGTTCATAGATTGGATTCCCCATAAACTTCATATCTGATGATCCTAGGCCAGGGCTTCAACGATCTCCTTTGCTCGAATCTTTGGCCGGTGCCAAGATTGACTACAGCATCTGATAGAGTTTCCTCGAGGTGTTTGAGATGCACTATCAATGTAACAATTAATCACCCTAGGAGACCCAAAAAATATACACATGAAATCTAGGCTCTTGCCGTACTCTCTCATTCTATTGTAGTTAATACGGGCACTAAATGATAGCCAATTAGAAGATATACAACTCCCCAGCTATAAGCCCTGACTATCGAAAGCTGGGAGTAGAGTACCTGATTGTGCTGATAGAATATAGTTTGAATAGTACTAATTTGGCGCAGTCTTCGGAGACATGAAAGTCGCGTGTCAGATTTCTGAAGTATTTGAAGGGGTCTACTATGTCAAGCTCAAGGCTAACTAACTGGCTTGGATCTCTTGATGAGCTTGAAACTAAGATAAAAGCAAAACAGGAACAGGATCCCCAAGGCTGCATGTCCCTATTACTATAGTAATAAATTTCGCAAGTGTCCAGCTGGCTCCGAGGTAGACTACTATATAATTAGGCTGATGTCTTCGTCACCCCTTATTAAAAGGTGCCTCTGATGCCGGACTAACATTCGATACGGCCCGACGAGTTCAATTTCATGTAGGCTTGCTTTAATTCGAGGAAAAAGGCTTCCCGGATATACCCCTAAGTTAACAACTCTGAAACTCGGAGTCCTGAGCACTAGGGATATATTGGCAGTGGATTGGTAGTCACAGCTCCTGATTGCTTCGGCGATGTCCAGTATATTCCCGTCTAGAGCGATGCTGAACTCGAGATACTGTGTTCCGAGCCTTATTTGTCGGTGAAATTGTCTAGAGACACTTCCCCCTCGATGTGCACGTGCGTATCGGCGCCGTTGGTAAGGTCCCATGCCGATTTGAAAAAGAATAGGGAATCAGCATCTTGAGACTCCCCCCACACTGAACCTAAGATACCTTGCAGGGAAGACACGTGGAGTGTGGTCGTCGCTTGTGCCTTCCTCCCAGGTTCGTCTTCCTCTGTCTCTAGGATCTTCCCACGTCCTCAACCCAGGATACTAAGGAAATGGATAGAGACAGCCAAGGGATCTCCTGCATTAATAGCTTGCAATATTGAGTGTGCTCTTCAACTAAATCCACGACCTTTAGAGCTGCAGAGCGGGCATTATTAACAATGCTCATCACTAAGTTCATTCAAGCATCTTCTTCGGACTCATTTGGACTCTTTGAGCCCGAGTTTACTATATCCCAGCTCCGCCGTCAGCACTGATATCAGTGGTGTTGCTCTAGATACCAGAGCCACCGAGTGCCGCTCTTTCAATTATGTAGAGGCCTCAGCGCTGAAGCTCCCCAACCACCGTTGGGTTGGTGATGTTGTTCCAGGCTCACACCATTGGAGGCCGGTTACGGCATTAGTTTGATAACCTCGGGAATTATCAAGTTTACGCTTTGACTTAAATTGGAATCTTGTGTGAATGTCTTCAATCTCAACGAAGTCGAACGTGTTGCGTAATATTGCATAGAGAGCGGCTGAAGGCCTTTACATTTCGTCACAGCCCCTTAAGACTGGAAAAATATGCGTCCAAACCTTTTTTCGAAAAGAAAAACGTATGGTCTCAACGTAACCCGAACCACTAAGTCTGCTCCGTAACTAAATGTCAATCTAACCTAGAGGGTACCAATAGGACGCAGAAGGAGGTGCCTGTTTTGACACCCACAGTTCAAATTTGGCTTCCGACCATCCTTGGCCTAACCGAGCTCTCAACGTCGGGGCCGTCATCGTAGGTGATCGCCCACTTATGCTCCTTATCATTGCGGTAAATTGCAGGCCAGATTCCGCATCTCCCCGGGGCCAGTATTCCATTAGGGTCCAAGGAGTCTTTCAGCAGCTCGTGGAACTTTAGCTGTGCGCCGTCGTTCCAGTTGTAGGAGCGCGCGACTTGATCCGCTAGAAGAGTGTGGGTTCTATAAACGAGGAACAGATAATTGTTAGACCAAGATCGCGGCTAGCATTCCGTTAATTATTAACCGCACGTACCTGTATTCTCCGAAGCCGTGAATTCTGCAGCTCTCTATCAACTCTCGCATGCATGCAAAGGCATTCTTTTTTTGCTTCTTGTCCTCGACGTTGTATAAAAGCCCCACAACCACGCGTGTCTCTCGTGGAAGAGCACACCACGATTTGGAGTTGTCGAATCCGTGTTTTTCGACGATGGAATCGATGATGTTCGTGATCAATCTCGAGTATTTCTCACCATTTGGCACGATGGGTGAGAAGAACAGACCTGCGCAATTGGGAATCCAATTGAGCCAAAATAACTCTCGAAGGGCCGGTATGCCTTGATGTATCCCGCTCTTGTCATGGAGGTAATGTGTTTCCGGTAGCTCTTGGGAAAGATAAAATTTGGTACCCGGAATTCGTGACACCTCCTTTCGAACCTGAGCGATAAGGGACGAAGTAGTCTCCGGGGTACCCAGAACCGTTCCTATGTGTTGTTAACTTTAAGTCGGGCATCAAAGTGCTGTAGCTGAGGGACTGACCAAAGAATAACCACGCGCATTCACCGGTAAACGAGTAGTCTCTCATCGCCTTTTTCCATACCTCCTTCGGGACAGGACCCTCCCCGTTATAGATGTCTGACCTTTTCACATAATGATTGGCGATGATATCTTGGGTCGCTGAACTTAGCTGTGGGACACTATGCACCAACCCACGCCTCAGTAGGTCCTTCACCAGCTCATTGATCTCGGGAAAATCTTCCTCTCGCTCAAAGCTGACAAGAAAGGATTGAGCTGGCTGCTTTAGCGTGAGCCAAAACCCCATTTTCGTAACGATGCCATAGTTTCCCTGGCTGAAAATACCGTCTGTATAAGGCCCGTAACCATATCTAGACGAGTTAGTTCGCTCGGTCTCAAACGACACTCGGGTATACATACTTGTTTGCTTGCCAAGTTTCACTGAAATCTTTGCCATCAGGTGCCGACATAGCACCCATACCTGTCCTGATGATTTCCCCGTTTGGGAGAACGACTTCTAGTCCGCAATGAGAGCCGAAATGATCAGCCATGGCAGTCCACCTTAGCACAGCATTAATTTCGTGAGGCCACATCAAGTTTTTTTAGGGAAGGACTGAAAGGACTTACCCTAATCCACGGTCGCAGGCATTTCCAAGAACACTGCCTCCGCCGATGTCTGTGCAATCCATTGACAGCTCTGGCGCAACCTCCTGGAGTTTTTCGTAAAGCGCGAAGTACGTCACGCCAGGCTCCACGAGAACGGTTGCAGAGGCCTTGTTGATATTCAGGACCTTGTTCATCCTTCTGCCCAAATCCACAACAACGGATCCTCGTACTCGAGGAGATGCACCGCCGTAACCCCAATTTCGGCCGAGAGATATAGGGTAAATAGGGATCTTGAACTCATTTGCCCATTTGACAATAGCCGAGACCTCTGCAGTAGAGGCTGGTGAAACTATAGACGAGGGCACCAAATCACCTCTGTCAAAGATGGAAAAGGCGTCGTGCGTTTTGGGGTGCTCCATATACCACCCGTCTTGAACTTTTTGGCCCCCAACAAGCTCGACATTTGCAGCGCCAACTATCTCTCGGAGCTTGTCAATCGCGATGTTGAATTGAGAAGCGGACGTGAATGGAGGAAGTGCCTGGGTTAAGTACGACTCTCGAGGGGTATTGCCTGGGTGAGAATAGAGACGGGTTTTCATTTCTTTAGCCTCCTGAAAGACACGGAGAGGAACGCCAGAATAGACGTCCTTCAACGCCGGGGGATCAGTAATGGAAGCATTTGAAGACATGATTCTTCGCGATGGTGGTGAGGCGACTTCGGTAAGTTAGGTACGTTTGCGCTGGAGAACTGCTAGTGCTGATTGATGGAAGGAAAGCTTCGAATTTGAAGCTCCTAATGATATATATGTCGATTGTCTTCCCTACAGTTTGGCGGATTCGCCCGTCGCTGATCTCCCCATAATAAGTCTTAACTCCCGCCCGGCCCGCCCCCGCAATAACGAATAGAGATTGTCCGCAACTGTTTGACTCCGCCCCCGCTATAAGATATAGGCTGTCTCCTGTCGGCGGGGGCCCGCACGACTCTTAGATGGAGGAGATGTTATGTGGTTCGAAAGGCGGGGGCGAAGGTTAAGTGAGTTGCCCGCATATGCTTCCTGATTACTATAGGTACGAAGGCACCCGTCCAGACATGTAAGGGGATTATCACTAGCCCACTTTACACTCCTAAAGATCAGTTGTATCATCATCGCGGCCGTTACGATATCGTATACACACCCTTTACGCTGACAAAACAAAAGTTTTGTGCGTCGAGGTCTAACAGCTAGTTGGCCGAGGAGAATCCTCAAGTCATAGGTCTGGAATTAATACCGACTGTTGCTACACAGTAGGTTAGCTCCCAGTCTGGAACAGTCCACGTATCAGTCTCTATTACGGGCATTGTCATGGCCACCTTCCTGCCACCTTCCACCCATCCGCAAGCATTTTCCCTTCATGATGAACAATAAACCCATTCATGGCCGCCAAACAGTATATTCCAGAGGTCCTGTACATGTGCCCGTAGAAGTTCGGGTGAGCCGAGACCACCTGCGGGATTCACATTTTGTCTTGAACCCCTTCTCACGCTCTGACGCACCGCGCATAATAGCTCACCGTGATTTGAAAACAGGAACTCGTCGGGTCCATGCTTGACTAATAACCTCAACCAGTCCAGCATAAAATTCGCACACGCCATTGCATGTTTGCGAGCCCCGGCGCTAAATGCCCGCCGAGCATATTGTTCTACCTTCGCTACAGTAAACACCTTTTCCGAGAGCTATAATGGGGGATCACATACCTCGAGAAACCCAGCTTTGGACGCGCCGCAAAATACTTCGATCGCAGCAGCAACACTTTCCCGGGCGATGTGCGATACTTCCAGGCAGTTACGAGAGAGGGCGACATATAGATGATTCAGGAGGAACACGCTTTCATCCCCGGGGAAGGCGAATGACGCCTTGTCCCGATTACAATCTAGGTTGCTCCACCATAAAGTCTTCCATATATTTAGAGACTCTAGGAAGACGCTTCGAGGCCCGAACGCCGACATTGCACCCGTCCGGAATCCATCTGCCGATGAATAGTTCATTGGCAATCTTCTGGCAGTATTAAAAGCGTCTGCGATGCCGCACAAGAGGATATACTGACCAAATACTGTTGCAGTCTCGTGAGTATCGCCGTGGACTGTGTCGCAGCTAAGTAAAGTGCAGAGCGCCAGTTGAAATGTCACGTCCGGCTGAGGCACTGACACGTTTGCCATCAGTTGGTGCTGCCATTCGGATTCACTGATTGCCGTCCACAAAGCGTCGGACTCGGGAAGATCTAGTGTAAGGTGTTGGGACGATAGCGGAATTGCGCAGTCGTAAACCAGAGAAGCAGTCACAAATACCGAGTAGAATGAAAAGATCGTACTGCGCTTGTCAGTCAGTTACAATTTGCCGAACATCTCTTATCAACTTCCAGCTTTACCGTTTAACCTCTTCTCGATAAATCCATGCTTTCCAGTCCTCCACGGCAACGCTCCTTGGCTGTTTTAATAGAGTATGTACGGTCTCAGAGCTGTTAGTAAGAGATGGCAAATTAATATAAAGGGATCAAGGCAGCTACCAACCGCAGTCGCTGCTTGTCCTTCTCTTAGCGCCCACTGGAATAATGCATCGTCGTCTTGCATCCAAATAGCGAATTCAATGAGAAGGACTTCGCATTGTAATCGACGAAGCTCTGGCTGATAGAACAGTTTAGTCTACGGCTTTTAGGAAACTCGTGTTAAATCTTGATTTACTTACCAGGAGGGTCGAAGCTTGTAAATACCTACAAGCCTCATCAAAGAATGCCCTCGCTGGTTCGACTAACTCGGGGACACCAACGGACCCTAGCGCTGCCATTGCTAATTTGAGTTCTCGGGGCAGAGAAGGCGAATTGATTGTTTCGTGGTGTAGAAAAGGTTTGCGGAGCAGACTGGACTTTTTGAAATGTTCGATACATATCCGTAACACCTCGTCTTCTAAAGATGTTGACTACATGTTACAATTAGCATTCCAGGATGATTTTGCCGCGATCCCGGGGCCTCTACCTGCTGCAAAGTTATTATGGACGTCTCCGAGGCCGAAAGATCTACGTTAGGGGACGTGAAACGCTGTGCGACAAAGTCGTCAGGGACAAGATCAATACCACTTCCTAACCAAGCGTCGACGTCATCCATATTCCAATCCCAAGAGGCGGACACTGATTGTGATTGCATATCTTCGTCCGAGGTCTGTGTCTGTGAGACATGTGTCTCTGCAGACGAAGCACTGCCGGTGCTTCTCGAGATTATCAACTTCGTCCGACTGCGAGGCAAGACACCTCGTCGCGCTTTTCTGGGTTGCTTGGACGGGTTAGGCCGGTGAATGGATTCGTGTCGGTTCCGTACGTCGTCCCGGTGGAAGCGCATACCGCACCTGGGATGCGAGCAGAGGTACTTTGGGAATCCGTGGCTGAGTTCATGCCGCCGAAGGTGATCCGCTCGGCGAAAGTTCTGTGAGCAAGTTCCACAAGTGAAGGCGCCCGAAGACGACGAAGCATTGGGACGATGAGGAGACTCAGTTGTTGCCATATTTAGTGGTTTACAAAAAAAGGAACACAGGGACAGACTGTGGTGATGTCCTGAACCTTGGGACATTGAAATTGTGCAAAGCTGTGGGAAAGTCGACAGGAGTGGATGGGTGAAATCTGGGGAAAGGCGGGTTTCGGCATTTGTGACCGGCAGAAAATGCGGGGCAGGCGACGGAACGCACACCTGGGGGGCACATACGGTGTTCCACTTGGGCTACACGTTGCAGTGTTTATTAAACTAGCACCCCCTGATTCGCGTACAGCACCGAATGTTTTCCATGTCTATGGCGACATGGGCAGTCTGCGCCTGAGCGTTCGATGCGGGGAAGCTACCACCTCAATCCGTTAGATCAATCTCGGCATCCCATCCTTTGATGTAGAAACAGACCTTAGCTGGACTTTCGGGGGGTTATCGAACGAATCGAGAGAGGGATCCATTTTTGCGCTGCTTTCTTAAATGAGCCCGATGATATTCACGATATCCTTAAGTTGCTCAGGACGTCAAATGCATGACGTCCCGTCCCTTTCCAAATCAAGGTGGGACGACATCAAACATATCGCCTGCAGTAAAGAGAATTTAATCAGTGCCAACCCAGTGGGGAAACATGGGACATACCAGATCTACTCTCCAAGGTCCACCTCTTCTCAAGGCTCGACAACCCTTTTCTTCGTCGTTTCAATGAACACATCCGATATCTCGTCGATAAGTGGCTCCATGGATTTCAGGTTGTTGGGTGGGTATGCGCTTACTGATACACGCTTCAGCCTTGCATGCTGAATCTCGCCTCTCAAATTAAATAGTGCTAGAGGAAGTGCTTTTCCACCGACGACTGGGCTTTGGGACATGGTGGAATTCCGTCTTGTCGAATCTACTTGAACGATTATAGATGATCCTAATAGCTGCAGAATCTGCCATAACCTCCAAAACCTTTAGCGTATCCCGCGAAATATGGACCCGGAATGGTTGTGAGTCCGTTTCAAAACTTATTATAAGCCAAGTGCACTGCGAGAAGAGTAAAAATCACGTAAAAAAAAAAAAAAAAAAATCAGGTGTGGAGATAAGACATCAGATAAATAATACTAGTAATAAGAGCTCCACCCATCGAGACGAGCCATGAAATTCGCCATAGCTGCAGGTGGCGGTAAGCTTGAAACTTCTGAGTCGTTTTACCAAGCCTAGTTCTCTTTCCACAGCTCTGGGCGACGACAGAAAATGGGAAGCCATGCTGACCGCTCACTTACCTTCAATATTACTTTTCCCATAGGCAGATAAGTCATCGTGTCACCAGATCGCGGTAAGAGTTAACAGGGTCCTCCATACTAGACTCGACAACTATGTCGAGCTCACAGACTTCTCGGGGAAATGCAAAACCTTCTGGAGGGCAAGCTCTGATCGAGGTTGAATACTCAGGCGTAAATCCCGCAGATGTCTACACGGCCGACATTTCGGCTTAAGTGAGAACGTCTGAGGCTATGGATGCTGCGTGACCGTTATTGAGGCGGGATCCTCGATCCGTTTGCTATTGGCGACATCGTTTGGGGCTCCAATGCGACGGGGAAAGGCAGCCCCCGGTCAAATGCAAGGCATATGTAATTCATGATGCCGACCACGACCATATGTGACAGAAACTACCCGCGGATGTTCCGCTTTTCGACGCGGCGGTCCCGCTAATCACAGTTAGGACGGCCCTCTGACGTGTTGTTCAATATCTTTCAGGCTCTTCTTCCCCGCTGTGGACATCGAGGGAACGCCATGGAATGGGGCGGAGCCAACTCCGTTGCCACCGCGGATATTCCGCTTGCCCCGGCAATGAGCCTAACTCCGACCTGGTTGCGGCTTCGGAGAAAAACGACGAAACGTTCCTAGAGCTTGGTGCGTCTAATCTGACGGGATGTCAATATCTCGCCCTGTCGTGGGCTCTTTCTTTCATAGGCTGCCTGCTTCCTGGCTCGCGCTATTGCAACCTGTAACAAGTCATTTCACGAATTCTTGTCTCGCCATTACCATCCTCTGACAATACACTGCATACTTTGAATGCTGGCCATTAGCAGCTTAATTAACACGAAGTCACCCTGACCGTATCCTTAGTGTTTTTGAGCGTATTTTGAGATGATCAGATCTCATTTCCTATGAAACTAACTAATGCTAGTCTACCAGCGAAAATATGAAGGCGAACATGAAATCAAACTGTCTCCGCTGAGAGGCGTTGCCGTACAGTCAAACGACATTCCAACCCTTTTTGAACGGTGAACCTACAAAAGGTAGATTGTTAGCTATGCGTTGATATAGTTGATATAGTTGAGAAACCTGTAGTGTGAAACAGCTTGACAGGTCCACACTCGGCCTTAGCCAATTCCCTCTCAGACCGATGTACTCACCAATGGTTCACTGTTCGAAGGTCTTTCTTGGGCGAGACCAGGGATACATCAAATTCCCTGAAAAGCTGAGGGACGACCTTAGACATTTCCTAATGATGGCAAAATCAGACCCATGTTAGCATTTACTGCGGGAATTTGAGTACTCACCATCATGGAGATGTTCTTGCCAATACAGACACGCGAGCCAGCCCCGAAAGCAAGAGAACTCCTTTCCATTGCTTTAAGCTGTTCCTCAGTAGCGTCAAGCCACCTTTCAGGCCGAAAGCAATCTACATCCTCGCCATACACTGAAGGATCTCTGGCAACAACCCATGGGTTTATTCCGACGACGGTACCTCCAGGGAGAAATTTTCCGCATATCGTAACACCCTCTAGGTGGCTGTTAGCTTTCGCGGCCGACGTTCAAATGCGTAAACGTACCTTTCGGGACATGGCGTTCCAAGAGCATCCCGACACTTGGGTGGATCCGCAAGCCTTCCTTGATTACCGCTTGTAGGTAGGGCATTTGCCTTGCCTCAGTTTCTTTGACGATGTCCGATAGCAAGCCTCTTTTGTCGAAGCTATCTATCTCTTCCTGGAGTCGGCGATATGCCAGAGGATTTGTGATCAGCTGGTGAATGATGGATCTTAACGCAATAGCTGTCGTGTCACTACCAGCAAGCATGTTAGTGCTGCTGTGATTGAGCGCGTCGACCCGTCCAAATTCGCCTCCATATGCTCCTCCCTTAACGCCAGCATCTATTAATTTTTGAAAGCGGGACAGGAAACCATCTTTGTCGCCTCGCACCTGGGGGTCGACTTTTGAGCTCTCGGTCTGCTCTATGCATTTCAACGCGAACTTGACAGCCGGATTAAATTGTTCGATCTCTGGATATAAGTAAGGTAGGATAGGATTGCCGGCTAAGAGGTTGTGAAGAAATGGGAGCTGGCCGATGACGGCGGCATAAATAAAGAAGGATCCGATATTCGCGATGATATTGTCAACGTCTCGAGATTCCTCAATGAATCCCAAAGTCTTCGAGAAGGTCAGATTTCCGATTACGTCGAATGCATACCATCTAACAGAAAGTTAGCATACGGCGATCGTTTACGTATGTGACCGATCGCCAGCGACTTACTGCAACCATTGTCCCAGGTCAATGACACGTCCTCGTTCAGCAAAGTCTTCTCTTAGCTTCGTCATAAACATGCTCGTCACATAGTCAATCTTGTGCTCCAATTGAGTCAAAGCAGCCATGCTATAAGTGTGAGCAATAGGTCGTTTGATTCGGCTATGGTATTGTTCGTCTCGAGTGGCAAACAAGTTAAACAGCGGTTTTCGATTGTGGACTGTCGTTTGAATCGGGTAAAAGGCTGTCTTGGTAAACCCTTTGCCTGCTGCGTAAATGACTTTCACTGCTGCTGGGTCTGAGACTGAGATGTGGTTTGGCCCGATTCGCACGAGTGGTCCGTATTTTCGATGAAGATTGATTGCTACATTTGACCGCGTATTAGCCACTGTTTCGCTGAAAACTAACAGTCGATTAGGACTCACTTGTGTATTGGGATTCTCCTTTGAGCGTGTCCCAAGTCTTCCATAATGACGTGAAACCGGCTAGGGTAGGCCCCGGAATCCGATATAGGTGTCGATCGAACTTTGTAAGGAGATACCAGAGGATAATTACGATCGTGATAACGGCGAGGAAGGTAGTTTTGTTGGGATCGGCCACGGTCGGACTTATAAACATGTTGTTCTTATAAAGAGCCATTGTCATAGGTCTAATTATAGTCTTATGCTAAATCAGGCTGTAGGCTCGAAGATAGAATGGTGCACGAAAACTGATGGGACGACAGGAGCTCTCTCTACTTCCGTGACCTTTGACGGGGGCGGCACTCTTCTTATTTACATCTGGGCTGGTAGATTGAGTGAAGGCGCGGGGAAAATCCGGGGTACTCCCACAGGTTGCTTTGCGGGGGACAGGTTACTTTGCGGGGGCTCCGCACGTGTTAGAATAATTGCCCCCGGCACTTCCTTGAGCACGTCTAAGGTGTGTCCCATCTGGAGCGATGGCCTTCCTGAGGTATCCCAGGGAAGCCGACGATTCTGATGGTGAATAGACACTGGGTAGGGAAAAGGGGCAAAAGAGCTACCTGGAGCTGGTCCCCCCCAAGAGCAGCCTATCCCAAATACGAGTGAACAGAAGAAGCCGACGTACTGTTCCTAACTCTATCTACTGCTTGAACAGGATGTGCGCCTACTGGTTTACCGTTCGTAAATACTTCGTACTGACGCCGTTGCATTTATTGGCTGTGAGCTAGAGGCGAGTGAGAGAAGCCAAGGGACCTGGTATGGGCCTTAGACATACCTGTCCTGCCATCACTCAGTGGCGTAGATGGCACTCCCGGAGGACGAGGGACGAATTTGATAACATTCTTTAAGACTTAAAAGAGCTAGAAATTGGCGAGGTAGATTTGGCCAGCTGCAACTCTGGGGCATGAGGCATCCATAGTGAGAAGCGACTCTAATCTAGTAACGGGCGGCGCCGGCTTAGCATCAGCGCTGTAGCAGATTACGACTTGCACTACCGAGATTCACATGAATTGAATTCCTCTTTGCCTCCTCGGCGAAGTTCTGGCCCGCTCCTAAAAAAGAATATATTTGCATTGAGCCGCAATCACCGGCGCACTATGGCCCCTATTACTGGTCTTCCGGATTGTACGGCAAGAGCACACCATCACCAGCGACTAATTTTACCCTGTGCAAGTCTTCAGCTGCGATTTTATCCTTCGCCGCGATATAGTCCTCGACCTTTTTGGTGGCATCCACGTATCTGCCAGACATGAAGTCCAAACCCCCACTAGCAAGGACAACAACTAGGCCTGCCGGCATTTGCGGCGTATCCCATACGGCATTTCCGAATAAGCTAACCACAAGCTCCGCGGACTTCTTATCACCCTCCATCGCTGATGGCACATAGCTGTTTGGCTTGATCTTTCCGTCCACAGCATCTTGAAAGTCGGTGAAGAATCGAGTGCGAACGGAGCCCGGATGGATGGCAAAGGCTTTAACATTGTAATCTTTGTTCTCATGGTGCAGGATCTCGCTCAGTCGGACTAGTCCAAGCTTTCCAATCGTATAGCTGCCCATCCCCCTATCCATATGGGCACCTGCGCTAGCGGTGAAAATGATTCGGCCGCCTTTCTGGTTGCGCAGTAGTGGTAGTGCCGCCCGGCTGAAATTGAAGGCTCCTTGTAGCGATATGGCCACGGTATCCCACCACACTTCGGGGTCCGATTCGTGAACTGGCAGCCACTGCGGAGGCCGGCCAGCGTTCATGAAAAGAACGTCAATCCGACCGAACTCGCCGTGGACTTCGTCGACAAATTGCTGCACTTTATTATAGTCCCTGACATCGAATGCCGCCGTCTTGGTCAAGAGTTTGGGGTTGATCTTCTTGCATGATTGGGCAGTTTCATCGACCTCGTCCAGTTCCAGGGCCGTTAAGCTGAGTGACTTGACGTTGGCGTATGCGAAAAACTCGGCCGTCGCGCGCCCGATCCCACGACCAGCACCGGCAATGAGCACATGACGATCTCGCAGCTTGGCCCCCAGATCTTCGTTCCTGCGAGGATCAGAAGCAAACTGGCAATCGTGCTGATCGCCGAGGGTGCCTTTGAGTTCCTGCGCCATTGTCGTAGTCTAAGAGTCAATTCGGGTCGTATGGCTTCGATAACAGTGTTTCGAGTAGGCCATCAGTCACACAGATTGTGTGCTCTTCGCGTACCTTTTAAGGTGGGCGGATAAGGCAAAATATCGAGCTTAGCTATATTTGTATCCATAGTACCCTGGTAGTCGGCTACTCGTATCGACCATGTATTTATTTTGTGCGGGCGTATAGCGGAGGTTCGGACTCCCACATGGGTTTTCTGCGGGCGGTTAATACTAATATGTGGGAAAGATTTGCTTTCGGCCCCTCCACCAGTATTGGGCGGCAGCTCGCGTCGGCCAATTTTTCTTGTGCGGGCTACGGCGGAGGTATAATCCCCCGCATATATTTCTGCGGGGGGGTTCATTGTACAGATGGCGCCCGGTAAAGATCGGCTTTTCTGCATCTCGACTGGGCACTGGTTCAGCTCTCGTTCAGGTATCATAAAATATCAGCATATTTCCTCCTTTTATCGGGTCTTACCAGCTACTCCCGTTTAATAGCTGAGTGATATATCGCTTTTGAGACGTTCACATTAACAATCTTCGATCCACCATTCGAGGCAACATGGCGGCGAAAGCTAACCTACCCAAATATACTAGCGAAGTCGTCGATGCGGATGGCTACACGGTTGTAAAACATACCTACATCCCAATGCGCGACGGGATCGAATTGTGCGCGGATGTTTTTCTGCCCCCGTCTGCCTCGAAGCAGGGTCAGAAGGTGCCAGTCATCTGTAGCCTTGGTCCCTACGGTAAAGACATCCCCGTTTTGGAGTTCGGGCTCCCCCAAACGACGATGTATGCCGACATGTACCGGCAAATCAAGCCGTTAGGACCTCATGCCTGTTTTGAACTCCTTGACCCGCTCATCTGGGTGCGTTTCCGACACGATCCCAACAATTTTTTTTCCCCTATGCTCTTATGCTAATGATAAACTAGACGAAGGAGTACGGATACGCCCTGTTAAGGGTAGACGGTCGCGGTGTAGGCGGCAGCCAAGGGCGTCTCGATCCTTTTAGCTTGGAGCGTTCGATGAGAGTCGGAACGGATGCGGAGGGCCAAGGTACGCCGGTCCTGAGGTGACCATCGCTGCATATCGCTGACCACGCATAGACTTGTACGACGTAATTGAATGGGCTGGTACTCAGCCTTGGTCGAGCGGCAAAGTCGCTACCAGTGGCATCAGCTACTATGGTATGATTGGATATATCGCTGCCATGCAGAAACCGCCTCATTTGACATGCGTTGTTGCCTATGAGGCAAGCCATGATATATATCAATCAACGCGCAGAGGGGGGATTGGCGGAGAGAACTTTCACGCTCATTGGTACAAGAACGTCGTCATCCCATACCAAAGCGGTAACGCAGACAGAAGACTAGATGCGGCACAACTTGCTGCCAATCGGGCAGACTACGTTGGACTTATCCGGGATTACGAGTATCCCGACTCCGATTTATGGAAAATATTCAAGCAACGGAGGCTCTCTGACATTGACGTTCCTCTCTACACTGCTGGCAATTGGACAGACAGCGAGGTCCATCTTCCAGGAAACATCCTCTCCTTTAACAAATCATCCTCGAAAGAAAAATGGCTGGAGATGCATACCGGAAATCATTTGGCGTGGTATCACCATCCTGAACACGTGGCATTACAGAGAAAGTTCCTCGATTACTTTCTACACGGCATCAAAGACTCGGGAATCCTCGATATACCTCGAATTCGTTTGATTCAGCACCACAGCGAAGGTTCTTTCTATCGAGAGCACGAGGCAGCTTTTCCTCCCCCAGATGCTGAGGAGCGGTCATTTTACCTAACTCCAGATAAGAAGCTAAGCCTTGCACGTCAGGCAGGACGAGAACAGGCTTTTGAGTACGAGGGGCTCACCGGCACGGTTACATTTGAGCTTGACAGCACGTTTAGAGAACCGTTCGAGATTCTTGGAACACCTTTCGTTGAAATCCAAGTCAGTACCGAAGCAGAAGATTCCGACATATTCCTGAGCCTTCGAGCTTTAGACGCAAATGGAAAGCCTTTTATTTTAGGGGGCAATCACGGGGAACCCAACGAGCATTTTGCGAAGGGTTACTTTCGCCTTTCCCACAGAGAGGAAGTTGAAGCTGGCTTTAACGAGTATGAACGCGTGCCATTCCAGCCACTCGCTCCACGTTCCAAAGTTGAGAAGGGCAAGGTTTACACCCTGACAATTCCTTTTAATCCCGCAGCCTTTTATCTAAAGGCGGGTCAGAGCATCTCTTTGGAGATTGGTGCTCAAGATACCGCTAGTACAATACCACCGATGAGGCACGACGGCGGGGATAGAGTCGCTCGAAGATTCGAGGGAAAAAATACTCTCCTCTCCGGCGGAAGGCTTGTTCTGCCTCAGGTACAACGACCTCCACCTCCGAGTATTTAGTTTTGGTAGTGATAGTCTTTTTCAATAGAACTCCACATCTGATTCTATAGCTGCCTATTACGAAGTAGTTCAATGGTATTCTTCCTACGATGGCACAGATGGTGTGACAGACAAGTGCAGCCTAGCCGTAACATCACACATAAAATTGAACAGGAAATGGAACTGGGATAGGTGGCCGATGGTCATCAGCCAGAACTCCCAGAAAGCGGCTGCAAGCCCTTGGACAGACGTCGAAACAGTTGGTCGACCAGAAACAAGGGCAAGGATACCAAGGGGGTACTTCCAATGTAATGGAAACATCGAACGGGAAAGTGATGCGAGGTCTGTAAGATACAAGACACACTAATTGATAGACAAAAAACGGATTCCAGTTTCTTGGAATTAGACCTGGCAAAGAGATGAGCTGCATTTGAAAATATTAAAGTGGTTAAATTAACCTTACTGCTGGAACTAACTTCTTAATCTGATAAAAACTAAAAGAACTTAATAATAATGGAAAAAGACACTCTCTTCTACCCTCTCCCTGGCCAGGAAGATCCTTTCTCCGGTTCTCACAGGTTCCGGAGTCAGTCACTCTCCTGGAAGAACTCCTCCAGATGCTCGTGTTACCGGCGACATTTTCCAGCACTGTCTTACAATTTTAGATTTTATAATTTAGTCATGTTATAATAGAAGTCTTTTGACTTTAGTATTATTGATAAATATTATACAATAATACTAGGTGGGCTACCTAGGAGTAGCCGGTTCTGAGTGCCCAGGTTATCAAAGACACCCGGGAAACACGTCAGACAACCTAGACTACTACCTGTCTCTTTCCGAGGTCATACTTTTCGCCATTTCTGAGGAAGTAGAACAGAGACGATTTATCCGGAAGATTCTTCAGGTCGCTTCCCTCTCGCGACCAGAAAGTTCCATCGTACACGGCCACATAGCTCGCTCCAAACACTTCTGCATCATTCTTGGACACAATGAGAGCCGTGTTCTCGTCGATGCCGACGCCGAGTAGCTCCGGTCTGACCTTTAGAACATCAAACAAGTCGAACTGCCGGTTCCGTACAAGTATGTGCTGATCGATGGCAATGTTTCTGACAAAACCAAACCCTACTTGGTGATCACCGACCACGATCTGGTTATTGGCAGTATCTCCTCTTGTGAGGAAGCTCCCCTGTATGGTCGCCCCCGCTGATGATCCGCCGATGACGCCGTTCCGCGCGAGCACCTTCCAGAAGGCCTTTTCGGTGAGTGTACCCGCGTACGCGTCCACCAGCCGCCACTGACGACCGCCCCCGAACCAAACTCCCCTGGCCTCCACCAGCGGTCGGACAAATTCCTCCGTGTCGGCGACCTCCGGGTCGTACGTGTGAAGCACAGTGACGTTCTTGGCGCCGAGACGACGGAAGGATCCGGCCCCGGCAGCGTCGTCGTCGTAGCTGTCGGCCCCACCGGCGGTTGGGATCACGACGAGGGGGGCATCGTCTCCACCGGCCAGGTCGATCACGCGTTGGTAGATGGAGTCGTCGAGTTCCCCCCCACCGACGATGACTAGGGTCCCGGTTTCGGGGCCGACGTATCTCGGATTATGGTGGGGGACGGACGACGCGGTGGAGAGGAGGCTCATAATGAGAATTGACTTGAGATTGAAACTGCTCATTTTGCTGATTTCTTTCCGGGACTGGTGAGATTCTACTAGGTTGAACTTCTGCGATAAGTGGTGACGGTAGACAAGGAGCAATGGCGCTTCGAAGAAAAGAGAGAAACAATTCCTTTTTTTTTTCTTTTTTCCACCTCTTATATAGTTCCGCCGATCTGAGGATCACACCATAGTGCACCACGATGATTAATAGATCGCGAGGTCGCATTGAAAAATTGGCGGGGTCCGCCAACACCAGTAAAGTCGACATGCAAACGCCCATGTGCAAGTTTATACCGGCCCGCCCAACCTGGAGGGCGGAAGGACTTTCCACGTCTTTCCCCAACTCCCCCCCGAGCTCCGGCGCATGGTATGGGAGAAGATTCTGGAGCGCCCACGTATACTTAGAATACACCCTGCTGAGAGCACTCCAACGGCCGGAAGCACCTCAGCTGAGGCGAAAAACGGCTATCATGTCCTTATACGTACACACGTCGATTGCATAGCAAGTTGCTGCGAGTAAATAGGGAATCGAGGCAAGTGGCCTTAAAATTCTTCCGAGTCCGTATACCCCGCGTGTTTTTGAAGAATGGGATGGACCGCAGTAGTCTTTCGACTGCCCAGGAGGGGTTTCTGTCCCGACTATGACTTCCTTCACGTCATATCGGTATACGACCTGAAGACGACCTACGACCCTTATCAAGTCGGCCTGCGTAATTTAGCGACTGGCTGAATATGCTTACTTTACTGATCCACGCGCTCAATCTTCCCAATTACATCGACGCTGAGGCTAGAGAGACCGTAGGTTAGGGAGACCGTTAGAAATATCTGTTCGGAACTACACCAAGTCGCTCGTCGTGTAGGAGTATTGATTGACCGCGGCACCTTCAACCACTCCTATCCCATCATGGCGGAAATGGGTCCGTTTGAGCGTCTATGCCGAGATCCTCGTGGCATAACCCAGGATCTCAACCGAATCTTAATGCTCACGTTCGATCCTCTAGGGCCCTTTCACGTCTGGAATCGACTTCTCGACAAGCTGGACATATCTCCAAGCCGCATTTCCTACCGTCTGCCCCTCACAAGCAGACCGAGCATACCATCTTGTCGGATCTACGACCGCGAAAGCGCGAAAGCGTTCCTAGAAAAGGAAGACGAGAGATGGGTGGAGGCGAACTGGGAACAAGAACCCGACCCTCTAAACGACGATCTTGAACGGGCGGCGAAGCCAGCTATCGGCTTCTGGCTGTTTCCGATCGAGGCACTGGACGCTTTTCCAGGGAGCAGAAGACTGGCTTATGAAGACTTCATGTTAGACATGACGAAACACTGGCCCGAGCTAGAATTGCTAAGTTTATACAGAAGATTTTCCAGACTGGTTGCTGGATAAACCGAAAAAAAGTCTCCACTACCCCTAAGCAGAATTGGCCCAATTTTTTGATGTTTAGATAGTAAAGGGATGACACAAGCTCCTCCCACATATAGTACAGCATCACGCACGCCTTTGGGATACCTTTCGATCATCTCCCATGTGCTTTACTGTCGTCCGGTTTTGTAGTCGGGGGAGGGAAAAGAACAGACATCGACATCGCCGGCAAATACGTCGCTTAGCATGAGAACTGAGGAGTAGTTAGAAATTTGATAGTTATGTCCGCCTTAGCACGAGGAATCAAGTTGCCTACCACTGCGGGACCGGGAACGACATAGTTGTTCGCACCACCGTTATAAATCTACAAATGAGAGTCAGCTCCCTTCTCTTCTCAATGCCGCAAGCACCAAACTCACATTGGCCGTATATCCAGGGTCGTTAGCCTTGAAGGCCCCTGGGATGGATACAGTTGGAGAGGGCTCCGTACTACCCCCTCCCTCGACCTTGACCTGCGCGCAGCTAATGTAGAACTTCACAGTAAGGTTAGTACCCGGCGAAGCAATAAAAGCAAAAATACAAGTAAAGAAATAAAGACAAAGGACACAAAGAGATACGGACCTGCGGCGGGGCCCCGGGGTTGTGGATACCGAGTTGCTGGATTCGGAGGAGGTATTCGCCGTCGGAGATGCACGCCGGGATACTGTGAGTGTACGAGTCTGCGTTCCATCAGCAAGCGCGAACTCGCGCCACGTTTGCAAGGAACTGAGGGGAACGGGCTTTCCTTTACTTACTACTCAATACCCAGTTTGTTCCTGTCGGACCTAAAGCGCCTTGTTATCACCAGCGCGGAAAACTCCTGACAGGTCGGTTTAACTTACCCCAGTCGTGGGTCTTGAACCAGGGCCCGCTGCCATCGTAATCCGCAGCAGCCCCGGGAGCCTTGGACATGTATCTTCTTCTCGTTAGTCTCCACGAGCGGTCCTCCTCCTCTCGTCTCCAAAACGACATACATCGAAGTAGGGCCTACGTGGTACACGGCCGTGTCTAGCGTGAACGTAAACTCGCTCCCCGCCTTCACCGTGACGGTCTCGGTGCCGTTGCTCACGCCACCACCGACGTTGCAGCGCAGGTCGTTCGACGAGAGGTCCGTCACGGGCCCGTTCTGCAACCAGTCCGGGTTCGAGTTGCGCCTGATATACGTCCAGGGCGGGTATTGGGTGCCACCGATGGAGAGTTGCTGAAAGATGTAGTGGGCCGAAGCAGGCCCTCCAAGTGCGAGAAGGGTCGCCAGGAGCTTCATGGCTAGAAGGAAAGCGTCACGTTGACAAAAACCGGGTTTCGCTCTCGTGGGTGATCCAAAATCGGGACGCGGGCGTGATGCGAGGTGCGACGTGGCCCTCTGCGGAAAAGGGGATCGCGGGAGTTGGGGATATTTCAACCCTCCCACTCCGCAAACCTGGAAATCGGGCAGGACCGACCCATATAAATTAAGTAGAATTGGTCCATAAGCAAACCTGCAGACTTATTGGCTCCGGAATCCAGGCGAAATTGCGAAGGCAATCTATTTCATCCCGGCAGTTGGACGTGTTTGGCGACATTTCGTAATTTGTCTGGTCGGGCAAGTTGGAGAGGGCCGATTCGGGTATTAATGTTAGATGACATTGACGGAATACGTCCCCGGTCTTGGGCGGGGTCGTATGCGCACATTAGAGTGCGTTGTATCTGCGACTGGGAGATGTTGCGGTCGTTCTCGCTATGCGACGTGAGGGTTTGGTTTGTTTCGAAAGTGTGATGGACATTTTTCTGACGAGCTTTGCGATTCGGCGTCAACTCATAGATTCAGGGCAAGGCCTAGTGTGGACGCACTGTTGGGGGATGACCGAGTTTCGTCATATTCTCGAGCCCAACCTGTCGACCTTCTATGATGACTAGCTCTAACGCCAGCGGAAATCTCTGCGTTGATCGACAATCTTGCAGTGCTTCTGGCTACATGTAAGAATGTAAGAAGAGCAAGTCTCGTAGAGCGGAAGAGAGTATTATCACTTCAACCCTCTCCCTTTTCGATAGATGTTAATATGTCACGATTTCCAAACTAGTAGCCAGTTTGCCACGTAAATGGGAGCGGTAGCATTCAATTCATACCCCAACGGCAATATCAAATCAAGTGTCTCAAACCAACTGTCCTCTCCGAGGCGTATGCACTTCAAGGATGAAGTGGGTAGTATATCTCAGCGATCTCAAGCACTATGATTTTCTGCTATCGTCACCTCTCTAAACCCACCTTTTCTGAGCAAAAGCTCTTTCTTAGTATGCTACAGTCCGTTCTGTACCGTTCGGGAACTCCCAGCAAAACGCAGGTCTCAAACCTTCATTCCTTGGCTCTCTTCACTAGGAGTGGTTATGCTCGTCGCATCTCGAACCATCTCCACGACTTTCTCGCGCCGTTTCCTACGTTACAACACCATCTCTGCGGGGAAATGGCCATTCTCTACCGAGGTATATAATATCAATAATAGCCCAGTTTTAAGATACACGAAAAAATTAAAATTAAAAAAAAAAAAAAAAAAAAAAAAAAAAAAAAGAAATTGACAAGAGTTCTATCCACTGTACCATTCAGACATCTTCTTCAGACTCATTTGGCCCTCTTAGTCCTCTTTGAAGGCCGTGTTTACAATATACCAGCTTTGCCATCAGCACTAAGATCAGTGCTGCTCTGGGCGCAAGAGCCACTGAATGAAGCTCTTTCAATTAGAGGGCTTAGAGCTGAAGTTCCCCGATTACCGTTGGGGTCGGGATGCGGTTCCGGGCTCAAATAGGAGGCAGGCCGGATACGGTACTATTAGTTCGATAACTTTGGGAATCAGCGAGTTTACCCTTTCCCCTTAATTTTTCCTCCTCCTTTTTTGGCTACTTTAGTGAGGGCGATACTGGCGACTTAAATTGAAATCTTGTGTCAACTTTGCCCATGGCAAATTCTATTACATAAACCGTCAGGAAGTGCCGTTCAATGGTCGATGAAATGGGCTGTTCAAGCGATGCAGATTGTTATTCCAATGGGCAATATTGGATTCAGCTTCTTCTTAATAAAATCACGTGAACCAGTCTTCTCCCGCTTTCTGCCGTCTACCCATATGGAAGAGATGACAGAGATTACACGTATCTCGTACGCGGCACATGGCGGGCCTTCTGTAACATCCGAGCCGGCGATCATCCACGTCCCTGAGATGTTATATAAACCTTATCCGGCCAGCATGACCTCAATCAGTTTTTTCGCCCATTCCCACTCTTGCTAAATGCAAAATCGCACACCCGATGCCTTATTGCAGATAGTCCTCTTACGATGGCGGCCTACCTACAAGCCGGCCCGCTGGACTATTCCAGCACCCGTCAAAAAGCCATCGAGGACGCCCGAAAAGTCCAAGCATCCATCGAAGATGAATGCCTCAGCTCGGGAAAGGATCCTCCACCCTACACGCTGCTCGAGCTCATCGGAAAGGGCACCTTTGGGCGCGTGTACAAGGCGACAAGCAAATCCGGACAAGCCGTGGCAGTTAAGATTATCAGCATCGAAGAAGGCGACTTCCTCAATCCGAAGCGGGCAGATACCTTTAGCGACATTTTGAAGGAGGTCAATACCCTAAAATTATTGGGAACGAGCGGCGCCAAGAACGTCAATGTCGTGCTGGATGCCGTATTGTTTGGACAGACCATGTGGATGGTCACAGAGTACTGCGCCGGCGGGAGCGTTGCCACCTTAATGCGCCCAACCGGTGGGCTGCCGGAAAAATGGATCATCCCAATTTTGCGTGAAGTAGCGGTTGCCATTTACTGGGTGCACAAGCACGGCATTATCCACCGTGATATCAAGTGCGCGAACGTTCTGGTGATGGCCGACGGCCAGGTTCAGCTTTGCGACTTTGGAGTCGCCGGCATCATCGAGACCAAGTTCGACAAACGAAGCACGGTGACAGGGACGCTGCAGTGGATGGCCCCAGAACTTTTCGAGGCTCATGTAGCCTATGGAACTGAGGTGGATATCTGGGCCTTTGGATCCATGGCCTTCGAGGTCGCCACGGGCTTGCCGCCGAACGCGACCACAGCCATCGACCCGTCGCAATTTGGAAACTACCTCAAGCAGCATTGCCCACGTTTAGAGGGAGACCGATATTCCTCCCAATTAAAGGACCTCGTCGCATTTTGTATGGTAGATGACCCGAGGCAACGGCCTACGATCGAAATGGTTCAGCGACATCGCTACGTATTTAATAGCGAGATCGAGTACCCGACACAATCTCTGTCGAAACTGGTCAATGCATACCGGCTCTGGGAATCTCAAGGAGGCAATAGGCAGTCTCTCTTTGCAGCTGGGGGAGCACAGGGGCCTCTTGGCGATTATTCGTTACCAACCACTTATGAAAACGAAGAGTGGAATTTTGGGATCGCCGATGATTTGGGAGCCATCACGCTCGACGACTCCGATACGCAGGCTGTATATGACGCGTACGGCACTAGCGTTGACATGAGCGCGCAACCCTTAGGACCTCTGGCACCTAACCGCCGACGCCGAAAACCACCACCGAATCTCCGCGTAGTCAAGGCGCCGCTCGAGAAGATATTCGACCCCGACACAATATCAAATTACGAGGATAACGTGAAAAACTTTTACCAGAAGCAGATGCGAAAGTCGTCGTCTGACCTCCCGTTGAGAGATGATACACAGCAATCAAAGCTCAGGGAGTCTCTAATCGATCTCGACGCATCATCACTGAAGAGGAACGTCAAGCCGCCCCAGCTTGATGACTTGGAAACTATCCGGCCGGGCGGTAAACAAACTCTCCCTGCGGAATCCAAGCCCAAGGACACGAGTAATCGGCGAACTCAAGACTGGATCTTTCCTGTTATGTCGCCGGTTTCCCCCGGTTTCGACCGCACACGCTTTCGACCTGACCAAGATGACGTCTCCAATGGCAAAATGTACGAGGGTGGCGAACCGACACCGCGGCTAGGGAAGGGCCTCTTGGGACCTGCAGTGCAGGCGAACCGCGTATCGACTGTTAGCTTGATCGATCTGGATGCAAGTTTGGCAACTGATGTCGATCCTCCCCGACCCTCTACATCTGACTCAGATCGGATGTCTGTGTCTTCGGACCCTGCAAAAACTCCTTTCGACCTTGAACGTCATGCCTCCATATTCATCCCCTCGTCAAACAGAGAGCCCTCGATCTACGTGTCATTTGATGACGACCCAAAGCAAGACAACACCAACTATGCACTCGCTACAGTGGCACGATCCTTGCCTGAGATACCAAGCACGGAATTGCCCCATCAACAACCAAAACCGAACCTTCCTCCATCCGAGCCTAAACTGCCGCGCCGTGCTACCGATCCTCCAATGGCGATGCAGCCCGTACCCGAGATGCCGTTCCTCCCCTTACCACCGGCGGTTGCAGTGATGGAGGGCCTTGATTCCAAAGATGAACTGAAATATGAGCTGAACCGCATGATTGCGAGTATGAATGAGCATTTGAGATTTGTCAGTGGAGTGTTGGATAACATGCCTGTTGCAGGCGGAGATCGACTGTCGCGCAAAGGTGGCTGGTCCGGATAAGATTGACAGTGGCAATCGTGCGTATTCTTTTTATGATGTGACGGCTATTTCCTCAGCGTGGTACTTACGTTGTATTCTTTGTGCTTTTCTGGGGGATTCGGATCACGCGGCGTATAGGCAGAGGGCTGATGATGAATGGGGCTTAGAACACAAGGCACAATTCGCTTTGTTAGAACGGATACTATGATTGACTCCTGGCGTACTTCCTCTCAAGGAGACGGATATTTGAGTCTTGTCAATGTTGTCTCGGATCAGAGCAGTATCCCAGCTTTTAGGATACTAGGTGCCACACCTTGCTAGATTTATTCCCCAAAATTATCCGAGACATAGATGGACGATTTCGATGCAAGTCCCATCGCTAATATGATGGTCGTGGGGGTTAACAAAAAACCAGAATCCTTGCCCTGCTTTTATGATTTGGTGCTCCTACGCGATGATTCCAGGTCATCCTTTGTCGGCGATAGGCCTGCATTCCTTCCGGCGCCTGCAGCATGACTGAGTAACGTTCGGGAACCTAATTTGCCCGTCGAAGGATCGCCCCTCGCAACAATCGGAAGGGTTGCTGGCTTCGACACCCTTCAGAGTGTAAGCGAGGAGGTCCCCTAAGGTCGGGTACCCGTATCCTCCGTTTCCCGAATGAGAACTCAGTTCTGCTCTAGCGTGTCACCCGGACCTCAGGCTCAAAGAACAACACATATGCCTAAATCCGAAAAAGTGTGGTTATAATAGCTGGGTCTTAACGCGGCGGACTATCACTACGTATTCACACCATTTTATCCGTCGACCGAGTGACCGCCGGGCGGCGAGTTCTGGCACAAGCACACCCGACTCCCCCTTTTCTTGTGTTTCCATGGTATCCGTATTATATCACTTTCATGTGTTATCGGTGTCTCAACCTCGAGACCCTCGAGGGCTGGAGTGATATCGAGCGGCGTTCATTAATACTAATAAAACCAACTGTTGGAGTATAAAGATATCAGCATCTCGATCTTGAGTATGGAGAGATGGAAAAAGCCCCCAATAAAAGATTACCGAAAGCAACATAGGAAGCACCTAGGATCTACCGATGGTAACAGTAGGACTACCCACACCTCAATCTGTATCTTGGCGGGTTCACCTCTCTCGTCCACTTCTGTGGGCGTCCCGGGTTTCCGAAGCCCCCGCACCATTTCTCCGCACGGAAAGCTTAGCCAAACACGGGCCGGCTTTTCATCCAACCAAAGCGTGCCTAGGTATGAGGTTGAAATGCAAAACATGCCGTAGGCTGTTTATTTCTCGTGTTGTAATCTACGATATACCATCCGGATACACGGGCAGCTGGGCGCAGTAGTCCAACTCATCATTATCTCGCCTCTAGGGACAGTCCCTAGAATTCACGGTACCTGTCCGAAGTGTGTAGATCTCTCGTGAGAAAATCCAGCGCCACAGATATACCATACCATTATTACTTCGCCGATCCCAAGTAGATGCAGTAATATGCAGTTATTGAAAGTGATTGGGACCACTTGCATAGCATCCTCGGGGGCCTGCAGGTATACGAAACTTGGCACGGTTGTACCCCAGCTACGAAATACTTCGTTGCCGGTAAGTAAAAGCCAGACACAGTTGCTACTTAACCCTGCGTCCCGGCTTTCTTGCGCTGTGCAGCAGACAATTTCCCCTTTTTAAGCCCCATCATTCCATCGGCGCCGAAGCTCGCCTGGACCTTGGGTCGGAAATATCTCACCAGCCACCTACAAACCGGACTCCTAGTTGTGATCTTGTGGAGGACCTCGTGAAAAAAAAAAAAAAAATGGCTTTCGGATTGTGGAAGAGTAAGCGTGAGGCCCGGACGGCGGCCGAGAAGGAAACCATTCAAGACAACTGGCGGTGCTTCGTGGCCTGTGGTATCATGCTGCTCGCACCATTTCAGTATGGGCTCGACTTTGGTCTTATCGGTGGTCTTCAGGCAATGGTTGGATTCCTTAAAGTAAGTTTCTGGCCATCCATCCTCACTAAAATGGAAAGCTGTCACAACGGACGCCATTTATTAACTAGTTGCCATGGCAGATTTTTGGATACCCAGCTCCGCATCTCCCCAGCGGCTGGAACATCGAGCACACACGCCAGCAACTAATTGCCTCTCTAATGACCCTCGGTGCCTTCATAAGCTCTGGGACTGCCGGAGTAACGGCGAGCTGGTTTGGGCGAAAGGCGTGTCTATGGTTCGCGTGTCTCCTCTGTGCGATATCAAACATCATCATGATGGCAACGACTAATATCGGCGCGTTGTATTTGGGGAGACTGTTAATCGGTTTGGCAAACGGATATTTTATGACTTTTTCGCAGCTCTATATCCAGGAGAGTAGCCCAGCAAAGTACCGCGGCCTCTTCCTCACCGGGTTCCAGTTCTCGACTTCCTTTGTTAGTATTACGCAGACGCCGAATCGATAAACGTACTGAGAGTGGACGGCTGACTTTCTCTAGGGATCATTGATCGGAACAATCATCGATTGGGCCACGGCCAAGCGTCCCGACCGCTCTGCCTACCTTATCCCCTTAGGCTTAATTTACGTATTCCCCCTCTTCATAACCGTCGCCTTGTGGTTTATCCCCGAGTCACCACGTTGGCTCGTCCATAAGGGCCGCGTCGAAGATGGTCGCAAGGCATTACAATGGCTCCGACCAAAAGGCACCAACGTTGACCCTGAAGTGGACGATATCGCGAACGCCATCCAAAAGGAGAAGGAGCTTGGCAAAGGGGTTGGCTTCGTTGACATGTTCAACAACTCGGTCGACCGGCGCAGAACCATTGTTGCCGTCGGAGCCGTGACGCTCCAGGCCGCCACTGGGTCCATGTTCATCATTGGTGAGACACCTTTCTGATTCCCATATCCAAGCCCACTCTGGCCCGTTGGGTCAGGCTCGCGAAAGAAATTCAGTATTTTAACTTCTATTTCTCCCTTCGGCAAATAGCGTTCAAGGCATACTTCTTCACAATGGCTCAAACTCCCGACGCGTTCGCCATGAGCTGCGTAGTCAACGCCGTCGGCCTCTTCGCCATCATCGTGAATACCTGCATTGTCGTCAGGTACGGAAAGCGCCGTATCTTGCTTATGTACGGAATGACGATCTGCGGCATCTTGCAGCTCATTGTCGCTGTCGTTTATGACACGGTGCCAAATACGAAGGTGGCTGGAAAGGTGCTAATCGCCCTGATAAGTCTGTACATGATGACCTACTGCGTAAGTCCATCTCCTATTATTATCCGGTGACAAAATGGTTCAGAAATCAAAACTAATCACATTCCTCCTCGTAGGGTATGGTCGCTGCCTATGCATGGGTAGTCGGCGGCGAGGCTCCATCTCAGCGTCTGAGGAGTTATACCTTTGGCCTAGCAGCTGCGGTAGGCTTCTTCTTCGCCTGGTTGACCACCTTCACGGCACCGTACTTCATCAACCCCGATTCTCTCAACTGGGGTCCTCGGTATGGATACATTTGGTTCCCTTCAGCCACTATCGCAGCCATTTGGGTATACTTTTGTCTCCCAGAGACAAAGGGGCGCACCTTGGAGGAGATCGATGAGATGGTACGTCCAATAACCAAACCCTCGGGAAAGAAAGAAACGAGCTAACACATACATTTTTCTCCTCCGAGTAGTTTTTGGCCAAAGTTTCTGCACGGAAGTTTGAGAGTTACAAGTGTACTACTCATCTTGCGGATCTTGAGAAGGATAAAGTTTCCATCGAAGAAGTGGAGGTGGTTGAAAAGGAGCGGAGCGGGTAGGTATAAGGGAATCTGGTTGAATCCGTTATTAACCTATCTTGTAATCTTATGATGGAATGGAAGGTCGAGAGGTAATTCTGATTTGTGCTCCAACTCACAGCCGCCCGTCAACGGCGGGCCGTCATCGACACAGCTGTTGAACGCAAATGGCTCCTGTCGCACGCAACGCCCAACACTTTGAAAGTATCTCCATTATATTTGTAGTTTCGTATATTTCCTCTTTTGTTCTTAATATTGCTGTCATCATCGTGGTCATCCTTCCTCACCAAATCCCCTTCTTCGACGAATCAAGTCGCACCTCGTGTTGACGGAGTCACGATCCAATTTCCTTATCCCTCTAACGAGCTGGCCATATTATAGAAGTTATATAACACAAGGCACATGGCTGAACGATTGTGGCGGTATTGGGACATCACGTCAACGATAATTATAGGGCCGATGCTTTAAAATCATCTTATTCGGGGCGTCTCAACTGTAGATCTACCCGCTTAATATCTAAGTACAAGAAACAAATATGATCACCATTGATTCCTTCCAACAGTTTGCGACCATCTTCTAATCATCGAAGTCATTCATCTCAGCCGCTTCCCGCCAATATCCTTAAGCACAAAGAGTGAAGGTGAGGTCATCCTTGCTTGTGCAGACCTTAACCTGGCTGCCGGCGGGGGGTACACCATTGTTCCAAACAATGGGGGTGCATCCGCCGTTGGCGCTGGCGACGGACAACTTGTGTCCAGAGAAGGGATCGCCAAACACGTCACTGAGGTCGTACCAGACGTTGGTGCCGTCAAGGTTGTAGGCGAAGTTGGTCTGGGGGGCGCCGGTCCAGAGACCATCCTCGGGGATAGTCACCTTGAGAGCGCGGCCGCCGGTTACGGGGTCACGGGTGAACCCCTCGCTGTAGGAGCCGCCCTTGGCGGAAAGGCGCCATGGGCCAGCGACCTCGGAACCGACAGACCAGACAGAGACGGCGAAATCGCACTTGTTGACGACGTGGGCGGAACCGACTGCGGAGACGGCGGTGAGAGAGGAGAGGGCGACAGCCGCGAAGGTGACGAAAGAGCGCATGTTGTTGGTTTGGGAGGAGTTAGTCTTGCGAGACTGATGGAATAGTTAAAGTGTTTCTAGGGCTCTTGGAGTGAGCTTGTTATGGGCTATTAATGTCTATTGATGGCTTTGATTATGAGACCGCGAGGCGGAAAGGGAAACAACAGGTGGAATCGCGGAGAGCATCGTCATCTTTATATGCTTGACTTCGACCGGGGGATCACACTGTATACTCCGCATCACAGGACGAAAATTCGCCCGCGCTCCTGATCTGATTACGCTTCGTATATGCTCAAACCGACGTCAGCATGGATCAGTCGATTATACTGGGTCTTGGATGTGAGGTCGGATGCATATCACTCAACCACATGACTCGAGCCAGAATCGTTGCCCAGATTTTCCCTCCAGCTGGGGCCAGAAGAAGAAGGGAGGGAGAAATGCAACCTGCATTGACGGTGCTGATCTCTCGAGCTGCTTACTTCTTTGGAGCAGCCTTCGACTTCGAGGTCTGGGCTGACGATGATCGCTCGATGGGGTCAGCTGGCTAGGCGCAAGACAAGCCGACTACCGAATTTCTAATAATAACAGTACTAGCACTGCACAGTCAGCTTTTCCCCGGGGAAAGAAACCAGCCTTTGGCTTGCTCTCGGGTGTCAGAATGAGGGAAGATCCGCTCACCGCAGCGGGACTCGGATCTCGACCCATGCTTGGCGCCAAAATTACCGCTTTGGGGAGGAATACGAAGAACGACGGCTTGGCACTCATGTCTTGGAATGTAAGCTAGCATCACAGCTTCCCGCTACCAGCACATTTCTGGAAGAACCAGTCTCCGCTTCAGAAGTTGGGGGATGTGGAGCATCGGTGGACCCGGGTTCACAGACATTGAGCACCCAAAGGCGAGATTCTAAGCGAGACAATGACGTAGGCTGCACCAAGGATGCAACACTACGTCAATACGAGGGACGGATATGCAGATCTCTGCAGCCGATCGGGGGCACAGTCGGGGAGGTTGGGTTGATGACCCGAAATGTTTGCGGGGGGCCTACGACGAAGCTCGTATTGGAATGGGATCTTTTTTATTCTCCGAAAATCTCTTCATGGTGCCGGATAAGTGTGGGTACGATCCCCGGTTCAGACTGCAGAATTCTTGATTAGTAGATTGGCTTGCTCAGTCGATTGGGCTCAGACAAAGATTCCTGCATGGGCATCCTCGCCGAACTAGGAACAATGTTGAAAGCGCAGTCAAATACGAAGAAGTTGATTTTATCATGCCAAGAGCTCTCCTTTGCATTCTGTAAGCGACAACTGCATGGTCACAATTGAGGGGGATTTCTTCATCGTCATGGTCGACCGAAAAGCCCTCCCACGTTTTTGCACAAACGCGAGTCTCAAACTTGGGAAGCCAATCTCTTCCCGAGTCATGTAATAAAATCCAGGCGTACATTATTGATCAGCTGCCCTCGCGCATATAATGTGGCGAACCAGCTGTCTCGAGTCAACCACGAGATGGACCGTTCCATCCTTCAAAAGCAACATACTATTATGTTGCATCAGCGCTGGAATGCGGTATTCCATGCAAGGTCGATGATGTTTGAACGAGTTGGGCGGATCATCCGCGGAGAGCAGAAGATCTCAAGCTCTTCTGGAAAGTTGGAAGAACACGCCATGTTTATTTCCCCTGCCCTTCTATTCCGCTATCTAGTACTCTATCACGCTCAAACTTCCCTCCTCCGTCACACATACATATGAAAGTGAAAGAAATTGAGAGAAAATTGAATGCCCTCGCAGCACCAACTATTGTGCCGACGCATTATAATCGCCCCTTAACAGCAATAAAAAGCCCCTTGCTCTCCGCAAGAATAGTCCCTTGCTGACTTTCAATGACAACCTCGACATAGCATTTCCGGCCATCTAGATTCGTGATTGTCGCCTTGACCAATATCGTCGAAGGAACCGCCACCGGTTTCAAAAATTCAGTGTTGAGATATGCTGTCATGAGCATAGGATGGGGAATGGCTCCGTTCCGTTGGTTGACGTCAATAAGCTGTCCTGCAACCTCGTCGACGATGGTCATGACAATGCCACCATGACATACACCAACCCAACCATTGAGTCCTGGCCTTAAACTGAGAAAGGCGTTGATCTGGGGGATGAGGCTTCCTTTGCGATGAGGCTTCTTGTAAAAGGTGATGAAGCTAGCGACCGTATCGGGGGTATTGAGCGTGCGTGCGAAGAGGGCGTCGCCACGACCAGGCTTTTCCTCGCGACAAGGCGGTACCTCGATGATGATGTTGGGGCTGTCCAGGTAGCTGGCACACCAGGGGTTGGATCGGAAGTACTCCGGGCTATCTGGTGTAGAGTACTTCATGGCTGTTTGGATGGAAATATCTGTCGCGACAGGCTTTTAAGTTCACCTCCGAGATCTAAGGAGCGAGGCTTTTTCGTCGAGTGAGCGAGTTAGCGGCTTAAGGTGCCCCTGTCACGACGCGTCGTCAAAGGCGGTCTGCGGCCCAGGCCGAAGGATTGTTAACCTATCCGAACAGTGATTGTCGCTCTCGCCTGTCGAGGCCCCTCTTCTCACTGTTGTTGATGGCGATGTCGACAAGTTGTGCCAGTGTGCCTTCTCAATTTCGGCTCAAGGATCAACGCCAGGGGCTGAGATGAGCAACTGCGACCAGAGCTTAGGCATCGCCAACCCCGGAATTATGATGGAGCACGTGCCGCTAATTACTTGCCTGGTGGCGCCGACGACGTGCCTCGGCCCCCCCGTGTGGCGGCGAGAGGGGTACCTTAATTTCGTATTTTGTAATGTATCCTTTCTGCTTGCAACATTTGAACCGGTACTTAAGTGATGGGTACTTAGCTCCAGCCCCACGCCACATTCATCAAGTGGCGTCAGGAAAAGCGGACCCAAGCCAATATCACTCCATGACCATCTGCGGACCCAGATCAATCTTATCCATCTTATCCATGCAACCCAACCCTTGTTTCCCAAGACACTCACTGGGCTACGTAACAACCGTCGCGATTCAGCTGACATGACAGGTGCCGTCAAAAACACGTCGCGGGAGGCATCGTCCGCCGCAGCCGTCGAGGCGGCCCTCCACGATGACAAGAAGCATCTCCTCCTTGCCGCCAGCGGATCCGTCGCCACCATCAAGCTTCCTCTGATCATCTCATCTTTCGCCAAGTATCCCAACGTCTCCATCCGCGTCATCCTCACCAAACCAGCGTCCCAATTCCTTGCCGGACAATCAGATGAGCAGCCAGCGCTGTCGTCGCTATCATCCCTGCCGAACGTTGACGGCGTTCATGAAGACGAGGACGAGTGGTCTGAGCCGTGGACCCGCGGAGCCAAGATTTTGCATATCTCCTTGAGGCGCTGGGCGGACATCCTCGTTGTAGCTCCGATGAGCGCGAACACATTGGCCAAGGTCGTCAATGGCATGTCGGATTCCCTGCTGGTGAGCGTAATCAGGGCATGGGATACCACGGGCTTGATCGATGGGAAGAATTCCAGGATTCTCGTTTTTCTGGCCATGAATACTGCGATGTGGTTACACCCAGTGACGGCACGACATGTACGAGTTCTCGAAGAGGAATGGGGAGTGAAGGCTGATGGGAGTTCAGAGGGGCAAGTGAAAGATAACGGTGAAATAGTCCCTCGCACGGGGTGGTTTGAAGTCTTCAGGCCGGTTGAGAAGGCTCTTGCGTGTGGGGATGTTGGCTCCGGAGCCATGATAGAGTGGTCGGATATCGTCAAGATTATAGAGCAAAGGCTAGGGCTTCAAAGCTAAGTGCGTGAAGCGGTAGCAAGGCCGCCGGAAGAAAACAAATTCGCAAGAAAACCCAAGGCAATCGCCCAGTATGCAGATCCCCATTCAGATAACGGGACCAAAGGCTACGCATACCTTGTCCGATAGTTGAAGCATCATTAAAGGCAGAATGTGGGCACGGGATAGATAGCCTCCCCTTGGCGGGAATCATGGTCTTGTTCGTTGACTACGGTGTCGATAGATTACTATCGGCACATCGAAACACAAAAATCAGTCTACCAGCAGGATGCAAAGATATAATAAGCTTCTTTAATTACAAAAATCAAAAGAACAACCACATTAAAAGTAAATCTTGCGTCGAGCACGTGAGCAGTAACGTCAGAGTTCCCTCCAGAGAACGACCCATCCCCATAACATTATCCATACAAAATATTACCATACCTCATGGCAAAAGAAAAAGAAAGGAAGGTAAGAGATAAAACAAAAATAAAATAAATAAAGTTTAGAACATGAAACTGGAAGTCGTTGAGCGTATCATGCATGACAAATTTTATCCCACTGCGCCGTATTCGAGACAATCTCATTCCTTTTCGTCGTCTAGATTCGTAAACCTCGGACCGTCGATGTCGGCAATGTGCCTCGACGGAGATAATGGCCGCACCATGGCTATCTGCTCCGTCGTCACACCAGCCATGTGGAGGCATGCGTCGCGGAAACCATACAAGTAAGCCAAAGAGTGATTGGGATCGTCTCGGAATTGCTGTGGGATCAACCCGAGGTTGTGCTTGCCTCCTGGTCCTGCTGCGAGTGCTGCGAACGGAGTACCCTTGACACCCAGTTCCATATTTGGCGGCTGTATGTGTTTTACTTTCGTCGCTGCTGCTGCCACCGTTGACGCCTGGGCCTGAGCCTGGGCCTTGGCTCTCCGTGGACTCAGATGGCGGGTTTTAGAGTCTTTATGTCTGTGTTCTTTCTCGGGTCCGGACCCGTCACGGGCAGCCATGGGCTTTTTCTTAGGTTCCTTGGTTTCCTTCGCTTCCTTCACATCCGCTTTCGAGTGCCGTGGGGCATAGACGAAGTGGATATCGTCCTTGCGATGACGAATACATCTCTTCGTGTCCGGCGATTCCCGTGGTTCCGTACATTTAGAACAGCTGTGCTCAACACAAAACTGGCCGCCGGGTTTCCGTTCCAGCGTGCAGGGTTGACCCTCCAGCCGTAGCGCGCATGTGTGCTCAATACAGTACTTCCCACCCCGACGGATCGGACCGTTGCAGCCGTCGTGGGCACAGGTGTGGTCCTGGCAGTAAGGTGGTGTTTTTGTCCATCCGCCTAGACAGTCGGTGCCGTTATACCGACATTTGTGATGGTCGCAGAAGCAGTCAATCTTCGACATGACAGGCGCCGGGCAGGTCTCGGCCCCGCATTTGTGAGTCTCGCAGTAGGGACTTCCCCTGAACCCGGCCCGTTTGCTGCACGGATCCCAGAGACATGTATGAAGCACGCAATATTTTCCTCGAAGGTCGACGGAGTGATAGCATCTCGATATGGCACATGTGTGCTCGTCGCATGCTTCGCTGTTGCTCTTTATCTTGCGGACATTCGCACATCCTCCTATAAACCGGCAGACATGATCTCGACAGGCTATCGCTCCGGACTCGACGGCTTGGTTGCAGGGGAGTCGACCAGACCACTGACAGGAATGTTCGCAGCAATACGGTCGTTTGAGTCGTCGTGATTTCGGACAGCCTTCTGCTTGGCAGGTATGTTCGTCGCAGGCGTCGCCGAGAACTATCAGTTATGTCATGTTAGCGAGCAGAGAATCTCTCAACTAGAAAAGAAAAAAAAAATCCTCCGGGGAAGATGGAAAATGGAAAACTAACTTCCGGCATCGGTTCCAACTCCGCGTTTGCAAACAGTGCAGCCGGAATATTGACAAGCGTGAAGATTGCAAAACGCGCTCGTATCGAGGCGTGATTTTGAGCATGCCATCAAGTCGCAGGCATGTTGCGCGCAGTATCCGCTGCCTTCGACTTTGGGCCAGGGACAAGTCGCTCGTTTGCAGGCATGACGTTGGCAGTGGCCTCCCGCTGTGGGGTTATCGGCCGAGTCGCAGCCGGGAATGGGGCATCTCCAACGTTGAGGGGCGAACATGGGCATTTCTATGCGGGGAATAGACAACTGTTGTGTATCGTCGTTCGGAGAGGTGACAATAATCCGTGCGTGAATAGATTGACTGAGAGATGGAGGTTCAAGGTGCAAAATATGATCGATCAGGGTGATGAACAAAGGGAAAAAAGATGCGCCCAGGCACAACTAGGGATGACGGAATCGTAGATTCGGCATGAATGGACAGCCATAACCCGAAACCAGGTTCATGAGCTGGGTCACTGGGTGTCGTGATTTCCCACTGTGATAAAATGAGGCAACTGTTGTTCGGGCAGAACGATTGGCTGTCAGGTCTCCATATCGGGTCGACGTGCATATTTCTAACAGATGTGTCACTCAGGTCTGCCTTAAAGCCCTTGATGTGTGTCGCCACCGTTACCCTCTCATGCATGCCTAATAGCAAAAATGGAATTCTGGCCGTGGCTTTCGGACAAGCCACGACCTATCAAGCTTACGGGAATGTACGTGCAAGTTGCCGACTTGTCCGCCGCAGATCTCTAGTCGCACCTCAAGCTGTGTTCCAGGAATGCCCAACTCATGGACAAGCTCAGCGTCGCTCTACAGTGCCTAATGTTTTGTTCCACGTCTCATGCAGACCTCGAGGGAGACAGCGGAATGGTTGTGCCAGTCTGTTTTGCAACTCACCACCTTGTTCCCTATCATCTCTGCAAATTCTTGGCGAGTATCTCGCCAAGTCACGTAGCATATAGCTTACAGCATGGAGGTCTCTACGTCCTCCGGTGGCTTATCCCAGAGACCATTCGTTGATCCGTTGATTGTTGCCGGAGTCGTTTGATAGGCCATCGTTATGTCTTCAGACAGAGCCACTGCTGGATTCTCTGCTTGGTGGACCAGATGCGAAAGTGTTGGTAAATTGACTCGCAACCTCAAAGCATCACTGCCAAGGTCGAGATCTTGCCCGAATCATCGAATCCACGCCCAGTTCCCCTTCCCCCCAACTTCCTGTCTAATAAAGCGGTTCCTATCTTTCTATATTCAAATACCGATTTAGTCGATTTTCGAACTTTACCCCCCGAGATCTGTTGCGAACGCCACCTGCTCCAGTGAGGAAACACCTTGCCAATGTGGAGTTTCGGTCTTACACAATGCATAACATGGTATCTGGAGTCAATGTAATGGCATTCGTGATTGGGAAAAAAAGGAAAGAAAAAAAAAAAGATCAACCGTCAGAGATTCACGGTAACGCTTGCTGAGGTCCTGTTTTAGCTGGTATTCGCGGCGCGAGTCGTCCTTCTGAAGGGCATGGAGCTCATTCAGCCGGGCCACATTCTACTCAATATATACAGTCCCCCCCCCCCCCCAAAAAAAAAAAAAAAAAAAAAAGGTCGGCAACCCTATTATAGCAACGCAAAAACAGAGCGAGTTGGAAACTCTGGCTCTGACCTTATTCTCACTCCAGTTCAAGGGCCCTGTGATCACTCACAGGTTAGCCGGAAGTTTGATCCACCCTTTGCCGATTTCCTGTTCCTTTCATCTGATAATGTCTTGGCAATGGATTTGCCTTTATGTTTGTAGTAGGAGTGCGCCACTGCGTCACCCATCTGGTGCCATCAAATCCTATCTATCCTTGCCACCGGAGCCCTGAGGCCTCATGCGGACTTATTGTACAGTAGACATCATTTATCCGCCAGGCTCCGATTCAATCGGGCGAGTGTCAAATGGTCCGCTAAATAAACTTCATAAAAGTTCATCCCATCTGCCAATCATAACGGTAATATACCCGGAACCAGACCCTGCGGGGAACTCACTGAATATGGCTCCCCGTGTTAGCCAGTGTGATATCCGCTCCAAATTAGCAGTCTCCTATAGCCCGGTTGAAGTGTCATCGAATATCTTTAAACTCATATTGGGATCTCCACGGCTGATTTACTTTATTGAATGTCATGAAGGCCACGCGTAAATTGTAGCGGAAGAGCTCGGATTTTTATCATGCTATGATTATTAGGTCCTGTCGGGGGGAGATTTGACAGCTCGCTTCCGGATCCAATACATAAACTTTCATCCTTCCAGAAGACCGTATCTAGGATATACATGTCTCTCCTGTTGTGCAAAACGTCTCTAGAAGCTGTCCCGGTGAATGCTACGACCATCTTCGTTGACTTTGACGGCTTTGATAATGAAGTGGCTATCTCTCGCGTTTCTCTTCGCCGGCGGGGTGCTTTCGGCCCCTGCTGCACCTGCGGCGGATGAGTACGACTACGTCGTTATTGGCAGTGGCCCTGGTGGTGGACCCCTCGCAGCCAACCTAGCTAAGGCCGGATACTCGGTGTTTCTGATCGAGGCCGGAGACGACAGCCCGGGGCAGGGCTTCGGTGTCTACACACCAACTGTCCACTGGGACTTCTATGTCAAGCATTACCCTGACGACGATCCAAGGAACGAACTGTATAGCCATCTTACGTGGCTTACCCCAGAAGGCAGGTACTGGGTCGGTCAGACCGGAGCGCCAGCAGGCTCTAAGCTCCTAGGTGTTTATTATCCTCGCGGCGCAACTCTTGGTGGATCATCTATGGTTAATGCCATGGTGTGCTGGCTGCCGAGTGACAGTGACTGGAATCACCACTACAATGTGACTGGTGATGAAAGCTGGAAGTAAGTGGTATCGTCTTATAGTTGTGCCCGGATGTTCTGCTCCTCACGCCAAGTCTTTCCCAAATTCTAACCGTGGTTCAGAGCCGAGAATATGCACAAAATTTTCGAAAAGATCGAGAAGAACAACTACGCCGATCCCGGAAGCCCCGGACACGGCTTCAATGGTTATTTCCAAACCAACATGGGTGCCAAGGCCCAGGCCAGGGGCGGCAATTTACAAGGCAACAAGGTCATGGAGGCGTACGCCAAGGATTTTGGTGTCAGCGACTGGTCCATGTCTGATCTCCTGACCAGGGACCCCAACGAAATGGTCCCTGACCGTGATCAAATCTCCAGCATCTTCGGTCTTGTAAACCACCAGTACGCGAACGGAGGCCGGTACAGCTCGCGCGATTATATCCAAGCGGCTGTCAGAGACGGTGAACCCTTAACCGTATCCATGACATCGCTCGCCACGAAAGTGCTGTTTGATACCAGCGGGGACTGCGGCGATAAGCCTCGAGCTATCGGCGTTGAGTACCTCGAGGGCAAGTCTCTCTATGCTGGAGATTCTCGCCGCCAAGAAGGCGCGACAGGAACGAAGAAGACGGTGAGGGCAAAGAGGGAGGTTATTGTCTCGGGCGGTGCTTTCAACTCTCCTCAAATACTCATGCTGAGCGGCATTGGTCCCAAGGAGCATTTGGAAGAATTCGATATTCCCGTCATTCACGATCTTCCCGGGGTTGGCCAGCACCTAATGGACAACCAGGAGATGCCGATCGTTGGCACCGGGTCTGCTGGTTCGGGTACTACCGGTGTCGCCATGTTCAAGACCAATTTCCCAGCTCATGACGAACGTGACATGTTCCTCATGGGCGGACCTGGTTTCCTTTTCCGTGGCTTCTGGCCCATGAACCCTGTTGCTCAACCACGAGAACCTCAAATGCCCTACGGCGTGAGCATGGTCAAGGGCTCTTCCGTCAATAACAAGGGTTGGGTCAAGCTGCGATCAGCCGACCCGCAGGACACGCCCGAAATCAACTTTAACCATTACGCCGAAGGATCCGAGGCTGACCTCAACGCCATGAAGGATACCGTGGCCCGCATTCGCAGAATCTACAAGGACATCGGTATCACTCCTACCGAGCCTCCCTGCACTGCCGGGCTCGATGAGAATGGCAGCTGTGGCCAAGAAGATATCGACTGGATTCACAAGCAGACCTTTGGACACCACCCCACCAGCTCAAACAAGATTGGTGCCGACGATGATCCCATGGCTGTCTTGGACTCCAAGTTCCGCGTCAGAGGCGTCGCTGGTCTGCGTGTTGTTGATGCCAGTGCGTTTGCCCGGATCCCGGGTATCTTCCCGTCGGCACCAACTTTCATGATCAGCCAGAAGGCGTCGGACGAAATGATTGCCGAGCTAGAGGCTGGAGAAGCTATTGAAGTTTGCGCGGCCCCCCTTCCAGAGTAAGAAGGAATGGAGTTTGTATATAGTTATTCAGGCTTGCCTAACTTGATCTGCAGAAAATAGGGAGATTGGTATTTCAACTTGTACATATTTAGAAAATTTTGGGACGTTAGGAATATCTGGAGAGGACTACTGTCCATCCCTGGGTTTACTTTCGGAAATCTCGTTTCTTCCAGGCCAAACTCTTCTCGTCGGGGCAAAACGTCAAAAGCGTCTAAAATTTCCTCCCTCGAGCTATTATGGGTTATAGGGTTGATTGCGCTCTCGCGCAAATGAATATCATGCTACCAAAATCTCCGGCGTCAGCAAACCATTCCGCCAGTAGCTCTTCTCGCCCTGTCTCTTTCCCCTCTATCCAGGACAAGATATCGCTGCCGAGAAGAGCCGACCCTTCCCAGCCGTGAGTTTCATTGAATCTCTGGGCCCACTCTTCTGCCGTGGGAGCCTCCCATATGTGGCGCAGACAAGGAAGGGGCGCATCTCCGAAGTGTGCACAGAGGATGGTGGGGTGGCCTTTGCGGGCATGGCGGACATAGTCAAGAGTGTGGATGGCAAAAAAGGTCCTGCCATAGTGAGCTTCGGTTCTTCAAGCGGAAAGTAATAACGGGATAGGTGCCGACAGGGGAAGAAACGTAGCTTTCAGGAAAGGAGAGCATGGGGGATGTACCTAAGGATGGACTCGTTGATGATCCACTCTTCCCAGTCGCTAGGTTGCACCGAGACCAACGGCGTTATCCTGTGTACGTTTTTGCTCAGGAAGTGCTATGTTCCTTTGTCAGCGCATACGCCGCAGGCATCAGCATAAATGACTGGGGGCCAAAGCCTAACATACTTGGGATAGCCTTGATGATATGCGATCCGCCATCGCTAGGTCGGTATTTGACGCATGATATGTCCTCATAACCGTGTAAAACGTGATGGCCTGCATCGCTGCTACATCATCGGATCTCGTACACCTAGTGCACTACTTTACTCAATAAAGGTCGGATTGATGGAAGCCGGTCATTTACCGTACCCGGGCACACTCTCCATTCACTTACCTGTGTCTGGATTTGCTGAAGTTGCCCCTCGATAGCACCCATCATAACCCCATGTGACTCTGGAGTCCATGTGGCGTACAGATGACAGATAGGTTCGACGGCAGCAAGAGTATGGTGTCTCACGGAAACTTCCCATTGTCTAAAATGAACGAACGGAGGTCTGCTGCCTCTACTGGATATGAGATCGAGAAATCCCCTGAAGAGAGAATCGAGGAAATCAAAGCCCTGCTCGGAACTCTGCCAGATCTTTGTGAGGCACGCGGACAGCTTCGAGTATCCCGAGTTTGGTCCTTCCGATTCGGGGAGACGCATCGAGGTAGTGACCTGGGGGCTCGGCTTCTCGGGTGGGTCTGTACTGCCGCCTGGGGTAGTATCGAGGCTAAAATCATGTTGAAAATCAAAGGAGATAGTATGAGTCTGCCAATCTTCTTCGTTGTCGAATCTCAGATCGAGCGAGAGCACATCGATGAGGCTATCCGATGACGAACCCTGGTCTGCCACATCGCGGTCTGGAGCTCCAGGTGGCACGTCGGACAATGGAGTAAAGGCCGAAAAGGTGGTCGCGGGGGGCTGCCTACCGCTTGACAAACTGTTGGCTGGCCCGTTCTCGCTGTGTGGATACGAGCAGGCCAGGGACAGTACTGCACAACGAGAACACGGGGCCTGGTTGTCGCAGCGCACCTTGGATCGGGAACACTGCGCGCATGCCCTCTTGCGACTTCTGGGGCGCGACTTGCAACGTAGTCGATGTCGGTCTCGCGTCGTAGCTAAAAACCATAATCCCGACCCACGGCAGGGAGTGAGTTTAGCTTATGGTCTAGAGGTACAATATGATCGGATCTTGGGGAGAATAAGGCAGTGAACGGGGGGGTGTAGGAAGATGGAGTAATGTCTTACATGAGGGAAATTTCCTGCCACAAGTATTGCAGCCTATTTCGTTTTGGTATTGCTCTTGGAATTGCTCCATTGTCGGAATTGCTATCTTGGAGGGTTCGAAGACGATATTGAAACGGGGAACTTGCCCGTCTGTTCAGATTTTCTGAGGTTGGTCGGAATTCCGACACCTTCCCCACTCGGCTTGTTGAGGTCACCGGGCGGATTACTTAACCACCGAAAGTCGGAAGCGTGAATCAACGGAATCCCGTCAAAGTCTCGGCCCAGTTTCTGTGTCGAGTTTGCCGGTCCATCCGGTTTGGCAAATAGCGCATAATAAATGAGCATAGCCTTGGTTCCAAAATCACAATTTTATAGAGATGCCTGCCTATGACCGTAAAGACTCCGAGTGTGACATATCACCGCTGAAAAACAAACATGGCTGGCACGGTTGTTCTCACCGGGGCAAATGGATCCCTTGGCCTTGGCTTCGTCAAGTGTTTCCTCTCCTCTTACCCCAACCACACCCTCATCGCAACAGTCCGCGACCCTTCGACATCTGACCCAAACACAGCCAGACTTCACAACCTCATCTCCCTGAATCCGAAGGCAAAAGACAAAGTCATCATCGAGCGCCTCGATCTTGGCAGTCTGGATGAAGTGCGCTCATTCACATCGCGGATCTCAGGACGCGTCACGAAGGGAGAGATTCCGCGTATCGATGCCATCGTCTGCAACGCTTCCTCCTGGTCTCTGCGCGGCCAAAAGTTTACCGTCGATGGCCGCGACGCAGCTTTCCAGGTTTGCCACCTGTCGCATTTTCTCTTGGTTATGGCGCTGCTGGGATCCGTAAATGAGGAGTCCGGTCGAATTATCATGCTCGGCTCTGAGGCTCATTATACCGAGAAGGATAATATGGTAGCACGCCTCAGAGCCAAGATCCCCGATGACATTAACACCCTTATCAAACCTCTGGCGGATAGTCCTGGCCTGGAGCACGACCGAGGATTCCAAAGATATGCCACTGCCAAACTTGCCAATGTTATGTTTATGCACGACCTCAATAAGAGACTCCAAGCCGTATGTACATAAATAACGTCGAACAAAAATCCCTAGCCGAGTGAAATAATACTAACATGCCAAGCCTCCTAGGACCCACACCCGTCCAATATCACCGTAACGGCTATGGACCCGGGCGGCATCGTCGACTCACGCGGCCATGTCGAGCAAAAGCTACTTCTCAGGGCTATACTCGCTACGGTCAACGTCATGATGCCCATTCTAAGGCATTTCACAAAGGCAGCGCGGACCAGCGCCGACTCTGGTCGCGATCTCGTGGCGCTGACCGTTGGCCCCGAGTTCCAGGGGAAGAGGGGCTACTATGTAGGGACGAAGGCAGTCCAATCGTCGGAAGGTAGCTTGGACGAGGAGTCCCAGTGGAGAGTCTGGGAGGCTTGCTGGAACTGGGCTGGTCTGACGGAAGGAGACACCGTTCTTCGTAAGCCAGCCGCTAGGCTCCAAGAGACCTGATCTCATCGAAACAGACAGGCAAAGGCGATGGATTATGCTCTCAACTCTCGGCGCATCTTACAATAGAATAAGGAACGGTTGGGCATGACTGGGTTCCTCGTGTTCTATTGGTGGCGACACTTATTCCCTCATCCCGCCGTGCTTTCTCCCGTCGTCGCAGACATAAATAAATGAAAGGTTGTCGGCTGTCACTGAGGGTAGAGTTATATCGAGTGTGATCTCGTGATTCGTGAACATGAACGAATAAGGGGGAAGATGAAATGTCTTGATCACGTGGGCCACATTGGTCTTCCCCTCACCCAACTTTTCCCTTCACGAGAAACTGAAGAGGTGACTCTGCATTGCCAAATGTACCGGGCGCCACCTTCGCTTTGAAACTTACGCATCGGCCCTGCATATTAATTGTTGTTGTTCCTGCTAAATATGGCTGCCTTCCTTCCCCATGTAACCAAGCTTTTGAGGGCCTGTGAGGTTGCAGGAGAGCTGAGCAACGCTCCTGAGCGTCGATGTGGTAGTAACAATGAATATGACAGGCTCTGCAGGGAAGCTAGAGCATTCGCGGATCACCTCATGAAGGTTTGTGTATTTTTTTTTGACCCCCACGACAAGCGATGGGCGGCCTGTTAATGCGTTCATTTTCTTATGCTAGGTTGTCATCCTCGCACAAGAACGTATCCCATCACCCTCGTTGGAAAATCTGCTTCAATCACGGAGGAGATCACCGACCAAAGAGTCCCGACGCTGCATGACGAGTTGAGCAAGATACATACGGAGAATGATGGGAAGTTGAGCATAGGACGCAGCGAGTATTCCCTAAAGGCGGCTTATGAGAAGGCGAAGGCTGCTGCTTTAGCGGGTGGACGGTTAGAGGCTCTCTGCAAGGCTCTACGTCGAGATATTGAGCAGATCGAGGCGTTAGTTGGTGAGGTGTCGCGGTAAGATGAGCCTGAAGTTGATGTGTCCTAGAAAGCAACTAATGCGAATGGAGATGCAGGGACTCTGGTCGGGTGGATCATCTCGCGCTAAGCACTAGTTTGGTGGGGCTCGATCAACTCGTACAAGATATTAGCGACCAGTCCACGAGGAGAGAACAGAACCAGAGAGACAGGTGTCTTACTGAAGCCTCAATCATTCCACGCCCCGAGTCGGTAGGAACCGAGGGGCTGGGGAAGAATGCCGCGGCCCTAGATCTCAGCACCAGTCGGGAAAGAGCAACGACGGACAGTCAAGAGGGACATAGCAGAATCCGCGCCACCGCCAAGACCATTGGTAGTCCTCCAGGTCCTCAAAATATTTCTCGGGCACGTAAAACAGGCAAGAAAAGGCCAATTTCCGCCCTGGATCCGGCGGATATTCAATTGGAGTTGATGCTTCTAGAGCAGGAAAACAAGAAGAGGCTGATGATGGCCCGTCAAGAGGCTAATGCTTTGCCAGTGCAGGCCGAACCAGTGGGGGGGCTATTCAACCCTATCATGCCCGTACCGCCGGACTATGGCCTACAGTTGGCGCCCCTCGAGCAAAAGAATAAGAAGATGCTGATGATGGCTCATCACGGGCTACCAGACAATCCGCCCCTGCCACCCAAACCAACAGACAGCCCAGGCACCACTAGTCCTCAGGATGGCCACGATCTACCTGAGCGGACTGATGCCCTGAGCGGTCCTAAAGAGCCACGACGTCCGTTCACTATCGATGAGCTTGCCCCAACCCCATAGCTGGCGCAACTCTTGCGGTATTCTCCTTCTGCCTCAAAGGTGCATAGACAACCAAGCTCAACTACGGCTGCAGGCAGCACTGGTATATACATCTATAAGGCTGTAATGGGCTACTTAGCTACCCCGCTTAATTTATAGCAAGCACCTATGATCCTACTCCCAAGCAACCTGGGGTGATCTCATATTAGGATTGTCACAGCCCGAACCGGGTGGTGTGGGTGACTCGGCGTCGGCGAGGGTAATTGATCCGTAAAGCAATATGTAATCAGAGGCCAATACTATCCATCGCTATAGCAAAGGAAGAAAAGAGAAACATGCGGAGCAATGTAAATGCATCTACGCCCGATCAGGCCACAATTCCCTAGCAACATCCTTCACAAGTTTAAGCTTAGCAAACATCTTCTCCTCAGTCATCCCTTCAGCACCGACGGCAACGCTCGCGAAGCCGCACTGGGGGCTGATGCCGATGCTCTGCAGGGCCTCCTCGATGGTTACGCCTTGGCCCTGGGCGATGATGTCGGCGGCCTGCTTCACGCGGGACTTGATCACCTCGGCGTCCTCGAGCTCGGGATCCTTGGTGGTGACGACTCCGAGGACGACGTTCTTGCCCTTGGGGAGAAATCGGAGGGGCTCGAAACCGCCGGAGCGGGGGTTATCGTACTCGAGGAAGAAGGTATCGTAGTTGAGGGTGGAGAACATCTTTTCGGAGATTTTCTCGTAGGAGCCCTCGCTGAAGTGCATGGACTTGGCGAAATTTCCTGCAGGACAAGAGTCGCAATTGTTAGCACTGCAATTGTTTCGAAGACACACCTCCTTCGTCAAGTCTCTGAGAAACCTTTTTTTTCTTTCCTCATTTCGTTTCTTAAATTCGTTAGAACACTAACCTCTGCAGATATGGAGGCCAACGTGGAGATCCTCTGGCCGGTTGGCGATGCAATCATTGTGCGCCTGGAGGTAAGTGTCGAAAAGAGCCTCGGGATCCTCTCCATCGTCCTTCAACGCCTGGAGCATAGAGTCGGAACAGAAATAAGCGAGGGTGGGGTCATCGATCTGGATGTTGCGGAGACCCTCGGAGTGGAGGGTCTTGAACTCTTGCTGGTAGGCCTTGGCGAGGTCGGCAAAGAACTCCTTGTCATTGGCATACGCATCACTGCTGTAGCACTTTCCGGGACCCAATCGCAGGTGGAAATAGCAAGGAGGGGGCATGGTGAACTTGGCCTCGGACCACTGCTCCAGCGGCAGATTGGACCGAAGGAGCTTCCAGTTCTCGAGGTATGGACTTTGGTTGTACTTGATCTTCCCCTCGCAAATGGCCGCCATGGGGTACTGCTTGCCGGCCTTCTTCAACGCAGCAATCGGGGGCGCGGATAACCTAGCAAGCTCCCAGGGGACGGGGATGACTTGGCGGAAACCTTCGAGCTTCTCGAAGAAGCCTCCAAAGTACCACTTGCGATCGAACTCGCCGGAGCAGATAGCGCGGACTCCGTGCTCCTGCTGCTTCTTGACAATATCAGCCACTGCCTTGCTCTGCTCCTCCCAAAGCTGCTCTTGGGTAATTCGGCCGGCATCTGCCTGCTCCTGCGCAGCTGCGAGTGATGCGGGGCGGATCAGCGACCCGATCTGGTCGGCGTGGAAAGGAAGTCTGGCGGGACTCATGGTGGACGGTAAAGGACAAGAAGATGTCAATTGGAGGATCAAGCGTAGAGGGCGAACGAAGTCTGGGCAATGGTGGCTCACGGGAGGAAATAGAGAGCCCTGTATCTCTTAAGATGGTAAGGAAACAGAAAATTGAGGAAGAGGAGAGCAATGGAAGAATCAGATTAAAGGAGCAAAACGAAGGCTCGAGATGCCTCGGGTACCTTTCATCAAATGTGCCAAACAGCTGGCCACTTGCAGCATAGCGCTGCCCGCTCAACACGTACCAATTTATGGTTAATCGGGGCACGCACGCTCACAATAACACGCGGACGTGCCCACCCGTGCTCATCTCGCCTCACGGAGGTACGGGTTGCGCGGGACATGGATCGAGAGTATGATCCATATCATAGGCTGAGACCCCGCACTAACAACCGTCCCATGCTTCATTTCCCCCCAATTGGTTCTGTGGGCGAGCTTGGAAGCTCGTCGTCAAAGAGCGGGTTTGCGAGCTTCGATTGATCTGTTTGGGGTAACGGAGGCCCGTAGATTGTACCAGTACACCGCCGTGCTCCAGGAATATGTTCTCCGAGACTCGACTTCCGCGAGATAATACAAAATCAGAACCGCTTCTTATGTAGACTCTACTCCAGACCCGCCAGGCTCCCCCTCTCTCCCTCACACTCTTTCACCGTCGCCCAGCCTCTCTTCTTTGCAGATTCTGCTCTGGAACTAATTCAGGCGCGGGGTAAAATTTGATGCCACCCCACCACTTGCCCCGCTAAGCCCCTCCACACCTCGCCTAGCTCCATCACGAGAGAACGGCAATTGAGAATGAGCAGGGGTGGTGTCGATGTTTGAGTTAAAAGCTGTTCCGTCTTACCGGGCTGCTAGGGGATAAGCCTAACTAAATAAAAGCCGCATCATCCCATCCAACCCACGGCAAGTACAAGCGGTTGAAGAATGAAGGTCGTTTAGTTACCTGATCTCGGGATGAATGAGTTCATTCAAGTTTAAAGTGGAATTGGCTCCAGTGAGGGGAATAAATACTGTCGTACTTCTTCCCAGAGATATGGTCAGGATTACATCATCGGACAACTGTCAGCACCGACTTGTTCGTCAAGACACTGCCAGTATTCTCAGGCGCAACTCACGGGTAGATTAGATGTATCGTAATATCGAAACCTGTTCCCTGCTGGCGAAAAACTGTTTCGGAAATCTCCCTGGGCATATCCCCTTCGAGGCCAAGAATAAGGAAGCTGGTGCGGCACCGGTAGTGGTACGAAGCGCCACGCAGGGTTAGTACGCCCCGTCTCGAGAGGCACTCAGGCATTGGGTTCCGCCCCTATTCCCAATTCCTTATCTCCTCTGGGAGCCTTGACTCTCTCAGGTCTTCCTGATTTCCCAGGTTCTAAACGGAGCTACGCTTCAACACCACAATCAGTCCCTGGGGGGTTTATACGCCGCCAATGCGCAAGTTCCGTGCCAGTGTTTAGCCAAGTCTGATTATTTCATGTGGTGTATTACAGCTGGAATAAGAGGCTTCCTCGCAGTTGGAGCTGCTGTCTAATGGCTCATCAACGCTACACCTCAGTGGAAGATGCTTCGAAATACGTCCAGCATTCGATTTTCTACAGTCTTGGCACCCTTACCCATTCTTGTACAAATAAGAGGACAGGGTTAAGCAGGGGTACCGTAGGAGTTATTCGACTAAGCTGTTACGCTCACCTGATTTCTGGCCCGGTTATTACAAAATCTGTTCTTTCTCGCATGGAAACCTGCCTGTATATCTATCGCACACGAGTCTTTCCAGCCCGGGAGTGAGTGCTGATGGAAAGCCGATGTGCAATCATATTCCTTAACGGTACCGTTGCTCTTCTTTGTGAAGCTCAAGGCGGAAGTGCCCCGGTTCCACATGTTGATTTGCGGGACATGCTCGGATCCAACCCGAACGACCCGCAAATCCAAGATCGGCACGATAGCGGTACGATGATGCAAGCAATCCGCTCTCAATTAGATTTCGCAACGACATCGGTGACGGACACTGACACGACACGCACAAGCTACGGAATTGCAAACGCACTTAATCCCAATTGGGCAGATAGGATAGGGAGAGAGCAGCGCTGGTGCGGTTACACCACCCTAACATGGTTTGCGATTGCATCCTCCGATAGTGTGTTCCTGAGTCTCCAAGGGTGTCCATGGTCTCGCCACCTGCTGGAACAGCATCAGGAGCGGCTTGGTCGAGACTTGACCTACTCTCCTCCCCTAGTTCTTTTGCAGGCAGCACTGCCGCAGGAAAGACCATCGAACACTCGTGGGACTCCCATGCCTGCGACGAAAGGCCTTCATGCGTTCCAGTCCCGGCCGTTGGCGACACAAACTTTATACCTAGGTCGTCTCTACCGCGATCCAATAGGTGACCAGGAGAGTCCTGAGACGCCTCCCATGGACGTAGATTGCTGTTGCCCGCCAATACTTCGATATAATATTGCGGCGTAGGCGGTTCTCCTTTGAGATCGGGCGAGTCGGTTGGTCCATCTCCCGTAACCTAGAAAAGGGAGAGAAGAAAAAACCCTCGTGCTCGATTTAAACCTAGCTACTCCTTGATTGACCTGGCACGGATGCAGGGGAATGTTCCGCTCCGGCTGGACCGTCCTTCCATCGTTCAGATCGACAAAGAATCCGACAGTGCCAGAGTATGATTTCGGAGGTACGGCATCGTCTTTCACTAAAGGCGTAAAACGCGACAGGCTAAAAGAACGCTCTAGGTCAGTAGCATCTCTTCTTCGCCAGCTAAGCCTTGAGTGGCGCCATCTCCCGACGCCCCGAAACCCCCGTCTCTGTGTCATCACATGCATCCCCGTCGACTTCCTGCCTGTCGATATCCTTTCTTTTCCAGCACTCGTGTATACCCACTGGTCGCTTCCGGATCCGTTCTTCGAGCCGCGGGTATGGCGAGCGGCCAAGGGGCAGTTGAAACGAATGCCAGTAACGCAAACTCGATGATTTTTTCCCTCGGTGACTGGAAAGGTGCTATTTTGTAACCGGATCGCGTACATCTTAGGAGGGAACGCGCCATCCGCGATATTCCAGTTCGTGTCCTGCAACTGCCATGCGTGGGTCCACAAAAGTATCGCAGCCTGCTGGGTTCGGTCAGGGCCAGGGGTCAGGGCGATGTCGATCGGAGGAAGCTCTCCCCGGCCGCCAGCCATGACTTGGTCAAGGGGTGCCGAATTCCAGTCTGTTGAGGGCTTCCAGTCCGATATTGTGGCAACGAGGATGGATTGACCGTGACCACAGACCAACTTGGGACCCCAAGTATTAGGGACAATCATCCAAGGGTTTTGTTTTGGTGACGCAAGCTCCCTCTCCCGTGCCGTGCTCCTTGAAACTAATTCCACATGTATCGGGGACCCCCCGGTAATACTACCAGCCATCGAGAAGAAGAATAGAATGTCGTGTGGCTCCCATAATTGTGACAGGTTGCCGAGTTCCGATCAAAACTGTTCGTAGAAAAGGGGGATGCCCCACTGCCCTAAAATAATCGTGAGAATCAAGGGGCTGTACACCTTCCGGGCGACTGGAAGAAACTGATTCGTGACGCAAGAACCCGTCGCTCGCCTACCTGTCAAGGGGTGTCGTTGGCTGCTCGGCGACAATTATTTGTTGGAAGAGGTTAATAGTGGACTATGAAGCAGGAGCACCATTTGGATACCCTGAAAATGCCGAGGCGTCATTGAGCGTGCAACAGTGTTTTCGACCTCGGATAGGGTCGGCCCTCGACTATTGTCAACATGGAACACATGGCCTTATTCATAAGCAGGTCGTCATTTCCGAGCCATCTTTGGCTAGAATAAACTACGAAGTAAAGAGAAAGATAAATTAAAGGTCAATGTGAGTGACATAATGAAAAGGAACATTGATTAAGATAAAAGTTGACAACACTGGCAAGGAGGGAGGAAGAAAAAAAAAATTAAGCTCTCCCTCGGGGAATCGAACCCCGGCCACCTGCGAGCTGCTCAATGACAAGCAGGTATCCTGACCACTAGACCAAGGAAGACTTGATGGTTTTTAAGCTGCGAGCCGCCCAAACAAGGTTCATTCTGGTGCCCGTCTTCAACGACGCGTCGCCGCTGTCGCATGGTTCCCTTTCCAAAGTTAAGTTTGCGACTGCCGATCAAGACGTTAAGCATGCAGTTTAAAGATAACCTTTTTTTTTTCCCTTTACCAACGACAGTGCAGTCTCAACTTTGCCTTCATATGATTCCTTAAAACTTCAGGGGCTCTTTACTTCGTATCATGTTCTCTGTTTGCGATGGAACTTGTGCTATGAATCAAATCCTGTCCTCTTTTCCAACAAGAATAACCCCTGTTAATTAACTTCAATCGCCCGAAGTTCCCACTGACGGCTACTGGCTACGTCCCTCTTGATTCCTCTTCCTCTTCCTCTCCCTCTTTCTGCTGAAAATGATGAACACAGTCATGCCTAGAGCCGATAATCCAGCTGCCAGCGCATGTCAACAGCAACCTTTCTCTCACCAGGACCGTTCTCGGGGAAGAGGGAAGACACACCTGCCAATCCCACACTACCAATGAAAGCAGCGCCTGGTCCCGAGATTACCGCATCGCTCATCTGACTGGAGTTTGTGGTTATCGCAGCCGGTGCTGCACTTCCCTCAGTGGTGGCGAACCGAATTGTTGTGGTCGCGAGAAGATCACCCATCTCCGCTGTACTTCTCTGAGCCGTCGTTATCGTCGTCGGAAGTAGAGCACCTGTCTTCGGTGTACTTATCCGAGTCGTCGATATGGTCGGTGGTAATAGCGTACGTGTCTGCCCGGTGCTGGACTGAGCCGCCTTCGTGGGTGATTTTGGGGCTCTCCGCGTGGGCGATGGCTGTCGTCCCTTGTCATCATCGTTGACACCGGCTTCATTCTTTTCGTCGCGAACATCGATCGGGGGCGGAGGCTCTCTCCGCCGAAGCCTTGAGAGTCCGGCCATTTTGTGCTGCGATAAAAATGTCTGGGATGTATTTTTCGTTCTCAAATTTCAAAGGTTATTTGGCACAAATGGATCTTAAGTGGCTACTGCCTTTTCTGTTAGAACAGTGGGTTTGACTAGAGGGCAGAATAAGAGAGTGATTCAGAAACTCTCAGTAGATTGTGGTCGATCTCGGAGGGGCCTCGGAGCATGTTATCTATGAGCATTGAGTCGCCCTGTGCGGCTCTCGTAGCGGCTCCCATTGTCCGCGAGCATAGGGCGCGTCAACCGGTAGCGTGTGTCGTGGCCAGTCAAAAAGTAAAGAGTGGATCGATCGTAAACTTTTTGCCATTCAAATGTTGAGTTGGACGCCACAAGTTTCGAGTGTCAGGGCTCTGGCCAGCCAAAAGTTCGGGCGGATCTATTTTTATATCCAGCGCTACGCTGCCCCGAGTTTTGGATCTTGTTTCGCGCCATAATACATGTAGCATATCGGTGGGTGATACATTAGCATTGCCCGAGTGATAAAAAAAAGAAACAGGTTATTGTGAGTAGCTTCCTTTGGACGATAGCTCAACGCCAGAGAGGATGCTCGGCGAGCTTAAGCTTGCCGACACGTCGTTTTCCTTATAGATACCATAGGGCCTCATATCACGGCTCCTTCGAATCTGCCTCGGGCAGGTTCCTCATATCGGGCAGACTCTAGTGGTCAACATGGAACATCAAAGCCGCCGCAGCTCTCTTGAGGCCGTTACTTCGCATGCAAGTGGCCTAACAACCATTGGCCTGATTGGCGGCGGAAACGGTTCGGATTCAAAGACTGCTCCCCGTCTGTCGATCGATCTTCAACACGGTCCGAGGCCGTATTGCAGTGACATGCCTGTCCCGACGCGCAAGTCTGGGGGGAACTACTTCCCCAACGCCGAACTCTTTCGACCAAGAGGGCAAACTCAGAGTCCGTCACTACACCCCATACCGCAGAGCGGTAACCTGGAGGGAAATCAGCTACAAATGTCCGAGGATCCATTCGATGATGATTACAGGGTTGAGACAACGGCGAGCGAAAACCCGTTTTCCGATTCTAACGCGGTGCCACGAGAGGGTGTTGAGGAAAAGCTGAGACTCCCTGCCCCTGAGCCGGACCAGCCGTATCATGTCTTCTCCAAGGGCCGTAAAAGGCTACTGGTCGGCATTATTGGTGTGGCTGGTCTCTTCTCTGGCCTTTCGTCGAACATTTACTTCCCGTCGCTAGACGCCATTTCGAAGGTAAGTCAAGAAAACCCATTTCTCGCGTGAGACTATTGCAATCGCTAACGACAGGACAGGATCTCAACGTCAGCCTCGATGCCGTTTCGTTAACTATCACGTCTTACCTGATCGTTCAGGGCCTATCGCCATTGTTTTGGGGCTCGTTGTCGGATACGGTCGGGCGACGTCCGATTTACATTGCGTCCTTCACGGTCTATATTATTTCAAACATCGCCCTTAGCTTTTCACCAAACTTCGCTATCCTCCTCGTCTTCAGAGGCCTGCAAGCGGCGGGCAGTGCTTCTACTGTCAGCATAGGTAACTACTCCGTCACTTCTGCTAGTTAGTTCGTAGGGTTACGGTATCTGACAGATGGAGAAGGTAACGGCGTTATTCAGGACATTTCTCCTCCAGCCGAAAGGGGTGCTTACATCGGCTTCTACCAAGCTAGTAAGTACAAGACCTTCATGAACCTGAAGTGGTTATTGTTAACTGGTAGATTATCGCCTCCAGTTCGCAACTTTAGTATCGCCGTGGGTCCTGTCCTGGGTGGCCTGATAGCCAACTTCTTCGGCTTTCGATCTATCTTCATCTTCCTCGTCATTCTTTCGTCCCTTGTAATTATCATGATTGTTGTTTTCCTACCCGAGACACTGCGTAGTATTGCGGGCAACGGCTCCGTGAGGCTCACTGGTATCTATCAACCGCTCGTCGCCCGATTCCTCAAGGAGCCTGATTCCATGCAGGAACTGGATGGTACGGTCCAGAGGAAAAAGGTAACTCCCATGACCTTTATTGAGCCGCTGAAGCTATTGGGCGAGAAGGACATTCTCTTAAATCTACTGTTCGGTGGCGTCGTGTACGCCATTTGGAGTATGGTCACCGCCAGCACCACCGGCCTCTTCAAGTCACGGTTTGGTCTGAATGAACTTCTCCTTGGTCTAGCGTTCCTGCCAAATGGTACGTAGGCTTTCCATCTTCCAGAGCTCCAGCCTAACATCAGCTAATACTGGTCTGGACTACCTAGGCTTCGGCACGATTGTTGGCTCTGTCATCGTTGGGAAACTCATGACGAATGACTATAAAGCCGCCGAGGTGGCGTACAAGATCACACACAATTTGCAAATGACTCACAAGCTCCCAAACAAGAACCTCCCGGCGGACTTCCCACTCGAGCATGCTCGTCTTCGCAGCCTTGGATGGGTCACAGGCCTTTTCACAGCCTCAACAGCCCTCTATGGCTTCTCGCTCGCTGATCCTACCCTGACATCCAAGCCGGGCTGGATCATCGTTCCGTTGGCTTTGCAGTTCCTAATCGCGGCGACTAGCAATGCTGTCTTCGCAGTCAACCAGACGCTCGTGTCCGACCTGTGTCCGGGTAAGGGCGCGAGCAGCACGGCTCTCAATAACCTAGTTCGTTGCGGATTGGGCGCTATTGGCGTTGCTTTCGTCGAGACCATGATACGTGATGTTGGTCCGCCAGCGGCGTTCTTGGGCCTAGCGTTTATTACAGTAGCTGTGGCACCACTTGCCGTGGTGAACTGGTTCTTGGGGCAGGGATGGAGAGCTGCCAGATTGGAGAAGCAGAAAAAGATGGAGGAGGAGAAGAAAATCGCGCAGAAGGCTTGATGCCCACGCGGTGGCTGAGATTCTAAAATAGACCGATAGAGTGTACATAACCGAGGAATGATGGGCTGGCCTCCCGTTATTCAATATAGACCCGGATAGACAGATTGATAGATAGATAGACTCATCAATAGATGGATAAGTAGCTGAGATAGCCAAATGGATAGATACATGGGACATGGAGCAAGTAGCATCCGAGGACTTGCTCTCCCAATCGCAGCCATGACTTTGATCCCGGCGCCTAGTCCGCCCATTGGGGTGATATCAAATATGAATTAGATTTATGTATGTATTCGAGTGCTAAGGGAAGGCCATCACGAGTATAAAGCGAATTATGTGTCAAACACGTTGAAGCAGATGGCGCAACATCAAAAACCTCTATCTGCTCATACTCTAGCCCATGTCGGACCGGAATCGCGCTTCCAACGAATAATAGTGAAAATTGCATATCTTTGCTTTGCCCTCTACCTGTTGTCATGTCTCTGGTATTTGAGGCGGTCTTAATCCGTCGTGAACCTTCTCACCTGGGCCTGAGGCCGTGGGACCTTGTGACGATGAAGATGGCTGAACGCGCGTCACAGATGATCCCATGGTTCCCAATGTAGCCGACGTAGGGTTCTCGTTTCGATTGTTCTGACTTCCAGAATTGTTTCTATCCGGCGTGATCCGTCTCAGTCGCAAGCTGTCTCCTAGGATATTGTCACCGAATACTTTCCTGACGCAAGGATAGAGGGTCGGAATGCAAGCGCCGATCACTACGCAGTTGGCCTCGATGCTAGAAGGATAGTAAGTCAGGAGAGCTATCCTATGCTAGATCATGGTTGGTCTTGCCGGCGACCTAACTCACGAGGTACCTACTTTGTCCATGTTACAATTTCGTCAACCGAATCTAGCTCAAAAAGAAAGCAAGATCAGTCTTCTGGCCTTTATTTCGGAGGTTTCAGATGTGCCATACAGGGAAAGTCGCCCAGGTTTGCAAGATCAGGCAGAAGAGTGCATTTATAAATCGTAACTGCTGCACCACTATGATCCGACCAGTTAGTTCTTATTGCTCGAGCCTTATCCCTCTGGGATACTTGCCAATATCCGAAACCAAGAGAGGACGACAATGCCAATTTCTTCCTCCAATTCATTTGCAAGAATGAAAGCACCAACGTGGGATACGAGGCGAGGTAAATGTCGAAGGCAGCAGAGGTGACTTTCTAAGGTTAATCCTCGCGCGTAAAAGATCCTGGGTACAGGAGGGGGAAAATAATAAAGAAGCGTACAAGAGAGGAAGGGGGAAAAACTCACTTCCTACAGCCAGCATACAATCCACGATAATCCTGCGGTCCCAGCAGGTCCCCTGCGCTTTCCCCCATTGCGTCGCCGCAGGAGAGCACTGAGCGAAGTTTATAATCAGTGTCACAACAACGAGGAGTCCGTAGGCGATGGACACAATCCACATTATAGTTCGATGCATCGGCCCGGGGTTCAAAATCTTCGAAAGAAGTATGACTACAGCGAATTTCGGTATTGTAAAGGACAGCAGCCCCGGGATGAAGGCAATAAGGACGAATAGAATGGCCTGGCTGATCTCATAAGGCTCCAGTGAAATGGAATGTTTGCCGCCGCCGTAGCTAATAGCGACCGCTGTCAGAGCGATGTAGGCAACGCTGAACATCTTTTCACACGGCATATGTAGGCCACGTCAGTAGAAGTCTTAATAGGCTCTAATGAGATAAAGCAGCGGTCGTCTCACCCCTGAAATGATAACGAGGTAGTCATCGATAAGTAGTCTCCTCAAGGACAAGCTCCTGCTGTACATCCGGGCAACGATGAAGAGAATGGCAACCCCGGTCATAGGTACGGTAACATAAATTATAAGAGGTCCCTTGTCTTCGTTGTAGTAGTCTGGTGAATACACATCGACTCGTGCCTGTATCGGCATCTTGGAACCAAGGTCACAAGGAGATTCGCTTCGGCGACCACATGGTTGACTTTTTCACCGCATATTTGCCAAGAGGCTAACGGATGGGGGAAGATTGGGTTCAAAGAAAACAGTCTCTTCCGGTCAAGACGTTCTTTTTCCCAAATCCAGGGCATACCCCTTCTTGGCAGACGTGACGATGACCCGACGATGTGTTTCAGCTCAGTGGCGCGTCGTAATATATATCCACCTACGTAATTCTAGTATGCACGCGTCATGCAGAATCGAATGCTTCATGACACGTTGGGCTACATTAGCTTTAAGTTTAAATTTCCGAGCTTGCCACGATAACGACACGCGCTCTTCTGGGGGTCCGGCGGTAAGTGTGCCAAAGATAAGCTATTACATATTCTTTGGTGTTGGTGTTTCCAGGGTCAAAACGCCAGCCAAATCGATGCTAATGCCATGGTCCGAGAAAACTCACCGCCAGGAAATCGGGATGGTGACTGGGGTGGCTGCCACAATAAACTTTCGGCTATCGGATGACCGGATAGTCGGCAGCGAGCTTGCCACGCAGCGAATCCTAGTCCCCATAACATTCCGCCCCGAAACCTACACTTCTCTTTAGGCCCCCACCGACCCAAGAGATCCTCATTGTGCTCCAAATTCTGGTTCTCATGATCAGCAAAACTACTCCCAGAGCAGTCTACAAGCCTCGCCAACGTGGGGGACATGAGATTCGCCCGGGAGTCGTTTCTCTTTGCCATCAGCAAGGAATGGTTGGACTATGGGAATGGGTGGGAACCTGAAAACGTGGAAATTATGCTGGAAGGAGCGGATGGTTCGGATAGCGCGGAAACCGCCAGAAGGGAGACGGCCATAGCGAGCCTGCTAACCATGCGTTAAGGACGAACAATTCACCGGCCATGTCAAGGATACTACCATTGCTCGCAGTATATGGGAGCTGGGTGAATTAGATCTCATGACATCTAAACACTTCTATATTCTTATTATTCCTTGCTTCCCAAGTCCCAACCAGACACGGCGAGATCTCACTCTCATTCGGACACTACCCACTATCATCTTTGGGGTCCGTCATCCTGGCGTTGATGACCACGACATCGAGGAAACCATAGAAGCCACGGTTGTGTCGATATTGCCTACGATCTTAGTTTGGAATTGGCACTTCAACCGTGGCTAGCTGATTGAAGTGTATAAGAAGCCGTTTCGAAGGCTGTGGAGTTGGTATCGTTCCTCCCACCACGTGCCTTCTCGCGCTACGGGTGTTATTTTACAAGGGCCGTGTTAGTAGCTTATCCTGTAGATATTATGGTAGCCAGAGTATCGAAGGTTGTTAGGTTTGTTTCGAAGATGCAGTGCTAGGCCAATATTGCGTCTTGGAAGCTTTGGGTTCCACTCTGCCACTACCTGGGCGTCCTCGAACGGGAGCGCCATTCCGAGCCGGGGAAATTTCGAGAAATGGACCAAATAGAATTCCTTTCTCGCACAGGCGGCGCAATTTCGTATGGTGAGACGGAATCAAAAGCCGAAGAAAGCTTAATCAATCGAAGGTGTGCTGCTGCGCGGGAACACCTTGACGCCACATGGGGTACTCTAGTCGGCATTTCATGTTAGATATCCGATCTAAAGTGCGTCGGTATAAGAATCCGATCGTTGAATTGAATACAACCCTTTAACAGCCTGCTGATTGCACCAAATGTAGAAGGTGATCCTCGTTATTACTTCGCCTCTAAGCTAGGGCGTGGCGCTCGAGGAACAAGACTCTTAATTTACTAGAACTATCGGAGGAAACACAGGAGAGGAATTGAAGTTTCCGGCCTAGATCTTAGACCACATTAGATACAGCAAATCTAATGATGACCCTTGGGACATCATCAATTTTCAAATCGAATAGCTCGCCGGAAACCGTCCATTTTGTTCCTGTTCGAATGCCAATCGTATCCCATAGACTTTGCAAAGTCTCGAGATTGTGGTGGTACGGTTTCCCTCCTTGCTCGAGATGATGTGCCTCAAGAGTTGGGGGATTCAAGGATCCTACTTGCCGTCCCAACACCAGCGCCCTGGACCCAGGCTTGAAAAATCGCACGATCCGCTCTCCTATTTTCACCTGGTCATCCCACCCGAATAAGTGAAAGAAGCTCGCCGCGTGCACAATATCAAATTTCCCATCTAGAAGTGCTATTCCCGTATCAGAAGGGTCTAACACATCACCTGTTATGAACTGTGCATTAAATGTATCTTTGTCGCGGAACAGTTCATAGCCTAGTTCGATAAACTCGAGTCGCAGATCGGAACCAGTGAGGTTGGCAGCTGGAGCGCCGTCAAATGCAAGCTTGCGTAAGATTTGGCCGAAGCAACAGCCCAAATCGAGAAGTGTATCCCCGCTTTTCAGACGAGCAATGACGGCGGGATACTCAGGTGAAGATGAAATGTAAAGATCCAGAAAACGCCAGCGGCCGATGCAGGGGTAATTGAAGACTTTGAACGCTTTGTCTCGCTGCTCTCCTTGTTAATAGGTGCCTCTAGCTGCCTATATCGAGGCTTTAACGCGAGGTGAGGCTCACGATTGTGGCTACGTGCTCGTCGATCTTGCCATAAGGAATTCCACTATATGACTCGAGTAGTTTCCATGCTTCTGCGAGGCCAGTCCTATCAGCCGGTAGCTCCTTCTGATATCGCCAAGTCTCTTGTTGGCCTCCCGCATCGGTCATCGTACCTGTTTTCGGGTTTGGTAAGTTGTTTGGAGAAAGAAAAGGGCGAGAATTGTGTGAACACATCTCTGATTCGAGTGCTTTCCATCGGACCCCTCATATATTAGTAATAGGAGGACAAAATAGCACGCAAAACCGATAGTTGATGGCGAATCGGAATGAAATATTGAAATGTGAGGACTCTTGAGAGATGACTAAGAGTCAAACAGAAGAGAACACAGATTGCTATGTTAAGTACGTTGTCGGGAGATCGATCCTTCGCAGTATGTTCTGATCTGCTTCGAGAGTCATGGCAACACCACTTGATAGATCTCATTTCACCCAACCACGGTGTGCAGAGAATATCCCATATACCAGCCGGAAAATATAAAGGCCGGCCTCTAGAAAGGATGGTGGGCTTGTTGTCCTGAATTTACCAGAGGCAATGCCGCTTCGAACAGCGAACCTCGGAGGCGGAGGTGATATCTCCCTCGTGTATTGTTCGTGATCTCCTTCAAAAGTCTTGGAAATGGGAATCCAAGGTTCCCCATTACTACTCAAATACAAATTTCTCCTCCTACTTACAACCCATCGTCTGCACTGCCCTCCTGAATCTGGTCGGACATGTCGAAAGGCTTATCGTCAACTAGACCCATTTGCTCTCTAGAGTCCACAAGATTCGGCCCGGCAACTGACTCGAACTACTCCCAGCTAATAGGATCTAATTAAAATCTCTCAGATTTGGATTTTCTTGGACGACGAAGTCGTCGTCCGTGAGGGTCGGTTCCGCGCAGGATGGGCAAACGTTCATGACTTGGCTCGAAATGATCTTAAAGAAGTTCCCGTAGCCTGTAGGTGCCATATATCTTCTTCATGAACTGTATCGGAATATCATATTCCGGGAGAGCGATATGGAAGGATGTCATAGCCAGACCCCTAAGAGGAGCTGGTCGTTTTCGCCAACGAGATTGGGATTCTTCAGCCAAGATACTAGTCGACCCTCATTATATTTTAGGGCGTTAACTTGAGGTTAATCGGTTGTTTGTCGCATCGATTCCCCTCGGCACTTCCTTATTTGGCTAGCTGACCTTATCAAGCCCTCTCCACATGTGGCTCAGGTATAGCTCAGAGCTGCTTAGGGCATACTTAGAGAGTTACTTCAAGCTGGCTTAAGGCATGCCTCGAGTAGCAATGCTTAGCTTCCACTTATGAAATATAAATAGAGAAGTCTACTTACTTGCTCTGGCTATAAATAAGTATAAATATCTTTAGAGAAATTCTTAGCACTTTTGCATTCCGCACTCCCCTAATAATCGCCGTCCTATTCTCAATTTCTCTCCAGAACATTCTCTGACCACTTCTTCAATCACCCCTCTCGCTGGAAATGACCTAACCGCCAATCGTACATTTACCGCTGCGTTCCCGAAATTTCCGCCTTTATCCATCAAAATGCCCGGTAAGCATCGCGAATGTACACTAGAGCAACCGCTCTCGAGCCGTCCCCCAGTCATAAGCATGCTTTATCACTGGCTACTTGGGACTGGAGTCTGTGCAAAGACTGGGGTTCCTTCTTTTCTTTTTCTTTTTTTGGGCAGTCAGTCACCCCTTGCGTGGTTTGGACAAGATGGCACATTACACAGGTCTTTGGCGAGCTTCGTCTCGTGCCTTCCTTATTATTCTTTTCACGGGTTCTTTTAACCTAGTCGCGGCGTTGCAAGCACCGCTGTCTAGTGCAAGCACCCCTTTGTTTGAGTGGGAGACGCAGCAGTTGACATCTGAGATTCTAGAAGGCCTTTCAAAATCGGAGGGCGTCTGGGAACATGCAGCTCTTTTCGGATTCGATGATGGCTCTGAAAAGTCGCTTCCCGCAAGCGGGTCATGCAGGTGCTTCCCCGGGGAAGATTCATGGCCAGGGCGCGAGGTCTGGGATGCATTCAACCAGGCTCTTCGAGGTGCCTTGATCCCTACGGTCCCCATTGGAGCCCCTTGTTTCAGGGATTGGGATTTATATAGTGAGGATGAGTGTGCTGCCATCAAAGCTAACTGGACGAATGGTTACTTCCAGTATGAACTCCTTCCATATAGCAGCAGGCCTAGTTTCCGTTAAAGCTCCTGCCAGACGAACACGAGCTAATACTGACAATTAACCTAGCGAAAATCACCCTACTTCCATTTTCTTTCCTATTTTCCAAGGCAGAACTTGCATGCCCAACGATGGACAGACGAGCACCTGTACTCTTGGCGGCTTTCCTGAGTATGCTGTAAACGTTAGCGATGTGTCGCAGATTCAGCTAGCCGTCAACTTTGCACGGAATGCCAATCTCCGACTTGTGATTAAGAACACTGGCCATTGCTATCTCGGCAAGTCATCTGGAGCGGGAGCATTATCTATCTGGACGCACAACCTGAAGGACCTGGAGTATCTGCCTGACTACGACGGTCCAGGCTACCAAGGTCCGGCTTTCAAGGTTGGAGCAGGAGTCACGGTTAGGGAGTTGTATGAGGCAGCTGATAGAGTAGGAGGGACCGTGCTAGGAGGTATCTGCCAGGTACGGGCTGTTGCCCCTTCTTGTTCACGTATTGTCTCGCCCCTGACTTCCTCTAGAGCGTCGGCTTTGCTGGCGGATACGTTGCTGGAGGTGGCCATACTCCCATGTCTGGTTACTACGGCATGGCTGCCGACCACGTCATGGCTCTTGAAGTAGTGACAGCGTCAGGCGAATATGTTACAGCCAGCCCTACGAACAATACTGATCTTTACTGGGCCCTTCGCGGGGGAGGAGGGGGGACCTACGGCATTGTCACGTCTCTCATCGTTCGTGTGCACCCAAAGATGCCAGCCGTGACATCCACCTTCACATTTTCAACGTCGGAAAAGCTCAGCAACGAACGCTTCTGGGCTGCAGTCCGGAAGTATCTCGCCATGTTCATCCCCTTCACCGACGCCCACACTTATTCCTTCTTCTGGGTTTATAACACCAATGGCACGTACACATTCGACATGAAGCCCTTCTTTGCTCCAAACTACACAATTGAATCCTTTAACGCCCTGGTGAAACCCTGGTTTGACGAAATGAAGGCTCTTGGTGTTGAATTTACCCCCGATACACAATTTCACGAAAACTTCTACTCAGCCTATTCGTCCACATGGCAACAGAATGCCGGGCTCAACTCGGCAGGTGGAGTTGTCTCTCTGCCGGGGAACAGGCTCTTTCCTCGCTCAGTATGGGAGTCTGAAGAAAAGTTTAGCAAGCTCATCACCTCACTCCGCACCTTATCCGAGTCAGGTCAACGGTGGGGAGGATACCATCAAGCACCGCAGAACCGCGCCAACGCGGACAACGCTGTATCTCCGGCTTGGCGCAACGTTATCGCTTTCTTCATATCATCCGCGACCGTTTCCCCCGATGCGACTTCTGAAGAAATGAGCACTGCGTCGCGGAGACTAACATACGATATTTTAGGGCCGTGGAGGGAAATCGCGCCTCACACGGAAGGTGGGGGCTCGTACCTCAACGAGGCGAATGTTATGGAACCAGAATGGCAGGCAGACTTTTACGGGGAAGAGATCTATCAGCGGTTGTTAGGAATTAAGAAGAAGTGGGATCCTAGAGGTGTGTTCTACGCGACAACAGCAGTGGGGAGTGAAGACTGGGAGGTTCGAGATGGGATTGCCGGGGTGCAGACTCAGAATGGGAGGCTGTGCAGAGTTTGATGGCCACATTTAGAAGGGATTTATAGGAACTGTCAGAGGCTACGACGGGACCGGGCTCTCTACCCGGCGGTGATCCAGTAACCCTCCTCGAGTCGCTCCTATTATAACTCAAAGCCTCTCGGCAATGACTCTCACACCTGAATCTTTCTACCTCTGAATAGCTCGTCAACGATATCATGAAATTCTCCAATATATTGGATCAGTGGGACCCTCCAACTTATACTTCACAGATCCCTATGAACAAATTCCAACCAGGTCGATAATACATCTTCCCGCTAAAACAGCTTCAGCCGGCCCCGCTCGGCGATGTAGAGGATCGTGGAGAAGGATAACAACATAATCAAACGAAGCAGCGCCGCCAATATCCACCACATCCAGTTCCAGAGAGTTGCCATTAGCAAAGTATACGTTAAGAGAATTCCCATCTTGCGGTTGATACCTCGGCAACAACTAGACGTCGGAAGGCCACAGCTGGACTCCGCGATGGAGCCCTCATGAGTCCGCTTTATTTCAGGTAGCATAGAGTGGCGATGCAAAGATAGTTTCGAGTTGAAAGTACTCTTTTTTCCTCTATAGTATACACCCGGCTAAGACAGACTCCCCCAAGAATAGACTTCCGCATGATGGCGTCGATCCTAACTCCGTCCCCCTCGGTCTCCTTTCCCTCGGATCCCTCCTCATGCCATGCTACTGTTTCACCGATTCCACACCATTTCCAACGCCCAACTCCAGCGAGTCCATAACGGGGCGGAATTTAAAGCTCTGCGGGCAAGAGTCCCGCCCTCTGTGCATTCCAAGTCGCGATGGCGTCCATAAGCGGCGGGGACAAGCTGTCATAGGTGTTGAGGCCAACAGATTCGAGCTTGGCACGCACGTCGTCGATACCCTTGGGATGGAAACCTTGTTCGATGATTGAAGAGACAAAAGCGGCGAACTGAGGCTCCTGCCACCCTTCATCGTCGGATAGTTCGACGTGAACGAAGTCTAGGCCCTTGAACGGGTGGTCATTGTGGATGCGGCCGAAGAGATGTACGCCGCATTCATTACAGGCGTTCCTCTGGATGGCAGCATTGGAGTCGACGACGTATAGCTTGTCCCCGTTTGCTGTCACCTGGAGATTGTCGGTAGGGGTGACGGCAATGATGGAGAAGAGGCTTCCCTTAGGCTTCCAGCATTTGGAGCATCCACAGGCGTGGTTATGCAGGACGTTACCCTTGAGCGAAACCTCAACAGGATTGGTGCTGCAGTGGCATCGTAGTTTCCCGCCCTGGAAATCCTCCTTCCCCTTGGTAATGCCGTTGTCAATGAGTGGATGTAGTGAAGGAGCCATCTTGGTGTGTGATATTGTGCGGTACTTGATTGGGTAAGAAGTTAAGACCTTTTGGATTTTCCACACAGGTAAATCGGAATAGAAATGGCCGTCCAGCTTATATTTATTCCTCCCGCAGGAGAAAAGACAGGATTCATTGCCAGGACTAGACGGGGAGTTATCGGACCGGTCATAATCATCATAAGGGGAGGATGCGCATGCCGAAAGAAATCATCGTCTGATCCCCAGCCGCGACGCTCAGTGCCCACCAGCCCCGCTGAAGGAGCCAATGATGCCCAGGAACGCAGTCAATACCAGCACCCGGGATCTGACTGCCGTGTGCTGGGGGCAGTGGTGAAAGAGGCAATCCCGACAAATCCGGGTTCTCGCCGATGACGCCTTTGTTTTAGCTATATCTTAAGCGATGACGCGAGAAAATAATTCGAGACAAGAACTGGTACCGGTCTTTCCCGTCTGCCTGCGGGGTGGAAGTACTCCTAGGTGCCCCTCTGCGTTATGCCGCAGAGGCGGGGAGGGGTCAAAGTGTGTTTAGCCCCCGCTAGAACAGGGGAATTGAAATTCCGAACCTGCGAATACCAGATGCCGAGTCGGCAGTTCCGCTCATCTCATCCAGCCTTCGTGGGTCTACCATCGAGTTCAAATTTTGATAGTATCATGGCTCACACTCAAGGACATAAAGTGAAGTGTGAATGTTGCCTAAGGATCATTATTTTCGCATGGCCGAGGCTTCGACCGTAAACTCGACGAGAGGCAGGTTCTTAGAAGTATTGAATGATAGCCTTGGTTATCACAGCCGGTTCTGTAGTTCCCATTCCCAAATCATATCGTGTGCAGCCATTGCGGCGGCCCGTAGGATTGTTTCTTTGCCAATATTTCAGAGTTCTCGTTGATCGTTACCATTCCGGCCATCGGAAATTCACTGTGCTGACTTTGCTAGAGAACTGAGTCCACCAAGATCAGAATCTACTATTAGATCAGCACAGAGTGGGGACCCGATGTTCATAGAGTTGTGTACGCGGCGCATTGCCCCTGGCGGCCCTGAAGCGCCTTTTCACTAGTTTTACCTTTTCAACTTTCGCAGCATTTGATTTTGGCAGGTGGACCGCGAAAGGCTGGATCAAGGAATTAGCAAGGGGAACCGGATGCTAAAATGAACTGAAAGGGAAGTCGGCAAGGCCTTGTATTTAGATTATATGGTGTACTCCATAGCTTACAAAGTGGAATCCATCCGTATTACTCCAGGCATTTTGTAATTGGTCCATCCGGGAAAGTTTCTAGAAGGCTAGTTTTGCCCTTTTTGACATCATTGCCAATCAGTCCAACACGTTGCTCCAACGACACAGCCCAGAGCCTCAAAAGATGTGACCAACATTGACCTGCCAGACGGAGTATACCTCGATACGTCATATCCGCAAGGCCCTTGTCGCCATCCGGCGTGGGGATAAGGTTTTCAGTGATTGGACCTAATCTGCGAAGGGACAAAATCTACTTTTGTGGATCAGATTCGGGGATTGAAGAATCCACCAACTGCGCCAGAGGGGGTCATGGGGAGCATCTTATCGGAGACGTGACTCAACGGAGAGCGTTCCAGTAGACCCTTTTATTTTATTTTATTTTATTTTCTATTTTTATCCTGGGCCTTATTATTGGTTCTTCGTCCATCTTTCCTAGGTGTACTAGTCAAGCACAAAGGCACTCTGTTTCTCCTTCAGCTTGAAAAAATTTTCCGAGATGTAGCAAATTTTTCACGATGGCATCAAACCCAAACTAAGTGGGTATTAAGCGGGCGGGTCTGCGCCCTAGCTCACCTTAGGGTATAAATGATACCGCAGGGGTCCAATCCAAGAGCTTTAATATTACTTGGCGATGATGATTTTCAACTTCTTCTTCCGGATGAACCTTACAAGGTCCAATTGAAGTGCTCTAATAATACTAGGCGATGGTGGTTTTCATCCCCTCTTTCTTGCTCTTCGCTCTGGTGTCGTTCTATGTTCTCGTCCTCTCCCACTTTGGTCCCTCACCCTGTTCTCTAGTGTTCTCGACCAACGTAACGCCACTCCCTATATCACCACCACCAGACGTCCAGCTTCGGATAGAACCAAGAAAAGATGAAAGCTGAGAAACACCCACAACTGCCATCAAGCAGTTTACCTTCCCTCCGAGCTACGGAATCGCTTACCAAAAACCAGATTCTTTCAGCGTTGGAGAATCTATCTGCCATCTACTGCCCCCTGCCCGTGCCTGTCTCACTGGATCGGAATTCCTCGTCGCGCCTTGTCTCACGAAGCCCAGCACCAGCCGTCGATTCGGGTTACGCCTCTGAAGTCGACAATAAAAAGAAACCTTCTGCCAGTAGAGAAGAAACGCTTAAGAAACTAAGAGCTGATGCGTTCGAACGTGGTTTCGCCGAGAGGTGGTTAACGGGCTTCATCGGCCGTGCCGATACACTGCTGCGCGATGGGGAGGAGATTACAAGCCAATTTGTCGTCGACCAGGCCGCTTGCATACTAGAGTCGCTCTTTTCCATGAGCATGTCTGAAGACCCGCTGGAAGAGGATTCGGACGACAGTTTCATCCATGAGTTTAACTTTGATATCGTGCTTCCGAAGCGGACGGCTTCGGGGCCCCTCAATATACGGCTTCGCGACAGACTAGCTGGTACGAACGCCAGCGACCATGATGATGTCGGTTTGCAAATCTGGGGAGCGTCAATAATCTTCTCTGATCTCATTTGTTCGTCGTCCCTAACCTTGGGCCTCGACAGGGACAGACTAGGTCCTTCCCCTCGCATTATCGAGCTGGGTGCAGGAACAGGACTTGTTAGTCTGGTTTTGAGTTCTGCCCTCCCTCGACTTGGCTTCGTAGACCCCACGGTGATATCAACAGATTATAACCCCCAAGTCCTCGAAAACCTGCGGTCTAATATTGAGGAAAACGGTCTTCCGGTAGAAACGGCTCTCCTCGACTGGTCGTCTCCCGTGCTGGATCCGCCGCTTAATAGACCTGCCAACATGTTGGTTGCTGCCGATGTTGTTTATGGGCCCGAGCATGCGACACTACTGCGAGATTGCGCTTTTCGCCTCCTGGCGCCAGACGGGATATTTTGGCTCCTTGCATCTATCCGTCAGAACGGACGTTTCAACGGAATCAGTGCCACCGTCAAGACAGCATTCGAGTCCACCGACTCGCCCCAGACCAGCGAAGGCCGGAGATTAAAGATTCTACGTACAGAGGAGCTAGAGAAACGGAAGGGTATAGGTCGTGAGGACGAAAGTGGGTACCTTCTATTCCGTATCGAGTGGGCGTAGCTTCTCTGAATATAAATAGAATCATTCGTCTAGAGCAAACTGCCATCGCCCAGTTCATTCATGAGCCTTCGTAACCAAGTCCCTGATCGTTTTGTCGAATTCCTCAGGCACCCTGCCCAGTATTTCCAATAGTGTGGGGGTCACAACTTCTGTCTCTCCATCTCGGATTGCTTCCCATGCCGTCGCCCACGATTTTCCCATCTCCACTGACCCAAAGCGCCCAACGACCTGGGGTTGGCTAGCGTATTCGTCCACATCCACTTTGATGATCCTGACATCCTTGCCGATAGCCTGGCCAAGACACTTGACGGTGTCGGTTAATGACCAAGCCCTGTTTCCGGTCAATAGCACTTTGTTGTTCACATATTGAAATGCTTCCGGCTGCGACGCATATTTCTCGATCAGTTTAGCTGTGGCCTCGCCCAGCTCGTCACGCTTCACCCAAGAGATTCCCGGCCCTGAGCCGTCATGTGGAATGCGTATCTCATCCGACGGGTTCTGAAGATCGAAGAATGCGGTGTATATGGGAAAGGACTCCGAGTACAACCCCTCCCGGATGCTGGTGTAGGTGAAACCGAGGTGGGAGGCGGCGAGACTCGCCAGATGCCGCTCAGAATCAAGATGAGCCTGCATCACAACGGCACAAGAGTGATCCGTGAGGTTTCCGGCGAAGCCAAGGGAGCTGTAGAATATGTGTTTTACCCCAGCGCGAACTGCAGCGTTTATTACCGGCAATTGGACCTGTAATTATCACACGATCTTAGATTCTTTTGAGGACCAAACCAATTCATCGTGACATCTAAGAATGCGGGAGAGAACAGGAGAGAAAGTCACATCAACTTGCCTTCGAACGGTACTCATGGACGTGGCTTGGGTAAGAAATGAGAAACAGCACATCGATATCGGCGAAGGTCTTCTCTATATCTTCAGGATCGGATTCGTACGCTGCCTGACGAAGACGTACTCCGTCTTGGACGTACGTGTTCGGAACCTTGTCAGGAAAACGGCTGATCAAGATAACTTTATTCCCGGGAACATTCTTGAGGAGATGAGTGTAGGTACTGGTGCCAAGCCCACCAGAGGCTGGGAATATGCCAATCGTCAGCATCGTATTGAGGGAGGGCAACCTCTGCAAAGTGTATTCCTCCTCAACTCAAGTGCGGAGTTGGGGTTTGGGAGGGGAGCAAGGAGATTTATAATTGTGCCAAATCACCTGACTGAAAGGAATACTTCCGCGATTATGTGTTGATGCTTACGAAGTCTCAAAGCCGTTATCTAAGGTCTAAGTCTCTTAAGTTGTCGCATCATTCATTGTCTCAACGAAATTGGAGCTGGCACTTGTTATCACCAAATTAATAAGCCAACAACTTACGCAAGGGCTCTTCAATGTCAATAGAAATCGGCTCAGTTCATATCACCCATTATTTTGCATTCAGAAATAATCCTCGGAAGCAAAAATTATAATATGAAGATTTGCTTTAACCGAACAATACAGTCCTTGTCAGCGGCCCGGAGTTAAAGTATCTCCATCCAGGCAGTAGGCGGACCTTCTTCCTACTACATAATAAAACCGAATGTTCCCCTTTGCGGTATGGATTGGCAGCCGTGGGTCCTGCAAATAGGTGGATCTATTGGAAATCCCATTGGAAGTACCGTCTGCCTGACTCTTCCCAGCGGTGTCTTGCTTACCAACAACGTTAAAGCCTAGTTCCTTGTTTCAAAGTGCTCTGGAGGGAGATCGCAGAATTAAGAAGTATTCCTTATCCCGCCAGACATATAATATAACCTTGGCCACGTAGAGATCAGCTTCAGCAGGTTATAGTTGGAAGAAGCCATGGGAAGGTAATCAGAGATTCGGGTGGCAGAGACCTCGAATAATCCTGCTGCCCAGGCCGCCCGAGATATTTGCCTAATAGCTGCGTGGGCCGCCCCGATCGGCGCTGAAGGCCTGAAGTAATAAGAAAGCATGAATGCAAGGTTGAGAGATATAACAAAGTTGGTCCATTCGGGAGTATTTTCTTTGTATGTGATCTCATTCCCAACTGCCCCCCCTAGCATCAAAACTAATCATGTCGCATTACCTAACTGCACCATCTTCTGCCAGATGCACATGCAACTCATGACAACCATCAGCGCCCAGGACGTTCCCAACTCACCCGTCGAACCGCTCCCGCAGAGGTGAAGCTCGCCCACCTTGGTGAGTGTCTTCCAGCTTTTACTGTCCGCCCACACAGCAACCACCTCCTTGCCATCGCTGGCTCTGCCTGTCGTGTGATTGACATCGCCGTGATCGCTATCATCATGACTCCCGGCACCTGCCCTTGTGGCTCCCAACCGAACAAGTTTCCAGCCCCAGCTAGACTCGCCGATACTCTTGACTTCATCTCCGTGAGAACGTCGCCATTCGAAACGCTCCAGTCGCCGGTCAGCGCCCTGACCCACATCCATGGCAAACCAGAAGGTCTCCTTCTTTCCGACCCTCCAGCGCAGGATCTCTTTGTTGGCCGTAGGATCACCTTCAGCTCCTGGTAACACAGGCAGAGTAATTCCAGAGTCGACTCTTCCCCTTCCCTCACCTACTGCGTGGGCGAGAGGGGGAGACGTAGGGTCGGGTCCGTCATGAAGGGTCATGTTTCCCCACAAACCATCGGGGAGGTTGATGCAGTATAAAGGATCAGCGCCGGGCTCGCTGAGGAAACATATGATTTCTTTCCATGATTTTTTCTGGGTGACGCGGATCACGGGAGGCATGCCATTTTTTGCAGTGTGCTCTGATATTTGAGGAAGGATGAGTTTGGAGTTTGAGGAGCCCATAATATGTTGCTGGTGATGTCGTTGAACTTGGGGAATGCACAAGAGATCTGATATTTTGAATCCTTGAATTCCGGAAATGGGAGAAGGTGCCCGATGAGGGTATCTGTAGTTACGAACGTAATGCCCAAAAATGTCTCGCCGGCGCGGAAGAGACCCTTGTTTTAATAGATGTCGTCAGGGGGGGGGGGGGGGGGGGCCTTCACAACGGGAGATTTCCATCGAGCGCTGCGTTTTTCCTTTTTGGGAAGTTGGCGGGGCAGTGGCGCGGCTCTAACAATCTGACGAGTTGGCCACGCCTCTCACCACCAAGACACAGCCGAAGCTGTATGCATCCACTGCGCCACTCTGGTCTGCATTATGGATCTTAAACTGATTCGACACTTAACAAGAGCAAAAGCCGAGCCTGTTGTGTTCCTTTCGACATCAGCAAATAATACTGCTTGCTAGTGACAGTTAATTATGTCACAGTTTAACTAATTCCTCATTCTCATAGGCCGGAAAGCTGTAGAACCGAACCACCAGGCAATCGTCCTAGCGAGCAAAAGATCAACCATAATGATTGCCCCCAAGTGGGCACTCACCCAGCCGTGTGTTCCTTACTGCACCTAGTGATCTAAGGTTGATTACACTTCATCTGCTCGTCGATATTCTCTTTCAGCAATGGATCCTTGGCTAGATGATGCCGGCAATACACTTAACAGTGACGCGACAACCAGCTCCGGAAACACGACAACACCCACGACCCAGATGGAGTCGGGATCTACTTTCTATAGAAGAAGACTGGAGTGGGCAGTCCTAGCGACCGAAACGAGGGTCATATTACAGGAGTCTCGTCGACAGATTTCCGAGTTAGCTCAGCACACGTTGCCCCGGCGTATGCTTGAAGAGCCCGCTGGGTGCTTCCCCCTACACATGAGTGCAAAGATTACAGAATCTTGAGAGGAAGCGGTCATATATGGGGTACCATTAAATGATTTAAGAAATGGGTTGGCTCGATGCGGTAACGACAGCGAGAATCGCTTGCAGCCGTTCGCAGAACATCCCGGCGGGCGGAGCCCATGCTGCTGAACATATCAGAGAATCACCACGTACGCCGCGTCGATATCACTTCTCAAAGCATCACTCTGATCTCGGGATTGTTTGGTGATTCTCATCAATAGTCCTTGGCTCCGAAAGAACTCTATCCCATCCTTTGCTTTCTTCTTACCCACACCTCCTTATCTGTGCTCCCCGGAGCAGCGTCCTGGATATCACGTAGCTGTACTTCCCACACACCGAGCTTGTAATGTCCCCGATCAGACATGCCTGAAAATATGTCAAAAGACCAGCCGTGTTTAGGACATGTTAGCCCTGCACTTAGAGCGATTCCGAAATCTTCAATGTCAAAAGGAGTGCCTCGAGAGAGGGGGTACGATGAATGTGGACAGCGCTAGGCAATAGACGATTAGTATTCGCTGTCATAGACAGAACATATCCGGTGAAGTTTGGCAGCTGACACACAGGGATACACTTACATGGTCAATGGCGTGGAACTTGCCCCTGTATTGGAAAACAAGAACTTGATCCTTCAGATCTTTTCCTTTTTCGGTCGCGAGAAAAGCATCATCCGCAACCGATAGCTGTGATCTTTGCGAGCTATCCGTCGTAGGAGAATAGAAAACTTTACACCCTGGCTTGAGACCATCGCTGCAGGGCCGAGGCATCAAGAGATCGCCATCATCTAGGCCCAGATCGGGAAATGAGGATGCCATCCCGACCGAAAACCACTCTGCTTCTGGCCTCAAAAAGAGCCTGAATGGGTTCACGTTCATTTCTGTAACTGTAATGTATGCCGTTAGGGCATATAACTACCCAAACAGTTCCTTCGTTTCACCAAATTCTAAGATTTGCTCAATCACTTTGTTGATTTTGCTCGCACAATTTCTCCATGCTGACTCATTAGCCTTTGTGTAAATATCACGTGCTTGTGGATGGTGGCTTGGAGTTTCACTCACTCACAGCAACTACAAGTCTTCCTCTGTGAAATTCCGATGAGGAGCCCGAAGGATAGGATATCTCGATAGTGATCATGGATGGCGACCGTGTGTAGTTTTTGGAAGGGGTTCACGAAAAAAAAAAAAAAAAGAAAAAAAAAAAAAAAAAAAAAAAAAAAAAAAGGAAGCTCCCCAACTCTCGTCATTCTGGACTCGTGCAGCATTACGGGACAGGATGGCCCCGGCAGAATTGTTAACCCGCTGTCTGATCAAGGATAGGTGGGCGGGAAGTAAACTTGTAGCGGCGGGGTAGCTTTATGATATCCGTTAAGTTAAAATGTTGGTACATTGAGGAAATGCCGTGAGGATTAATAGTTGTTGAGAACGACTGCTCTAGACTCCATCTCCTTTACCAAAGTCCCACTGATCGTGGTTGAATTTCTCTTTCGCAGAATGCCGAGTGCTCCGAGGCCGTAAGCGAGTAACTTCGAGCTTCCTCGCGCAGTTCGTAGATGTAAATGGGAGGGGTGATTGGGGCATCATAGACCTCCACTCGGATCAGGCAGTTTCGCTTCATAGTTATTTGTGGATCCCGCTGCCGACTGCGAGTGTTGCGCTGCAACGGTGTTCACCTTCCACATGTATAAGTGAAGGTGCCGAGATCTGATGGTTCGAGGGTGGCCTTGGATATGTTTCTTCAGACCAGTAGCAGATACAGTTCGTCTCTGTAACTCCCCTATCGGAGCTTGGCCAGCGTAATATCTTGAGGGTGTCGCTTAGATGGGAAATGCACTGCCGCTCAAGACTCTCTTCCCTCGCCTGTAATTCCTGGCAACGAGGCCCCTACGCGTAATCAAGGCTATGTAAAGCCAGCCGGCCTTTTTCTATAGCACTACACCATGGGGAGTGCCGCCGTAGGAAGAGATTGGTAAATACACATTTACCAAAACATTAAATCGGGGTACTCAGGATCCCACGTCGTCTAAATCATCCGCGTCGAACTCTCTCAGGCTTGCCCACGAGTCCACGACAGTCGCTTGTCTTTACTTTTGGCTGGCCCCGCGTTGACTTTGCATCTCTCTTTTCAATGATCGATGATCGAAATTGGAACCAAGGTGGAGTATGTAGTTAAACCAGGCGGTTACAAGAATCGTGCTTCTACTAAACGCTTTATGAACAACCAGAAAACCACAATGAGTGGGATTCTAATTAACCTAGGCAGGAAAAGTCTCAAGAGAAATGAGTTATTTTACTCGAAGCAAGAATAAAACGCGAAAGGTATTGTTCGCCTTGTTGAATATTTTGGAACACTTCATAGCCAGAGCGTGGGGTCACGGATGACACAAGCAACTGACGAACCCTTGATACAAAATCTTATGCCAGTTGGATATTTTGACGTTTAGTTCAGCTCTCGAGAAATCTCAATACACTCCTTGTTATCAAAAACACCCAGCTTTTGAAATTGGTAAGTTTTGTAAGAATCAAGAGAAGGATTAAGGACCGAACCATAGTTGGTCTGCTCCATTGACGAGGTAAGCGTCAATATCATGAGCAAAAGGTACGCTGATTCTGGACTTGGATACCAATTGCCCAGTTCTAGCAGCAATTGGGCAGATACGTGAATCGCCACGACGAGGCTGTCGCTATAGCTGGCCAGGTGAATATTCAGCAGCTGCGGAAACCAAATTATAAATACCGTCGCTCACCTCTCCCCGATGAGGCTTTTCCTCTCTATTCTTTCACCAGTAACGATACCCCAAACATCCAGAGCAGCACTACCACCTCGTGAGAACGTGAAGAACACACCTCACCATCAGCTGAAACGCTTCTCCCCTTTACACAATTCGTTTTTGCGCAAACCCGAAATTATACTTCGAAGCTATCGCATCTGCAATCTCTGCCTTAGAAACGGTATTCCGGGCATCTTTCTATTAACTCCTCCCCCATGCAGTCCGTAATCGGCTACGATATGGTGCATTGTTACTACATCTACAAGATGCAATTCGTTCTATACGGTCCTGGGAAGACTCGAATTGCGCCTGGCATGATTGGCCGCCTTCCCGATGGACTTTGCAACTTTAATGAATTCCTACGCTACGTGGAGAAGCAACCAGCCACGTATAACCCTTCTTTCAACGACTGCAGAGGAGGAAATCTATCCAGCTTCAATCCGAACGTCGAGTGGGTTGGGCCGCGGCTCCACACACGAGGCTTCTTTAATCACGGTCCTAAGCTTCATGTGGAGTTGATGAAGCCGGGGGTTCAGCAGCCAGAACCTGATGATTTCTACCAGCTTATAGCGGATGACTTCGAGGAATGCCGTACTGAGACGGATTTAGATGGGAATCTTATCTTTCCAGACGATCACGAGGATATGAAAGCGGCTAAGGCAGCCCTTGAAATGGGTTTCGAGGCCCGCCGGGAGGACCAAATCGGGGGCTTCGACGCCCACTTGGCTCATGAGCGAGCCGTGGATAGGGCTCGTGAAACTCTTACTCCCGTACCTCGCGATTAGAATGGGACACGGCCATACTGTCAACAATTCCTCGCATACCTAGGTTCAAGCCACAATACTTAGAAAGAGCCGTTATCGCAGCTAAATGATTCATTCTCTCTCTCTCTCATTTTTTTTTTTTTTTTTTTTTTTTTTTTTTTTCCGTTCGCGCTAGAGAAACCACAAGAACGTACAGCGTCTCGACTCACCTTTCCCACGCTCCTAAGCTCCGAGATTTCTTCGCTGAATCTTATTCATTGTAGTTCGTGCCGTCCCTTGCCGAGTTCGAGAAAGGGTCGAAAAGTCTATTTCATCAATCGATCTGCAATGAGCTCTTGGCGTCTTACACTCTTCCAGTGCCGGATTAGATTTTGCGCCCGTCTGCTTTTCCATTGCTGCTCGCATGCTCCATATCATCTCTTTAACTTTATCCCAGATCATCAGCTATATTCAAAGGCATTCTCCTTGTTCGAGAAAACAGCCGACGGTAGTATCCTAGGTACATCGAGTGGGACTGGACCAGAGCTATTTCTTTCCTCTCGCTCCGTTGGGGAATGCTGTATCAACACCGAGCCGACCGAGACGCGAGATGCCCGAAATACTTTCAGATTCAGGGCATAGAATCGGAGGATGAAGAATTAGCAAAAATTTCTAATATTAACTTGTTTAAGAGATCTATGGATGTTCTAGAACTAGATGCCTTCCCGCATCGCACCAAAATTAAGACAGATTATTATCTGCCGCCATCAATGTGTCGATCAACAGTACTATTACCGTTTGTGTTATGACTCCCTACGGAACTATCCCGGCAGCTATAAACCCTGCTCTTGGGCTTCCTATCGGTCAGCACTTAGTCGTTATTGTTAGAGTCGTAAGTGAAAACAAAGATGATGGTAACGGGAGATGTACTATAACTGATTGGGAATCATCTAAGATGAAAGCCCGTAGTTGGGGGAGTTCGCGTTTTATGAGTACTTGCAACCAACAGGTAGGAAGGATTAACGATTTCACTATTGAAATAATTTTCAAGAACATAAATAGCTTATAAGACATAATAATAATCGCTTCGACTTTGCAAACGTGTGGATTGATCCATTTTCGAATAACTCGGCAAGAATCATAGCCGCGGCGGCGAAATTATCTCTCACAGAGGATTGGGCCCTATTTTCCGATTTCAAAAAGAGTGCGCATGGAGAATGGCAACCTCCCTCACCCACTTCGTAGCGAGGAGTTCACGGAAGTTCGCTTGTCAAATGTGGTCGACTTTGAAGGACGGCGCAGTATCCTTACCCTGCAAGCACTGAGCGGAATTTCTCGAATGTCCGGTCACAACAAACACGTCAAGCAGGACTGAATCCGGTAGTGGAACCTTCTTTATGTTAAAGATAGCTTGTCAGTCCCGTGGTCACGGTTAATCCCATCTTTGATCTACCTCCGCTTTTTCCTATCCCATCCAGCATCTATTGCTGGTATCATTTAGAGAAGATGGTGCTTGAGTGATCGCAGTGGCGCCACTCCTGCGTCACACCGCAATTAATGCCTCGGTGGTTTCAATTTCATGAAAAGAGCTGCGACCCTGGGCCCAGACCCTGGAGGTCTTGGCGCGGCTGTCTGTTTTCCTACCAAAAAATTGACGCGGTCCGATGACTGCCGGGGCCGGGAGTGATGGGAGGTTCTGCCGAGAAAGACGTTCCAGGAAAGGGAGCGATCTGCGGTCCCGTCCAATAGTCGAGCCAAATTAGGCTTAGCTCGCGATAAGCGATGATGATTCCACTGCCCCGGTCTCACGATCGGCAGGAAGGGAAATGAGCAGGACGCAGGAACGAGCAGATACGAACACTAGCTATACCCCACCTTCTCGCTCTCAGCTCCAAGTTGGATGAAAAAAAGAACGAAGAAAAAAAAAAAAGAAAAAAAGGATCATAAAAAACACGTCCACCTGAAAAGAAAGGGTAAGCAAAACACCCACCTGAAGTGGGCGGTGTTACGTGTCAAATGAAGAAGAAAAATATTAATCTATATCGTCTCCGGATGCGGGTGTGGCGCCGCTCCTGCGACGAGACATAAATGGACTGGCTTCCTCCATAATGTAGGAGAACTTCCCTACTCAGGGTCACACCTCCCGCCTCCCGTTGGTATTCATCAGGTTCTCGCAAGGATGATGCTGATTTCCCTTTTCTCGTTGCTTTTAGCGGCGTTCGCAGCTGCGGATACGTGTGAGATCATCGACTCTACAACAGAGATCGAGATTCATAGGCGTTTCGAGCTAGCCTACACGGTCGAACAGAGCGAGTACTGGTCCACTGCGTGCAGCGCGCTGAAGCCATCCTGCGTCCTATATCCAACCAATGCGGATGAAGTGGCTCAGATCGTCAATATTCTAAAAACCAACGACGAGGTATTCGCCATTAAGTCCGGCGGTCACAACCCCAACGATTACTTCTCTAGTGTCGACGGCGGGCCCCTTATTTCGACTGAACAGCTCAATGAGGTAACGCTGGATCGTAAAGCGAGGACTGTTCGGGTTGGCCCCGGAAATCGCTGGGAGGATGTCCTCGGCGCCCTCGACGGGACTGGGCTCGTGGTGGTAGGAGGCCGCGTGGGGAATGTCGGTGTTGGAGGGTTCCTTCTTGGAGGTAACGTGAACCAATGGCTACTGCGATGTAGCCCCCAAACCTCAACCCATACAGCTCGGGCATTTCTCGTCATTCAGAATAGGAGGCATACTAACTACGGGCAGGTGGCTTAAGCTTTCTGAGCGCCCAATACGGGTGGGCTGCCAATTCCATCTTGGAGTATGAAGTTGTCCTTGCCAACGGCACAATCGTCACGGCATCCCGCACCCAAAATTCAGATCTATTTTCCGTCCTCCGCGGGGGTGGCAATAATTACGGAATTGTCACTTCGTTCCTCCTACAAGCCTACCCTCAAGGCGACATTTGGGGAGGAACGATGGTCTTCCTAGACAATGAGAAGACGGCATCCGCTTTGCTGAAGGCTGTTCGTGATTTCACCGAGTATTGCGATGACGAGAAGGCCGGCTTGATCCTAACTTCTGTGAGAGCTGTCGGACTGCTCGATATCTGGGTCATGTTTGCATTCTACGACGGACCGACCGTTCCCTCCGACGTCTTCGCCAACTTCACCTCCGTTGGCCCATTCCTGAACACGTGCAAGACCCAGGCGTACAGCGCTCTTCTGACAGGCAACAACGCCGCCGTTGTGAAGGGGAGCATCTACAATATCGGCACTGAGACGATGCCTCTCCCGAATTCAACACATGGAACCGAGGTCATGGAAACCATTCACCGCCACTGGCGTGGTATTAGTGGGAGCGTGCAATCGGTTCCGGGTGTGATTGCCAACATTGCCTACCAACCTTTCCCCAAGAAGATGGCTCGTATCGCGCGGGCCAAGGGTGGCGATTTGCTGGATCTGGACGATGACGTTGATCGCATCATTATTGAGCTGAACTACAGCCACTGGTTCAAGCTGAACAGGGACAAGATTGACAAAGCAATGATGCGAACGTATGAGGGCATCAATACACTTGTTCAAGGGTTCCAGGCGAGCGGAAAGCTTCCCAACGCATACCTTCCTTTGTTTATGAATGACGGGTATTACCGACAAGACATCTTTGGTCGGTTGAGGGCGACTCAGCGGGAACTTGCTCAATCCGTTGCCCAGAGCGTTGATGCGGAAGGAATGTGGAAGAAGAGAACTGGAGGTTTTAAGCCTTGATTTGAAATTAATACTTTAATGCTCTATTAATTACTACACCCCACTTTAATACAAATCCCTTCACTAGCGCTAGAAACCCTCTCCAGAGGTATTCACTCAAGAATGGACCAGCTTCAAGTAGACCTGCTGAGTCTTCCGTATATATAAGTGCGCCCACCATTATTTTTCTTCATCAGTCGGCATGTCTGGAGAAATAGACGATAATTCTTTATCGACTGATGTATTCCCTTACCTGATATAATGGCGCCTTACTTCATATAGTGGTGATGGCCCAAACCGACCAGTCCCATCTGTCTCGGCGTTTAAAAGATGGGTGGTTGGACTTTCTGGAACCACGCGAGATTCTGATCAACATAGTCTCGTACTCACTGTCTCCTCTTCCAGCCGTTCCGCTACTTGTCTCTACTTTCATTTGTTGGCATTTTGTGGTGGATACCGTTATAGAATCATCCCCACATCAGATCTCTCCCGATAATTCCGCATGTGGGCGGAATTAGCCTCACGTTGATTGATGGTGCGACTATAATGATATAATCCAGAGAAAATCTCGTCGAAGCTGGCCCGGCCCGGAAGCAACTTCACCAGTGTCACCACTATCCCTGCCGCATTTACATGACCTATTACTTTTGAGAGGAGTATTTGAGAAGATTGTCCTGTGCTCCTAAAGTGCAACCAATGCGAGGATATTAGTACTGAACGTCACTCAAGCCGAGTGCTAGAGTCTCTACTAAATCCGCACACCACCTCTAGCTAGGCTTTTCAAAGGTTACACCTAGCTCTCCTGCAGAAACCGGAATACACCACGGCATCATCCGATCCGTTCAGGTACGTCAATTCGATTGGGCCATAAAACTAGTAGAGTCACTAGCTTCGATAAGCTAGGTTGACTATTCGAAGAGGCCCGCCTGTCTCAAGTGGCCCTGTATGTTCTCGAGATCGCCGCCCTCTTCTATTCCCAATCAATACGTGCCGAGAGTGGTGAAGCTAGAAACCTTAGTCATCCTTTTGGGAGACCGCGACGTCTTCGTCGTAGCATTAGCATACAATTATGTACGTGTCAAGTGGAAGACATCCTAATACCATTACTCTGTCAACGGCTGAACTTGAAAAGAACCATAACACCGTGACAGTCTACAGAATGTGAATCTGGGCACCAACACCTCTTTTTGTTACTGCCACCAGAACTCGGATGCATATTGTGGATCTACTGACTCTTTCTGTCCTCGCCTCACAGTCGGCCAATAATATTCAACATTCAAACTACCCTTTGACCATGACCAGCTTAGCACCGAATTGAATCCTTCTGCAGATCGCAGTCCTTGGCATATCCATAATCGCAGCAGCCTCCATTCTTGTTACACTCGTACACGTGGTTCCAGCCCCCTCCACTTCCTAGCTTCGTGACGACAAAATCATTTCCCCTCCAACAAAGGCCGCAGTACTGCCCCTGGGGTACCTTTTGGCACTTGCAGCCGTTATTCTTGCAGGCTCGCTTCTCGAGGTCTCGGTCTTGGAGGGGGGCGACTTGGGCCTCCGGGTTGACGGCCATCCTCTCGCGGACGAGAAGGTCGCGAGTTTCTTTGTCCGTGTCAAGACCCAGGACAGAGGCTGAGGCGAGGGTGAGGAGAGAGAGGGCGAGGAGGAGCTTCATTGTGGGAATTGTGGAAGAATTCTCTAGGAGATGTTTGAGGAGGAGGGTTGTATGACAATGATGCACTTGGAGCTTGGAGAGTTGGAGGGCCTTGGGGACAGTTGAAGCTCGGGGAATGTCATGGCTTTATATAGACGGTCCTCGTCCACTCGCCATGGTGATTCACTGCCCCTCCCAACGACGAGAGCTATAAGGCGGCCAATACGTATGACCCTAGGTCTCCCTCATCCGTATGATGAACGCCAGAAACGCACATAGCTGCCGACCAGGCCCCTGAGGAGCAGAAGCGTAGTTCGGGTAATACGGAATCTATATTTTCAACCTAAAAAAAGCACGAATCGACGGGTTTCCCCGGTAAATAAACAGATTCTCAAGTATCCGATGATAAGTAATTAGACAAATAAAAAGAATCATATACACACCATAACCGATGTGGCCTACCAACGCTCTAGAATTTAACCGTTCTTTATATGTCTATCCCTTCCCTCGGAGAGTCAACTACCCAGATTGATTACGTTGCAGCCCACCAGGTGATTCCCCGCTCGTTTCTGCAGGCTTCCACTGATGGAGGCGGCTCGAGATTGCAAAGGGCTGAACGTTCTCCCGGGCTTACGATTTCGAAGTACAAGGCCTCAGAAAGAAGGTGTAGTTTTTCTTTGAATTGATGGGGTGGAAGTTGCGCGATGGATGCACAATATATTGGACGGGTGGTGCGCGAGAAATTTATATCAAAGTTAGAGTTGGCCCGATGCGAGTCGTACGAGCCTCTCTACAGGAGTTCATTTTGCCGGGGCGTCCTTAGGCCCACGGCTGGAGGCTAGCTTTGGAGCTTCCACGAAGTTTCGTCATCTACGGAGACAAGGGTTCGATTATTTCATAGGGGTTGGCGAGACACTAAATCGATTCTTCACTCACTCTGCCGTTTGGGTGCTGTCTTTGAAACTGAAACCTCTGGTCGCCTCACGCCAGCGGTAGAATAGGATACCCCTGCTCATAAAGCCAGCTGTCCGTAAACGGCAAAGGTGAGGGTGAGGCCAAATCCGGGGAAGTGAACATATGACAGCCATTAACGGTATTAGTCAATCGGCCTCTCTCGTATTCTCTCTTAATTAAACCCGCTGCATTGTTATTATTGCCCATTTGAGGAGCGATGGGTGTATATCCCAAGAGTTCTAATGTAGCTGATCACCGCTCCGCTGAGATTATGCTCCGAGCTGGGTATCATATGTATCGATACATGCAAGCCGGGAGGCCGCTTTGGTGTGTAAGGGGGAACTTGTCCGATGGCGAGCTTGTTGGAAAGGAAATACTCAACACGCCAGAATCCTCTGCAACCTCCTGCTTCAGTTCACCACCCAGTGTATTCGTGTCACCTTGAATGTGATCCGAAGTCGTTACATCCCGAAAGTAAGCTTCCCCTCTCGTGTCTTCCACGATGCAGTCCCCCAGACATGCTGGCTGTTGGTATCAGGAGGTGCAAATCTAGTTCAGATGTCAGTCCTGACTCCACTGCAGTGGAGGGACCGCTGAAAGGCGTCCCACCGCCCTACCTGGCAAAGAGTCCTACTCAGTGACAGACTGAAGAAGCTGTCGGCTTTTAGGATCTCAGCATGTCATGCACGTACCGAATTCCTTCGATTGCATCCCTTAGTCACCTATTTTGACAGTTTTTGACTCCCTCATCCTCTGCAGAGTCGGTCGGTTTACTGCAGACCTGGAGCACACCTTCTCGGGTGTCGAGTTGCTCTGGTTACTAAATAACTCCACTTGGCGGCGAGGATGAAGAGTTGCATCATGCAGCGGCGATGGAGGTTCGTAATGCGTATCTCTAGAGAGCAAATCAGCAAGAGAGCGTTAGTAATCGTCAGCATGTCCATGCCATCTGCTCGGATACATGAGACTGTTGGTTCTATTATCGTCGGGGATTTTTGTTTCAACTATGACTACAGCTAATAACAGTCTGATGCAGGATGCGCATGCAAAGATGGAAGGCATCACCATTCGCTCTTCTCGTATCAGGAGTCTGTAACATTTTTAACGGTATTTTCCACCATCTGCCCATCCATTATCTTCATTGCCTAATCGCGTGCATTTACGCTGCATCTCAATATGTGGTCGCATTCGGAAAATTCTGCAAATCATTCATCACTGTCATCCCCAGGTTCCATCCCAAACATGCGTTTAAGAACTGTCCAGCAAGAATCTCTCTTGTAATGGAGAGGCAGAGCAACCCGAACTGCACCGTTCGGCGGCTTCTGCTCCTCCTTAATAGAAATAGGCCACTGACCACAGTACACCCACTCCAGGCTCGGTAGCACCGTTGCATACTCCTCGGCCTCGTGAAGCATGCGGTTGCGGTGGTAACGCTCCCAGAGCTCTGGGTGATCAGGCTCGGGAGGGCCACCGCGGCGACGATGACGAATAGTTGTAAGCAAAGAAGAGTTAATCCCGCCCAGCTCCAGGCGATCGAGAGCAAGTTCACGTTGGGCGGGCGTTAATTCTATATGAAGGTAGCGCTCATAGTACGCTTCAAGATGAGTAGATATTTCGAGACCGGGAGCCACATACGTGTCCCGTGAAAAGGCGAGTCTTTTCAACATTGGTAATCCCCTTAGAGCCCAACGCATCGCGTCATGGTCAATCAACCACTGGTGGCGCCATCCTCGGGACTCGCCCGCGCTTAGGCTCAGCTGCTCCAGGGCCCCAAGGGACCCGATTACCGCCAGCGATTCTACAGGTATAGAGGCAATGTTGGGCCTTGTGGCTTCGTCCGTCCCTGGTCCAGCCCATGACAATGAGAGGGAGGTGAGGTTTGACCATCTGCCACTCGTTAGGAGTGGGACCACAAGGGAACTCATGAGTTCTGGAGAGGCCTGGCCGACCGAGAGCTTTTTGGCGTGCGAATTCCGAGAGATGAAGTTGACGACTTCTAGCGAAGTCGCGAGGTCTGGGTGGCGGTAAAATTGAGGTACGACGAGCGTCTCGAGGTTGGGAAGGGTTTGACATGTCGAGATAGCATTCTTAAAATAATCCTCTGTTCCAATCGGCAAGGCGATCTGTTTTAATGGGGCAGCGAAAAAAGAACGCCATCCCATCTCATCGAATGCACATACAGTCGCCGAGAGATCGAGGTACTCGAGATTCGCGAACATCATTGGTTCGCAACCGAATGAAAGCAGCCTTTCGGCAAGCATAGGGCCAATGGTCAGGCGCTCCAGTGTCGCTCTGCACCTCTTCAGAAGACTAGCCAGAAGAGGCGACACGCTTTCAGCCTGCTTAGCCTTGTGGAGCCCCCTTTGGCAGAGCTCGGCGTCGAAGTAAAGCGACTTCAAAGGGACCGAGACCGGTGTTAGTGGCGGCCTGAGAAGGTAGGCACCTCCTATATGGGCCGTGGAAAGCTTAAGGTGACGTATCGACAAATTTGTGACGATCCTGAAGAAGTCCTCTTCTAGGCACACCCCATCGTACCATGATACCGCCTCAAGGTTGGGCATTGCGTATTCTATAGCCGCTAGTAGAGGAGCTCGGTATTTGGTGAGATACTTTTCGAGTGCCTTTTCTCCCAGTTCAATAATCTGCTCAGGGGTGATGTGGCAGCTTGGGACACGAGCTCGGAGGACGTCGAAGAAGTCTTGGTGGAACTCGGCGACTTTACTCGGGTGGGAGTGGACCGTGAGTGTGCGAATACATGGTCCGATGAATGTTGGGCTCACAACATTGTTCAGAATGATGCCCGGACTTTGCCTAATGCGAGCCTCCCTCTCGAGACTGTGCAAAAGATGCCATGAAGTTTGGCTGTAGTCTAGGCATAGATCGGCGTACTGGCATGAGCCAGCCAGTTGCCTACAGTCCCTGCTCACCTGTGCTAGTTTTGCGAGGGTAGGCTTGTCATCCGCAATGAAATCTATAATGCTGGCTAAGATCTCAAGCGGTAGACTGAAAAGCGGACTAGTTGAAGTGACGGGCCGTCCTTCCTTGACCTCGGGAAGCAGCAGCGGTAGCCGCTTGTATTTCACTTTGCCAAAGGTGTCTGTCTCAAGACACAAGGATTGGGCGTGAACGAGAACGGAAAGGTCGTGTCCGGTCATGGCTTCAAGGGTTTGAGATGGAAGGATCGCGGTCGGCGGTGAAAGAGTTGAGAACAAACAGTCTGCGCTGGGTCCAGTGCAGTGAAACGCGGTGAGGATGGACAGATAAATGGCCCGATTTCGGAGCGTTGCGTGATGTGATACTGGTGACGCTAGGACCACTCCAAGGGGAACTTCCCATGCCTCCTCCCAAGTTTCGGTCAAGCATTCTGCCAGCTGCCACTCCATCACTGCAGTCTACCCATTCCTCAGTAAATAACCGAGAAGTTAATTAGGTGTTGGGTCTGATGAGTGGACCATTCTCTTTGTGGCGCTCAAGCGTAGGATGTCGTGCAGTGTATGTCAAGAGCACGGTTACATACCATTAAACCCGGGCTTTCGTCGCCATCAAGGTGAGAAACATTCTCTAGACCGGGCCAGGCTCTGCCATTCTAATCATTCTTCTTCGAAGAGTAGCTTTTGTCTTCTCGGCAGATGCTAGAAGCAAGGGTAAAAGGGAGAAGGGGGAAAAAAAGGAGAGAGAGAGAAAAGATCGCCCTGGACACGTAGCCCAACTTTCCGAGCGCCCCAATTGACCCGCCAGGCGATTGGTCGCAGTGTTGGTGCTTGAGCTGCTCAGCTAAAATTGCTCGAGCAAGGTGCAGAGGGCGCTCCTTCCCTTGGGCTTAGCACTTGACGAATTTAGAAAGAAAATTAAGTTGATTAGAGGGTAAGCTAGCACACTAATGATTCTGTGAGAGATGGACTCGGCGAGGCAATTACAATCGATTTGGGGACATCAAATATGTGTGCCACCCCAGACCTTTCTCTATGAACCTTAGGCCTGTCTAATTCCTCTCAGCCAAATTCCAGCTCTCACTGTTGTCCCCTGGGCAATATCAAAATCTTGCTGGAGGGCCAAATCTGACGCCGCAAGCACATCACCAAGGCCCACTTCAACCGCACCTATTTCTTCCTCCTTGTCCATCAGGGCGATTCTCACCGGAGGGCCGGGAACCATTCCTGCCTTGATCTCAACATTGAAAGCCTGGTCAAAGGAAGGATTTTCAATGTCGGAGCCAGGGGCATCGCTCTTAATCGCGGTGCGGAAAACCTGTTCCCCCCAAGAAACTTTCACGCTCGGCTTCAGTTCTTGCCTTCTCCCTTTGATACCAAATGCTGAGGCCACCAGGACTGTCAAGAGTCCGCATATGCCGGATCCCTGTTCAGAAAAGCTAGTTGCATCAGGTACGAAGCGGAAAAACTGTCCACTAAGCGTAACCTTGGCATCTGTAGGCTGGTCTTCGTGGTTCAGATTTATCTCCTGCTTGCCACCGTCAAGGAGGAGCTGTTTTACGGTCGTAGATCCAACTCCAAGGTTGTCATCCGAGACGGTGTCGTCATCCTTGACATCGAGTTCAATGACCTGTTCGATATCGCTGACCAGGAAATCGTGAGTCTCGTTCCACTCAGGGTGGCGGTCGTTTTTAATCGTTGACGTTTGCCACTGGTCCTGTGGCGAGACGATAACTTTGACGAAGCAGTCAGGAACGTCGTGCACCAGTTTCTTGAGTATATTCCGCGTCTTTTTCTCTTCGCCGAAATTTTGGCCACTCTCGATGGTCAGGCGCAGGACACCAAGCGGGTGTTGGTATGTTTTGAAGTAGTCGTTATTGGAATCGAGCTTGACAAGGAACCGTTTCGGCAGCACGGCCATGGAGGAGATTATGCTGAGCGCTATTTTGCGCACAGCACGATCCACGAGCCCGATGTTCCCAATGCCACCTGCGTCAGTAAAATCTAGATGAAGTCGTGGCGGGCTGATGAAAGCGACTTGGGCGGCCCCGATCTGATGATGGAACGAGTCAGTCTCAACTCACAGCGAGAGAGTGAAGGAAAGAATCTCTTACCAGAGGAATGACATTGGTCAAAGGGCAAAGGAGGATGGAGAGTTTGCCATTCAGTTTGACATGTTGCACTCCCTAGACAAAAAGCTGTTTAGCTCAGGTTCGCGCAGCCATAGGTGAACCACGGAAACTTACAATTTTCGGAAGCTTCTCAGCATTCAGCTCAATATCACACACCCCATCCCAGTCAAGGTCCATGACTAACTTGATGCCTCCGGCATCTGTCTTGTGAACATCGATGTTGACGAAATGGATCGGCACTTTGCCGAAATCGATCTTCGTGAATCGGAGGGAGTTGAGCGGAGGAGGCAGCATGCTGGCGAGCATTGGCTCGGCAGCGTCTTTGATTATTCGGCTGCCGGCGACACAAATGTTTGGCCATAACTGAACGATGAGTGCGTTCAAAAACCCTGTGTTTGCTAATTAACATTCCATACGGAAGGCAAAGTCAAGCCAATGAAAAGTGTACTTGCCAGGGGATTCAGTCCCATCTAGGGCGGTAAGTGACTCTACGAAAGACGTCATTTTGGGCTGGGCTGCCTTCAATATTCGCTCCGAAGCAATATTATTATCAAGGATGGAAGAGATCGGTGTATTTGACCATCTGCTTTAAGGTTTGGTTCACGATCTCCTCTCCTGCGAGATGATCGGGTTGGAAGATGTTGGGCAGATGCGGGGTTACATGCGCGCCAAGGACCTAGCACAAATCAGGGGTTCAGCTGTAAAATGTACAGGGAGAGGCATCGCCATTTCTCCTCCCAACATGTCATCGTCGAACTTGGAAGTTTTATATTCCAATTGGTCTGAAGAGGAGGAGATTAAGGACTCTACGATGGCCAATGTTTTTGGAATCCGGCTCCTAGCATGTTGAGGAATAAACGTTGGAGTTTTTAATCCCTGAGACCTCAGAGATGAGCTCTTCTCGTGTCGGCACCTTTCGGGAGGGGCGGGCGTGATGGTCCATGCCAACCCACATCGGGAAAAAAGCAGTCCCAGGTAGGTACCCCTGATGTGTATCTCCAGAGTACGGAAGCATCAGTGCCTTCGACAAATAAAGGAGTGAAGGAAGGAAAATGCCTCGGAAGCGTTCAAATTGTCAGACCATTTTCGAAGGGAAAAAAAAAAAAAAAAAAAAAAAAAAAAAAAAGGTCAATGAATTCGGACTTGGTGGCAAAAAGGCGATGGGTTCGGATTCGGGCCGGTGGTTATTATAAGAGAAAAAGGCAGCTTAAGCGATTGATCAAAATATGCAGCATGTTGATGGAGCTTCGCTATCACTTATGGGACAAGGACCACACACTTGCCGATACCTGTGTGTTCCTAAGCCACTTCAAGGCCATGCGACCATTGCTCTAGCTCGAACTTCTTTACATCGACGAAGTGTTTGCCTCTGGGGAATAGTCCTCGGTCCAACATTTTGACAAAGTGGATAATGTCTTCCTTCTCGCCCATTAGTTTACCTATCCGACGTCTAGTTAGGATACCATAGGTTGGAGTATCATGCGTCGTACAGTTCCGGGCCACCTACCTTGCAGCGTGATGCTATTGCTCAGGACTTCTCTAACCCAAATGTTGGGTGTAGCACCCATCAGACTGACCCTCCCATTACGGAGGAGGGCTGGTATAGCACCCCGAATATGGGTCGACGTGGCGGCAGTCTTTAGCGTATTAAAATCCAGCACAGCATCCACGAGGCCGAAGACTTTCAACGCAGCTGCATCTTTGCCTTCATCCCAACTCATGACTACAATCTCGATATCGGCTCCTTGGTTCCCGTTTCTAAGATGCTGCTTAAATCGGCTAGCCTCTCTTCATTTCGTCCCATGGCAATCACTCTCGCGCCCCATCGCGAGGGCGACCTGCACACCGGCCCCACTGTAAGCTCCTGTCGCCGGGCGCACAAAGATCGTCTCACCGGGCTCGAGCCCAATGTCCCTTAGACCAGCGTATGGGGCGAGCAGATGCGTCATGTACACAAGATCGTGCAGCGAGTATCTCAAGTCTTTGCATAACCGAGTCTCATCGAGCGGAGTGCAGTTCTCCAGCGGCACCTTGGCGAATTGCGCAAAGGTCCCAGAGTCCCGCCACACATCCCGCATCAGCTTTCTGCTGCCGCCTCTGAAACCTTCGTGGATCGCCATCAAGAAAAGAGAGTCCGGGTCGTCGCGGGAGCGGACCACACAGTCGACATACACTGCGGTATCCGGCCCAACCGTGGCTATGTGGCCAATCTCGCTGTAACCGCCAATTAAGGGTCGATCCCCATTGCAGACCTCCCGATGGAATGGCAGTACGCCAGCCGTGGCGATACGGACGATGGCGCTGCCGAACTCCGCCTGCGGTGTCGATAAAGCTTTGACCTAGAAACCAGAGAATCGGTCCTCAATCACGGGAGCATGGCAGTGGAGTGGGGTGATAGATCCATGACGAAGGCCGCACATCATCAGTAATGTTGGGCTCAAATTCAATCCTGCGGCAATTCGAACCCTTCTGTTGTCTTTTGCTCGGTGGTGTTGGGGGAAGAGAGAAAAGGAGCCGGACAATGCCATGAAATATACCTCAACAGGCCGTAGTGCCGCTCGCAGGGCAGGCACATACCGGTAGATAGAGTCTCGTTACATAAGTTTAGAAGGCTATTTATATATCAGTCAATTTACTAATTGCGTGATTCTACGCCACCCCTCTTTAGGGATGGCGATGGGGACTCGGCACCTGGAGGGCGACACTGAATGACCATCAGGCAGGCATCTCCAGTAGGAAAAGCTCCGTGCCTCACCATGCATCAAGTCAGAGCTGAGTAAACATGAGTTTCTGGGCACCCGTAAATGCCTCCTCTAGTTCTTGAGAACATCGATCTATCGACGGTCTGCGCAGTCACGCCTCACGGCCCCGAACTTCATCACCATAGTGCTTTCCATAAAGGTTACACCGATTTCTGAGAACTAAATATGTTTTTTTTTTTTTTTTTTTTTTTTTTTTTTTTTATGTTGGTATTCAAGACACATACTTTCTTTGTCTTTACTTCTGGATAACTTTAATACAAGGCCTGAGATAAAGGAGGCCTGGGCCATTCTCCGACATCACTGTTGAATATACCCACTACTGCCTAAAGCGCCGAGGGTAGTGGGGCTCTGGACTGAACCCTGCGCACGAGATAATTAATTTCTTTTCACATCGGCTACTTGATGATCTTGGAGAAGAGTGGGAAACAAACGAAAATTAGTTGACTGGAGCGGCCGTCTACACGGACCGCTAACAGCCAAATGCTAAAGAAAAAGGTGTGCAGGCAAAAGGAGGAGTGGGTGCTATTCTACCACGAAGTTGAGAACGGCTCAAAACTCCACTTTCTTCTGTTTGCGATTAAAAGAACAGGATATGGATAACAGCGAGCAGGCGCAGGATTATAAGGATAAGAAGGAAAATGTAGAGCGTGGGCGCTTAGGCAGCAGACTTCCCAGATTCCATATTCTTGGCGTTAATATCCTCCTCGTGTTCAGCGAGACGAACCTCCTTCTCCACTTGCTCGAGGTCGATGTGGGCAACAGCGTCATCACCATCAAAAATGCGAGCAATCTCCTCCAGAGTAGGGCCCTTGGTCTCAACATAGAAGAACCAGACGAACACAAGCTCAAGGAAGTCCCAGAGAGTGTAGAACAACATGAAGTTCCAGTGGTTGGGAAGGTTGTTCCAGGCCAACAAGTTGGTCTGGTTACCAAGAGCAAGGATAGCCTGAATAGTGATATTCAGAATCATCATGCCCTTAGCACGGAGACGGAAGGGAAGAATCTCCAAAGCGTAAGCGACCAAGAGGCCAGAAAAGCCGATATCATAGAAGATACCGAAGAACCAGATGAAGACGATCTGGGCATAGCCGGAGCTAGTGTTGGTTTCGTCCGAGTTCTCGTAGACAGCACCAGTAATTGTCCAGCATACAAACGAAACTACCATACCGGTGATGGCAGACAGGAACAGGGGCCGACGGCCGAGCTTATCAACGGTCAAAGCAGCGCCAATGGAGACGATCAGATCCAGGATGGTCTTGCCTGCGGTGAGCTGTGAAGGAGGGTATGCATGTTAGCAATTGAATGGCTCTCCCAATTGATTGGTCTGGTATTTAGGCAAGAAGAGAATGGAGACGTTTCAACTACTTACAGCAAGCTTCTGGTTCTGTTGCTTAATACCGGCATTAGAGTAGATGTCATCGATGTAGTTGGAGAAAAGAGCATTTCCGGAATACTGCGAGATGATACCCAGGGAGATAACAATAGCAAGTCGCCATCGGTTACCCTTGGTGCGCAAGAAATCAAGATAGCTGGAGTTGCGGTTGGCCTGGGTCTCCATAAGGATAGTCTCCTTGATTTCACGGAACTCAAACTGGACAGTAGAATTGCTAGCATCACCACCAGCATGGTGTCTCACGAGGACGTTGAAGGCCTGATCAGGCTTATCCTTGCTGATGAGGAAACGAGGGGATTCGGGAATCCACCAGACGCCACAGAGTTGGAAAATGGAAGGGAAGGCCTGGATAAGAGTAATAGACCTCCAGCTCCAGTCGTTGGAAATTTGGGCAGTGCCCCAGCCGATGACGGAGACGACTGTCATCAAAGGAAAAGATTAGCATCATACTTGGGATGACTGCGTTGATCCGGAGTCTACTCACTCAGCGAGCCCAAGTTCCAAAGACAATTGTATACGGCAGTGAGAGGGCCACGGTGCTGGGGATGGCAGATCTCGGTGAGCAGCAGCGGCGAACACATCTGAGCGGGGGAATTTCCGAAGCCGAGCAAGAAACGACCAGCCAACCACACTGTAGGTAAAGCAATAACGTTAGTTTCTCTTGTCACCGTGCGTGCCTGTAATTATTATCGCACAGGGTCTCTGCTGTCGAGCTTGGACATCCTGAGGCCTGGTTTACGATCCTGGGGAACAGGGAAGGACCGTCCGCGTAGGAGGCAACTTACTTCCGTATCCGTTGGTGAAGGCGGAGACAAAAGCACCAACAATCATGATTGTGCAGCCAATCATGATAGTAGGCTTACGGCCCAGAAGATCGGCCATGTAGGGGGTGATGAAGAAGGAGATGATGGACCCAATGTTGAACATGTTGACCATGATGCCGAGAAGGTTCTCGTCCTTCTGCCATTCGCCCTTGTCATCCCGGGTGAAGACGCTGTGGTGTTCCTCGAAGTATTCCTTAAACTTGTCCATCTGCTGAGCAGCGTTCATCAACATGCCGTCGTAACCCGTCGTGGCCGAAGCGATGAGGAGGAAGACGCTCATGAGATAGAGCTTCCGGAGATGCGGCTCCTTGGTCCACTTCACCCTCTCGAATTGAGGGGCGTCGCCGCGAGCGGCATTGGCGGCGTCACCGCCGGCGTTTGCGATGGCGACCATCTTCGGCTATGGCTCCCGGTGGTGAGACTCGAGAAGGGGGTTGACCTGGGGGAGGGCCGAATGCCTTGGGGTATGATGAAAGAAAAAGAATTGAGGTATCTCAGGCCACAAGGTGAAAAAGAACAAGAGCACAGAATGGATGCAGAGACCTCTGGGACGGGAGGTATAGAAATATATACCCCAAATTTCCAACAGACCAAGCTGTCCTGGTAAGCTCGGTTACTCGATGCAATGGGTGCAGTGCGGTGCTGAGGCCGAAGGCTGGAGGATAAAAGCAAAAAAAGATATTGAGAATTATATACCCAAGGGAGCGGCTGGATATATAGTTGTAGATCTATGAGACCCTGGGTCTGGTCCCGTCCCAAGGAGCACCGCACATTAACCCTCGACCATCCATCCATCGACCCTGTCGTGTGGGTTTGGGGGTACATTTGATGTGGCGGAACGGCCTAGTACCACATGGGGCGATCCGGAGCGCAAAATACAACTCCGTGACAGGGTCGACAGGTACGAAATACAGTTAAGCATTGATGAGCTGCCATTGCTAGCCATAGTGGGGAAAATTGGGGTATCCAAACTGGGAAGACGGAAGGATGGGCCGAACGAACCTGAGGGCGGCAGGGGGGAAAATTCGAGGTGACACTGGCACTGGTCCGGTCGCACTTCGCAGCTTACAGCAATGAAGTTGTATCAATCCATCAATCGCGTTGGCACACACCACCTCCATGCCTGCAATCTGCCCCCCGGACCACCAATTGTTTGTCATCCATGCACATCAAAATGACAAGATCACACCCCCCCACCCCCTGGCTCCTTCCCCGCCTCTCTTTTTCCCCATCCCCTGGTCTCTGCCCCATTCATGCTTCCCGCCTGCCTCGCGCCGCGTGGTTTGATCTCCTATGTTAGTTTACTTGCGTAATTGGGCGTGCTTCGTACTTGGATGAGAGGGTTACTGAGTAGATTAGTTATGTCGCCCAGTACGAAGTACACTTTGCAGTACAGTGTTAGTCTTTCTCGTACTGGTTCTCGCTGCCCCTCTCTCCCATCGCACCAATGCCTTATTATCCGTTCGACGGGTTAGTCGTTGTGGGGAGAGGAGGGATCCGGGTGAAGCTGGTGCGGGCGAACTAGTCGTCAAGAACCGGGTCGGCAAAAAGCAGGATTGCAGGGGTACGAGAGCGGCAAATAGGACGAAAGCGCACGCGTATTCCGTCCCCAAGTTCGCCCGACATGAAGCCGTGTCAATATTTCGCCGTTAGTCAACAGAGGGAGGGAGGGGGGAAATGGAAAACGGACCGCACCCTCAGAGTTGGACGACACCCAGTGTCTGCCCTCTCTCAGCTCGCAGCACATCTGGAACTGGAAGTGATCCAGCTCCCATTGGCCTTGCCTGTTTCCCTGTTTCTCGGCGCGTCGGACCCATCTTCCAAGCGGTCTTTGGTCGCAGCGCTCATTCCATTAATTGTTCACTTAATGTTTCGTAGTCAGCAAGATGAAGTGCTCGTCATCTTGGTCATCGGAATAAACCCCCTGCACGGAAGACATTTTTATTTTACCTCCACCCGGAACAACTGATAATTGGAAGGGTTACCAAGCATGAAAATTCTAATTGGGTCCGAAAATACCTGATGTAATTTTTATGATCTGCTGAGTCTGCGTGCTATATTTTCTTGCCTCCCTCCTTAACAAGCAATCTACTCATAATTACCTTTGTAATTTGCATCTTTGGGCTTGGAAACACGGTTGTGTCCGCTGTTTGTACTTGTACTAAGCAAGGGAATGTTGGATGGGCGGAACCGACGAGGCAAGGCGAGACTAGAAGGAAAAAAAAAAAAAAAGAAAAGAAAGGCAGCTGACCTTCTCTCCCGACCCTCGTCCAATTGCGGAAACCATGTTTCGAACGACGCTCTGATGGAGATTGGTTTGCAAGGCTTCCGCGAGGGCAAGGGAAGACGGAGCTCTTCTCCGACAACAGTTGGACGCGTTGCAGTTTTGGGACACACACAGCGAGTTACCTAAGCTTGGCTCGGCCCCGAAAGCCGTGGAGCGCGTTACATCGTGGAGAGACAGCGCAAGGTTTTTTTGGAGGTACCCTGGCTCCTCCGAGATTGGCTCCCCCGCCAACACGGGTCGCTTCGCCGTTAAAGTAGCCCCTTAACTAAGCTGCAGGAAGTCTCAAAGGCTTCGGCCCACCAACAGATTGGCTTATTAAGGGTGAATTGATCCGGAATCTCGTTCGAATTAGCCAATGTTGTACCACGCCGGCTTGACCGTTCCTGTGCTTATTATTGCCACCCCTCCCTCTTCTGGCATGAAGCAGGAAGTAATACGTAGTACTCACCCAGCTCCTGCTTCAACTTCTGGTTATTTGTAGGTGAGGAAAGCAACAAGAATACCAATAGCTACTCATCGGTGTGGTGATGAGAGGAGTTCTAGGCTTTTAGATGTGGGTGAGTTCCATGGGCCTCTCCATTGATGTCTCTCCTACGGAACAAGTAAAAATCAAAGCAAGGGTGGTTTCTTACTTCGCACTGAACGTCGACGATTCATCAATGGTAGAATGGGGTCATGAGGTTGGATCAGGTACGTTGTAGTGAGAGCGTGCCAGATTCTAGAGAATTCTAGGACGAGACGTCCGGCTCGAAGAGGTCATGATCGTGGAGAGGCACAACCCCAGCACTTACCCCAATCCGGCCCGGTCAACGAGACGGCAAGGCCCATTAATACGTCACAATACGCTTCTCCGTAGACCGAGAATGGGGCAACAGAGAGAGTCGGCATGAGACTAGCATATCCGGCCGTCTGGTAAAAATGAAAACGAGAAATTTATAGCATGGAGACCATTGCCAAAAACGGATCAGATCGATCCCAGGACCCATCTCCGATGTACATTGTCAGGAGTCTCGGCTCTGGAAAAAATGAGCAGCCACATTTACGGCGTGGTTTGGTGCTTTTCCGTACGCGCCACTCCATTCCTACAAGCAGTACGAACTGCGGGGTGAAGGCAAAGACAACCAACATCAATCGAATCACACCTCGGCTGGCCATAATGCCTTTTTTTTTTTTTTTTTTTTTTTTTTTTTTTTTTCAGGGTTTAACGGCACAGACCTACACAGACCTTGCAGCGGCCAACGCCCAGAGGAGGTGCCCGCCAAGTGCAGCCCGTGAATTGTCACGAGATGGGATGCCACACCTTATTTAGCGTCGTACTTTAAAGTATTTCCGCCTATGCCCACTCATGGATGCCATCCAATCTGATATTTAATGCACCAGTCATGCACAGACTTTCCCACACCCCTTGTCACGCCTCCTTCTGTTTATTGAGGGGTACAATTTTACCGTGAAGCACCTCGTTGGTTGGGTCCGGCCTCGCCCAAGCATCATCTATTGTTCCCAAGTCTCCACATCCCATACTTAGCAATTGTTGGAATCCATTTGATAAACTCGATGCTACAACGAACAGGCCATAAAACTGCTCCTTATGGGTGCTAGGCTGATTTTGCCCTTTTCCTACATTGGGTGTCGGCCCTGGGATTATCCCGAGGTACTACCCGAGTCAATTCTGCCGGTTCCTGGCGTTTCTGTTGGTTGCTTGCATCGAACGACCGATGCCCCGCTTTGATGAGAAACCGTACATCTAACAGTGGTAAACGACGGGTTGTTCCTCTCGCAGCAGGGTCCAAACCAGGGACATCGCCGTGTGGGGATGATTATACTATTAGAGTTAAGTCGTACTGCCCAGTCTGCGTCTGATACAGCCGTCTACTGCTACACAAGACATTCTAACGAGGATGCATGCAACGCAATCAATGAAGCACATAGAGGTGTGCATTTCCATGGTATATGGCATTTCCATGCCGTTCTGGATCGACGGTCGACGCGGGTCCTGTGACGCCAGACAACTGTCCTGCCTTCTCAAACTGGTGAGGATCCTACCATGAGACACTACTCGGTTCGTTCAACCTTCTGTTGCTAAAGCGGACGTAGAAGATCTTATCTGCTGCGGAGGTTGGGTTTATTACTACTTGCATGGCATTCCACGACGCCTGCAGTTTGCCATTGCAACGTTTTCAGGGCGGGCAACTTAGATAGCCTCACTCTATTCGGCTTCGAGAATGCATCCTTTTAGCTCAGCCCTCAGCTCCCAAATTGACGCTTCTGCTCAGGGTTGGCTGTGCCGAGGGAGCTTGATGTAGCACGTCGCAGAAATGAAGGTCTAGAGCTAGGATCCAATTCTAGCACCTCCTCCAAATCTCCTGCATCATTGCCCACTATGCAGTCTTTCGAAGCAAGTATAGAACTTGGTATATAAAGCCCATCTTCCTTATTTACGCCTTACTATGAATATTCCCCGCCAGTGCTACCGTTGCTCCCCAAGGCGCTCGGGACGGGACCTCGCTCAACCAGCTCGATGAGCGTCAACTGCCAAGGCGAATGATATCTAATTCTACGCCCACCCACCGCTCCTGCAATGGGAAAGCGGAGCACACTTATTCCGTAGCCCTAGTGGCTGTAACGCCGCGGTTATTTCCTGTTAGGATGCTCAATCTAAGACAGTAACTACTACTGGTAGATAGTGAGGCAAACGACCCCGATTTACTTCGACCCTACTAACCCCCGTAGGTTGATAAACACCGAGGGCACCATCGCCGTACTGGAAGGATGGACGGTTTGTCTCTCATATGCATTCTACCAAATGACATAGGGACTTCCGTCTATACCCTTGATGTAGAAAATATTCTGGATTTATATTTGAACTCGATTAGAAAATCGTATTATTTACGTCTTTAGGTTCTCATTGATGTATTCCACCTACTGAAGGAGGGCTTTCTAAGCACTTATATCTCTATCTTGCCGTGAAGTTCTCTCGGAATTTGTTGCTCGATCGGAGAGTAACAGTGGATGAAAAGCCAAAACACATCATTGCATTCTGTTGGTAATAGTAGGGCAGTAGTAACTCCAACTCCGATTTCCACGAATCTTGAACCGGCTCTGTCATATGAAGTTGGTCTCAAATATTTGCATAGCTCCGTGACACCGAATCGAATCTGTCTACCTCTGCAATCAAGATACATTGTTGAATGAGTCAATCGCCGTCTCCCAAGAAAACCCAGTGGGAAGGGAGGGAGGGGAGAGAACAGATAGCTTCCCATACTCGGGGAGGAAAACGGGGATGGGGGCGGTGGACAAGTGTGCCGCCATTTCATGACTCGCCATTTACGCGTAAAAGCTTGCTATGAAGCTGGAGGCCGTGGACTGTGACGGTGTAGTTTTTGCTACTAACCAACTTATTGAGCTCGTTTATTCTCGAGTATGGCTGAACCTCCTTAGAACGCGGTGAGGCCTCTGCATCGTCAGGTTAGGCACGACAGCAACCTCTAGCAAGCGATGTTGCTGTAGAGATGACTTCCAAATGCCTAGCCTAAGCTCAGTCGGGAGGATTGGGAACCGCTCGAGCGAGACATTTTCGGCGTGGTGGTTGGACAGGTTGATAATCTGCAGATGCTGCGGAAGAGTAGACGCCATGATGCTAGTCGAGCGTTAACAGGCTAAAAAATAAAAAATAAAAATAAAAATAAAAATAAAAATAAAAATAAAAATAAAAATAAAAATAAATTAAAAATTAAAAAAGAAAGTAAAGAAGAAGAAGAAGAAAGAGAAGAAGAAGAAAAAGAAGAAGAAGAAGAAAGAAAAGAGGTATTCGGGTGGAAATAATAATAACTATTGGGGAGCAGGACCAGGCACTCCGCGGTCACTGTGGCTGCTGGATCGAAACCCTTTGGCAAGAAATTACGACCATGTGAATAGGCCGGCCAATTGCATCGGTTGATGGAGCTGCTTTGCTATGCATTGAGGGAGTTGGGCCTCAATGCTCTCCGGCACAAACCTCAGTGCCAGCATGTCGGGCCTCAATCCAGATTGGCCGGCTGGCGCAACACCGGTTGAGGCGAACTGATGAAGCCCAGCAGTCCTGCCATTCTCATCCCGTTAAAGCCAAATCGCCCAAGAGTAATACTTGGAAATCAGGGCGCAGTCGATTGAAATGAGTCGCGAGGTCGGCTCATGCAATTGTATTAAGATGAAAACAACTGAAAATTGGGGGAAGGAGGAAAAGAAATTAGGAGAATAGGCCAAATTATCTAAGTGGCTCAAAGATTTACGGGCCTTCCTTCGCAGCACTGCCCTTGGTTTCAGCAATTCGCAATGGATGGCAATACTCTAAATCGCAGGAATTGGGCCTACGGAGCACAGCCGAAGGTTAAACAAGACTCGGCTTCCGGCGAGATGGTGGTGCAAGCGATGAAGCCTGCCACAATCCACGAGGCACCTGGGTACATCCTCGATGCTGGTGTCATACTCCCCCGACTCACCTGTGCGGCGTCTTGGACCTATGGGTTGTCCCGAATGACAGGGTGCTGAGGATCAGTATCGCCAGTGTAGATCCAGCTTGGCCTGCCCAGATTAGTTTACCGTCACTGCCTCATTCCAACATCGCCACGGCCCAAGCGAGGCATACGAGCCTCAAAGTTCCTGTCCTGGCGTCTCTGTTGAGCCTCTGCTTTCCCTTTGTTAGGGTGGTAAACACTTCCCGGACCACCCTTGCCGGAGACCCGACATAGAGATCACGCTTACTGGGGTGGTTGGGCTTGCTGCTACGTGCGCATACGCAGGCGTTGTCGGTGGTACCAGTAATGCTGGTGGTGGTTGGAGAGGGACAGTCTTTTGTTCTTCCCCTTTCTTACAACAGAGATGACCCAACATGGAGCCTCATCAAGACTCTGAAGGCCCCTGATGAGAGGGTCCATGAAGAACTTTGCGACATCAGAGATACCTTCATCGCGGCGTTGGTGATGACGAAGTTGGGCATTTAATCGCCCACTGCGTAACAACAACGTACCATCCGCCCTAAAATGAACAAGCATCAATATTTTGATCCTGTAGAAAACGATTTGGTGATGTCGGAGAGTCAAGACTAAATCCACACACAACTAAGGGCAAACCTGCCTTAGTTCCTGACCATGCTCATGACCGGGAATTAAGCCCGCGTTGATTCGTCTCAGGCGGTGATAACTCTGCCTACGCTAAAATGTGTTTCTACGTCCCCTGCAGTGCAGCTCGGGCTGGGCCCCCACGGTCGTTATGCAGTTGTACAGTTAAATAAGATGAGGGCATATCTATCCGTGGATTCCCTGCCATCCGTGCGTCCACTCTCCGTCTGTGGACGCCTTAAGTCGTGGCCGGGCCTACATTTGCTTCAACTTTGATATTGCCTTGCTCAATCTCCTTTGTAAGCTCCTCGAGACGACTAGCCTTCTTGCGGGTGTTCCAAGCCGCAACGCCCGAGTCAAAAACGTCGTCCATCTCTTCAAGGGTGTATCCCTAGATTACGTTAACCAAAACATATACATAACAATTCCTAGATGCAGCGTAGCTTACCTTCGTCTCATATGCAGCAAAGAACATATGGAAGAAAGCGAGCCCGTTAACTAGGAGCGACGCTGTTAGCCTCAATTCTGGGCTTTTGGTTGAAAAGGGGTTGTATCCATTCGCCTTACAAGTCGCGAAGATATAGTACATCTTATAGCTGGATGAGGGAAACGTGGGTTAGCAGAAAATCATCTAGTCCGATGACCCCGAGAAAGATGCAGAGTCTCGTCGCGCCAGTCTACTCAAGACTGAATCAGAGAGCTAGATCCCAAAACTCACTTGATATTCCAAACTAATGGCAACCGTCAGCGATGAGATTATTGCCTCCAGTGCGAGATTGAACTTACGGAGAGGTGGAACAGCGAAGGCTAGTACCATGTTGCAGAACCAGTTTGTTGCGGTCGAGAGCGAAACAGCCTTGGCTCTGATCTTGCTTGGGAAAATCTCGGCGGGGTATGTCCAGGACGTTGGCCCCCATGTCGTGGCAAAGGTGGCGACGAACAAGTACGAGCATGCGACAACCGCCTTGGAGACTGCCGGCTTCCCATTAACTATCCAACTAATGTCCTTGTTTTGGTCCGTTTGAGTCTCCTCGGTGTTTGGCTGACCATAATGCTGTTGTAAAGCACCTACGTGGGAGCTCGTCAGTGATTGCAGCTGAATATTGACAAACGAAGAGAGCTCTGGGAAACCAACTCACCAGAGATGAATAGCCACGACATCATCAGAAACGCGCCGATGATAAGCGGTGGTCGACGGCCCCACCTGTCGAGGAACAGTATTGCAGGAAGAGTGAGAAGAACATTGATAATATACTGAATCGAAGCTGTCAACAGAGGAGAGGCGATTTGGGCTCCTTCCATAATGTAAACGATATAATCTGGAGTTGTTTTAGTGTTTAATAATTTTCTTTCTATAGTTTTAGCTCCAAACCTTGGCAGCACTTTGGGGGGTACTTACACATCATGATATTCATTCCACAAAGTTGACTCCAGGCCTGAATGGACATGCCTAGCACAACGCGTTTAAGCATTCGTCGATTGGTCAGAGCCTTCCAGCTAGAAGCAGCATCCTCACGCTCAAATCGAAGTGCCTCTTGGATCTCCTGATATTGAGCGAGAACTTTGGGATGACTTGTGCTTCCCCCACCGTGGAGCTGGCCTAGTACAGTAAGGGCCTCTTCCCACCGATCTTTTGAGGCAAGCCACCGCGGACTGTAGGGACAGAAGAACAAGGCGATGAGGAGAACCAGAGCTGGGACCATTTGGACACCCCAGGGAATTCGAAAGGCTGCTGTGGGCTGCTGAGGGTCGTCAGGACCGCCGCCGATTCCCTGGGCTGCTCCATATTGGATAAAATATTGTATCAAGATTCCCCAAGTGATAGCCCATTGTTGCAAGCTAGCCATATGCGGTTAATAAAAATAGGATAAAAATAGGTCGGGAAATTTGAGCGCCGGAGATGCACTTGTTTAGCGGTGCCCTTACCTCACAACGCGCCCGCGGATCTCTTTAGGCGCAATCTCAGACTGGTAAACTGGCACAATCGAAGAGGCAATCCCGACGCAGAGACCCGCAATTACCCTCCCAGCACAGAGCATGCCGACGTTTTGGGCCGCGCACTGAATGATGGACCCGATAATCCATAGCACACATGAAATTTGCAGTGCTATCTTTCGCGAGAACTTGTCCGCAATGAAAGAGCTAGCCAAGGCGCCGACGAGAGATCCAGCGGGCATGGCACAGGTAATGCCACCCTGGGTGTAAGACTTGGGGTTCCCAAAATATCTCTTGTAAGCTTGAGTGCCTAGGACACCGCTCATGGAGCTGATGTCGAAGCCAAACAAACCGCCGCCTACACGCCTCGTTAATTACCACGATAGTTAATCGGAGTATGCTGCTGTCGACCGGCTGGGACAACTTACCGATGGCGGCGATCGAACAGATGACGTAGACGTTGTTAAACTGGAGCATGTCTCCGAGAAGGAACTGACTGGCATTCAAGGGGTCATTGATTCGCGAGAGAGGCATAGAACTCACGAACAGAGCATAGTCACACATTTAATGTACTCGGAGGCGATCAAATGATCGACCACCATCAACAGTAACGTTGCACATTGATTACTTGACCTGAGCCTACAATCCTGGTGTCTTCATCGGCAAGGATCCCCGCCCTGCCAACCGGATAAAAAATGTCAACGCTATTCGCGCTCCAGTTAGATTCCAGGACATGAGCCGGCATATCAAATTGAATGTATAAGCCTGCGTGTTAATTGGCTGGGTTCTCGAGAAGAGCATGTCACAAACCCCAGCATGTCGTGTTGTATGCCGGGACAGGCCGTGGTAGGGCCGTAGGATGGCCCGTCTTCTCCACCGAGCTCGGGCAATCGTACTTCGTTTATGTTACGCCGTGCCCCGAATTTGCATAGCCAGATGACCCGGGGGCATTGATAGTTCCTGCTTTTCTGGGTCAGTGGTGTCACACATCTTTGATAAATGAAAACCCTCTCTTTATGAGGAAACAATTCCAGGTCGTTCGTCAGTGTCCACTGTCTGGGATAGGCACATCGCCTTCAACAGACTGCACATGTGGGATATCAAGAGGGAGCAATGCAAGCCCGCGCCGTCGGTATTACGGAGATGCGGGGTTGTTGCGGGGTGAGAACTTCATTGATTGTGAATGTGAGTGGCGTCAGGTGTCTGCTTCTCCGACCCTAGTATAGACAATCCTAGAAATGGTTGTGAGTCGCTGATGGTTTCATCGATGCGACACTGAGCATGACGTTGAAGGTTTGGGAGTAGGACTGGTAGTGCCGTTATTTATTGGTTTGGTTGCCCTGGGATTCTCGACCCGATGTCTGGATAGAATATACCGGGCATCTCGCAATCGCATGGAAGCCATTGAGGGCCATACGAGACAGCTGATGAAAAGGCCTCGCTCTCGACTAATAGGGAGGCCACTGCAAGAGATGATGAACCCTCTGGGAGTCAAGGACTCATGACTTGTCCCTTTGCCAACGGCACTGTGCCACTAAGGCCCATCTACTTGAATGAAAGTTTCTGGGTCAATAAATCCTCTGTCCGAGATAATATACTTGGCGAGTTTTCAATAGCCCCCTCAATGGATAGATACATTTTGATGTTAAGACCTCTACTGTTTCTTTAAACACATTAGAAATAACTTCGCTGCCGATGGTTGATGAGGAAAGAGTCGGCGACTCAACATCTATATTCTACTGTTGGTTTTTTTTTTTTTTTTTTTTTTTTTTTTTTTT